>NC_088246.1:130468894-131712894 GCF_036013445.1 Caloenas nicobarica | reverse complement strand
AAAATAGAACCCTCAGGTATCATCTCAGAAGATCTTCTCGACAAATTCTGGGGGTCCGTGAATGAAGAACTTGCACAGAAAAAGCCTCATCACTAAGTGAATGGGGTATCTGATACGACTTGAAGGATGAGAATTCAGATGGTTAATTTTATATCAGAGTTATCATCTGCAATTGCACACTGACCTGTCAACAACTCATCACACTGGAAGTTTCTGTTCTCGCATTGACACATGTAGCACTGATTTCCAAAAGAACAGATGTTCCAATGAACGGGAACTGCAGCTGCATTGGGGCTGTAGAGCTGGAGAAGAGGGTGCAGATTTCTGTCCCCAGCTGTCCCAGCACCGCCCAGTTTACAGGGGAGCATATAAATTCACCTAATCGAAGTCATAGTCACAGGATTTAAAAGATTTAGCCATCAGCAGCAGCATTTTTAAAGGGTCTTTGGATAATAAAGGAACCTCAGGAGCTCTTGTTCCCTCTTCTGTCTCTCCCTTCCTAGCACGAGGAAAGGGCTGAGCCACAACAGATTTTAAAAATCAGAATGGGAGTAGCCAGGATGAATGACTGCAGGAGTACGGAATCCCCTCCTCCTTGGCCTAAAATGACAATGAAACCGAATCCTTCTGCAAGTGTACACAAAGCCCTTGATCTCCCTGACAGTACTTTACTACATGCATTTTATTGGTGGGTAGCTGCTTGTTGTTCTCGTCTCTCTGGCCTTCTCCAGTTCTCCATGGAACAGCAGAAAGTTTCCCATTTCCTGCAGAGAGAGTTGAGCAAAAATTTTAAGCTGGATTGTTTTCCAGTTAATAGGCAGAGGGTTGGTTTCAAAACACTATGTAAAAAAAGAAACGCACTTGGTAAAATCTCTTTACCCTTTCCCAGAAACATCCAGCATTCCCCCACTCTAAGCTGCACCCCATAAGCAGGTATGATTTTCTTTGCCCACGTGAGAATGGCCTTTGCAACCCCAGAGTAAAGTCAGCAGAGGCTGGAAGGTTATTTTTAATGATGGTGAAGACAGGGACTATGTCAGAGCCCTGAACAGAACATTGCATGGTGATTCTGTGTGCTTGGGGGGGGCATCATTCTGTGACTGGTGGGAACAGATAGTGGCTGTCATTCACGCAGCCTTCCTGCTCAAACACAGCAAGTTACCTGCCCTGAGCAATAGTGTTTGGTGCCTATATTTGGTATAGCTCCCCGAGAACACCTCCAGAAGGACTGGAAGGAGAGAAGCATGTCCTGAGCAGCAGCTAGCTCTGCCTTTCCCTCCCCACAGCTGATGAACCTCGTGCTGAAGCCGTAAGGTACTGTCAGGATGAGACACAGAGAAATGTGGCTTCCCCTCTGGGTATTTACCTCTTGTGCAAGTCCCTTTCTGTTTGTAACCGCATTCCTGAGACGTGATATGGGCTGAGCAAGCGTGTGTGTTGGTAGATGAGATGTGTCTGAAGTGTTTTGGTGGTATGATTTCTATTATTCCACATGAATGGCACTGGCTTTCGTTTTTTATCATACAGCTTGTTATTTGCTTTATGGAGTTAGTCATGGTTGGCTGTGCACTTTTGTGCTTGGTGTTTTAACTCCAAAGCACTTCGGTACAAAGGAAATTTAAAAAACAACAATGAAAATGTTTCTAATCTGTTTTTAATTAAATAGACCTCAATAATTGATTTATGAGAAGAGGGAAAGCAAAACAGAGTGATTGCTAACCTGAAAATATAACTTATTTAAGGGTCAAACTTTCCTTTATTTATGATAAGCAGGATCTAGGGGAGCCTGAATGCCCATGAAGTTTTTTCCAACAGCACCCAATAAATGAGAGGAAAATTAACCTGGATAAAACAGTTTATGCCTCTCAATACAATATATTAAAAATATCTTCATACATTAAAACAGATCACCTAAGCCTGCTTATTTACTTTTGTTTATGATTATATGTGCAGCCTAGATTTTCTTTTTTATAAGGCACTGGTACCTGTTAAAAATGTTCAAGGGCAATAATAATAAAGTCAATATAGCCTAATTCCCTGTTTTAAAGTTTCCACCCCCTGCCATACTCTCAATTCACTGTAGTTGAACTAGACTGGAGATAGATTTGGGTTTTTAAAATTTATTTAGGTTTAAAGATAGGAGGTCTTCATATGTGGTTCAAAGCAAAGAAGACATATTTAAATATGATAGGGAGAAATAAATCAAAATGTGACATCCGTCCGTGGTGCAAAAACTGAATTATTTATTACCTAAAATATACCTGATTTTTTTGAAATTGAAAGACTGCACTCCATCTAGGCTCTGATGAAGACAGGTGTTTGTCCATTGACTTCAACAGAACCTGAATTTAATCCAATATTGTACCCCCAAGCCATGTAGCTAGCTAGATCAAATATGTGTGATAACCCAAGTACTGAACTTTTTTTGCCTTGTATTATCATAAACTGACAATTTATTGCAAACCAACCTTGACTGCCTCCTATACGGAAATAAAATCTAAAGTAAAAGAAATGCAGAAATTTTTTCTTGTCAAGGAAGATGGACCAGTCCAGAGGGCAGCACAACAACTGTACTCCAACCAGCTTTTACATGCAGCCTTATTAACCAAGTCCCCAGTTGTCCTATCACTGAGGCTGTTGGTGACTGAAAGTTCAGCTGCAGTGGGAATCGTTTACAGATGCACTAGAAATAGCGTAGGTAAGTCTCTGGTAAGCAGAGACTACATTTCCCATGTACAATACACAGTAGGAGTAAATAATTAAGTAAGCACAGAAAATAAATAGTTCCTTACAAAAGAAAAGTCACCAGGCCTAAGGCTGTGCAGTCCATTTATGCAGCTCACTTCAACAAAGCTGCTCTTATTATCGTGAAATATTTGTTGCATGTGATCAACACAGCTCTGAGAAAGATGTTGCTACTATTTCTATGTTTCTTCTAACTCATAGACAAAAAAACCCAGGGCCAGAATGCTAATAGCACTGACCTAGTTAAAATATACCAGAAAAGACGAGATTTTTCTGACATCTTCTGAAAATCTAATCCCAACTGGGCACAATTATCTTGAATATCACCTTTCGAATAATTTTGAAGCTGGTTTTGAAATACCAGCAGATTGATCATCCTCTTCTGAAGACCTATGAGAGTAAGTGGCTTCTTGAGGAGGAAGGACAGTGTGAAGGCCTTGACACTCTTACGTACAAAATTTTGTGGCAGATTTTGCAGGCATCTGAAGGTAAGGGCAGCAGACTTGTGTCCTTTCCCTCTGCACCAGTTGTACTCCTAATTGTTTGGTTTGCACAAGAGATGATGCAAATTTCCACACAGTTTTCAAAAAGATAGTGAAAACATTTTCATGAAACAAAACTTTGTGAGAAATCAGAGACTTGATGACTTCCATCATTTTTTTGGATATTTTCTTTTAAAATTTGGTGTACCAAAAAACTCTAACAAACCCTTCCCAAGTAAATAATGATTTGCTTTCTTCCTGCAAACAGAAGCCCTTCACATTTTGTTTCAGCTGAAGAATAAACACAAAATAGAAGTTTTGCAAAATCTGGAAAAAGGGACAGTACTGGCTTTTTTGAATAGAGTTAAACATTTATATATATATAATGTATTTTATATATTATATCATTATATATGCACACTGTGCTTAAATATTATATATATACTTGTGTGTGAATGGGTCCAAACTACATATATTTTGGTATTTATATCTGTGTGCTTTTAAATATATGTATACAAGTGATGTATCTGCCAATTCGAAAGCAGAAAATTATTTTAAGAAGCACCTACATTCTACATTCATACCCAAGTTTTTAAATGTCTTACTTTGGGGCAAACTAGGTATGGAAACATCTCTCTGCACCCCAGATCTAACACAAAAGTGTCTTAAAGTCCACAGACAGCCAGCTTATCAAAGCAGAAGATTGCCCATGTAAATCTCCATTTCCAGGCATGTTCAGAAGCACTTTGATCTTAGTCACTTGAACTATTTCCTACTCCAGACATTTTGGGACTCTGAATCTGGATACTCCCTTTCTCCCAAGGAGAGGATACCCTATCCTGTAGACATTCAGGGATTCTTACTGGTTTGAGCAAGATACAAAGTACTGGTGAAGGAGAAATTCCTGATGACAAAAATCTGCTTTGTACTCGGTAGCTAAGACTGGAGTTCAACTTCTTCCTCTGCACCTTGCTTCGGTGAATGCCATGAGCCACCAAGCTGTAGTTTCTGCTGAAGCAGCACGTCATCCAGCACTCCAGCTGGTCCTCTTCACTTTGGACAGATCTGTTCAGCACTCACTAAATCAGTGAGAAAGTATTCCTGTTACCTAGTGCTTAGGGTACTTGTGGGGTAGGATAGAAGGAGCCCAGCGTTCCAAGTTTTTTCCTTAAAATAGTGAAATATCAATATCAGATAAGCAAGGGGCAGTTATTAATGTTCACTTTTGTACTCTCTGAACCACTGAATATTAAATTATTCTGTACAAACTGGAATGGTAGCTCAGTGACTTCCATGTTTTGGTGGCCAAAGCATTCTTTGAATGTGGTATATTCTACCTGCTAATCAAAGACATTGCCAGTGCAACAAAAATTCATATTGATCTCACCCTGTACATCTTACAATTCAGTCTAGTCTGCAAAAGCACGTGGGAAGTACAGCAACTGAATACAGTGTACATATGCCACCCTCCCCATGAGGAAACAGAAGTCTCCTTACTGAGAAGGAAACTACCTTCCTTCGTGACGACTGCACTCGAGTGATGAACTTCCCTCTGAGCAACAGGTGATGTAAGCCTGAGAAATGTATGACCATGACATAATCAGTATCTTTACAGAAAGGCTCATTCTCTTGGGCTCTTGGAGTCAGAAACTACCTGTTGTATCTGAAGTGAAGAGGGAACTATGTTCTAACAAGTACCTTAGTTCCTTGTTAATCATATTTTAAAAAGGGAGTCTTTTGCTGTCTTCTTTAATCCAGAACTTGGATTATAATATCACACACAACTCAGAGCTTCTGTGGCCTCTCAGCTCTGTTTTTGCTTGCATATTTGCTTTCCCTGGTTTAATCTTTTATTTTTGTTTGATAACTTGGATCCATTCATATTCATTCTGTCATATTTTCAAGAGAAAAAAACCAAAATTTGAGAACAAAAAGGGTGAGCACATTGGAAACAAAATTAGCAGTTTTATTTTATTGCTTAAGGTCTTCACCAAGGAACAATTTGCACAACATTGCTGAAAGGCAAAGAAATTTTAACACAAAAACAGTCAACAGTTTGATAAAACCCAGACCTCCTGTGTTATGCAATTAGAGGTTAGACAGGGTGATAAGAACTTTACCTTGGGAGATATTAATCAGATTTTGGATTAACTTAAAATATGCTTCCTGTGCATTTCTTGCCAGGTGAAGGTCCTTCAATGTTTCCTCTGGTGCAGAGGAAGAGAAAACCCTTCCCCAAAGTGAGGTGACTCCACAAACCCAGATATGCTATCAGGAGGCTTTCTCCAAACTCCATAATTCTGTGATTTTTCTTCTAGCAGCCAGGAAAGCCAGTGGTACGAATTCCCACACGTGCTAGTTTGATGTGAATTCTGTTATTATTAATTATTTATACAACACCGTGCGTGTGCATGATTCTTTATGGACGAAAGGTAATATCCCCCAAGAGCTTGCAAACCAAATGGCCCAGTGGTACAAACACTTCTTTAGCTTTCCTAAGGACACACTGCCTGGAGTAATCCACTGATGTCAGTGGGCTACTTACGCACTGGTAAGTGCTCTGCTGGGTAGGAAGTGTTTGTGGGATTAGGCTATCGTTAAACCATGACACAGTCATGGGTGATGAGGGAAGGGAGGGCAAGCGTTCTAGCAATAGGATCATGCTGTTCCTTTGGTTATAATGAAGTTGTCAAGGAGTTAGGGCATTTTTAATGCTTTATGCTATTTGTGATCCTGTTACCAAGAAGGAAAAGCTCAGGTTTACAGGCCACATGGAAGAAGTGAGCTGCCGAGGAGGAAGACTCACTTCAAGCAGGGGGAGAGGCACAGCCTGTTATGTGAGAAAGAAGACTCCAGAGGTAAGGAGGAATGCACAAGTAGAGATGCTAACCATATGCTCGGAGAGTCTTCATACTCTGCTGCAGCTAGCATGTGTCTGCTACATCCTTGAGAGCTTTTTTTTTTTTTTTTAATTGAGGGCATTTTCAGAAGTTTCCCAGTACATTTCCAGTTCTTGGCAAGACCCAGACACATCTGTGACATTTAGCTGATATCCTCCTTAGTGAAGGGAAGGTTGCCAATGAATCCTTGTGCAACTGTTTATGCTACAAACCAAAGCATACAACTGCCAGTTTCACTCTTACAACACAGAGAGCTTTTTTCCTCCTTAACTGAAAGTGTGGAACACAACAGAGTCTTTAAATACTGAGAAAACAACCAGCTGAAACAAGTAGTAAGAGAGACATCAAGGATGACAGGCAGTAGGCCCTCTGCCCAGTGAGACACGCAGCCAGGGCATGCTCTATTTTTAAAAGCAACTTACAGACTTCAGGAAGACTATAGGATTTGGGGGGCAGGAGAGAAGTTGTTCCTGGATTACAAGACACTTCAGAGAAATACATCCATGGGGAAGGGAGGCTGCCTTTGGGGTACTGGCACAGACGAGCTGTGGGGTTGGGATGAGACCCCAGAACAAGCCAGGAGAGAGGGCCAAGTTGCTGGTCTGGTCTCCTTGGAAATCTGTCCTAGGAGGCTGTTTCAGGTGAAGGCTTTTGCATGGAAATGTGGGTCTGTCTCTCTGTGGGCACAAGCCCACGGTAGAGTTGGGGTGAGCAGCAGACTGGAGCATCAGCAGTTCCACCCCACCAAGGGCTGTATGAACGGACCAAGTGGCTGGAGAAAAACCCTGCCTTTCAGGAGAGTAGTGTAGAAACCCATAAACTCACTGCAGTTTTGGTTTTCTGCCAGCTCCAAGAGTTAAAATCTGGGAAAAAATAATTGTGAAATTATCAAAGTTATGGAAATAAGCAGGGAATCTCAAACAGGCATTTAGCTTCCAGCTACTTTCTGCAGTATGAATATTTGGATTTTTCAGCATTTTGTGGGAACCGAATGGATGCCACAATGGTGAAATGAACTGAGAGACACCTCGCCCCTGCACTTGAAGGGTGAGGATGGCACTTGCACAGAAACAGATGTCACCAACCCCCACTTTTCTGATTCCTCCCCCCAATTTAATCTCTCTGTGATTTGTGAGACTTTTCTCTTTCCTGAGCTGGTCTGTGATAAGTGACTAAATTAGTTTCCATACATTTTTTAAAGTTTTTAAATACTTCTGTCAGATCACAAAGAACACTTGAAGCAAACAGATACGTGTAGGCAGATCCGTAGATTATAGAACTCGGATACTCTAAATTTTCTCTCTCTTCTCTTCTTGATGTTTAACCTGTTCCAGACATTATTACTGTTTTCTCTTACAAGTTTCACATTTTTTAACCTGAATCTTTATACTTTATTAGTAATATGCTTTGAATTCTACATAAAAAGAACTGGTGATGTAAATAGCCAGATCTCCCTGTCTGACAAATCTTTTACATATGACAAATATAAAACTAACCAAGAGATAGTCTGGTTCTGAGCTTGTTGTCTTTACTGTACAGACAGCTTTTGATGTGAGAACCCTGTATATATTTACTCAGTTCACCTGACACTTGAGATCAGGATTTTATTGGTACCAGGTACTCCAGACTGTCAGTCACAGCGAAGTGAGCCATTGTCCTCACAGGTAATTAGCATGCCTCTCCCCTCTTAGAGGCATGTTTTCAAAGTTGCTTCTGACCTCTGGAATGAATGGCGTCACGCATACTTTAGCTGCAACTCATACAAAATAATATTAGATGCACCACCAAGAAGCACTCACTCCTACTTGCAGTCAAAGATAGAACTGATGCTTCACAGATCCCAGTGGCAGCTCCTAGTCCTCCCTGACCCTCAGCGGGCGGCTCTCAGTAGTATGTAGGTGCTTGACATGCTTGAAAATGCTGGCATGGTCTGGTATTTCACCAGTTGTGACCAGGTCCTCTGTAGTGGAGTGGAGGGTCCAGAAAGAAGACAAGAGATGCAGTAGGCCCTGAGCGAGGAAGGGAATGGCCCTTCCAACTCAACAGATGGCTGTGCTGCTCCTGCCAACAGCCCTGGGAGTATCATGGCCTCATGACACAGCCAGCAGCCAAGGGGAAAATTCACAGGGAACCCTCTTCCTTCTGACCCTTGAGAATAAGCATGACATGGGACATCACCTTAGACCAGGCAGATGCAGCCTCTGAGTGCGTTTTCAGCTTCTCTTAACATCACTGCCACACTGCAGCTACAGAATTTTACGTTAGCTTTTGTACCAAATTACCAACAGAAATCCCAAGATATTCAGTCTCAAAAGCATACTTAAAGAGGGAATATTGTCTGGATGTAATTTAGCTGCCATTGCCCAGCAATTCCATAGATCCCTTTGACTTGTGACATTAAATATATGGAGTGAACTCATGAATGGATTAACATACGCAGTCCTATAATTAACCATGTTATTAAATTTGCTAAGTAGTTGGGGGAAAGGGGCTTGTTTGCCATCTGTTTAAAAAGTATCTCTCTTTCCACTGAAATCTGGATATAAAAAAACCCAGACATGTGGGCATAACTGCCTTACATACATTACTGGGATTATTTCCCCTGAGTTAACCAAAGACAAGCATGATTCATATATCAGTAGAATGTTGCGCAAAAATGTGCATAGCATTTTTTCGCATAATGTTCCTTTTCCTTCCCATTGTAAATTATTAATCATGTAAACGTCATGAATTACAGGGTTTTGTTGGTCTGGGGTTTTTATTTTTTCATCATGGCCCTGAAAACTACATAAAGGAAGAGTAATTATACCGGGCAGTATAGTAAATCCTTCCATGAAAATTATTTTTTAATCCTACTCTTGTCTCAGTGTAACCACACAGCCATTTGCTTCAGTTTCCCTAGAAAACTTGCAGTAACTGAACTCTGATTTTAAAACCCAGACAAACACACACACACATACACATTCCCACTGACTTCAGATAGAAAGAACATTTGTAGAGGAAGAGGGAAAAATTGGCAATGGGTAGAACAGAGATCCATATTAAATTTTTAATCACTAGCCTCCGTTAATGTGGAAATTGTCTTCAAAACATGGAAACGAGCTGCATTCTAAAAAGCCTGGAGTAAGACCCTAATTCACAAACTCCAGCAGAGCTCCGTCACTCACGCAGGAGTGCCTTGAAAGCTTGTGCTGTGAGAGCAGAAGAAAGAGAGAGCATATAAGAAAAGACTCACCCCAAACTGCAGGACCCCAGAGAATGGGAAGCCCTCCAATATGGTAACTGAGCAGGACCATAAGTTAATATTTCTATGTAGAGCCTTACTTTTAATGCCATGTTTCTTTAGAGTGATGAGCAAGCATTTGTGTTTTCCAATCAACCATTTAGCAACAGTTCCTGTAACATGCAGACCATGCATTTTAATAGCTTTTTTCCAAAAGCATAGTTGAAAACAAGGGAATCTGGATCTGAGTGGTTTTCCATTTGCTTTAGGCTGCCTGAGAGGATGTTCAGTTAATTCAAAGGCAGAGACCCACTCCAATATCATAATAATGAGTAAGGGTTCATTCTCACATCCACAAGGATTAAATATAGAAGTTGCAATAAAGCAATGGAGAAGGCACAGCATAAACCAACAGGAGCACATAAAGGAAGGGAGCCGTTAGGTACATCAACATGTACAGTCTAACGTCAGGCTTCCCATACAGTCATCAGAGAGGGTGAAGCTTTAAGTGTGGGTGCTCTGACTCACTGCCTGGAGGAGCTCAGGGGATGCACAGGACATTAACTGCACAGGAGCTGAACACAAATACTCCCCAGAAGGTGTGGAGTTTGCATTTCTTTCTATTTGCCACTGTCCCCATGTCCTCCGTGAGCTCCTCCAAGCCACATTATAGAAGACCAAGAAACTTTCTAATTTACCCCAGACAGAAGCAGCTGCTATCAGTGATTCAGACTAAAGTTTCTCTGGCTATGTCCTCCTCTTTGGTAGTGATAAAAAACAAGTTATATGTTGGCTGCTCATCCCTGCACAGAAGAAAGTGGCCAAGACAAACTAGCTGGGTAAAAAAAAAAAAAAAAAAGAACATGAAAGCCAAAAAAGAAACTCCCTACTAAGGACCTTCATCCATCTGTTTTTCTTTAAGGATGCTTCAACATTAGCTAAATATCACTTATTTACACCTGAAGAAGTTAAATGATCTTGTTCCCATGAACTCTCTTACAAATGCTGTCCTGGCCTGTGATTTATATAAAAGTAGCTGTTCCCTTAATTTTACTCACAATAGCTTTGTTCTTACCGTATGAACCTGCTTTGTCAGTATTTGCTTTGATTTATGGAAGATTTCAAACTACCAAAATAACTATCCCTTTTCTTTTCATTAAAGCTAATCCCCACAAAGACACTTTCATCTGCTGATTAGTCATGCTCCAGCAATCCTTGCTAACCAGAGGCTAAGTTATTGATGTGTTAAAGATGTAATCGCAGAGATTCAAGACCACTGAAGAAAATGCAATGTGTTGTTTGACAGTGTCAGAATTTAACAGTGTCTGGCCTTATTGAACCAGCCTGAGTAGCACATGCTCAGCAGCATTATCAAATCACTTCAGTTAGGGTACAGGCAAGAAAGGTCTTGTTAGAAAGTGTTTCAAGTTTGCACAGACACACTGATTTCCAAAATACTTCAGGGAAGTGGAACACCCACCTTATTCAGCAGGAAAAAAACAAACTCTGGCATTTCTCTAAACTGCACCGAGGTTTCTGAGGCAAAGGAGCAATACATTTTCCATTATAACTTGTACACATAATTCTGAAAAATTCCCTGTCATGGCTTATATTTCCCAGGCCTTGTCTCATTTGCATGTTTGTTTAGAAACCATCTAAGCAAACCCTTCTTGCATACTTTAAAGCGTAGGCAATTCTGACCACTGTGAAACAAAACTCTCTTCCTGGCCATTGCTGTCTCTAAGTGGTTTTACATTTAGATGATGACAAGCCATGATGACAAGCTCATATACTATGGCAGCAGTTTTCAGTGAATTCACAAAGATGATAATCCCAAATATTTAACTTAATAAATGTGCTAAGGAGAATAAAGACTTGTGGACCTCTACGTCCCAGCTGAGAGCTAACAGAAGCCTTCAAGACTAATCCACCACTCAGCAAGGCAGCTTGTATTACATCTCAGTAAAGGGAACATGACAAGCCTGAACCTCCACTTCCAACAATCAGCACCTCCCTGGCACAGCTGTGATTAGCAGCTACATGACGCACATTTAAGTTCATCAGAATACATCCTCGTCACAGGTACATCACGACTTCCTCAGATATACGAATATTCATGGCTGATGCTTCACTATCTTGGCCCTAATAGCTTTGTGCTTTTTAGGAAATTAAACATGAGTGAGACCTGCACTAAATCTCCACTGGCTTTACTACTGGCATGTAGAGGTTTCCAAGTAATTATCAGCTTAAGTCTTGTGTGATCACTTTTTGGGGGACAAACATATATTCAACTACTATTATCCATAATTATCTAGATGTTATAAGACCCACTTGACTCAGGTATTCTCCGTCATCAGCGGACAATTGTAGATTGGTGACAGCAGGAGGCCACTGTGGTTGGCACAGTCAGCCTGGGCCTGAAAATGGGTTAGCTGTTTTTGTGTAGTATGGAGCCTGAACAGATGCATCCTGCTGAGCTTGAGCTGTCTGCCTTCAGGGCTAGGCCAGGTGTCACTGCATCGTGTCCCCAGACCGAAGTGGGTGGCAGCACTGAGATTCCTACGTAGAGGCTTGAGAGGATCCCAACATGGCTGACACCGTTGCACCAGGGTGGGACCCGGCTCTGTGCCCCTGCCGAAGCATCTCTGCAGGAGTCTTTCTGAACTCACCCTGTGCTGTTCCTTCTCTCAGAGCCTCGTTACACAAATAGCCAGGCACTGACTGCACTTAGATGCCAATTTTGTCCCATTTTTGAAATGGCATGTGAGTCCACACTCCCTCATCACTGTCTCTGTTAGATGAGCTACAGGCTGCTCCAGGTTTGGACCCTCTGTTCCATAATCTTAACATTACTTATGTTTGACCTGGATCAGTATAGCCATGTACATGCCTTTCCTTTTGTCTGTCAATCTCAGGTGCTCTTCACTGATAGACTTGATCCTCATTTCCAGGCTTTATGCCTTCCTTTCATGTCCAGTGCTAGAAGACACTGATGATGCTCTTTCTGCCCTGTCCAGCCTTGTATTCATAGCACTTCTTTGTATCACTGATTTTTTCCTGCACAGTTGACCCTTCACCCATATTGTGGCGGTGCCCCTTATTTTGTAGCACAAACTCATCATCTGTTCTTGCTGTTTAGTAAATCTGTGAGCCATATCCATGAGGAATCCTCCATTCCTCATGGATATTAGACACAGAGCAATATGTACAGGATTCATGGCAGCCAGCTTTCTGCCTACTTTCTAGCAGCTGCTTCTTCATCTGGTGTATTTCTAGACGGATGGCGTCCAGTTCCAGGGCAAATACTGCTCCTCTAGGAATGTTCTTGGAATCCTCTGGCTGATCTTGGTTTGCAAGCCCAAATCCACTGAGCACATATAAATTGGTCCATGGCTAATTTGTGCTGGAAAGGCCCGCTGAATATAGCAAGACGCCAGGAACACAAATCTTCGAGATCCTCTTTTCGACTGAAATGTCGTCTTCTCAGTCACTCATCTACCTTTTGGCTTTGTCCTGGCCAGCTAAGACTGATGATTGCTCCATGCAGCATATCAAAGACTTACTCCATCCAGGTGTAATTTGTGTTTGGGAGGGGAGGGGAGTTGTACTCTGCATCACTATCAGAGCTAGCCCTGCAGGTTGCCTGCTGGATGATGCCCTCTCAGTCCTGTGTCAGCCATTTTGTTTGGTATTATTATAACAAAATAAAGCTAAATGAGCCTATCAAAGTTTTGCTGCTCATATATAGTAGGGTTTTGTGTTATCTGCAGTTGGGATAGTCTGACCTTAGGCTGCATGGCAAATGAAAAACATTATTTCAATGCCAAACTACATCAAGTCTTCTCTGATTTCACTCATATTCTGTGATTGCACATTGAAGGCAACGGTTTGTTTCCTATATTTTGTGCAGCCTAAATGGAAGACTTAAGAACCGGACTTCCATTTTGAAATACCTTTATTTCTTCACTTTTGGAAAATGACAAATTACTGTGAGCAATTGATCAGATTAAAATACACAAAAGCACTCATAACCTGTAGATGTCAAATTCCAAGGCAATTAGGCAATTACCAGTGAAGAAAGACAGCACAGAGGAAAAGCATGTTTTCACTGTGACCTGGCAGTTCACTGACTCAGAGACAGCCTATCTGTACCAGATCTGTAAAGCAATCCGGAATATTTCAACCAGCTGGGATGGATAATGCTGACACACATGAGACAGCGCCAATAGTTGTATCTCACAGAGGCAGTAATAGCACTCAGTGTAACTAACAGGTGTCACGTCATTCCAGAGGTTTTGAATGATCCCATCCTAGTTTTATTCTAATGAAAAACAGTTTGGTTTGCATCCACACTGACTGTCCTAGGCCTATGATTGCTGGGAGTCGGTAGGTACTGACTACACAGGTGATCAGTTTCTATGGCTCTTTGAGTGGCCCTTCATCCTCGTGGCAGTGCCTGGACAATTGCGTGTGGGTACGGTGAGGAGCACGCCTTGTTCCTTTAGCCCAGGCAGCATCGTGCACTCTGGTGCTGAGGTAAGCACCTGGTTCCTTCACTGCTACTTGACAGATCTCCTTGAGAATGAACACCTGCTTCTTTCTCAGAGGACATCCCATCCACCAGTTTGTGAATGCTGATGTACGTCTCTCTGCTGATGGCTTGTTAACCTTTTCTCTTCTTGTTACCCAAGGTGATTTTACAGACGTCCTGATAAGATCATATTTCTTGATGACAGTATGGCCAGAAAGGTACCCATTAGGTGGCCTCCTGAGTCCTCCTCTCTTCTCTCAGGTTGATTCTCTTTACAGACAGTTGCCTTGGAGCAGGGGAGACTTATCCTGTGTCACAGGTGTCACTAGCAATAGTCAGACCTCTTCAAAGTGGTACACAAATACAGCGTGAACAGCGGAATGCTTCTGCCTCTACATGACCTGGTGCACAGCTAACAGATTCTCTGTGGTGGCACCTGAGGAAGCACTCATGAGGACCTTCAGGCTCAGAGAAACCTTTGCCCATCCTGGGCAGGCTACTTTCTCTGTGGAGTGCTTGGGCATGCTCTTTGTCCCACTTCCTTTCTCTTTTTCCCCACAAGGTGTGGAGTTTGAATCCAGTAGTTTTCCAGTATGGCTCCTGTGGTCTTCTAAAGCATGCTGGTTCTATGACTAATGAAGTGGAAGTGGAATTAGCAAAAATCATTTCACTTTTTCTGACACAAGTAGCTATATCAATACTAGTACCTCAAGCTCTGCCAATCCTAAGCCCCAGAAGCATGTTCTGGGTACTCCCATACTCCTGAACGTTGTTGCTCACCAAAGCATGGAATACGCACATTCACTCTACCTGAGACATCTGGCCCATGGCCTATGCCATCCCCTGATACATGCTGGGAAGATTTTAGGAGAATGCTACTTGGCATTAGTCAGAACTGTGCCAGGCACCCCAACAACAATTTAACAGCACAAACACATTTTGGTGCCTGGGAATGTTCTTTGGTACTATCTAATTTATTAGCACAGGAATAGCCAGCATGTCTGGAATAGATCTCATTCTTTCCATTATATTACTCAAAGAAACCTGAGCACTTTTTATGCCCGTTCCAGTCTAAGAGCTCCAAGATTCAAAATGTCATTACTCAAAGGCAGTAATTCTGACTGCTAAAAAAGTGCTTGTGGACAGCACTTCTGTGGGCATTTATGTTAGTACCACGTCATCACATGCATGGGCATAGAAATTGACTATATGTGAGAAAGAAATTGTAGATAATTTGAATGACATCACAGAGATTTTTCTTTGTTTTTCAGGGCACATCCAGCACTTGGTGATATGACTGGAAGTCATGACATTCTGCTCAGGTTTGGAAGCCTATAGGACAGGAATTTCTGGTCTCACCTCTTGTTCATACCCTTTGGCTATTCACTGCATAGAAATTGTGACTACCTGTTGACAGACTTGTGGAGAAGGTAGGGTGAATCATACTTGTAACATGAATATGTCTTTTATTCCAGGATGTTCTTTCATTGGAGAAGTTCATAGCGGCAGGTTTGGTCTATGGAGCCTGGATCTGATGTTATGCTGCCTATATAACTTCTGCTGTAACCTGTAATTTCACTGGTGGATTTATCTCTTTCATGTGCCTTGAAAAAGAAGCACAGCTTAAGTGATTCCAAGTGGGCATGTTGAAGCCTTGCTGGTGTAGGCACCACAGTGCCATCCCATTCTTTGGCAATGGCAGAAGATCCTCAAGGCTAATAGAAATCCATGAATGGTAGCAGAGGTTTTGCCTGGTGCCTCTTAATTATTAAAGCTGGTAGGATATCTGTAAGCTATGGTGCCTCTACCTCCCCCACTCCAATTATTGCTCAGAGTTAAGTGCCTTCAGTTTATTGCTGAAGAACTTCATATCACTTTCCTTAGCAGATCTCATATCCCATACAAGGCACTGATTCACAGCTCTGAGTGCAAGTACAAGAAGGCATTCCAGCTGGGACTGGGAAAGAAAAAAACGTTAGCACTAGATTACTTCAAACCAGTTCACGCAGAGCATTTCCTCCCCTCGCGCTCCACCACCTACCACACCAGCTGGCTTCAGATTCATCCGATGAACACCCAGTTGAATGTATAGGACACACAACACTCACAGTGTACCTAAATGTGATAAAACTCAGTTCTTATCTCCATGTCAAAGGTCCCCAGGCTGTGGATCACAAATGTAAATGAGTGCAGCTGAATGTTTTTCCATTTTTGCTTTTGTTTTTGTCATGGGGTTTGAAGTGTTACATTCTGTAATATAACTTCCCTTTTCTAGTCACAAACAAATGACATCTGGCCACTTTCAATAATAAACTTGAAGAGAGGGGACATTTCCTTTTAGCTTGTTGGGCCCCTTCTTAAACTTCGAATTCTTATGAGAAGGAAAGCTTTTTTAAAAAATAATCCCCTAATGATTAAACTCACTGACCAAAAAAAAAAAACCAACAACAGCCTTTCCTTCCAGTCTCTGGGTACTATTTGCTTCATACAATCTCAAACATCCCGACACAGTTAATGTTTGAGGAGCTGTTTGCTGCTCCCACTCTCGTTCTTACATCATACAGGAAACCCTTGCAGGAAATGAATGTTCAGTCAGCCGCCTTCTCCCTCAACACCTTGGGCTTACAAGCCTAAGACAGAAAGCATACAAGGAAGAATTAAGGTGGGGTAAGAGCACCGGCGAGGCAGGCCAGGCACCAATAAATCACACACCTTGATTTTCCTGCCTGGTACAATGTTCAATTTTCTTTCCGGAGGTGCTTCTGTCAAATAACCTGGGTTTCACTGAGCAGGAAGCTTTCACTGCCTATCCCACACTGGGGCTTGTTGTTCAGGGTTGTGTGGGCTGGGTCTGCTTTGTGTCTGTGTCATCTCAGATGGCATTTTCAAAGGCATATAAAGAAATCAAATAATCACCTTCCATTTCATGTGAAAGAATGGGCTCCTAGCCCTTGATGTCTCCCCAGCTTGAACATTCTCGTCACCATAATGATGTGGTGTGGCTCTTTGTCCAGGCGGGAAGAGTGTGGTTTCGACCAGACTCGCCCAACAGTTTTTCACCCAGGAACAGATAATGGCTGGGGTTACGAAGATGAATAAAAATTGGGGAAGGCACTGTGAGCATTGGTAATGCGAAGCTCTTTTCTTCTTCAGTTCTTAGTCACCAGAAATACCAGACACCTCATTTTGAAGATTAGATTGTTCAGGCCAAACAGCTGCCAGTGGTGCAATGCGTACTAAATCCAGAAAGGGCAATTTAGTCACTGTATAAGGAAACGCGTGTCCTCCTCCTGGTGATCTCCAAGAGCTTCTTTCAGAGCTGATTCAGGACAAGGGAAGTATTTCCTACGGTTCCCGTGGCCCAGAGAGTGGTACCATCCCTGACACCACAGCTAGTTAAAGCTTTTTTAGGTAAATTATTTTTCTTTCTGCTGAAAATATGAATGTACTGAAGCTGATTTATGTTGAAAATATTGAAATTCTAAATGGAAATGTACCAGTTCTGACTCCACTTTTTGCCTGCCTGCCCAGGCAGCTGACTGATCAGCTCCCTTCTAGCTCCTTTGTCAGGTGTAGGACTTCTGTCTTGCAAAGTGCTCAGAAAAGCACCTTTCATTTTCAAAATACTAGGAAGGGCCACAGCAAGTCATCTGGTTTTGACCAAGCAAATTAGCAGCTATTGCCAAAGTAAAGCTAGTGAGGACAGCAGGAGCCAGACAAGAGGTTCAGGCTTCTGGACTGTCATCATCACAGTCTGAAACAAGAAAATTTATTTTTTTTTTAAAAAAAGGTATTGCACTTTTCACAGAATCACAGAATGTTAGGGATTGGAAGAGACCTCGAAAGATCATCTAGTCCAATCCCCCCACCGGATTAGGAACAGCTAGATGAGGTTACACAGGAATGTATCCAGGTGGGTTTTGAAGGTCTGCAGAGAAGGAGACATTCCATGAGCCCACAGAACAGCAGAAGGCCCTCAAAGTTTCTGTGGAAAAAGAGGCCGGTTTGTGATTTTCCTACTCAAGGGCACTGTCAGGCCACACCAGCCCCTGTGAGTTCACCAACACAGATTTGCCTCCTCCACAGGGTGCAAAGGGCACAGCAGTTTTGCTGTGGGGTGCAGCGTCTTCCAGCCCCCTCCTTTGGAGGTAAGTCACATTCCCCCGGGACTTCCTGAGATAACATTTCTGTTCAGGAAAATGCAAGTGAACCTCTTGCAGCACATGAAGAAAATTCTCTGCCTTGATCCTGTCATGTCCAACAGAGATGGAGATTTTTTACCTCTTGCCAGCATGTGGTCCCTGGGGCAGTACTAGGCTTAGCGGTGTGGCTATGCTGGTTTGAGAAGTCCTTAAATAATCTGAAACACTCACTGTAGAAGGCAGCGAGCTGGCAGGTCTGCTGATGCTAACATCACCAGGTCATATTTCAGACCACTTCCACACCCATCTTTATCTTGCAGTGGTCTATTTGGCAGGGAAACTACTCACCATTATTAAAAAAAAAAAAAAAAGGTAACAAAACCAAATAACAAGAGTAACAGAGTCACATGCTGCAGCAGCTGAGGTGTTTAAGGAACACAACAGCTATTGCATGAATCACAGCGCTATCGCGGGGATCATAGCACAGGGAACAAGTTTATACACAGCTCAGCATGCAACACTCCAAAGTCTTGGTGAGTTGTCAGTGCAGTCGGTAAGATTTTGGTTTTGGAATGTTACCTGGTAATCGGTGAGAGGAAAAATCTGATATGGATGTTGTCGCTCCCTGGCTGCCCTTGCTTACAAGGTTTGTCTCTTAGCATGTAACCAGTCACCCGACCCTCTGTCAAAGAGTGCACAGGCTGCCTCAGCATCAGCCCCTCAAATGCCATTGCTGTACTGTGAGGGCATACGCATAGCATTTGGAAATGAGAAAATAAGCTGATCGTAAATATCCCTGTCCACCTACAGAAAGGACCACCCTGGAAACAAGCAACAAAGCAAGCATATCTACTGCTGTTGTGGGGCTCACAAAATCACACACCAACACCCACCCTCCCTCCACCCCAAGATTTGAGCTGTTATTATAATGGACTAATCTCTTCCTCTCTTGCTTTCCCAGGCTGTGATCCTCCAAGGCTTCTCACAGCTTCCCTCTGTCACAATCACTTCTAGGAAAAATAGAACAGGATCTCCCAGGACGAGTCACTGCACATGGCCATCTCTTAACTTCTATGGTGAGATGAAGTAAAACACAGCAACGCTGTCAGAGACAGTTAACTTTAACCCCCTGTCTCTGCCTGGGGACATGGGGGCTCAGGCATGTCACTGAACATGGGTCGCTGACTTCAGAGCCCGCAGTTGCATTCTGTTCCCGTCCCTGGTTCAGAGGGGATGCTCCAGGAGTCACTTAGCTTCCTAGCCCATGAGAAGTTCCCCCACAGTTTACAATTTCCAATATTTTCATGGTGACTAACAGTGTTATTGACCTTTAAGAAGGACAATCATTCTGGTGCTGGGTGACCAGCTTGTTTTACAGGTCCCAGCCTCATCTCTGGCTCTCCCTGTTTGCAGCCTGTTATCCAAACACTCTCCTTGTCTCTGAAACCCTGTGCTCTTACAGCCTGTCCCACACCTCCCTGACCTGCTGCAAAATCTCCCTCTGAAAACTATCGTTCTTCAATTTGTTGCTGATGAGAGTAGTTGATCAGAGCAAAAATGTGGCTTGTTTACTTGCCAGTATCAGAGAACCCCATGGCGTATCCGATGTGAGGACCCATCTTCACAGCAGCTGAGCTAACTGGAATTGTGACTAGCTGTAGTCTGCCTCCAAAAAAGGGGCTTAGCTGAGGCTAGCAGGTTAACTGGGGTTCCTATGGGGGGAAAAGACTGACCTTATGTGGAGAGCAACTGAACGTAGAGCCTGACCCCAGGACTTCTGGAGCCTCTGAGAAGAGCCCAGAGCAGAACGAGCACGTGGGCTCGCACACAGGGCTCCCACTGAGCCACTTACGCTGCCCAGGCGGCAGAAACATTGCCTGGCTTGGAAAGTCATGGTGCTGGTGCCTTGCCTGACTGGCACAGAAAAGTTTCTGTGCTTATGGTAAAACAACTGAAAACAAGGCGTGAGAGGATTCTTTTATAATCAAGATCATTTTCTATCCCACAAGCAGGAAAGTAGAGGGGCATTGCAAGAGAGAGAGATTTTGTTAAGCGGATTAACATATTAACTAAAAATAAAGATTGGACATATTTGGAATTCTAGGATAATCTCGCTTTTCTGGTGACAATAGAAACCACTCATGCCTCTCTCTTCTGCTTTCTGTAGTGCTCAAATTCATACTAGCCAGTTAATTCATGAGTTTATCTATGCCATGCATGAAGAAGATATGTCTGTGCCTAGAGCACATGCTGACATTTGGGCCCAGATGATCTAGTGATTGACATGTTTTGATTGAGCAACTACATGCTGAATAGTTCACCAAAAGATTTATTTTTAAACACAAAAATTGGTGGTTTTTGATTTAATTACTTCACTTTTTTTTTTTTTTTCCCCCCCCATACAGCGTCTCCCTTTCATTTTGCACACACAAATTCACAAACCTGATCAAGCAGGGGATTTTTAGAAACCTCCTATAGCCTCTGCTTAGCCTGAAATGTCAAACCTCTGCGCCTTGCCAGCAGCAGTTGTGGTGCTGTGCCTGAGCCAGGTCAGAGCCCGAAGCAGTGTGAGTGGTGGAGACATCCCTCAGGGGCAACTGTGTCCACCCTGAGATGCACTGCCTTGGCTTGGCTGGTTCCAGACTGGAGGTAACTCACTTCAGCTGGCTTGGGTACCTACTGGTGTGCTGTGACTTGTGTGATGTTCGTCATATGATGTGCGGGAATGTGCGGGCTTTTGTCCTGCCTCGTGTTCATGGCTCCTGTTCAGCTTTTTCTGCTGCAAATAGATGTTAGGCCCAGCAAGCTGATACATGGACCTCCTTAGCGTAAGAAGGTCCATGATGTAAGGCTTCATCTTACATCAAGGCAGAATGGTCTCACCGGAGGCTGGAGGATCACCCTAGGACCTTCACCCAGAGGAATATCTATGGTGTGCTCTTAGGAAAGCGCTCAGAAAGCCCACAGCTCTTCGGGGATACAGGGACTTTGTGCCTCTGTTACCTGCATTATCTCCAAGTTGTGTTAACGAAGGTTACCGATTTGTTTTCCTGCCTGTCAGCCCCAAGGGAAGCCTCTTGGTGCACACACTTGGTGACCAGTTTTACCACTGCAGCTCAAAGTCCAGGGGCTTTCAGAGCCCCCTCCCCCGATCCATAAGAAAGCACAAGGAGCCTCATGGGGGATTATTTTGGCTATCCACCAGCGGCACAGCCATGGGTGCAGTGTGTCTGCTGGCCAGCGAGCAGCCGTTTACCTTCCTGCTGGGGCAGGTCTATCCCATGACTCCTATCTACCCTGCTCTCCTGCAACTTAAAATTATTTCCTCTTTCTGAGCTGCAAGGACAGCTGAAAACTCTCAAGAATTAATGAAAAATCAGTGCCATAGCGTTCTCCTGTAGGAAACCTCCAATAGGTTTATATGCATACGTGTGTGTGTTTATGTACATACACATACAGACGCAGACTGCACCATTTCAGCAGGGGACTTTCTATTTCACATTCTACTCAGGCTAACACTTGCACTTTAATACCAGATATCACTGCGAGTCATAATGAGGGTCATTAAACATATTTATTAGCTTATTAAACTGAACTGCCTTCACTGTTGCAGCTGGCCTGTGTTTTATAGAAAACCCAGCAAATCCCCAAAGTCACACAACAGGAACCCAACACACTTTAGCTGATGACAGTGTAAATATCAAATTTACTAGGGCTAGCAAGTGGCAAATACAGTTCTGGTATGTTACGTAAAAATCTGCCATGAGGCATAGTATGTAATTCTCAACTCATAAGGGTAGAGTTGCTTTGGAAGGAAATATGAGAAGAATTTGATAGGATTTAGTGATATTTTCAGGGATATAGTTTAGTTATAAGCAGTCAGGAAGCTCTTAGATACTAGCTGCAGGTCTGATCCAATGACCATTGAAGTGAAAGAGGACTTAAGCTGGTTATATCTGTTGGCCTAATATGGATTTTAATCATAATACATGAGACAGATACACTTGAAGTGCCCACATCCCTATAGAAAGCCATACTGAAAATAAGTTTAGATTTTTCGTTAAGTTCAGGCAGGAAGAAGGAGAGCCCAGTGCGTGCTGCTTGTGTAAATGTGGTGTATCTGCGTGTGCACAGATAAATGCATTTCTGGTTTTCCAGGGGGTAACATCTTTCTCAGACGCTGTTGGTGGCAATGCAGCTTTTTTTCTGTTTTTTAAGACATTAATGTTTCTTCTTCGCACTGAGGTTCCTCATCCCTCATTTCAAACATCTGGGGGACTGTGACAACAGTGTCTTCTCAGTGGTGTAAGCATGGGTGGAGGCAAGCGTGCTGCCAACATGAGATGGGGTTCCACTGCTCACTACCACCTCCTCCCAGGGACTTGGCTGGGGAAAAACACTGCTAGGGAGCCTGGCTGCAGCAAAGTCCCCTGATGGTGGGGATGGGCAGAACGAGCAGGGGACTCTGCTCCCAGCAAAACCCCAGGAGTGCTGGGCTCGTGTCTCCAAGCCCCAGGATGTTGCAAGGGTTGGGATCCAGGAATTGTGCCAGGGTCACACCACCCTTTAACCCTCACTTTCTGGTAGTCCCACACGTGCGAGGATGATGGGAAAGGCTCCAGCCGTCTCAGACATTTCTTGAGCTATTCCTCCAGGGCAAAGACGAATGGACAAGTCCCTGGCACTATTGGAAGATGCAGTATCAGCCACGCTTTTGGCTGGAGATGGCTCTGCATCACCAATAAGAAATCAGAAAGGGATTAGTCACAAGGAAGTACACTTTGTTTTTAAAAGCGCCTCTCATCCAAATAGCCCTCTCAAACCTGGTCCTGAGGAGAGTTTCCCAGGGCACCGGCTGAGCAATGCAGCCAGGTGAAGACAGAAAAGCTGCTCAGCCGCCATGAGATATCTGTGACTAAGAGTGATGACCTCACAAAATCACTGTCTGCCTTAATTGGGAAAAAAAAAAAAATTCCTGTGTCCCTTTTCACTCCCATTACAAGGAATTCACAAATGGTTTTGCATCATTTTCCATAAAGCAGAAGGAAAACCCCTGCTGAGGTATTTTTACTCTTACTCCATCTCACTGTCCTGTTCTAACACCCACAGTTCTCCTGAAGATACAGTCACTGCTTATTCAAAGTTCAAGTGTAAGGGGACCTTGAGCTGTTCTGCCAAAAGCTTTCCCCTTCCCCCACCACCCCCGCCTGAATCACTGGCAGCAAATATAATGGCAAAGGGTGTCACATTCTTCTTACTGTAATTCTGTAAAGCAGACTGGGATATTTTCTAAGGTTTCTTGTAAAGCTGGATGCAAGCAACTGTGTGTATGTGTACATGTGCACACACCCGACTGTCAGTAAATCACCTTAAACTCACATTTGGAAAATTAATGGCTGATTTGACTGTTTTCTCATAATTAAGAATGTGTATTCAAATTATAATTGAAGATCTACTTCTTCAGGCTTTGTTCTTCCAAGCTCCTTTTTAAGTTTCATACACGAACAACACAAAAGTGTATCCCAGATAGCTGAAAGGCCTGAATTTTAAGTATCCACACCCCTATACACACATTTTTATAATGACTTAGACTGACATGAGCCAGGAAATTCAGAGTTTGGATTCACGTGGCCTTAATTCATACCTTTGAACACATGAACTCTTCTCTCTATAGGGCTATATTTTAAAATTAGCCAGTGGGACTTAACTCCAAATTTCTGCGCAGCCCTGATTACATTGGCTCTTCCTTTTCCAGCTTTATCTTTTACAGTCTTTCTTGCTAATATTTCAAAAGATAACACTTAGAAGGAGGGACTGGGAAAGGATTAATTAGTTTTCTATAAGACCACTGCTATTTTGGAAGCACTGGGGTATTTTTTTCATTTTATTGCATCTTAGGCGTGTTTATATTTTATGTTCTTATCGACGCAGTGAAAAATACTGTAATTAAGTGATCCAAGGACTCAACAGTTAAGAAATGCCAGAATAAATTGCTTGCACAAGCCCGGTCACTTCTCTTACACTTAGGTACCAGGAGATGGCTTCCACTTAGGGTCAACCCCTGTTCACTCTGGCGCTTGCCCTTATCAGCTCCCTCCACCCACCTTGTCCTCCTGGGTCGCTGTCACCTTGGCCAGCCAAACCCAGTCCTCCAAAGCACTCATCAGATCACGGCCTCTCACCCCTCTTACCCTGTTTTTCCACCCTGCTCCTAAGCTTCTGGCCTGCAAAAGCCAGAGCCACCTCCCAGCTCTTCTATCAAAGCCTAGTTCTCACTGGAGACACTGGCACGTCATGGTGGAGGGAAATTGTCTGTAGATCACGCAACTGCTTTGCATGTACACAAATATACCTTCTATCAGCAGGTCTCTCGCATGCTTCATTTCCCATCTGCCCAGATCAGCAGAGGACACAAATAACCCCAGTTTGCAGATGGAGGCAAAGGAAAGACACAGGGGCTAAAGGCAAGAGAGTTTAAAGCCAACCTGGCAGTATGAGACGTGTGCTTGAGCTGGGCAGACTGGACACATGGGACACCCTATGCATGCACAGACCAGGCTGCTCACCTGCAACAAGTGGGGCTGATGTGCTGCAGCCATTTGTCAGGGAGCTGTGGACGTCTGTCTACCTGAGCTGCTCAGCATTTGGAAATGGGAAGATGTCTGGTCGCACGCAGGAAAAGACTTACAGGTTTGGCTGGCCTGATAAGCAAAAAGCAAGAAATTGAAACTGCAAACTGCTCTCCCCAGCCACTTAATGCCTTGGGCATCAAAATGCACTTGTCCACTCCCAGCTTGCTTTGAATGTTCATTTGGTCCATAGGCTAAGGAAAGAAAAGAGAAAACTGGGTCCCTGATACAGGGGAAACAAACCCTGAAACATTCCAACCTAGGAAGGAAGCAGTAGACACCCCTACATGAGAAAAGGCCCTTCCCAGCACACAGTTTCCCAGAGCCTTCCTTGGCCAAAGCTGGGCCAGAAGCAATCAAGGCTCTCGGGCCAGCAAGGCAGCACAGACAGGACCACGGCTCTGCAGCTGAACACTGCAGGACTTGTCTAGAAAGCAGCTGAATTCTGGTCCCTTCTTCTATATTTTGTTTCTTAACCCAGTGATCAGTCAGCATTAAAAATACATTACCAAGGCTCCCTAAAACTGGGCTGCGCTGTCATGCCCTTTCCTATGCTGCCTGGGTGATTCTGCATCGCTAAATTTGTCCAGAAATGTGATTCTGAGAAAAGCCTGGGGAGAGGCAGCATCCTGAGCAGAGCTCTGGCTGACAGCGACATGAAACAGGGAGCAAAAGGACTGTCACCTGCAGCTTGAGACCTCCAGGGAAAGCAGAGTATCCGATTTTTTTTGCAAGTAAACAGGATTGCCTCAGAGAGACAGCTGACTCCATCTTCGGTTTCCCGTGCAACACCTGCAGCTCCGCAAATTTGGCTAAAGTCTAGGTCAAAAAAAGGGTAACATTGATATAATCAGAAATAATGTAATGAATTCACTGAGTGAATGGTTTCTAAACAGCCTGAGGTCTTTTGAGCTGTGGACTGCTGGGATTCTGGACCTGAAAGCTTGTCAGTCTTTTCCAGAAATGCCAGTGGGCATTAGGAAGGGTACTGAGTCTATCCTCACCAACAGCTTGACTGATCCTGTGTTCCTAGGGTGCCTAGAAAGGCTTCCACCGACATGAAGGCATTTCTAGTGCCCTCAGAAGGGCTTGAGGGCTTTGGCTCTGGTTCCCCATGGGAGCAGTACTGAAGATCACAGTCTTGGCATTGCCCACCGTGCAGCTGAACATAAAGAGTGTGCAGGATTCACACCCTGAAAAGAAACATCTCTGAATCAAATCCTGAGTGTTCCCTTAACTCTGTATCATCTCACTTACTTTGTCCAGTTCCCTGAGACACACTTATATTCCCAGTTTTGCCCACGTTATCCTCCAGAGCTCTGCCGGTTCCTCTCCATCGATCTGTTCCTAGGTTTACATCTCTCAATACAGATATTCTCCTTGGCTGAAAGGATGTCATCCCATCCCCCCTAGCCCCACACCTTCTCATAAATCTTTACAAAAAGCCTGACGATAAAAAGCAGCTTGTTGGCAGGTAAATCAGCCTAGAGAAAAAGGAGCTTTCTACCTTCATGCCAGTGGAGGCACAGCCTCCCCCTCACCGTTGCCAGCGGTCTCCAAGAGTACAGAATAACAAAGCAAGAACCTCTAACAAGCCCAGGAAAGGAGATACTCTGTGTAAATTTGGGTAAAAGATTTCTTTACACTAGTTACTTTGTGTGGTCAGGAACACCGATGGGGTAGCGAAGCCGGCTGGACTTAATATAGTCCCACTTATGACAAATAGATGCAAAGCTTCTGCAAGCAGTAGAAATTTGCTTGCCACGTAGACAGTTTTTACAAAGAATAAGTTGTGCGGTTTGGATGCAGATTCAGGGTACGGAATGAGAGGAAGTGATGGTGAGCATTTCGGAGAGTGTGTGTGTGTCCATACCCAGTACCTCTCTCTACGAACCCCACGCTATAAGCTGTATCATTTCAGACTGAAGGAACTCAAGAAAATATTGTCATAAGCAATGTGTGTGTGCAGGAATTATCAGATTTTAAACCTAAAATCTCTTCTTTATCTTTTACTTCCAGTCCACTCATTTCAATAGTTTCAAAGGACTTTCCTAAAAGGAAAAAAAAAAATTTAAAAAAAAGAAGAAAAAATTAAAAAAGCCCGAGCAGCAATTTGAGCTTATGCTTTCTGTAGAAGTCTCAAGCTTGAGCTTGTGAAAGTATTTTGCTTTATCTTTGATTAAAGACACAAGCTGCTCAGTTCACTAATACAGCTCAGAGCCTACAATTTATCACATGGTTTGCTCCTGTAAACCAGGCATTTGGCTGAAGGATCCATCCCACTGAGCTATTTTTATTATCCTGGTTTTGTGTTTGTCTCCCAGTAGAGAAGCATTTTCAGACTCATTGATACACTTTTTGGGTTTTAGCCATTGGGACGCTGAGTGCACAGGTGCTCTGAAAGACGTGCAGTATTAGGTTACAGAATAGTTCTGATGTGATCTTTTGACTTTGGGGTCTGATTGTTAAAAAAAAAAAAAAAGTAGAAGAAAAATCAGCAATTGACTACATTTCATTAGAGCTTTCCATTCAGCAAACCGGTCAGAAGAATTTCTTAATCCTATATATTTCATTTTGGGACCTTATGTGTAATATCAAATAGATTAAATGAATTGCATCAGTCCTCGGTTCAGCAAATGCAGACTCTTGCCGTTGAAGTTTCCCAGTCAATCCATCCTCTTCCCCCTAGTCATAAATAAAATCAGGAGTGGAAGATTCCCTTCAAGGAAATTTATCTCTTTGACAGTCAAACAGGTGGCGAAGTTAATGCCGAGTCTCAAGAGAACTTGGTTGGTAAGAATGGCCCTGCAATAACTAACCACAATGATTTACAAGGGACTAAATTGCCAGATTAGGCCTTGATAATTTTTCAACTCTTGACTTCATTATTACCTTGTGGATCTGGATCTTACATCACCTCTAGGAATGCCTGGGATCAAATTAAAGTGGAAACACCTGGTTGAAAGTTCAAAATACAGATTTAAGAACTAGGGGGACTATTTTCATGTGCTGGATCTGCTTTTCATGCATGGTAGACAGCTATAAAATTCTGTTTCTCTGTGTTTGAGTTTTGTTTTCAAATGCCAGTGTGCCCTGTGTGCACACTTGCTAATAACCACTGCTCTTTGCAAGCACATTCACTGCTTCAACATCTACAGATCTGATCTGTGCAGCAGATTTAGTAGTTAAATTAAGTGTTCAAGTAAGGTAAACTGAAAACTCAGAGACTTAAACCAGGATGAAAATCTATGGTTTGATCTAACACAGTATCACTATCTAGGGAAGAAGGCAGAGGTACTCATCCAACAAGGATTTGCAAAGAAGTGAGACGATCCAGTAATTAAGATGACACACAAACTGGTTTTTTTTCAGTCATGTGTGAGATCTGAATAACAATTTTTACCAGGAATTTGTAGCTTGAACCATCCAGTGGAACGGTCAGAGCCACAGCACGCAGTGATTTAATGACTGGGGACACACTATACAGAGCTGTTTGAGGAGTCTCCTGCAAGCCTTACCTTCCTTACCTTTGCATCTCAGTTGTCCTTTTGCAGTTCTTCTGCTCAGCTGGGAAGCTGCAGCTGCAGCCTGGACCCATGACTGGGTTACCATGGGCCAGGGACTCCGGTACTGGCACAAGACAGGTGAAGCTGTATGACCGAACAGCAGTAGGACCTTTTCGTGCAACATCAGGTGGAAAGTCAACAATTTGCCGAGAGCAGACTGCTGCCAGGGCATCTAATGAACAGATGGCTATTTATAGAGTAAAAGAGAAATCTTTTGTGTTTGTTCTGCTGCTGCTGGCACGCAAGCAGTGACTGTTTCAACAGAGAAATCCTCCACCTCCCAGTGAGTCCCACTGATTTTAACAGGAGCCTGTCTGGATGGCTTCAAGTAACATATCTGGCCTAACAACCTTGATCCTTGAAAAGTAAGGATTTCAACCATGGTTGCTATGTGGAATGGTTTAACTTGATCCAGAGCCATTCCTCAAGGGTACTGCTGCACTTAGCTGGTGGCACTGAGGGGTGTGATGTGCTGCTCAGAGACCAGGGTACTGGTGAGGCTGGGAAGGGCTCATCTCCATGTTTCAACAACCCATACATTCCTTTATCCCTTTTAAGAGGTGAGGTTCTCCCATGCGTGGTGGCTTTCTGTTTGAAAAAGCTGCATGTGCAATTGTCTCTTATCTGGGGAGAAGTCAAAGATGCTTGACAAAATAACAGCTGCTCACGGGGACACTGGAGCTACCTGCAGACACTGCTCTGCCCAAGGGGTCAGAGATTCCTAACCGTCTATGTACACTCCCGTTTACACACGTACATTCTCACACTGTCTTTTTCTGCCAGGTGAAATGAGTGTTATGATATATTCTCTCCGCCTGAGGCCTTGTGTTTCCTTTTTCTGGAACCGGAGATGTTTTCATAGGGCTGTAGGTGGACAATGCACCACAATGGTTCATGAGGGAACTCCTCCAGCCCTTAAGTAACACCAGAAGGTTGGGCTAGAAAAACCACCACCATTCATGGGCCTGCCCGCAAGTGGTAACGGCATCTCCTGTTTCAGAGTGGGCACTTGAAACTTCCCAGTGTAGGCTGAGAGAGAAGCAAAAGCTCAAAGATGATGGTAAATAACTTCATTTTTTTCCCTCAGGTGAATGACATGACAGATGGGGAGCTCTCGCATTGCCCACGCAGTTCGGTTCCTGGACCCCCCGGGGTCAGACCCATCACCCCAGGCAGGGAGAGGAGGTGAGATGCAGCACCTCAGCAGGTGAGAAACCTCAGAGCCCTAACCACGATGCTGGAATTGTCTTCAGGGAGTGGGACTCGAGGAAGAACTCCAGACAGTGACAGAACAGGAAGTTACAGCAGCTGTAGGAGCTGCAGTTAATGAATTTCCCAGCGGGGCTTTAGCTTTTGCTCTGCTTCGCTCCCTCCGGCCCATAGCGCCGTATTAGTTTCTCCGCTTCCCAGCCATCCCGGTCCCACAAGCTGTTTCGTGTAAGAATTTTCAAGGCAGCAGATTGTGTTATGAGTCCCCAGTGAGAGAATAATTTTAGGTCCCATTCCAAATATTTAGTAACAAAGGCTCAGCTTCCCAAGGTGAATCCCAGGAACACTGACAGCATCTCCACATCTGATCATTCAAGCATCAGGAGGAAAGCAAAAATGAAAATATGCATTTTTTTGAGAAAATGAGAAACTTGGGTCCCACAAGCTCAAGGGTTGTGGAATTTAATGTGCAATTTTGCCCCTTCAATAAAAAGGGGCTGCCTTGGCTGACCTGACTGCTCTTATTTGATGCTCTAGGTCTTCAGAGAAGAACCTTCACAGGGGACTGCAAATATTTATAATACCAAAAGACCAGGGAAAATGAAAAGCTGCCTATTGGAGATGCTGCGAATGCTTACCTCTAAGTCTATTGTACTTGCTAATTTCAACTAAAACCTTGTGTCTTTTCTAGAAATGGAGAACTTGGGCGCAACTTCTCCTCCAGTCCCAGCCCCAGTCTGAGCTGGACAGTGGCTTGGTGAAAGTTACTACTGGTCTCTTTCAGTAAAGGAGACTTGAATTATTTCCTTGAGAAAACACTATCTCACCAACAGCTGTGGCTCAGAGGTGCTCTGTCTATAAATGAGAATGCCATATTAAAATATAGTTCAAATTATTTTAAAAACTTACTCCCAAACCCTATAACCTCTTCATAGACCTGGCTTTACTGCAAAGAGCTTAGTTTGTTCCCCCATCTAGTACGGACACTTACATATGTTCCAATTGCTCCATTTGTTCTAGTTGCTACACAAAATAAAGATGAGAAAGAATGCTAGACCAGACTGAACTGTTGCTTGAACAACCTGTATTTTCACAACTGCCCTAGTATTCCTCAGAAATTCCCAGTTTAGCCCTGGGACTAACAAAGTGACTTACTTTGCACATGCTAACAGATGATGTATTATGTGAGCCACACGTTATTTTTAAATGTCAAAATTGTTAGTTAAACAATTTGAGAAGTGGTGACTTCTGCAAGTTCAGAAAAAATATAGGAAGTAATTGTTTAAATGATTTTTATTTTGAGTCACTGCAAGCAGAGAAAAGCTGGTATTTCTTATCAGGCTGTTTGGATTGTAGATACAAGCAAGAGATGAGAAAAAACAGGTATCGGTGTTTTTGCTGGACTGTTCTAGTTTATGATCCTGCCATTGGAAGCTTTGATCCCACCTGCCTCGTGCTTATTTCCTACCACTGTGAGCACTTGCTGGACAAGAAGCTGGCGATCCTCAGCATTTCAAGCCCTGCAGTTCACAGGCAAGCCCTGGGAAAGTGGAGGCCTTGAGGAGACACTGGTCCCTTGGAGCCTTATCTGCATTTGGGCTCCCACTGTTGCTACCAGAAGTGATGTTGAACTAGTAGGAGTAACAAGACAAGAACTGGTGACAAAAGCTCTGTGCAGACACCCATAAAATGAAGAGCACTGACATTAGCTTGATTCTGGGATGCTTGGGAAACCTTAACTCCACTCTCTCCTCCGATCTTGCTGTTGACATGAAACTCCTCACCTCACATGTCAGAGGCTTAACTAGCCAGGAGCTCCTTTCTAAAACAGCTGGAAAGGTCAAGATTCCTAGATTTCAGAGCAGCAGGAAAACCTCACATCCTAATCACCCTGGCACACTTCCACCTGCCCATTAACTACTGATGTATGTGAAGACCTAGCTTGTATCAAGTAAGGTTTCTTCTAAACTGTGGATCAAAATGTTCCTGTCTGTTAAGAAAACAGAACAAGCTGAAGCTAACTTTGCTTATCCATAGCTTAAGCAGATGCGTCCCAATGAAAGTTTGTAATTATCTTCTAAGGGCTTGTTTAGATGTAACAGCTGATGTAGAAGAGAGTATGACAGGCATTCAGGACACACTGCCTAATCCAGAATAAGTCCCAGAGCACAGAACTTCTTGCTCCGGAGCATTGTTCTTGTTTAAATTAGGCTAGAACAGTTCATGCTTATTGCCGAACATAAGGGTACACACATGTGCACAAACACGGGCACACACTTAAGCGTTAGTTATTCCAGAGTAACTTCTGAGCAGGGTTGTGTGTAGACAAGCCTCAGTAGATGAGCTCAGGACTATGGCTGCAGGCAGCTGGGATGAGGAGGGGAGCTGGGTGTCAGCTCAGGAGCAGGACGCTCTGCCTGCACGCAACCTGCAACAGGAGCTGCTAGCACGGGGGATGGAGGAGACATCCCCAGAGCCATCTTAGTGTCTCATCCTTCCTCTCCCACTAAAAATTGTCCCTTGATACAGCTACCAGCTTTGCTCTTGGCTCAGCTCTAGCTATTCCCTACACTTCACTACCACAGCAGCTTTTATTGATAATCAGATTAGGAAAGAAAAGCTCCAGCTGCCTCAGTGCCACAGACACTGGCCCAGGCACATTGTTTGCCGAAATGTTTTCAGTCACAACAGGCTAATATTTTGAAAGCAGTTTGGTCGACCTGTACAGACAGGGATGCATTTAAATCTGCATTTTTTCAAAATACATTGTGGCTCCTTGGCCAAGAGCTACAGTTGCCCTGTTCAAGAAGAGGAAGACAAACATCCTGACACTTTAACTTACGCACGAACACACAAAACCTTGATCCTGACTTCTGCACATGCATTGTTTAGCTCAAAAACTATTTTTTGTGGAAGAAATGAATTATTTGTGTATCGTCAGCATTAAGCAGATAGATAAGCATGTAAGCTGGAATGTGACTTCTAAAGTTATTTTAAATATTTGGGTTGTCCACTTAAAATATGTTTAAATAAAGTTAGTATGAATTTCTTCGTTTATGTGATGGCACGATGAAGCCATACTTTGTCATTAACATACATCAGCATTTAATGACCAGGCTGAAACATGACAGGCTAATTACGATACCAGGTTTTGGGGTTTTATGTAACCACATAAAACACACACTTAGTTGGGGACCATCCCTAGACTTTCCAGCTTTTTTTTGCTAAGGAGGGTAGCAGCTGTGTGACTGAACATCTGGAATTTAGGGTTAGGAGCCTCATGACAAAGTCAGCCTTAAATCACACGCCCTCATCAACCAGTTTTGCCTAATCCTCTGTTTCGGGGCCTGTTAGAAGACCTTATCTCTGTGCTAGACAGCTTTATTTCCTGTTTATGGGGTATGAAGTCGGCAGCAATGGAAAACTGAGCAGAGCCCCAAAGTTTCTGTACATGGAAAACTAAAGCATTAGTACACGGACTCTGAAGCTAAATACTTAATGGATTACCAATTGTGTCATGATCATCTGGTTTTGTTGAACAGATGCTTAGGACTTGTCTACTCAGAGACACGGAGAAAAATTAGGAATCAAATTCAAGAGGTTAGTGTTTTTATAAGTGTTAAACTCTTGTGCAGATGCACATTTTTAGAACCACAGTGATCCGTAACTTAATCCTTTAATTTATGTGCATTTGCTAAACAGCTTCAATTCCTTTGAATTTTCCCAAGTTGCTCCTGAAGACAAGGCTCATAAGAGTTTGTCTACACACAAAAGTTACGGCAGATGATGATAGTGTTTGAATGTAAAGAATAATGATTACTCCTGAATTATGTATTCATTATGAAGTAAAAAGGTATTGTTCCTGAATAGCTTACCTCACTTAGAAGTCTTTTGCACAAGTCAGTATGATGTAAGTTAAAGTACACAGTGTGTGTTAACAACTCCACATACACCACTCAAACAGGCCTAACAGGGCGTGGGAGAAAGAACAATTTGTACTATATTGGACATCTAGCTTACGTGCTCCAAGCTGCAGCCAAATTAATACATTAAATAACCAACAAGTACATGGTACAAGAAACCACTAACATCAAAAGCAAAGATACTTGAAGGACAAACTTGTCTTATCTCAGTCCAATTACTTAATGGGTACATCCAGCTTAGAAACCTGGCAATCCAAGATTCCTTTTAAAGGCCAGGAAATGGAAGAGAAGACTCACTTTGAGGACAGCTCAGGTTTTACAGGGGTAAGTTTGTTCCCCCAGACACTTTTGTCACAGGGATAGAGGGGAAGTCTAGATTTACAGGCTCCTAATTTAGCTATATAAAGTTAATGAGATTAATCCAGGCTCTACTGCCTGTTGGGACTGTCCATATAGGAAGTGGGTACAGGAGATGTGGATTCTGATTACATTTCCTTCCTACATGGTCAATCTTATACGAAATGTTAATTCACATTCATAGCACATTTACTGACCAGACATCAGGCCCCGGTTTTTCTAGAAAAATCAGAATGGTTGAAGTGGAAAGGGACTTCTGGAGGTCATCTGGTCCAACTCCCCTGCTCCAGCAGGGCCACCAAGAGCTGTGTGCTGAGGACCATGGCTTTTGAATTACTCCATGGAGACTCCACCTCCCCAGGCCAGTGCTCAGTCACCTTCACAGTGAACAAGTGTTTCCTGATGGTCAGAAGGAATCTCCTGTGGTTCAGTTTGTGCCCATTGCCTCTTGCCCTGTCTCTGGACATGACTGGAAAGAACTTGGTGCTAAAGAACTATTCATTTAGACATTTACATGGGAACAAATTCTCAAAGCATAAACCCAAGAGTAAGCTACTACAAGGTAAGCCTGGTTGCAAACACATTTCTGACACAGTTACATTGCAGCAACTGCCTACATACATGTACTTACCATGGGGAAAACGTGAGGAAGTATATTCCTCAGAAATGGAAAAGTTCTCATATCTTCTGAGCTTTGGTTTTCACATAACACAAACTCTTAAGATACCTTTCCTCTCGAGGGAATACCCCAGTTCCCACTCCATCCTCAGTCACAAATTTACTCCTCCTGCTTCATAAAAGTCACCCATGCAACTGAGAAACCACCAAGTCAACAAAAACCCCTTTTGGACAGGTCACCAGCTTCATGTGCTTTTTTTTTTTTTAAAAGGTGTGACCAGAGGTGACAGAAGTTCCATGATTATTTCTAAAACAGCTCTTCTGTGTCAGGAAAACTACTTTGGATCTGCTTTTCTGGAGGCTGGAACTGAATTTAAGCTCAGTCTCCCATTCTGCAGAAACAGCACTACCCACTTTAAGTTTGGAGCCATGGCTGTCTCCAGGGGTGTTGTGTGCAATAGTTATATTACTTGATAAACTCTAATATAAGATTAGCTGCAAAGATCTTCCCCACAAGCACTGAAGTAATTCTCACCAGATCTATAAAGGTATCTGGTATCCCCTTTGTATCTAATTGACTTTTGAAAAGGGTATTAAAAGGTAAGGGTCTAAAGAAGTTTTAGAAACATGTTCACAGATCACAAGCCACCCCTCAGCCACACAGCTCAAAAACAGATAGAGACCATGATATTTCTGGATTGGTAGCAAATTCAGAGAAACCAGGATGGCAAATATATTAAATAATTGAAGGAGAACTCTACGAGCCCCAAAACTTGTTTTTTAAGCAAGTCTATAATCATTGTAAATTGGCATGATGCCTTGTATGAAGCTTGATGATTTTCCTTTTCTGTCAGGCTAATAAGTGTCTTCAGAATCAACATATTAAACTTTAAATGTTGCTTCTTAGTCTGAGATAACAATATAGGTTAAGACATTAAAGAAAAAAGAAATGTGCATTAAAATGATGCTACATAATAGAATAACATTTTCTGTACTTGGTCTTAGTGACTTTGCAAGAACACGTGAGTTAATGTGGCCCTAGGGAAGGGGCAGAAATGTAAACTACATTTACTTTTTAATTCATTGAAACTGCATCTACGCCAGGTCATTTTTATGCACAGCTAAATAAAGCTGCATAGAAAACCAAAATGAATATTCTTCAAAAGCTCTTTGCTGCAGATGAGTTTAGAAACTAGAGAAAACTGTCAGCTTGTAAAGCCTAATTTCACAGTACTTAACTGATAGCCTTAGGAGATTACACTGTAAACCATGGAGGTGACAAAGTGGATACAGGAACTGAGCAATAAATATTTGAACTGTGTTGATACTACAGAGCTATGGAACAGGCACAAGTAGTTTGCGGTAGCTTAGTCTTTCAACGAAGCATTGCAATCACTTTAAGGAAAAAGTGGCTCACTTTAATAACCACAGGCATTGGTCACTATTTAACAAGACATTCTAAAAAAGTAATCACAATTTGTCCAATAGTAGTTTACAAGTGGATGGTATACATTAAGATACAGAGGTAGAAGTTCACTTTTACAATGTTTCACTAATACAGATTACCAAATTATTCAAGGCACAAAATCGTTTGCTTTACAAAAAATACTGTAAAAACATCATTTGCTGTTCTACAATGTGAGCAGAACTCAAAAAAATCTTTACACCCTTCCATATTCCACATGTAGAGTTGCACAGGCATTATTCTATTATTCCTTTGCTAATAATTGGCATATGACCAGCACTTACATAAACAGTTTGTATCTCAGCTGAGTTGCTTTGTCATTTAGGCACAAGTCCAGTTACAGAAATTTAATACAACAGCTTCCTTGGGGGGTGGGAGAACTCTGTCAGAAGTAAGAATGAAAAGGAAGAAAAGAAACATAGTCCATAATATTAGATTGTACTCTGACATATAGAGGGAAACAATAGAGCATAGTTCAAATCAAGTGACTTGCAAAAAAGTCATTTTAAAATCACTGACTACATTCCTAGAAAATCAGATATCCAGTACAAATTTGCTCTGAGAGTATTTGAGACATTCACTTGCCTTTGAATCAGCAGAGATTTACAAATTTCTTTTTATCTTTGTTTAAATAGAACACACACAACTGTTACAGAAGAGAATTACACCACAATTTGGCCACGTGTCCTTTAGAGAGCTTGGGTGAACAAGTAAAGAGATGCATTCAGAAACTGTCCTTGAATTTGCAAAAAGGTCACGAGCAGTAGCTTAAATCAAGATTTTCTTTCCCTCTCCCTTCCCAAATAACATAGGGAAAGAATTTCTGAAACACTGCATCTTCTAGTTGGAGACAGCTCTTACAAACCTTGGAAGGCTGAGGAAGAGATCACACTGTGCATCCCTACAAGAAGTAGTGTGACTAGTTTACCGTACATACAGTGATATTCTAAAGGACAATGGTGGCAGCTACACTGTGAAGTCACTTTGCTTACCTATCACATTTTCCAAGTACTCTAGTCAGTTGTATTTAGAGTATATAAAAAAACCCCGTTGATTTCTAGAGTTTAGGACACACACGTTTAGGACCCAAGACAATGCCACAGTAAGATACTGCCGTTTGCATTTGATAGGTGCAAGTGCACTTCACAATTCAGTCATGTAACATTATCATATTCACCTATAAATGTTAGTCCATCCAAAATAGTGTTAAATTCCATTTTTTGCTTCATTGTTGTTTGTAGCCTGTTTCCTTTGAGCGATGAAAGGGTACATACACTTGTCTGCTCCCAAAAACCGGTACATGCATACAACTGCTTCAAAGGGCAGAATACTGCAAAAAAGAGGTTATAAAACTGTTAGGAGACAGCATAAAACAAAACCTCTGTTTACAGTATGTACTTGGTCTCCTTAAAAGCAATATAAAAGCTATTGGAGAGGATTCATAAGATAGTTAAGATTTTTATTTCACAAGGATACTTAGAGAAAAATCAAAATTTTAGAGTCCCAACCACACAGGCAAGCAAAGGAAGAAGAAAGCTACTTATTCACGCAACTCCAACTTGGACCAGATTTTCTGCTGCTTCTTCACAAGCACTGCAATAGCTTGTTTTAAAGGAGGGGGCAAGGGCAAGGCCTACTAAAAGCAAAGCATCTGCTCAAAGCCACATCAGCAGAGGTCATCAGACATTTAAGATATTCTTTAATGTGGGATTAGTGTTAGTTAAAGCCATTCTTTGATCACCAGATGTCTAACAACCTTGACTTATTCTAAACTCAATCATCCATCCTGAAAAAAAAAAAAAGAGGTCTGAAGAGAGCAATTTCCTTTCTCGCCCCCTCCAGATAAAATTCCAAGATGTGTCGGATACCTGGCTATAGACCTTCCTCTCCTTCTCACACCCACAAAACATTGCTCTTATTTCAAGTACAGTACTCAGAGGCTCTAGCAAAGGACTAAGATGGGATTCAGCAGAAAGCAGGGCACAGATTCTAGCCATTAGGAGCAATGACCACTGAAGCACCAAGGAGATGTCACTGGTACAGGTGTCCTCAGTGCCTGTGGCACTGCTTGTGCGGTGGCTGGTGGGTAGCCTTTGATCCAAGTGCTGCTGCCCGGGGCATGGATTATGCAGAAGCTTTGATCTCCCTGTTGGAAGCTGAAGTGTTGAACACACGACAACCTAGAGGGCTTTTGATGTGACTGTTGCTGCATAAGGCACTGCTTGTGCTGAGACCACTGAAGCACTCTGAGCTTCTTGTTGAAGTAGTTACTTCTTAAAGATGCTGATAGCAGCATTGATTTGTTGGTAGAAGAGAGACATACATGCTCTCTCTTCCAGGAAAGAGGTGAGCATCAAAATCTCTAGTCTTTGATCCTGTCTGCCATGAGAGAATTGAGGCAGAAGAGAGCCACTGCCTTCTACATAGAATAAAAATCACCAAGGTTCTCAGTTTCAACCATCCCTCACAGAAGGAAAAAAAGACAATGCTACATTTTAAAGGTTCCTCCTACACACTACTGATTTAAAAAAAAAAACCCAAACTGCTGTGAAGCTGTTGTCTATAAACTAGAATATAAGTGATGTTGCTTCAGTAGAATTGAGCCAACTGCTGTACTACCCAGCATCACTGCAATGTCAGTCTGCTTGCAGATTAGAGTTCCCATCCAAAAACTCTTGTGTGCTAGACAGGACAGAGGAGGTAATTTCTTTAAATAGCCCTTCTGCCAGACTTAGAAAATTGGTTCTGAACATGCAGATTTTCAGTTTATCTACCTGTGCAAGTCTATCTACTGCAAGTTTATCTACTGTGCAAGTCCTAGAGAATCTGCAGGCAGGGCCTCCTGCACACTGGTTCTAGAGACAAACAGCTGGAGGTTCCTTTGCTGGAGGCTGCCTCATGGCCCATTCCTAAAGAAGAACCCTAAAGAATCCTAATTCCTAAAGAATAAAAGTCTGTTGAAAAGAAAATAGGAATCTAAGGAGAATGGAAGACACCAAAAAGGTAAAATGAGGATGCATAATACACAAGATGTCAGTCTTATGGAGCTTCCCAAGCAAGTAACACAGTCACACAAGTCACAAAAGAAATTTGTGAGTTCTAACAAAACAGCACCTATGGCCTGTGTGGGCAGGAGAGTGTTTATATCCAGAAAGCGGACATGCTCTTGCATTTTACTAGAATTCTGTAGATTGTACTGCCAATAAACTGGCATTTCAGCCCTTACCTTTTCATGAAGGTGACCATATACATGAGGCGAGGTGTGCAAATCATTGGCTGGTCTGTAAGGATAGCTCTCATAGCCTGCTTCACACAGTATTCTGGTTTCAAGGGCGGAAGGAAAGGCTCAATTTCTTTCCTGAAATATTTGATTAAGACAGATTAATAAGATACACAAAGGACCACAGACCTCAGTGAAGAGTTCATTAACCCACATTCTTTGGAATGCCTCAGCAGGGACAAAGACTTCGGGTTTTTTATATTCACTGTTCAGTTACAAAGACTATAGTTCAAAACTTGTGTTGCCACGTACAAAAGGACAGAAGATACTCACCAAATTCAGGAAGTCCCTTTGACTAAGGATTGCAGATCACACCAATACATATTAGAGCTAAGATAATACTTATTTTAATATTTTTATGGTAGCAGTTTAGCTACTTTCAAGTACTTTTATGACACCACAAACACAGGGCAGAAGAATTTTACTCACCTGATCCTGCACCCTCTGAACATTCCTGTATCTACAAGATAAGGGCAGACTAAAGTTGTTTTGATACCATCCTTTTCAGCAGCCTTCAATTCATGGCTCAAAGACTCATGGAAACCCACAGCTCCAAATTTGCTGGCACAATAATCCTGTGTTGGCAATGAACAAGGCAAAAAAAAGAGGCAACTCAAAATGACGGGTACAAATAATGTTCAAAGTTAAAGCATATCTGAAGTGATTCCGCACAGATTTTAAAAGGAACAAAAGACACCCACTGAATAGAGCATCACATCAGCTCATTTATCACTTTACTTTTGAGGCAATTAGCACAGAAACATGAAAGCCAGAAATCTGAATGTAGGAGGATATTACCTTGGATTCAAGTCTTTGAATCAGGCAGGCTCACATGGCAAGTTACTCCAATTACCAGTTTGCTTAATATTAAATGTTACAACAAAGGACTGAGATACCTAATATAACCTTGGGTCAGATACAAAAAAGCTTGTAGAGTTGGCAGGGCATAGGCATAAAAATCTTAAATGCTTTATTTTTCAGGTTAGCTTCAATGGAAGATATAATGGAGATTTGAGCATATTACTTAATTTTTCAGAAAAGGATATAGCTTGTATATCTCATAAAAATAACAAATAAATAACTGCATAAACAGCAATAGCACTCAAGTTTTCTGTTGGATGTCATCTCTGCTGGTGTTCACACTCAGAGTCTAGGAAATTCTTTGTGGTTCTCTCAAGACAGTAAATACTCTAAAAAGCTTTAAGTGACACCACCTTCACTCATTTCTGTTATGAAACACTGCAGTTTTAGGTGCTGGATTGAGCTTTATCTATACACAAAGAAGCATGTACTTATGGGGTAATACAACCATTATCCCATTAGACATATTAATTAATTTTCACTAACTGCTTTTTGTTCACACACACTTGTGTTCATGCTAACAACCCAAAAAGCAAGATAATAGGTTCAAATCTTAACCTAGTTTCACCTACCAAGCAATTCTCACAAACCGGTATTCTCAAACATCTGCTACCAACTGGACAACTTAATGCTTATAACCAGTAGCCTAGCAAAGCAGGTGAGATGCAGATTCTGGAAGGAAGGCTGGCAGCCATTTCCTCACAGTAAACATTATTTCTGAAAATCCTTGCCTTTGGCTTCAAACTTAGCACTGAAGATCTTGACAAGAGTAGGCAGGTGGACACCTTTCATATTTCTGCATTTATCGGGTAATTCAAATATCATTTAGCATTCTGAAATCCTTTGCCATCCTCAGCTTTCACTCCAAGTGGCAAGTCCACCTACAAAGTCGGTGAATATAGTGGCTGCTTGAGTCCTGCAGGTCCCACTCACAGGAAGCCATGTGTTGATGTGGAACTCAGCACTGTGGCTTCCAAGTACCTTTGAAGATTTGAATTTATTTTCTCTAGCTGATAATATAAAAAAAAGCTTATCCTGTCAGCCGGGCAGGGTGCTGGGCCATCTTGTCTAGACTGTGCTTTTGCCAAGAAAGGTTGGACCAGATGATCCTGGTGGCCCCTTCCAACCTGGTGTTCTACAATTCTAAGCAAGAAGTGCCAAACCTATTGTTATAGTCTAACAAACCTCCACTCCAGCAGTACTGAACAATCCCAAGGAACTTGCAACTGTCACAATGTGTCCATGATTCATTTCCAGCATCTTGGGAAGGAATGCTTTAGCAGTCTACAAGGTAAAAACAAAACAAAAACACCACACTATGAACATACTACATTAGTGATAAGTTTGTTATCAAGAATTTAGAAGATCACTGTACAGGTTTTGAACTTCTGAGTTTTTCAAAAACGTCAACAGAAAATCTACAGCTTGTTTGTGAATTCAGACAGCAAGGATTATATCTCCAGAAATCCAAAGGTTAAAGGATCAATTGAGCTCAGACATGTTTATTTTTCTGCAAGAGACTAGTTATCAGAAAGAGATAATTTGACCCTAAAATGGAAGTCACTTTTTTAAAAAGACATAAAAAGGAATGCAAACTGTTTAATTATACCATCCAGCATATCTGTGTCAAGACTAGTGCCAATTATCAGTTCTAATTATTGACAGAGTGTTTTGGAAGTTAGATACAGTTAGCTTTATCCAATTAACTCATCATCTTGGGCATTTAACATTAAAAGAAATACTGGAGGCAGAACTTCTGCTGATGTTACTTTTTACATAAAAAAATACAGTAACACCTACTAGTCTAAATAATTTTCCATCTTTATTAGTATTCATAAGCATTACCCTAATTAAAAAGATATACATTTCTATTACCAATTCCTTATTTTAAGAATTTCAAAATAAATCCAAAAACAAGTCTCAAGATGAAACTTTGATTTTAACCTCCAATTTTTGTACTTTGATTATGACAAGTTTGTTTCGGTTTAAAAACCCAAGTCCTTTTTAACACCTTTTAAAAAAAGTTTCTAGCAATAAATGGAAGGCATTCTCTAGAATAACACCTCCGCTAAGATACCTAGCTTCGCTATATCTGTTTTCTGAAGCTGACTCAACACTTTCCTTATTTAAATAAGTATTAAGCAGAGCACCATATGTGCTAAAAAAAGTCAATGAAGTTGTAAAATGGTACAGGAAGTTATGATTTACTTCAGCTTCTAGGTTGTCAGTGTACTATATGAGATCACTTTAAAATTGTCAAAGAACTTCCGAGAATACTTTATCACAAACATGCCTAGTTAATATATAAATCCATTCATGACAAAGCTATTATTCTATTCTAATTCACTCTGTACCACAAATGTTTAATCCTCCCAAAAACCTGGTCTTCCCATGTAATTTGGACCCAAACTCAGAGCATGCAAATGCCCCTTAAGTATGTAGTCCTTGCTTAATTGTTGGTCTGAGTTGTGTCAGCTGCATTCTTAAGACAACATGCAAGTTCCAGCTGAATCCATCTAATTCCATTCTTATGCTGTCTGCATTTTCCAATCACAGACATCAGGACAGTTTTGCTCTAATGATTTTCACATGTTCTTCTACAACATTTTTGCCTGCAGGTGTTAAATGACTAATCCAGACCTCCTAACACCAGACAAAAGAGTGTTTTCACTGGACAGCTGGCAGATGATAGAAGATTAACAGACCTCCTGACTCCTTGCCTTTTCTACTGTTGATTCATACAACTCCTAGATTCTGTCATAAGTGCATAACAAAGCTAATTATATAAAAAAATAATTTAAGAGCAAGCTGGCTTGCATTTGTTTCCTTCCTCATGGCCGGGATCTCTAAACCTCTTACATAGAGCCTTGGAAAATAATTTAGTTCTCTGCTGAACTAATCTGTGCCAGGCACACAAAGTTTCAGCCTCTCTTCCCATGTTGCATGGCAACAAAGCCCAGTCATCACTGTCTGAAAAGGTAAGAGGCTTTGTTTGGATGGCACTGAAGTTTTAGTGGGTTATTTATCGGCAGCCTGCCTCACACCCCCCAACACCAATGTGGGAACACCCGCACCAGCACGGATGCTCCGCGCCATCCCTGTCAGAGATCTGTGCTCCCAACTCAGCCCTGCTAACAGCTCCCCTCTGGAGCATTAGTCAGCTCCATCAGCAGTTTCCACTTATGTCTCAGTTATCTGTCCACATCACATCAGAATGACTGATTGCCACCTCGCATTGCCAGAAAGCTTGATAATGCAGACTGAAGCTCTAGCTGAAAACCACAGCAACTACAGAAATGAACGGGCATTCGCCTTGGAGTTTGTCTTAGGGGAGAGAAAGAATGGAAATACATTGTAATAGCTTTTCCCCTACCACCTTCAAGGCACAAATCAATGTTTCCTTCCAAGAGATAAACAACAGGCAAGTGCACCAAGCTTTGTTGGATTAGCTTTTCTATTATCTTTACTATGGCACTGTTTTGGTTTTTTGTTTTGTTTGTGTTTTTTTTTTTTTAATATGATGAACTATAATTAGGTGTCCATAAATGTCTATATTTATGTATGGCTCATCAAAAAAAGTTTCTCAGGCATATATGGGAAAAAAACCTAGAACAATTGCATATCAGTAAATTTCAGAAACCCCACTCAACCATGCTACACTTCTTCAAAGCACAAAGATTACAAAGATTGAGTTTTCAGAGCTTATGGCTAAAGTAACTCTTTGTCAGCCAAGAGGAAATTGGCACATGACAAATAAACCCTGTTGAGGACACTTTTGGGTAACATCTTCAGCAATTCAAGTGCACACCAAACAATGCCCAGCAGCAGGACTAAAGTCACTTCATGTACAACAGCTCTTAAAAGATCATTTACAGCCATATAGGAAAAAGCACAGCTTCTCTGCTCTGAAGAGGTATAGCAATTCATGGAAACCTTTGTGTGAGACCACAGCATTCTGAAACAGCCTGTTCAGAGCAGGGCCCTGTGCTCTGTCATGGCATATTATCCCATAAATCCTTTTAAAACCTGAACCTCAGGCAGCCTATAAAGATAGCACAGCTATCATATGTCCAAAACTCAGTCAGCTACCAGCATCTCAGCTACATGCATGACAGAGAAAGTCACCTCGGGTCCTGCCACCCTCCAGCCATTTACTGCAGCTGGAGTCAGCACTGGAAAACAAGCCCTGTCAGAGGCAGGCACACCCTCCGGGGGGACACATCTCCAGGCTCAGAGTAAAAGCTTGCCCCCTGCTCCTCCAAGCCTCCTCTTGCTGGGAAAAACAATCCCGAAGTGAAGTTATTCTCTTTTGTGGTATAAGCAATCCCCAAATAAATCAGTGTTCTTACTGTGCTTCTGGCACAGCCCACTTCCTTGATCAAAGCAGATTCCACCATACTCTGCTCCCCAGTTTTTCTGCCTGTTACATAAACCAGATCAACCTAGTTCCTAGTTTCTTTCAGCTTCAGCTACATCTGCCCACCAGACCTGAAGTCTTCTGCGTGCTCCTGAGAAACTAGTTAAGAGTCTGACCAGTTTAGGGCAAGATGCCTCCTGGGTGGCCTGCCCATCTGGAGTTTGTGCGAACAGGTAGCACAGCCCACATTAGTCTTCCAAGGTGATGCATGGATCTCCTAATCCTCCATTAAAAAGCATTAGAAGATACTAAGCAAGAAATGTGTTTTGCCCATGGCATTAGAGGTCATGAACCAGGCCCCCAAAATAATTCAAATCAACTCAAGTGATTTAATCAAACTATCTGCCTTGTGGTTTGAGCCTTTAGGGTTCAGTTTTACCTCCCACAGCTGCAGAGAAAGACATCTAACCAAAACATTTAAGTACTTAAAATCAGAGCTGTGGTATTTATTAATGACAAACACTTTTCAACACTGAAGAGAAACCAGTAAGTAGAATATAGTGGATGAAAGGAATTATGTTGTGATGCATCAGGGTAAGGAATCAGGGAAGTTATGCAGTGTTCAACATCAAGAAATTTAAGCATCTTCTACACTCAGAATTTTCCATTTTTTCTAAAAAAAAAAGCTAACCCCAAAAGCACAGTGCACATGTTTGCTAATCTGCAGTATAATTTAGATACAGCAGCTAGGTAAGAAATTGAACACATGAAGCTGCTCTGAACAGAGAGAGTAGAGCTAGTTTAACCTTTAAGTTTTTTAGAGCCTAAAGAACAATTTCTAATCTAGGAATTTTCCTCTATGCTTCTGATATATGAGTAAGAACAAACCATTCCCAGTAGCTGTAACCAAACAACTATTTCATGTGCACACAGCTTTAATGACTTATTTCTCACAAGTGTGAAACTGAACAAGCATTTACATGTCACTTCATAGCTTTCGTAATCTGTTCTCAACATTTTGGTTTACGGCAAATTAACTTCTAACAGTCTAGCACTTCTTCCCTCCCCTTTCCCAAATTCTTTAGTTCCATTCTTAATGAAACAAAACTCAAAAGATTGTGCAACACAAAGAACAGCACAGCTGCAATGTCAAGACAAATTAGTCTAAATACACCAAATGAGAATATGAAGAAATACTGTTGGGGAAAGTGATTTTTTAATTAAATTTTGGATTAATTATTCTTAAAGTAGAAAGCAAGCATCCACAGAAAACAATGTTAGCTGCCTGCAGCTCAAGACAATGGATACTGAGTGCAGAAAGCACACCAAAGTAGAAAAGTACATGCCACCTCGTGTTTAGAGAGTTGTCTTTATATTAAAGAAAGCAAGCAGGTACCAACACATAAGGTCCTTTAAATGTCTATTTTTCAATACAGTAATTTTTTCTTATACTTTCTGCCTTACAATGTTCAACAGCCCTTTTAAACTATTTTGATGTGGCATAAACCTGCTGCTTTGCTGTAAGGTAGAAATTCCTTTATACCAAGGGAGCAGCTCATTTTCCACACAGCCCCTTCAAGTAAGGAGGATGGAGCATGGTTATTTTTTCTGGGGATGACAAAAATCAGTGAGTTTTTACATGACTACAGTTAACCACAACAGTGGTGCAGTGGTACAACAGACCAGTCACTTCCTCCTAAGGCTCAGCTGTTCCTGACTGCCAGGAGAGCTGTGTAACAGTGCAAACAAATGCAACATTCATTTGGGTAAAGGTATAATTTCATCTTCATGTTAAACACTAATCAGCCATACGCAAGAAGCAAAATTAGTGTGATTAGTCAAGGACTCATCCAGACAACTCTGGGAACTAAGGTACCAGAGATCATAAAAAGGCTGCTGCCATGTGTGTTAGCTAATCCTATAATCATGAAGCAAATTCTGTATCATGAAGCAACAGAGCCAGTGACAGGAAAATGTTGGTCCAAGTGTTTGTCTAACACACACATTGTACCCTCTCTCCCCTCTCAGCATGGATGTTCAGCCTTCTTTTCTTCCCATTCTTGTTCATGGACCATAGCAGGACACATCGCATGTTCTCCTGCTCCCATGCAAGACAGCACACGGCCACTCACTCCACCATGGAAGAAAATCCAGAGATGTCCATAGGCCCCAATTTCTCTTTCTATTCCAATAACTGAGAAGGAATGCATGAGGGTCTGAAAAAATAGCACCCTTAACTCTTCTGCAGCCAGGCTGTGGCAGCCTTGCCTTAAAGCATGTTTGTCCAAACCAGGTAGTGCAGCACTAAGGCACTATTGTGTGTTAAAATGGAAAGAGAGGTACATGAGAAGCAGAAAAACCCCACACAGCAAGCTTTATCAGTAAATATGCTGATGTGATTTTCAGCAGCAGCCATACAACCCAGCTTATTTCAGAAGATAGCCACTTTAAATACACTTTATAAACACAGGATTACAGTGAAAGCCAAGGCCAAATAATTTTAGAAGAAGCCTTGAAAGTGTAACCCAGAACTGTGTAATTCTCAAAGAAGAATTTATTAAAGTTAGAAGCCATCATATCCAAACCATCTTCTCACACAAAGCATGCAGTTACAAACCTGGATTTAAGCATTTGTGCTCCTTTTAGCTTTTTTATTTGGGTCCAGTGAGAACTGAAAGTAACTACTTGTCATTTGCGCTATCATCTCAATTATTTTTCCCATATTATCTCCACATTCTTCTTAAATTCCACTATATACAAGCATTTCTGATATATTAGGTTAAAGTGAGATCAGTAACTGTGCTAAGACACAATACCAAGTCCCAAGTCAAACACTAGATGGACCACACAGCACAAAGGACACAGCTCTGCCAGTAACAGGCTGAATACAGAAGGTAGACAGAGGTCTGCAACAACTGTTGACCTTGCAAATATAAGGGACCAAAGCTGTGACTTAAAGGAGCTCAGATGTCTCTTGCTGACTGTTTTCAAGAAGTGCCAGGCCCGTTCTGGATAATTAGCCACTGTCTGAGTAAATATTTGAATAGATGTGGAAATTAGTGCTGTTTTTTGATCTCCAGTTTCTATTCTTAAGCAACTATAATGAAAAATACACCAGAACTACCCAGTCTTCCTAAAGTTATTAATTAAAAAAGTCACAGATTTCTCTGGTTTGTTGATGGGTCTACCCAGATCCTTTTGGAGCAAAAAGGATCAGGAAATACACATGAATGACATCTTCAAGCCAAGCTTCCACAGACAGCTATATTAAAAGCAGGAAAGGAAACTATTCAAGGATTGCCCTCAAGTGTGCCTTGAACAGGCTCCGCATTTGAAACAAAAAAGCTAGACCTTCCAATATTTCATTTTGAAAGGAGTCCCTTACTTATTTAGCTCCTGGCAGGCAACACAACAGTCAATTTCTCACTAAAGCTTTATTTGTCCTTCACATAAAAACCCACTGTTTTGGGGCCACAGGGATTCCTTTAATATTGAACTACAACAACAGTTAATGCTTAACATACATGCACAGTAATAATGTTACAGTTGCCTTGCAACCAGAAGCTTATGAAAGAACAAGATAGACTTAAACAGGAGTCTGTAATGACAATGAGTAACAAGGAAGCCACATCCCCCCCTCCAATACTTTGGATATCCTACATTTGCAGACAGAGTGAAACTACAGATAACATCTACCCAGGTTAAGAGGTGAAGGTAGCAAAACAAATACTGAGGAATTAAGTCAGAATGGAAAGCAACATCAGTTAAAACTGTATTTGATTTACAGAGAAATAAGCATCTTCTTTTCCTCTCTCCAACTCTGCATGGAATACTGCTTTGAAGTACATGAGGTCTTAGCTTAGTAAAAACAAAGACAAATAATTCAAGTAATAGCTTATAAGTTCATTATTAATTCATGTTTGTAATTAACATTCCTCCTTTCTCCACCCTCATGACTGATCCATACACATAAAACTCCCTGCTTCTCAGACTCAGAAGCACTAGAGTCATGCAAAACTGGATTAATCTTATTTACTGAAGTTTGTAACTGGGTTTGTCAGCAGTAACAAATGTCTGTCATGCCTTTTGCTAACAGTTGGCTACAGCCCATATTTATACTACTACATTGTATAGCATTTGTAGTATTTAGGGTCCAGACACAAAATGTCCTCAATTTTCAAAGCCAATAGTTACCACCATTTCCTGTGAATGATTCAGTTATTGTAGTTGTTCCTCTTACACGGAGTCAACTCTTGTTGCCTATATCAGACGAGAGCTGAAACTGAATTAAGTAGTTTCCTTAATCAGAACTTAGTGCTGCAAAGCTGTTTACAATGGCTAGACAGTAAAGATAAGTAATGCTATTTAAAAAAAAAAAAAATCACACAGGAAACTAATACCACTAATTATCTCTCAAACATTAATCATTGATTTCCACTCTTTACTACTAGAACTAATTATGCCATGCCTAAGGCAACTGAACACTGCCTGGCTAAATTGTCTTTTGTATAGTTTGTTAACAAGGTTTAGTCAAAAATGAATAGTGTCTACAGAGAGTAGGATATGAAAAGTGCTTAGGGAAGGACATTGCAACAGAAACTTTTGTTACTGTTGCCTCATGTCACTACATTTCCCTCCACCCCCCTTTCTTTTAAGGGCTTCATTTCCTCTGATCTTACCCCAAACTGGGTAACTAAGACTGGAGTAGAGAACAGCTTTGTTCTCCCTCCGAGGTGTAATTTAATTCTGAAGTGTAGGTTAAGTACTCAAGAATGCTACCTAAACAATACAATTTCTGCTTCAGAAACTTTCTTGAGAGTCAAGGTGGAAAAGGTATAATTACCTAAGGTTTACACCAGTCTGCTGCTAATCAAATTCCCAGCTCTTACATAAAGCTTTTCTGCATCCCCCACCACTGCATCACTCTAGATTTTGAGCGAAGGGTTTAGGTAGATGTAACTCAGCCAAAGGTGGCCCTGGTTTCTCCTTAAGAATATTTCACTTCTGTTTAGAGAGGCAACTACCTTATATGCTTTCTGGACACAAAGAAGTTCAGGTATTCAAGGTGAGCTAGCCTTTTATTTCTATAACAAAAAGTGGAATTTGCAGTCTTTGTTATTGGATCTTTCTGCCCCTGAGAACTTTCAAATTCTTCCTTCCTAAAAGGAAACATATTTTAGACCCACACGCTTTTAAAATTATTTCCACCCTCAAATGTCAGGCCTGTCCTGTAAAGTGTCTGATCTTTCTAAGAACTATATTCCACCAATAATTTCTGTGGAAGCATCCATCTGCCTTTAATGGACATGGTTGTATATGAACCACCATACAAGCACACCAAATTGTCTAATTTCATCTGCACTTGCAGATATTGCTTTGCTGATGTATAACTGATTCATATACATGCAGCAGCATATATCACTGTTTAAATCACTAATTGTGTATTTATACCTCTCCCCTCCAGTTTTTGGAAGTCTTTGATTTCATATGGCTATGAAAAATTCAGCACATTGTTACAGGTTGCCCAGAGAGGCTGTGGAAATCTCCATCCTTGGAGATACTCAAAAGCCATTTGGACATGGTTCTGGGCCACTGGCTCTAGGTGGCCCTGCTTGAGCAGGAGGGTTGGACCTGATGACCTCCAGAGGTCCCTTCCCACCTCAACCATTCTGTGATTCTCCACTTCAGTATACCAACTGCCTGTTCAACAGCGCATTCCTCTTTTTCTCACAGATGAAGAAGTTCATAAACTTGCAGTTAACATAGGGACAAAAAGTGCAAGGTCTCTGCTGGCTTATCAACACAGAATCTTAACTAACTAGAAAGGACGTCAATTCTTCTGCTATATCTCTCCTGCATCTCTCCTACAGAAGCTCTTGCCTGTAATAAATTATCCTGCTTTGAAACAGCATCTGTTCTATTTCCATTTCTCCTCCTCCTTTGGTCTCAAGTCCTTTCAGCTGAAGAGAGGGTCCAATGAAGCAGTGCACAGCACCTAGATGAATTTCTTGTGGAATTAACATATTTGCAGCTGTGTCCAGAACGTACACATAACATACTGCTTTCAAAAAACTAATGATGTCCCCCCCCAGCTATTAGATGCCCTCCAGTAACTATATTCCCTTGCCAGCTTAAGGCTACTCTGAACCCTCACAGATAATTCTGCCTGCTTTGATTTTTAATAGCTTTTAAAGCTTGAACAGAGCAACCATATTGGATTCTCAACAGCTAGCAATGAACAGGTAGAAAGACAGTATCTCTGCTTAATCAATGCAAAAGTGCAGCACATAAGCTGCCAATGATGTTTGTTGTGGATTTCGAATGCGCAACTAATATAAAGCTGAGAAGGATTAGTAGTAAGAAAGATTGCATGGTAAGAGGTCTGTTGGAGGCCCAGCTATGTGTTTAGTTTGCCTTACACTGGAAAAAAAAAGCAAGATACAAGTCTAGACTGAAGTGGAACTTGGGAACAAATGTATACATGCAGACTTCTCCAGCTGGCACAAATTTAAGGTATAAACAAGCATGAGAACTGAAGCTTTCAGAGTACTCATGCTCAAAAGCTGACCTCTTTCCTCCCGCCCAAAGGCATCTTATTCAAATATTAATCTCATACTCTCAGACTATCATAGCTACCAAGCCACAATTACTATTCAATTTAAAGCAAGTACTACACAGCTGGCAGCAGCCACTGAAAAGTAATGCGCAGTTTAAAGAAAGTGAATCCTTCTGCTTAGATCCACCACAACAGCATGAGTTTTCCATAAACCAAACACTAACACTGAGCTCCAACATGGCTGTGACAGCCCAGTCACACTCCTATAAACTCAGGAATTTAAGTTATAACCCCAGTAGGTAGCACCACCAGCCTCATCCTTCTGCAGTCAGATCTGCCAGTAAATATGACCTAACTTGCATTTATTCAAATGTCAAATTTGAAATTACTTTAGTGTTTGTTGGTCAAGTGATAAGAATTTAACAGTTGGCTACTCCTTTCCACAAAAGCTAGTTTAAGCTCTGTTGAAGTCAAGTGACTAGAAATTCTACTTTGTTTACATACTGACAAATGGTCATGTCAAAGGATTTGTAGTGCTTCAGAGCTATGTTGACATTAGTGTAACAAACATTAGTCCCTCACCTTCATTAGCACAGGTTTGCAGCAAATGTCCAGCCATTTGGAGAGAAGTTATTTATTGCCAGCTATTTGATAATCTTGACAAAAATGAAAACATGCCCCTATGAGTCAGTGAAAAATCCACATAACAAATTCATTTTACAACAACTATTAGATAAGAGCTTAGAATATTCTATTTAGTGAACAAGAACACAATCCAATTTTTAAACACACATTTTTCTCCTGCTTGCCATAAGCTTAGTCATCCTCCGGAATATTTAGTAAAACTTGGTATTTTAGTCTGCATGCTTCCAAAAAATTGCTAGAGAACAGTATTGTCAGAACTACTTAGGGAAAACATGAAGTCATCATTCATGTTTTTCAATTTATGCAACAGACTTTTCAAGAAATGGCTAAACAGAAAAAACCCAACCTGTCTTGCATTCTACAGATACCTTAAGGCCAGCGCCTCCATAGAACTGCAATTGCTGTAGTACTTACATGCAGATGAAAGCTGAGTCACTTTACTCATCTCCTCTCAGTCACTAAGTCATTGTTTTGAATCAATTACTTTATAAAAAAGAAAGTGATTATGCCATAACTCAGTATCTTACAGGAAGAACAACATTAGAAGGAAACTTTCCCTTTTACATAACAGTCCTACTTAGTGGAAACAGAAAAAGATATAATAGTTAAATGGAAATTTAGGATCAAAGTCTGTTGAGAAAACAGTAAGCCTCTAGAAGGCTTCAACTTACTATGAAGTAACTCACTGAATGAGAAGTAACATTTTAAAAATACAGAGATCAGAGGTTTTCAGAAAACAGAAGGTGTTCCTGTTTCATATTTCTCCTCACCCCCTCCAAAATAATTGGCAGAAGATGAATAGTCTTAGCGGGCAAACTTTCACTTCATAAGCTAACAAAGGCTAAAATGACAAAAACACTCTAGCCAATACAGCAACCAAAGAAGTGGCTAATACAATTTTCAAAGATTCTACTTGCACATTTTAACCAAACACAAACAAACTACTCACTTTCTTGCGGGCAAGTTTTCAGAGACAGAAGTACTTCTGTCCTTTGCCTGCCTGTGGAAATTCCGCTCGCTTCCCACAAGCTGAAACACAGCTCTGGTCTGTTTTTTCCACATTCAGTGTTAGTGCAACAGATTTCCAGAGAAGTTCAACAGTGCAGTAGGCACAGAGATCATTGGTCTCAACAGTACACAACAGCAATCATAGTATTGGCGCAAGGCAAATAAGTTGGAGTTATGTTAACATAACATTAGCTGATGTGTTCATAAAACTAACTTACCTTTATCTGAGGGTTTTTAATGGTGTATAATTAAAATACCGCAATCTCTTTAGAAATTGAGTTGTTACATTCAGACTTCTGTCAGTGGCAGATTTGCTAGAGTTTGGAACCATTTATGACTATTTAACTATTTAGAGCCCATAAATCCTATTTCAGAAAATTTCTCCATGAATGAGGTTTCATTAGTCAGCCACAGAGGTCCTGTTCCCAGCTACATGGTTTTACCCTATTCCTACTTACCCTTTCCCCAACACGCACCCCCCCATACACCAGCTAATGCAAGTCTGAAACAATGAGACAATTCTAGTCTCTCAATAGAAGAACTAATCAACTTGGCCAAGCAAATTAGCGGCTTTCCTCCCCACCCTCCAGCCAAGTTAGTGAGCTGGACTGGCTCACCCCAGGATCAGATGAATACCAGCACTAGCGCAAGGTAAGACGCAGGTTCAAGGGGTGGTCCCACATGACAGCGTGCCACCATTAAGTTGCCTTGTATTTTCATCTGAAGCCAGACATTTTGGACAAGTTACTTTTAAACATACACTCAAGCACTTTTCCAAACCAATGCTGAAAGGGGAGTGCTTGAGAAGCTGTCACACAAGTTCAAACAGATGGCAGAAGTGACCAGAACCAGGGCACATTTAGGTGCAGAATTCAACAGTCAAACAAACTTGAATTTCAAAAGGCTCACACCAAGGCAGCCACCTCCGCCTCACAGCTGTTCTGGCATTCCTTGGTCTACCATGCCCTCCCATCCCAGTTGTGATAACTCACTCATGTCAAGTGTTAATTTGACTGGCATATAAATCATTATACTAATATAATTACTTACAAGAACAAAGTGTTCACTCAGAAGTGTAAGCACAGATGTAAATCTCTCCTTCATTTGTGACATATCTTCTTTCAAACTAAACCCTCAGAAACTGAGATTCTACCAATCTCAAAGTCTGTGCCTACTCCCCTACCTTGTAACTGCATTGAAGGACTTTTTTTTTTTTAGACAGACTAAGAAGTCTAAGACCATGGGTAAAAGAATATAGCATCACACATAAGTCAGCTTGAGTTTGCCTCTGTAGGAAGACCCCTACCATAATTCACGAAAGACAGACAGGTATCAGTAACTCAGTTTTACCATCAGTATGAATAGCCAGAAAACCTCAAAGGTCAGGGAACAAGGTCTATCAAGAAAGTGATGCTCTGGCTTTTACATACAGAGGACAGTGGAAAGGTTTAGTACTAGAGATAGGTAACGAAAACCTTCCCTCCCCCCAAAAAAAACCCAGAAGTGAAATCAAAGCACAAGAAGCACTGGGAAAGAATAATACTTCACAGCTGATAAAGATAAAAGTAATAAAGATTTAAAGAGTGCAGTGCTAAAATGGCAGGGATGGTGCTAGAAAACACAACATTAATCTTTCGTCAACCGGTCTAGTCAGAGTAACTGATGACACCAAGAACTACAGACAAGGATTGCTCACCCAAACAGATCAGTTAAGACAGGTCTTGGGCAGTGACGCAAATGCTGGGTTAACAGGACACTTAACTACATAATTAGAATTGCTTTTCTCCACAGTTGAGCACATGAACAAGTCTGTCTTCTGGAAGTGTACTATAGTCACTCAGTTATTACAGAAAGGTAATAATGTAATAAGATGTAATTAAGGTAGCTGCATTCCACAAAATAAAAGTGGATGTTACCGAGTATTTCACTAAGACAGTGAAGAGCCACTTTCTCCATGTCTGGCAACGTTAGGCACCATGCCAGAAAAGACTATCCTTCCATTCAAGATTTTCCCACATCCCCAAATCCTTCCCAAGTAACACCACAATATCAGACCAAAGCCAGTGTAGGAGTTTTTTTGCTTATTCAGCTGATCTGCCTCATTCCATAAGAAGTTGGAATTTAATCATCACACTGATCACTCATCCAGGACCATTTCTTCAGAATAGGTTGGCAACCCTGAAAGCATTCATGGGGTTTGCTGAGAAGTCCCTGACCCTCAGAAAAAGCCACAGATTATCATAAGTGCCTTACCTCTGCAAACTATACTGCAACTCCAGTTTTGCTTTAGAAGGCTGTGGAATTGCAAGCCACTAATAATTCATTAATATTTCAAATACGTTTCAAGTAGTTTGAGATATCTTGGCATGTTCTTTTCAGGACAACTTTCCTTAACAGGACTTTCATGTTGCTTTTCTGTGAAACACATTACTGCTTTCACCTAAACTCTTCAAGCTTCAGATAGTTTAGTGCATGGAAATAAACTGGCTGATTGCACCTCACACTACCATCTTGCACACTGATCTACAGCTAACAAACAACTCACGCATTACATCTGAGAATCTCTATTTTCTTTTGGTATAGAGTCCAAGTTCTACGCACTCTCCAAATAACGCAGCAAATTCATTTCCCAAGCATGCCTGAGAGCAACCATCGCAAAAGCTCGCATGTAACTGAAGTGGTTCAAGGAAGACGTCCTGAATGGTCATTTCATTTGTTAACCGAGTAGGATGAAAATCAAATACTTTACATCATTAAAGAGAAGGAAGGGAAATACATGAATTCAGCTGCTGTTTAAACAAAAGAGGTCATTGTTCTCCACCATGCCAGGAAGATGCTCTAGCACAGAAAGTATACATAAGAAAGTTGGTGCTTTAGGCAGTATTTTCAAAGAATCTTCAATACACTTTTCTCCCTGCCCTGATGGAAGTGGCGCTAATTAAACTACTCAAGAGTGCTATAAGCCATTTTGTTCACACTCCTTCATATTAATTACTTGCTTATCATCAAGATACTGTAGACAATGGGAACCATGACTGAACAGCCTCAACAGACCTCAAGGGCTAGAGTTAACTTGTGGAACAGTTAGTTTGGTGGGCAGCACTCTGGAATCCCAATTATGGCTGCTTGAATTCATGATTCCGACAAATGAAGGTGGCTTTTTGCCTAAAACTAATCCACACCTACCACCCCATCCCAATACCCTTAATTATGCTTGCTGACTCTTCAGATAAGCACATCATCTGAAGAGACATTTTTAGCCTCACTCGTGTCTACTCTGAAACTGATACAAGATGCCTTCTACAGGGAAAGCTGAGACATTTAGGTAACTAGTTTTTCCTTCTCCTCCAAAAAGGATTAGAAAATTGGAAAACCTTCAAAAATTATCACTACAACTAAAACATTGAGTACAAAGCCAGCCTACATATACAAACAGATTGCAAGATACAGGCTACAAAATCAGAACATTGCATGCTGGTGACAGCTGTGCTGGACACAATGCTAGACCGTAAGATAAATCTGTGAGGAAAGCTTTGAGCCAGTAGTCTTGTGCCCACTCAAGCTCTAGAAATATACATTCAACCATTTAATTTCTGAAACCTGTGTTAAGTACCTCACTGTATAAAATGGGAAGGTGCAGTTTTCTAGAGTATGCATCTGGAAGACAGTCTTTTCTCAATTGGTTCCCTGTTTTCTCAAGAAATAAACCCAAGAACATACGAACTGCAGAATCGTACCAAAGCACTTACAATTTTAAAGTACAAATAATATGACTATTTCCATGACTAAGAGTTTAGACTGCTTTTTGGTTCATATTCACTGCCCAGGCATGCTACCACACTATATGAAACACATGTGCTGTCCAGGGTAATTTACTGGTGGCATGTAGCTGGAAACATTTTGCAAGGGAAGAGTTAGTTTTGATGACACTTTTTGGATCACATGCACATGTTTGGCTTGAAATTGATCCAACTCATTTTTCAAATAAAAATCAAGAACTTGTAGATTAAACTTCATTACTAAGCTTACGCATCTTGCGTTACATCATCATGAAATTTAAAAAAAAAACCAATTAAGAAGCCAGTTCCACTCAAAATGCTAAATAAAGCTAGCTGGCCTGTCAGTAGAATACTGTGTCTATATTTGATCTTAGACATGAGAATCCTAGAGATGAAGACAAAAAACCAACTGCTATGACAACAGGCCACAAAACACTGTCTGGTATAGTTTCAAATAACTTAAGCTATCTTTTATTCTGCAGAAGATTCACACTGCACATTAAGTGAAATACTTCCCTATTTAAAATAAACTAGAGGCATAAGTGAGCTTTATTTAATACCAGGGAGCTTGAAGAGATTAGAATAACAATACATGAGTTATGATACACTGTAGATAGATATAAGCAACTTATTTTTCCAAGGCTTTAGCAATCCCATCTTGTCTAATAAGACAACTACAGGAGCTGCCTAAATAGGTATTTGATTAAGTAACTCTGCATTAACTTTCTTTCCAGGGTATATTTAAGTTTTAGCAGTTTTATACTATTTAGGAATGCCCTAATTACTTCAGTAGTATTTCCCTCTTTACTCACTATTTATCTCATCCTGTATCAATGTCAGGCCACCTAAAAGATTTGTTCAATTCCTACAAAGACAAATATACCTGCATGACTTCAAAAACCAAGTAGCTTGTAAATGAATGAACATAATTACTCCAGTTAAGACAGCAGTACACAAGCCTTCAAACTCCGAGCTCTAGTCTCTCACTAGTTGTGGATGGTTTTTTTTTTGTGGGTTGGTTTTTCTGTAGTATGACAGAGCTGGAGCAGAATGCTTTTGCTTCCCCCTTTCGGTAAGTTGAAGAGAACTCCTCTAGGAGGAGAGCTTTAAGCTGAAAGTTTTGGAGGATCTGCATGGCAGTGAAACAGATCACTGTTCTCTCAGTGCTGAATACTGAAGATCTGCTGTACAGAAAGATCTTCACATCACAGAAGTTGACAAATCCTGATCACCACCTTACCCCTGCCCCTCCATGAGTCCCATTCAATGAACAAATCTAGAAGGATTTCTCAAGTACTATACTCATGTACAATATTAGCACTTATCTAACAATAGCATTATTCTTCAAAAAAAAAGTTAAAGTATAAGAATCTCAAATTGTCCCCAAATAAGAGTTTGTACAGTAGTTTTAAATAAGGTTCCATGATCTAAACCACAGCATTTTGATACTTCACTTAACCTTTATTGTAAAACCACAAGAAAGAAAAACTGTTATTCCTATATTTGCTTAAAACTGATTAAGCAACAGCTTTACCTTATACTGTGATTTAACATTTTTCACATCTGAATTCTAACGTATCACAGGAAGAAAGTTTCCTAGTCTGTAGAAGTTCAGTTCCAGCAATTGACAAGTGCAGCCAAGTAAGTTATTATTCTAGCAACAGACAGGCAGGATAGTGTTACACTCCTGCTACAGTTTTATGCATCTGTAAATTATAGTAAACCAGAGCTGGCTTGTTTCAAACCAGGAATGGATTTTGTCCCTATGTTTTCAATATCAGAAGCATTCAAGTTATCACAGCATGAAATAACAGGTTTTTAATACTGCAGGGGATTTTATGCTGTGGAAATTGCTACATGATGCAGTAGTGACATGTTTATATAGAACACTCATAGGAAGGATTATACAAATCATGAATGTCAGCAAAATGGAAAGCATCTGTTTAGGCTGTGGCACACTGCTAAGGCTCTTTTGACTGCCAGTGTGTGATACAGTACACAGCCCAGTTGGAGTCACAACAGCAGCCAGTGACAGGCTTTCATGTCACTGCCTACTACAGGAGTTGGGCAGCCTTTAGATCATAGCTGCTAACATAAAGTAAACTCAAATCACCTGCATTCTGCATGGAGAGCAGGCAATCAATCTTATTTCAGATGTTTCAATGGGGCAATACTAGAGCCTCATCTCAGGTTTTTATCAAGAAACACAGCGAGGCTTGATTAACGATCAAAGGATGAGGAAGAATTTCCCATCACACATTAAAAAAACCCAACACACACCCAGAAAGTACAGACACCTAACTACTGAAGTAATATTACATGGAATATCCATGTCTTTACAAAATCCATTTACAGATTTTTGGACAAAACACCCTCCAAGAATAGTTAGAAGTCTACATAATACTCCAGAGCATTAGCTTTGCTTTTGGACCACCAGTTTAGTTGACACAGAAAAGACTAGCTGTATAAGACTCCACACATGTAGACACATTGTTCTATTTAAGTCAGCATTGACTTGGATGAAAAAAGTTGGCTCCAAATCAGCTGATTCAGATGATATCTTATGAATTAAGTACTATTACTTTTAATAGAAGTCCACCCACTGTTGGTCAAGCCAACCTTTTCTGGGATCATGAAGGGGAAGACAAGGAAAAAAAGCTTTGCCAACAGCAAAAAATAAAAGCAAAAGCAAAGCAGGACCTGCAGGAAGCGTACATATGAACAGATCCTCAATTAAATATAAAGGGTGTTGATTGCTCCTTAGAAGCTTCAGCCAAGATCTCAAGTTCCACAGTTCAGAACTAACTCTACATTTCTGGAGTAATTTTTTTATTATTGTTTTAAAGTCACTTCACACTGTAACATTCAGAGATGAATGAAACTGTTATGGAAACCAAATCATTGCAATACTAGACTCTAAGTTTAGTTTTCTATTACTGTAACAGACTCGGAACACACAGAGGGTGCTTTAAAAAGGTCTCCGAAACAATGTTATAAATAAGTGCCTGACTTAGGCCTGAAGGAAGAACAGCTGGAGAATTTAGGATCCTCCCATATTTTAATTCATGGTGATGTCATAATTTAGAGTTCTTGGAAACTTTGTCAATTCAGCATTTAAACCACATCAATAACAGACATTAAATCTAGTACACATCTGTTTGCTTAAGTGTCAATTTAACTTTTATGAAAGGGAACACACAGAGCTTTTAGAAGTCATACGAGCTTTCTCAGGACTTTAAGTTGCCTTAAAATATACATTCATAGTTTAAAAGAGTTTCTAAGCACACTACCTTGTGTGCACTGACGTTTAAGCACTCTCTCCACAAGCTTTACAATACATTGGAAAAAGACTGCTCTGCCATTAAGTGTTTCACAGTGCAGATTTGAAGGGGCTCCTTTAGGGTTATGAAACAGCATTTCAGTTCCATGTTAAAGTTAGGTTTGGGAGGTCATTGTCAGTTTGGAAGATGAGGGCATTTTACAAAACTTTATTATGAAAAGGTAAGACCAGCCAAAGAAGGCTTAAATTGAAGTATATTTCAGATTGCTTAATCCTTTGATTGTTATGCAAGTATATTTCATAACCTTATTTTGAAGAACCAAAGAACAGTTTTGATACTAACAATGGGCTCAGTCTGACAGCTAATGCTAACCTGAATGTGCATCAGGTCCTCCTTCGACACTCCAATTTATGTAACTCCACAACACCACGGGTTTAAAAAATAAAACACACAGGAAAACAAGGTTTAAACAGACAAAAGAATAAGATCACATAGCTTATTGCTGATTAGCATCTGCTAGCTCTGGAGACAATATTACCCCAGAAACCATACTGAAGATTTTCTTACTTCTGCTGGCAGCCCCTGAAAAAAGCTATGAGAACAAATACACAGGATTCCTGAAAAAGTGCTCTTGGCTTGATTTCTTGAGAAATCTTTTTCACCCTTTTCTCCCAGCCTTCAAAAAGAACAATTTGCCTCCAAGGCAATTCAAACAACATTTTTCAGCAGCAGTTTTATAAGTTTTTTTTTCCAGAAATGTGCAAGTTTGCTATTCTAGCTACCATTAGAGCAGCATCCTAAAGCTGCTAAGATGCTGGCAGAAGACTATGGGAGGAAGGCTGAGAAGTCATTCATTAACAGTTAACAGCCTTTAAGCAGATACAGAGGTTATGCTTGCAAAGGATTTAATATCTGGTTTACAGAAGAGGACATAAGATTTACAACTCTGGATGCTATGAGGATATAGTTGATTTAAAACTATGTTAATAATTTTAATACCCACCATTCCTGTTAAATGGAACAGCAAGTTAAAAATAAGAAACCCACAAAGTGGCAAGCTTGCAAATGAAAGGCAGCAAGTGCAAAACTCAAGCAGACAGGAGTTAAGCAATCCGAGTTAATTTCCCAAAGTTAACCAACAAAAAGTACAGCACAAAGGAGTTATAGTTACCCAGAAGTGTGCATGACAGTTGACCATCATGGTTCTCTCAATAAGCTCATCAGGACACTCCAGAAGATGGTGCCCAGAGACCACACCAGCATTGTTAACCAGGACAGACACCTCGCCAACCTCCTTGCGGACCCTCTCAGCTGTCGAGTAGACATTTTCTCTTTTGCTCACATCACAGGTGTATGTATAAACCTGCAAGTTGCAGGGGGGCAGTGCATCTTTTTCTCCATCTCCAGCTATTAAGGAATACAGACAAGAGAACAAGAGCAGGGGAAAAATATAATTCTTACTTGTATTTTGACATTCAAATAAGTAGTTGTGTGGAAACAGTAAAATTTCTGTTTACTTTGGTGTCACCACAGTAAACAAGGACTCGTCTATTTACTCTCACTACTAAAGTTTTGTTTGGTTTTTTTGTTGTTGTTTATTTTAAAGCCGCAGGTTTTAAATCTGCTGTTCGAGTCCAAGGCTTCACGCAGCAGGTCTCTGCCCACCGCGGAGCCCGGGCACAAGGCCGGGCCCGCCGGGCAGCGGCACTAACGGGGCGTTTCATGCCCCCGCGCCCGGCGGTCTCCGGCCCGGGGCCGCTCTGACCCACCCGCCACAGGTGAGAGCGGCTCCGGGCTGGAGACCCCCGGGCGCGCAGCCTCGCCAAGTCCTCCCCGGGCGGCGGGGCAGGTGGGAGGCGAGGGCCAGCGCCGGGACCGGGGGCAGCCCGGGGAGCCCGCCCCGGCAGACCGCCGCTTACCTCTGGGGGCGGCGGCCGCCTCGGCCATCTCCCGGTAGATGTGGCGCACCATGCCCGCCGTCTCCTCGTTGCTCTGCGTGTTGATGTCCCACAGCACCAGCAGCGCCCGGCGCCGGGCAAACTCCAGGGCGAAGAGGCGGCCCAGGCCGCTGCCCGCCCCGGTGATCAGGCACACCTGCCCCGCCACGCTCTTCTCCTTGGGCCGCACCAGCCACTTGGCCGCGGCCAGCACGAAAGCCCAGAGCACTCGGAAAGTCACCACGAAGAGCTCCAGCAGGATGTTCATGCTGCCGGACCCCGAGCGCACGGCGGGACCCGCGCGTCCCGGCACGGCCGCCCGCGGAGCCGGAGGGGACGGACGCCGGCGGTGCGGAGCCTCCCCGCGACGGAGGCAGCTCCTCCTCGCCGCCGGGCTCTCCCACCTGGGGCCGCCCTTGCCCCGGACCTCCGGCTGCGGGCAGGGAGTGAGCAAGGCTCCGCTCCCGCTGCCGGGCGTCCCGCCACGCCGCCCGGGCTCCCCCTCTCCGCGCCGCCCGGGCTCCCCCTCTCCGCGCCGCCCGCACTCGGAGCCGGGCGCCGCCGCTGCCCCGCCTCAGCCACACACGGCAAGCACGGAGCCCGGACGCGGCTCTGCCTGCCTGTCGCCTCCCCGGCCCCACACGTCCGCGTCCCCGCTACTGGCAGTGAGCATTTTGCTCGCTCGGGCCCCTATATAGGGCGGGCCGGGCGGCCGGGCCCCTCCCCCGGGCCGGCCCAACCCGCCCCGCATTCCCGGGACTCCCGCCCCCGCCGCGGCCCCTCCTCGCACGACACGCGGGGCCCGTCCCGCCCCGCCGCGCCGCCGGGGGAGCGTCCCGCGGCCGCGCAAGGCCTGGCCCGACAGGAACGGGCTCCCGGTGCTCCGCGCCGTCAGGGCCGGGCGCGGCGGCGGCTCCCAGCGGCCGGGGCTGGGCAGGAACGGGGTGCGCAGCGCCCCGCCCGCCAGAGCGCCACCTTGAGGCAGCGGCTCGGCGGGCTCTGCCGGCCGGAGGGGGGCGGCGTGTCTGGGGCGGCCGGTGCGGTGCCGGAGGGTGGGTTGGAAGAGCACGAACGAGCATTGAAGGTTTGTGATCACGGCTGGAGACGCACGGAGGCGGCGAGCTGCCGGGGTCCCCACAGGCTCTGCCTCGGGTTTCTCTGCCGAGCAATGAGGGGCTGCTGAACAAACCCCCCGTGTTTGGTTCGGCCTGTCAGCCGAATACAGACACTATCAATATCTAACCAAACACCGACTGAAATAGCACTTTGCAAGTACCAGCAGGCGGGAAGTGTTTTATTCTCTGAGATAACAACTGGTTGTCACGAAAGTTGTAGGAACTTTGTATTCGTGAACGCTGCCTCTTGGATTAAGTGGAAATGCGAGTTCAAATTTTTTGGGAGAAAGTACAAACCACCTCTTTCTTCAGCAGATATTGTAGGTGTTTTATTGTGCATTTGCGTGCTGATTTATAATCACTCCCTTTTATAACAATTTTAATGAGATCAAGCGATACAAGCCTCTGTATGAGCATAAAGTAACACTGATTTACAATTACAACAATCGATGCTGGTACAGGTGCAACTCAAATACAAAGTGTTCCCAGTAACATCCTCCAGCAGCACCTGGCACCTCTGCGCGCTGCCAACAGGCAACAAACAAAACCCCCTAATGCAGAGCTCCGTGTTTGTCACCCCCAGCCCGGCTGCCTGCGCTTTTTGTACACTGGGTAATTCCTTGCTGCTCTGAGTTCCACTAATGACAGAACCCAAGGGAACAGCAGGAAGGTGTGCCAGAGGAGGTTTAGGTTGGACATCAGGAAAAGGTTCTTCACGCAGAGGGTGCTGGAGCACTGGAACAGGCTCCCCAGGGAGGTGTCACGGCCCCAAGCCTGATAGTGTTCAAGAAGAGACTGGACAACACCCTCAGACACACGGTGTGAACTGTGGGGTTGTCCTGTGCAGGGACAGGAGCTGGACTCGATGATCCTTGTGGGTCCCTTCCAACTCAGGACATTCTGTCATTCTGAAATTCCTCTTCTTCCCATGCACATGTAGCGGTGTGTCAGGGCCGGTGCCTCCGTGGGGAGTTATCTTAGACCACGGGGCTCGGAGCCGCCAGCAGCCTCCCCGGTAAAACGCCGCCGTGCTGTGCCAGGCAGCGCCGCTGGCAGCACAGCTCCCCGAGACGTCTGTGCAATTAATATTTTTGTACGATGGGCTGAAAAGCAACCCCAGCACAGCCCGACAGGAACACGGACCCCTGAAGCTCACATTCCCCCGTGTGTCCCGGTGAACCACCCTGCCGGTGGGATGGACGGGACAAGCCGGGCGCAGGTGAGCGGGGCGGCTGCCGAAAGCCGTGCCCCTCCCGGGCGCTCCGTGCGGCTGCACGCCGGCAGCCCGGGCTCTCCTGCTGAAGTGCTCCGGGCCGCGGGGACGAGCAGGACGAGCACGGTTATGAATCAGTAGCGGGGCTCGGCCTGGCTTCGGCCTTCCTGCCGCTTACCCGCCCTCCCGGTGGCCAGGCCGTCGGTGCGAACGCAGGCGCGGGGGCGGGAGCCGCTTTTCTCCGGTCGCAGCCTCCATCCCCGCCGCGGTGCGTCCCGTACGCTTACGGTACGGGGTTTAAGGCTGAAATAGGAGAGATCCAGCGCTCCACGAGATGTGTGGCAGCGCCGCCGCCGCAGCCCGGCCTGGGGCACCGCGAGTCCTGGCCCCGCCGGACGCAGCGCGGCTGCCGGCCGGTCTTACTTCCGGCATTCCCTAGCCACCCCGGCTGCCGCACCGCGGTCAGGCACCGCCGCGGACGCCCAAACCCGGTGTCCTGCCCGTGCACAGGGCCCTGCGCGCGCAGGCGGAAGGGCTAAGTGGGCCCTGCGCATGCGCCCGCTCTCTCTCTTCCGGCGCTGACCATGGCGGAGAAGGAGTAAGTGGCGGTGCCGCCCCGGGAAAATCCGCCGCCATCGGCGGCTGCGGCGGCGCCAGCTCCCTGCCTCCTGCACCGGGACGCTGTCCGCCGCTCCTCAGCCGCCAGGCCTCCGCCGGCGATGTGGAGGGGGTGGCGCAAGTTGTGTGGGGCCGGCGGCGGCGGGAGGACGGGCCCAGCGCGGCGGGGATGCAGCCGCCGCCGGTCGTGTCTGTTCCGCAGCCCGCGGTTGCTGCCACGCCGGCCCGCGGTGGGGTGGGGAGTTCTGGCCTGCAAGCGCTCCTGTCCTGAGTGGAGGGCTCGGGGCGGGTGTTTCTCCTGGTTTGACGGGCGGGCGGTGCAGTGCTGTGCTGGGGGAGCGGTGTGCACCTTGGGTAGGGAGTTACAGCCGGGTACGCTGAGGGTAGAGGAGCTCGCCGGGGTAATTATGGCTCTATAAACACTGGTATTGCGAGTTCTATCACATCTAAGAGCCTAAAGTCTGAGCAGTCTTAAAATCTGCGAAATAGATTACAGAACATATTCAAACTAGTTTTAAAGCACCAGTTGTATTGCTAATTAATCTGAAAGAGATGGGCTTGAAACAGACTTTCTCCTATTACAAATTGGATTGTAGCAAAGTAGGGTAAGAACTTCTCGTCACTCAAGTGGTCTCAGCCTTTACAGCTGTGTACATAGGTTATGTGCAGCTCATCAGCCCGTCTGTCCAATTGCCTTGTCCAGTGTAAAAGAAAATCTGTTCAGCCCACATTGAGGCCATGTAACAGTGGGAACAAGGAGGAAGCAATTTATTTATTCTCTTTTTGTTTAGAGCAAAGAAGGTGCCATCTGTACCGGAAAGCCTGCTGAAAAAGCGGCAGGCTTATGCGGCTATGAAAGCCAAACGTCAAAAGAAGATTTTGGCTATAAAAAAGGTGAATATTTCGTGACCCCTTAACTTGAATTGCTTTGTGGTATCAGCTGCTGATATAATGCAGTACAGAAGTTTACAGTATTTGGGTTTAGCACGTTGATGTTTTCTTTATGTTTTGGACTGAAATACTTTTTTTTTTTTTTTTTGGTCAGTAGCAGACCAGTTCTGGCAGAGTGAGAGCAAAACATATTGTTGTCTATAAGATTAAAGTTAGTCTTTTGCAAGGCAAGAGGTTATAGCCTTGTGAGCATAAGTTTGATGCATGATAACATCATTAAAGATAAAGCAGCACTGTTGTGTCACAGTCTTACCGATTCTCTAGAAATACCAAGAGTGATTCTAAACTCTATGATGTGGGCAGAGGCTCCTTTAATCTGTGTTATTTGTGGGAAGTTCTGGAATATGCTGCATTATTTGAAAGTGGTTTTTAATGTGTTAAAAGGCGTTATATAATCTTAAGTAATTTTCAATGGATTTCAGGCCCGTAAGGCGCAAAGGAAGCTCATCTATGCAAGAGCCCAAGCTTACCACAAGGAGTACAGGCACATGTATAGGCAGGAGATCCGTATGGCCAGGATGGCTCGAAAAGCTGGTAATTACTACGTTCCAGCGGAACCAAAACTGGCATTTGTGATCAGGATAAGAGGGTAAGATTGAATACAGATGTAAACAATTTTATGTTCAAAAGCACTGAAATTTGCTTTCCTATTATCTGTCTGTTTTGAGGGCTTAAATACACAAACAAAATCAAGCCTTCTGCTTGAAAAGTGGCTTGGAAAGTTTTTGGCAGTAATGTATATGCACCAAAGGCTTATTTAATTAAGTGTAAAATCATGCTGGGTATGTCTTCTGTCTTTAGGAATCCCTGGTTTTTGAGAAGACAAGACTGCAAATAGGTGCAGTTTTCTGTTTCACCCTAATATCAGTAAAAGTATATGTCAGTATTCTCCGCCATTCTGCTTTGAAGTGTTTATTTGATTCTCCTTTGATGAGGTGTTATAGAAAACTAACAAAAGGTGTGATTGGAAGAATTGTGTTAGGAGAGCACAAAGATAGTTCATAATTGCTTCAGTGTAATATTTATTTCAATTATTTTAATGGAATTACATCTGGTTTAATTTTACTGAAATATATAGAGATAGTAAATAACTTACCAAGCTTGCTTTATGTAATTGATAAAATAGTGATAAGTTTCATATGGGAACAATATTATTTTGTTGGTTTTTTAACCCGATACTTACTGTTTTCTGAGGTGTAGATAATTAAGGCTTTTTTCTGTGTTATAGTACCAATGGCGTCAGCCCTAAGGTCCGCAAGGTGTTGCAGCTTCTTCGCCTGCGTCAGATTTTTAATGGCACGTTTGTAAAACTCAACAAAGCTTCTATCAACATGTTGCGGATTGTTGAACCCTACATTGCATGGGGGTGAGTGAAATGGCCACTTCTGTCAAATCAGGGTGCAAATGTTGAATGCCATTTGCATTTTGCCACACTAGACTTGCAGGTTTCCCTTGTGTTCAAAATGGTTTTATATTTTCTTTGTGCTTTCCCTGCTTTGAACTGAAAACATGATTAAGGCAGTGCTTTAAAAGGCAATGCTTGCGAGATATGATTACTTTCTCATACTAGTGGTGTTGGTATCTCAGTATGAGTAAGATTTACTTCTTTGTTGCTTTTGTATTTACAATTGGGACATGCCGAAATTGTTTTATAATAAATTGTTTGTTATGGAAGTTTGATTTGGGGATGTTAACTTGGAATGTGGCTTGCAAAGACTAATAATTTTTTTTTTTTTTACTTGACTGTTTCAGTTATCCCAATCTGAAGTCTGTGCATGAATTGATCTACAAGCGTGGTTATGGCAAGATCAACAAGCAGCGCATCGCTCTTACTGATAATTCACTGATTCAGAAACGCCTTGGTAAATACTGCTTCACTTAACAAAATAAAACAAGAAAGCAGCTTGTTGCATTTGGATGATTATTGCTAAGCTGGACAACTATCCTGATTTGTCTCTGGAGAATAGTAGTGATCGGTTAATAATCTCTACTTCTGTATTAATAGCTTAATACAAAGCAAGCTGGAAGTACCTTTCATTATGAAGTATTGAAAACCAATGTAAAGAATCAAATTTTAGCGTTTTAAGTTTATAATTTTAAATGTAAATTCTTTGACCTTTAATAGGTCAGTAGATATTTCAGCAATGAAAAGGTGCTGCAGCAGGAAAGAGGCTTATCATACATAGCTCTGAAATTCCAGATTTGATGTTAGACATTGCTTGTGTCTTAGACCTTCATGGTCTGGTAAACAGACTTTTTAAACTTCTGTCAGAAGATCTAGCTGGTAAAGCCATTACTGTATTTAGTAAAAACAAAGCCTGGTGGTTAGTTGTCAGAAAATCTGCTCTAGGAGACTCCTCCTTTTCCAGTCATGCCAGGAATGAAAGCAAACACTGATGTCTCCCATTTTGGTCTTGATTTGTGTATCCCTTCAAATTAGTCTCTGTCATGTTCGTTCCTTTTCCAGTGCAATAGATAATCAAAATCTAAAGATACAAGTGTTATGCTATAATCACTTTCCTTTTCAGCAATGTGTTTCATGGGCAGTTAACTCGTAACATGTTAGTGAAGACTCTGGAAAGGCATTAAGGAAACATGCTATTGCATTATTCAACAGCATAAGTAGTTTGGGGAGTTTCCCTGAGCTGCATATAGCTAGGATTTAAGTGGATTTAATCCAGCTTTTCTTCAAAGAATGCAATCTGTTTTCCTAAGATTCATTAAGTGAGGTTTGTTTTTTGTTGTTCCTCGTTGCTAGCTACAAATATTAAACAGTTGAAACTCATGTCTTTTGCCAGACATAACAACTAAATAATGTTGAGTTAGCTGCAGCAAATCCATTTTAATAGGAAATGTCAGTCACTGGGTGTCCCGACAGTAGGTGCTTTCTGACTTCAAGTTTATTGAAATAAGTAAATATGATAATAACTTGATAACTTTTAGCTTGTCATTTACCTGTGGCCCTGTAGCTCTTCTGAAAACAATGTTTCTGAATCTTAGGAAAGCTTGGGATCATCTGCATGGAGGATGTCATCCATGAAATTTACACTGTTGGGAAGAACTTCAAAGTTGTGAACAACTTCCTTTGGCCTTTCAAGTTATCCTCTCCTCGGGGCGGAATGAAGAAGAAAACGATCCACTTTGTGGAAGGTGGAGATGCTGGTAACAGAGAAGATCAGATCAACAGACTCATAAGGAGAATGAACTAATGGTGAGATATTGCCAAAGGTCCACTGGTCCATCTCTGCTGTGTAGGCTGCTGCTGTTACTGGTTGAACATTCAGGTTTAATATATATTCAGCTGTGCTTGAGTAGTACCTACAGTATAAAGCTACTTGGACAATACAGTGTTCTGATTTTTATTTTTGAAATCTTAGTAAAGCTTAAACGTCTGTGAAGAAGTTAAGTCTCCATTATAACTGATTTGTTTAGGAAGTATAAACATTAGCAATAACTTATTTTTCGTTTACCAGTAACTTGTTTTAAAACCTTATTTGGGTTTTATGATGGGAAACCTTGAGATCTTGGCTAAAATTTTCAATCCTCATTTACGAATTCTTCGTATGATCAAAGCCTTGTGATTGGAAGTACAGTCGTTTGTTTTGTGTTGGTGTGTGGTGGGTTTTTTTTGGTGGTGTTTGGGGTTTTTTTGGGGTTTTTTTTTGTTGTTTTTTTTGGTTTGGGTTTTTTTTTGTTTTGTTTTGTTTTTTTTCCAGATTGGCTGATTTCTGCTATAAAAGCCTGTTTAGAACTGGGAAAAATTGCCAATTTTAGACCATTTTCATGTTCTAAATTTTCAGCTTGTTCGAGCTTCAAAATTATTCAGTTTAAGCTTCCATGTTTACCTGACCAAGATGGTAATTTTGAAAGACTAATTTGTCCATTTGACTAGTCTGTCCTTTAGAATTGGGAAAGTTTGTTAACACTTTAAGCAGTTTGGCAGTGACAGACGAGTCCCGAAGCTTCTATCCGGTTGAAACAGTCTGTCTGATCATCTATTGGTGTTACTCTGCTTTTCCTGCTTTGATGAGAAGTCTTTGCCATGCAAAGCTGAAACTTGGTTTTTTGTTTGGTTGGGGTTTTTTTCTTTTTTTTTTCCCCTCAGAGTTGTTATACTTCCTTTGCGTGCCCCCCCCCCCCCTTTTTTTTTTTTTTTTACACACTAAACTAGCTTTGTTGTTACCCATATCTTATTTTCAGTCAGGGCTAAATGCTTTTTTGGTGTGACAGATATGCTGTAGTTCAAGAAAACTGTCGTATTAGGATATTTGGAAAGAGAGGCAAGGACCCAATTTTCTCCAAACAGATTCCTCCCAAGTCAAGGTTTTTTTGGTTGGTTTTGTTGTTCTTTGAGGTTGGTGTGTGGTGTGTTTGTTTTGGGTTTTGGGGTTTTTTGGCGTTTTCTTTGAGAAATCAGATGTGCAGCTTACCTGGGTTGGTTAATTAAAAAAACAGTGCAGTTGCTGTTTGAATGAGTTCTTAGAAATAAAATTTTGTGAAGGGAGCTTGTATTTTTAAAAATATTTTATTTTGTGTGCGTGGTGTGGGGGTTTTTTGTTGTGTTGGGGTTTTTTGTTGTTGTTTTTTTGTTGTTTTGTTTAGTTGGTTGGGGTTTTTTTGTTTTGTTTCGTTGTTTTTTGTTGTTTTTAAGCCTTTAAAAATGTTTTTATAGCCAGCAAGGTATAGCAAGTTGAGCTCATTGGGTTCTGCTGTCTGTATGAGGAGCTGAAGGAGACTGATGAAGTATCTCTCAGTTTGACTGATTGAGGTTTTTTTCCTTGAAGCTTTTTTGTAGGCTGTTCTTCCTCAGCTTCCACTCCCTCAAGCTTCTTGCATGTTACTTTGTTGTCTCCATCTGTGAAGCAGTAGAGTTTTAAAACACTGATTATGTGGCATGTGGAAATTTGTACTTAGGAAAATATTTGCTTACTGAGGACAATGTTCTTGTAAAGCTTTTTAGCTCAGCTGTGGGAAGAAGTGGGTAACACTGAGAAGCAGAATTGCATTAATGTCTGGTGCCTGGGGTGATGTTATGTTACATATACTAGCATTCTTGTAGGAATTTGCTGGTGGTACAGAGTGCTGCAAGCTCAGTACTGGCAGATGTTTCCCTTAAGTTTGTGCATGAGGCTTCAAAACCAAGATTGAGCAAAACTACTTTCACTTTATGGCCCTGTCTGGTTTCTGAGCATGAGGGGGAAACTGCTGTTTTTAATTGAAACCCTGGAAATTTTCTGTTAGTGTAGATTTTTACTCCATCTTCACTGACAAACATCAGAAGTATACTGGTGGTCTTGAGTTTTCAGGAGCCTTCCTATAGGAGGGAAGCTTCTAGTTCGTTATTGCAGTAGCTATAAATGCCTGGGAGGAGTAGTATATTGGCAGAGAAACTTGGGATATTCAGCTGGTTGCTTGTGTTTTTCCTTGGACTTGCAGCTCAGCATCCCATGTAAGTAGCAGACATTGGGGCTTTACTCCATCTCTCAATTTAGGAAGTGACCTTGCAGTTGACTGTCACTCTGTTCTTATAAGCAGTTAGTTCTGCTTGGACTGCAAACAAACATACCTCTGGTGTAAAGCTCTTGTCTCCTGCACTTTCTATTCCCACTGTTTTCCTATTGTTCTGAATTGAGTGCACATTTAAAATACAAGTAACCTGCATGTAGAAAATAGAAGAATATTGTACTTTGTGCTAAGGGAATGGGCAATTAGAGCAGTAGGTTCAGATGACACGTTTGCTCTTTAGTATTGTTCTGATGGGCTGTGTATCTGAAGATGAGTATTTATTCTTCTTCCCTGTATGTAGGTGGTTTCCTGCTATTTGTCATTTTCTTATTACTGAAATGGTAGTCTCTTTTTTTTTTTTAAGTAAAAACTGATTCCTTCATGTAAATTGGGGAGAAAATAGCATAGCACTCAATACCGAATTTTGACAATTTGGTATCGGAAAGATACTGAATTTCATTATCTCAAGCAAACTTTACAGAAACTCATCTCAAGTCTGCTTTTTACTTTCGTTTTTGCATGTAAACAGTCCGTGAAATGTGCTGAAAATAGAGTTACTGCAGCAAAAGTTACAGTATGCACAATGTCCCAGTATGTCTTTAAATATCGAGTTTTCCCCTGCTATGTTTTCAGACAAATAGGAAAATAGGTACCTATAGTTCAAGGTAGAAATGTTTATCCTGTTAGTTCTGGCACTTGAAATCCTATGTTTTGAATGAAGAGATGTTAGTTATTTTGCGAAAGTCTTAAATCCTGTGAAATAAAATCAGTATTTTTAGCCCAAGTTATAAACTGTAGAAATGTATTAATTCTTTGGGTGACTAGACTAGTTTCAGATCTACGTGTCTAATGATACTTTTTTTTTTCCCCTTTCAGATTCAGATGCCCAGCTGCAATCTCTCAAACTCTGGTCTGTTAATAAAACCATCTTGCACAAAACAGTGTGTCATCTCGGTCTGTTTTTGTGATCCTTTTCTCTAGTGGTCGTGGTTGCTAAGTTAACTTTGGAGTGACCTGATTCAAAGAGTCGTGTGTAGTTTGAATTACCAGTATATAGATAATACTGTTTCATCTTCATTTGGAAGAAGAAAATCTGTAAGGATTCATTCAGGTAACAGATGAGTTTTTGAATGGCAACAAGCTGAGTGGCATCTGAGCTGTGTGCTGTTGAGTGGACAGGATTCCTACTTCAGTTCTAGTGCACCAGAAAGCTGTGTGAGGAGATATTTCTATGTAAAGAAGGGGCAAGGGTAAATCAGTTCTTGACATCTTAAGTTCCTGATTTCAAGATCATCATGATTACATCCAGCTCTGAACATCTTCAGGCATTTTTTAATCAAAAGAAACATGAAATGCTTTACAAACCAGCAAATTATTTTCCGCATTCTGGATAATTACTCAGCTTTACATAATTTGTTTGCAGTGTTTAATTTCAGATGCTATGGAAGTGGAGACCATAGGATTCATGAGGATATGAACAGTTGCTGATATGTAGGTCTAATAGAGTACAGATTAAAAACCCAGGGACTGGTAAAATGCATAACTGGGCTTGCATTCACATTAACTTCTGGTCTTGTGAGCATTTCACCAAAGGAGTCTTAGCCTGCCAAGGTATTTGGTACAACAAATCAACAGTTCACCTCTGCTTGGACTGAAATGCTTGTCTGTTACAGGTGAGCTGTGTTTACATACTTCACCAATGAGGGGTGTCTACTTAAAAACCACTGGCATTGACTATTTTTTTCTCGTTTTTGCGAAAGCTTGTTTCTGCACTTTATTTAAAGCTTTTTAACAGCACTGCTAGTTTATTAAAGCTTGTCAAAAGCTAGTTTTGTTTTTATGTAACTTGGGAAATTATGGTAGTAGCTTAACTGAAAATAGTTGGGTGCTTTTGTTAATGTCTTAGGACATTGGCAGAAGAGCTGAGTGTAAGATGGGTCAATGTTTCCAGATACTTTCACAACGAAGTTGTAAAACATGAACTCACAACTCCCATTGTGATTCAAGCTTTAAAATGGAGGAACACAGCTTCTTGTATCTAAATATGAAAGTACCAACACCTTTGTCACTTAAGCTAGTAACTACAATAAATCAGAAAAACTTAACAGTTTTAGCTTTTATGGGAAACCTCAGTTCTTGTCATGAGCTTGTGAGAACACAATCTGACTCCTTCCAGCTCAAAACTGCACCAGTGGGTGATGAAATCCAGGTAGTGGGGGTTGTCCTCTGAAAAGCTTTGTTGAGTTAAAAACAGTTTCCCTGTTTGTTCATTTTAATTGGCAGAGTTCTTCCATTTCTTTGCTACAAGGTTTTTCAGTTATTTCCCCTTGACTCATCCACATCCTCTAGTGTATTCTTAACAGAAAAGTATTGTATGGATACAATGAAGCCATACAAATGAGTAGCAAACTTTGTATGATAGGTATAGAGAAGAAAAGATTAACTCATTGCCTTAATCAGTCTGATAATGCCCTGAAGGTCTCAAATTTTGTTCGAAAGCGTACGTGCACTGAAGTGTGAGGAGAAAGTTAATTTGGTTTACATGGTACTCCAGCAACTCATTTTTCTTCTGTGCCTCTGAAATGCACTTTCAGATAACAGCTGCAAAATGTTAATACCTAGCATGGAAACTAATATTAAAGCATACCTGTGTTTAAGCTGGTAATCCTGCATAGCTGGTCACCCTTTATACTGACACAGCTTTCAGGATTTTAGGTTTGCTCTTCAGGCTTCACAGAAACAGCCCATGATCTGATCGCTAAGGTCAGAATTTGCACTGGAAATGAGGCATGATCCACTTAAAGTATGCGGGAATAATACATTTTGGAGCATTTATGAGGTGATTTGAGTTAAAAGTGTAGCTGATGAAGATAGGTGCTTGGTCCCTAAACAATAAATAATGCAAATCCTTTGTCAACGTTCTATGATAAAGTTCAGGTTCTTGCAAACATGCCGTTATTTTCTCCCTGTTCGTAACTGCCAGCTGCTGACACATTCTGGAATAAAATTTCTATGAACTCTTTCAGAATGACCAACATCTTCTTTTCTTTTTCCTCAGAACTGTAGCCAGAAGCTTTACCTAATAGCTATTGGAGAAGCAACAGGAGACTGAAACGCTAACAACTCACACATTTTGTCAAGCATGTGAAGGTTTATAGGCTGTACAGTTAATTGGTGTTCCTTTCTTTGCCGGTGTCCAGCTCATACAGGCTGTTGCACTATCACCAAGTGTAAAGTCATACATCTGGAAAGGGAATGGGAACCCATCCCAAGAATCTGTGTTTTGAGAGAAATTTAGGAGACGTGATGGATCATCAGCTGAATGTAAGCTCCCACTTGGCCAAATGCAATTCTTGGATGCGTTAAAAAGGGAATATCAAATGGTCTGGGGGAGGTAATATTGCTTTTGTTCCAGTAGTGCTTACACTAGTGCCAAATGTAGTATCCATTTCTTGTGCCAAAAATCAAGCACATGCCTTATAATACTCAGCTTAATTTAAAGGCAGACATGGTTATGAAATGAGTATCTACCTATAATTACCTCCATGGAGAAAAGTAGTTTGATAATAGAGAATTCTTTGATCTAACAAAGCTATAATAGGATGAAATGTCTTGAAACCGAAGCCAGACAGATTTTGGCTTTAAGGAAGCTATTTTAATGGAAAATAATTAGACACTGGAACACTTAACCAGTGGTGTGCCAGATTCTTCGTCAGTGGTCATTTCTAAATTGAGCTTCGGGGTTTTTTTTTTTTACTTTAAAGCATACGCTATACTTCTAAGAGGTTTGCTGAAGGCAGTTCTGAAGCCTGTCTTCCTCAGCAGGGGTTATTAAATGCAGGCTTTTCAGAGTGAAATTCAGAATGGGGCTTACGTGCTTCCCAAGGGAACTTGGACTGATGCAGCACACAGAGTGGCAAGTCACCTAAACCTTAGTGTAAATGGTGCTCAGGAGAGGAATGGCAGGACTTCGCATACCATTTATGGGCTTTGCAGTTCTGCCTGTTTGGAATCCAAATCTCAGAGCTCTCTCCTGAGGACTGGAACCTGTGTGTTTTGTTAGAGAATTAAGCAAGGCTTACTGTCAATTCTGGACAAGCAAGCAAAGCAGTGTCCCTTCTTCATCCAACAACCGGTTTGCTCACACTTAGGAAGCTAGATGCACAGGTTTTGTTCAAACCATTCTTTCCGTCTCCCAGTTTACAGAAGACTGTCCTTTCCTCAGAGCTGTAGGTGAGAAAATCTCTTCACGTTTCTCCTTACTGAAGCTGTGCCAAAGTCTAAGGCAGGGAGAAGGTCCGAATTTTAGCTTAGATTGGGAAACCGCAGAGCAGACAGAAACATGAATTTGAAAACAGTCAAGTTTAGAAGGGTTCAGTCTCTCAAATCCCAAGTGAAATGCTCTGCTCAACAGGTTTCTTTAGGTGTAAGTTGTAGTGGGGATTCATGTGTCTTCAGGGATCTTTACTGTGATTGTGCCCATTCACTTTGGTGAAGTTCCCATTCTTCTTTGCATGCTTGTTTTTCTAAAAGCTTTTGTACCATACCAGACTACTCCAGTCACTTAGCATCCTAAAAATATCTTTGCCCCAGCCTAGATACAAGTTTAGATGTAAGTAGGCTCTTATATGGTCCAGTTTTTCACGTCTGAAGAGTCTGAAAAATGTAGTACTGCACTCATGAATTGCAAGTGGCAAGAAAGAATAAAGATATTCAGAAACAATTTTTTACACAAAGCTTCCATCATTTTTCAGCCTGTCTGTAGGTGATCACTCCAGCCATTTCTAGCTTTATGCATGAAAATGAGAAGTACTTGTGACTTTGGTCTTATTGCAAATAAGAACAAATTTTCAAAGTTAGAACTGTAAGCAATTTTCCCTGAATTATTTTTTCTAAAGATAAAAAACTCCACAAAAGCATTTTTTTATCTGCTAAGTATTTCTTCATATAAAGTACTCATTGCATCACATATCTTTCATTATGAAATAAGTAGGTACTTGGTTGCAGGAAAACAATGAGAAATAAGGGAGTGTAGAGTCATAGGGCCATGGGGTGTATATGGAGAAGAAGCCGCATGCAAAATAACATCCAGGGTAGAGGAGGAAAAGGGAGCAGAGGGAGGCATAAGCAGCAGTGTTACTCTTCACTTGCTTAGCACCGTTTTGGTGGTGCAGAGAGGCTGTAAATCCAGTTTGAGTAGCCAGCATGCCACATGTTGTACATGCTTCCCACCCTGAGTTGCTCTGGCAGCCGGGAGTCTGTCTGTCTGTGGTGGCTGCATGCTGCCCAGGCCTGCAGTGGGGTCATGGAGCTCCACCCATGGCAACCCCACTGTTTCCACTCCTACCTCACCTTGCTCAGAGCCGTGCAAGGATTACCACACTCTGCCGTATCTGGTGGCTCCTGTTATCCGAATTGTTATGCTCTTTTTTTTTTTTGCACAATAAAATTCAATTGAAATTTTCAAGCGCTGGTCACTCTGGGCAGCTCATGTAGAGAATACCACAGTAGTACCTAATAATTTCAGCACAATGCATGTTCAAATTTTTTATACTAATACTGTATATCACACATCGTTATAACAAGGCCTCCAAGATAGAAAGAAGAAAGACATGGTGAGCCAAGACAAGTAGGAAAATGGGATTCAAAGGAGGCTCTAAGTATCTCTAGTTTTAGTTTGAAAAATGGGTAGAAGAACTGTAAAAGAACAAGTTTAACTTTTTTATTTGTGTTGTTTTGCTATTCCCTCCTACTACTGAAATGTATTTTTATGAAAGGAGAAAGAAAAATTGTGTGGGGCTTTTCTTTATACAGATGGTCTATTATTATACCCCCCTCTTTATGGGAGAAGCCATCAGGATTGAAAGCAGCATGAATAGTGGGTGACAGTTCAGTTGGTTTTAGTTAGGCATATGAAGTGTTAATTTGGTGTTAAGAAGAAATTAAGCTAATTATGTAGTGTCTAGCTCTATAGCATTCCTTACTCTAGAAGCCTGAAGGAGCCAGGATGTAAATGCTGCATTTATTTATAACTCAAAGTGTTGAAGGTGAAGGGATTTTAGGTCTGAGTGGAGTACAGTGTTAACTGGTAGATGATGATACTTTTATTATTTTTCTGGTTTAGTTTTAATGATTTCTCTGTCAGTTTAGATCCTGGTGGCTCTTTGAAGCTTCTGCGTGATCTTTGCTGTTTTACTTCTCATGTCTATTTCTGGAACTATTGATCTCAAGTAAGTGTTTTGAGGACATGAAACTTGGTACACAAAAGCCCTAGAAAAAAACCCCACAATATTCCTTTAATCTTTTCATTTGCTTTGTTTTACTTACTGTATAAAACTATCTGGCTTGGTGTCGAAAGAAGTGACCAACTCTAGAGGATGTGTATTTTGAATAGTACTTCCAGGCTTGCTTGTTTCCAATGCCTTATGAAGGACTTAACTGCCTTCTGGCCTCTCCGTCCTAACATCTGGCTTTCTGCTGTCACGGTGTTCATTTCTGCTCTTTTGAATTGCAATCCCTGGCTTTCCTGAATGAATGGTAAATGTTTCTGACTACTGTTCTACAGATCCCATTTCTAAAGGCTTTGTGTGACAGCATTCTTCTTAGCAGAAGTACTTCACCTCTGATGTCAGTACTGCACTCTTCTTTCTGCTGGGAGAACAGACCCACGTGGATTTGGCATCACCTGCCAAGGTGTACCTGGCAGACTGGTAGCCGAGGGGAAAGTTCCATCCTGGAAGGTGTCAGGGAGCTGGTGGCTGTGGCTGGGCTGGCCGGTGTACTGTGACCAGGGAGGGCTCTGAAGCCGGGTCACTGTGATCACAAATGGGGGGAATTGTACCTGAGAAACTACCGGTATAAAACTGTGATTTCTGTTTCCCTCCCCACAACACCCCAGCTGAACCCTGTCCTGGATTTAGTCTTCTCAAACATGAATCCCTGAATCAGGTTTTCAAATGGAAAGGTAGTAGCAGTTCGTGCCCTTTTTAGCAGATTGGTCTAGCGCACTTACCTGGGAAAGGGTTGTCTGTGTGTACTCAATAATCTTCTGTGACTGAGGAGGAGTTCAAATTCACATCTATCAGTCTGCAGCCAAACTGAACTACACTTCTTAGAAATTGAGTTTTTCTGAGTAATGGCTACGCTTTCTTTTGAACTCAGCGTTACATATGGTCTGAGTTATCCTACTGGCTCGAGTATCTTTTGGTCTATAGACATCTATTGTGGATGTTAAATAAATTTAGACTTGATATAAATACAGAGATTCTTTGCCCTGCCAAAATGTTCATTACTCTGGAGAGGCACAGTAGGAGAATTTTAGGAGACAATTTTGGCTCCTGTAGTCCTGCAGGACTAAGCTTGTAGGTTCACTTTAAATACCAGTTCAGGTACCTGTCTGCAAGGACAGCTGGGTCCAGAGCCAGGTCTAAGCCAGCAGATTTTGCCATTGGAGTGAGGGTTGGCTGGACTGGCAGAGGGTCAATATCCTTGGACTACTTCTTAGGTCTGCTCTTTTTCATATATGCAAATGAGCAAAGCCCTCTTTTGAAAATCAGTACTCACTTCTTTTTATCTAAAATGGCTTATTTTCTTACAGTTTTTTACCCCGGGTTCTGTGAAAACTTAAGCTGCAGAAGAACAGAGAATGGGAATGCAATAACACTTTAGTTTCTATCCCTTCCCTTAACATGCTTCTTTTCAGCAAGCCCATTGATTCTCCACTATACAAGGAATCTAGACTAGAAATCAGTTATGTTGCAGTAGCAAACCAAGACCTGAGATAAATTTGCAGAGTTTTTGTTTTGAATGCTGTACTAGGACTTTCTGGAAGACTGTTGTTATGTTGAGGAAACTATAAACTAAAATGAGTGGAACTTGTAAATCAAGTGATGGCACATACATGTGATCTTTAAAATATAATATTAGTGAATTCTGTTACATTAAAAGTATTGATACAGAGTTAAAGTGCACTTTTTGTTAAATGCCTAGATTATTATTGGTTTTGTTTGTTCCCTTGTATCTTTCTTTTTTTTTCACAAAATATATGTGCAAAAGGGGCTATTAAGCTTTTCAGAATGCAAATCTTGATTCTAGTATTTAGTTTCTTACTGGGTTTTCAAACTGAGTGTTCCTGAATCACGATTTTGCAATGGGAGTAAACTTATCTTAATTTTTTTCACAGAAGCTGAGTTTTGAAGTGATTTTTTTTTCAATGATAAGCTGTAACTTCTGAAAAAACAGTAAAGATATCCAATTTTTCTTACTTTTTTATGGCATGTTTTAACAGTATAGATAAAAGTGTCTGGATAACAGTTGTTCCACATGGGAAAAGGAAAGAAATCTGTAGGAAAAGTCTGTATATCCCTGAAGAAAAGCAGGACTTTTCTCCAGCTGGGAATGAGGATGATGAAATTCTCTCTCCAAAGATTATTTTTCCCAAGGACCCCTGTTACTTAACCATCTGCAATATCTTCTCTTGAAGTGCTGAACTTAAATCTGTGTATTCGTAGTACAGAAGTACTATGAGTAGCTTCTGAGTCTTTAAGGCCTTCAGGATCCTATCAAGATGCCAAAGTTAATGGTGCTGACAGCTCTATCAGACGGAAAGGCTCCTTCTGCAGTAAAATGTTCCTCCTGGTAACACTCCTGTACAAAGCTACACATAGCTGAAGGCTACAAAGAGGCAATTGCTCTAGTATGTTGAAACTGGTTTATTTCAAGCAACTGTGCTTAGACCAAGATCAAACAATACTACTGTTAGTTACATGAAATTTCTTTAGAATTGCATCCAGTGCAGGCTTTGAATGGGAAGAGAAAATGGTGCTCAGTCCAAAAGCTGCCCATTATACAGTTGGAAGTTTCGCAAGTGAAGTGCGGGTCCTGTAATCAATTTATGGTTTTGAACACTGCTGAATACCAATGAAGTAGGAGGTATCGGAGCACATGCCAAGCTATAACCTCTGCAGAAAGTTTTGGTCACTTTATGAAAGTTCACTTACACAAAAAGAGTCCTTTTTAAGCATGCATGTTTTGTGGGGTCCACATTCTAGAAATGGCTGGGAAAGACAGGGCATGTGGTTTAGAACCAGCAGTAATCTAAGCCTTAAAAATAGTTGTAGGTACTCACTTCCTGTGGTTTTTCATCTCTTACACAAAGCCTGTAGGGACATGGCAGATGACTGCACCACAGTCAATTTGTAAATGAATCTCTAGATGGAGCCAAAACAGATCTAATGTATGAGTTTTTCAGACAAAGAAATGACCTTAAGATTTTCAAACGGAAGGCCCACAGCTACAAGAAAACATCTAATTCCCCCTGAAAATGACTGAGGTTCCTTCCTGAGTTTTTTTTTAAGTGTTTAAAGCCTAAAGAATTGCAGCGCTCATAGTTCAAACAATTGCATATGAGGGCATTTTGCCACACAGTAGTGGCTAATGTAATGCTAGAATCCCTCATCTCACAGTAAATCTGCATCTGTGCATCCATTGCATACACAAAATCAGTATGACAATCTCATGGCGTATCCTCCAATATCTACCTGCACATTAATGATTTTCTGAATTGTCAGCATCGATAAGTGCCAGTCACACATGTTCCCTTTTAGTGCTGTATTTATGGTGCAATGTCTGCTTTGCCAGTCATTTACCTGCCTACTCTTTTTGAAAAGCACTTACCAGCTATGTTATATGTACTGGCTTAAGAATCCCCAAACTGCTGTTGCCTGAAGTGCCTATTGACGCTTTAGGCTAAATCAATGCTTGAAACCCGTCTTTTCCTTGAGAAAAGGAATTGTAGAGTGCAAATATAATGCTGAGTAAAAATAACCCTTGATTAGTTTTATATGCTATTCTTAATTATTTCCATAAGTAGATCGTATCGCAATAGACTGTCTCAAAATTGCTTTTGCTTTCATTTTTCTCTCATACAACAAAGAAATGCATAGTTTCACAAACTCACAATGGTAACTGCTGTATCTGGAAGAGTAGGAAAACATCTATGTTAAAACCGACCAAACTAAAACCAACTTTATGAGCTCACAAGGTCCTTTTTGGCACAGAACCTCCTCTATCCTGCTGTCTCACTGGAGCTGAAGGTAGCTGCGCTATCCTGTAACAAAATGCAGTGAGTTTTTGCAATATTGTGTTAAGACTAAGAGAAAAATACAGCTCTCAAAAATACAGCTTTCTGCACTGTCCCTGAACAGCTGCTTAGACCGCGTGATCTCGTGCTGATGCTCCCAGCCTCCCAATCGCTTTCTGCCTTGGCAAAAAGAGAAGATCCCAGCAGTGACTGCACTCACAGATACTGCAGAACAGCCAGTGAAGTTGAGAACCACTAGCATTATCTTGCATGGAACCCAGCTGTCTCTAATTTTATCTAACTGCCCTTGGGATGTCCGAGCTGGCTCTTGCAGAGACTACAAGTAACCCTTAGTTGCTCAGTCAAAAGTCACACACCACTGATTTTATTTCTGACTTCATTGCATGAGATAAGTCCTCTTTTCAGACAGCAATACTCACATGGTGAGTGACCCAGAAACTTTTTGCTGCAACTAGTAGATGATCCTTACTCATAACACATGACTGATGGAAGAAGTGCAAGTGTGTCCACCTCTCCGCGGACTCGGTTGCAGGGCAGGAACTGCCTTTGCTCAGGCTGTTGCTGATGAAAGGTATCCATTAGACACAAAATGTGAAAGCAATTATAGAAACTCTGTCAGGGTAATAAAACCACACTCAGTTTCAGTGATTTATTCCTACGGTAGTGACCTGTAAAGAGAGGCTGAGGTAGATCTGGTTAATGTACGCAGAAAGCATCTCTGCTGTTATCTGCTGTTGAATGTGGATAATTGCACTAAATGATACAGCAGCTCTAGTTCTACTGTGGTCTTGCTCTATAATCCCTGGCAAAGCACTAAGAGCCAGATAAACATTCATAGTGAACCATCAAATAGTAGAATTTTATCTCTAGCCTCAGAGCAACAATGAAATGTGGTTTATATGAACAGAAAAGTGTGCACTTTAGTGACAAGGAGCTAACTTTAAAGTAAATGAGAACTTGGATAACTGATAGAGATGAATCATGAAAAAAAATAGGTTGGAAGGAAACTCTTCAAGTCAATCACCTGCTCAAAGTACAGTAACTTCAAATTTAGGTCAGGCTGCTCAGAGCTTTGTTCCCTGAGTTTTGAAATTCTCCAGGGATGGGGATGGTATCATCTTTCTCCATGACACCAAATTACTCTCATGTAACTAATTTTCCCTTTCGCAGCTTATGGCAGTTGCCTCTTGTCCCTTCTGCTGTACACCTCTGTGATGATGGAGTTTGGTTCACTTCTCTCTAACCCACCGGTGTCAAACTCATTTTCACCGGGGGGGGCACATCAGCCTTGTGGTGTAATTTTAGGACTGTATAAATGTAGGAATAGTTACATGAATAGTTACATTTATACAGTCCTAAAATGACATTCAGCCCTTTGAAGGCAACTGCGAGGCTGATGTGGCCCCTGATGAAAGTGAGTTTGACACTCCTGCTCTAACCTCCATTTAGGTACTTCAAGATTGCAGTTAGAGTCCCTTCTCTCTTCTCCTTTAGCTTTCTTTTCTCTGGACTAAACAAATCCAGTTCCTCTCAGTCTCTCATCATGTACGTGCCACCACCCTGTATACCTTAGAAGCCCCCTAGATTTTCTGTTTTGTTGGTATCACTCTTGGGGGGCCCAAAACTGGACACAGTACTCTAGATGTAGCTTCACCAGTGCTAGGTAGAGGGAAATAATCCCTTTCTTCTGTCTATTTGCCATGCTCTAGCTAACGTAGGTCAGTATGCAGTTAGCCTTCGCCATTGCAAGGACACATTGATGGGCTCATGTCCCCCAGCTAAACCTAGTTTAAAGCCCTCCTCACTAGGTTAGCAGGTCTGTTGGAAAATATGCCTTTGACTCAGTTTTTCTGGTAGATCCTGTCTTCCCTCGCCATTTTTCATTCTTCAGCCCCCCCATGGTCATAGTGGCCAAAACCCTTCTGATGACACTGACCAAGCAGATACTAAGCCTCATTTCCACACATGCCTGAACTGTTCCCCTTGATCATCAGGGATGAGAGAAATGCCATCTGGAGCTCCATATCCTTCACCCTTGTCCCCAGAGGACCGTAGTAGCCTCCTCAAGGTCTGTACTGTACCAGGAGTGCTTATGTAGAAAAGCAGCAAAGAATAATATTCCACGGACAAGATTACTCAGCAATTTATCCACAGTGTCCCAAATCCAGGCCCTGGGCAAGCAGCAACCCTCTTAAGTCAGTATGTCCATGCAACAGATGGATGCTTCTGTCTACCACAGAAGGCAATCTCCAAGCACTGTCATCCATTGCTTCCCTTTCTAGCCCAGGTTCCCACTAGTCAGTAAGGCATGGCTGGCCCAGACACCTCATCTGTTAGACCTTGCTCTTCCTCTTCTCAGGGCCCTGTCATTGCTCTCCAACTGAACAGCTGCAGCTAGAAAAAAAGCTCTGTTTTGCTGTGGAAGTCACCAATATCCATCCTGTCTTCTACCAGAAGCACATCTTACGTCTCTTCCTCCTTCTGGACCATGTGGGGCTTGGGCTCTTTTCTCTCTTTGCAAAGGTCCTATCTTCTGTTCAAGCTCTCTGGTGCTAGTTGATGCACAGCTCCTCTGTTGTTCCTTCAACTGGTTGCTCACCTGGTGATTTGACCAGGGCCCACTTCCAGCAGGTGACGCTGCTGTAGTCCCAGCTGTGTCCTCAGGGAGGAGCACCCAGCACTTGTTGCAGCCTGGGACCTGTGTGGCTGCATCCTCCTGTTCTGTCCGAACAGGGGCCTCTCACAAATGCATCTTCACCTTCCTGCACTAGAGAAAGACATCACACGTTGTGCACATGGCTGTAGACAGTCACCTCACAAACAGAGCTTGATTGCAAGCCCTTTTAATTCTGTCGGTGTTCATTACAGGACTATGTGCTGTGGCTTGCCATTGTGTGTCAAAGGGACCTCACATTTCTGCTGTGGGGCCTCCTGCCCCTTTTCCCTGTCTCATCTCTTCACATCCCTCTAGTCTGTTGATAGCCCTTGGCTCTAGGAATGAACTGAGATTTTGTAGGCAAGGACACTTTTGTTTTCAGCATCACTATAGGTTTTATTGCTGAAGTTTAATGACAGTGAGTAAGATATGTGGATGCTGGGAGAAAAAGGGGACTCAGTTCATACTGCCATGAAGAACTGAATTCCACTGCATTTAAATCGTTGCAACTGTATGTTTCCTAATTTTCTATGTGCCTGGCCAGCGATCTCAGGCTATTAGCTTGAGAGCTCACAGTAGGAGCAATAAGATCTGCATTTTTGCATATGAAGGGCTAGTCATTGCAAGTACCTTCAACAAACCAGATACAGAATGCCTTAGATTAGGCAACCCAAATCAGCAGGTATTTTGAAATGTGCTCTTGGTGTGGAGCAGCTCCTCATCTACAACAACAGTACAATAATTTGCTTTGTGAGAGGCATGCATGCACTGCAGTGAGGAAAACTCCTAAGAGAATTCATGGCTCTGTCTTCAGAACAATATGTAATAAATCAGTTTGAGGGCCACACACTGAGTAACAAAGGGAAATCAGTACTGAATTGTTGTTCATTAAGTGAGCATCGTGACTATATAATGATGCTACAGCTTATTCTAAGGGTCAGTGAAGGCAGAACATGACTTCCATAATGAAAACTCTAGTATTAGTACATTATGGAGAGCCTAAGCTAGACATAAACTTCTCACCGCAGTTATCATCAGGAAAGCTTTTGCCTTTTTGCTGAATGCAGATCAACCCCAGAATGTCTCATACCACTTTCTCAATATACAGCACAGCAACACCCCACACTGTTGCTTTTTTTAGCTGTCATTTCAGGGTTACATCACTAACTGTTTAACAGCCTTCCCTGCTCACCACCATTTCGCCATTCATTTTTCTGTCCTTCATGCTTTAATGACCTTAATTCATCGGAGGAAAATGATGACAGTGATGAAAACAAAACTATTCAAAAGGAAGCAGTAAGGCCAGCAGGGTTGTCAGCTGGAGGAGATGTTGGCTTTCTGGGGGCTAGCATTTGTGGCTTTGTGCCTGTCCAACTTGGTCACTTTTAAGAGACTGAAAGCATGACCTTCATCTTTCTGCCTTCTTTCTGTCTATTTTTGAATAGTTACATTTTCGTCGTTGTCATAATCTTTCTCTAACTTGAGTGAATTTGAGTTATCTATCAAGGATGAAGGATGGAAAAAGGAGGTAATGATGACAGTTAGCAATCTGTGACAGATCCTACTGAAACATCTCAGTGGTCCAAAAGCAAGCATCTCCTCCAGTTGATGATCCTGCCTCTGACTCTTCACCTTCCACACCATATATGCCGTCCTCATGTACTTAGATTGTACTTAAGTCCCTGTGTGCACCTCTCTTCTATTACATTCATTTTTATCGGAAAAATTGCTTTGCTGTCAGCTGACTTGCTAAGCACTGCACTTTTTAGGAACACAGCCTTCAGGGATGGAGAGGTAAGATTGTATTATATCAAAGTACCTGGAAGGATAACTGCTTTGTGACGTTGGTGTAGATTAAAATAGGGTTACACTAGTATTTGTCACCAACCTCTTAAGTCTGCTGATACAAGGAGGTAAGAAATCCTTTATGACCTCAGGCAAAGTAGACCAGTTCAGTTTAATCCACCAGTGAAGGTGGTTTCAGCTAACCTGCTTGGCTTTGCCAGGGGAGTAGGCAGCACTCTTACACATACTTTCGCAGGAACCTGTAGAGGTAACAACCTCCAGATGGTAGGCAGTGATGACCAACTAAGGGCAGTAGCACTAGAGCTGAAAATGGACAGTTTCCTAAAGATTTATAGTAATGATCCTTTGAAGTTGGCCTTTCTACTGGTAGGAAGCAGAATAAACTGCAGAGGAAATAAAAACTCAGTTTAGGCTGTGTGTTTTTTCTTAATGGATTCATAATGGTCGAAAGACAGGAACCGAATGCATTTACATGCTAATGTCAGGTGTCCAGCTACAATTGTGAGTGTTACAAAGACTCATGAATCCAGGTTTCCTTTAGCACTTGCAATCACAGTCTCTGCTGGTTCCGTCTCCTATGGGATAGAGGAAGAATATACATTGTAAATGTCTCTTTCTAAAGCAGAGGAATAGTTTATTTTGGGACACTCAAGTACAAGTAGGGGAAGCCACTTCCCATCATCTTCATGCCACATGTTCCTGGAGAACTCCGCATTTGTAAACATTTTTTTCTCCTATCCATATTTACACAGGAGAAATGTAATTAGAGGTTGAGATAAAGAAGGCTTTAAGCAAGCAAAACACCCCAGCAAAGCATGAGCTTTAGTAATTATTTCTGTATTTCTTGTTCCAAGAAATAAGCAACTGATTCTCTACTGATGTTGAACCACAGGAAGACTGCAAAAGCAACAACTGCGATCTTGGGCTGAAGCCAGTGTTTTCCATGACAATAGTTTGCTTGAGGTAGTCTTTCTAGCAGTCAGCTCTTATTGCAATATTTCATTTATTACTGGTGAGAAAAAAAAAATAAAAAGAGAACACCCACAGACACTCTCTTCTGGGAAGTGGGCAAAATGGTGGTCTGGTTTTCTTCCAGCAAATAAACTAACAGCAGCTAGATTTCAGTCTGCTGTAGAGATTTCTCACAGGCAGGTTCTCCCTCAGTGGAATCAGGTTAACTCCTTTTGCTTGTTCAGTGTTTTCTTTTAAAAACTGCATTACTTTACACAGGAAATGTTAAGTATTTACAAAGTACTCTTCAAAAATGGCAGATTTGACATTTTTGTGCTGAGACATACAATGATCTCTGAGTATCTAGAGTAATAATGGCTTTATTACTTCAAAATATAAAGAGAAAAACTCTGGAAACATGGTATCCAAGAGAGAGGTTATGAATAGCATGATATGGATGCCTCTGAGTAGCTCTGTATGGAGGTGGTTCAAGCTGAGATCATCTTCTTAGTGTTAACTCTGGCTTAACATTGCTACTTGAGAAGTAGATGTTGTACAGAAGTCCTTCTGGCTCTTCCTTGTGCTCCTCGGTACTCTGGGGAAGATTTGTTAGTTTATGGAGAATCCCAGACTAGGGCTGGCTTAGAAATTCGCCCAAAGGAGGGCACAAGTAAATAAGCCTTCTGGGAACCTAAAGACCAAGGAAGATGAGCATAGAGGTCTCTCACAGAATGACTCTCATCTGGGAGTCCAGCGGGATGCTGAAAGCTGAACAACTCTATTAGCTGATGTGACTGCTGCCCCAGTAAGCACAGCCAGAAACAGGTTGGCTCTTAATGACACCAGCTCTGCATCTGAGACACGGTTAAAATCCGTACCACAAATAACGTCGGTAACTGAAGGCTGAGTTCAGTGATGAGTATTGCATATTTTTGTGATGAGCTTTAAAATATTACTGATGTTTCACTGAAGTTCATGCAGGTAAAAGCTACAAAGCCAAAAGAACTCAAGACTTGCATGCTCTAGGAGAGACCAGCAAGTGTCATCTGCAAAAGCAAGACACAGTGAGGTCAACTTTATACAGATATGGCAAGAAAGAATGAATATATATGCCAAGTCACCTCCTAATTATCTTTGAGTAGTCTCTCTGGGTTGCAGATTAACTATACCATAGACTGGTAGAAACTACCAGGATTTATTAACTAAGGACAAAACCATACTAGCACAGCTGCACTGCTGCTAGGGCAGGTTTTCAACAGGGTAATCCCTGGACCTCCAGAGAGCCACAAATGTTATCTTGCGATTGCCTCATATTGTCCTTTGCAAGAAGTTTCTTTTAACAAGGTCCTATAAAGACAGACTTTATCTAGCTATTGTATATGAACAGTACATATCAGTAGATGGAGAGCAAAAAAATGATCCTGACATAGGACAGTTATGACAGGTAGGGGCGGGAAACCATGAAACAGTGAGAAACTTGACATTTTTTAAGGCTTCTTCCCTACAGGATTAAAAAATATTTCAAGTAATGTTTGGTTCAAATGGAAGGACAACAGTTCGTTTTTTTTTTTTTTTTAAAAAAAAGCCTTTTTTCCCCAATGAAATAATTTTCATTTAAAGCAAACTGAACTACTCTGATCTTCAACAGAAAGCCCTTACTAGGGACACGCAAGCTGATGTCCTTCCCCACACCCATGAAGATTAAACCAAAGCAGTTCAGGATGGTTTGTTATGAGATCATTGTCTAAATACACTTTCCCCAAAGATACTCCATCTCAAGTATTCTCTCCCTCACATTTTAAATTTGGGAGTGAAAAATTACAAGTTTCTTTCTTTTTGGCACCTTTTCCTACCTTTCCTCCTTCCACACACACTGCTCTCTCTTTAGTGAGATAAAATGCAAGTCTTAAGCGGAGCTTTGAAGAGCGATGCATTGGTGTATTTCTAAAGCACTTTCACTGTCTTATCTGATGAAATCTAGATGCTGCTGCCAGTTATTTATTTAGGAACAACTCAAAATAGAATGATTCAGCTCATGCAGCTGGCACAGATTCAGGAAAATTGATAGGCTGAACTTGATCAGATTGCTATCAGTTAAAATGTATTAAGCTTTTCAAAACATTAAAAAAATGCCTAATATAGGTCAATGCAAAAGCCCAAAAAGTTATTTTTGGATATTAATGTATTGTCTATCAATTCTAGATTGTCCTTGTTTAGCAAAAAACAGAAGAGACATGCCACAGCACTTATGTGTGAAGCTAGAGCTAGTGCTCTTTAAACAAAAGAATCAGCATGAGAGCTCTGAGCATATTCTAAAACTAAATTCATGAAAAATGCTGTTGGAGTCTTAAATATTTATTTTAAGGCTGAATCTAATTCTAGCTTTCTGAAACTCAAGACTGTTCACCAAACAAGGCAGCAGATTGCTTAGTATATTTGAGATAAGCCATTTATTTCAATATTATTTAACAGTAATTCAATAACCCAAAAGCTGACATATTCAGAACCAGCGGTTCAGAACTATACTCCACAATTTTTTGAATTCCAGCGAGAAAGGTAGGAACAAAATTATATTTTTTTCTTCCCCCACCATATTGTCTATAATGGTTACAGAACAGCAACTGTTTAAATTAAAAAGTCAACAGACTATAATTATGCCAAACCACCCAACCGGCAGCAATAAGACCACCTTTCTGAATCAAATTCATTCTATAAATTAAAACAAAACTTTACAAAGACTAATCCAAACAATCACAGAAAAGGCTTTTACAATAATGAAACTAAATCAGTCCTGCTGAAATAACTGATAAAAAGTTCTAAGTGTTCAGGCCTTGGTTAAAGTGTTGGAGCTTTTAGCTATGGGACCAGCAAGAAGAACTTTCCAGCTTATCTCAGCTAACAAGCTAAAGAGATAAATATTTTTCTGGGTATTCAGAATTTTAAATATAGTATAGGGATAGTTACACAATAGTACCGGGGTATTTGTATCCTAGAAATCCTAGGAAGGATTCCTAGAAAAAAAGTTCTCCTCTGTCATAGGGGAACAGGTGAAGGGTTCAGCTGAGCGCAGAACATTAAGTGCAACCAGCTGCATTCCCGGTCCAGAGGGCTCTGCCACAGGCGTGAGAACCGCTGGACTGATATTGTCAAACCAAGTGTAGACACACAAGTGCAGAAAACAGTCTAATGGGCAGAAGCTGGTGCAGAAGCGGGGAGCACTGACAGCCTGGCTGATCGTCTTAATTCAGATTTCGACTAGTGTGCCAGAGACCTGGGGTAGCATGAAGGATAAATGATTTCTGCACCTCTGTTTGATAAAGATGGCCAGGTCAAATGGCAAGAAAGTTTTTCAGGGAGGAGACTGTCCTTAGTGGTCCAAATTCCTGAGAAGACTGTAGGTTATTGCAGTTGAACAGCATGATGATGAGGATGACTAGATAAACACCTGAAATATGGAAAAGCCAGAGCAAATGATAAATAATTCACCTACAAGCAAGAACGGTTCTACCTGTCTGAATGAAATACGTGAGAAGGAACATCTTTTTATTTCTCCAACAAAATATCATGGGCCATATGTTCAAATATTGGTTGCATATTCAAGAGTTTTCTGAACCAGGTCTGCAAAGTCATACATTCAAATCCCAAAGAAACATTATTGGATAACATTAAACAGAGAGAACATATTTGGCTTGGACTGGAGCATAACCTAATGCAACTATTTGTATATCAGCTGGTGTTTTGGATGTTAGTTGTCAGAAAGATGTCAACATTCAATTCAGTTAAATGCAAAAGAGTTCCCTATGAAGAGAGAGAATATGTCTTTTGATTTTAAGACCATTTGAGAACCAGTTCAGCAGCTCTGTTGAAGTCCTTGCATCCAGACTGACAAGGTCTTCAACTACAATTGTACAAGCTAACAAAATTTTTGGTGAGGCCTCTGAAAACAGAGTCCTGACCAGACAAAGTTGTGGTGAAGTGTCAGAAAAGCAGTGGTTTTCTCATTTTAACTTAACTAGACAGAAGAATGAATTTTTGAGAAAATACTCCGAGAAAACAGAATAGAATTCATTATATATACAACATATTGGCAACACATCAGAACTAAAATGTCATAAAAACTTAGAGCAATCTAGGCAAGTAGAAAAAAACACCTTGTCAAAGACTGATACAAGTAAAATGCAGTATGTTAGAGGATAACCATATCCACTTGGAAGATTCGCTCTCTTTGAAACAAAACCAGCTGAAAGCACATTAAAGTCTTGACATACATGAGACAGTTGATAAAAAATTAAAACACAGTATACGTTTTTTACATTATAAAATCTAGGCCTGGTTAGCCTGTCAATTCCCTTTCTTGGCAAACCTTTCCTAAGACTAATTCTGAAAATCATCCATAAGTATTTCATTGAGCTACATTGCATGAGGAAAGAAAAATACATAAAAAGAAAGAAACCCACAGATTTAACAGCTGAGACATGAAGATACTCTCAAAGAGGGATAGAAATTTCATAGTCTGATTCCAGAATATGTTTCCCAGTTGGTCTGCAGATTGTGGCATTTTCCTGCAAATCCTACAGCAGCTTCTGCTTAATTGTAGGAGATAGATAAATAAGTTACCCAATAAATATAATGTTTCTTAGAAGTTTTCAGATCAAAGATACAGCCCAGTTTTTTGGCAATAAAATGTTTATTGGACATCATCAGTGTGCAACACTTGAGAACTAATTTAGTTTCCAAGTAGCTATCCACAAATAGTAAACATTTAACAAAGGTTCATTGTTTCTCTATCCATCTTATCTGAAATACCATCTTGAGCCATAAACAGCCACGATCTAAAGGTCGTACCAGTTGGGAAGTATATATCAAAGTAAAACTCAGTTTGTCCCGATTTTGAGTTTGAATGGTGCTATACATAATAGAGAAAACTCACAAGAGGGTTTTGTTTGTCTGTTCATTTTTTCATTTTACATTGTCTGAATATTTACTTTTTTGTTTTGGAGAACTAGACTGTTCCCCTTCCAACAGATTTGGAAAAACACGGAAACACAGGAGGGAAGAGGGGGAGTGGGGACAGAACTTGATACTACTAACCAGAAAGTATGGAGAAAGAAAGTATCATTAATAATTAGAAATGAGATGATGGATGCCACTTCAAATCAGAATGCCAGGAATTGCCTTTTTGTATGTCATAAGAGTTTGGCAAGTGAGACACCCAAAGACATGGAAGAAAAAACCAGTAAATATCTTATTCCTGTTTGTGCACAATGTCAGGTATCACTTCGCCAGTTTTCACTGATGAATTTAGAGGAACATTTGACGCTCAAACAACTTTTAGACAATTGGTGGCTGTTGAAGGGGTCTGGGACAGTACGTGCCCCGTGATAGGCAGCGTCCTGCACTGACAGACACCAACAGGAGACTTAAAAATTTCAGTTCCCTCTCACCAACATTTTTTGTGGCTCAGTAGGAACTTCATGTCAAGAAGATTCGGGTTAAGAATATTCAAAAAAGCTAGATTTAGACATAGAAGGTTGCTTGCTGTAATTGATGAAGAGACAAGATGCATTTGCAGAGTTTAGTTTCAAGTTCTACAGACAATTCAAGGCAGAGGACCCTTCCTACTCCCTTAGTTCAATTTAAATTATTTTTTTGTGATTATTAAAGTCTTCACATTTGAGACTCTAGAATTCTCCCAGCATGGCTGCAAGGTTCTTTTATTGCTTTCTGCAACCAGCTGTGATCCGTGATTCTATTAGAAAGATTCAAATGTCTATTGTCTAGTCCTGGTACAGCACAATTCTTACATTTTTTGCTCCAAGATTTCTTTGTTTCCATTTTCACTAATACTGTCATCTCCAGAGAAAGCTTCATAAATACAAGCTGTCTTACACAGATAAATTTATGTTGAGTTGTGCCAGTTTACCCAGACATCTGGGATATAAAAGGAGAAAACAGAAGAAATCTACCTAGCAATTCTTCGCGGCACAGTCCTGAAAAACTTGAGGCACAGACCACCTGCAGACTGCCAGAGACAGAAGGAACATACTACACGGAGAGCATTCTCTTACGGTCCATGCCATCGGTGCAGTAACCATAGTTGTGCAAGAGGCAGAAAATCTCAAAGCTCTAAGTTTACTGCAGAGTCACGTGTACCGGATTTTATATGGGAGAAACTATGCCACCCAGTGGAAGATTAAAATTAAAGAAGAAAAAGTGCTGGGGGAGAAGAAGGGGAAAAGATTTCCCTGATATTTCAAATTCAGAAATGAAACTCTTAAAGGAGTTATTTAACTAAACAATTTACCAGAAAAAGGTAAAAAACCCACATGAGGAAAATACTATGATACTCACAGCTGATTTTCATTGACACCAGACATAAAAATCTTTGTTAAGACTTCCTAATGACATCCAGCCAGAACTTTGATTGAAGTTCAGTCTGCCATGAGCAGACCTGCTGGAATATGGTGCAGCATTTCTTAGTCCGGGGTTTCCGTTCCAAGGAAATTACTGAAGGGTAGAGAGAGAGATAATCAAGGTCAAGGTACAGGTGTAGGGCAAGTCCAGACCCAGCAGGACACAAACCCATCCAGGGGCATCAGACATATCCACTACGATTTGCTGAAAAGAATAGTCTATATAAATAGAAAATATTTGTATTAAATAGAACATTTTTCTATTTTTATAAACATATTTATATGAACACACACAGTTTATATAAATATAAAATATTTAATAGCAAATCATTATATTTATGAATTACTTACATTAGTAGAGTTTTCAGGAAAAATTCTTGAGTATCATACTGCATAGGAAGGTAATTTTTGGATTTCAATGGCAACAAACTTTAGAGTAACATTCTAAAGAACTTGTTTCTTTCTTGTCAGCTTGACTACATTGCTCTCTTCTTTTCCTTTCTTAATTGTTCTGTTTCTCTCCTCATACACAGTTTCACATTCTAATAAGTAATTTCAGAAAACCTTTGCAGGTGTTCAGGCAGGGCTCCAGTTAAAGGTTCTGTGAAATGGGTGTTAGCTAAAAGGAAAAGAACCAAGAACTCTCTATTACATAATACAAAATCAAGTACTTTGCAAAATAGTTATTTCTTGTTAGTATAACCTGGGATTCTTTTTTAAAATTTTATTTTTATTTTTTTAATTCCCTTTAATGAATGACTAATGCTGAGATTTGATATTATGGTTTTTATGTTTTCAAATTAAACCTGAATATTGGAAATTGTAGTTATAGAAAAACTGACACAGATAATTGTATTTCACAAATGAGGTAGCCTACCTAAGTTATCATCTCAACAAAGTAACTTCTTAGAACCTCGAGGTAAAAACAGAGGACACAAGCAAATGTTTTGAAAAAAAATAAAGTACTCCTATGAAAATGTAGTTAAAGTGTTTTCTGCAGATAGAATAAAGAGAGTTAGGTTTGAAGCCTCTGTATTTCATTTTTTCCTATCTCTGTTGCGTTGCAGACATTTGTGACCACTTTGAAAAAGCTTATTTACCAAAGCACTTAAAAACCCAACCATTTACTTTTTGTTTGGAGATATTTTTCATTCACTTGTCACGTTCACTGCTAGCCTATAAGGCACTAATGTCAGTACTGTTTGTGACCCATACAGTTAGCAGAACTGCTATTTGGACATCATGCAACCTCTAAAAAGCACCATTTCAGACTCTTGCTATTATTTGTTTTCTTCTTCATATTCAGAAATACATGTATTCCTCTAATCCTGTCATACCACACATAGCATAGTGGTACACTTATTAAAGCATCACAGTGAGTAACCAGTGCTTCTGTATTTTAATACGAATACCTACACACCCTCCCAAATGTTCCCTACCTCATATGCAAAGTGTGGAAGATTACGTGATATATATAGCCAGAAGGCTCTCTGAGTGCAAAATATCCTACATTACAGTTATCTCACCTTGCATTTAATTTCTTTCCATCACAGTCACAAAAACCCCTGCCATTTTCTACATAATTTTAAATATAGACTGTCATTTTGATTATTCATATACACAACCTTATGAAGAGAAAAGTGGAAAAGCTCAATGATAATATTAAAAAAACTATTTTAAAATAGATTTATACATTTGAACCTTCTCTTTAACACATTAAATTACTTTCAAAGTGAATTTCACAGCATTGACTCTTTAGGTTTTCTAAAGTCACATAAAAATGTATAATTTCATAGTTTATTAAAAATATAATCCTTTAAATGAATACATGAAGTTATTAGAACCAGGAAAACAGTATTAGAAGAAGGGAGAAAGCAATTTCACAATGTTTGTGCCACAAATGGATGGTCATTGCAGTTGTTATAGAATTCTGTTTTAAATAAATAGCTGCGTAAAGTAAGAGACACTGTTAAAAACATCAATATTATACATATCTTTATTATTGAGTTTGTGGCATGGTTGTTCTGGAAGTGAGTACAACTTTTTTTTTTTTTTCTTGAACCTATGGTTGTATTAAAATAGGAAGTCTTGAAATTAATAGACAGAGTAATAGCATCATACTTAAACATGAAATACAGAGATGCCTGGACTCTTTGGGTGTCACTGCACCGTTTCCTCCAGCGCCCATAACAATGTGAGAAGCTCCTGTTTTCCTTCCTATCTCAGAAAGGGACTTCCCTCCTGAACTCCTGTGTCTCTCAGGTGTGTGCTCAATCCGTAAGCCAGTGCTAAACCTGGTGTCAATTAAATTATCATGGCTTAAAAAACCTCCCCAGCATTTTTGGACAATTGCTTTACTAATGTATGTCCATGCCATGAGCCAGAAATAGTTGCATCAGCTTTTCTCAGTTAGGATAGTCTTAATTTCCTTTATTTTTTCTGGTGGGTTGCTTAGAAGATGAAGGATTTTGTATGATGGTCAGTATGGCTTCTTACCTGTATAACCAATTTCCTCATCGAATTCCAGGCTGGGAAATGACACTTGAGCCAACTGAAATGATTTCTGTATTGCTAAACAGTGCTAAAACCAAAGCAAAAATGACAGAATTTTCTACAGTCTGTGTTTTATTAGCAAACAATGCACCACCACAGTAATAACAAAAGTTATTTTTGTAGGAACCCATCTTTCCACTAAAAAATTCTATTGTATTTTGCACAGAATCTTTTCTCACCTAACCCATTTCAAAGTTTTTCCAACTCTTAGGATGTAGATATACAGCATAACAAAAGGGAGATCAAAAGGTTCTCCTCTGATCCCAGTGAGCCTGTCTAGAGAAGAAAACTCACAAAAATCTTCTTGCTATTTCTCTCTGGCAGCTCGTCCCCCCTTCCCTGAAGTGGCCTAGTATCTAATATTTCCTTCCTATAGAATAGGTTGTTTATTCCCCCATATGCTGTATTACAAATTACTTACCTCCAGTTTTCCGTCTCTTCGCTCCACCGTGCATGCCTGCAGTCCTCCCAGTGTCTAACTTCCAGGGTTCTTTCACGCCGACCTGCAGATCTACCACAGACACAACTCCCTCACAGGGAGAAGTCTCTCTGAAAAAGCGGTCCGAGAGCACCAGATTTTTATTTTGACTTCTATTGTGGTCACTCTGTTTTTCATCATTACTCCCTTTCCACCCAAGACAGAATGGATGACTTGTACAGGCACACACTTGTCACTTATATTTATTACAAAGAGCGGCTTTGAAGAGTAAACGTTCTATTGTTTCAGTGAGTGGAAACCAGGACACTGATGATGAAGTAAAGATTAGATTACCTGATGCGTAAACCAAGCATGTAAAGAGAAGAGGTTTTATGAAGACCATAAGAAAGCCTAATATATGCACCAGACCTGAAACATTCACGGGGAAGGAATGTATAAAAGGATAGCAAGCCAGCATGTTCTGCTTCAGAGGAATGGGTAATAGTGAACTCAACTGTGAAAGAAATCTAATGAATAGACAACTGAACAGTTGTTTGCCTGCAAATTACATAAACCCTGCACACTCCTGGTAGGAGCAGTACAAAGGATGAGAAGGGCTGAGGTCAAGTATTTGGATTTTCTTGGGTAAATGTTATGAGCACGACAGTGGCTTTTTGTTATTGTGAGCACATAAAGGAAGGAACTGAATCTCTTTCAATAGTGAAGTTGGTATAGATGGTACTGGAGAAGTTATTTCACTGCTGCTACACACAGGGTCCCACAAATATATCTGATCTGTTTCTAAAAAGCTAAGAATATTTCTGCTAAGTGGCAGAAGGGACAACAAAATTAAAAAAAAAATACCCTAACCTAAAAACAAAGCCCTTCTTTATAGTAGGATCCAAACTAGTCAAAGGAACATTCTAAGAAATACTGAAAATAAGGGAAACTCTAGACTGCTAAGTAGAGCACTAGATTTCAAGCCAGAACTGAGTTTTGGACAGAGGTTAAGACTCTGGAAAAGTTTTGTACAAGAAAGAAAGCTACTTACATACTTCACAGGAACCTAACTGACATATTAATGAACTGAGTGATGCTTGCTTAAATAATTTAATGTAAAGTATAGTAAGGTTAAAATTAGAAAGGAGCAAAGCTGGCTAAAAAGACTTCTGCTCTCCAGCCCTCACCCCTGTTTTTTGCCCGTCTCCTCTGTGCTGATCGGACAGAAGTGAGTGCAGTGAATTGCGTCAGAGAACTGCTCTGGAAGAAAAATGAGAAAACGTTCTAAAACTAAAAGACCGAAATGTGTCGGGAAAGATAACTGTTCTAAGAATCTACATGAATCTAAGATCTACATGTCCAGAGGCATAGGTGTTCTGTTCTCATCAGAAACTTTATTTTTTTACACAAATCACTCGTTCAGCAAAATGCAAACGCATTACTACCATTCATAATTATGTACAGCTTAATAAGAACAGACCTTTGTTCCATGAGGTTCTGAAGAAAGAATGAAAGAACTGCTGCATGTGCTCCATCACTTATTCCAAAGCCAGGTCTGCCTTCTACTCTTTTGTCAGGACGGCTCTACAAGGATGTACTCTGTAGGCTATGCCATTCCAGCAAAACACTTTCTTATGTAAACTGCCTGTAATAATAAAAAGAAAAAGTCCTATTATACTAGCAAAACTACACAGACAGCAAGCAGTGTGGTTTTGACACTATATCTGTGGCTCTACCAGTGGCTTCCATTGAGGTAATAATGCTGTTCAGTGACATGAAGGGACAATCTCATTAAAAGATTGGACCATATAACACTGAGCATTAATTTACACTGTATATACACTATATACTGTGGAATTTGTGCTGTTTTGGAAGGGAAAGGTAATCTTCTTTGATCTGTTCACTAACTCAATAAAGACATTTTTGGAATTATGCATACACTGTAAGTGCTATTCTTCCATAAACATCGCTCAAGAATAATACAATAATATAACCTATACATTTAATTTGCTATTCTCTGGACATAAAAATAACTGAGAATGCAGGATTAAACAGCTATAAATAGTTGTGACAAATAGCAAAGTAGTATCATTCATGCTGCATTTTATCTGTAAAAAACGACTGTGTGTATAAAAAAAATCCTGGTATACATAGTATATCATGTTGGAAATCGTTGCAGAGCACCGAATCTCTCTCTTTTTTTTTTTTCAACTGAAGTACAGGAGATAGGATGACTTGACAACTCTGAAATCTCTGAGTAAAATTAAGTATTGCAACACTCTCCTCATTCTGTCTCATGTCAAAGACTGAAGTATATTCTGCTTAGAATGAATGTTTACAGACACACGTATAGAACATTAGCATCTGATCACAACTGAGACTTTTGATATATTAAATAACCAACTAATTCCTACTAAATTCCTTTTATAAATTTAAAATCAGAAGTGTGTTATTTGGAGAAAGGAAGATCAATGTAATGATCTTACAATGTTAACATAGTTATGTGAAACTTTTAAAAATAGCAGGAAATGCAAGATTTATTAATAATTTAAAATAGTACTCCTCTCAATTGAGCGGCTGAAATTCTAGAATGTGCAGGAAAATACTGTACCTTTTGCCATTAATTTCATCCCAAATACACTGCCCCTCTGACCAAAGTTGCTGTGTGATCGCTTCCTACCTTATTTTTCACCAAAAAATGAGACAATATAATGCACTAATTTTCTGATAAACTGGCTTGTTTTGATCACTCAGGGAGTGATCAATGAGCAGTTGGGTGGCAGAGTGTGCCAGCCCTTCAGCAGAGGAGACAGTGACACTGCAATTTGAAGCAGGTAATTAGCCAGCCCACACAGAGCCTGATTACTTTGTAATGAGACAGAGCAGGTTGTTGCAAGGGAAAATTAAAATTCATATTAAAAGACCCCTTAATGCTGAGAAATACACTCACAAAAACACAGCACTCGGTTCTCATCACCAAATTCTCAGGAGGAATCGCAGGACCACAGAGTATCTCCATCTGGAAGAGACCCATAAGGGTCATTGAGTCTGACTCCCCGCTCCTCACAGGACTACCTAAAACTAAACCATATGACTAAGAGCATTGTCCAGATGCTCCTTGAACTCTGACAGGCTTGGTGCTGTGACCACTTCCCTGGAGAGTCTGTTCCAGTGACCAACCACCCACTCAGTGAAGAACCTTTTCCTAAAGTCCAATCTGAACTTCCCTGATGCAACTTCATTCTGGTTCCTCATGTCCCATCACTGGCCACCAGAATGGAGATCAGCACCCCCCTCTCCACTGCTCCCCTTGAGGAAGCTGTAGACTGTGATGACTTTCTTCAAAAGTGAACCACACTCCAGTTCATAAAATAACAAGTTAAGCCATTTACCTTGTTTCAACCATTGTGTCTTTAACTAAGCACTCCTGCAGCTACTTACAGAGGAAAAGCACAAAAATGATCTTCCTGATGTAGTCTTTTCAGTCAGATATCTATGACCAGAAATAGGATCTGATGTTGCTTTTTGTTCTTTAGATGTTCAAGATGAAAACAATCTGTTTCAAATATGAAATTTAAAAAAAAAAGAGTAGATATGCATAAATGCTTAAATTTATCAGCTTTTTATTTCAAAGGAACAGATCATATTGCCCCTATGTGCAGTCATGTTGGGCTGGGGCTTCTCAAAGTTCAGTTCCTCTCAGATTACTTTTAAGTGTGTTAATTTTTTTTTTTTCCAAAACAATGTTTCTCAGTAAAATCCAAACAGAAGGAAAAGGTGTGGGAATTATGTAAAGAATCAATTGTTCTTCCCCAAATTCACCCTCAGAACATCCTTGTTTACTTACTTGCTAACGTCTTGAAATAAAAGAGTGGATATGTGTATCTACTCCAAACATGATACATGATAGTACCAATAAATGCAGTAGAGAGACAGACAGAAACTGTTTTGCAACACGCTATAGTAAGCACATCAGTTGGCAGCAGGCACTCAAATAGGTTCCCCAAAACGCACCCTGTTTCTTTGCTTTGCTAGCCATCCAGGTATTTTTTTTTTCCCAAGGGCTAATGTTATAAATTTTCTCAAGGAGTTAGTGGTTTCTGGATCACAATTACACAAGACTGACATTGATGGGTGACTTGATTTTGTATTTTTAAACATAAAAATTCATTTGATAATGTGTACTGACTGCTCAAGCAAGGGGAGAATTTGACATGTTTTATGTGAAAAATTAATTGAACTTAAAGTTTTCCTTCTACAACTCACTGCTTTTCTGTACACCTCTGTACTCTCTGGATGAGTCATTTATATGCCACAAATCCAAATGAAGCGTGATTGAGTATATGATTGCTACGAATACGCCATGAGTATGAATGATCTGCATTGATTCAGAACCACAACAACCCTTCTCATGAAAACTTTCTGTAATGATGATATGTTCTCTCTTGTCAATACAGATAGTAATTAAAAACATTGAAAAAAAGATTCAGAATGGTGGGACACTGGTGCAATAATCAAGAACAAAATGTTAGTTTGCAAAGAAGAGTCTTTGTGGTTTCAGCAATGAATGATAAAAAGCTTTTGAAACTAGCTAAAAAAATACATTATACCAGTTGGTCTTTAGAAACAGCTTATTTACTGTCATGCACCCTGAAATCTTCTGGATATCAGTTTTGTATTCTTTATGAGTAAGAACTTGTCTGAGGCTGACTGTGCTTTATATTATTTTTACTGTAACACCAACATACTGTTCCAGCAAGAATGCAGGATGCTGAAAGACAGGATTACTCGGGTTACATATTGGGGAAAGAATAGACTAGCACAGAAAATGGTGATATAGCAGCCATTAAGGTGATTTTACACCACCTTCAGACATTAAACAAATAGTTAGAACACTGGCATGTTAATGGAAAATTGTTTAAGTTAATAAAAAAAAAAGCTATTAAAAACCTCATAATGTCAAGAAATTCTTTAAGCTCCTAGTGATGGGAAACAGAATCATCTGGTGGAATGCAAACAAATCTTTCTGTCAGCTATAAAGAGATCTGGTCTCCATTACCAAGACTATCATGACATCTTGTATTTGTGAGGTGAACTTTTGAAGAAGTCAGGTGTCTTTGTCAACAACCTGCCTGAACTGCAGGTACGACCCTCTGCAGTGTCCATGCTGCTTTTGATAGAAACGAGTCTTGCACTTTTAATCTTGTTGTCTATGTTACAGAGACTTTTGCCTCTGACCCACATACACAGTAACACAGACCCCTAGCAGCCAGAGATGAGTCGGATCAATTAGGGCCGACCTTCTCTCTTTCTAAATTCTGAGTCTGTCTGAATGGATTGCAACACCAAGGATACACAAAGCAAAGGAAAGTATGGAAGAATGCATCTTTCTGAGGTGTACCCAAGTCAATGAGTAGTCTCAGTTCTTTTAACGAGACTTGTATTTCATCATAGTCTTAGAAAAGTTCTGTAATTATTTTCTCGGGGCTTAAAAAAGCTATAAAGGAGCCAAGAGTGGTGACAGCAACACAGGCAACACCTTCCTCAAGGTTTTAATACGCATTGTGCTCCCTACTTGTTTAATTTTGAAAAACGGCTCAACAGAACAAATGCCATCTGATTTACATTAACGTGAGAATGTCCCTGGAAATAGGTACCTGCACACATACAGAACTGGAAAAAAATAAAGGCTCTCAGGCTGACCCTACTGTGTTTTAGGTCTAGCAAGTGTGTAGCCACAAGTGAACCGATCCAAGAGAAACCCTTGTTTGGGAGAGGAGAAACAGAATTAGTTTCCTGTGTCATGGGCCACATAAACAGGCTAATAGTGGAATCACATGGTCGCTAGACTGAATGAAAATGAAACAGGGGGAACTGGCTGCTACAGCCAGAGAAGAATCTGCAGATGGAGGGTAAGCAGTCCTTTCGGCAACAGTCAGTGGCATTGTTTTGCTGAAACATGAAGCCACAACCTTGGCCTGAAGGACATAGCACAAAATATTAAAATATTTGAATAAAAGCCTCTTTAAATCTCTAAAATTATAGCACTGCTTTTTGAAAATGCGATTGCAGAAAGAACAGAGAACCTGGAAAGACCAAGAAAAAATGATCCACTTCTGTATGCCCCTGAACTAGACACCAGAGGCAGCATGAGACAGACAATCCGCCTGTCCACAGATTCAGGTGAGACACCGTAATAAAGCTAAATCACAACACCAAACAATAATCAGCCTTCCCCTGGGTTACAATCCAAAGCTATATCTCTCACTACACTGTTGTGTAGCAGAGCAAGTAGCCTGACAAACTTAGAAAACTGCAGTATTTGGCTGTAGCACACCAGAGCCTTAATCGCTGTGCGCACTTAAACCAGCTCTACTACAAATACAACCAGTCTGACACGAGAGGAAGCTCTAATTAAAAAAGAAGAAGTTAGCTGGCTTTTTTAAGAATCTGCTTATTTTGTGAGGAAATATCATACTGTTTACACTATATACTGTAACAAAAGGCTTACCTTTCAGGAAAAAATTAAGACCCTGGGTGCTTAATTTGTTTTACATATGATTCTGAAATGCAAAAGGCAGAAAAGACAAAATTTAGAAACCGCCTTTAAGTATAAAGCCAAAATATTAGCCTTAATAGTATGTGAAACTATTAAAATGTTAGTTATTCTTTAAAGTCAACTCATCACCAACTTCTCCTGCCCTCGGTCAACAGAGTTTAAGGTTTGTTTTTCTGAAGATCCTGCTCTCAGTGACTACATATGAATTTCTTTCTCAAATCCTCTGGGTTTCTGGTTGCACAGATGATATTTCTCTCTTTGACTTGGCCTTCCAGGTTGTTGTGAGGTGGGCTGTACACCACAACCATGTCTCACTACTCGCATGACAGGCTGGATTTCCAGTCACTCTTATTTCACACTCATGTTAAGTTGTTCTGGGTTTCTATGTACAGCTGTATTTAGATCATAGAACAGAATCATGGTTTTGGTTGGAGAAGCCCTTAAAGATCATTGAGTCCAACTGTTAACCTAGTACTGCCAAGTCTACTAAACCATGAGGTTTAAGCCAGGATGTGATTTTCTATGCCAACCACTCTTTTTCCCACTCTCCGTTTGCTACAACCAAGCTTCAAGCGGCTGTTCGGGCTGCCGCGCGCTGAGGCAGGGCTGAGGGGCAGGTTGCCTCAGCCATCTGAACCATCTTCCTCCTCAGTGTCCTCCTCCCACAGAGGTCACTGCCTTCCTGCCTTCGTGTGTTGCCCACGCTCTGCCCCCCTCACCCACCACCATGGCTGCTGTGCCTCATGGCGGCTGACAGGGCCTGGGCCTGCCGAGCAGGCCGGGTGAGGCACAGCATCCCTGGGGACGGCCGCGGCATGGGCTGAGGCACTGGCCATGGGTGTGAGATGTCAGTGCTGGTGTTACTAATAAACACTCTCACCTAATAAGCCATGTCCTTAGAGACCCCTGTGCAGGCTGGGCACATTAGGACACGGCTGATTTTGGGTGGTGTGGAACAGTCTCTTACCTTTGCAGTTTTCACAGGTCTGACTTCTGCAGACCTCCTTGTCAAGGCTGCAAAATGCTGCCTATCAACTCCAGTACCTCTCACATTAAGAAACACCATATCTTAATTTCCTGAATCTTTTTTTGTTTCCTTTTGCACTATTTGCCTAGCCTTCAAGCTTAACTCAGCAGTCCTTTCTATATCTGGCGTCCTCCATGTCACCCCAAAACTTGGGCTATAAACCTAACCTGGTCATCCTTATGAATTCCTACTTTGGGTTTGGGTTTGTGTTGTGGACAGTCCATGAAGGGTTTGATCCTGGTGGTGCTTTCTTGCTCTCCTTTACAGATGTTGCAAGCCAAGACCAAGAACTGTTGTGGGATGTTGGGATGAAACTGAGTCTGGAGTAAAGGTGAAGGTACCATTTAGGTGATAAGTCCTGATCATGTGGTGACTATTATTAGAGGATGGTTTATACAATTTTAACAGGCCCTGTAGTCTGATTTTTTCATTGTTTTCCCTTTTTTAGATACCTAAGAGATTTATAGCATCTTATATACAGACAAAATGATGTGCCCACTGTCGTAAAATACTCCACAGTGAGATCTGAAATTCCAGCTACTATCTCCTAATTTACAAACTAGTGAAGGATACTGGGGTTTGTGTATGGTTACCTCTTCTTTTCCTAGTTCTTAACTTGCTGTGCATGCTATAGCAGTGGTATTACTTGCACTTGGGGCACATAGAAAGGTTTGAAAGAAATAATAGAAAGCAGGTTCTCATTATAATATGTAATTACATCATTTCCTCAGATTATATTTCAGCAAAATTCTGTAAATGCTTTGTTTTCACATAAAAATCTTTGTATGATATCAATGTTGTGCCTCTGACCCATAAAATTATTTTTACATTAAAAAGGAACTTAATTTTCCCTGTCATCAGCAATTCCAAGGGCCCTTTGGAAGAGATACCAAGTTCTGCTTGTCCCCTTCCTGGGTCCTGGCCTCAGAAGTCATCTGCTGCAAGAACTTGTCTATGTAAAAAGCCTCTTACATGACTCTATTAGCAGCTAGGATTGCAAGAAAACAACAAAGATATACTTCTATAGTATAATATATTTACTGTATTTGCTTACTTCTAGCAACATCATGACAAAAGTAATTGGTTAAAAATTACTTTTAACAGTACTGTAGGCTCATCTTTTTTCTTCAAAACTGAGTCAGTAAAAAAGCCTTGGCTCTCTGATACGCTTTTGTGCTACCCCAGGCAGACATCCTTTATCAACTTAAGGTAGACACTTGTTGAGAAAATTTCTGCCACGTAGTTTTGCTTTTGCCCGAGAAGCTGTTAATTCTCGTGATAGCACATTCATCAAGGATGAGTTGTTGAAGCATTTAGAGACTGCTTTGGCAATCTCCTTAAAGAGGAAAAAACATCACAAAAGTATGACTACCTCAGTGCTGCTTAAAACACTGAACTTTAAGTATCTAATTGAGTTGTCCGAACTCATGGAAGCCACTGAGTCTGTAAGGGAAAGCATAAATTTGGTACCTACAGTTAAACAGGGTGAGCACGTCTCCTTCATGTGAAGGTAACGTTAGCACAATGTGACTGTGACAAGGTTCCATGTGCTTTGTTGCTCTTTTTTTCTTTAAGTGGAGGGAGCTCCTGCAGGAAGCAAGAGTACCAGAAAGCACGGAGTGAGCAGAAAAGTCCCACCACAACAAGAGAGTTTACTCTTGCTGCAGCTTTTTTCTGCATGCCCCGTACATTCCCTTGCACACCTGCTGTCAATATTTTCAGGCTCAACGGGGGTCCGATGGTGTGTCATTGCATTCTGAGGGCAGTGCCAGTGGAGAGATGTAGAGCACTGTGGGGTTATGCTGAATAAAAAGTGGTCATGGTAGAACAGATAATGCAGGAGAGTTTCTGGGCATGCTGGGCAAGATGGAAATGAGATCAAGAAGCAGGAAAATGGAAGAGAAAGGTTTTATACATAGTGAAAGAGATTGAGATAAAAGCATTAAGTTCACAGTAAGTTTTAAGCTTTCCCCTCCTCCACCACTTAGTTATCAGGTACAGTTGCAAACCAGAATTAGTCATGCAAGGTGACATGCCACATAACCAGGAAATCCCGCTGAAGCTGTACATTGCTTGCCACATTTTTACAGAAACAGCATCTTGTAATTCTCTGCTTTATTCATTTGACACCACAGGCCAATGCTTCACCTTCTGAAACCTTAAACTAATAAACACTATAAATGTTGCCTGAAATTTCTATAACAGTGACACTTGGAAAAAACACCCAAACTTCAGATGAAGCTGGCCAAGCAAATCTCTTGGAAAGTTTATAAATGGGGTTCTGGAGTACTGAACAACTGCAGAGTTGAAATTACATCCTGTTGCCTCATTGTGGCAAGGACGTAACGCTTTATTTGGAAATTATTAGGAAAAGACAGGCCTTCCCAGTAAGTGATTGCTACAAGCTCCTTTTGAACAATAATATGTTTAGCATAAGAATTTAGACTCTGGAGTTACTGAACTTTATGAGGTTGGCTTGGTTTCACTGTGGAACTCCTAGATTAGAGCATTTCAGAGTTCTGGTTTTGTAAACACATACGTGAACAAACTTGCCAAAAATAGAAGTGAGATGCCACTCCAATTTTAAAGAAATATTTTCTATCATTGAGTGTTTCAAGAATCTTTCTGCCATAGCAACAAAAGAAAAAGACATGCTTATTAGATTTTTTATGTCAGAAAGGGGAAATAAAACCAAACATATATTATGCTGCACATCAAACCATGCACATTAAATAGGGGAAAAAATCTAATAAAGCTGGATTCTCTCTCATGAAACAGAGAAGCAAAATTGTTCGAGATGCTGCCCAGATATTCAGATTCAGCCATCCAAGGCTGTCCCTGGGAGGCCTATGCATTCAAACAGGACAGCTATCCAGAATACTAGAGTATAAGATAAATACCAAACGCATGACAGAAAAAGGTGTTGCATGAAAGTCTGAAATAAAGGCATTTTCATTCTCATTAAGGAAAGTGTTCTAAGAGATTTTTTTCCCATAAATAAGAAGTGCATTCAGAGGTCTTTATGCCATTATTCTCACCAATTGTAGTCTCACTGTACAAAAGTACTATACAAACATTATCAGTGACATTATGTACTTAAACAAATTTGGATGGACCCCCATGGTTTCGTCAGTCAGGCTTTTCAAGAAGGTTGGAAAAAACAGTAGGCATAAAAATTGCAAGAAAATACTTTCTTTCCAAAAATACTTCAAAAATCACTTTGGAAATGTATTTAAAGGCAAGGAAATAACAGGTTTAGAGGATTTTAATGCTAGTTTACATTTGCAATGTGCCTTAAACCTGCAAGTTTCTTAGATTTAGTTCTCCCACTGTAATTGTTGAGATTAATTTTCACTAATTACTAGCTTCTCCAGCCAGTTCCAGTAGTCTCCCTACCAACATCACTATAATCTTCTCCCTACTGCTTCTTCATCTAGCAACTAATTTCAGTTAGAAAGAACTAGTTCAAGTTTAAAGAGGAACACTGCATAGTTATCACTAGGTAGAATGAGATTTCATGGAAAGATTTATAAGAGGAAGGAGGAACCTTTTCCCATTTACCTACAGGTCACAAGTTTTCTTTTATTAAAACTGGGGATAATAATACCTATCAGCTACCTTTCAGGTGAATAGCTAATAACTAGTAGCTAACTGCTGAAGTAAAGAATGTCTTCAAAAGCTGTATGTTATTAGTATTCAGCTGAAGGAAAAAAGAGTCTTCAACGTGAGACATTAAAGGGTATAGAGACCTAATGCAAAGAAAACACAGGCCTGTGTTACCAAGAGAATGAAGTAGGGGGCTAATGAGTGAGGACCTGATGTACTGAAAACTCAGAGTTCCCCATGAAGTCAGCATGAGCTTTAGTTGCTTAATACATTTTAACATCAAGTCCAATAGCTGTATTTAGAAGAAATAGCAGCAATAGCATGTGGGAGGTGAGGAGCAACATCTCCATTAGTAAAGAAAGATGTCTTTGTTACCAAAACTGTAAGAAACCAGAGCTAAACCTTCACTGATCTCAAATACAACACACTGATAACTTGCTATCACTCTTAGCGACTTAAGGGTGGAGGTAGTATGCCTTTTTTCAACTTTTAGAAATGTGCTGAACAGCTTTCCACAAAAGATACATGTTCAGTACTTGACAGAATAATGCACATTTCTAGATGCTTGAGAAGTTTGAAATTTCTAGAGAACACTGAAGCCTTTCATGCCACCAGGGTTCTAACACTAACATCACACTAAGAATCTAATTCTTGAATTACGTCCTATGATCTATCACCCATCATCAATTTAACTGCTAGTGAAGCATCTGTGCCTGAGTTCACAACTTGTTCATGTTAATCTATCAACACACAGCAGCTAAAATTAAGGTTTCAGTACCTCCTTATTCCTGAGATCTGTAGGGAGAAACACGGTGTGCATGGAACAAACAAGGACTGTTACGCGCATGAGAAAGTTAAACACAAAGTTCTAGAAATCACAGTAACTTTTGGGGTTGAAGAGTGCTGAAAATGTAACCATGTGGCTACTTCGGTGTTTCTGTGCCAATGTGTATTTTATGCTCATTTTTTTCTGAAGGTATAGATCACTTGCAAGGCTCAACCAAGTTGCAGCCAATGCCAGAGTTTTCTTGCAGCACTGTGGTTCCCAGAACAGCATCGAGAGCTGGTTGGCTTGTGGGGAATCAGTTACGGGTGAAAGCCGTTCACATCTATGGGCCATGCAAGGTATTACCAAAGTCCAGGTACATGGTGTAGGATAAGGAATTTGTAAGAAAAGGGTGCAAGCAAAGCAAATGTCATAGGCCAGTGTCTCTTCTCAATGCAAGTCTGGTAAGAGGGAGAGCAATAACAGTGTCTCTCTTGCTACGGCTTGCAAGAGAAAGACATGCTCACATGTTCCTTTTCAGTTTTCTTTTAGCTTTCAGTACTTCAGTTAGTGCAAATTATCAAGTGAAGGGCCAGACATATGAAGTGAAGCAAGCTGGCTGTGGAAGAAATTCAACCTCTTATTGTAACTAGTGATGCAGCCAACATTATTCAGTGTCAGGATATGTACAGTGTAACACATTAGGTCAGATTTTTGGCATGATTTTTGTACAGGGGTATTTTGAGACATCAAAGGGAGTTGCAGTTGATTTATTTCCACAGAAAATAGGGCAGTTTACCCTGCCATTTCCATGCTGGCCTGACTTATTGACATGTGCTACCCAATTGTTAGCCACATATGCTGTAGACATGCCTGAGCTACTTCAAACCTGAGGAAAAAAGTTGCAGATTCTTCCTAAAAACCTGCGAGGATTAAAAAAAAGAAAAAAAAATTCGAAGTAGCAGCTGTATAATGGATCTAGTTTGTCCTGAATAAATGACAGCAAGATTTTACTTAAGGGTCTGCAGTGTACACAAAACATTGAAGACTTGCAGACTCATTTTCATGTTTGTCAGCAGTTATACACCTTTCATTGACTGCACTGAAAATGCTTTGATAAGTAGCAGCCTGCCAGTGGGAGTAAAGGATTTGCAGTCTTACGTACATTAATTATTAATTACAAATTGAGACAAAGCTTGTACTTTTTTGTTAACTCCTCTGTGGTTGTCTGTCATGATGATATACTCCTAGGCTTAATTTGTTTAGATCTACGTAGATTTTGATAAAGAGTAGGTAGATGCTCTTACGTGAAAAAGATGCCCATGAATGCCAAGCACTTAATAAACTTCAGGTGTTTTCCAAACAATGTCCTCAGATCACAGTTCAGAAATCAGGAGGAGCATAAATCCTCGTGTATTTGAACATCTCCTTGGAAGACTGCAGTGGAATTATCCACAAGAACATTTAACTGAGAACCAAGTAATTGTAGCAATCATGTTCCAGAGAGCATATAGTGTTAGTAATAACCCCACCAGTTTTGACTTGCCAGTTTGCCAATCTAATCATAGTTTTTAAACTCTAATATATCTTTCAAGGGAAAGGCAAACCTCAAAGGAGGCTAAAATTTTTCACTTTGGAATGACATAGAGAAAAACTTGGTCTTAATTTTTTTTTTGTTTACTAAGATACAAAAGAACGTTTTTCAAGTTACTTAGTGATCTCTGATGAACATGGAAAAAAATATTACAGATCTCAGTCCAAGCCCTACTTGACTTAATGATTTTTGTAACCACACTCAACATAAAAAAAGACGAGAGTTTCGTTGCTTGGTATTTACATTTGGTTCAGATCAACCCTCTAGAATTCTTAGGAAAATTTATCAGTCTGATAATGTGCCCATCTTTCAACATGCTGGCAGAAAACAATGGAAAGAAAAAGTGATTATTCTGCTTTCTTGGGGAAAAAAAGCAAGGCAAAATAGAAAAATGTTACTCATTCTCTCCTAACCAACTTTTTTCCTAGGGCCGAGTGAATAAATACAACCATACAAAGATGTCAAATTTCCAAGGACTGAGCAGTTTAAATGTGCAGAAAATAAGCACACAGGTTGGTCTTTGGCTTACCTGTGGCTCTCTATGAACTGCTGAACTCAATAGCCCTCTGCTACTGCCATTAAGTGGCAGTGACCTAGTTTTTTGCACAGGCCTGGAATTTCTTTAGGTATCCCATTTGTTGCAGCTCCTGCTGAATTTATCTCTGAATCTTACTTATACCATGAGACTTTCTCAGATGGGATGGGCATAGTCTCTATATTAATGCTGTGAGGTCCATTTAACTCTAAGTTCATTCATTTTACAGGTTATGTGATACGGTTGCAGCTCGCTCACATTTTTTTGACACTTGTCTGGACTGATGCAGTGAATTTAGCTGCATTTTAAGGGTAAAATCACACTTCATCAATACCCATTTTTATGCTTTCTTGTTTTATATACCATGTGCAAAACCAGTGTGGTCCGACTGCCAGCATATGAGTCAGATCTGGGTGATTGGATGCTTCCCTGTGGTCTGTTGCTTCTTCAGAAGAACAAGCAGAGAAGAACTTTCTGGTTCTCTCTCCCAAGCTGCCTCTTGCTGTGCCTGTGTGTATATGACAAGCCATTTGTGCTGCCTGAATGAAGCAGAGGATGGGCTTTGAAACGCATCTCCTGCCACACATGAATGCAGGTCTGGTTTCAGAGCCAGGAGCTACTCGTGCTACATCAGAGTGACTCACACAGGGGTCCTCACACCCAGGAGGATGTATGGGCACTTGGTGAGGGGATCCATTCTGAATTCAGATCTCTTCGGTCTAGAAATTCTCTGCCAACTCAGGCACTGACTCAGGAAATTGAATTTTTTCTTTTTTTCTGAAACAGAAATGCTCTCCAGCCACTGATATAGACAGGCAATCCTCTAAAATTTGACAAATCTTAGCTGATACTTGCCAACATAATGGCATCTCTCTGGCAAAGAAGTATTCAACAAACTTGAGTCTCTCTTTCAATCTATCGATCAATCAGTTTCTATCAACTGTACTATTAACAGTTATGTATTGTACCAATCTCACAACAGAGATGGATTAATCTTTTTTTTTGATCGAGTCACAAGTTCTACCTAATCCCTAAAGAGTCAGCTATTTTAATCCTTAGTTTATCAAAAGAAACCTTTTATCCAGTCCTAGATTCCAAATGTTACTGGTTTGTTTGTTTGTTTGTTTTTAAATCATTTTCACTTGGCCTGCTTCACAGATTTGGAAGTTGGTAGGTTCTTAATTTCCCAATTTTAATACATTCTTTGTGTGTTTACTTGCTTGTATCTCCTAAAACAAACACATACAATTTTGTGAATGTGATTTTATTAGTAAAGGTAGATAAGCTTCTTATCTTTCCCCCATTGGAAGATTTGCTCCTTAGTCTCTTTCAGTAATTGCCATTTCTTTCCCCCTTCATAATTTCCTTCCAATAAGTCCTTCCTGCTAGTTTCCTGATTAAACGCTGTCTTTCAAAGCCCAAGCTCCATACTGGATTTCAATTTGTGTGCTCATTTTCAGCAATTTACCTTCCACCTTTAATTTTTTCATCTTACTCAAAATCTAGTTGCCATCAAACAGCTTTTCCTTTACCAGTGCGGTTGTTCCCACTTGTCAGTCTGCCTGTGACCTGCTCTATTGCCTCCCCTAGAAGCACACAGGTAAATGCAATTCCTTTCCTGGGTAAGAGCAGATCCAGTGCAACTTATGCTGAGATCCTACTCTTCCCTGATCTCCACTGCTGCTCACACTGTCTGTTCTAAGACAGAAGGGCCAGAGGTCTCTCTCCTCTCTCCTTACAAGTTTTTATTATAGTTAACATTTTTCTTTTTTCCCCTTTGTCTTCACCAAAGACAGTCAGTGAAGTCTGGCTCTTCCTTCTGCTTGAGCTTCAGCATGAGGAAAGTTCAGAAAGTCAGTAAGTACATTCTGTCCATACAATAAGTAACTTACTACCTTTTAAAATGCTTTTCTTGCTGATCCTGCTATATCCTTCCATACCACTTTTCTAGCTCTGTGTCCAGTGCTGGTCTTTGTCAGAGACAGCAGAGCAGACTAGATTAATCATGGCTGATCCCTAGCTGAGGCAATTCTGCATTTCTTTTGAACATTTTTTTTTAAACCTATGGGAGCCTGCTTTTTTTTTTTTTTTTTTTTTTTTTTCCCAGTGGAGATGCTCCTGTATAATGAATTTGGACTTACTGATAACAGTTTCTCTATTCATAGCTATAGGTGGCTTAGAGGCAGCTCCAGAATGAAAGAAGTTTACAGAAAAGCTGAAAACAAAGGGCACCAAAAATATATTTGTGTTTGGGCCCAATCCTAGAGGAAAGTCCCATTAGGAACATCCGTACAAAGAATGAAACATTATCCTCAATCAAGTTTTATAGGAAGCCTAACTCCACCCAGAAAAAGAAAGTGTTTCCAGTCTTTGTTTCATATAATTATTTCTCTCTGTCCTTTAGAACATGTGTGTTTCTTATGACTACAGTATATTCAGTCTTAGTTTAAACAGTGATAAGTATATTTATAGATCTGTGTAAAACAAAATATTACCAGCATGTCAGCATTTGGTTGATCTCCACATTCTTGGCTTCAGAATGGTTTAAAATAAAACATACACACAAAGCAGGGTTGTTTTTTTGGCTCTGGTTTCCTCATTTTTGCCCACAACAGACCTGGCAGATGTGGGATAGCTGGAATGTGCATATCTAACAATTCTCTTCTGTGCCATCATTTGAAGCTGTAGGAGTGCAGCTATTTGGCTGTAGCATGGAACTGAGTGATGAATGTGATGAAATACAGATTTCATTTATGACCAGGGAATAAATGCTGTTCAGGTCACGAAAACAGATTAGAGCATGGGGACAAAAGGTTCATGAAGAATTCCTTTTTGGAGGTGGAGAGAAGGATACTGAACAACTGCAGTGATTAAACTGAAATGACTAGGTAGTTACTGAGCGTATATAAAAATAAATATAAAACAGGAACCACAAAAGGATGCAAGTTTTTTAATTGCTCTGGCCTTGGAATGGCTTTGCTGGAGAATCACAATCTGATTAATCATGATAACAGAGAAACTGGACTGCTTCACAGAAGATTTTACATTCATAGTTTTGTGGAGAAGTTTAAAATTGTTTCAGGGGCCTCATATCCAAGATAAACCCAAAACAAATAAAAAGAAATCAGATAGCTGTAAAAATGAATTATGAACCAAGACTTTCTCAGATGATTATTAAGCCTCGATCAGTTTATAACAGATCAAAGAAAGTCCTTCCCAGTGTAGGCGGGACTGTGATAGCATAATTTTTGCTCTTATCAGAGTCAAACCCTACCCTGAATTCAGATGTAGATGCAAGCTTGAGAAATGAATCTGGTTTTAAAGTTGACCACTCACAAATGTAAATGTGAGCAAAGGTGTTTTAAAGATGGATTCATGACATTCAATGCCCTGCATCTGTGTGCTGGATCAAGTTAAAAAATAAGACTAAAAAGATACAGGTCTATATAAGGTTCAAAAAACCAGAAACACTCCCTACTATTTTAGGAATAGTTGAGTATTTTGAATATTTCATGCAAGTGAGTTCATGGTAATTTTTCTTCAGTGAGAATATCAGTACTGAACAGAGAGACGTGATAGATCAGAAACACCCATTACCACTGAGATTTTTATGTAAAAACAAACCTGTTTTCCAGTGCTTATATATATATAAGAATATATATATATTTTTTTTTTTTTTTTTTTTAACAGCTTGATTATTTCTCCCAGCAGGCTATATCCATACAGCATTTTCCATAGAACAGGGCTCAGTGGCTGGCAACTCAACGAAATTGCAACTATCCAAGTCAGAAGCAGGGAAAGAGGAAATACTTTCAGAAAAAACTTTACTGTGTCCCACTTAGTTCAAAAAGGGTGTGTCTGACCAGAAAACCTTTCATATGAGAGAGCAACCTGATTGTGTGAGGTCTTTCTCACAGATGTCCAGGTGGGGAATAGGCTTGGCAGTTAATACTGGAATGATATGACCCAACAAAAACTGGGAGAAGGAGATTTTCCTTCCGCACTGGAAAGTTTGAATATTGTTTTGCCTCTAATCGGAAAAGTAGTTGATCTGGGAGGGAGAGAGAACAAGCCTCCACTCACTCTGGGCGTATGGATGCAGGTGTGGAGAAGATGGCAGAAGACAAGGAGAAGTGAAGGACTTTCAGCCTCTTCTGAACTTTCTTACATCTTTGGGCCATTCCGGGGAGGTGTTATTTATCCCTGCCATAGTCAGAGCAGTCTAACAGCTTCGCTGCTCTCACTCGTCTCCTTCTCTGAGGCAGCTCTTGTATCAAGGACACCAGCCATAGGCCACAATTCTGAGAGCTGTGACCTTTGTTCAGGGAATATTCTCCAAGAACACGTCCCACTAGTATTATGGCTCATTTCCACATCTCCAGGGACCACCAGAGTGCGCAGAAATCATTCGAGTCACAAAAAGAGAGTTTTCCGAAGCATTGAGACATGATATCTTTCTGTTTCACTGTAAGATAAAGTACAGAAAGGACATGACTCTGGGCCGAAGGAACTCTGTTAGCTCCTACGTTCTCCACTGGCTTCAGTGGACTTAGTCCAGATTTTAACTGAGCAACATTCAACATCTGGTAGGGTTTGCAGAACTTGCCTAATCAGATCCCCTCTGATCTGCTGTTTTCAACAGCTGAGACATTAAACCATTTCACCACAGTCACCAGCTCCAGGATTCATAAGCAGAGAGTGAAGACTTCATTAGTTCTATCATGTCACTCATTCCCGTGGGAAATATATGTCTTTCTGGTTTTTTGTTTCTTCAGTTCCTTAAGCTATCCTATGATCTGCACCCTATAATCAAATAGTTCGACATTTGTTACACTACTTCCGAGCCCAAGATTTTTTTCATCATTTAATGATGATGGCTGTCCTCCTCCAAAAAACACTTAAATACAATCTGATCCAATTGGTTGGCTTTGTTGGAGTGCTGAACCAGCAAGTTGTTTGAGTGCCAAGAGTCAATGAAGCCAAAAATCAGGGTCAAAAGTTGCTGTTAGTTGGCACATACCTCTGGCAGGCTTTATAGAATATCCTGATTAAAGCACTTGTTAAGCCTTGACTGAATTCTTTTTCCTCTTATAAATACAGTTTTGTCAGATTTCATTTTTTACTCTCCACATGCTTTTGTGAAAAGGCCTGTGATCAGGATGATGGAGTAGCAACCTGAAGCAAAAAGCAGGATTTCTGCCATACCAGAGGGATTTGTGTCAATCTAGATTATTGACTACTCTGGTGACAGGAGCTATCTTCTGCATTATCCCAAAATCATTTGCAAGGTAGGCTGTGAGCCGCTGTCACCACCACTGCAACACTGAGTGAAGCAACTTTGGGAACTGCTCTTGCACTTAATCTAAAGAACCACCAGATGGTGCAAAGAAATAAATCACCATCAGATGGAAACTTTGCAACTGACCCCTTCCAGCCTAGGCCAGAGCTCAGCCACTGCTAAGTGAAACTTCACTTCAATTTCAGTGGAGATGGAAGTGAGCTTCGACTGAGAGAAACCAGATGTGATTTTGTGGGCTTTCACATCAATGCAGGCAGACTGGTGGCTAAGCTCAGTTTTGCTTTCAGGTGTTTAAATGCAAAATTCAGATACATTAAAGCAGACAAAAGGAGAGAAATTGGCTCAAATTTCTGCAGATTGGAGTTCAGTGCATGTTGAAATGTGGAAGGCAGGGAACTAAATGCACAATCCAGCCATATATTCAAAGGTCAAATCCATGGTAAATCCAGGATTAGTTGGTGGGTGAATTTTCTGTATCTAAGTGGTGAAAACCCTGATGGTTTTTCAGTTCTTGTGCAGTTTCTACTTCCTTCGGTTGGATCTAGAAAAAATCTGGCAAATTCATCTTTTCTAGTTCATGTTTGGCCCAGACTCAAAAGTTTAGAGTGAAGTATCGATCTTTAGGTGTGAGTCTTATCTAGGCATTTGGCATCTGGCTTTTAGGTGCTCTTTGGACCCATAGCTAATCCAAATATGATACAGTACAGATGAGCATGTGCTGTTCTGTCACAAGAGGAGGTAATCCAATGGTATGTGCCTTCAGAGCCTTCCCAGTGAACCAGAACACCATTAAAAATATCTTTGATAATGCCTGTCTCTTCAGAATGAGTCTTAAATACCTTATTATTTGCCTCGTGTGTTTTATATTTGGATTTTTTACCTGTGTGAAGAACTAAGACTGCAGTTCATTATACATCCTTGTTTTAGGAATGTTTTCCTTGCACACAGGGACTTGAAAGTACGGTATTATGAATGCTTATTATCATGGGAAAATAACTGGAATCAACTCATTGCCTTTGATTACATTTAAACTTTATAACCTCATTGAACATCATGTTAATTCTCACAGTTTTTGGAATTTGTAAGGTCTTGCCACAGTGCACAATCCTTTTTGTAAATATAAAGAATACTCTTTGTACTGGATTTTGGTATAATTACAGCTAACGCAATGGCAGCAGCATTAGAGAATCATAGAATACCAGGCTGGAAGTGACCTCAAGGATCATTGGTCCAACCTCATTGGCAAATGCACAGTCTAGACAAGATGGCCCAGAACCTTGTCAGGCTGAATCTTAAAAGTGTTCAATGTTGGGCATAGACAAGCTATGGAAATCTTATATTATCAGAATACAGGCTTTTATGTACTAAGGTCCAACTTAGATAAAAGACCATCACTCTAGAAAGAATGAGTAGCCTGGGGAGCATACGCCTACCAACCTTTAGGTGGCAAATTTCATTACGCTCTTTCTTTACCCAATGTAGAAAGGCAGGACCTGCAGGGATTCGGACTGCTGAAGCCAAACCCTTACACAGGACGGTTCCCCACAGGCTCTGTACCTATTTCTACTCTGCAGGAAATCAAGAGCACCCTGGTAAGGTTCCCCATCTGGCTACCATGAATAACTCCTGTGATGCACATTTTCCTCCAATGGTTTGAACTTCTCCATATTTAGTGTGATGTAGGAAAATGGGAATATGAGCTATTTTCTTTGGGGAGCAATCTTCCTTAATAGTTGCTTTAGAAGGAAGAAATGTTGAATAACATTTAATTAGGAAATTTTTCCCTTAAGAAGGTAGAGGGTAAACATTCATACAGTAAGCAACTAACAATGCATGGCTCCCTTTTTTAGGACAGTTCATCCTAAATAAGAACAACTCTTGTTTTCCATCTTTCCTTTGATGGTTTGTTCAGATACAAATTTGCCTACCTCCTTTGGAAGAACCCCAAGGCAATCAGAAGCCATTACAGCACTGCCTGGCCTTTTCCTGTACCAGCAGCATTTTGCCGATTTATACTCTCCCAAGAATTAAACCCCCTTCCCATGAACGTGGACTGCCGTAGTCTTAAAAACTCAAAAGTTTGCAAGTCTGAGCAGCACTTTGGCATTTATCTGACTAGTGATATTTAAAGGACACAAAATGTCATAATTTCTGTAGCAAATTAGAGATATAAAAGTGCTCATGTGATTAAAAGAATAAGAAAACAAGCCAGTTTCTTATGCAAACTCTGCATTTAGAAAGAAGATATGAAATTTGCAGAATAAATTATTCCCCTCAGAAAAATCTATTTAGCCTTAGTCTTTAGAAAGTTTCTGTCCACTTAGATCTTTGAAAAGGTTTGGCCCTGGGAGAAACTCCAACAATCCTGGATATAAAACTTATTTTCTGTGAAGAATTCTTTCAAAACCACATTTTGAATTCCAAGAAGAAATCAGAAAATATTTATCAACATTTCGGTTCTCTCTAAATACATTTATCAAATAGGTTTTATTGTAGCAGAGAAAAGAATAAGTAAGCACTTAGAATGAAGATTATATTTGAATGTTATTGAATCTGATTCTGAAAATTGAAATAATACTTATGCTTACGAATGAGAATATGAAACATGTCTGATGACAGGTGATGTCACTTTTGGCATAACTGCCTGATACAAAATAGAAATAGGTAATGTTCTCTGAAATATGATTCAAATGACAGGAAAGGAAGAGCAGATAACCAAATTGTATATGATGCTACCTCACAAATAGTGAGACTGTGTTTCTGTCACAGATGTGAGGAAAGTTCATTCCTCAGCAAAAGACAATTACCAGTTTACATTGAATTCAAACTAGTCTCAGTCTGAGAATTACTTGTGCATATAAGCAGTATAAGACAATGAAAATATTTCAGAGTGTATGATTTTCCAAAGGAAAAAGAAGAAAGGAAAATATGTGATGGGGTCACTCAAGTTTTGTTACCACAAATTTTGTTACTACGAAAAATGTTCCTAAAGGTTCTTCATTCTACCATGGACCAATCCATTAAAGACTTGAAGGCCTAGTGTCTGGCTTATGTCCTACCTGACAAAAATCTTAGAGAAGAAGACTTACTTTTTGTGCCAGAGCTGTATTCAAAAGGGTGAGATTAAAGGCACTCGAAAAATTACTTTTAACTCCATTATTTACTGGAGACTATAAAAACCAGAAAGACAGAATCATACCAGGCTGTGATCCAAAGGTCCTTACTAAATTAACAACAAACAGGTGTTTTATCATGAACATCCTTGTTTTCTTACTTCTCTGGAAGTCAAGTTTCCAGGGAGTGTCTTGGATCAAGATCACTTTCATAAAAAAAGTGAAGTCACTGCAGCAATATAGCCACACTGGCTTTTAGAATTGGCTCAAACGAAAGAAATTGTCAAACCTTAAGGTGCCTGGAGGGGTTAGTACTTCATACTGTCTATCCCGGAATCTGTATGGAAGCAGAAGAGTTTAGTCACACAAGGAGTTGCTTTGCTCTACTTCCCAATGAGGACCTGCCTCAAATTCACAGCCCTACTTGCCAGGTGACTCCAAAGTGCGATGGGTGAGAATACCCACCCGGTGCCTGCCACCAAACTCTAGCTGTAAGTAGCATCACATATTTTTCTAAATACAGACTACATGTCTGAACAGAGAGAACACTCTGATGGACTGGAATGGGTATTAGGCTCTTGAATGGTGTCTTGACTGGATAGTAGGCTTATTGTATGAAATGCTGAGTCCCGATAATGGATTAACCACTCTAAAATTCCAATATCATTATTTATTTTTCAACATCAAAGTGTAAATGTAAATGTAAATGTAAATGTAAGTTCCCTGTAAAAGAAAGGCTGAAGGAGCTCCATTGTCATGAGGTAATCACTCTCTCAGGGACCAGAGCCCTTTGGCTGAAATTTGTGCCTCCCAGTGCTCAAGGGCTGGGATGATCTCATAGTATCTGTACTTTCATGTTTACTGCTTCTTCTGCATTGTTTAATAAGTGGCAGAGACATATTCCATGACCTTTTTTTATATACCACATAAACAGCACTTAGAGACTACAAGACAGGTTCTCAGCTGGTGTATTACCTTACAGACTTTTGCAGTACCACGTTGATTCATATTTCCTTAGGATACAGCCTGCTTACTGGAAATACTTTGCAGAAAGAAGGCTTATTTTCCTGGGCTTTTCAGTTTAAATTATTCAGCCAGAAGAATCTCTTGACTGGACTGTATTTTCTTACAAAAGGGTATACTCTTATAAAAATGCTATGTAATCTTACTAAAAGTCATCCTCTTACCTCCACCCTGCTAGGATACACATCCTCAGAGGGACAGGGGAGCCACTGCCAGTATCTGCCAAAACCACAAATGATGTAACTAAAGAGAAAAAAATGGTGAAAATATACAAAGATTTGACTTCAAATCAACTGCCTCTAGAGAAATATGCAAGACTACAGATGACTCCAGGCCTTAGGGCCCAGCCCACCTCCTATTGGTGAATGCAGAAAAACTCCCACAAAGGCATCAGGACTGTGTTCATATCTTTTCAGCTTTTAAAGGAGCTCTTACCTTTCCCCAGTGTGTAACATACATTCAGATACTTCATATGGTATAACATGATTTCATAAAGTTGTGACTACCCATGGTTATAGAGGAAAATTTTTGAACAGATTCTCGGTAGAGAAATAGTATACTAGCAAAGGAACTTCTCTCACTACTCAATCCTTATTTCTTGAGTAAGCAATACTGTGGCTCCCTGTAAATTGTTCAGCCTGTTAGAACTGCCATAAGGTGAATAAGAATGTATGTGTGCTGCGCTTACAGAATGCAGTGGAAATGTTTGTGCATGGTATTAAAGAGCTACAATCTGTGGGATGTGGCTGAGGAACAATGGTCTTGTGAAGGTCCAGCTGGTTCAACCCTCAGCATAAGAGGAAGTACTGCAGGAGATAGCTGGTCTCACACAGGATTGATGTTGTTAATAGGATTAAGAAAAACTGATGCCATTGATAAGACCAAGAAAGAGCAATGCTACTGAAGTAAAAGACAGGTCAAGATGGGTAATCCTTCAAAGACCAGAGACTACAATCTCAAAGGTAAAGATAAAGGACACTTGTGGGTGTTCTCCAGACGAACATTGAAGGAGCATCCAAGTGTTCTGGACACTTCCTAATGACTTGGTTAGCCACCAGACAGCACAGTGGGCAGCTGAGACTAGTGAATTGTAGTGACTAAGTGAGCATATATTTGCTCCTGCAAGAAGATTTAGCTAAAAATATGCTCTTCCCTTTGTAATAATCTTGCTTATTTAGCATACAAAGACTACTAATTTTAAAAACCATTTGCACCTGTTACTAAATTCAAAAGTAATTGTGTAACTTGGCATTGATCTTCATGGTCAAACTCCTTTCTTTACAGTGACTTGCAGACCTTTTGCTTATGGAACTGCAAAAATTACAACCTGAGTGTTTTATTTTTGCTAAATGTTAACCACAACCATTGCATCAAAAGGCAACGTACAACGTTTGACACATTTGTGTTTTGTGATCTGACTAGAAAATTATTAAACACGTATTAGGTAATATTCATGGAAGTACAGTCTGGAGAAAGGATGCCAAAACTGACAGTTTGTGTCTCTTACTGTGACAACAGCTACCTGTATCTACCAGTGCCTACAAAGTGCTTTGCACAAAAATACAAGCTATTTTTCCCCGTCCTCTTGCTGGGCACAGATGGCTATTATTGTGATGCTTTACCCCAGCTAACAGACAGGGTATTCTAGTGTTTGCTTAGGGATGCATTTAGCATACCCACGTAATTCCTGGTCGGTAGACAGTGAGCCCTTGCCTGTCTTAAAATGATTGTGCAGACATGCTTTGCGTTGCGTTTTTGTAAGACCCAGAAAAAAGTTGAATGATGATCATTATTTACCACATTGTCATGGTTTGATTGCGGGGTGACAATAAAACCATGGCAGATGTATTGTTAACCCCCTCTCCCCGTCTTCCCCCTTGAGCCCCTCCCTCTCCCCCCTTCCCACTAAGGACAGGCGATTGGGAGGGAAAGAAGGACAGAGAGAAGAGAGTTGGAAAAAATTAAAAATGTTTTACTAATAAAACTAATAAAAATAGAGAAAATAATACAAACTATACAAAACCAATCTTGAAAGTCCCGGCAACTGCTCCCGCAGATGTGGGGCCGGCACCCGAAGTCCTGGACTGGACTCTGCAGCCAACCGGAGCTGGATTCAGTCTGTCACTGGGCCTCAGGTCACAGGGACAACTTGCAAGGTCCTCTCCCAATGTCGGCCATAAGGAAAAGGGACGAGATCCTCGTGATCGCCCACTTTTATAAGAGGGGGATATGACGTGAATGGGATGGAATACTTTAGTTGGTCAGTTTTTTGGTCACCTGTCTCAGTTCACTGCTCTTGTGGGATGTGCATCCATCCTTATCAATGACCTTGCATTCCATTGCTATGTCTACCAAAACATGTATCTAGCTTTCAGGAAAACTGAGGTTATTTAGAAGGCTTTAGCTGACAGGGGAATTCACTAAAAGAGAAACTGGTTTTTTAACAAAACCGGGACAGACATGAGCAAACTTTGAGATCTTAGGGACTAATCTCATCCCTCCTGGTACCTCAAGGTCTGACCCAAATACTTTTTAAGGCAACATCTGTTTACAAAGCATGCTATTCTCATAGCTTGTTCAGCTTATGTGACTTTGTCAAATCATATGTTTCCTCTCATCTTCTATCTGCATTCTTCAAGTAATGTGAACCAAATGGCCGTACATTTGTACAGCAAGGAATTCCTACTTAGTACAGATGAGATACAACATAATGAAGGTGCCGCACTTCAGCAGCATTTAATCTCCTCTCAACACACCACTGTGGCTTCCTACTCCTCCTTCTAGATCTGATCTTTCATTGCTTGCAGTGCTCCACACAGCGAGATGTAAGTCCATTGGTGAACTAGACCAGGTCTCGCTCTACCCAAGGTAAATAAGAGTTTTGCTTTATCGTAAGCAATTTTGAATAAAAGAGATAAATATATATTAGTTTGAATACCTACACAAAGGTTTATTTGAGAAATAACAACATAATTAAAAATCCAAACACATTTCAATGCCTTTTGTATCTAACAGGTTTTTTTCTCTTCCCTCTCAATTCAGACTGCTTTGTCTCAGTAATTCTCTTTTTGGCCTATCAGTACTGTTAGTTGTCTGTTCTTGGACAGTAAATAAACTTTTTATTTCAGGCTGTCTTTCAAGCACCATTTCACTGGATAACAGCTAAACTTTTATCTTTGCTGACCTATACTCTACCTGAAAACAACAGGGAGGTCCTTTTCAGACAAGCATTTTGGCAGTTAATGCTGTATTGCAGTATTTTTATTAGCACCGACTGAATCCCTCAACACACTTCAACAAGTAAATGAGAGAGAAATTATTAAACATATCTGTGCAATTAATTACGCTAACGTATTGCAAACAAAAATTATTTCATGAGCAAATGAAATCTAGTTTCCTGCAGATCTCTGTGTTACATGCCTTCATTTACTCAGTCCCCTCTCCTTGCTGCAGTATAATGAGCTCCTTTACTTTCTGCTTTCTGTTTGACTGTCAAGGTTTAACCCCAACCAGCAACTAAGCACCACCCAGCCGCTCACTCACTTCCCCCTGGTTGGGGTGGGGGAAGAGAATCGGAAGAGTGAAAGTGAGAAAATTTCTGTGTTGAGATAAAGACAGTTGAATAGGTAAAGCAAAAGCCACACACACAAACAGAGCAAAACAAGCGATTAAATCTCTGCTTCCCATGGGCAGGCAGGCGTTCAGCCATTTCGAGGGAAGCAGAACTCCACCACGTGTAATGGTGACTTGGAAAGACAAACACCATTACTCTGAACGTTGCCCCCTTCCTTTTTCTTCCCCCAGCTTTTACTGCTGAGCATGATGTCATATGGCGTGCAATATCCCTTTGGTCACCCAGGATCAGTTGTCCCAGCTGTGTCCCCTCCCAACTTGTGCACCCCCGGCCCACTCACTGGCGGGGTGGTGTGCGAAGCACAAAAGGCCTTGGCTCTGTGTGAGCTCTACTCAGCAGTAACTGAAACATCCCTGTGCTTTCAATGCTGTTTCCAGCACAAATCCAAAACACAGCCCCACAGTAGCTACTCTATTCCAGCCAAAACCAACACATAGACAGAATGAGAAGTAGTGAGGTGCGTTGGTCATGAATGCTGCACCACAGAGTAGAAATGCAGCTATGTTAAAATTGTATTTCCTTGACAGGAGAACTACTTTGGTCTTTCTGTACACCTTCTGATTTTCCTAAAGCTCACAAGTAATAAATGTATTGAAGGATTCTCTCTCTCTGTCAAACATACTTGAGGTCTCTATCCTTTTTTTCGCAAATATATGTAAAATTTCCACCCCTTTGTCAAACCAATGAAAAAAAAAAGAAAGAGGGACAGACAGGTAAAGTGTGTAAGTCTGGTTTCCTTGCAAAGCCTGGCAAAAAATACACACTCTTACTGGAGACTGCATGAATATTTCTCTTAGGTTCTCATGCCACATGTTTAAACTGCCTTAATGAAATATATTTTGACGTTGTCAGAAATGTTCTCTGCAGTTATTTGTGTTACTATGTTACACTGGACAAACACATTTTAACATTTAACACCTCTGTGTGAAATATTTGGGAGACTTCTGCCCAGTTTTTATTTCCGAATCAAAACTGGCACAAGCATATTCCTACTGTTTAATATAAAATAGGTAATTAAAATTAAATGCAGTGTCAATGCAAGATGTTCAAGAATTTATGATAACAAAATTCTTTGCTAACATCTTTGGCCATAGTCTTGCGATTATGTTAGCTTCAGCCTAGCCAAAGTCCTGCAGGACTACCCCATAAAAGCCCTGTAGGATTGCCCCATAAATTTAGTCCAGAACTGCAGCTGGAAACCCCTTAGTGATTCTTTGTTATTTTCAAACATTAAATTAAGAAGCTTGTTCTGTGGGTTTTCTAGTAAACTTTGCAAATTGATTTTCCAGATATTAGGGGGAGCCTTCTGCTGCTGGCAGAGCAATACAGAAATGGACGTATGTTGAGGAGAAAGAAGACAGTCCCCTGTGCTGCTCTGGGAAGAATTAGGGCTATGGAAAAACTGCCAGGAACCTACGGAGAAGAAAGTGGGCTATTGCTAAGTCCACTCTTAGATGGAATGAGCACTTGTTTCCAGAGGTCTGCTGTACCACTAAAATCAAACTCAGTGGGAATGTTTTGCCCATTTCTAATCCTTGCAGGAGCCATTCACTGTTGCTAGAACACATTTGCCTGTGAGCTAAGAGCATTCATGCATATCATCTGGGTTTAGGGCACTTTGGCACAAAAAATATGCCAGAATAAGGTTGAAGATGTTAATTGCTATCCAGCAGAGAAAAGGCGATGTTATTGGCATGAGAAAACATATTTCAAGAGATGGTCTGGCATCTCATAGGAAGAGCGTATGTTAAATACAACATGAACTCTCAATTGCAAGATCCTTTATACTAATGGAAGTATAGAGTTAAATCCACAGCCTTCTGAATCTGGTTTCTAGAGCTTAATCCAAAGATTAAGCATAGCTCTTCTCATGTATTTAAGAGGACTGCAATATAAATGAAGTGAAGGAAAATGTGGGTCACAACTTTGGCAACCCTTTTTCCTTCCCTCTATTTTTGGTCTCAGAGTTAAAGCCTTCAACATTTCCTTGTACGGACAAAACAATTAATAAAAAAACAAACCTTACAGTGAAGGCAACCATACAATTAAAATGGCTTTACTTTACCAGTGAGGAAAACACATAAAAATGGGCAACAGCCTGTGAAAGCCCCAATATAATACCTCATATGGTGTGAACTGATAAAATTAGCGTAGGTGATCTGCAGATAATGTCTGGGAAATGTTAACAGTAAAACTGTGTGTGCTGAAGCCCTCCAAAGTTTAAATAAATATTCCAAGTAAATGTTATGAAAACCTCTACTCCTTTAATGAAAACCTGGTCCAAGAAGGCTAAATGAGATATAGTTTATTTACATGAAACCCATTTTGATCTTCAATAAAAATAAAGTACAGGCTGTGTTGGACGGGATGGTATTGCACACACAGCAGGACAGGGCACAAATCTCGTTCATCTCAGAGATATGCCAAGCCTGTGGAAACAGGAGATACTGTCCTACTAGGAAAGCAAGCAAAATTTTCTTCTATGCATGTTCCAGTTTTGCAGCCTCCATGGTGCTTAAAAATACAGGTTTGATTGATCCTCCTATAGGAGGGAACCTGATTCATTTTATTCCTTTTAGGAAAGCTATAGAAAGCAAAAGGGAGGGCAACAAGTTCTCAAACGTTGTGTCTATACAGAAAGCCAAAAAAGGCTCCCTGGTCAGCACAGAGAGAGTTCCACTGATCCTGACCCCTTGGGTTTGCAGACCTAATGCCTGCCTTGGGTTAAGCAGAGCCTGGCTGTGGAGGTTTAGTGAGATGAGGGAAAGGTGGAGTTGGGATGCTGAAGAAGGTCCATGATGTTTCTGGGGCTGATGGAGCTAACACATCTTTAGGTGGGAATAGGGACAAGAAGAGGTTTCAGGTGCTGCAAACGGGAAAATATTTCTTGAGAAACTACAAGAACAAAGTTTCTTTCTTCATCTCCCATCTTCCCAAGAACTCTCTCCCTCACACAAAACACCCAGCCACACCCCCTGTACCTCCCCACTTGTGTGGCATGTGTGGCCAAAGGAAGAGGTTGAAGGAAGGAAAAGGGAAGGGTCCATTTCCCCTCATCAAGGGAGGGACAGAAACACAGCTGAGTTAGAGAGCCAGCGGGAAAACCCCAGTGGGATGTGCTCACTGCTCTCCTTGTGCTGGTGGACCTCTGCAGTGGGCAAAAACAGGTGGAGGAGAGAGAGGCAGAGGAGGAGGCTTGTTGCCAGCCTGGGGTTGGCTGGCTGGAGATTAGGGTGGCAGTGCCTCTGCAAGCAGGGAGCCATGGCCAACCTCACTTCTTGAGAGTCTCTCTAGGACTCCAGGTTGGGGCCAGGAGAAGCTCCCAGCGGGATGAACACAAAGGCTGGCTCAAGCCAGCTTTTCTATTATTGCTCCCCTCCACCCTTACTGCTCCAGACTTCATTAATCCTTGACTGGAAGTCTCACTGTGCTTTATTTACAAACAAACAAATTCCTTTTAAATTCTGGACCAAAGTTTCTATATCCCTGACTTTCAAGTGGAAACGATCCTTTCAACATGGTGGGTGACCAAAGCATGTTGTGGGTTGTTATTGATGGGCTTGGGCAGCTGGATTAGGCCTTGATACTGTAATTTCAAGAAATTTTGAGGTGGCATAGAGGTGGGAACAATGCAGAAAATGAAAGCAGATGCTGGGACCATGGAGAGGGCAGAACTGCCTCCTTCAGGGCCAGTTTATACCATATTCTGTCTGAGAGAACGAGGCCATTTGATTCACCTGAAAAAGAACTTCTATTATAGATTCAAACCATGGCACGACAAAGCAGGTAGAATCAAACCTGAGTGAGACCTAGTCTCAATTCTTGGTTTTTAAAGGATAAAAATCTGAAATTACAACAGAATCATGTTTGTTGGGTTTTAATTTAAAAGAACATCTTCAGTTTTATAAATGAGTCTGCTTTTGAGCTGATGGTGTGTGTGTCAGGTTTCATATTTATGACTGAGTTACAGACCCTAAGTTAAGTAATTCATATGGAACCATTGATATGTTCTACTTTTGTTGCAATTTTTACTTAGTAGAAATTAAAAAAGTAAATATTTGCGTTTGATTAATAAGTTTTAGCTTGGTTGCATAACTGTGTCATTAAATCTTCTTTGTGTTCATTTAGCATAAATTAAATGGCAGAGAAAAATGTGCCTTATGACAGCAATGTAAAATATCCCAACAACAGAGTTTCTCCGCTTACTGTATACGCAAATTGCTTCCTGGATTTTTGTGCTGCATAACTTATGGGGAATACCTAAAGACAAGAAATAAATAAACTTCTATTCTACGCAGGCTGTGTGTCTGTCTATAAACAGGTCAAATTGATGGGGGAAATGATAGTGGACAATGTTCAAAATACCAGTTTTTCTCTTCTGGCTTGTGCTTGTGCGTGTTTTGTACATGATTCAGTTTTTAAAACCCAAATGCTAAAGAGAATGTGAACAGTATATTTTCGCTGCTAGCATCATAGAATGGTTTGGGGAAGGAGCTTTACAGATCATCTAGTTTCAACCCCTCTGCCACGGCAGGGTGGGGGTTGCACTAGACCAGGTTGCTCAAAGCCTGATTGAACCTGACCTTGAACACTTCCAGGGATGGGGCATCCACAGCTTCTCTGGGCAACCTGTTACAGTGCCTCCTGATGCTCATAGTGAAGAATTTCTTCCTTATATCTAATCTAAATCTACCCTCTGTCGGTTTTAAACCATTATCCATTGTCCTATTATTGCATGCCCTTGTAAAAAGTCCCTCTCCACCTTTCTTGTAGGCCCCGTTGAGGTGCTGGAAGGCTGCTATGAGGTGTCCCTGGAGCCTTCTCTTCTCCAGGCTGAAAAACCCCAACTCTCCAGCCTGCCTTCACAGGAGAGGTGTTCCAGCTCTCTGATCATCTTCAGGGCCCTCCTCTGGACTTGCTCCAGCAAGTTCATGTCCCGTTTATGTTGGGGACCCCAGAGCTGACCACAGTACTCCAGGTGGGGTCTCACAAGAGCAGAGTAGAAGAGGAGAATCACCTCCCTTGACCTGCTGGCCACGCTTCTTTTGATGCAGCCCAGGATACAGTTGGCTCTCTGGGCTGCAAGAGCACACTGATGGCTCATGTTGAGCTTCTCCTCAACCAATACCCCAAAGTCCTTCTCCTCGGGGCTGCTCTCAATCCATTCTCTGCCCAGCCTGTGTTTGTGCTTGGGATTGCCCCGACCCATCTTCAGAACCTTACACTTGGCCATGCTGAACTTCATGAGATTTTCACAGGTCCATATCTCAAGCCTATCAAGGTCTCTCTGGATGGCATCCCTTCCCTCCAGTGTGCCAAGTGTGGTGTCATCTGCAAACTTGCTAAGGGTGCACTCAATTCCACTGTCCATGTCACTGACAAAGATTTTAAACAGCACAGGTCAAGTACCAACCCCTGAGGAATGCCACTCATCAATGGCCTCCACTTGGATATTGAGCCGTTAACCACAACTCTTTGACTGTGACTATCTGGTCAATTTCTTATCCACTGAGTGGTCCATCCATCAAATCCATGTCTCGCCAGTTTAGAGACAAGGATGTCATGTGGGACAGTGTCAAATACTTTGCACAAGTCCAGGTAGATGACGTCAGTTGCCCTTTCCTTATCCACCAACACTGTAACCCCATCATAGAATGCCACCAAATTTGTCCGGCATGATTTCCTCTTAGTGAAGCCATGTTGGCTGTCACTAATCACCTCCTTATTTTCCATGTGCCTTTGCACAGTTTCCAGGAGGATAAGCTCCATGATCTTGCCAGGCACAGAGGTGAGACTGACTGGCTTCTTGTTCCCCAGGTCTTCCTTTTTTCTCTTTTTAAGAATGAGGGTTGTGTTTCCCCTTCTACAGTTGGAGGAAACTCCACTGGACTGCTATGATTTCTCAGATATGATGGAAAATGGCTTAGAAACCTCATCTGCCAGTTCCTTCAAGACCCGTGGATGCATCTTATCAAGCCCCAAGGACGTGTGCACTTTCAGGTTCCTTAGATGGTCTTGAATCTGATCTTCTTCTACAGTGGGCAGTTCATTCTCCCAGTCCCTGCCTTTGCCTTCTGCGACTTGGGCGGTGTGGTTACAGCACTTGTTGGTGAAGACTAGGGTAAAAAAGTCACTGAGTTCAACAATTTTATCATAATGTGATAAAATAATTTCTGTTTTTTTTTTCCCCAATATTAACATTTAAATGGCTATATTTTCCACAGGTAGGGTAGGATTTTCTTTTATATATCTATATCTTTATCTTCATCTTCATCTATATCTATATCTATATCTATATCTATATCTATATCTATATCTATATCTATATCTATATCTATATCATCTGTGTCTATGTCTATGTCTATATCTATATCTATATCTACGTCTACATCTGTATCTGTATCTATATCTATATATCATATATATATATTACATATCTATATCTTTTATATTCCTGGATGATTCACTGAATATGGACATTTTACTATCAGATTAAGTATCTTTGGCATAGCAAACAGCAACATTTAACTTTTGGAAAGCTGGTAGTTTCAAAAATTCCATTGTAGTACTTACAGATTGCCAACCTCAATGACCTAGGGTTAAAATAATATTAAGCTGAAATAACTAAAAATATCAACAACTTGAATATTACTTAAACATCATGCTTCCCTTGACACAAAAGCAATTTCATTCATCTGCACCATTTCCTTTCATTTTTATTAGCTGTCCAAATCTTGGAGGCAGCTCTGCAAATCCAAGTCCTACTTTTTTCAATTTGATACGTTACACTGAAAACTGATAAAAGATGCTTATATTTTTTTCCTACTGCCAACTGCAAACTTCAAGAAAACAAGAATATAATCCCCATAGTCTTGAAATGGTGTAAAAGTCATGAAAGAAAAAAAAAGGTGGATTATTCACATCTGACTTGGGAGTTTCAAGCTCTGAAACTATAATTGCCTCACATTCTTCCTACTTTGTCTGCAATTAAAAGAGACAGAAGCTTTGGTTTTAATGCAAGGGGAGATTCTCAGGAAATAGAAAAGTTTTAGCTTTCTCTCAACCAGAATCTTGAATATTTAAGAAAACACAGAAGTAGTGAGTCTTGTGATGAGATTGTGACAGCTGGCATCACCTCGATCAAGCTTGTGTTTCATTTCTGTTGAAACTGAAAGGAAAAATGCCAAACCCATACTTCTGGTGCAAGAACTATCAGGGAAGAGTCTTGCCCAGTCAGCTTTTTCCCTGAAACAAAAGACAAGCATCTTGTAAAAGGCGTGTTCAGAGTTCCAGTGAAGTCAAATTACAAAATTGGCTCTCATTGACTCCAGTGTTAAAATAGTGTGCTCACTTAAGAGGTTGTTCAAGGGAAGTGAGAGTACTCTGCTACCAAATAGAAATTTGGATAGAAGCAGGATAACATAGATGAATATTTTTCTTATTGCCTCCTTACCAAGATGAATTTCTGGTACTGGCCTTGCTGTGAAATCTTCAAATGTGACACTGAATATTGTGTTTATGTTTAAGAGAATCTGAATTTACAAGGCTAAATGAAATGTTTGATAGAAGTTGAAGTTAGTAAGCTAAATTAAATTTTTGCAATTATTCAAGAAAGCAAGTTTATTGGGTAAGGGGTACAAAACTAACAAGATGAGAGAGGTTAAAATAGTGTAGGTTTAAGGTAAATATGGCACCATGATTAATAGCATATAAAGCTGTATACTCATTGTCTTTAAAACATGATGGCAATGCTAGTGCCAAGCCATATTCATCATCACAATATGCTATCTACAGGTGGTATCTTAATCCGATACAAGGTCATGTTGCCACCAAAAATGCCTGTGCAATCACCTGTGCTCCAGTTGTGTGTGCCCACCATGTCCTTCTCATTAGCACAAGCAGTTATGCAATCTCAGAGCTGTTGGATCAGCTTGCACAGCTGCTTGAAAATCAGCCCATCAAAAAACCAAACCAAACCAAAATAAACACCCAAAGCAAAAAGAAAACAGGTTAGCATTTAGCTGAATCAGTAAGCTGACCTGAATCTCTATTTGTCCCAAATATCAGACATGGGTTGGTAGCAGAAATATGTGGGTGGTGACAGTGGCAAGGTAGAAGTATCCTTTCCTCAGAAGCATGGTCTTAAAAAAGCTTAAGCTAATCATTAAACTGGACCTTGACCTTACAAGTTTGTCTGGGGTAACAAAGTCTGGCTGATTCTACTGTGCTGCCTTTCCACCACCTTGCACTTTAGGAAACCCTTCCAACCTGTCCAAACTCGCCTTAAAAACCAGAGCAGATGAACTGACTCCATTGGCAGTTCTTTCTATCTGCTTCCTGCAGGTGTAAATCCCTCCACCAGGTGCCAAGCAGAAAGCCCAAGGGCTGAATTCATTTTTCTTCATTAAGATTGCTTCGTACTACTGTAGTAAAAATGAATGTGATCATAGAAAAAACTGTTTGCAAGTTATGACAGTATCTAGCTTAGCATTATCTTCTTGATGCTATCAGAATGCAGACCTTTAGATTTTCATTTATATCTACAGAGATCTAAGGTGTTAATTTAGACTTTGTTTCATTTTATTTCCCCCTCCCTAAGTCGAATTAATTTTATATTAAAGACAAGATTTCCGTTAGGAATCAAATTAACAGGCTGAAATAGCTACCAACATAAGGGTTTGTTAGTTACTGCAGCAGAGAGTTATATACACTTCATCGAAAACCTGAAGCCATTGCTTTAAGATTTTCTATGTCACAAAGCAAATTCTCCATGACCTTTCTTGACAGTAGGCAAAAAATCAGTTCTTGAAAATATAAGGAAGAAGAAAATTAAGGTCTTCTGCAATATAACATGAAACTTCTGTGGAACAGACAGGGCATCAATCTATTAATGTGGGTAAACACTTAATGAATACTGCTGAGTCTTTTACTTTGCCACCGTGAAGTAACCAAATGGGGGCAGCGAAGTCAAAAATAACTGTTTCCTACGTTTAAGCGACATGTCAAGTACAGATGAACAACTGGCTGTTTGATGTGAGCAACTGAATACACAGTAGTTCAGAATTATTAGACTTGATGTTGTTGGGAAAACAGCTATTGTTTTCTCATCAGAAAGCAATTTTACACGTGATAACTAATTGAGCAATTAAAATCCCTTCTTAGACAAATCCCTTGCTAAGCTTTTAATAATAGCTAGATCATACTTCCTTTCCCTGTTCACTAGGCATCTGTAGTTTCTGTCCTTTTCCATGGTATAGCAGGGTCCTGTCTCTCTGTTTTACCTGTTTCTCTTCATACGGTGTGCAGTCCAAAGGAACAATGTGGGTGAGGTCTAACTATCTCAATTTATTCTCTGTAAATACTCAGCGTGTAGTGTGCAAGGCCAAGCAACAGATAAACACTGTTGCTTTGGCTGAATTCTAGTGGCTTAGAAACAGAAGTTACAGTCAAGCCCACTAGACATTTCACAAGTTAAGAGAGGGATACTTCTTCGGTTCCTATCACTGCAGACGTGTTGCATTAGTTTGAAAAAGAGGAGGGCTGTATTTAAAATCATAAAGTAATACTAGTCTAACAGGACCTCCAGAGGTCATCTAGCCCAAAGCAGGGCCAACTTTAAAGTTACATCAGATTGCCTGAGGTCTTGTCCAGTCTAATTTTGAGTATCTCCAAAGATGGTGGTGATACCACAGCCTCTTTGGGTAACCACTTCCAGTGCTTGATCACTCTCAAAGTGAATAACATCTGTCTTTCCAGAGATTCAGTTCAGGAAAAGAGGGGGTTACACCAGACATTAGAGCTGAAGAACAAGGGCAGATGCTGGAGGGGCAGGTGGCACCAGAGGCACAGAGAAGATGGTTCCCAGCGCTGTGAGGTCTTTTAGGTCACATGCTGGGTGGTAGCAGTGGGAGCCTTGGTGCTGTGCAGGGCTGGAGGATGATGTCTGAGTCTACTACGAGGGTAACTCAGAGCTGGCAGGTTTTGCTTCTATTCTTTTGAAAGTGAAGATCTTCTATTTGAGGCCACTTCATCTGGAGGTCAAGATGGTATTCAAGCACTTCTGTACTTCGCACTGTGATGAGGGCTGTATAAAGAGTTTGCATGGCCAGTTGCAACCTTTATAAAACCCCTTGCAAACTTGGGTTGTCTGACAGAAAAAGTCCATTTATAGCATCTTACCCAGCCTGGGAGAGATTACTGGGAATTAGTGATCCTGCAGAGCCATCCAAACTGTGACGTGGCTTGTCAAATTGCTGTGGGGAGCCATATGGCTTGCTTATTGTGAGACGACAGGCTCTCCAACACAACACCAGTTGTTGTAGACATTAATTTCTGACACTGTTGCAGCAGCAGTGTCACAGACCTGAGGCTCTCTGCTTGTTGGCCGTTTGGTTTTCGCTGCCAATAAAAATTCAGTTCTATTAACAAACACGCCGGCTGTACTACACTGTGGCCTTAGGGCACAACCACAAGTTGGGACTGCCTTGTGCTACATGTTCTCTGTGTACACCACAGGGCCATGTGCTACTCATTCAGTTTGAGTCCTGCTGCTTTAACTGAGCTGTGCAGGGCAGGACTGATCTTGTACTTTCAAATCTGGTGATCTATCAAGAAGTAGAACCCCATTTTTGTCAATTTCTTTTGATTCAGTTCCTAACTGAGAGTGCCTGTTGATATCAGTGAAATTGTGCAAGGGTTTAATCTGCTTTTTGTGCACAGTAAGTCCTGTTCTGTGGACAAATGAAAACCTGCTGAAGGGTGTTCGTCATCTTACCAAGACACTTCCAGAAGGGGTGGGAATTAATTCATACGGAGGCCAAGAAACCGAGTAACACAACAAAGAAACATTCTATTTTATTTTTCCTTAAATGTTTGCAGAACAGAAGACAGAGGCTAGATATGCCAGGCTGAAAATCTCGATTTAAAGAACCTAGTTTTTTAATCTAGAAAACCTGCAGAAAAATTTGCTTGATTCACCTTGTGTTTTGCAGCACAGTCAGCTGCTGCCTGCGGCATCACTTCCAAACCAGTGTTCCCCATAAATAACAAAGTCCATTTTGTTTGAAGCATTTTACATCCTGTGCTAAGGCACTGGTCTCAGGCACACATTTAAACATGCACACACAGGAATATGCTGGGATATTTTTTTCTCCAAGGCCAAGACAGGGAAATGGTGGAGTACAAGTCTGAAGTCTCTTGCTGTCAGTGGTGGAAATTCAAAGGTTACTGGATAAGGTCTTCCCTAGTAGTTTGCAGCATGGGAGAAATAGAAATGGGAATAGGCAATCCTGATACAATAATTGCAAACATAGCCTATCATTGAACTTCAGGTCAAGCAGGATTACAGAAATGAAGGGAAAAACAAGTAGGCTGAGAAACGTAAAACAACATATCCCAACTAAAATTATACTGAAGTTGGAAAAAGCCTTTATGTACGAGCTTGTTTGTAAAGCTGATGCACTACCCGTCTCAGGCAAACTGCCGATTATTTTTTCAATTCTGAATTCTCTGATCACTTACCCTGGGAGAAAATGTTTGCTGGAACTTGCTGTATTTCTACCAGACTTTTAATTATCCTACTGGGATACTATTTACAGCCAGCGTTTTAGGGCAAGTCTTGGAGATGCAGTTCCCATTAACATTAATGATGTGTGCATGCTGTGAAGATAACTATAATCCCTTTGCAGATTAAGCACTTGGTGCTGTCAAGCCTTTTCCTAATGCTGTAAATCTGAAGGCATTCAGAATGGGTGTAGGGCTATTTTTTTTTTCCAACTGAGTGATTGCAGTATTTTGCACTGCTTTGGATGAACAAAGAGATCTCTCCAAGACTGATGTGGTCTGTCAGAAAGCATAGTTAAGAATGGGTGGCCTGGTTAGTGTAGGTGTTCAGGATCTTTGAAAGTCACACCAAAGAGTCTCTACAGTACATTCTTATTGGAGATAATGTAGTTCAAGAGTATAAAAACTTAAAAATTTAATCCTTCAATTTAATTTAAATCCACTGTCAGATTGCTGGCAGTCTGTTTTACATTGATATACATTCGGTGCAGCAGGAGAACGGCTCTGTGAATTTCATGAGTTGTGGATAAAGCCAGAATGTAATCCCATGAGAAAAGTAATTTCTCTTCTTTCTGAAGTATAAGCTTCTACATGTACTAAGTGTGGTGTACCTAGTGTTGCTCTCCACGGGAATATCTCCATCTTAACACAAAACAGATGTAATGAATTTCAACGCTGAACTTGTAGACAATCTGTGCTGGTCTAAAATCAAATTAATGTGCAGACAATTGCATGAGGAACTGATAGACATGTTTCAGACAGAGACACCTAACTGCGGGTATCTTCTGTCCTGGAGACTCCTGCTCTGTAACTAAGTCAATATGGGAATCCAGAGAGAGACACAAATACAGCTGAAGTACTCAGGTCTTCAAGATAGATAGCAAAACAAGGCATTCAAGTGAAAAATACAAACAAATCAAAACACAATGTAGCCCTAAAAGCAATTACCTCTTTAATATTATGCAGTTACACATATTATACATCCATTTAAACATGGAGATCTTGAGATCAATTCAGGCCCATGGATAAACAGGTTTCCTGGGTGGGAAAAGCCCTCGCACTGTTGGCTCTGGTGGTGAGATCTCTGTGCTGCTTCACCTGCTATGGGCACAGCTGAGCTGGCTCCTGTTGAGCTCAGGGCTGTACCTGCCTTTGCCGTCCATCCCCCCAACAGAATGCAAAGCCTAGCCACGTCTGTTGCCTCTTTCTTCTTCCAGCCATGCTGTGGTAGTAAATTGTTAATTAATTCTTAAGGGTAATATAAAGTTTTAGCTCACTGAAGTGGTCCCCAAATGCCTTGTAGTTATTCAGGGAGGTTATCTGGCCTACCAAAAGCCTCATGGAAAACTGAGTGGGAATGGAAACCAAAGGCACTGAAGTCAGTCACTACCACCTTAGATCCCATTTGAAGTAACCTTGAAGGAAATTAAGTGTCACACATTCACATCCAAATTACAACCTGCAGTTGCATGATATTAAGAACAAAAGTTTCAAAAATGGCACAATGGTAAATTTGTGTTGGGGAGAATTTGCCTGCGGCTGAATAAGCTGTTTGTGCTCTTTAGCACTGTTCAATACTTTATGAACGTAATGTACACTCTGGGGGATCTCCATTTTAGCGAGGTGTATGACAAAGGTGACAAAGATGTGACCAGGCTCCATGTATGACAGTACAGGCTGGGTGCTGTTACTACTGAAGTAGCAGTAAAAAGAGATGTATCCATCCTCTGTTCAGAGTTTGGACTGGAGGCAAACTCAACATCTCAGCAGAAAAGATTATTTCTCACTGCTTGTCCCCAGTTGTTGCCCTCACTCGTTCTCTGCTTGCAGCTGCACCATCTGGGAAGAAGGCTCCTCCAGACCTCTTTAATAATATTTGAAAATGTCTTTTGAAAAAGGGGGAAGAAATGCAGGTATTACACATCAGGAAAAACAGCAGGAAAAACAACAACAACAAAAACAATTCACAAATTAAATCAAGGCCATTTTACGGAGTGCAGAGCACTCTGTATATTTCCGAGTGCATGAACTAGGTGAGAAAGAGAAGGGCAAATCTCCATGTTGCATATTTCCATGTAAGTCACGTGGAGTGATGCCAGCGGAGACTGGGAATGACCTCTTCTTTAAAGTTTATGTTATTTATCTTTAAAAACATATACACATGTTGTAAGTGGAACTGCAAAGCACTCCCAAATATTTACATTACATCAAGAGGATCTTTTTATTCTTTGATCACTACTACTGCCTGCACTGCCAGTTAGTGTTTCTATAAATGAGGAAGTATCCATTACTGGTAGCCCAAAAAATGAAGCACATAATAGTCTTCCCAGCAGGGTAAGTGACTAGATCCTCCACTGATTTAGGTCTGCATGGTTAAATGGCTCCTTTTCTACCACATGCTTGTACTGTGTTTCTGTGGTAGCTTAGTCAAAGGATGTTGCTATCAGGACAGATTTGAACACAAGAAGAAAGTGATGATGACTGGACTAACTAGAGGAGAGGCACAGTGTGGGACTGGGCTTTGGGCAGCCATGAAGAAAAAGATCAGAATTTTCAGTTTGATTTGAAGTTCTGCAGGAAACTGATACAACAGGTCTCTATGTCTTGCCTTTCAGCTGAGGCTGTTACGTAGACAACAGCTTTTTCTATTTCCATCAAGATGAATCAGGGCTCCCTAAATCTCATTGCACCTCTACTTGCATGGTACAAGCATGTGTGTGTACACACATGGGCAGGACTTGGGGTAGCACAGGGTCTGCCTACAGCACAGGCACTCTGACAGCTCTTCTGGGTTGATTTGATGAGTTACAAAGAAGGCCCTTATCAACAATCGTATTTGCCTAAGTCCATCATCTAGCTGAAAAGCTTTGTTCACTGTTCTGCTCTTAAACAGCAAGATATGCGTGGAATTTAGATGGATGAAATCATTCAGAATATTCTAGATGCTGTAGATGCTAGCTGTGTGTGGTTCAGAGTATTTCTCTGCAGCCTGAGAGCCAAAATCTGCCCTGCACACTGACACAATTACACTCGCTTATGTGAAGAGACAGGGCTCTTACTAATGGGGCTAAGCAGGCAAACTTTCATTGCACATAGCCAAAGACAAACTCTGGCTCCAAATGTTTTTCCCTGAACACATTTTCATGGTACCAGGCCTCATTTTAGCCTGAACAATACATTTTTGTCTACAGACACTAATAATAGCTCATGTACTAATTAAAAAAAAAACAATCTGTGACAGAAAACAATAAAGGCAAGGAAATGGGAAAGCCTTTCTACATAGCCAGCAGCTTCCCTGGCACCATTTCTAGCTATGAAGAGGGTTATTAGCAAGCCCAGAATTATATAAACAGTTTCCTCTGCCAGCCAGTGTACACCAGCATCATCAGTTACTTCCAAATTATTCAAGTCAGCAAAATCCACATTTTCATCAGACCAGTGGAAAGATTGGCAGAGGTTTTAAAAAGTGGAATTATGACCAGAAAAATCACTCTCTCAACAGGTCAGTGCCCTAATTTCATAAACTCATTGTTATTCCTGCTTTTTCCATTGACAAAAAAAAAAAAAGGTGTTTATTCCTGCTAGCAGAGCATGCTCACCAGCTGCAGGAGGGGGAGCTGCATTCTTCCCTGCTAAATGCACCATCATCAAAATCGTCCACTAACTCCAAGATGCTGAATCTTTGCTACTGGACACAATAACTGAGAAAGAAACAAACAGATTGAGTTTTGGACTATGCTAATACCAGATATAGATTAAAACAGCAAGGCAAATCTGATCTTGAAGTAATGAGAAATAAACAGTCTTAGCCACTTTTTGCATGAATTTAAATAATGAATTTGAGAATAAGCTATTAATCTCTTCGGCTTTATATCCTGATCAAAACGGAGCTGAGTGGGCCTAAATCAGGGCTGCTGCTTGCTCTAGGTCTGGCAGAGCGGTGTGGATGCTCTGAGGCTGTGCAAGGAGAGGCTGGTGGCTGCAGCGTGCGGCTGAGAGCAAGGGAGCCGCATCTCGGGGAGCCCTCGGGCACACCGGGGGGCCTGGTTCAGTAAATCCTTCAAGATTGCATAACTTGGAACAAGTGAACAGTCCCACAGCGGGGATATTACATGCCTCGGGTTATGCAAGTGCTCAAGTGTTTTGCTGGATAGGGGCACTAATCTCTCAGTACCGTTTTCTCCCATCTTTAAAATGGTAATAATGATTCCTCAATCAGGAGGGGAAGTGATTGATTTAGTCATGATTATGAAAAAGAGGGGATCTGTAACTACCAAACAAAATAACCCCAAAGCAGGAGAAACAGGGAACTATGTGGAATAATATCCTAGGATGTTTATTTTATAAGAGGCAGTTCTGGTTTGGAAAGTGTTTATGTTAAACTGCCATCTTCTCTTACTCTGGCTGATCATGTGCATTTAAAAAATAAAACTGCCTGGAAAATCCTGCAGGAAGACAGTTAACAAACATGAGTTGAGTGGGTTGTGTTCCTCACACATGATGCCTTCACATCTGAACAAATTCTTTGAAAACATGCGTCTCCTGTTTGGCCTGAAGAACCAGGACAGGTTGTCTGAATAACAGACTGACTTTCCAGGACCAGAAGTAAGGAAACTCATCACTTCACGCATCGCTGGTTGTGCTGCAAATGCTTTTCTTCAAACACAGCCAGGTACTCAGCATGCTCCTTCATGAGTGACCCCTGGGTAATATTGTTCTCAACATTACTAAGACAAATGAAAATTGGAATGACATCATGATGACATTTCCAGATCATAATAGCATTTAAAACTAAGATAAAATAAGAATTAACATGAGAAAATGTATTTATGACCGCAATACTACTGTTCCATTAGCCACAGACTGTTTATTCAGATAGAAGATGTAGTTGTAGCCTGATACCGTAAGGCGAATGTTCTACCACGTGCACCAGCTGAGCCAGTGCCGTCGATAACTTCTGCTGGTGGAGAAAGTCATGCTGCCCTACCCGGGGCTACCTCCCCTTCCTCGTGCTGGCTCAGGTACTACAGTTCAGCTCCCTGAACCTGCAAAAAGAGAAACTTGGGTCAAAACCCAGGAAAACTATGTTTTCCAGCCCTGATCTTCTTAGGTTGAAGAACTGACAGCATTGAAGCTTGACAGCAGCTCTGTGTTCATCTCAGTACTTGGACATTTCTTCGGTAACTTACAAGGAGAGTGAAAGCCTTAAAAAATCAGCTAAAAATATCCTGATAGATAACTCTGCTATGTTTCCACTAACCTCTAGAATCCAAGCAATTTCATGCATCTTTACCAACCCCAACCAAAATCGGTGTCTGCAATGGAGACGCAGCAAGCCAGCGTGTCACCCAGGGCAGGGCGGCACCTGACAGGATTGCCAGGGCAAAGTGGATGGAAGGGGAAGGCTGTTTGCACAGCAAATGACCTCTCTCAGATACAGTCAGGTATGCAACACGCTCTCTTATGCGCGATTCAATGTAGAGCAGCTCAAGCTAGTCATTGAAATAGCATTGTGCTTTCTGTATAACAGCCTGGGCTCTGAAACTATTAAAATCTTCTTTTATACACTTTCTACTGTGTTCTTATACTGGCTGATCATTAGTGAAGACAAATTACTCCTCAATTTTGTTAGTTACAAAACGTTGCTATTGCTTTGAGCTCTCAGCTACACTAGCAAACACCATGATGTGGTTATTCACCTTGGTAGGGATTAATTCTTATCAGGAGAAAGTCTACTTTTTTGGAACAAGGGCCTCTTGGGACAAGCTCAATTTGTAGCTGACTGTGCTGCTCCCAGGAAGTGTGATCCTGTGTAGTAGGATGGGGACAGCCTGTAGCCTTTGTAGTCACATCGGTCACCGTGTTGTCTCAATATAAAGTGTAAGCAGGTTGCTTTCAAAAGGGTATTTCTGTAAAATAAACAGAGCTGTGTGCAAACATAGGTGTAAAAGGAAAAGAAATGCCCTGCAGGATCTTTGAAGTTGTCTTTTTTTGTTGCCACTGGATTAACCTCCTAGGAGCAAAGAAAAATGAGCTCTGTTTGTGCAAGTCAGGACCTTCCAGAAAGTTTGCTCCTGAGGAGGTGCGGGCATGTGGAATGCTGCGGGCTGACAGACAACTCATTTGAAAAAAGACTTTGAAGTTTAGCTAAATAGTCCTTATATTGGGTTCTCAAAGTATGTGGCTGTAAGTTAAACTTGAAAAATAAAAGAACAGGATTTTACTATCAAACATATATTTTGTCCTCAGTCTGAAGCTTTTCCCAGTTGCAGGTGTTCTCAGTCTTTTGCCTAATATTGCAGGTAGATGCATACCGTAGGAATGGACAGAGAGTAAGAGTTTGGCTTTGCTTTATATGCCTTATAGGGAGGGCATAAATAACCATAGTAAACAGTAGAGTTGGTAAGCATGGTAAATAATAAAGATTAGTTCTCTTTCTAGTTTACTGTTGGAGCTCATTTGACTCAGTTTTGTCTTTGTGGTATTATAAACCAAGGAGAACTCCATGTAAGGCAATGGGGACACTTTGGTTGGAAAATAGAAAACAATGGAATGAGACTCATCAGAACAATTTACATGTTGGAGAAATTAGTTGAAAAACATGTTTCACAGTCTTGGTTTTTTTTCCCTTCTTACCATATAATACTGCAGTTATGTTTTAGTTTGGGAATTTGAGTACTCAAAGAAAAAACAGGGCAGAAATGTCAGAAAAGTACAAAAATGGCTGGCAGCTTGAGCCAGACTATGGTTTTCAAAATCTCAGAACCAGCAGCAGCACCTGCTTTTGAGAGGACTACAATATAGTCCTGAGATTTCTCCCTGCTGCTAGAATTAAGAAGACGTATTACATTTTGCCACTGAGGGCACATGTTGAACCAATGACTGATGACCTCTGTTCCATGCAACGCTCCTCTGTGGCTTATGAGGAAGACAGAACATTCCCTAAGCTGCCTACACATGCCTTTTATATCAGCTTTGCCCAAAACTGCTTTTCCTCGTCAAGTTATCTGCATGACAAAAAGATAATGAGGAGCAGGGCATGAGCAACATCTGCTTTCTATGGACCATCTCATGTCAAACTAGAAAATAATATCTGCCTGTTTTGCTGGAAGTGCCTGTAAGGGTTTCAATGCTGCCTCATTGCCCAAGAACATCACTGTGTTTCTTTGTTCTTGCGAGTTACCTAGTGCTAGTCCTAATAGCAAGGAACTAAACTAAAAGGGAGAAAAAAAAAGAGAAAGTACTTGCTGGAACAAACTGGGTGAGTTTGTTCTCTCCTTTAATTAAGATTCCTTCTTTTTCTGGTTGCTCTGAAGAATTTGCTTTACTGCATACTGTAGAAATTCTAACATTTTTCATTTGTATTTTGTTTTGTTTTACTAGACCATTGCAGACATAGTTTCTTGTTTTTCTGTAAACATATCCACTAAAAGAAAGACACTCTTTAATCTCTTCCAAACTCATCCAAGTTTTACTGCCTTATCCCTTTAGCATAAGTCATCTACACACGATTTATCTGCTTAAAATGATTTGCCTTTCAGGTGAACCACAGAAATCCAACCAAGAAAGGAAAACATAAAGAGCCATTCTTGCTCTCACATCGCCTTTTACCAAGGCAGGCTGCAAGTCTTGTTCTCCTCTCAGCCACCACAGGAACTCCCCTGATGTTCCCTATTCACGAGTTCAAATTTTAGGCTGGCAACATGCCAGTAAGTTCATTAGTGGCACACTGGATAACAGCGCAGATCCAGTCCTTCAGGATTTAAACAACATTTTAACAGCAAAGTTGTGATGGCTAGAAGAAATTAAGCTCTGGTTGGCCCAAGCTATTTCAGGGGGACCAAGTACCAACATGTAGCAGATAATATAATAGACTGTTTCCTCCCATCTATAGGCAGCTTTAGGAGACCAGATATCTCTTGCCTTAGTAGCTAACTATCTGCAAATCGAAGTGTGCAAAGCTAACATATTTTTGCAGTCATCTCACTACTTACTTTTGGGATTTGATTTTTGGCTAAAATGGTCAGGTCCCATTAACCCTAAAAACCTCTTAGAACTGGAGATAACTGAAAACCAGAATCCAAATCTTCACGTTTTAGGAAGTTAGTTGGGGATCCATCCCACTTTCCTTGTGCACCTGCAAGTACAGTTTCTTTCGTTTGTTCTGGAAACAGAGCTTAAAAAAAAAAAAAAAAGGCAGAAAATGAAAAACTTAACACAAGCAAATGCTCCTGACTTTGTGGGATGTGCCCTGAAATGAGAAACTTCCTGTACCAATAAAGCACGTCCGGTGGCCCCAGGCCGTCCCCACCTGCTGTGTTGTGTGGAGGTGGACGGGGACGCTCTGGACAGCTCTGTGGGTCACTGCTATGTGGGTCACTGCTATGTGGGTCACTGCTATGTGGGTCACTGCTGTACAGGGCACAGCTGTGCAGTTCACAGCTGCGCGGATCACTGTTGTGCAGGGCACTGCTGGGTGGGAGTTTGCTGGGCAGACCAGTTCTCTGAGGGCTGCTGCTGTGCAGGACCCGGCTGTGTGACAGTGCTGTGCAGGACTTTGTTGTGTGGCTCACCACTGTGTGGGACACTGCTGTGCAGGACAACGTTGTGTGGGAGAGACATCGCCGTGTGGGACGCTGCTGTGGGGGTCACTGGAGTGTGGGACATTGCTGTGAGGGTCATCAGAGGGGGCTACGGGATGTTGCTGTGAGAGACTTCACTGCGGGAGACGCTGCTGTGGAGGACATCACGGTTCACCACTGTGTGGGTCTCTGCAGTGTGCAACACTACTGTGTGGGCTACAGCTGTGTGGGACAGGGCTGTGGGGGTCACTGCTGTGTGGGACATCATTGCATGGGACATGGCTGTGTGGGACATGGCTGTGTGGGGACATGCCTGTACAGGACACCACTGTGGGACATCACTGTGTGAGATGTGGCTGCAATAGGTCATTGCCGTGCGGGACACCCCTGCACAGAACACCACTGGGTGGTCACTGCCATGTGGATCCCGTGAGGAACACCCCCGTGCGGGACATCGCCTTGCAGGACACCCCCGGGGACACGCATCCTCCCCACCTTCCTCCCCCTATCGCCCCCCAAAGCTTTACCACGGCAGCTCTGCCGCTACCCGGGGCCCCTCGGGGCAGGGAGGGGAGGCGGAGGGGGTGTTGGGGGCGGCCGGCGCGGCCCGGTCAGGAAGGGAGGGCCGGGCAGGGCCGGGCAGGGCCGCGCCGGCCGCCCCCCCCGCCCCCGCTCTCTGCCCGCCGGGCCCGCCCCGCTCCGCCGGGTGCCGGTGGCGGCCGGAGCGTGTAGCGGCGGCGGGACCCTCGCGTCGGGGCGGCGCGGATACGGGCGGCGCGGTGATGGGCGGCGCGGCGCTGTCGGGAGCTCTGTGGCTGGGGCTGCTGTGGGCCGGGAGCGGGGCCGGGGGCAGCTGCTCGGGAAAGTGCTGCGAGGGCCGGGACGCCGCCTGTGTCGGGGAGGGATGGAGGGAGAGAGGGGGCTACGGGACCTGCTACTGCGACGGAGGATGCCGGCGAGCCGGGGACTGCTGCCACGACCACGGCCAGGCGTGCCCGGGTAGGTGCGTCCGCCCCCCGCCTCGGCTCGTCCCCCCGACCCCGGGGTGGGTCGGGCTGGGCTGCAGCCCGGAGTGAACCCCCCGAGGGGAGCGTGGGTGGGGGCAGGCTGAGCGGGCATCCCCCGGGCACCCCCGTCCCTTTTTGCAGGTGTCATAGCTGGTTGCCTGCCCGTGCTTTGTAGGCTGGAGGTTTCCCTGGGGTTTGGAGATGGGGCGTGCGGAAAGGGTCTCAGCTGTGAGGGGGCTCTGCGAGGGCAAATTCTTCCGCGGTATCACCAGCCTCGGAGCAGGAGCAGGGACCAGGCTGAGGCTGCATGAGGGCAGCAGCAGGCACAGAAAAAGAGGATTTTCCCACATTAGACATTTGCAAGGTGGCTGGATCAACCGTAGTACAGGGCCTGGGGTTTGCCGATCTGAAGTTATTTTCTCACTGAAATGTGAGGTTACGTACTCTTCACTCATGCTTATCCCAAATACATTTTTATTGTAGAGGCAACAGGTAGATTCATACAGCACCATCTGTGTCACTGAGCTGATTCCTCATGTCTCGCCGAACAAATGTCAATGAAATAATAGCAGAAATCCCCAGGGTGAGGTTTTGTCCTCATTTCTAGGAGCAGAATTCAGCAAGGATCCACCATCAAGGCCAGGGCTTCAAAATGAGTGTAGAAGAATGAGTGAGAGGGTCCCCTGCCAGCCTGCAGGGGAAGGCTTGGCTCCCAGGGGAGTGGTGTCAGGGAAGGGAAAGTGGCCCAGATCTACCAAACTGGGTCCAGCATCCTTGTAGGTATTTACACCCTCTCTTTCTGCAGTATTTCTACCCTTTGGACTCTTCACAATTTGTCATCCCTCCCTCTGTTTGTGATGAGAGACATAGACCTCGCTTTACAGTTGCAGCATTAGCACTCAGCCAGCCCAGTCTCTTCCCGTCTCAACCCGTCTCTTCCCAGACGGCTGCATGCACACCAACCTACAGCCAAGAAGTCTCTGCTGCACGGTCCTGCTAATTAGGGTGTATTTAGCAGGCTGAGCACCATGCTGACATAGCCACGTAGCTTTGGGACCCAAGCTGGCTGGTGTCTGTCTGGTTTGGGAAGGGGGCTGTAGACCTGTCTTGGGTGATGTAAAGCTGCACAGAAAGAGTCAGCAGAGCAGAACTCTGACCCCAGGTCTCCAGAGGAAAAATGGTCAGTTCTCCCACCGCTAAATAAGCTCTCCAGAATAACAGAAGGGAAAAAAATGTGCACCATGAGGTCTGACAGAAGGTAGCATCTTTAAAATTAGCATTTTGAAAATATATTGATCGTTTGTTCAGGAAAATCAGTAGAGGGGGAACTGACAAGATGCTTGCTTGTCATACAGTCACAGCACATTACATCTTTTCAGTAAATCAAATTATTTTTAGTTGTCAATTATAACAGGAGAGAGCAAATGAAGGTGCGTAGTGTATAGCATTTAAATGGAGCTGTAAACCCATACAAATTTCTATGCCCTTCAAGGAGAAGCTCAAACTTGTGCTTGAAAACTTCTAGTTTAGACACTTTTCTTACCATGACTTCTGGCATGACTTCTGGCACCTGATGATGCCTTATTGTTATCGAGATGGTATTTTTTGTCTCAAGCTGAGTGGTGGTTGCCTTGAAAGGCAGATGTGTTTGTGCTGCCTCTCTCTGGTACCCTGCGGGGACAGTGGGTGCCCCAGATCCAGGCAGGAACATGGAGTCTCAGGGAAGTCTCTCCCTCTCTCTCCTGCACCAGAGCTGGAATTGACAGTCTCTGTTGGCCCTGTTCAGGGAGCTAAAGCTGCAGGAAACTATTTCTGGTTTCTCTATTGCCTGTTTCTGGCTGGTTTGACTCCCTGCCCTGTCCTGCTGTGTGAGCACCAATGCTGGAGCAAGTGGAGGGAGCAGGACGTTTGCATGGGTGCAGCATGGGAGGACAGGATTTTGCCAGCCTGGTCCTGGAACTCATACATCCCAAAACTACAAAATCAATCACAAGAAGTCATTCTTTTAAAGGCAGATGATTGTATACGCTTTCTGTTGCAAGCAGTCGGTAAGTTATGTTTTGTATAAACAGAAATTCCAAATGGTTCCCGTGGGAGTTTGTGTCAACTTAGACAAATATGGCTGGAAATTTTAGAGTAATTTTTCTTCCTGTTGGGTGTTGAGGTCTCATCTTTGAGTATTTCTAAATTCTGTCCGTGTATTTAATGGCACCAAGGGTATTTATAGGCATAGCTCACTCTGAAATGCTGTTTTGAGTGTAGAGTTCAAAAATTTAAAATAGAAATGTGAAGCAAGGTGCCCAATGGTTCACGTGCTACAGCTTGTTTGTCAGCCTGTTCGCCACTCATGATTTCAGCACCTGCTGAAATGACATTTCATCCTTTTGCAAATATTTAACAGGACAAAGTATTTGGGGAAAGTGTAAAGTGCCTCAAGTATATGTAAGCAAGAAATGTGTCAGGAGTAATACAAAAACAGTGCTCCAAAATAACAGAAACCACTGAAAGGAGAGGTGTCCTAAAGATGCCAGTGCCATGGTTAAATTCTGTCATACCTAAAAATTGTAGTAGGTCTGGTACTTTACAAGTGGATGGCACAGCAGAAGTCCATAGGCTGCTGAACCTAAGCCCAAGGATTTTATTATAAATTTCCTTACAGGTCTAACAATGAAGAAGGAATATTTTTGTAAATAGCGTTTTAAATAGGAATTACTATACAATGAAAAAGCCCAAAAAAGGAATCACTTCATCATTTGAATGAAAGTGGTTATTCTGTGAAAATCCACAGATTGTTATACATTACAACATATGTTATGCAGTGATTCAGTGAAGATACTGTAATCCTCTTTTTTCCAGAGATTGGAAAAAATTAAATAGAGTGTGGCTCAGAAAAAAAAAAAAAATCTATGATTCACAGTGCTGTAAATAGGGGGAAAAAAATGTCTTGACCACTCAAGCTGTGTTTCATAGAAGAGCAATTTAATTTTTCTGTGTATTTTTGAACTTCCAAGAGTCTTGTTAGCTGCTGCCTTTTGGTAGGTACCCAAGCACAAATCCTGTCCTTCAGGTTCCTTTGATTTGTATCCTTCTTAGTGTTGCAATGAATCATCATCTATCATCTTTGTGTTAACCAAGCTGGACCAATAGTGACATAGAGATGATAAAGATGTTCCTGATACTTCTTTTTGTATTTCAGGAGATGGTGCCATTCCTTTTATGTCAGCTCTGGGACTCATTCTCTGTCACACTGGGGAATTTGGCATCTTTCCAATGAGGCACAAAACTGTTGTACTGTCCCTTAATGGTTGCTGGGTACTGACTGCAAGAGTGATGTTGTTGTCCCACTGGCTAAATTCCATTCTAGCAACCCAATATTCATATTATTCCACATGACTAAGGCAATTCATACGTCTTGTTCTAAATTTTCATGACCATAAAGTTGCCATGTGTTTCTGCAGATGACCAATATTTAACAGTCACCCTGGTTAATTCCAGTAAGACGTGAAGTCATCGCTTTATTTGTTATGCAGCTACTCAGTCCCTTTGGGACTTTTCTGTGTGGAAAATATGATGTTAGATCTGATGTTATCTGCATATCAAGGTGCTAATATGGGGTTAAAATTACGTGGAAACTCTTGCTTCTGCAGGTGATTCATACAGCCAACTTGGAAGAGAGCCAACAGATAAGGAAACGGGGCTAGATGACACTTTACTGTCCTTTGGCTACTTTAGGTAGAACTAAGGTGTGTGATCAGGTGCTGAATTCTAGCCTTGTACTGTTACATAAAGTGGGGCCAAAGACTCTTTTCTGGCTCTACGGCCAGCCGGCAAAGACTGTGAGGTCCATAGACATTTAGCACTTCTTGTCCTGGCTGTCCCATGGCAGGGTCCAAGTAATTTTTACTGTCACTGTTGCGTTTTTGTTTGTTTGCTCGTTTTTGTTTGTTTGTTGTTTTTTCCCCCTAGTTCAAAGTACTAGAAACAAATGTCTGAGGATTGTGCTACAACATATTAGAGTGGTGCCTTTGCAGGCAAAGAGACTGTGCCATGTGCCTTGGGGCACCTCGATGTGGCTGAGGGCAGTGCCCAGTGGTGCACTGTCAGGAATCTGCATGTGGCAAAGCAACCCATGTGCTTTTTCCACGTTATTTTCTGGTGCTGTTCTACAAATCATAACCAGGAGGTGTGCGGGAAGGCATCTATCAGTTAGCAGAGAATGCTGATGGTTGAGCAGGGTGGACAACTGGTGGCCCAATACCCAGGGCTGCTCTGTGGTTCTGTCTCAGTGGAGTTCCTTAAGGTGTGGGATGCAGTGTCCTCGGCCACCGTTTGGCCACTCGAAAGTGAGCAAATTTAGTCAGAACAGGAGGACGGGGGGGAGGAAACTAGGGAAATCTGTGTGGTAAGGACATCTGTTGAGTAGCCTCTGTTAGGAGTTTTAGCTGCTTTATGATGTCTGTAGTGGTCCAGGAAATTAGAGGTGTAGTGACAGAGCAAACCGAGCAATTTCTGAGCTGGTCTCCTTTGGTTCTAATGCTGTGTGCTTCAGAAGAGGGTACAGAAAAACCCCAGAGCTGAGTGAAAAGTTTCCATGAGGAGCTGTTTCTTTCTGGACAAGGGATGGAATAGGGAGCCAAGCACTACAGGCAGGTTTGAATGTTGAATTTGAAGATGCAAACTCCTAGAAGAGCATTTAAAACCCTACAAATAAAAGCATGAAAGAAAGCAAGCAAGATTTTTGGGAGCAATTAGGACAAAACAGAAGTCTTGAGTACTAGTAATGTTTTAATACGGCTTTGCAGCTCTTCCATGCATTGTGGGGGAGTGGAGTCACTGGAGTGGCTGTGTAGAGCAATGTCAACCTCATCTGCGGGTACGGAGGCGCTACGTACAGCAGGAACCTAAAAACGGTGGGGACCCCTGTCCTGCGCTAGAGGAGAAGGCTGGCTGCCTGGAATACCTGACCTATCGAGGAGAGGACTGCGGCCACGAACATGGTATTTTCTCTTTGATTTATCTGCAGCTGGCTGGTTAAAACTGCAATTTTAAACTTCACTTTTTACTGTCATATTGCTTTTTATTAAATTCTTATAGTTTTTCCCTACTCAGGCTTTTCTTAATTTCTCTTAAACAACTAAGCTGCATGCATTCCTTCAGTTTCTTGATTTAAGCCACCCCAGTAAGTATCAAATTATCTCTGAGCAAAGTTAGAGCACAAAATCAGTACGAAACAGGAAACAGAGCTCCTTGTAGGATTCCAGCGCATCTGATTTCCTCACAGACTAGGTGGCATTTCTAGATAGATTTCTTCTGAATAAGGAGGGGGCTTGGCTGTCGGGAATGGGGTTGAGGTCCAATTTTCCCAACATTTTACCACTTTTTCAATAAAGGCAGTCAGCATCACCATCCACAACCTCCTGATTCATTTCCCCACTGTTACAGTAATGGAAATATGACTCAATTGTGTCTTGCTGCCTTACTGTATCTGTTTTCTTCCTCAGTCCCTGCTTTCATAACTACCTCTGAATATGGTAAAGAAAGAAAACGACGAGCAGCATCTTCTCTCCAGCCTTCAGACAAAGAAGATGCTGGGTAATTTATTTATCATATGCATGTGGGTCATCTTATTCAATAGAAAATAGCTGGCTATGGAGAAAAATGTAATTAATTTTGCAATAATTAAACAAGCTATAGCTTGTATTGCTTTTCTCGCCTGCAGTTCATTTGCAAGTTCTGGATGTTGTTTTTGATTAGTTGCTAATTGTCCTGAATTAGACATTGAGGTCATGCCAAATCTGAGGATAGCTGCTTTTGAAAGCAAACAGTAACTAGTGCTAAACCAAAGCTGAATGTATCCATAAGTGTGAGTCTGAGAAACCAGGCACAAGTCTCTGAACAAACAAAGTGGCCTGAATGTGATTGGTCTCAAGAGACCTTTTTTAAAATTAATTGACACAAGCGGTAAAAAAAATTGTTTCGTTACCAGTAGAGATGAAGTCTAAATTAGGCTATTACTGGGTCTGTAATGCTCCTGATGCTTTGCCCTATGCTACTTTCCCCAGAAAAATAAAGCCATCGGTATTCTTAAAGCCTTTTCTCCATTTTCTCTTTTAGCAGCATAGAAGAAAAAATATGGGTTACTGAGATCTGTTTTTCTACCTAAGAATGCAGAACACAACCAGAAAGTGAGACTATACATAAAGCACTGGACTGGGGCATGGAATGAGAAATAGTTTGCGTAATGTTTATAAGAATCCATTAATTAGGCTAGGGTCAGAAACAGACTTGTTAGCAATGGTGATGTCTAACCTGCACTTCACAAATACCACCCATATGATATGTAAGTACTTTGAAAACATATACCTAGCTTGTGCTTTATCTATCATAACTAATTCAGTACTTTTCCTTCTGAGCAGATATTGTGTGGAATTTAAAACAGAATCTCTTTCACACCACTGTGCTCTGGAGAACCGGCCGTATGCTCGATGGATGCAGTACCTCCGGGAAGGACACACTGTGTGTGTCGCTTGCCAGCCTCCCGCTATGAATACTGACACGCACCGCTGTTCTGGGGATGGCCATAACACAGATGGGTAAAGAAAGCCATTTTTCTGCTGTCTCTTCTGTAGCAAAACCCAGGACAGAAGTTAAGACCTCTCAAGGTCTCAGTAAAAGCTGCATTTGTTATATCTAAAAATGAAACAGCTCACATCGCTTGTAGACCTCGGATTGACTCTTTCAGTTCTCACAGAAATTGCTTTTAAAACCTAGATAAAGTTGGGAAATAATTTCAATATAAGAGTTCAGTGCTTTGAATGCTTTATTTACTATTATGAAGGGATGATGCAGCTTCGGTAGTGCAAGAAGTCTTTTCACAGCTATGGACACTTAAAACCAGCATTTCCTGCCATAATCCAAGTCTGATTTCAGGTTTAACAGTGGTGGATCAGTACTCCTCTCAAACCTATACACCTGGTTTCTAGAAAAGGAATTTTGAAAGTAGACATTTAATATGCAGAACAGATGTTTATTTGATCTATACATTTATTAATATGCATACTGCTTAATACCTGTACAAACAGCTATTCAATCCACGATCCTGTATACTATACTTAGGAAATGTATAAATCATTAGAAAATGCTCCAGAAAGTATTTTAAGAGCTAGATGAGCTAATTAAAGTCTTACATTATTAAGCAAATCTAATCTTCTGACATGTTGTACAACACAACCTAGTAACATGAAATATAGTTTTTCAGTGTTTTAACTCCTCATTTATTGTTATATTTCAGAGGTAAAATCTTACACTGGGAAGCAGTTGGCAACTCTCAGTGCCAAGGAACCTGGAAGAAGATTCGGCAGCTGAAGCACTGTTCATGTCCCCTTGTGCATAGCTTTATTTTTACATAAAAGTTTACAAGACCTTTAAAACAGCAACAACAAAAAGATTCAGAAAATTAACACCAATGCCAGGAAACCTACGTATTTCTGCTGTATTTTCTGGAGCCTAAATAAACTTTAAAGGAGTCAGAACTCTGGAAGAACCATTTTGGAAAACTCTCTCTGCCTTCGTACAAAACACTAAGACTGGTCTTTCTGCTAGAACACTAGGAGCATGTTTCCATGTTTCTCTTTTGTAACTAAACAGCGAATGTTTCTAACCACAGTAGCTGCTTTTCCTGAAGTTCTGGTTCTTTCCTGGCCAGTTCTGTCTGCAGGCATTGCTCCCAGTCAGTAGTGAGCCAGCCAAACTTTCTCAAGTCTGAGAGTAGTTACTATCCACATTAAGTAGCAAGGGTGAACAAAAACGAACGTTTGAGAGCTAAAACCAGATTTCAGTTTAGATCCTTTGTTCCTTCCCGATATCATCTAGGCAGATGTTTATACTACAAGTGGGTACATATTCTTCCTCTACATTGCATTTTTCACATTCAGCCACCTTCATAAAGGTGCATGACTGGTCAGTTAAGGAAATGGTCTTGCTCAGAACTTCATGTCACATGAACCTAAACATGACTTCGTGACTGAAACTGTGGATAACATTAAAAAAATACTTATTACTAGTTAAAACTGTTCAGGTACAATGATTAACATAGAAATCTGCAATATTAGAGCACTGGCAAGACTGCTATGCAGGTAGCTCAAATCCTTGTTTTGTTACCTATTACTCACCTTGAATTATTGTTACAGCATTAAAAAGGCTGCATACTGTACTTTCTCACTTGCCAGATACCTGCTACAAATTTTTGACTTCTTGGCTTACAGCTGCTCCAGCATTCCTTGCTGAAGGACAAAGCCTGTATTTCATCAAGATCCTGAAATTCGTAATATTTGCTAAAAAGAAATTATGCCTTAAAGTTGAGAAAAATTACTGTTAAGACATGCAGCATCTCTGTGGAATTGAAAGACTACTGCTTGCTGCTGCTTCTTGCAGCTGCAAGAAGAAACTGTAGTGTCTGGTGGCAAGAATGAGGAAGGTGATCTGGCTGAGGTCCTGTCCACAATATGGGTGTGAAACAAACCTTTGTAACTGTACTTTACCATGTTATCTTAATGGAAGCAGGTCTCCAAAACAGAGAGGAGAGACTATCTTAATGCTTCCCAAACATTTCAGCCTTAAAGAATGTATCTCTTCCTTTGTAGTGCCGTAGTTTGATTGTGGGGTGACAATAAAACCGTGGCAGATGTATTGTTAACCTCCTCTCCCCCCACTTTCCCCTTCAGCCCCTCCCTCTCCCCCCTTCCCACTAAGGACAGGCGATTGGGAGGGAAAGGACAGAGAGAAGAGAGTTGGAAAAATTAAAAATGTTTTACTAATGCTACTAATAAAAATAGAGAAAATAATACAAAATATACAAAACCAATCTTCAAAGTCCTGGCAACTGCTCTGGTAGATGTAGGGCCGGCACCCGAAATCCTGGACTGGACTCCGCAGCCAACTGGAGCTGGATTCAGTCTGTCACTGGGCCTTAGTTCGCAGGGACAACTTGCACGGTCATCTCCCAATGTCAGCCATGAGGAAAAAGGGACGAGATCCTCGTGAACCCCCACTTTTATATGAAGTATGATGTGAATGGGATGGAATACTTTAGTTGGTCAACTTTTCAGTCCACCTCCTGCTTGCACATCTCGTGGGATGCATCATTATCAATGACCTTGCATTCCATTGTTATGTCTACCAAAACATGTACCTAACTTTCAGGAAAACTGAGGTTATTTAGAAGACTTTAGCTGACAGGGAAAATTCACTAAAAGAGAAACCTGTTTTTAACAAAACCAGGACAGTAGCCATGAAAAATATCTGAGAGAGATTTATTTTATTATAACCAGTTTGGACAGATGCTTTTTCACAGAATCACAGAATGTTAGGGATTGGAAGGGACCTCGAAAGATCATCTAGTCCAATCCCCCTGCCAGAGCAGGAACCCCTAGGTGAGGTTACACAGGAAGGCGTCCAGGCGGGTTTTGAATGTCTCCAGAGAAGGAGAATCCACAACCCCCCTGGGCAGCCTGTTCCAGTGTTCTGTCACCCTCACTGAGAAGAAGTTTCTTCTCACATTTAAGTGGAACCTCTTGTGTTCCAGCTTGAACCCATGCTTGTAAGATTCCTGTAAAATCAAAACCTTATCCAAAGACAAAGGTACAAAACCCATCTGAATTGATTTTACTTTTAAAAAGAATGCTGTGATATTTTAGTTCAAGTCACTAGGTTCACACCAGTATGGCAGTGGAAAGTATGGGTTTTCTGAGGTTGTGGAACTCTTTTCCACACAATCTGAAACAAGAGAGACAGAATAGTACCATCATCCACCTCTTACAGTCTCTCAGGAGCAGGACATTTACAGTGACCAGCTGACACCTTGGTGGTTAGTTACCTCCATCAGAGCGTATCTTTGCTATCGCTGCCGACAGAGACAGTGGAGAGCACAGATGAAACATCTCTCACAAGCTTTGTCAGCATGGGCTCGTTCCTGAGCCTCTGTTCGGCCATTCAGTTTCAAGCTTTCCCTTTCCCACTGGTCTACAAGAAGCTACTTCTCAAGACAAGGCAGGTGGCGCAACATAATCAAGATGTTAAGACTAGTATCATACTGTTACTTTCCATACGTTTTCCATCACTTCTATGAGATAAAAAGTGCTATTATGCCAATATACATAAATTCAAAATAATCTTCCACCTAGAACTTAAGCTTAATTCTCAAAAAAAACCCCAAACCAAACCAAAACCAGCACCTTTACTACTTATAAATATCAAATTACATGGAGTATCACATTTTTAACTGCAAAAAAAAAAAAGGAATCAGTTTGTAAAATTAGCATTATCAATACATACATATTTTTTGGTATCACTTACTGACAGAGATGACAAGTCTGACCAAAATTTAAAAGTGAAGCAAATCAGATTAGAATGGGTTGTATGGCAGGAAGTAAAAATGATAAAAAGCTCAATCTGACTAGAGACACAACCCTTTAAAAATACAGAACCCTTGACTCACTATTAGCCTCTATCAAGCTAAACACGTTCACAGCCATTTAATACACCTATGTACATAATTGACCTTTCTTAAATCACTGCAAGCATCTTCACATTTCAGAAATTAGGTCATTTGTTGTGTGTAGGTAAGAGGCCATGCTTTACATTTAAGTCATAATTACCCAAGCAAGTGAGCTTACATGAATGTTTTACACCTATTATTATTCTGCTTCATGTTTTAGGATAGCAACACTGCTGGAGACCGAGACTGAAGTTATTATTCTAAAAAGTTAGACTAGGTCCTTCCGTAGGGAAAAGTCAAGAAGAGTTGTTTCCTGTAGCCCAAATTAGCCTTGTTCGATCCTGCACAGTGTTCTCCACCGGTCTTTTAACATGACACTAGTTCGGTTGTTGAAGTCGCCATGGACCAAAATTTTAGCCCAATTACCCACTCCAAACTCCCTTACTCCTGATTTCAGTGCCAAGTCTTCTTTGTAAGTCCATCGCTAGGGGAAGAACAGAGAAAAATGCTAAATATATGAACAGAGAAAGGTACTAATGTAATGGCTATGCTTATAGCAAGTATAAATGCAAGTTTTTATACAGCTCTCTGGTTATTACAGAGTACAGATGCCTGAGGGTCAGTAGGGTCATTTTGATTTCTTTTGAGCATCATAATTTGACACTAATTACAGCAACAAGGGTTACTAAGTCAAGTGTTACAACACAGTAGCAGATATCACCTGGAACGAGACCCACACGCTTTCAACATCCACAAGTTACAGGAGGAAAAGAAAATAGACATTGGGCAAAGTTTTGCTTCATTCAAAACATGCTTTCCAAAATTGTACTTTATTAGCTAATTGAGCTTGGACAAACCTTGATTGATCTGAGCATGCATTACAAAAGAGAAAGCATTTTGTGACACATTAACCTAGGCAGTGAGAATCAAGATGCCATTTACCAACGACGAAGGAATTTCAGTGTGCTTAGAAAAAACATGCTGATAGGGGCAAAATGCTACATATTGCATTTGAAAGTGAGATCAGCCACATCCTCAGTTGACTGCTATGCATTTGTTTTTGGCCATTTGTTGAGCCCACTACTTAAGTCTTGCTGTCATGATTTTAAGCTTTTTAATCTTTAGGGGATGACATTTTTCTCAGAAAAGGAGAGAAAATTACTTGCAGTTATATATCTGTAAGCAATCCCTTCCAATGAAGTTCTCCAGCATACTAGAGCTTCCTTAGTTGCTTCTCGATACAAATATCTCAATACAAACAATTTTAAGGTCGCGCAAAGGATGAAAGAAAATGGAATTAAAAAAAGATTTTATTTTTAAAAACTTACATTTACAATAGAGTGTGAGAAGAACTGTGTATTAGCTTTATTTTCTTGTAGCTTTATAGAAATATGCATATATATAACTAAAGTTTAAAGATCCTATATATACTATAATTCCTATTTTTAACCACTGCATTTCTAATATAGGTGTATTACATACAGTCATTTTTTTCACTCTGGAATAGCAAGTAGCAACTTATTCTGCTAGAATCTGATCCTCTATGAATGTCTTCAAATCCTTCCTTGCTTAAGACACCACTAATCATAGTGATCCACGATCAGCACACCTCCTTCAGCAAACTGAGCTGCACACCATCTATGCAAATATAGGACAGGATTCCCAGCTGAAACAACTGTGTAGGAAACCTGTTTCTAAAAAGTACATGTCAATTTCTATGTCACATGTCAAACTGCAGTTTGATAGCATGTTCTTCCTAAATGTATTCCCCAAAATCTGAAATGTAAAGACTTAATTTTGAGAAAAAAAAAAAGTGAACTTAAAATTGTTAATGAGATTGAGATGTATAGAGAATTGCATTGTGTAGCTGTTCCATTTAATTTATCTGTGTTCAATTCTGCTTCTTGCACTGGAGATGTCCTGCTGCTTCTGATGGGCTCAAAGAACATAGTAAGTTATGAAAGGAGACAAATGGTCAATTTTCACTGGTCTCATGCTGGCATTTCTATGAGTACCAACAGATACCATATTAAAAACCATTAGTTACTGGACTTTTACAAAATGTGTATGTGTTTATGTGCATGTCATGAGCAAATGACTGCTGAAAATCCAACCAAGAAATTCTTATTTCTGAATTTAACCATTGCCTGTGCTTTACTTACTTTGGAGTTGTTCCAAAATAGCAAAAAAAGTCAGTGTTTTTGTTCATAATAGCACTATGAAATATACATAGGTGATCAAAAGCACTGCAATTACTCATGTTTGGTGTGCAAATGCGAAATAATTAATGTCTTGTATACCTTTTCAGGCCTCAGTAGTTAAGAAGCATTTACAACTAATGGTCTTGCCAGTCAGAACAGTTTAATTGACAAAGGAGTGAACTATTTGTAAAATGATATACTGTCTAGCGCCTCCTTGTCTCATGAATTTTATTCACTGTTGTTATGTACCATATGCTGCTTAACTGACACAGATTTGGTGAAAACAAGAAAGTGACAGTCACATCCCCCAGCCTGCGCAGGGACTCCAGGTCCCTGGGGGCTGAGCTCCAGAAGCCAGGCAGGAGGGTCCTGGGCTGGAGCTGCTGGAGGAGGCTCCTGCTTCTAATGTACTTAACAGTTTTGTAGCCATCAGGATCTGGTTGAGCATTCCTGAGATTAAATGTATATAATCCTCAGGTGATGGGACACCAATCCATTGCTAATGCATCATTTGTAACCAAACCTGTAGAGCCTTAAAAACATGTAGCTTGAAGCACAAAAAGAGAGGCTTACCAAAATACATACAAGATCTCCTCCTGTAAGTAACAAATCACTTCCAACTATCAAATGGATAACTGGCATTGGCTATAAAGCTGGAGGGAACCTGAAAGAATCAGGCTATGGCCGACCTTTACAACTGGAACTTTCAAGATTGTGAAGAATTGCGTAGAAAGGGAAATGCAGTTGCAAAGGAATAGCCTCAACTTACAGAAATCGAGGCTCGATACAGCCATCTAGTAGAACAGAGGAAATCCATGAATTACAGGTGAGTATGACTTAACTCTGCAAATAATGTACCCAGTGGAAATGTAAACCTTGTGGTGCTGTCATTAGACAAATGCATACCATCTTGCTTGTGCGCAAGGGGTAGCTGGGAAAGACAATCCAGGGTAAGCCAGTATGATTGTCAGTGACACAAGAGGCCCATGTGTCCAAGGATGCTCAGATATATATATCCCCATGGATGAAGGATTTCCACCCCCTGCCCCACTTTCCCCCTCTCTTAATGACCTGGAACCCATCTGGGGATCCTTAAAAGATTCTGCCCTTCGGAGCAACAACAATTGAGGCACTGGGGATGGGTCAGGTGACAATATTGAGCACTATTTGTGCATGGTTCCCCCCTCCCCTTGATTTTAAACTGCTGAAAGTGGCAGAGGTGTGTCTCTGGGAAGGAAGGATGTTAGATAACATTCAGCCTGATCAAAATTGTATTTTGGTTCTTCCGCAACAAGTGAAAATTTGGCATCTACACAAAGTGTAAGCTGAGGTATGTGAACATCAAACTTCACATCTGAAATTTGGACTTATTCCAGCTTCATGCAACTATCAGTGCCTCTTTGAGAAACTATGATCACTGATAAACCTCACTACACAGTGAAAGAATTGAGTGGTAGTAGTGCAGCTGCATTTCTAAATAGTCGGAAACCTAAAACTTGTCTGAAGTAGTCAACCGCTTATCAAAAATACTTCATTTTTCCAATACATCCTGTTCCACAGATCTTTCGCAACATTAGCAGTGATTTTTTTTTAAACTATTATCAAAAGGCAAGAGATTCCATTGGAACCATCTAGTTCACCTCATTTCAGAGCATGCCAGAAAACTTTCAAAAATAAAATCTTTATTCAAGTAACGCAGTTATGCTTGACCTAGAGCACCAGATAATTCAAATCCTTCCAGCAGAGACAATCACAACCCTTGTTACTTGTTATAATGATTAATTACATTTGCTGTTAAAATGGTTGGGGTTTTTTTGACTTGTTTTTCTTCTAAATTGCTTATATTGAGCTTTTTAAAAACCAGATTTATTCAGTTTAACATATAAATGAGGAGCCTGCCTTACAGGTAAACCAGAGACTGACTTATTTTCTTTTCACTGAAAAAAAGCAGTACAGAGCAGTGATGCAGACTCTAGCACTGCACTGCTACAGGCTGCCAGGACTGGTTGAGAGACTGGACATAATGCCGCACCATCCTCAAGCCAACGCAATCACAGCACCCAGTCCAGAGCAATGTGACATTTGGCTAGCTCAGAACGCTGGCAGGGCAAGCTTGACTTCACCAGACAGACTGTGCAGACATCCCCTCACATATCTAATTATCTTGTTATTCCTTGAGTCAGTTCTGCTCTAGTAACCCATCTTCCCTTGATTGTGCATGTTGGGACTCTGCTCTGATTTTTTTTTTTCCCCTCCAAGTTTAAATACATGGATTTTTTTTCCCCATAGAAGTCTGACTAAACTTCTGAAAACCCAGATTTTCAGACACGTTCTTTAACTTAAACTGTCAGTCAGATTTTATACAACTCACAGGACTTGCCATACACATACAGGATATAAGAGTGGAGCACAAATAGATGCCTAAATTCTGTGTCACTTGCAATCCCTAATTTAGGACTGAGAAAAATAAAGTACACTTCCTTTCAATAGGACTGCAGATTGTTGCATGCAGCTAACTGAAAACACAGCAGTGAAAGGCTGAAAACGGGCACTGAACCATTGCAATGAAATGCCGTTTACAAAACAAGAGCAAACAATGCCAACATTGAAAGAGGCACTACATGGAAAAGGAAGTTCTTGAAGTCAACAGCTCTGACATTCATTGCATTCTTTCATGCCTGCAGACAATTTTTTAACTCAGATTATTAAGCAGAGGAGCAGATTTATTGTTTAAAAGGCTAATAGCATTGCTTTCTATACAAGATTTATGAGAGATCTCACTGGCAAGGAGTATGGCATAAATATCACACAGACAGCAAATGCCTACTTTTCTTAGTGTTTCAGGAAACATTTTGAATCTTAATTTCTTTCAAGTTTTTTATAAAATTTTCAATGTGTTCTTCACTACTATCAGATGCAGTTTTCTATACATTTAGTCTTTACATTTCAATTAAGGTTGAATTATAATAACAGAACTAAGCACAACATCTATTTTCTTCTAGTGAGATCTGCCCTAGACCTGGATACAGTGCTTGTAGCTGACCCCTGTAATAGACTACCTCAACATAAAAATAAGTGAATATAAAGCTGTCATTAGCTCTGTGTCAGTTGTGCTCCAATTAGTTTAAATCTTGATGTTGAAAACAAGATTGATGGAAGTGTGCATGCTTACCAGCAACTGGCTGACAAGGTACTTATCCAGGTATATGCAGTAAAAGTAGATTATTATGTTTTTGGAGGCAACAAGCAAATCCGGTAAACGTGGAATATTTTTTTTTTTTTTCTTTTTTTAGGATACTGATTGTATTTCCAGTTTTAAGGAAGCTCTCAGTGATTTAATCATTCCTGAGACTTGTGAGAAAAAACAAACTGTTTATATGTAGTGGGGAGCTTAACTTCCAAGGATAGACGAGTTCTCAAACAATTTAAGGACAGCATGTAACTGAAGATTTGACCAGTGCTTCAACTTCAGTGAAAATGTTTAAAGAACTAGGAGTAAGTACAACTCTCCTCAAGGATAGGCTAAAAAAACATAAGCAGGTTTGCCCTTCCTTGTTATATGAAAAAAAAAAAAAAAAAAAGTGTCAAAATGAACACCAGAAAAGTGAAACAGCTCACACCAAAATAGATGTTGGTAACTTGTGCTGTTATCTAAACAGAAAGACTCCATATTGCTTCCTAAGAGATATTTTCCAGTGGAATTCAACAACAGAAATGCATTTATTTAATATTAATTTCATTCAGAAGTGTTTATCATAACTGGAGAAATGTGGCTATGTGCAAAAAATCAGTTCACTCCAACATCAAATCAACTTCAAATTGCCTTCTATTAAAGCATACACTTCTGTACTTCCCATCAATTGGGACTTCTAGCATTAGTGAACATAGCAGAATTATTTTAAAGTAATTCAATGAAGTAGGCTTACTCATGGAGAGAATGCAAAGGACTATTTGACATTTAGCATTATAAAAAGACCCTATTTATTTGGGAAACTATTCTAGTTTTTATAAACCAAGTAAATGTATGTTTTCACCTCACACGAAGAGAATACTGAATTATAAAATTGCTAAATCATTAACCTTCTAAGTGGGAAAACAAAACGTCTTGATGTTTGCCCAAAACTCTCATGGGTAAATGGCATCCTGAATTCTTTAATCCAAACAGAGGAAATAATTTTTTTTCCACACGTTTTAAAAAGACTAAGCTTTAGTAACAGTATATTTCAACAAATTAAAGGCTCATAAGTATCAGCAAAAAATATTTAAGACTGCACAAAAAAGTACTTTTCTTTTTCAAAGGCAGAAATTAGAACCTGAAAAACAGTTTCAGGAGCTGTAGCACAGCTTGAATAATGTGGAGAAACTTAAACCCTGGCATTTTGGAGATAGAGTCAAATGAAGTCGGCAAAAAAATTCTATGCAGTGCAGATTAATTTTATCTTAATTTAGATAGAAAATGGGAACAAACCTGTCTTTTTCGGCCACAAGCCGAAGCATCTCCATGTTTTTTCACATTTTGCAAGTTGTGCAGACCTAGAAGACAGTTAATATACATCCAGACCAATGAAGAGTCAACATTAAGGCAGCAGCTTTGCATTCAACCATTTACATGAGGCAAGAATGTAAACTACTTTGATATGCTTTGACAGACTGGGAAAATTGCAGTGTCTGTTTATATATGAATATACTTCTATATACGTATAGACACGAATCTCACCTTAGTCCAAGTCTGAACAGTCTGTTCAAAAAAGTCACTATATTTTCTATGCAGTAGAGCTCACAGAAGACTTTATTTTAAACAATTAAGTAAAAATTGGTACAGAATAATGAAACTCTTTTTTTCATTTTGGTAAAAATATTTTTACTATTCACTCTGCTCTGATTTTACATAGTAAAAATGGGAACTAACCATCAATCAGAGCAGGTTCCCTCATTTCCACAGAACACACGTGAGGTTCTAACTGTGGCAAGCATCCAGGGCATCTTAAGAGTTTCTCCTTCCAAGTACAATGTGGCCACATGCAGAAGCTACTATGTCATGTCTTTGGGGTAAGAGGGTGCTAATGGTTTTCAGAACATACTTATAAATATATAATTCCATGCTGTAAGTTTTTAAAAAGTAATATCAGGAAGACTCATGAACATCCTAACTTTTTTTAGTTCCTTCCCACCAAAGTTATCTAGGTCAGAAGTCTGGAAGAGACAAGTTTCACTACTCCACTGACAGCTTTCTTTTGCACAGAGTACCATAAATCCCGGTAAAGCAAACAAAAACCCAAGCAAACCAGAAATATTGAATGATTTTACAAAATGAGTTGCCAGAGAACCTTTAGCCATTTAATAGCTTCCTAAATGTGGCAACCACCAAATCTGCATTTGTGCAGACACCACAAACAACAATTGGGAGGGTTTTTTTCCCACCACAATCAATTTTCTGTTAATCCAATTACACTGGATAGCAGTTATCAAACCACCAACCCAGTTATTGCAGAAACGTGGGGGAAAGAAAATGTTTGACATGACAGTTACATGAAAGTGTAATACTCACTCTGAAGAACACTGTTCGCTCTGCACTTGAATCCTAAATGAGGCCTGTAAGGAACATAGAATTGAAGTAAAAATACGCAGAACTTCATGAAGTATCTATGACCAAGAGCAACAAAAAAAAAATCCCACAATAAGGTAAAAAATATTTTTTACGTCCCCAGGTGACTGATTTGTAATACTCTGTTGCTCTTTAATTGATCTTTAAAAGAAAAGCCAAAGAATCATTTTATAGGCAGCAACTTGCCATTTGTGATTCAACAATATTTAAATAAAATGTCAAGATTTCTCTATAGAAACAGTGGCATATAAACACTAACTGCTTCAGTCCATTAACCCTCTTAATCTTGTCTCCCTATACCTGGAGGAGAAGTATATGAGACATTACACATTTAAGTTGAAGACATCAAGCATTTTACACACCTTCTACACAATCTAGGAATTGTTTCCATAGGTTTTTTGATCAAGTGTTTCATCATACCTCTCAGATTTGACTGCGTTAGGTGCTGTCCTTCTAAAAAATCATCTTATGACCTGACTTCCTATATACTCTGTCTGTATCAGTCAATTTCCTTAACTAAATGATGTCAGATATTCCAAGTGCAAACCTGCAGAAATACAAGCTCTATCCCAACTAAAGACTATAATTTATTTTCCACGAAAATCACGTGGTGATAAGCCTAGAATATTAGTATTTTTCAAAATAAAGACAGAGGAGCAGGGGAAGAACTGGGCTTCGAGTTCCCCCAGCATTTTAGAAAAGTATGTAACTGTTTTGAGGGTTCACATTGCCAGAATCATGAAGTAACATAACTGTTTCCCATCACACTAGTATCATTAAGAGAATCTTGTTTTTAGCTGTAAGGAAAAAGTAATTGACTAATTTCCTTTCCTTATCCTCTTTCTTCTCCAGAGGTCCTATAGGTTGAAATTAGGAGGGCAGGACTAAAAGGAGCTCAATCAAGCATAAAGAAAAAAAAAATGTGAAGTGTTTTTATTGTTATATAAGACTGACAGCTGTTTCAACTGAAAAATGTGCATCTTCAACAAGTACTTAAACTTAAGGCAAAGCTATTTTATGTAAATGCCAAAAGTTACAACTATAGAGAAGCCCAAACTTAAAAACAGAGAATGTGCTTATAGTTAATTTTCTATTGGACAGTAGTTTGGAATTTAATATCCTTCCTTCTACCTATTCTTACTTCTAGAAGTTTCAAGTTACTGTCCAAGCAATACGATGCTTAATACAAACCTTTGGTTTGTTTTCAGATTACTTTCATCGTTTTCGTCAACATTCACAGTTTTGTTTTGCAGTGCTATTGCTCCCAGTCCTTTAGATTCTACCTGTTTTGTGGCTGCCTGTGAGAAATGGAAACAATACTTTAATTTTAAAGCCAGCTAGTACCTAGACAGCAGTTTACACTAAGATTAACACGTGTACTCTCTATGAGGACTAACAGTGCTTATTTCACAGACCCTTCAGAGGTATTACTCTTAAAATAAGTAGTTTCTAAACAACTGTAGTGTGTTGAGATCCATTAAGATCTTTATCAGCCAATAACTCAAGCGAAATTTTAGTCATAGCCACAAGTGATATTTACATCGACACACAGAAATACAATGAATACTTGCATAATAAATGAACATACAGATGTGTGAAATACATTGCAGAGACTAAGACTGCAAATACTATCGAAGTACACCAGTGTCTGTTTTTATAACTAGATCAGTAACTGAAAACTGACAGGCTTCACCAGTTCATCTAGTTTTGTAGTGCATGGGAGAATCAAGCATACCTACGCCACTTTCAAAAGACATGTCTAATCTGACTTTAGGCTTGTAATGTAACCTTTCCTATATTAGCAAAACAATTTTCTAATATTCTGCCTAAGCTTTTAGGCACAAACTAAGATTATTTCTCCCCCATTCCCAAGAGGAGAAAGGTATAGTTAGTTACTCTTTACAGAATATCCAGAGGATCTTAAGATTGTACTTTTCCCCAGATTCTTCCCACTTACTTGCTATAATAAATAACACCTTCAAAAAAACCCCCCAAATCATTGCTTGGTCCACACAAGGTCATTCTTGCCACTTCGCTATCAACTTTCTTCTCTAGCATCTTAAGGTATACCAGAAAAAAAAAAAATCTGGGTCGTGCACCATCATTACTAAGCAGAGCCAACTACCTTCCATCCAACACTGTCTATACATCCCAGAAGGTGATCTGTTTTGTAACACTCAAATATCAAAATGATTCAAAGTTGACAGATTCACTACAGGCTTCACTTTTCTGCTTAGCCAGTTGCTCCCACTTTTCACCTAGTTCTTCTTTCAGGGCTTGCTTTTGCCTCCTGTTAATTTTCTGTCCAATTTTCCATCCAATTTTCAGTCTTCCTGAAATCTTAACGAGTCCTTCACAATAGCTTGCAGAATCTCTCAACGTTTATCAGAGTCAGATAATATTTTAAAAAGTTATTTCACTCATTTGTCCATGAAAATACTGGAAGGTATTCTGGTCACAGAAAAATTATGAAGTATTCGATCAACGCTTTCTTGGTATAGGTCCTTTTTCCTTGTAATGCATTATCTGCAGACTGTTCTTAGGGCAGCTAACCTATAAGAGTTTATTGAAGCACAAGAACTTCGTCAACAGTAAGAGCTGCAATCCTGTAGGTTCTAAGCTCAACAATAACCTAGAAAAAGTAGCCCACAAAACAGTCTAGCAGTGCAGGCCACCTTATGGTGAACGAAAAGCTGGACATGAGCTGGTAATGTGTGCCCACAGCCCAGAAAGCAAATCATATTTTGGGCTGCATCAAAAGGAGCGTGGCCAGCAGGTCAAGCGAGGTGATTCTGCCCCTCTACTCTGCTCTGGTGAGACCCCACCTGGAGTTCTGCATCCAGCTCTGAAGCCCTCAGCACAGGAAAGACATGGACCTGTTGGGGGGGTTCCAGAGGAAGGCCACAAAAATGATCAGAGCACTGGAGCACCCCTGTTGTGAGGAAAGGCTGAGATAATCAGGGTTGTTCAGCCCACAGAAGGCTCTGAGGAGACCTTATTGCAGGCCTTCTGTACTAGGGGGTCTATGAAAAAGGTGAACACAAACTTTTTAGCAAGACCTGCTGCAATAGGAAAATGGGTAATGTTTTAAAGAGGGTAGATTTAGACTAGATGTAAGGAAGACATTTTTTACAATGAGGGTGGTGAAACACTGGCACAGGTTGCGCAGAAAGGTGGTAGATGCCCCATCCCTGGAGACATTCAAGGCCAGGCTGGATGGGGCTCTGAGCAACCTGATCTGGTTGAAGATGTCCCTGCTCATTGCAGGGGGGTTGGACTAGGTGACCTTCGAAGGTCCCTTCCAACCCAAACTATTCTATGATTATACTTCTATATACGGCACCAGAAGAAAGAGATGAACAGTTTAAGCTAGAGTGTTTTTCTATAGAGAATGCAGGGTACACTGCTGGGAAATGGTCATGTGTATTGCACAGCAGAAGTGGGAACTCTTCACAACATTGTCTCCCCCATGTCCCTGAGTAACTCAGTCCAAAATAAAGATTTCAGAAGTAAGATTTGCAACATTGGTGCAGGTAGTAGGATGGATGGGCAGGTAGTGGGTGTGCAACAGAGGGCCTTGGTATGCTAGTATGGAGTTCCAGGCCTCTGACATCTCCAAGCCTCCATCTCCTCCTAGACTCAAAGGAATAGCCTTGAAAAATAAACTTGAAAAGTGACAACCAAGTGAAGCCATTAAAAGGTATTCCTTGGACTACATTTCAACCGCATTTAATAAGTTCTCTAGTCTCTCTTTCTGGTAAGAAAATGAAAAGCCCAGAGGAAATTTAGGTTTGTTTATTTAAAATTTTCTTATTATTACTTTTAGATGTTTGTGCTTTTGTAATTGAGAAATTCAATATTGTTTTATAGGAAGTAAACATAAGAGAAATTCTTTACAATCCTCCAGAAGACAAACTGCAGGAGGAATGTTGTTCTTGCCAATTCTAAAAATCACTTTTGAGCAAGATCATTTGTAAGGAGCTTTTTTGTTTACACAAAAACACGAATAACAGTTTTCTATCTCCTAACTCCTCTGATGTTCCTAAAGCTTTCAGTCAACAGGTCTTGATCTTTTAGTTTTCGTATGAGAAGTCATACAGACAAACAAACAAAATAAACATTAAATATATAGTTACATTATTTTTTAAGGAACCTCAGATAAGAACTGCTTCTCTTAAATATACCACAATGACAGACCTCATTTTACTTATGCTTTTTTTTTCCTAACTATTTCTCTAATCAAAACAATTGTGGAAGAAACATTCACAGAACATACCTTAGAGGAGTCTTATTCCTAGTAACTTTCTCCTGAACATATAGTCAACCATTTTTTTAATTAATAAGAATCCAAAGAAAGATTAAGCTTCCTTTTCATCTAATACAATATCTGAATACTGTCTAAACAACTCCCTTGAAAGTATAAATTGATCTTATTAAATAACTATTTGAAATAAGTTTTGAAAATAGTTTTGACGTACCTGTATTAAGAAGTTAGTTTCATTTCCTTTCATGAAAGGTTCAATGTAAGACTTGATTTTACTTATCAAAAGATTGTAATTGAAGCTTTGGAGAAGGGGAACGTATGGATCCTTGCTCTTAATTATGGTTGCCAGCTTCATCCTTAAAGGCTATGAAAAGCACAGCTTTATACAACACAAAAATAGATCCTGCAGTAAAATGGGCATCTATGCTAAATAGGACATACACAACACGACGATTATGTAGTTTTCTGAATATGGCTATACAACTTCATGCTATGGTTTGAAAAGGCTCTAAAGTTAAGTAGGCATAATACCAGGAGTTAACCACTTACTGAGCACATAAAGTGTAACTTTCTGGAGAGCGTCATTCTCATTCCTTTATGAATAACACTGAAAGCAGAGTTGTCAACAAAGCAAAAACACCCAGAAAATGCCACTCGTTACTGGGTTCTCTTTTCTCATTTGCTGCCTCAAAAAGACTGCCACTGAAAGTGGGTTACAGTGTTCAGGAAAAGGACTATTTAGTACAGTAGCATTAAAGACACACAGATATGATAATTGCATTTTCATGTTTTGTTTACAAAAAACTCTGAATCTTACAGAAACCAGTTTATCCAAGAATTAACTTCTGTGTACAGGTTGCATTTTTATTTATGAATTTGAATACTATTACCACAGCCTACACTTTCCAAATAGCTGAATCCTCCAAATGAAAAGTGTATCTGAAGATTAAGTTATACACATGCTACTATTTACATAGAACATGTGTCCTAATATACCAGAGGAAGATAGAGGCAGCATTTTTGCCTTTTTTTCTTTTTTACCTGCAGTCCTTCTTTTGCTCTTTTCTCCACCCCAACAAATTCAGATGTGTGCACTAGCTATTATTTTTAAAGAGATACGTAGATTCAGTCAACATCAAACCAGGAAGTGGCCTGATCCACATATGTCATCTTTTTCAGAGGCATAACAACATTCACTCTGTACAACAGATGCAAATGAGCTTTCCTTCCTTGTGATGCTTTGGTGTGTCGAACACTAATCGACAGAGAAAAGTAGAGTGCACTGCAACTGTTCAGAAAAAGTCAGCAGATTGATTATTAGGGAGTTACTATGTCTCTGCCAGCATATTTATGCTGTCTTTACTCTGAGAAAACAGCAATACCAAATTCCCAGAATCTGTAGTGACACCTCACTCATACGAAGTGGCAAAGGGGATGAAGTTCAGACTGATGCTGCTCACAGTGAAGAACAACTGCTGCTAGAAGCATTTTATCCCCCTAAATCCTCCATTATTTCTATTATATCAATCCCCTAGCCACAAATTTAGTTTTGTATTTACAAACGCAACAGGTGTGACTGCATAGGCAGTAATTAGGGCAAAGCTATGCAGGTAGCATATGTTAACTTTGGAAACCCATTCCACTCTTCTCTGAAAATGAGAGATCTTAATGTAAGTTAAGCAAGTTATTACCTTATCTGATTCAGAGTCTGTAAACAGCCTTTCAAGAACTTCAGCAGCCTCCTTGAAATATCCACTTTCCATATAGACTGCTACAATCTACAATAAATGTAATTACAAGATATCCTGAAATACATTTCACCTGAGATTCAGAAAAAAAAAAGAGAAATCACACTTTGACAGTTTTGTAAGACTTCAGAAATCCAGAGGATTATATATTCAAGGGTTACGAACAATTATCTAGTTACAACAGTTAGTTCTGAAGTAATATTAAGCCTCATGTATAAAGGCCTAAAACCTCTCCATTGGGCATTTAAAAGGACTCTCCTAAAAGACTTTCCCAGTTCCAGTAGCCATCAACATGTTTTTACACGTCTCTTTGAAATCAAAACTCCTCTGATACAAAAAGTTATTTTTAAGAAAAAAAAAATTCTACTCATATTTTAAAGCTCAAGATATTAGTGTTTTGAAATTGATCTCTCAATTGCTATCTCTTTTTTCAGATGGGCAGCTTTTGAAACTATTTTGAACTGGGACAAACAGGAACCAATTTAGATAGGAAAAGGTCACCTGCACAGACCTCTTTACTCTGTACTTGAAAATACAACAAATTTAGAAAATTCAGTTCAGCTTGCTAATAGCCAAAGCTTTTTGTAAAAGGAGCCCTGTTTCAGCAGAATGAATAGGTAGCATCCTGAAGCATTTTGAATAAGTCACACAGACCTGAATTTGAATCAAACAACGAATATCTTCATGAAGCTTTTCAAGTTTAATTTCTTCCCTTTCAAGCGAAGTCCAGAAAGACAGAGCAGATTCCAAAGGTGAAATTCTTTGATCCTTTTCAAAATGGCATTCTTCAGGGGGAAAAAATATTTAAGAAACTTAAAGGATAAATCTAAATATATTACATTATTTATACAGAGTAAAGTAACATGTACTATACATAATTTCAATTCTTTTTCCTCAAATTATTTTAAATATCTCTCTTTAGGTGTGCTTAAGAGACCTGAAGTAACTGCCCTCTTTTCAGAGAGATTGGTTCTTCCTACCCTTGCTAATAACATTACTGTTGCATTTTTAAGGGAGAATGTGTGTCTGCTAATTATTGTTCACTTAAAATTCCACTTGCAATAGTGCAATATTGCAATTCCACTTGCAATAGCATCAAGTATTTGGGCTGGCATTAATAACACTCTTGCATTAAGCTTGGCATCAGATATCAAAACATTTGCTATTGCTACTGTTAATTTTGTAATATAACTACCATCTTTTTTTTTCTTCCCTCCTGAGTCTCTCTGTATTCGCACATCTTTTGTTATATTTGAAAGGGTTAAACAGAGATGAAAATTCAAACAGCTTAACACAAAAGCATCACTGAAAAAGCAGAAGCAACCTCTGTGTCATTGTACTGTTGTGCCAACACCAAGGTTTGTGCAAACTCCCAGCAAGTAGGATCAGTGACCAGTTCTGGCAGAAATCCAGCCCTGCCAACTAACCATCCCCTCAACACCCTAGACACAGTTTCCCAGTCTGGTCATTGCACATCTGCACAAGTGAGTGCGCCAGCATAACAGATGCAGTAGGAGATGGCAGGTGCACAAAGCTGCTTTTCTTCCATGGCATTGCCAGCTTAGCTCAAGATGTTCACTGAACTATAGCCTCACTTCTTCCTTCATTTTACATGACATCATAGCAGAATCTCTCTCAATATCTTCTTATTCCTGACAGTAAATATTTTTCAGAGAGAAGGTAAACAATTTAAGCAATACTGAAAAATGTAAAAAAATATTTGATACACTTCTTTTTTCTTCCATGCTCACATGGGCAAGACTGCTTTTGAAGTCCTTAAATACCACTGAGTTTTACCAAGCAATGAAAACTTGCAGTAGAAAAGCAAAAACTTGAGTGTGGAAGCAAAATCAGGTTGGCTAAATCAGTAAGTTGTGAGTACAGCCACACAGGGGACACAGTAGTGAACTAGAGTCCCAAGCACCTGCTGCATGCTGAAAGTCTTACAGCCTTCTGTAAGAAACATGAGCAGCCAACCTTTTCATTCATATCCTTATTCCTATTGTCTGTCCTATTTTAACCTCTGGAGTTACATGTGCAGAAAGAAATGTACATTGTATGCTTTAAACTTGCAAATATTGCTCACCAACAGCTTGTCAATCTTTTCCAGTATATTTCTTTTGTTGATGCTACTCTGACAAAAAGACCAATAATTTAAGAAGCATAAATTCATTCAAACTCAAAGCAACTAAATCAGTCAGCACAGAACACTGGTCCTGCATACGCTCAGTCACACGTGGAATACAGTCAGTCAAAAATGTAGACTTCAGCCATTTAATATATATATTATGCAGTATATATATATTACGCGGTAAAGGCTATACAAAAGCATACCCAATACACCTCTGTGCAAGTTCACACAAATCTATTTAAACAAATAAAAAAAAAAAAAAGAAGAATTTGAGTATTTACCAAGGTTTTTTCCTTCTGCAATTCTTATCAAAAGCTGACAGAGATACACTGTTTTTTTCTGATGTGTAGGGATTTTGGAGAGGCCATTAATAAGAGCTGGAAAAGAAAAGTTAAGTCAGTCTTGCTCCAGCACTGCCACAGTGTGGCTAGAAGCATACCAGACACTGTGTTATCAGACTTTAATAATGTATTAAATTTCTAATTCATTAGGAAACTGATGAAGTACACTTAGTTAAATCTCCTTCCATGTTGCAATAACTTAAATCATACTTAAGAATTTGTCCAGAAAAACCTATTCCTCTTGCAGTTCACAACAGAAACCGAGAAGTGGTAGAATGCATCACAGGCTTCTATTCATCAAATTAGAAGATCACAGCATCTTACATAAATAATTGGAGTTTTGTTTTTCTCAGTAGCTTACTACGAAAGACAACTGTCTGCTCCAGAGAACTTTTCTGTGGAATGCCCACAAAACATGAGCCATATGCAGACTGGTAACACATGTTGCTATAGCAATCGACAGACTAAAAGCAGTAAAAGCTACAAGGATAGCTTAGTCAGAAATGTAAATCTACAAGGGAAATCCTCCTCACAAGGTTGGAAGGTCATGAGGATTATTACATACTTTAGAATGGGAGCCACCATGAGATTATTTCTATCATGCTGGTTACTGCAAACTTTGTATTTTAATGTGCTAGATAAAGTAATTTGTCTTCACAGCAAAATACAGGAACATGCAAAATGAAAACTGAAGAATGCGTCAAGTGACTTGTCTGAGCTGCAGACTGAACACCCTAGTTCAGGCCGTGTTTATGTACACGTTTCAGTGTAAGCCTCACAAAAGCCAGGATTCCGGAGTATGGGACCCCCAAGTTTTGCAATGACACAACTAGAGCACATAACATTGTTTTACTCGAAAGTGCTCAGCCTACTTGCTTATTAGTATATGATTGTCTCCCATGAACAACGGATAAGCATGAAATTGCAAATTAATTGAATAGCACCAAATGATTACCTAAGCTAACATCAAGCACGATATTATCATTTGGACTTGGAAGAACACATTCACAACTGCTTCAGTGAAGACAGGTGATACAAGAACTTTTAATTCCTACAGGCAAAACAGGAGGTAAAAAAAAAGAACACTGCTGAGAACAGCAGTGAAGTGCCACTCGTTATAATCACAAATTCGTGTATCTTCCACAGTAGACAATAGAGTTCAATTTCAGAAAGAGTTTGGATGAGTTTAATGATAGATATAAGTGCCATCATCATGCCCTGAAGATGGAGCCAGAGCTTGGAAGTTTTGGAAGTAGGTAGAATACTGTAGCTGAACTATTAAGCATAACAAAACAGGTCATCTTGGCAAGTAGCTTGAGATCTTTCAGCTTTCTCTGTTCTTTTAAGGCGCTCCTACATTAGTGCTTTAATTCAGAGGAGGGGTGCATTTTCAAAGCAAACTTCCTGTGCTTGGTGTGTACTCAAGACCGCTGCATTGTACAGAAATTTAATTCCTTTAGAGTTATTCCAAAAGAAAAAGAACCCTTGAAATGTTTACTGTGTGGACACCAGGTCCTTTGCAGCAATTACAAGTACTGCAAACAAACAGAAAGAGACATAGACTTAGTAGTCTTTTCTAGACTGTTCTTCCTTAGTTTCTCTGTTAATAGTACTCGCAGTCATTAATTGCTCTCCTCCCTATGGCCACTCAAATGTCATTCTCGTCTTACCTTTTGATTAGAAATTCTAGAAATCCAGTTCCTAGTTCAGGTACATAGACCATAATATCCTGTCAAGGCAGGATAAGGTAGGCAAGGCATGTAAGCCTGCCATGTCGTTTTTAAATCCTTAATCCCAGGTAACCAGTTATTTCTACTTGGCAATGTACTGAGCTATACAGTAATATTATTTATATCCTAATAAAATAGCTCATCTTGCTCTCTTAGCCTTCCTACCCTCTGCACTTGCTTCAGTTTGAATTGACCTTGTTGACAGCCAATCATTACTTCATTAGGGTCTCACTTCGACACATGCAAGAGTAATAGTTCTGTATTTCCATGAAAATAAAAAAAAACAAACCCACAACCACTTTTCTAATGCAATCTTATGACTGTGCTTAGCTTTTTTCCCAGAGACTTTTACACTTTTGACTTTGTAATCTTATAGCACCAATATGCCCAACTCTTTCCTCTGGTGCTGAACAGATCAGGAACGAATTGCAAACTTGCTATTAGTTCCCGGCTCCATGCAACCTTACATTCTGTACAGTTTAATTAATTGTTTCTACTAATACAGTCCTCAAAAGGCTTCCTGTTCTTCTCAGGAGATATTCCAATCTGCTTCTGTGTTGACAGTGTCTCTGTTTCCCAACTACATCTTCATGAAATTTCAGTATGATTTTCTCACTGCAACACAGTCCCAAAGCCGAACACAGAGAAGCACCATTAATTATTTAATCTAGCAGCCCCCTGCTCAATGTACTTCATTATCTTATCTTTGGATTTCTTACCTCTTACAATTTCTCATATCAATCTCCTTACTAATCACTCTACATGCCATGGTATTCTGTTCTTTGCAGAAGTTTAAACAAGTCATACAAATACATTTACTTGAGTCAAGAACACACACACAAAAACCACAATCAACCAAAAAATGCAAACAACTCTAACCTGGCATCTTCAGGAAAGATTATTTTTAACAGAAATACTATCATAAATCCATCTAATTTATCTGAGATATAGACATCTGCTTCTACCTGTTAATTGCTCTCACTCTTAAGTATTTCTCATTTTAAATACGTTTTTTCCATTCAAAATCCAGTCAGCAGACTTCATTCCACCTTTGCTAGACTATATAGTTCTTTGAAATACTTCTAGTCTTCTACCATAATCCTGAAGATAAACTCAAGGAAGTCAGTGTATTAAGTAATTCTACTCTGATTTTTTTTACCATATTTGCATCTCTTCACTAAATCCTCCTTGACCTTTCAGTAGCCTTGAACTTTCAGCATCTGAGGTCTCAGCTTCAATAATTGCTGATGGTATATATGCAACCATGCTGTACATTCAAGCTTCGTAGACTCAAAATGATAGATTCACATCAATGCTTGTGTTCACCTAATCATCTAAAAGTTCTCACCCCAAACCCCAGTAACTACTGTTTTATTGTAACTGTTCAGTTTGCTTCCCTCCCTGGTCTCATTTAATTAATAAAACAGCACAAAACTTTGATTACCTTAACGATACTCCAGCAGAGCTGCCATTGCATGCTAAACTCAAACACTAGTGGATTAAAAAAAAACAAACAAAAAAATCGGCCTGCAATGTTTAACTTCTACCACGTGCAAACGTTCCTAATACTGCTTAATCATCTCAGCAGACAACCCTCTATCACTCTAAGAATCTTCTGAAGCCCTTAAAAATCACTAAAAACCTCCTCAGCACCAGCGACCACGACCATTATAAGGCTAAACGCAAGTACAAAACGTGCTTCGATGGAACAAGAAATAAGTGCAGAAGCACTTTCAGTGTGCTAAAACCAGCGTGCTCGAGAACGCTGCCCCCGGCACTTGGCAGAGACACCCGCCCCTCAGAGCGGCCGCAGGTGCCCGAGTTCCGCAGCCGCCCCGACCCGCAGACCCCGAGCGCGGCCGCCGGCCCTCACCCAGCGCCACGTCCCTCCACCGCCGCAGCTGCGCCGCGCAGCCCTCCCCGAAGTGCCGGCACAGGCAGGAGCAGGCGAACTCCAGCATCCAGTCCGCGGCCACGGCCTCCACCGCAGCCGGCGGAACAAAGTCAACGGATCCGCCCGCTGCTGCCGCCTCTCCCACCGAACTCCCGGCCATCTTCAACCTGCGCGCCAACGGCTGCCGGCCCCGCCCCCGCCAACGGTCCGGCTCGCGCTCCCCCGGGCCAGCCCCGCCCCTTCCCGCGCGGCAGCCATTCAGCGCGGCCGCCCCCTCCCGGCCCCGGCCGCCGTCACCTCCGCCGGGGGCCGGTCCTCTGACGGGAGACAGGCGGGGCCCGGGCTGGGCGTGGCCGTGACGTCATGCGGGGCGGGCGGCGGCTTCGTGCGGGGGCCGCGGGGCAGCGGCCCCGTGGGGGAGCGTGTCTCAAGCAGTCTCGTCGGCTTGTGGGAGCCCCTCTGCAGGGCACCCCCGTCACCTCCAGCTGAGGAAACGCCGTCAGGCGGCCGCGTATATATGTGTATATATGTGTATGTATGTGTATATATGTGTATATATGTGTATGTATGTGTATATATGTGCATCTGGAATGTTGTGTCCAGTTCTGGGCCCCTCAGTTCCAGAAGGACAGGGAACTGCTGGAGAGAGTCCAGCGCAGGGCCACGAAGATGATGAAGGGAGTGGAGCATCTCCCGTATGAGGAAAGGCTGAGGGAGCTGGGTCTCTTTAGCTTGGAGGAGACTGAGGGGTGACCTCGTTAATGTTTATAAATATATAAAGGGTGAGTGTCACGAGGATGGAGCCAGGCTCTTCTCGGTGACAACCAGTGATAGGACAAGGGGCAGTGGGTATAAACTGGAGCACAGGAGATTCCACTTAAATGTGAGAAGAAACTTCTTCTCAGTGAGGGTGACAGAACACTGGAACAGGCTGCCCAGGGGGGTTGTGGATTCTCCTTCTCTGGAGACATTCAAAACCCGCCTGGACGCCTTCCTGTGTAACCTCACCTAGGTGTTCCTGCTCCGGCAGGGGGATTGGACTAGATGATCTTTTGAGGTCCCTTCCAATGCCTAACATTCTGTGATTCTGTGATATATGTGTACATATGTGTATATATGCATAGGTGTGTCATTTGCACAAGCTCGGTGTGCACGTGCCTGCTGGGAATACATCATTTACTTGCATTTGAACTGAGGACTAACGTCACATCGATGCATTTTCTACAATTATTTTCTGGAAAGGAAGGGTCTAGATATAGGACATGTGTATCTTCAACTTGAATGTTTTTGGTTTTGTTTTGTTTTTTTTTTAGATGGGCCTGACAGAATTCCTTGCCAGAATGCAGAGGTTCCTGAGCCAACGTGACAGTTTGGTCAAAGTTTGTAAACTGCAACATTCTTAGATCAAGTACTTTTAATTTGTTTGGGTTTTTTTTGTTTTTGTTTTTGTTTTTTTTTCAATTGGAAAATCCACTGAGAACCACTGGCACTTCTTACTACTGTTTGCCCCACTGATTGATAGTTTGCACTGTTGCCCCAAATGCAGTGTTTTGGAACACATTCTAGCACGAAAGCAGTTTGAGAGTCCTCCCAAAACATTCTCCATTGGTTTTTTTCCACAAATAATACAAAAATGCAGCAGTTCCCTTGTTCTGAAGGCCTTCCTTTTAGATCCCTGCGTGAATCGGTCTTACATATTTTCATCTTAACCAGAATCTAGTGTCCGATTAAAAATATTTTTCAGAGAAGCTAGTGAGGTGGAAAAAAGAAGTTGTGCACTGAAATTGCCAAGGTCTCTTTCACTTATTGAAGCTTTTGTGGTGTTATTCCAGTTTATCCCTTTAGCTGTCTTTTCTGCCTGAAAGTCACACTTTCAAAGCCGCTGAGCTTTTTCAGGCGTGTTGTACTACAGTCTATTGTTGCATGACAAAGCTGCCGCTCAGCTCACAAACTAATTTCTCCTGAGTGTTACAGCATAGGTTCTTTTTTAAATCCTACTAGCAGTGCTGAACCGTGAGACCAATTGAACCCGTAGACTTTAGCAGGAGATACATTAAAATCCTCACAATCACGAAATGTACATTTAGTTGTAATAGTGGTTATATAGCATTATATGCAGTTACTTCAGAACAAAGGTGAAAGAGGTGGTTTAATACTCTTGATACACGTTTAATCAGCCAAAATGCTGCCCTACTGTAATATATAATACCTTATTAAATTACTTCAATGGTAATAGTTATGCAATATAGAATGATGGAAAAATCAAAGTAACAAAGCCTCAAAAGTTCTGTTAAAAGAATAGTACTGAAGTTATTAATTGTAAATAGAAATAAAGAATCAGACCAGAGTTCTGATAGAATAGTGTCAAAAACAACAGATGGTGGAAAATCGCATCTGTCTAGGAATTACTGACAATAACTTTCCATTCGGTGAAGGATTTTATTTATGAGTATGCCAAGATTATGCAAGTGTAATTTCATATAGGCATTTCACAGATTTATGGGTATTGTTTCTGAGCCAGTCACACAGAAGCAATTAGATGTAGCACATTTTTGAGAGGAGGAAAATACAATGGGTGAGGTTGGTCTGCAATAGAAAATAGCTACAGCTCTGCAACTGTGTTCTGTCTTTCCTTGGCCCTCTGGGCGTATGTCTACTGTGGTTTCAAATGGTTTGGGCTTCGAGGTGAAAAGTGTCAAGGCCAAACCAGTGACTCCCTTGTCTACAGTCACAGGCCACATGGGTGCTGGGGAATTCCCACCGTGAGCTACAAACCCAGCATTTCTGTATGAGAGCCTGTTTGGAAGGTCTGGAGGTTTCCACAAAATCCTGTGGCCCCTTAGTGGCTGGATACTGGTGCTTCCAAGGGGACACATTCCTTATGGAACCGTCATCTGCTTAACTAGCTAGAGAAAGTGTGAGAGAAAATGAGTGGAATTTCCTAAGAGACCGGATCAGGAGCAGGGTATTATCCAACATGTAGGTTCCCATTTTGCCTTTCCTAACTTAGATTACTTGATTCAGTATTACAGAATTCTCCTGGTTTCTTTGTAAATAAATGCATTTTATAGAATAAAAAGAAAGGGGAATTTAAAAATAAATGAAAGGCTAGATTTCTCCTGTTGAGAGTGGTATTAGTACTTGTAAGATATTTGGATGATTTCTGAAGCTTAAGCTATAGATCTCCTCATTGTATGCTTTAAATACTAGACATCTTAATGGCTCATTAAGCTAATACGTGTATGAAAGAATAAAGGTTGTATTATTCTCAGTTACTGTAATGCAGTTTTAGAGGCAAACGTATTATAGTATTCAATATAATGAACTCAGCAGGGTCTCCTCCCCTTTGCTGAGATTAATTCACTCACGGAAAAGGATTTGATAGGTATTTTATTGTGCCCCAGCTGAAGAACTACATTAGAGACTCAAATAGAGTTAAAGAATATATATAATAGGTGACTGCTTTATCACCAGTCATGTCCACTGGCATATTCGCATCACCAAGTGCCAAACCAATGTTCTATCACAGTGCCTGAGATTCCCCTTAGCAAGGAGAATTGTAACTTGGCACCTGTAGCACCAACCATAGTTGCTACCAGAAGCAAATACTTCTCCCATTTTGACTTTACTAGACATCTTTAATTTTAACCAGGGGCATGCTCTTATGGCCCATATCCCAAACTCTTGATGTTGTTACATGGAATTCTACTTGGTTAAGATCAAGACATTGAAATCAATTAAACAAATCCATGCTTCAGTGCGTTTAAATGATCTTTATGGATTACATTTTATGTAAATGAAGATGATCGATTGATAAAGATATGCAGAATGAATTCCTGAGTTACTGGCCAGATAGTGATAGTGACTGACATTTGGCACCATTTTCTTTGGAATGATCCCGAGATACACAATTTCAGCTTAGGTAACTGTATTTCCATGAAATGATTGTTAGAGGCCTCTTGGAAACTTTGCTCATTTAGAAGTAATAACTTATTTATGTGTTTATTTATATTGCTTGGTGTGCCAGGCACTAGGAACTAACAGCTTTGAAACTGTTCCCAGTGTGAAAATAAGGTCTTGGAATTATGATTCTCTGGCTCTGCTGATTAGCTGAACGTTGTATGTGTTTAGCACACTGGGAGAAAGAGAATGGCCTTGCAACAACTTTAATATTGTGAAAACAGTAAAAAGAGACATACTTACCTGTATATCTATAAAAGTGACAGAGAAGATGAGCTGTAGTTAATACCAGAAAATGTGAGATTCAGTTGAGTGGGTGAAACTGAATCTGGTGTTGTTATCAACACAAGCTTTCAAATGAAAGGAGGATCATTTACTGTTGTTTAAAGTTTAAAAGTGGGAGGTTGGTAGACTTCATTAGATTTCTAAGACTGTTTTAAATAGCTGTTGTGACAGGTAATACCTCTGAACATATGCATGAAAGTAGTTTGCCATGATCAGACATATCACAATGAATGTCAAATTAATTTGCAACATTAATACACTCCTAGAATTACAATTTTATTCAGTCAGAGCTCTGGATATATTGCTGACAGTCCCTGTGATTTCATTCTGTGGAAGTCATGATTAGAAGTTCCAAGGAGAACAAGACATGCTGATTATCCAAAAATCATTTTTATTGTTAACTGTGGGTAAATACTGGCGTGAAACTTTTCTCACAGAAAGCAGAGGTAGATGCATAGTGATGCAGTGATGCCTCTTTTTACTTTGTTCATTTCTGTGGATGAGAATGAAGGCTTAGACATGAAAAACAGTAGCTACTCTTTCCTGTTACTATGTTACACTGTAGAATTGATTTTTTGTATGTACTAACCTCTTTATTTCTTTTGATTACTGGGAATTGTATTTTGTCCTCCCCAAGAAATGCAGGTTATTTTTGATTTAGGTTTGAAATATTTCATAGAAATATTAGTGCTTTTCTGCAGTCCTCACTAAGGTAAACATACTTGTGGAACTTGCTTGAAGTGATTAACAGGGCTCGCTTATATGGTCCTAATGAGGAGGGGTGTTAGACAAGCAAGAATGGGGAGTAATTAGTAGTTCTACTGTTGCTGCCATAAGGAACTTCTTGCTTTTGTTAAACTAACAACAGTAGAAGATTAAAATGCAAAATGTGTTAAATGCAGGCAGTTGCTTGAGTAGCTGAGCTACTGAATTCTACTTCTTTATGGATCTGTGTTTGGTGTTAGGATGCCTTAGTATTTAATAAGGTAGAAACACGTCTTGCAGTTGAAGCATTCACAATGGCTCTGTTCACCGTGGATTATCCAAAGTCTAATCAGAGTAAAGTTCACTTTGAACCCTTTTCCTTAATGAGTGCACTAAGTTGTAATAATCTTTTAAGAGGCTTTTTAAACTTTAATAGCATGGATATGGATACTGTACTGATACTTCATAGTCTACAGCTCATCTCTTGCCATCTAGTAGAAAAAAATTGACGTTGAAAGAGATTATGAAGAATAACTGCAAATTGCCATTTGAAAACTAACGCAAGAGAGCAAATCATAAAAATATATTTATTTTGTGAAATAAAGAAATAATTTCATTAGTAGTTTAAATAACAGTAAGTGATAACATAACTCAACCTGAATTTTTTGCAGTAGGAATACCTAAATGGTAATTTTGTAGAGTTTAGCATTAAATTGTTGCTGTGCTGATTTCCAATGTGGGAAAACATGAGGATGAAGAGTGAGAAACAACAAAACAAATCATGGTTATTTATTATAATTTTAAAATTTATTCCTTTTGGCACTGTTCATATTTGGTTTGTCTTTACTTTCTGAAAATAAGATGTATTTTATAGTTACAGTAGTTCAGCATGATTAAATACTTTTTAATTTACAGATTAATGCATTTGAAGGCACATTGGTGATTAAAAAATATTTTTGTGTTGCTTCTTGTGGTTGTGTCTTCATTAAGGAGAAGAAAATATCTGTTTAACTACATCTTAGTTCACCTGTAGCAACTAATACCAGATAAAATCCTCATTAAGACAAAGTCAGTTTGTAGTTTTAAACCAAGTTAGCTGCTTTGAGTAAATTCTTGTTCCCTCTGAGCCCTCTGATATTGTTGGCTAACAAAACTGCAGATTGTTTTTCTCATCATCTGATCAATAGTGTCTATTTTTCACTCTATCAATGCATCAGTAACTTTGGGTGTCTAAACAGTGAAAAGTCCTCAGTTACCATGAGCCAATAATGCAATTATTCTATATTTTCATGGGGAGTATGAAGCCTTGTCTGTGCAGTACTTTTTCCCAAAATGCTGAAAAGAAATAGTTTTGTAAATGTAGAGTTCAACTTTGAATCGTTTAGGTACTCAAAACTTCCATTAAAGCAGGTTCTCAATCTTCCTTGGCTCATAGTGCATTGTTCACTATTGGATTTTATTGCCACATAATGACAAAATATAAAAGGTTCTGGTGTGGATAAGGCAGCTCTAGTTGAGTCATTATGATTGGATTTCAGGTCGATCAGGGCTTCTTGTATAATGTTGGTTATCAATAGACGATGGCTTTGTGAGGACTGAGTAGAATTCAGTCTGGTTTTAAAAGCAAGCACTGGAAAATGCCCAAATGCCAGGTCTGTGCTGGAGGTCAGGCTGTGCTTCCTGCTGGTTGAGGCACCACACTGCAGATTTCTAGTGACAGTACCCAAGTGAGGGCCATGTCTCCTTAGGAAATCCAGGAGGACAAAAGAACAGGCTCAGTCCCTTCCAACCCCAGCCAACAGGCAGGGAAGCCCTGGAAGGAAGGGCATTAATCAAGGAAGGGCATTAATCAATAATTAATTGATGCCTGATCTATGGGCTTTCAGTGACAGTGCCAAAGTTCCCATTTTTTGTTCTAGTGCAGAACAAAAATATGGGTCACAACCTCTGTGTTTCTTGTAAGATACAGTTATGGTTTTGATTAGTGTTTCCATCATGAACTGATGAAGAGAAAGTAATGTTACATTTTGCAATTCTGGTATCATTTCCTGAGGAAAAAATAGTGCTGAAATATTGAAAGGCAGCTGCTTACTTACATGAAACCGATTTGAAAATTCAATGCGTATTTATGAAAGTAATTTCAGTTGTGGATTCTGTGGTGTCCATAGATTAAGTCTGCTGGTGTTTCAGTACTTGGATGAAAACCTGTAAGCACTAAAAGTGCTGTTTGAAAGGTAATTTGAGTTATTTTATTGAGGGAAAGTTTATTGTCTGACAGGCTAAAAATGAATCAGCTCTGTTAACATCAGGTCTTGAATATATCCATTAAAAGTTGATATTCCATTTGAAGAAAGCTACAGGTTAGAGAGTTAAATATGCAAACTCTTTTCAGAAGATCAGGGCCTGGAAAGTGACTTGCTGTCACCAAAGATAACTAAGGAATTTTTTTGTAGACACTTTCACCATTTGGCTGTGCAGGCAGTTGAGGCCTGTAGTCTGTGAGGTACTCTGAATCCTTTAAAAACCCAACCCACTACCTAATACAATATAGTCTGATTCCGCGCCCCCCCCCAGTTTTTAACTTTCTTCTAGATAGAAGAATGGACATGGATTTCTAGAGACCAAAAAATGGTCTGAACGAATTTTACTGAACTTGTGATTTAGTTTTTTCTAGACTCTATGAAAAATTGCTTTCAGAGAGTCAGTAGAAACCTGTTTTAAGCCTATACAGTAAATTAAGGTTTAACATAACGATATTCTGACTATTTAGATTGTTTTCTTTCCTAATAGTTGTATTAGAAATGCTTGAAGTTTTCCTCTGAATAGATTAGAGAGGGGTACCTTTATGCTAACCTAGTGGCATCTCAGTACTTCGTCACTATGATCTCTATGACCTGCTGTGTTCCTGGTCTATCAGGAATATTTTTTTTTTCTTTAGGGCCTAATCCCAGCCACACATCACATTTCCAGCTTTGCATAAAATAGTTTGCCTGCTTTCTAGCTGCATTTGTGTTTAGCCACAGGTCAGATTGCACCAAGAAAATTGTGGAGATTTTCTGTATTTTCTTGCTAGCATCAAGTCCATTCCTTTCCTAGGCTGCTATGGAGTTGGGATGAGATGCTGGGGTGCTGGATATTTTTTTTTGAAATGAGCTCCACAAGAAAGAATAGAGGGAGAAGATGGGAAAAGATTAAATACCTCAAATAGAAAGATCTCCTAATCTTGCGCATGATTAAAGACATTTTCATCTGTGTCTGAACTGCAGTGGTGTATCTTGGTCCTTTGACTGTCCAGACTCAGTGATTACTGGAAATGCTCCCACTTTGTTTCTCCTGTGTGGCTTAGTCTGCTTTCTGTGCTGCCAAAATTTGGAGGGTCAGAGGACTTACACAAGGCCCAGGTCTTGCTGCAGGGTGGAACCATGGGGCAGCTGGAATGTCACTTGGAACTGCGGTTGTGGAGTTACCTTTGGGTACCATGGAGAGATGTGTGGGCTGCAGGCTGCTTTGTTATTGAATAATATATAAAACTCAAAATTCTTTATTTCAAATGCAATTATCCAGATCAATGGCAAGAAGAAGAGACTGGGAGAAGCAATAAAAAGAACGTGGGTTTTGTTTTTAAAGAAAGAGGAGATTTGGAATGTGGTTGAGGTAGAACAGGAAGATGGAACAAATTTAGATTTATGAATAGTGCTTCAAATTCAGAGAGGGAACTCTTAGATTAAAAGCTAAAAGGGAGAAGTTCTGCAGTGCAGTGAACCGTGTCTTGAAGTAAGTATAGCACAATGGGGTTGTGAAGCTAAAGCGTGCCTCTGAGCTCTCATAATAATGATAATCAGCAAGCTCACCAAAGGGCCGAGTTTGGTCTTCCGTTTTTATTTCATTGTAACAGCATTCGGATGTAGAAAATTAAAAATAGCTTTCTATTTTGAAAATGAGTAAATAATATTCCTTATTTTCTGAATGGTAACGATGGTCTGTTGTAGTTGCATTTGAAGCAAAACTTTACCTGTAAAAAAACCCAGTTATTTCCATGACACATCTTGAAAGAGAAAAATTCCCAGTACAGCTTTTATTTTCTGTCACAGTTTTTGGGCTATAAAAAGAATTGGTCCACTTTAGGCAAAAAGGTGTTGGGGTCCAAGCTTGGTTGTTGTTTACTAGTAAGATGAACAAGAAATTGATTTTTATCCACCACCTCTGAATATTAGGCTGAGTTACCTTGGCTTGACTATCCAAAAAGGGCTGCTAAATCTTTCCAGGCTTCTGCTTTCCATTCTGCAGGCAATAATGTTTACTCACCCTTGTAAAGTCCTTTGAGGTCTTGTATCTATGACAGTGCGAGTAGTAATTAGCAGTAATGCTGAACAGAGAGGAAAATAAAAAGGCTTAGAAGCACCGTATTTCATTTTTTGTAAAAAATAATGGATTCTGACTTTATTTGCATAGCCAAATGAGTTATTTCTGTACACATTGTCTGCCAGAGATCCCTGTATAATATTGTCAAGTAATGAAATCTAAAGACACTATGGATTACTGCTTTGGTGTATATGCAATGTTCAATGTAAAGTGGTTTCATGCAGAGAACTGAAATGAGACACAGATGATTCATTTACACATTTATTTACTATCCTGCTTATTCTATCAGACTGAAATGGAGAACAATGCATTTATTTTACAGACATTTGACATAAATTAAACAGATATTTTGATGCTGAACAATTGTACAGACTACAACATGCATATTAATATGTAGATTGGTGCAGAAATATTTAGTTGATCAGCAAAAGCTAGTATGACAAAATAATAATCACATTTCCTTTTTTATGAAGTTAGAATGCAGGTGATATGGAGACATTGATACAAATACCACTAAATGTGAGAAGTTATTAGTCTAATGGAATCAAATGGTTAGGTGAAAAAATAAAGCTACTATCAAACAACCTTATCTACAAAAAGAAATTAAATCAAAATGTTTCTAACAAATACACTAATGATGAAAAAAAGCATGTTTGATGCAATTACCATTGCAAAATGCCCTACTATTCCCTTGCCCCAGCCCCAGATACAAACAGCGCATGAAGCAAAAGCAGCATATTCTCCCATAAAATGTCTGGGGCATTTTGTAAAGGCAGATGAATGAGATTAGACAAGACTTATCACATATGCTTTTATCTCCTAGTGACAGTTCTTTTATAGAAAGGTATGTTGTTAATATAGCAATTCATGATGAAAATTTGCTAATTCTGTAAAATTGAACAATAGTGAAGACACTGCTATCGCGCCAAGAGAACTTGAAAAAATACCGTTGTGCTTTTTTTTTGTTTGCAGCATTCAGAGCATTCACAGAGGGATACAAAGTAAAGTTCATTAAACTCAATAAAACTAATAATTGTCATGCTACTGTATCTATGAAACTAACACAGTAATAACTTATGAATTAGTACACATTTTTAGTTGATATTTACAGTGATCTTAAAGCAATAGGCTATGTATTCGACTCTCAGGTTCTTTGTACACTAATCCATTCATATTTCAGCTTATCAGCATGGCTCCTTTGACTTCTGAAAGAGTTATACAGGTAAAACTCTGCATAACTCTTTGAAAATTTAGACGTATAAATCCAGAACTCTGCATCTTAGCAGAAGTACCCCTGATTATCCCCAACAGTGCTTTTTCTTTTTTTTTTTTTCACTTCGTAATACGTGTTACAAACTGTTCCTGTTGCATAAAGCTATAATATATTGCTCCATTCTTCAGTTTTATACAGGCAGAATTCCCATTGGCGTTCTGCTTAAGGACTTCAAGAACAGGCATAAATGTTTTGTATTCTGAACCTCCACTGGGAGATGCTATCTGACCAAAACTTAGAGCAAAAATACCAGTAGAAGACCTATGTCTTTCACCTTGAAATCATTAAAAGAAGATAAGGAATAGGCTTTTTGTTTCTTGCATTACCTTTAACAAGATATGTCCTAGACATCAGAGCAACTAAGCACACTATCAAAACCCTACTAGCCCCCCAGTTTAAATAAATTTCAGCCGATGATCCCAATAGAAAGATACCTAGACATGGTAGACTGGCACGAAATTTTCAGGCTGAGCTTCTGATCCTGCATCACTGCTCAGCCATTTGCAGAGCCATTTGCTCTTATTCACGCCAGTATAAATGAAGAGTTACTGTTAAGTGAAATAGGGCCACTTGCAGTCAGTTTAATCATTCTGCCGATTTAATGATTTTGGAGTGAGAGTCGATCTGGTGCTGTCTGTACTGCCTTAATCAAATGTAACACCAACTTTAGACTAAATTGACTATAGAAATATGCAGTGTTTCAAAGTGTGGTCCAAACTGCAAACCACAACTGTCCAAGGGTTGTAAAGAATTTATTGTTTAGGTGATTCCACTTGGGTTAAGATGGAGAACGCACTGGGGACAATTTCATCTTTGGCTATATATTGCTCTTTTTATGCAATATCACTGATGACAACAGCAAAATTTGTTTGACTAAGGGATTTAGCCAAGACTACAGAGACTGGAGATAATAACCATGGCAGAGATAGTCTATGTCTACATTAGCAAGAAGTGCAACACAATAGAAGCAAATTTGTTGAGGAAAACAGTTTGTGCTGACAATTTACCCCATGTATATCAGGGGTACTATTTGGGACTAGATCTAGTCTGGTACCAAGACCCGAGTGCTTTGTACTGATTGCAGCACAGGAGGTGCCCTCATGGAGCAAGTTTTCTGGTTCGGCTTCATCCAGAAGTAATCCAGTTCACATGGTCCAGGATTGCTCTGTGATGTGAACCGAAGCATGAGAAGCCGAGATACACCGTAATGCCAGTGTAAACATAGCCATAGACTTCCCAATTTAGAAGTATACATTATTCCTGCTCATGTTAAAAATTGATTTAAATGCTTACTTGAGATAAAAAATTACCCTAATGAAATTAATCACCTGGAGTGCTCTTAGAGTCAGGGTTTACATTAACCACAGGACCGCAGTCAATGTCTACGGTAATGACATGTCACCATTCTGTTTGGTTCATGAGTATAATTAGGATAATCTTACCTTTTTGAATTAAATGTTAGCTAATAGCATGTTCTTCAGCTACTTTTAATTTAAAAGAGCAATAATACCTGTGTGCTACTTCCTTGTTCTACAATGGGATTCATCTGGACCTGTGTTAGGTGTCATAAAATAAAATTAAATAGCAATCAGTAAGAATATAGGACTATAAGGTATCGCTGCTGTTTTGGAAGAAATCTCCATTGCACTAAAGGGCAATACTTCTTAAATATCATAACACCACCCTTCTAAAAAATATTATCTAAACCTGCAACAGAACTAATATGAAGACGAGTACATTACTCCACCTGCAGATGCCACATGGTGTATGATTATTGAACAAGAAACCATCAGATGATGAAAACAGTTTTGTCTCTGCCTGCCGAAAGGAAACCAACAGTGTAGCTGCGAAGGATCTGGCTCCCAGAACACCTGATCTGTTTTAGAATGTGAAAGCATTTCAGCTGGAGTTTAAACTGAGTACCACTAAAGAATAAAAACATATTGGACAAGAGACAAATATTCACACTTCCACCTATGGCTCTCTTAATAGCATTTAGCAGCTCTTGCAAAAGCACTGAACAAATGCACTGAAACCTCTTGCAGGTTGAGGGAGACACTGGAGGCCGTCGGAGCATTTGAAAACTAGAAAACGTGAAGCTGTGAGATGCTATGGCTGCAACAGTAACAGAGAGAAATGACACTCAGTTCTTGCTCCTTTGTTCAAATGCAATAGAATCCATCTGGCCATTTCTGCCAGACCACCAAAATGCTTTCCTGATAAACATGACACATCAACTTGTTTGGTGGGTTGTCTTCTAATCGCTCCCAAGAAGAAGCGAAGGTTGATGTTTGGAGGGCAATGGGAAGAGATCCAAAGATCAACAAAGGTAAGAACACACAGTATCTTCTTTTTCAGGAAAGTCTTCTGAAAAATGATTGCAGATCGGATGTTCATGTAGCTGGCGGGTGGTTAAGAACATCACTAAAAATCTCAGTAGAGACCTGTTCATTCTAGGATAAAAATTAAAATGGAGCAGGACTACAATTAAATAATTTGCTACTGGCTTTTTTACCTCATTAAGTGTGAGCAAGGACTATTTTTTATATGTTTTACTGTATCTTTTGTTTATATAGTATATTAAAACATGCCTTGTTTTCTGCCTTTCTTGCCCCTTTGCTGTTTCTTGCTTGATCTATGCTGTCTACTTTGAAAAAAACATATTTCTTGCTTTTTTTTTCCTTTTAAAATATTTTTTTTTCGTGATCGTAATGTTAAACTTTACTCTCTATCCAAATGATTCAAAAAATATATGAATGAAAAAAACCAGTCAGGTAGGCCCTGGACATTTTTACCAGGCTGACTGTATTTGCAATAGGGCTTGAAAAAGACAACTGGCTTTTGTACTACACTGTGGTTTAGATATGTGGTTGAAGAAGTTAATTAAATAATTTGAAGGAAAACCTCATTTCAGATAGACCTAAAGAAACAGAAGCTCCGTCTACATATTGGGGAAGAGACCGACTTTTAAAAGAACTGGTTGTTTTTCAAGGAATAAAAATATGTTGCCTGGTGTTACGTGTAAGGAAAAGGCTCAAGAAGCCAATTATCATTTTGTTATAGGCAAAAATACAATTTTCTGTACACACTTTTGGTTATGTGGTATTGTGCTATAAAGCTCTTCAAGTCAGTTGCTCTAATGTTAGATCAGACATCACCTCTCTGACATCAGTAATGTTTGAATTTGAGACCAATTTTGAAGTGAGGACACAGTGCATTAGATTGCTGCATTAGCACAGAGGCTACTATGTTCTATACAATGAAGCATTAAAAGGCCTTTTGTGTTTTTATTTAAAAAAGTGTATTTTATATAAATTCTATAGTGCAATAACTTCCTGTACCATGTTACATTCGTTATGTTATATGCTTCCCCTGTAAACAGCTTTCCTTCATGAACTTCCTTTGCAGTTTGTGCGATATATTCTTCCCCCCACCCTAGATTTGGATGACTGTGACTATTTACTCAAAAATTGTTCTGATTACTCTGTGAACATCTTTTAAATGTGTACATTTGGTTTCATCATTGAAAATGAATGAAAACTTTGATTCAGGATTCTGCAGTTAGTATAAAATATAAAAAATAGACTGATTGCAAAGCTATCTCCCTGAACAATCTTCATTTTCCAGTGATACAAAGAGTCAGACCCCTTTCAGATGCACAGGGGAGTAACTTCATCCTAAGATTCCTTAAGTTGTTTTGAAATTCCACAGCTGTTGGAGACTTGACTCCAGAACTCAAAAACAACCTTCCCCTTACTCTGGTGAATGGGTAATAAGTCTGAAATGGCTTCAAAGTTTTGAAAAACCAGAAAAATATACTCAGGTAATTTTGCATAATTTGCTACATAGCAATTCATGATGAATTAAATGATCCCGGACTGCACTTCTTACACCTGCTGCACTGGAATGAAAGCTTGGGCCAGTCCTGCAACTGCTCAAGTAAATATTCTGATCAGGGGTTGTACCTGAGCTCGGTATTCAGGAGTGGATCCCATGTATGCAGTCGAGACTGGAAAAAATGGATGCCTCAGCCTGTGCTTCTGGAAATAATATTCAGCATAGTCAAAAGTATATAATGAAATTATACCAAAAGCACTTCTAAAGCTTGATCCTTTTGCTTCCAAGATTTCAAAAAAATACATCTGTTAATAAAGAGAATTGCATTTCCTTTGCCTGTAAAATTTCAAAATAAATGTGCTTCTCTGAAAACATTTAAAATATGGCAGTCAATAAGGGCCTGGTCTTCTCATTTGATTTATATAGTTAAAGCTCCTGTTGATTTTAATCAAGAGAGAGAGACTCTTGCCATCCTCATTTGTATTTCAGTCAGTCCCTTTTTCCATCAGACTCCCATTGGTTTCAGGGGAAATTCATCTGCATAAGGATTGAGGCTTTGATTTTACCACTGTTGACTTGTTAGTGATTTTAATAGGCCAGAATCAGGTTTGCATAAAGTTTAGCTCAGGAGAGCTTAAGGAATCAAATCTCTGCTCCTGCCTTACGTCCCCCATGGCTGGACTCCTCTTTTTCTACCGAGTGGCACAGATCTGAGGGAGCTTTTCCAAAGTGTAAGGGTCACCTGGGGGTAAAAGCACATGGTAGGAACACAACACAGACCTCAGTCTTGCCAGAACAACGTCATTATCTTGAATGGGATTTTTCTGTGGATCCAGAGCATGGGATCAGATCCCATTTGGACTTAGTTTGGTCTTCTTTAGTTCACTAGGATGTAAAGGCAGATCGAACAGGCCCATGTGATTTCATAAAACTGCACATAGAAAATACAGACCAACACTTTAGGCATATAAAAATTGACTGGCATTTAGTTTTAGTCACTGAAAATATCTAGCAATGAAAAAATAAAAATAAATATAGAAGATTAATGACTATAAAATACTCAAGAGCTAAGTTTTGGAACAGTGAGACACAACATGATTGAAAAATGTTAAGCAGAATGCCATATAAACTGGTAAAACTGAATGCAGCAAGAAGTTGCAATGAACTGCAACAAAGGACAAAAAAAAATCATTTTTATTTTGAGAATTAATGACCAGACATTGTTCAGAAAAAATAACATTATATTCCCAGTTTTTCAAATGACTGAAAAGACACCTCAACATTATCTTGTTAAGATAATTAGAAAATTTATGGAAATATAGAGAACATTCTTTTGTTTCTTTGTTTGTTTTTTGTTCTAAACCAAAGGATTGTGCTGGGCTCATTGTTTGGCTTAGTCACCAGAATCCGTGTTTTGGGGCTTTTCAAGCTTGCCTCTTTTCCATGGGCCAGGCTTGAGTGAGGTCTGTGGCATTAGCCCAGCCATTTCAAGCAGAGGGCAACGTTGCAACAAAAATGCTTGCTCTTTGACATTAAATGCATTAGGTGCTGACTTTTACTTATTTAAGTGACAGAAAATGACACATAAGTAAAAATTAACCTAGGTGCACTACACAAAGTAGAAGCCTGCTGTTACAAACCACGCGTTGGTTGGTCTAAAGTGCTTTTAAGGCTTCCATTCTTGCTGTCTCAGTGTCTTTGCAACAGCGCTGATCTGGAAGAAGCATTTGCTCCCTCCTGTGCACGAGGTCGTGCGAGGCCTTGACTCCGGCAACCAGCGCCAGGAGCAGCAGGGAAATGATGCCGGAATTTCTAAACACCTCCTCAGACTTGGAACTGCTGGACCCTCTGGTTGTCCGCTGCGAGGCTGGACTGCTGCTCTTACAAAATTGTTGTAAGGGAGTGTCCAATCTCAGCAGAAAAACAGAGGACAGCAAAACCAGACCTGTATTCTGTTTTCCTAAAAAAAAAATATAAAAATAACATTTTATAGGACATGCCTGTGTAGCAGCATACTTTTGCTTATGATTAGGATGATGAATTTAATACACTTTCTATGATTTAAAGAATTAAAGCGATCTATAGGCTTTTTTGTATCCTAGCATAGCAAGCTATTGGTGCTGGATAAAAAATTAATAGCTTTTTTCAGATAGTGGTTAGATGAGTACTTTGTAAAGAAGGCTATGGATCAGCATCTTTCTTTTATAAAGCTGGAGAATGTCAGAGAAACCAAAGATGCTTTGGCAGGATTGACATTTCCCTTTATTTAAGCATAGGGGAAAGCCTATACTCTGCATTTGGAACAGCCATGGGCATATGGGTGAGGCAAAGTTGGTGAGTCAGCTGATACCTTCTGTCAGTCCAAAGGATTGAACTGAAAAGCACAGACAAGCTTCAGGGCATGGAAGACCTGGGGCAAGTCACATGTACTTGAAACTTGCTTTTTCCAGCTATATGATTTGTGATAATACAAGGTACCACTTCCCCCTACAAAGCTTGTCTCTTATGTCCTTGCACCGCAATGGCTTCAAGAACATTGCCAGTATTGAAGTGCGGGCACTGCATGTAAAGAAAAGGGAAAGAGAGCTCAAAGATCATGTAGAAGCAACTATTGTTAAATCAAAGGAAAAAAAGAATGTGGGTAATTTTTTTTTCTTTAAATACCAAATAAAAAGAAATATTCTAAGAGACTGAGAAGTTTTGGATATGTCTGTATAGCCATTTGGCACTATTTATTGCCATAGAAATAACTCCATGTTTTTTTATTTTAAAACGGAACATTTTTTTTCTTAGTTATGAAATGTTGGCCGTTTTCTATAAACATATCAAATGCTTCAAGTTCTGGTCATTAAATCTTTGCTTTTCCTTACAGGATCATTGATTAAACTGACAAATGCAATAACTAAAGTTATGCAAATAAAAAAAAAAATCATGATTTACAGCACAGATAAACTAAAATACTCTAGTCCTTAATTAACAGATATACTCATGAGCTTTTAAACAGAAAGCAAGATACATGAGATGCTTTAAGTAGAAGTTGCAATTTTGCAACATAAGTCTGTACAAAACCTCCAGGCAGCACGCTGTGAAGGAAGTACCTGTGTCCCAGTAAATGCTTTTTCCATAAATCCTTGTTAACAGTAGCTTTCCCCCCAACCCCAAACTATTTACAAATATATGCATTTTGCAAGCTCAAAGCACCTTGTTTCACATCTTTATGAATGCATGCATTGACATTTCATCCTTTCATGTGCAAATTCTAAAATTCATTGTAACCAAGAAAACAAAACAAGTTAAAAGAGTTCAAAATCTGTCTACAATCATAAGTGAAAGGATCAAAAATGTCAGATGTTGCAGAACACTGGCTCCTAACGGAGCTTGCTTTATTTTATTCACTGTTCTTGAGTCATTTTTTTCTTTTTTTTTTCCAGTTTGTTACAAAAAGCAGTCTTTTTTTTTTTTTTTTTAATTAAACAGTATTTAAACTAAACAACTCTTCATGCCATGCAAAAATAACATTTTATGCACTTTTTTTTGAGGCTTTCCATGTTTTAGTTCATAGGCATTACTAACTGTGTTTTAAGAAAAGTTATTTTTATTGCTTTTGTAACTAGTCACATGCTAGTTTCGCGTGTGGGACAGTAACCAGTTTCTCCCGGACTTGAATGAATTTCTGGGGCAAATAAATGGTTTTCCATTTTGTGACCTTCTTGGTTACTGTCTTTCTTTACCTCACCCCCAGCATGGTAAATGTCTTGGGTACAGTTGTGGCTCATGCTTTTGGGTGAAGAGCTGACCTGTGGCTCCTCTGTTAAATGGTTGCCATCACGGTGTTTATCCCCACAGCAATTTGTCTTGATATCCTGATGCTTTTCATGTTTTATACCATGTAACTCCATAAACTCTTCTTCTTCTCCCGTGTCTATTTCAGTGAAGCTTCTCCTCTCTTTTGAAGGGAAAGTGAAAACCTTTTGTCTGGGAAAGAGAGGGGATGATTTTTTAACAGGTCCCTGACAAAGTGCTGATGCGTCAGCACCAAGTAAAGGTCGTTCACCTTGAGGTGAATTTTCTTCTAGGAGAATGGTGCTGATGTGCTGAGGGGTGGCCTGGGTGAAGTCTGCTCCTGCCGTCACTGGCAGTGGCCTCGCAGTGCTCGGTGGAGTTGGTGGAGCACCACCTCTATTGTCTTTAAAATTAACTTTAAGGGATCTAGATTTTAATGGGTTGCTACCTTTCAGGGAACTTTTGGGGCTTTCCATGGCAGTGTCTAAATGCAAATGACCATGCAAACCAGTTTGGGATCCACTGCCGTCACTGATAACAGCTCTGTCAATTGGATTATAGTCAAAGGTGACATCGGTTGGAGAAAACATTGCATCTTTTGTGAATGATATAAATTGAGAACTCCTTACTCTTTGGTTGCCTTCCAGGTTAACAGCATCGGCTGGAAATCTCATTTGCAAGTGAGAGCCAGGAAACAGAGAAAGGGGAGACCTCTCCGTTTCTGTGAAGTCGGTCGCACAACTGGCAAAACTGTCAATACTGGATGTGCTTCTCATGTCTGTTACGATGTCCATAGGTCCAGTTGGCAACGGATCTCTCTGACCTGAAACTTCTTCCATTTCTATTTCTTCTTCATAGACAGGTGGTTTTGCTGACTGGTCTTGGTAACCAGCATTAAGATTAGGCTGAGACTGAGTTTTAGTAATTTCATTATACAACATCTCCAGTTTTTGGGCACTGAGGTGCTGTGGGCTGGAGGATGCTGCGGTGTTGTTTAATTGCTCATGGGAGTCCTGTTGACTAACTTCTTGATATTTGTTCTCATAAGACTTGTTTGAGCTTGTTTCAGACATTGTCCTTCTGGCCCACTTCCACCGGCTTGGGGACAGGTGGTTGTCATCAGGTGTCTCCTTTGGATTGTCTGCTTCTCCGGGCTTACCTGAATCTACTGCTACATCTATCATTTCCATGCTGCGAGCAAAGGCATCTTTCAGATTCATGGAGACAATACTGCCATTTCTTTTCGCTCGCTCAAGTGCTTCTCTCCTTTTAATTGCCTTTTCCTGTCTTTTCTGCTCCTTATAAAACTCTGAGAAATTGTTCACAATAATTGGTATGGGCAGGGCTATGACTAGCACTCCAGCGATACAACAAAGTCCTCCAACTATTTTACCTAATAACGTCTTAGGATAAATGTCACCGTATCCTACAGTAGTCATAGTGATTGTTGCCCACCAGAATGATGCAGGGATACTGGTAAATTTTGTAGCATCCTCATCCTTTTCAGCAAAGAATACAAGACTCGAAAATATCATTATTCCCATGGCTAAAAATAATATCAACAAGCCTAATTCATTGTAACTCCGCCTCAGCGTAAAACCTAAAGACTGAAGGCCTGTTGAATGTCTGGCGAGCTTAAGAATCCTTAGGATCCTCATAATACGAAATATCTGAACCACACGTCTGACGTTTTGGAACTGCAGGACACTTTTATTGGACTCCGTGAGGAAAATGGTGACATAGTACGGCAAGATAGCCAGTAAGTCAATGACATTTAACGGGCCTTTGAAGAACTTCCACTTATTTGGTGAGGACAGAAAACGCAAAAGGTACTCCATGGTAAACCAAGCAATACACACAGCTTCAACGTGTGCTAGCTGAGGGTTGTCATTTGGCTGCCCAAATTCATCTATTTCTTGAAGCTCTGGCAGCGTGTTAAGAGACAAAGCAATGGTGGACAGTACGATGAACAGAATGGACACAATGGCCAAAATCTGTAAAACAAAATAAACAATGTTTTGGTTAGACTGATACAGGTGTATTTGTCAGGGCTTGCTCAAATCCTTTCAAATGTGCATGAGTCAAATAAATTCAGAATGGTGGAAGCTGTTTTGGCCTCTGCATTCATTATTTGATTTTAATGTTTTGATTTTTGCACAGAGAGAAAACATTAGAATCATTTTAGACTGGTCAAAACCTGATGGTGTCACTGCCCGCAGTAAAACAATTCATTTCAGAAAGCAAGCCATGACTGGTCTTGCCATTTTTAAATTACAATGGGAGGTGCTATGCATTATTGCAAGTTGCTGAGTGAAGAATATAAAGTTCCTGCTAATGTGCAGAACATTATTAGTTTTCTGCATTAAGTGTAATTGCGTAAAACTATACACAGTGTGCGGAAGTGACTGGGACATACCACGTGTGAGCTCTCAATTTAGTACTACGTAGTGCACACCTTCCTAAATTATGAGACAAAAGTCAAAATTAAGAAGAGCAAACAAGAAACATTGTTCAGGAGACTAGTCTTGCCGAATTGTAATGTCTAGATAAATTTCAGGTGTGACAAGAATTGAAGGTACTGGCCCTGAATTGGGTTGAGAGAGCAAGATGTTAAAAAGTAAGCACTAGTATGAAGATGAACCCAGTTTCTCATCATGATTAAAATGTGCAAGTAGAGGAATGCTTCCTAGAAATAATGTTTCAATTTCTGTCTCAGGAGACAGGTTTTCTGAAATATTTTGCAGTTCAATTTGATAAAGTTTAGGCACCTCCATACCTCACAGCCTTTCATTTTGCCTGGAATAGCTGGTCATTCTCATTTACAGAATCAATATTACGAGAAAAGAAATGAATAAATGAGAGAACCTAATGATTTTCCTACAAAGTTTAGTTATTCATACTTGAAGGAATATGGGCAGCTTTCAGATAGCGTGTGAAGTGTTGAAGTGATGCAAAAATTATTAAAACACTTTACTTGGGAAAAATATATTGTTTTGGTTAGGAGTTCTAAGTGAATCCAGGTTTCTATTAGAAATATTTTTAAAAAATGTTTTCTGTTTTAAAGATCAGTTTAAGCTCATTCATAAAAGCATTTGCTCTCATTTCTCAGAAATGGTACTATTAAATCCATTTGGTGGTGTTTGGTGTTCTTCCAAGGACTTGCAAAGTCTGACAAAATTGCTGTAACACCCAAGAAGAGCGAAATACAGCTAAGCAGAATGCAGGTGTGAGGAGTACATGGGGAGAGATTGGTCACAGTGGTGATACAGCTCCAGAAATGGAAAAGCTACCTCACTCTAGCTTTGAAAAAAATAGCAGTGAGCCTGTTCCAGCTCTGGGTTACTAAGTGCACATTCAGCTCTCTAAACACAATCTGAAATTGCTCATGGTGTGAGGGTCCCTATTTGGCATAATCTGGTACTTATGTGCTATATTTGGCCTTTTTCAGCTAATAATGGTACAGAACAGGTAGAATCTTTCATATTTTGAAGTATTCCAAACAGATTTGTATCTCTCCCTCTCTCCCTACCAGTGCTGCTTCTGCTTTTCTGCCTTTTTTTTTAGCCATATTTATTGAAGGAATAAGATCCATTCATTTCTCCTGCCAACTGAGTTGTGGACCACCTATCTTCATCCTTCAAACAGGCCACCCAGTAAACATACTCTAGTTAATCCACCTCCTTTAGGAGGGCTATACATCCCTTTAAAACAACAGCAAAAGAAGACAGTGTTAGTAAAGAATGAAGGCAGTAACACTGCATACCTAGGCAGGGCTGCTTAATGAAATTTGTGATGTTCCATAGCTAGGACAGAGGCAAACAAAAGGCAACACTATCAGAGAGCAATAACCACCTTTCAAATTGTGAAAGTTGCCTGTATCAGATTTCACTGTGAAAAAGCTTGAAGCTTAAATAAGATATACTAGCTTTTCCACTTCACTGACATTACTGTGAAATACCTAGTGCCTGCTTGAGTTCTCTTACATGCTCAAGAACATAATCATACTTTCCAAATGCGAAGAACGAATAAACATGGCACAGATCTAAATTGTTGAGCTTGCAGTTTCTGTCAAATTGATGTCTTCCTCATTGGGACGGGCATTGGAAAGGAAATAATAGCATAGGAAAAAGCTGTATAATACAAGGACATGATTACTTGACATGAGTTTTCTTAAAAAAGAAAATCATGAGAACATATGTATCTGCTTGTCACCAAAGTGGCTTTGATTAGGAATCAATGGTGTTTTAGTCTGTCATGGGGAATTTATTTTATGCCTAAATGTTCACCAGCATACAAAAGATCCTAGAAAAGAGTCTTGAAGACAAAACTTCCCCATTCAGAGTTGCCACCCAGGGCGTTTTCTTGACAACAACCATCTATTTGTTCCAGCCATTCATTTATATGCTGGTAACATGCAAACCTTAACTGTGCCAGCTATTTTAATAATATATACAGGATAGCAGGCCTGGATTTTTTAGTGTATTGTCTATAAGCATGAGTCTGTTATTGGTGAAAAAAATTTACAGCAAAGGAAAGTGTTTTGCTTTCTTCTAATGTAAGAATCCCAAGCTTTTATTTCACAGAATCACACAGAATCACAGAATGTTAGGGATTGGAAGGGACCTCAAAAGATCATCTAGTCCAATCCCCCTGCCAGAGCAGGAAAACTTAGGTGAGGTTACACAGGAAGGCGTCCAGGCGGGTTTTGAATGTCTCCAGAGAAGGAGAATCCACAACCCCCCTGGGCAGCCTGTTCCAGTGCTCTGTCACCCTCACTGAGAAGAAGTTTCTTCTCACATTTAAGTGGAACCTCTTGTGTTCCAGCTTGAACCCATTACCCCTTGTCTTACTGTTGGTTGTCACTGAGAAGAGCCTAGCTCCATCCTCGTGACACCCACCCTTTATATATTTATAAACATTAATGAGGTCACCCCTCAGTCTCCTCTTCTGCAAGCTAAAGAGACCCAGCTCCCAGCTTATTTGTCTGGGGCTTTGTTGTGTAATTAAAGTTGTGCATCATTCCACACACAGTATGTTTTAATTATTGCAATTGATTAGATTTTACAACTCGTTAGGCAAAGAATGATGGGGATCACTGGGAAGAAGAATAGCAACTATGAGAAAAAGAAGAAGGAAAAAAAAGGATTACCTATTCTGAGTCAACATAAAGAACACTTTGCAGTGTTATGCTGGTAAATCCTCATAGAACAGATATAGCTTATATTAACAGAAGAAGTGCGTTTATAAGAAAGACCTGTAGCAACCTGCTAGGCCAGCTGTGCTGATACAGAAGCTGAATCTTTCCCAGAAAAAATTTCAGTGTTCTGGGCATGTTTCTGGAACTGTATTCTGGACTGAAATGCCTTGAAAAGATTGCGTACTCCAGGTAATAAATCTATGACCACAGTTAAGCTATATAATTCTTGACATACTATTTTTAATCTGCATTTCAGAAAATGAACAATATTCTGTTTAAATGAGAGATTCTGGCAGTTTATGTCATTTAGCTATGGTTCTACAAAAACACATAAAAATCCAACTCTCATTAAACATTAAAAATATTTCCTTATAAATTGCAAAATGTTTCTAAAAGAATGGGTATATTTAAATTGCTTCTTTATGGGCTGGATATGAGACATACAAATCTGCTGCTGATGCAATGAATAATAAAACATTCCTTAACAATGCAGTCTTAACAGGCTGCTCCAGGTAGTGTTGTTTCTGATTTTTGTGGGGGGCAAGGACTGGTAGCAATCTTCTGAAAATGTAGTGGTTTGCCAGTATTCAATTGCCACTAAAAGGTGGCTTTTTTTCCTGTGCACCCATCTCATCACTCATTATTGCCAGCACTGTGAGGATTTCTGCATAGAATAAGCATACAAACTAAGGCAGAAAATAAAGACGTAATGGAATAGGCTTCAGATTGCTCCTTGCATTTCTGCAATAACTGACATTGTGAAAAGGCTTCTGACATAACTGATGTGCCAGTGTTATTGTTACATGAAGCAGGGCAAAAGTATACATCAGGCTCACATAGCTGCTCAGGGAAAGTTCAGTTGAGCCATATCTAACAGCCAGTGCAGTATATTTGATGAATATAGGTTTCAATCTGTAATCGGGTAAAGCTGTATTAGCAGAGTTGTTTCCTTAGTTTTTGTTTCAGGGTAGGATCTGGACCATTTCAGTAACAGACAGAAATATAGTCTCACTACTTTTCAAATCTCTAGCCTTCGCAGGCACTGAAGTATATCACACTGTTATATATTATTCTCTTTCTGTTTTTTCTTTCTCTCTTTTCTTTTTCTTTCTTTTTCATTCTTTCTAAATTTATGATTTTATCTTCAAATAAAGTGCTCTGACTGTAGAAAAAAAACTCAGAGAAACAGTCATCACTTAGCTTTTGAAAGACTTCTGATAGCAGTTTCTGGAGAACTGTATCAGGTTTCTTGGACACTAAGCTATATATTCTCAGAAGCATCTGCTCTTGTGAAAGAGGTGTCTAGATCTAGTTTTGGGCAGATAGAAGGCTAAAGTTGGCCTAGATTCTTCAGAGAAACCTGAGAGCTACCAAGTGTGGTAGCCAGCAGCTGTATCTTGCATGCAAGTGTCCTTAGCCCATAGCGCAGAGCTCCCAGCTTGCCGCCAGGCCATTCACCCACTTAGAGCCACGCTGGCAGAAGCAGAAGGTCAGATCGTGGAGGTTTTCATATTTCTGATGGAGCAAGCCCATGAAAGTGGAGGACATATTTGTAGGCTTGATGGGAAGTTTATGACAATCAGTTTACATCAGCAACATCCTTTACTGGCAACAGTCTGCAGACTGTGATATTGAGTTCACAATGGAACAAAAAATTTTGCTCAATAGGAGCACTGTTTTGTACCTCTGCCTAAATCTGTCTGTGTTGTATTCTTAACACCTGGGAATATTTAAATGAGATGCTCATTGGAGCAGCAAAGACAACACTACAAATTGAGCTGCCTTCCAACCATAAGCACTATCACGTAAGGACTTTCCAAGGACAGTCAGGACATCCATCTGGAGATATTGAGGGGAAGGGCCCCTTACACTTCCCTTCAGCAGTGCAAAGGAAAAACAAATTTTTACATTTACAAACTGGATAAGTACATGGATATTGTACCAGCTGATAGTAGCATGTATCAGTACAGCACCATAGCACTGCCTTCAGAGCTGCCACTGCTGTTCCTTGCTAGATGTTGCAGAACAAGGTCATGAGATGGCATCTCTGTCCCTGGTCTCTTCATTGTGTCCCATCATTGGGTTCCTGGGACTTCCCAGTTACAAGCATCACTTCTTCCTTCTGGCTCAGCATTCTACATTGTGCTGCTCTGCAGAGGGGACTGTATTCAGCTCACACCTGCCTGCTGGCAATTCTGCCCTCAAAATGCATTCCAGTGGGTCACAGCTCCCACCATGAACAGTCTGGCAGACTTAGGGTCTTTTACTTTGAATCTGAGGCCACACTGACAAAGTTCAACAGAGAGGCAAGACATTTTGCTACTGATAACAGGGTATGGCCTTTACTGGCTAATGCTCTTTATTAACATAAGGTCCTTGGCCAGGAGACATGAAAAAGGAGACAAATAGTGACAAACCCTACTTGGATTTGGTCCAAACTGGAACATAATGGAGTTATGGCAAGCCTTAAGCATGCCAGTTCTTGCCAATCTTAATAGTTCTGCAACACTGAAAATTATTGAAGAGTAGATGTCTTGTGTATGCTTGCAAATACTTCATGTCATGGAAAAATTAATTGCCAGTTACTAAAATTACCAATTTAAAATGATCCTAAAACTATTACTGAGAAATAAATAAGACATCAGCCTCCAGTCGGGTCAAGTACTCTGACCTCAGCCCCTGCTTTGTCATTCATTATTAGACCTGAGTCAGTATGTGCAAGAGTGAAGACAGAATTTCTTGATGTAGTAAGAAAGAAGTTTGTATCATTCTCTCAAAGTCTCAAAACAGACATCCTTGTAGTTACCTTATAGGGCCTGGAAACCATCATTTCTAGGGGAAAATTGCCACTGCTTGTGCACATCTACCCTTTCAGAGTACACCTGTCATCTCTTTTTACCTCTCTAGAATAACCTCTGATTGCAGACTCCTGGCACAGGTCTAACAGCTCCACATAGAATACAGTGCTTAATTTTTGAAAAAGAAGATGGAGGAGAGGGGAATAATTTAACAGAATAACATAAATTTACTTCAGGTTACAGCTCCATCACAGTTGCCCTTTCAGGAGCACATCTGATAATGGCTCTGACAGCATGTGTAATCACTGAACGGCTTCTCTCTGCTACTCTCAGTCTCCTTCTTTGATGACATTATTTAGAATTCTGAACTTTCATTTCCACTTTTTCCTAGACCATTATTATTAATATTTTTCAGGACTCCATTTGAATTTTCTGCATTGATCTTTCAGGGATATTCATTAAGGCTGACATTAACCTCCATGTATGAGGGCTAAGCTCTTAGTGTTGCACTTATCTGGCACCCAAGTGATGCACAGTCTTTTCTTTCTGTCTCTTTGCACTTGAATGAATGTCACCTTAAAGGCTCAGGCTAGAAATGCTCTTTTAGGAGATTTTCACTAAAGATTTCATGACTAGTTCCACAGAGACTCCGTATCATATCTTTAGATGTAAGTGGCTACTAGTTCATCAGTAGATGTGCAGCTGCTGCTCTGCCTTCAGTTCAGCTTGACAGCCCCAAGTTCCCATTAAGCCAGTGAATTCAAGGACTACTGGATGTTTATTCATGGTTCCATGAAGTTCAGACTCTACCTAAGTAGCCATTTCTCAAGTGGCAGATGTCCAGGGATGTGCTGTCCTATCAAGATCACCCAGACTGGGAGCCAACAAGTGCAGCAGTGAGGCTGAAGGCAGGTAGTCAGACAGACTTGCCTTTGCTTGTCATATGGTGTCTTTCGCTCTGTGTCTCAGGGGGCTCAAGAAGGGTAGTAGTTTGCTGCACACCAATTCCAGTATGCATGGGACACTAATGGTGACAAAATCAGCATGATCATAGTGATGATCAGTCTAGCAGAAGGGGTAATAACAGGTAGTTAAAGCTGAGATTTTATTGAGAGGTCACTCAAACTTCTTCAAGTGCAGCTGTATCTAAGCTGGTATTTTGAAACTGACTCTGGCAGATTTACCTGACCTGAGAAACTACTACGGCCTTGGCACATCCTTCACTTCAGACCTTCAGTCATAAAGCCTTTCTCTGTAGCTGATATCCTTCCTGCTTGAGAGCCCTGTGTGAGCTCCTTTTTTTTTCACAAAGCCCTTCCATACCTACCTGTCTTCTACTTTGTGCTGACTTTCCTATTCCACAGACTAATATTTGCTTTAGAAGACCTAGACCGTCATGGGACATAAATCTTCTCAGGGAATGATCCCATGTTCTTTGAGGGCAGCCTGGTATACTTCTAATTCAAATTAACAGTAATAGTAAATATTAATAAAATACATCTCTCCTGCATTGTGTTACAGGTAGATGACTGGTTTTTGTACTTACGCTATTAGGATAACAGTAATAGAATACATCCCTCCTGCACTCTGTGGTGGGCAAACTGCATTTACTTTATGACTTGATTATTCCTTTCAGGAAGGATGACCTTGGAGTTTGCACCACCTAGAATTTCAGCATGAGGATTTAGTAAAATGCAGGTTTGAGCATTTGATTATGGCTGAATATGGAGGTGGCTTGATGTAAGGCAATATTCCAGTGAATAATATAGGAAAATGAGAGCCCTGGGAATGTGGACTGAGGGGGCCATTAAAGTCTATTAGAACACTAGTGGTACATTAGCTACATCATAAAAATCAAGTACAGTATTGCTAAATACAGTATTACTAAATATTGCAACAAAAAAGTGGTGACAGAGATCCTGCAGACCAGAGAGATGGCACTAGGCACAAGTAAGAGGTGACAGATTGCAAGTGTGGCTGTTACTGGGCCTTAGCACAGCCCTGAATAAACCTGCTGTAAATAATTATGAGCAAAAGTTCAGGATGATACTGGGGGTGTCTGTTAGATTGGCAAATATGTGAGACCTTCAGTAGTCACAGAGGAAGGTAATCTTCATGGCTTGGGAAGAGGCATATGTATTCAGTTCAGCATGAAAGGAGTCAACTCTGAGTACTATTTGTTTAGCATAAAGCTAATGAACATTAATTTGGACTTGTTAACAGATTAAAATCCATATCAAGTCAGTTCTAACATTTTTTTAGTTGAACAGCAAATGGCTATGTCAGGTAGAGACATGAAATCAATCATTTCATGATAAATATCAAACTGCCCACTAGTACTTAATGTATTCATAGAAGAAATGGCAGACCCAGAGTCACTTTAAGTGAATGGGAATAGCTTTATTTTTTTTCACTAAGAATTGGATAAGCCCATGAATTTGTCTGTCATATTATTGACAGAAGGGGAGCTAGTACTCTTTTGAAATTAGAGGGCAACTAGTTCAATCAATTAAATAATTTCATGTAATGTATGTTAAAGTGAAAATAAAAAGTATATCTAGCTAAAGCTTTATTTTTACATTACAGATACACATACAAAAATAACTTAAAGAGGCATGTTAAAGGCTTCATTTATAAAACGGCTTTGTGTCTGCAGAGCTTTTTGACCTCTCTAAATACTACTTTTAGATGAAAGAATTTGCCCATATGCGTAAGAAAAGTCGAGTAAATTTATCAAAAATAAGTTAGGTGTCTTCATAAAGTCTGTGCATGTCCTCATTCAGCAGTTTTTCAAACCTTTTGATGACCACAGCTGGCATGTTTCTTATGTTTAGTTTGTGTTTTGCACTCGCTGTCTGCTTTTTGGGCAGTGAAAGCTGATTATCACTTAGATGAATGTGCTAGGATCTTCAAGAGTTCCATTTAAGTCACGACACAGAGCTTGCAGTTTCCAGCTCTTTTGCACAGCAGACCATAGGCAAGACCTGTTCTGCATTCCTTGCACACACAAAACATTGGCTTCATGAGCACCAATTTCATTTTAAAAACAAAAACCGCACCCCAAACCACTATCCCAGCCCTCAGCCCAGCGCGGAGGTTCCCGCTCCCCTGGCAGCGGCGGGGCCGGCCGCGGGAGCTGTCCCCGCCACGGTGCTGAACCGGGGGCCCGCGAGTGCCGCGGGGCGCGGGCCTGGCGCACCCCCGGTCACTGCAGAACGTTTTATCCCATCACCTTAAACACACGAAGGTATGGAAAGTGTGCAATTTATCAAAATAATACTGGGAAACAGAGGTAATGCTGGCACAAGATTTGTTCCTCTGACAGAATACCATTGAAGTAGGCTGGAAAATGTCGCCAGAGGGAAGAGATTTCTTTTTACTGCTTGACTTTAAATAAGCAGGAGCAATGAAAAGTCAAAGCTCAATTGTTTAGCTCTAAGAAGTTCTAGTATAGGCTGTTGAATGGGTGTAATGGGGACAATCAACACACATGATGTATAGATTTACTGATTTTGATATTAACATTTAACTTTAAACAGAAAGCTGGATGTAACTGATTTCAAACAGAAATGCTTTGGAAATTAGAAATTAAATTTCTTGGTTCTCCATGCTTGTACTTGGCATTTAGTTTTAACTGAATTTGTTTACAGTGGAGACCTCAGATTATTAACCAGGACTGTACACTTAAGTCTAATTTGCTGACAACTATATTAAGATTATTGTTTAAACTATTCTCATTCTATCATCTTTTTACTGTTGATTGAGACTGTCTTTTAGTAATATAATATAGTGAGTAAGGATGACCCGCCACCTGAAGACTGCTGTTGTCTATCAAAGAGATTTGCTACTCAGCCTTATTTGAAATTATGACAGGCACAAAATTCAGACATAATCTTTACTCACACTTTTAAAATAACTTTTCTATCTTGGCTTCATGTAAATTTCTATATATATTTCAGAACTGCTGCTCCATATAAAACATCTACATCAATCTATAGGTTTATATAAAGCTTATGCCAATATTTCCCACACTTGTGGAATGAGAGAAATTGTTAGGGAAATGAAACCAGCCTGTTGTTTCCTCTTTTGCAATACAGTCATGTGCAGTTAAAGGCCTGCATATCTTAACTGTCTTCTTTTTACTAACAGTAAGGTGACTTCCCTTTCTTTCTCCCTTTTCCCTATAACCATTTTAGACTTCTGTTGGAAATATACATAATATGATACTTTTTTTCAGAACTACATAGGGTCACATTAATGACATTTAAAATATTAACTATAGCTTTCATATCATATCACATGGTTTAGGATGCTGTAAAATTCTAACAGACATTGATTTATTAGTTACACTCATTTCATGCTTCAAAGACTATGCCCATAAGCATGGGAACTATGGACTTACTAAATATAAATGAAAAAAAAAAGAGCGAGAAAAAAAAAGAGAGATCAAGCTGAAAAAATAGATCTACTTATCAGCCTTTAGGTTTTTTTGCATCTCTTGGAGAAATTGCCATCTATACATTTTCCCTTCACAACCTAAAGGACTTAATTCTCTGTGAGGTTTTCAGATCCTTGAATTAATAAAATGTACTATAAATATACCCCCAAAAGAATATTAATTCAACTTTAGAGTCAAGTCCTGACATATCATATTTTTATTTTATGCCTATCTTGTTATAAATCATTAAACAATATTCAGTTGCCTGTAACTGAAATTTCCTCTTTTCAGTATGTTTTATTAAGAAAATATTTAATATTCTTTAATTTCTTTAACAGTAAATTTGATTATTCTAATTATACAACAACCCTACCAAAACATATTGATAGCACAGTCATCAAATTATATAGTATGATGATGCCTTGACAATCCATTCATAACTCCCCTAAGAAAGAAGGAACTACTTAACTGTTATTTTAAAATATCTTTTTCTGTCCATGGTTCACTGCATATTGGTCTTTATTAACTTTTAAATGTAGAAGCTCTTTGCTTAAATAAAACTCTAAAAGTTAAATACATTGTTAGGAAAAGTTAATTCTAGGAGGTGAAAGATGCACAGCAGTTTAAATAAGATTCTAGTCAATCAAATCAACAAAGAAAACTGATTTGGTTAGATGTAGATGTGTTATAAAAATTTCCCACCAGTTTCAGTACCATGAAGACATGTTACTGAGAAGCAAATCTGACAACTTGAGAAAACAGAGAAGAAACTAAGTAGTTAGTAAAGTTCTGTAAATGCAAAGTAAAAGCTAGCATTCATAGGCTACATCTACACTGCAGACTGAGGTGGAGTGGAGCCCTGTTTAGATTAGTTCTAAATAAACCACCAAGGACAACAAAGCCAAAGCAGTTGTTGCAGCATGGAAATTGTGATTCTTACATAAAATATTTAAGCAGCTTAAATATCAACATCATCAGAAAACAGATGGAGAACTCAAGTGAGGGCTCTTTAGAGTAACACCATAGCAGAAAGCAGCCTGCTGAATAAACTCATGGAACTCAACCTCTGATTTCCCCTACCATGACCCGAAAGCATCTGTAGAGCTGATTAAATTAGTTGGGTGAGAGTTAGCCTAACACGAATCATTTGGATGATGGATCTTTTACAACGTTTTTGCCTTAATCTTGTTTCTGTTAGAAAGGATGTAGTTCAGGAAGAATGGCTTTTGCTGCTGACAGCTAAAATGGCACTCCAGAGCATTCAACAGCTTGGTGGAAAACAGCATACTTTAAGAAAGGTCTAAACTAGGCATGGGTTCAGATAACCTCTGAAGGTGCAATAAATATTTGTCCTGCACATCCTGACTCTATCAGATAATTTAAGGAGGTAATATAATCAGACCTTATTGCTATTACTGGTAATGAACCCAGTGATTAACAACTTCTAATCTTTCAACTTCAGCAGCTCCTGGAATTCCAAACATTCAGGAAAAGATGGAGTCAGATTCTTTGAAAGCTGATGTTGATGATGGCCAACCTTTATTGGAGTCCTCCTATTTTGGACTTTTTTTTTAACCCATGGGAACACAGTTCTGGTAGAGCTACCATGACAAGACTGATGGGATGGATCTAGGAAAAGAGCGACATATTTTGAGTAGACTTACTTTCCTTTTCAAGTTTGTCTTTCATGTGGTAATAATGTTTGTTTCCTCCAGTGACTCTGAAAGCAAGGCTGCTAGGAGTTTTACCTCCTGCTGTGGCTACACAGCTAAAATCTGCAAAGGTAGGCATTAGATTGAGATCAGTTCTTTGGCCGGCTTGAATGCTGAGCAACAGAGTTCAGATCCAGAACTGGGGATAGAAACTCCTCCTTACGTTAGATGTCCCCCCAGAATTACTTTTGAAACTTCATCTGCACTACTCCAGTTTCAAGCCTTTATCAAGGTGTGGTGTATTTTGTAACATATCCACAGAGTACAAATGCACTTCAAACAAATATATAAATGCCCTTACATCATATTTAGAAAGGTGAAACTGTAATTGAATAAAGATCTGATGCACAAAATTTATCTATCTGTTATTAAAATATTATTAAAAAGTACTGTTCATGCTGCTGTGAGCTCAAACTAACAGCATACTAGATAGGAAAATGCCTGTAAGTTGTGCGAACCTTCAATTTCGGGCTGTATTTTAGGCTCCGCTTTTAGCACGAATAGCTTGGGCAGGTGCTGAAAAGGGTGTTCAAGGAGTGTCTGTTTTCTCCTAAAGTGTGGATTGGCCAGAAGCAGGGCTGCATATTCATTATGCTAGAGAAAAGACCGTTTTGCCTGGTCACATCTAAACATCTATCAGGCTTCAAACATTCTCAGTCTACCTGTGTCACAAGGCCTGGTTTTGTTCTCAGGGAATCAAAGGGAAATTCGCTGTTGCCTTTAACCAGAATGCACAAGTGGAGTTTGAGTATCTTGTTAAGCTTTGTCTGGAAGGTGCTGATCACTGAGGGAAGAAGGTTGGCTGTGTGAAGAAGAGCAGGGTTTGGACCTCAGCAGTGGAGTGAGAAAGCAAAGGAAGGAAGCCTGACAAGCCTTAGGCTAGTGTCCACAAAACACATTTGGATATTTTTCCTACTTTGTATTTTAACCAGTAGATGTCCCTGTTTTATCATGCAGTTGTTGACAAGGACACAATATTCCCGTTGTCACAACACATAGCAAAAAAGCATTCGTTTCCCACGGAATGAATATATGTGATTGTAAAAATGCCATCTTAATGCTCTTGGCATAGTCAGCTGATTTTCTGACCAACCTAAGCCCCTGGAAGCTTTAGTGAGAGCTCTGGCTGATAAGCAACTTTAAAAATCATCCTTATGGAAATGTCCTATAGGATTTTAAAAGAACAAAAGACGAACTGGGGAGATTCTATGGACATTCATCTGAAAAAATAATAAATTTAGTACAGCTTCTTTATCACATGGGAAGGCTTTCTGAAGCAGCTTACAGAACAGTATGGAGTATTTGATTTCTACACAATGCCTCGGGAAATTCCAAGCTGTGGTAGATGAATTATCTTCTCTGCTTCATGAATAAGATAATATTATTTCTGTATCTATAGCTATAAGGAGCAATAATGTAGATGATTTGAAACATTTGCACCTAACTGAAAATATCAGTGTGATGCAATTCCATTCAGACATTTGTATTTTCCTCATCATTTACAAAAAACATATAGTCTATCTATATTTAGTTTTTCTAAAATCTTTACAGAAGAGATCAGCAGTTTTAAAATTATATTAAAATTATATTATTTTAAATACATATATGTTATGTAATTTCAGAAATTATAACATTGAATTTTAGGAATTGTCTAAAAATGTGATAAGCTTCTATTAATTGTTTCTGGGCTTTACGCTTGTTGTCCTATGGAAGTAGTCCATACATTTAATACGGGGACCTAGTTTTTTGGCTGTTTTCCTGATTATATTTATATTTGACATCCTGGATTAGCTCATCAGAGAGAAAAAACTCTAGACTTGATCTGCACTGAGCCCTGAACTGCATCAGAGCTTTCTGTCTGTGGGTTGTTCCATCCTGGTCAGTGTGCTCCCCTGGTAGAAATCCCTACAGAAACTGCAGGGATTTATGATTGTGCCTCATACTAATTAAATTTTGTAAGCATATTACCTTAGAGGAGAAGAATGTTGCCTAGCTTAAATGACAGCTGTGCCCACATGAACCAAAGTGGTACATTGGGGCTTTTTTTTTGCCATTGAGACCCAGGTCTATGTTGGAAACAAAACTTCTCCAGCTGGAGGGGGCACTGCATCAGGGACAAATGACATGTTACGGAGTTCCCCTGCACGTTCACACTTCCAGACACTGTGGCTGTTCCTCCTACTGTTACGTGGAGCCACAGGTCAGCTACTTTTTAGTCCACATTTATCGTCCAAATGCACTGTGATGAGAGGTGTGGGTGGCCAGTCTCTTAAGAGTCATTAGTCCCACTTCATTGGTTCCATCTCCTCAGAGGTGGCCATTTCTAGAAGCCAAGCAGAACAAGGAGTAATAAAAGGAAATATCAGGCCTTGCCCTGAAATTACGTATTATTAGACCCAGCTGTTCCCCAAATGTATGGACAATGAGGAGCTGATTGTAGAAGGGGAAATAGTGTCAAATAAAATAAAAACTAAAAAAAAAAAAAAAGAAAAAAAAGTGTCAAATAGTTGCAAAAGAAGGACCAAATTGTCTGTCGAATCTTCCTGAATGTCAAACTGATGCCCAGGCCACAGAAACCCCAGAGGTTTCCAGGACTGGAGCTATACAGCAGAGTTTCTACAGCTCAATCAAGCTTAAGACAAGAAATAAACCTGAAAATAAATCTGTCAGGTGTGAACAGCTATAATGCAGCTATTTGCAGAAAGGTTATGGACAATAAAATTCATCTTCAAAGAACCCTTGAACATGAAACAAATACATTGTACTCTGGCTATGCCTCAGGAAGTATGTTTCCTAGCTGGCAATTTCATAATACATGTATTTTTTTCTTTTAGCTGCCAGTATCTGGCAATTTATGATAAAAGACTTGGAATGGAGTCTTTGGGGTATTTACAACTGCTTCTATCTGCACACTGATTACATCTACTTCCTGAAAGCCACATACTCCTACCCAAGAACCCCCAAAATTTGCTCTAAGGGCAATGTGATTCTTTATTTTGCACAATCTTGATGATAAGGGATAGCACTGCATGAGAAAATCATAAAGACAAAAATTTGTGTTATTATTTAGTCAGAAGTGCTAATGAAAACAAAGTAATTTTTTTGAAGAATCTTTTACTGTGGAATACATGAAACAAAACCATGTGTGGTTTACAGAGAATCATGGCAGTATTGAAAGAGGACAGTATAATTCAGGCACCTGTCAGTTACAGCTGTAATAAACTGGAATAACTGTGTATAAGGAATACACGTAATATTACTATATACTGTTATGTATGGCTTCTCTGAGAGGTAAACATGTGCCTATCTTTCAAGTGATTATTTATTATTGATCTTGCAGATTATAATTGCTTCTGTTTTATTCTGTGTCCTTCATGCTCAATTATTTTTCTGTAAATAATCTAATGAGAAACACATTTTAATGTGAAAATACCCATTTTACTATACCTATAAGCTAACTGACATTAATGTAGTTCACTGCTATTAATGGAGACATGGCAATCACGCCATGGCTGCATGGTGTGCTGTGGTGGGTTTTTTTGTTGTTGGTGGTTTTGTTTATTTGTTCGTTTCCTAAAAATGATTTATCTTAGTGGTCATGGAAGGAGAAGAAGTAGGAGGGTGGGGATTTCTTGCCTTCAGTACAATATGTTTGACATTATGACAGAAAAGTTAATGTTAGTCTGAAAGCAAATAAGTGGCAATACTGCTTTTGCTGTTATACAAGATGCAGAAATGCATGTGATGGGGAGATTAAGGAGTCAAAACATAGGAATATCTGAAGTGCTTTTCAAAACTGGGGAACTTGATTTGTGAACTGAATTCTTCAGCATCTAAGAAAACACTCCTCATCTTTGAGCTCCTGTTTATATTTACCTCTAACAGAACCCATACTATCTCATCTATCTTAATGGTAATATTTCAAAAAGAAACTTGTTTGACATGAGATTGGGATTATTTAGAAATATGTGACTGTATTAACTCCTAGTGACTGAGGGAAATATGCCATCCTCCATCAGCCCCGACATCACTGTTTGTGGATCCATTGATGCTCAAATGATTCGCTCCCTGCTTCATCTCCAAATCCTGGTTCCCTTCCAGGCTCTTTCTGGTAGCAGGTAATCACCTGCCTCTGGGATGAAACCAAGATTCTTGATAATATACTCCATGAGAGCAATATGGACAAAACACTGAAATCTATAAGCGGGAACAAGGATGTTTAGACCAGATTTGCCCATGACCTCTAGCTCTGCCCAGGGCACTTTTGCTGTAGGTGCCCGTACTGGCACTTCCAAAACAGGGAGGAGTGTTGAGTGACCTGTCCATATGTTTGGCCTGAGCAAGGACAGACATTTTCATCAGTGTCACAAACACGTTTTCAAATGTACGTGTTACAGCTACAATCTGACATCGCATCTGATTTATGAGAGAAAGCACTCATATAGCAACTGTGTGATGTTACTGTGCATATTGAATGCATCTGTTGGGGGAAGCATGCTATATGTAACTCAACAAGACAAAAAGCAATTTATATGGAATTTTATCAGCAGGAGACTTGTTTTAGAGCAGCATGATTCGGGTAAGAAATTCTCATAAAGGCATGAGAAATTATAAAAGAGGAGTACAGTTTCCAAATCTCTCTCGGTGGAAATCAGAGATCCAAACAGTAAAATGGTGCCAGTAAAGAGAGTAACAGATGCACTTTCATTGTCTGATCCATCCACTTACAGTTAGTCTTTCAATATGATGAACATCATTGCTAACATGAAAATGTGCTAATAAACTCACATTGAAAATGTTAAACATCAGCAATGTTAGTAAGGTCACTAGCTGCACACCAAGTCTGGAAGCTGGTATGATAGGGATTGGGTTTTTTTTCTTCACATCAAAGGAAAACATGTCTCTGCTGAAATACCCTGTCAAACAGAAAAAGCTGCAGTCACAAAGCACTGGTTTTTATTAAAATTCGTTTAGTTTCTAACTCTGTAGCTGGAAAGAAAAACAATAATTTTTTTGGAGTTGCCAATTGCTTTTGAATTTGACAAATGACTTAAATTATTTGCTTATTAGATTTAGTTTGGGAATGAATTGTATATTTTTTTTCCAGAGGCTGTTACAATGGCTAAGAGTTTCATCAATTTGCCATTAATGTGTAAGTCAGTGATAATGACTGAAGCAGAGGCATGATATTAACCTCTTGGTACCAGAAGTTGGGATTAGCACTTAAACAACATAAGCCTTGGTCCATTGGTGAAAAGCGATTAAACTGCAGAATGCTGTGCCTGCTGTGAATGAATTTACTATACCTGATCTCATATATTTTCTTCAGTGCACAAATCGTTATCTAGATCCACAGAACTCAGTTGGAATATCCTCACTAACTTCATGAGCCAAAGGCCCATGTAAAGCAGGTGTCAGAGATCAAAATCCTACCTCAGTTTGCTGTGTCTTAAACTAGCATGAAAGAAAGTTTTCTCTTTCTGCACTCAATACAGCAATTACTGTGTTGTTTTTTTTTTTTTTTTGCACAAGGTGGTAAATCTCAAGTTATTTATATGCACTGAAGCGTAAAAGTTAGAGGTAGACAGGATCTACTAAGGCATGTAGAATACAGCTCTAATAATGTCAAGTAAATTAAAATGCCTTTTGCTGGCTGACAATGCTAGAATTGACCAAATAGGAAAAATAAGAATATATTTCTATGTCTCTAACATTACCAGAGTAATATGTAGATTTCTGATCAATAATTTGTACATCAAGATATGCTTCAAAATCTGATGACCCCAGTAAACCACAGTAACAGCCCCATTGCTTTAAACTAAAATCTTTTTTAAAAGCTTTAAAAAGTGACTTGGTAGAATTGTGGTGGCAGCAGTATAATTTTAAATTCAGTGACTTAACATATTTTTTTTCAGTAAGATATCTGGCTGAAACAGTTATCATTAATTTTTTCTTCAAATAGTATTTAGACATTGCAAGTTAGAAAATAAGCAGTAAATATATAGGCATAGATACCTTATACAAAATGCCAACATTTTCTATTATTTATTAAACATGTCATAAGTTTAGTGGGAATAAAGTTATGGAGGAAATTTGTTGTTCTGCATTACTATTGCCTTAAGCTTTGATGACCTGTGAGTTATCAAATCTTACAGTTAGGTCCTGAAATTGAAAACCAGGCGGCCTTTCTAGATATGAGATGTTAAATTTTCAAGAGAAATGCAAGAGCTCTCGAGGAAGGCTGTGGAATATCACATCTACTGCCTCACTTTTCCTAGCTGTAAATTTCCTGTTGTATAAAACTTCTACATGAAAAGTACTGCCAACTTTACATTGGTCTTATGAGGATCAATTATGTTTGGCATTCAATAAACTTTCAGAGATCAGTTCCCATTTAAATCCCAGGACCTTGCCTGCTCTCTTCCTTACAGAGGAATAAAAGATGGGGTTGCTGTTATTGTTCATCTCCTGCCACACAAGCACTCGGGAGTTGTGCTGGCCACAGTCTCAGGACCTGCACTGATATTCTTACTATCAACTTTTAAATGGTTCTAGAAATAGCACCACACTGGACAAACCACAACTGCACTACCTCTCCAAAGTACTGGTTCGCATTACATTATTTTGTGGCATAAGATAATTTGTTTTATTTATAATTTATTTTCTCTATTTACATTGCATTGCTGGAAGAATGTAGTTCACTTTGAAGTGGGCTCTTCACAGACAATTGGCAGACTCTTGTTTGGATCTAGCTTAAACTTGATACTGAATGAACACAATAAAAAAAGTGGAAGGATAAGAAGATGGGAATGCTATCTTTATCAGTCAAAGCTTAGTACCACATATTATCTACTTTATGTGTTTTTTATATGAGTGCCTTTAGAGGGAATGATTGCCTTTATGAAGGGGCATTGTGTAGCATTAAGTGTTCTTTACATGGTTAAAAAATAAAATTTATTATTTTCAATGACCATTACATATCATTTATATATGTAAGGCCTCTTTGCAACAGTAAGAAAGGTAAAGTGCTGTTAGATTAAATAAGAATTGGGTTACAACATTAATAATATTTTTCATTTCCTCACAGTGCAATAAATACAATCCTCAAAGATAACGGCAAAACTTGAGACAGAAAAACTGGTCCAGAGTTTGTATAGTTCAATTGGTGGGAGTGGCATATGTTAATACTGTTCACTTTTTCCCACATCTCTAACAAATATAAAATAATATTTCCAATAAATGGTTGAATTTTCCTTCTCTTCCCTCCTGAAAGCCATTTGTTTGCAGAAGTTCTGCCAAAAACCTGAAAACAAGGATAATGTACTTATTCTACACATTTTCCATGGCAGAAAGAAGCTCTAAGTATCCCATTTGAAGAAAAGCCTATTAACAAACTGGAAATGAAAAAAAAAAAATCACCCTTTTCCTCTGCTCTCCACTAGCCTGCCAAGCTGCAAGACTGACATTATTAGTTATTCTCACTGGGCCATCTTTTCATTACATTTTGTTAGTTCATTAAAATTCCAGTTGACCAGTGTTTAAGCTTCCCCTTCAGAATGTATGTATGTATGAAGACATAGTCTGTTTGTGCATGTATTTGTGTGGGGTTAGCTATCTTAACTACAGCATCTACAAAAGCAGAAACCTTAATGACCTTAATGCAATCAGGAAAGGAACTTCTGAATCCTTTCAATACGAATGCTTTATTAATGGCTTTTACAGCTGATTTGCCAAATGCTGAGTTGAAATGTGTGAGAACAGTGGATATTCTGCTGATAGACAAGAGGTCAAATATCTACAGGGTCACATATGTTACTGCTGAAAGCTTAAGTAATTGCTTGCACGCATGGTTATTTACAGTGTTGAAGAGTGAACCAAGAGTATTCGTCTCTGATCCATATCTCAGATACATAAAGCAAACTGAATGTCAACTGAGGGAACAACAGATGCCCATGAAGCTCGTCTGGTTGACAGATGTCATTTGAATAAAGGTTATTAAATATTAATGGCCACTTAAGCAGATTTCCTCTTCTAGTTTCTCTCTGGAACAGTAAACCAAATCCCAAATGATCTGGGCTGCATTATAGCCCATGAAATATGCCTATGCTACTTCAAGGTCTAGAGAAGGTCGCATCTCAGTCCCTTCAATGAAGAACCTTCCTCTTTCTAAATCTCCACAGCTGTGGAAGTCAACTCTCACTTGGAGCAGGAAGGGCTTGTGAGTAGCCGTGGAACAGGGATCACTGGCTGCAAGCATCAAAACTTCATGGTAAGAATAAAACCAACTCCAGACCATCCGAGGTGCCAGTTAGATCAGAAGTTTGAGTCCATGCATTACTTCTATCAGTTTCCTTCTAGAACACTTTTAAGTTTGATTATCCTATTTTAAAAATGTTTCTTGGATGGAAACATATGGTCCTTGGTTATGAATAAAACAACAATAAAAATATTATGCTTAGTTTATGAATAGAAGTAAAATGACTTAGCTTGGTCCAGGGGTTCTTAAACTGTATAACACCTAACTGAAATGAAAAAATGCCTAAATAATGCCTCGGAAGCGAATAGCTTCCTTCTGAGCAGAAATGTGACTGGGAACTGCTTCTGTTGCTCCCAGCATTACCATACATGAGAAGAACAAAACTGGGGACTTTTGGAAGCCTTTGTACTTTGTACCAGATCAAACGATGCCATTCAGATCAATGGGCAGCATCTCTCCAGGACACAGGCAGGAGGCTACGCAGTATAGAAGCAGGAACTTCATGTATAACAAGCCACTTAACATAGCAGATTTTGTGGTAGTCTCTCATAACAGAGTAAAATACATTCCCCCAGTGTGAGCTTAATTTTAAAACACATCTGCTTACAACTCCAAGTGATAATATTTTGCAGTGATAGGGAACATTTGAATCGCAAGCAAGAGACTGGAGTATTGGCTGTGACTACCTGGAATTACCATTTCAGCTTTCTCTTATGAAGATTACACTCCAGATCTCCAGAGCTGTTCATATATTTGTGTACTGTACAGATGAGGACGACAAAGATATCCGCTCAGACTGCTTACTTACTTACACAGTCTTTTAGATACTTAGAGTAATCTGAAATGTACAAAATGTCCATCTAAAACAGCAGAACACTGTCTCAAGATTACAGACTCCGCAGCAAAGTCACCAAATCTCAGATTTACCCTTACACAAAACTGCTGTTTACAAATCCCTAGATTTCACAGGAGAAGCAGATGGTGAAAATACATTTCTAACTCATTTCTCTTGCACACGGTGGGATGAATTCTTTTTGCTCTCCTCATACGTGTCCTTCCAATATGATTGAAACATTATTTGCAAAAGCTGAAATTGGTTATGAGGTTCGTTTTTTCCCCATTTCATTTTGTATTGCTTTTGAAGGAAAGAACAAGTAAAGCTTATCTTCACTTATATTTCAAATGCAGCACCTGTCAGCATTCATATATATAAATATACACACATATATACACATACACATATACATACATATCTATGTATGTCCATTTATACAGAGAAAGATTCCTGTTAAAAATCTTCAAATCTGAAAGACAAAGGCTTAATTTAGGAGCATTTAGAGTTGTGGGCTACATTGCTGGCATGGTGCTAAATGCAATTTACTAAGCACTTTATGCAATGTTTTATTATACAAAAAATCGCAGATGTGCCAATAGTAACAAAGTGGATTGGTTTGGAAGATTTAATGAATTTATGTCAGCTCTGAAAGCCTGAGTCAAACAGCATATTCCTCAAGCTTAATTTTGATTGCTAGTGCTTTTTAAAGTAATTAAGAGCATACAGTTAGGAGACATTTGAACTGGGCTGGAAATACTCCACTGGAAAATACAGTTTTGTTACACATCTTTTCTGCCTTGTGTCATGTTGGGTTCCTTTCTTTTTTATTGCATATTGCTTTGCCCAAGAACTTGTACTTCACATTATGTCAATGTTCTCAGCCCCCACTGATTCTTGAGACAATCCCAACTTTGGGAGAATGGCAAGAAAGAGAAGCCCCAACATAACAATGAAAATTCATATGTTCCATGTTAAAAATCCATGAGCTCTGAGGATTTCAGGCAGATACTTGTACAATAAATGCATACAGGGTGATTCTTTGTTCATTCAATATGGTAAAATGCCTGGAACATGCACCCCCGCCCTGGGGTTCTGTTTTGTTTTTCCAAAAAAATAAATTCACAGTATTTCCTGATCTGCCTCACCAACCTGATCTCATTTCAACAGTTGTCTTTGTGAGGAAGATGGAACAGAAATCTTCTAACATGGTCTGTTCAGCTCCAGATTCAGTTATACAGAAATGTTTTTAATGTAATATTGTACTGTGATTTATACCCATTCAGCAAGGCCAAACATTAATAGAATCAAGAAAAAGAGGAAAAGAATAAAATTTATTACTGGACCTTACACTAGACCTTTTCTTCAGAAAAAAAAAGGGGGTCTGAAGGCTGACTTGTATATTAGAACAGTTATACATGTAATATTGATATGTCAAAATTAGGAGTATCTGCAGAATAATAAATAAAGCCTGAAGGTACTTCACCAGTGCTTTAATGTTCATTATGTATCATAAATATTGATCACTAGAACAGATGGGTAAGCATTTACTGAGGGAAATTTTGAGCGAAATGAAAATGAAATAAATGTTTTCTTCATGCCTTTTCTTCTGTTTTAATGGTTAAAAAAAAATAGTATTTCCCAGGGATTGAGGTGAAGCTGACCAGTCTGCATTTTCTCCTTCTTGCCTTCCTTGAATATATCAGTGACATTTGCTTTCTTCCAGTCCACAGGAACCTCTCCTGATCACCACAACTTTTCAAAGATAATTGAGAATGGCCTTGTGGTGACATCCCCTGGGTCCCCCAGCACTTATGGGTGCATCTCTTCAGGTTCCATCAACTTGAGTATGTCTAGTTTGTTTAAATGTTCCTTAATCTGATTCTTCTCTACTGAGGGCAAATACTTTTTGCTCCAGACATCTCCGGGGTTCTAAGAGATCCCAGGTTGCTGATGTTTGATCTTATCAGCAAAGACCCGCTGTGCTGGCTCGAGCTGCAGTTTCAGTGCTGCTAATATGAATTTGACAATCTTTCACTAGTAGTGGATGGGTTGGAAATAATTTTTCTTGACATTTAAGTTCTAAGCTCATTTTTTATAGCCATTAGTCAGAAGACCCTCATTTTTCCCTACCAGCAGTCATTTGCATGTAGAACTCTCCAGCACTGAGCTGAAGATGTAGCGTTATTAACCTCAGGATATACAGCACTTTGAAGCATTAGTTCTTTGCTAAACCTAATCTGATGCTACCACATCCTCAATGCTATTAGTTCTGAACTAACTACATTACAACAAGCAATTTCATACATGCAACAACCTCTACTATTTTTCAGAATTCCCCTAATAAACAGATAAAAGGAGGAGAGTGGTGCATAAATAAATAATATAACATGTAGAAAGCAGTTACCATAATTTTTGGTTTTACTTTACTGCTGAAAAACTTTCACTCTGAAGACCAGTTTTATGTTCCATGCAGCAGAACATCTTGTTACCACAAAGTACTGAAAGTCACACCTTCTGACTTGCTAGATATGGCAGAAATTGATTTTAGCACAGAAAGTAAAAATCCATAGCAAAATTATCATAACTATAAATTGTATCTGAAGACCACCATTTCTTTTTTTGTGTGTCAAGCAGTAATATAGATAATAAATTCAAACCCACTTAGGAATGAAACAATGTAGCAGATAAGATGAATAAGTATTGTAAGGGTTTCCTGGAATTGAGAATGGCCACAGTGAAAATAAGAATGAAAGAACATTATAATAAAAAAGAATACTCAGGAAATGTCTACTGTTTGGAATTTCCTGAGACTCTTTTATAGTTTTTTCCATGCTGTACTAGGCTGATTGCCAAGAAATTTTTTCTTCTTCCAGGCTCCTTTCTCGCACTGTTGCTACCTGAAAACTCATAAGGAGAATGTATTATACCAAGCAATGAAAAGTCTCCTTACCAGGAAATATTTCCCAAACTTTTGTTTTGAGGTTTTCTAAATTTAAACAAGATAACTAAGTCCTACCATAACAAAATAAAGTTTTGCCTGCTCATTTTTCCTAAGTTGTTTTTTTTTTTTTTTTTATATGGTGGAAATAAAACACTGATAGGCAAACCTCAAAAAGATTTAGGGGCCATATCTGCAAGGATTCATGGAAAATCAACTGCACGGAGACTTTTCCAGCATGTAGACCCATGGCAGGGACCTGGGGCACCCGTGCTCACAGTGCCTGCACAGCGGGGTTGTCTGAGCGGGTGGCACAAAAGGCAGGAATGAGGTGCCAGGCTTCTGCACGGCCCCAGAAAGCTTCTCCCTCTCAGTCCTGCAGTCCAGCTCCAGCAGTCAATGCCAGCGGGTGACAGTGACTAATGCAGCCTGGAATGAGCAGAGGGATTGACTGTGTTTGCTTCAGGGCAGAGATGAGTATGAGCTGGGAACAGATGAGGCTCAAAAGAGAAAAAAAAATAGGAAGAGATATACTGGAGCAGAGAGATGGGGTATTTAGATCAATAGGCTATTTTTCTTTGAGACACAGACAAAAAGGGCCTGTTAGAAAAACTGGGGGCTTGATGTGGCGGATGCACTCAACCTCCTCCAGCCAAACTTGATTAAAGTACCCTGTCTTTGAAGCAGGGCTAAAAGCTACTTGCTTAGCACTGTATTCACTAAACAGCTCCTTTTAGCAACTTCTGGTCAGGGAAATAAATATCTGACATTTCTGAACTGTCATTGGTGCAATGTGGTATTTCCCCATGGCATATGAACTTAGAAAGGAGCTTGCTTGACATTGGCTGGAGTATATACTTCATTTTCTGAGCCTTTCAATATATTTACATTGTAGGACTGTCACTCTACAGCACATACCTAAAGCACCAAGGTCATTAATCATCTGATACGAAAGATATAAAGTTACTGGAATAGAACATTGTCACCAGACAAATTACAGTATATTTCTGACCTTGTGTCTTAAATATTTATCATTTGTATAAGTAGATTTGTGGGACTGCTCTTTTTAATAATATGAAGAAAGCTGCAATGAAGGGAAGCTTGCCACTTGTTCTATGAATAAATAAAGCACTTCAAGATCCATCAATCCAATGCCTTCCCAAAGCAATAAATTCAGTTTGGAAAGGAAAAACCCTTCTACCTTCAGTTGCAGGTTTAATTTGTCATCATTGTACACATATGTTTAGGTTGGTGGTTTAAAGGAAATTCTTAGTGACATAATTTGGCAGTCAATAACATTAAAAAATGATCTTTACAAAATATAATGCTGTGCTTCACTTTGAAATCTCAGTTGTTATGCTCACATGTATTTCCAGACTTTATCAGGGCTCAACACTTCTGAAAAATACAGGTCCATAATATGTCACATCAAGCCGTCATAAAAGAATGCAGTTAAGAAAAAAGGAAGGGAAGAGGGGAGAAAGTGATGTTAGGCAGTCAGTGAACAGGGTGCAAGGGACAGTGTGTGGGTGTGTATGTGTGTCTGGGTGACGTAGTGAGGCTGCTGACGACATCAGGAGCAAGAGCAGGAAGCATATTACCATGCACACCAAAGAGGCATTTTGTGTCATTTACATGTAACTGATAGAAGCATATTCTGTTTTGACAGCCCACACAAATCAAATGGATCTTCCTATGTCACATGGTATGTGATTCAAAAGCACCAAAGCACCCATAAACAATGTATTATTAACAATCCTGAAATATTGTCATGGAAAGGATAGACATGCACAGTCAATATAAGACACTTCGTCTCACAGAGTATCTTTATCATTCAACAGCACGTACATTTGCTGGAATCAGACTTTGTTTCCTCCAGACTTGTATCAAGCACATCTGCAGCAAGGAGTTAGTTGCCAAATTGATAAGTTCTGTTTTTTATGTCGTACAGAATCAGAAACATCATCCTCTATAATATAATACAATGACAAATTCCCACCCTCATGTCTTTTGAGTACTCTCTTTGCTGGTTCCCACCAATGAAGAGTAGTATTCACAAGCACATTAGCTGATACATTTTTGTATGTGTTTGTGTAAAAAAGTTATATATACACTGCACTGATACCAGTGAAATCTTGTTTCCTGTGCTCTGTTCTTCTGTGCTCTATCATAAAGTGTAAATACAAAAATAACTTAATTTCTAGGTTCAGGTAATAGAAAAAATAATTTGTACAGAAATCTTGCTTTACCTTTCTAGTTCTACCTCTATCCTTTTAGGCTCTGTTTCTTGAGCTTTTAAAATCCATCCTCATATTCATGATCCATGTTTTTTTTTAATGGCCCAGTATCTAATGAATGGCATTTAATAAAGTAATAATCTCATAAAGCCTAAAAATGGTTCTCTTCTAAAATGCTCTTGAAGAAACATCAGATGGTTTGTCATCCTGTACCAGGAAAGAATGAGTAAGTGCTAAAAGTGTCTTTACATCCTTACTATATATAGAAATCCTATTACAATTACCCTTAACTGTCCTTTGCCTTCCTGTAGTAGTTTCCTCTGTGTCCTCTGTACCTCCATAGGTAAATACAATAAGGTGCCAGGGTTTTCTGTGTATGTAGAAAGCAGAGGCAATCCCAATTTACTGTATAGTTTGTTTCCAAGCAAATGAGTACTATCCTCATCTTCACCTTTGTTTTACACTTTGTATGTGCAGTGACAGTTCTTTATGCTGTACCTATTTTTACATTTTTTTCAACTGAACTGTTGCTCAGAGTATCCTCCATTGGCAGACCTCATATTTGGAGTACAAAATATTCAGAAAAGTGTCGGGCAGCACTGATACCTTCAGAAAGCAAATCTGTGTACAATTCATGGCCTGCATAAGGAATGAAAGTAGATTTTAGCGAAAGGATGTTAGCACATGCCACAGATGGATAATGGTTATACTAATCATCAGTGCATCTAATCACATTTTTAGCTGCTCTTTAAAAGCCTTCTTTGTTGCCAAAAGTTTTTTTTCTCCTCGCTGTAAGTGCAGAGCCTGTCCCTTTCCTTCTGAAGATTAATGGTCAGTTAATGCTTGTGGCTGAGCAAGGCTCATTAAAGCAATATTCTCTAATCATCCACAACACTGCCAGTCTCTCCTTATTCTAAGCATATAATTTTGTGGAAACAGGATCAGAGATTAATTGAGTCAATTAGCAGCTAGATTTGCAGATAGTTTGGGAGACCTGAGATTTCCCACTTACTGTATTGATTTGCGTGCAAAATAGCATCTAATTTTCCACACTTCTAGGACTGGCAGGCATCCAGTCTGTTCTTTTTCCATCCTAATGGCTAAGAAAAAGTCATGTGATCTTTGCCAATAAATTGCATTTTTTTAATCTTCCTTCTGGATCCAATCATTCTATTTAGGTACTTGGGCATTTGTTTAATATGTTTTCCAAAAATCAAGCTCTGTTGCTAAAATACATGCCTGGTCAGTCTTAAATCTAAAACTTTAGCTGTAAATCAGCAAGTTACATTGGCTTTCCAACTGAGAACGGGCCAACATTTGTACTAATTGATAACTTGTACGTTTCTGGTGAAACCTTGCTTTTCATAGAAGAGGATTAACTAACATAAAGTTCCTCAGTATCTATATATATTTTAAAAGTTTTGGCTTGGAGAAAATATGCTGTTCTTTTTCCAAGCTTCCCTCTGCTCTTCCCCCCGCAATCTGGTCTCTGTTATTCTTTATCTCAAGGCAGAGCTGAGACAACTGACGGACAGCTTTTGGCCATTGACAGGGATCAGGACATGGGACCAGGTTTTGAGCATCTAGAAAAGCACTGCTACCATCTTCCTGGTATGCCTAGACATATGCAAAAACAATTTCATGAAGCTAAACACTTCTGCTTTAAGGGTGAAAACTGCAGCAGAGAAAGTCCTTTGTATTTGACTTTTTGTCTTCCATCCTAATAGGGCTTAAGTACTTCCCAATCATTAACAGGAAAAAGCTCTTACTATGTCTTTACAGGATGCAGCAGAAATCAACCATTTGATTTGTAGGCCTGTTTGTGAAAATAAATGATGGGGAGCTCTCATACGGCAGAGTATATGGCTTTGTGGCTAGCTCTGAAAGCAGTAAGGTTGCGGGTTCTTCTCTTATGGGGTTGATCTTCCTGGGCTGTGTGAGGCCTTCGTCTGCCTGTGCCTCTTTCTCCTGGCCGGTGCCAACTGAGAACGGTTGCCACAGGAGAAGGTCAGGGACCCACAAACCCAGCTTGTCCTTGGTTCAGAGTAGAAACCAGACCCTGAAAGTATCGGTGAGCACCCTGTTGAACTGCTCCTGCTGAACTATGTGGCTTCCTTGATTGCTGCCTCCCTTGTTCACCCATATTTCTGAGCAGCTCTGCTCTGCCCCGTCCATCCTGTCAGGAGTGACCTGCTATTTGCTTTCTTTCTCCACCGAGAAGCAGTTGCTCTTTTTCTCCTCCTCTGGGGTCCTGTTGCCTTCTCCTGCTACAATTCAGAGTCTTCCCTCAGCAATATTTCTGTTGTCACCGGACACATAAGGAAGAGTTGCTGCCTCCCTCCTTCTTGCCTCTGCTCTCCTCATTCCCCCTTTTCCCTTTCCCATATGCGTTATGAATGCTCACTTTGCCCACAACGTAACCAACCACTTTAGGAAAAGTGAAAGACCCTTTTCCAGTTCTCCATAATCCAGCACCAGGCTGTCTCAGGGAGTCTATTAACACTGTTACGCATAACTTACGAACAGCCAAGCTGAGACCTCACTGCTGAGGAACACCATCCCAGACAAACCATAATCTCCTCTTGCACAGGCAGAAGGTGTACATTTACTGCTGACTCTGCATTTCTGTAGACTTCTTTGATCTGAAGTCTCAGGAAAAATGGTTTGGGAGACAACTTTTCCTGTAGGCATCAGAATATTTTGAAGACCAGCTTGTTGTGTTAATGAGTAAATTCTTATGCCAATGTAGATGAAGTAGCTTCCTTCCTCCCTGATATTTACTTCTGCTATTTGCTTATAGATAGTCTTGGAAGGCTAAGAAAGCCTTTTTGAAGCTAGGCAAGTCCTTTAGTCTCTTGGAACAGAGTAGGCTCTCTATTGCTCAGATTATAATAGTAACCCTTCCTTACCCTTACTTAAACTACTCTTGCTTGAGCAAGGAATCAGATCCTCAGTGTCCAACATTTTCCTCTAGAAGCCTTTCGCTGTTCATATATCTAAAAAGAAATTGTGAGTTTTAATCTGCTTGTTTAGTAAGGTTCCTGAACAGCCTCATTATCCACCTCCTCAGTTTTCCATTGCAGGTACTACTATTCAGCTGAGTGTAGAAGGAACAGAGCAATTGCTTTAAAGAAAGAAAACACAAATAATGCAAGATTGCATGAGCTGGTTCATTAGTGAGTTTCCTCTTCACTTTCAAAGTGCAATTCAAAGTTCTGGGCCGGTTATGCACTTAAGTTTTTTGATTCCTGGGGATTATTTGGTGAAGGTGGTGGGAAACATGCTATTGTAAGAAAGCTGTGAGCTTTCCTTTATTTAGTGGGTATAACAGATTCTCAGCTACTTTATGTAATCAGATTTGCTTCTTTAGCTAAATCATGGTATCACATTAGCTTTAAAAAATATGTGAAAACTTCTTTCTAACCCCAGCGATTTTCTGCCTTTTCCTCATCTGTCAGAAAAGATCACATGCTTGCCATTTTCCTTTCAAGTGTACTATAGGAAAGCATCTTCTGTGACGGTTTCTTTGAAATAAGCATTTGTAACTGACTCTTTCTTTGTTTCCTCTTATTGGCAGGTATTCTTCAAGATGAGAAAGCACTGTAAGAGGAGCACTAGGAAAATGGGAAACTTTCAGTAGGATGGACAAACCTGAGTCAGGTGCAGCAGAAGTTTTGGTGAAAGTTGACCCCACAGTTGCCATAGAACAGATAACTGAGTAACCACTTATTAAAAATAACATGATTAGCCTCTGTCTTTCTCAAACAAGAATCAGCAGTTTTATGGAGAAGGTATCTGAAGTCTTGACACTAAACTGAATAACAGCAAAAAGCAAACCTTTCCAAAATTATGCATCTTGTGATGGAAATAAGTTTCTTACTCATAGTAACCTCTCACATACATGTTCTATTTTTCAGTACACAACAAAGTGAAAAGTTTTCTATTCAGAAGCTGACTATTTTACACAACATTCAGGGTTCTAAGGATCAGGAATACTACATTCGATTTTGTGTATTATTAGTATAACAGCAGGCATTCAAGATCACAAGTAGAGAAGATCCTTTAGGTAAAAAGACATTTGTGTAGGCATAAAGGTTTCAAACAAAGTACAGTTTCCCCTTTCAATCTCCTTACTCACACCCTCCAAAATTGTAGCAAAGACCATAAATGTCAGGTTTTAGCTGCCTCTTGAAATGTGATTTGTCTTTTATTTCTCAGAAAATCTTTGCTATTGTGCTTCATTTCTAATGGGGTACCAATTCAGTAATACATTGTCCTGGTTTCAGCTGGGATAGAGTTAATTTTCTTCCTAGTAGCTGGTATGGTGCTTTGTTTTGGATTTAGAATAATGTTGATAACACGCTGATGTTTTAGCTTTTGCTAAGCAGGCAAGGACTTTTCAGCTTCTCATACTGGCCTAACAGCAAGAAGGTTGGGAGTGCGTAAGAAGCTGGGAGGGGACACAGCCAGGACAGCTGACCCAAACTGGCCAAAGGGATATTCCACAACGTATGTCATCACGGTCACTATATAAACTTGGGGGAAGCTGGTAAGGGGGATCGCTGCTTGGGGACAAGCTGGGCATTGGTCAGTGGGTAATGACCAATGGCACTGTACATCACTTGTTTTGCATGGTCTTTTAGTATTATTATTATTATTCTCTCTTCCTTTGATACTCTATTAAAATGTCTTTATCCCAACCCACTAGTTTTTTTTCAATTGTCTCCTCAATCCCACTGGGCAGGAGCGAGTGAGTGGCTGTGTTGGTTGCCAGATGGGGTTAAACCATGACATACACTCGAGCTCTCGAACCAGTGACATGTTTTTCTGAAGTGAAATGAATTCAGAAGTTTCAGCTATTTGTACTGTGTATGAGAGTGAATATTAGTGGTAAAGTAGAGCACATGGTTAGAGCCATAAGAAAGCACCTACAACTGGATTAAGGTAGATATTAGTCACCAAAGTCCAAAATAATTCAAAAAATACACTGCTCAATGAACTGCCTGGACGTAACTAATCTCTTTTGGTGCCCTCCCTTCAAAGTCTCCTTGGAGAGACTGCACATGGGCAGAATGACCCTGTGTGAATCGCTACACTAAGCTGTCTCTAAAGAAACTAAGCAGACCAAAGCTATAGACAAGCAAGATCAGCATGAGAGTACTGCAATGTGCCCTGCAGTCCTGCCTCTCTGCCAGTCCTGACTGAAAGACCTACTGGAAATGTCCTCCTGGTAGAAACCAAGGCGCAGGGGAGCTGTTGATGCAGGGGAAGGGAAGGCTGTGGCCACCCTGGTCTCATCCTAATCCGCAGTCATGCTGTATCTGGGGTGTACATGCAAACCCGAGGGCAGGATGGTGCTTTTGCATCCCACAACTGAGGTGCAGTCTGAGGTCTGGAGCTGCCAGGCAGCTCTTCTTTATTCTAACAAGAGTCATTTCCTCTGATATACAAGCCCTATAAAGCAGCAAATGTGTGTCCTGTGATGTCATCTCTCTGTTTAAGGGCCTCCTGTTCAGGTGATGAAATGGTTTGGGGTAGCTTGACATAGCTCTGATTTTCTAAATGGAACCAACACAAGGAATTCAAAATTCAGCTCCATTTATTTGCCCATCTTAAAAGGCATGCTGTTAAACACACTGTAATTTAAATGAGAGGAAAAGTCAGCATATCTGACCACAGTCATTCTCCTAAGAGTGGTGTGTTTAGATACAAATGATTACTCAGTAATGAAACAGCAGCAGTAGTGATGAACCTATTTCCTCTGTTCTAATTACATAGGCTCCAAAAAGGTGTAAGCTATGTTCCCTGAAAAGCTAATTATTCTAGCAAGAGCACTTTCTGCATTACAAATAACTTAATCTCTACAGGAATAGCTGAGCTGAAGTAAATGTGACAATGTTTTTCCCATAGGGAAAGACATTCACTACAGAATTTTTAACCATTCAAATACAGGAAAAAATCATTTTGCCCCCTTGAAAATAAACGCATTTTGGTAAACAATTCGGATTTTGCAAGGGTCTTCTCCTCTCTCTATTTAGTGATTCATTCCAATTACCATTTTAATCCCAGATTTTTCAGAAGACATTGCTTCTGATTTTCTATTTAAAGTTACTCATTACCTTTAAGGCACCTTAATAAATGCTTTAATATGACTTATAAAAGGACTTCTTAAAAAAAGTCAAATGTGCTAAAACTGCAACAGGTATGGGACTGAAGAGTTCTTCAAGTAACCTTAATGTAGTAATAAAAATTAATAAAACAAAAATGATCCAAAGTACATTTGCTGTGTTACAGCCTATTGCCCAGAAGTAAAGGAAATGCTTCTCGAGAGCTCAAAGGCTCTACAAAGTCAAGAGGTACAAAGAGTAATCTGGCACTCGTGTTCCAAACCCTCTGTTTAGAGACACTCTGCACAAGACTGGGCAAAGTTTTAAGACTGCTACTTTCCAAATGATGCTAAAAGGCAGGATGCTGAAGCGGGGAGACATATCTGGGGTCATGTGGAAGACACCGACAAACCGAAGTCTACAGAAACCAAAGAAGGTTTTCTGTCACAGCTTGCTTCACTCTTGAATGCTAAAATAAGATATAATTGATTTTATTTATAAAGATAGCCTCCCTCTTTCAGCTCATATGCTCTACCCCAGGCACTTAAGTGACTGGACAAAGTGCCATTATGTGAAGAGCCCAAGTACCCTTCCAGTGCCTGCTGAAAAACACCCTGGCAACTCCTTCCAAACAGCGAGAGCAGTTATATATAAACCATCGCCATGCCCAAATTCTTAAAAGAGATGCCTGCCAGCCTACTGAGTGGAGTTAACAGTTACCACAGAGGGAAAGATAAATGTTTTCTAGTGGTGTGAGCTCAGCATGAGAAATCAACTCTGCTCAACTTACAGAGTAGCTGCCACCAACTACAGTCTCCAAGTTTTACTCTGTTCCCCTCCTGGAATTAGCTCTCTGGTTTTCAGCAAACCACCCAAACTCTCTGTTTCCCACTCTGCAGAGGACAGAGAGATATTCTTTTATCTATATTGCAGAGATGCTGAAAGGACTAACTAATAAAACTGTTTACCAATCAAATATTTTTAAAGTGAGCACAAGGGGCCCTTATTCACCCTCTCAGCTATCATAGATGGTCTTAAGTTCTCTGATTAGGTCATATTGCAAATTATGAGTAGAGACTATTTGAAAATAAGCTAACCAGCTTGTTTGCAGCTTTTCTTCCTGGGGTACTAACTATGTATCCTTCCTCCTCCTCACCTCTCCCTAAGATAAGCAGCAACACAAATGGAAATGAAGGGAAGTCTTTGTGGCTTGCAGCACCTCAGATTTCCACCTCATGCCCTACTGTCGGGAAGATAAATGTACTTTGTCTCCAGGAACTTAAATGAGAGGCCAATACATCCTAGCAGGGTCAAAGAGAATCATCACACTCAGTTCTAGCAACACCTTGAGAGCCTCTCCCCTTTCTAATTTCTGTTTCTTTGGTTTCTCAGCTTTGTGTATGGAAGAAACCCACTAATTCTGGATTTAAGTATGATAGTCACAGATACTATCTTCTTCTAGCTAAAAGGCTAGCTTATTTTAAGATAAGCTTAAGAAATTTCTTAAGACAAATACCCACCAACCCACCTAAAGCAGCACTCTACCTCACTGGTTACCCACTATAAAGTTGCCACAATATATTTTAATTGAGCAAGGTATAATATGATCAGAATGGTAACTGGATTCAAATATTTAAGCTTCAACAGACAGATTGAGAAAGAAGGCTTATATTCACTGGATGTTAAGATTTTATAGCATCTAATTTTCGCACTTGTGTTATAAAGAGGATTGATAGAACTAATCCAAACTCTTCACATACAATTAAACAACATGAAAATGAGAGGACATATGATTTATAAATTATGAAATAATGAGTAAGGTTAGAGCTTTATGCATAGGGTAATAAGCACAAGAAATACTAATTTCAAACAAAAGGGCACAAATGGCATGAAAAAAAAAATAAGATAATGAAAATAGTTGGGAAAGGAGTTCAGTGCTCCTTTATTCCTCCAATGTATAGTCCTTATGGATCTTTCTGGGATATTTGACATAACTGCTCATGATAAAGAAAAGGAACAGCAGTTTGTTGAGAGCTGATAGCCTTTTCATAACATTGGCATGATGCACTTGATTTTTAGTATGGCAATTAGACCAGCCTAAAACTTGAACTGAGATGGATGAGACTTGCATTCAGTTTTCTCTTTTATGATCTGATCCCTATTTCTTAACTCAAAAACAGTATAAACAAAGAAAAACACAGCAATGTAATTGTTTCGTGGTCCATTAGATGATGAAATATGTATGCCATTGACTAGGTAATAGCTTTCTGGGAACTAATGAATATTCAAGATTCAGTCTGGTGGTAATGCAGCTTAGGAATACAGCAAGGAAAGAAAATACTAAATGCAATGTGGAAATCCAAGGCTTGAGGCAAAAGCAAAGAGAAATTAAAAACCATGAACACGTTAGTGGGATGGAAGATGCAGCCTCCTGTAAAAACAAACTTTCACTGGTTAAATATGAGACTGTATGTTAAAATCACTTAAAGCAGTGAAAACCTGTGAGGAAAACCATACTTTGATGTACTTTGGATTTAACCCAACAAGCTGTTTAGTTAAACTAGTGAAAGTTTTTGAGCAGACCTATGCACCGTGTTCATGATTTACACTCCACCCTCAGCTTTCAAGCCTTAGTTCCCCACAGGCTCTGACAACAGAAATGTCTGATGTCTCCGTAACAAGCTTTAGCACTGAAGGATGCCAGCTAGAGCAGGGTGCAGAGGCATCACAGCCACTGCAAATGTGTCAAGCCTGGCTGCTGCGCTCTACACTGCTCCCTGTACAACGCAGAATCAAGTGAGGGGCACAGTCGTCATCCTCAAGGCACCTCCTCACTGAAACTGAGTATTCAAAAGCTGACTTAAGCACAGGGATGTAGACCACATCCGACAACTCTTCTCCTCAAGTGGAAAAAATATGGCTAAAGCTCATCTCTACAGAGAATACGGCTGGCACATTCAGATATTTAAATAACAGCATCAGACACCTGCAACCTGAAATAGAAAGCACATTTCTTTCATGTTATCTTCTTACAAGGGTATTACTGAAGTCTCTTAGTTGATGTATATGAGTTTTCAAAATAAAACTCTCAAGTACTTATTTCTATCTCTGGGGAATGGGTAGGAGAACAAACACTGCCTGTCAGTTATCAGATACAGTGCTTAATGCAAGATAATAAGGTATAATATAATGATAAACATAGTCTAAAAACTTAAAGAGAGACAACAAAGAAGAGGTTAAGATGTAAAACTTGCCCAGAGAGGTGGTAGATGCCCCATCCCTGGAGACATTCAAGACCGGGTTGGATGGGGCTCTGAGCAACCTGATCTAGTTGAAGATGCCCCTGCTCATTGCAGGGGGGTTGGACTAGATGACCTTTGAAGGTTCCTTCCAACCCAAACTATTCACTGATTCTATAAAACTCTTGGAAGAACATAACATGCAAAGTTATTGGGATAGAGGAGGAGGAAGGCAGAGAGGGAAGAAAAACAGTGAAGGAAGAGACTGATACAAGAATTTTTAAATAGCTTCTCTGTGTTTTTCTGATTTTCTTTTTTCTCTATTCATTATTCTTTTAGTTGATGCAAGAAGCATTTGACTGTGCAGAACATGGAATGGGAGGAAAGAAGAGAAGTGCCCTTGAACCATATCCAGCAGGAGAAATCATCTACGTCTGTCCTCTGTTTTTCAGTATCGGTTATCAAGAACAAGTAGATATTTTTTTTGCCATTTTTGGTTTGACAGTTCTATTAAAAATGTCTGGTTGCTTTCATAATGCATAGTTTGCTTTCCATAAGAAAGAGCTGCATGGCTCTAAACAGTGAGCAATTCCATCTTAACCTTGAATGTGTTTTGTTACTAGGGCAAAGCAGATTGCCAGTCTAGCATTACAGGGAAACAAAGAATTGTTCAACAAAAGAAGGCACCTCTTTTCCATGGTACTTACAAAGGGACCAGCCTTGACAATTAAGGAGATGGCAACTGTCTCTCCCACAGGCTAGGGGGAGGTAGGATTCCTCCCAAAATCCCAGCTTCTGCATGGCCAGCGTGCTCAGGGGCTGGGAGCTGCTTATATGTGAGGCTGGGCTTTGCGGAGAAGATCATAACCTTGTGCTTTGTCCCTCTTTGCTATGAGGGCATGTAAGGTGATCTTTGGCTTTAGCCAGTGCAGACTTAGAAACTGATTCTATTATTACCAATAGAGAAATGACAGTGAGTGCATGTAAGATTTATTGCAGATCATTAATTCACTTATATATGACTGTGTAGAAAGGTACTCAACATTTTTTTAGGAAAAGACCAGTATCTCACCATTTGGGAAGATCTAGGGCATTACACTGCATCTGTGAAGATTGGACAGATGAAATCTAATGTGATGAATATTTCCCAACAAGAATTTATCACCTTAGAGCAATAATTGCTGAAGAATGAATGAGGTAAGAGAGAAAATTATGCTGATTCATGAGGCAACTTCTTTGGAGGAACTTGTGATTCTTCAGAGGTTAAATCAGTCAAATAACAGAGATCCTGTAAAATCTTTATTTCAAGTGCTTGCTTCCACCAAATTGGGATAAAAATCTGACAGTTAGAAGTTTACAGGCAGGTTTTAATGGAAGAACAGCCTCACTTCTGATGATCTCACATTTTAAATTCAAGCTCAATAGTATACAAGCAAAACTGAGCTGCCAAGAACTTTTCCTCAGATAACTGAAATTACCATTTCAGAGTGGCATTCATCTGGGCATGTTCCATTCTTTGGCTTTTTCGCAGAGGACCAGGATGGCCAACAAGCCCCCGGAATACCAGGGAGCAGCTGCAGCTACGTTGCCTGGGCAGGTTTCTGCTCTGGGGGCTGTGCTGGCTCCATCTCCACTCCTGCTCCCCTCACCCATTGCTGGAGCCTTCCCAAGAAGTTCCCCAATCATCCCTGCTAGCACCAGCTGCTGGGAAACCAAACATTTTCATGCAATCTGTTCAATTACCAGAGACTGTGATTCATTTAAAAGCACAAGGGTGAAGGGCAATTAATGTTAGTGGTGACACTCAAGTGAAAATCTTATGGAGAGGAAACATGAGGAGAGAGACACATTTTTGTCTGATATTTTTCAGCTACCAACACTATTTCTAGGTAAAAATAAGTGATTCAGCCTAAGCATTTTTGTCACTTGTTATTTAAAGGGAATTATCATGGCTTGGCATTAGTTCTGAGGTATAATTCACAATGTTTAACATAATAAATATGTAATACCCTCTTGGAAAACAGATCCACAGAAAGGGCAGGCAGATGGAGGTCTGCATGCTGTTTTGTTATATGTCCAGCATTACTTACATTTAGAATCATAGAATAATAGAATCATTATGGTCCAACCATAACCCAACTCTAGCACTAAACTGTGTCCCTAAGAGCCTCATCTACACGCCTTTTAAACACTTCCAGGGATGGTGACTCCACCACTTCCCTGAGCAGCTTGTTCCAGTGATTTTCTTCCCTTTCCGTAAATAAATTTTCCTAATGTCCAATCTGAACCTTCCCTGGTGGAACCTGAGGCACAACTCTCAAAAGCCTTAAGCTTTAAATCTGGTCTTTTAAAAAATACTGTAAGATTAGGGGGGCTGCACTAATCAAGTGCCAACATTAAAAAACAACACCCATTGTGAAGCACCTCATGAAGCCCAAGTGAAAGACAAAGGAATTGCCCCAAATCCTCAAAGACAAACCTTAAGTATATTTCTCTCTGGTTAATACGACTTCTAAAATATCAAGGGAAAGGTTTTTCTCTGTCCCTCAGTAACTCCTCCACAAGAGAATTAGTTAACATCAACAAAAAGACCTAGTTCATTTTATCTCTTCAGAGTCTGTAGGATTTGCACTCAGATTATCTCTAATGCATTGTGAAAACAAATACTTGTTTTATTTTTTCAAAGCTTCTTCATCTTACAGTTGGAGTAGACTGAGTGACCAGGTTGTAGATGCACAGCGAAGCAGAAAATAGCAAATGAATCTCTAATTTTCAAGGGTATCTATTACAAGTGCAATTGTGAGTTAGAGACACAAATTGTTCACACATTTTTTTAAACATCACAAAGCATTTATCTACATCTTTCTGTGCCGAAATACCTTTGCCAGCTTTCTTATTTGCAACAGGACTTTTGAAATATTTTGAGCTGTACTGGTTTTGTAAAAAATTCAGTTTTCATTCCCTGAAAACCTTTATTTTTGATATTTTCTAAGGAAATGCTTTCATTTGGTATTTGGAAATTCTATTTTAAAATAATAAAAAATATACAATGAGATGCATCTTTTTAAGGTGAACAAAACATCTTTTTCACTCATGATGACTGTTTAATATTTTCAAGCATGAAATTGAAAAATCTACAGCTACTAAATTTTCATATATATATATATATATATTTTCACAAAGTCCCTGTGACTGTATTGATATTTATGTTTCTAACTTGCCTGGCTTAGTGGAAAATCTGTATTCTCTTTCTAAGTTCTCCAGAGATAAAAGAGAAAATTGCTTAGAGAAGTGCTAATGTTAGTTCATTAGAGTCTTATGACTGAAGGCCTAAAGCTGAAAACGTGGTACATTTTACCCTTGAAAAGATTACTCCCATATTAATAGAATTACCTAAACATCCTTTAAGGAATATCACTTCTATCACCATTATCTTACCTCTTTATTGAAGGCAAAGCCCATGAGTGTTTAAAATGAGGCCAATTTTGCTACATTATGAATAATGATTATCAGCTATATTGAGGATAAGACTATGCCAACTTATATTAGCTGCTCGAGAAAGAATAATAGAATTAACAAGGCTTCCTCTTCTGCAAGCCTAATTATGTCAATATAATATAACATGATTTAAAATTACCATTTTTTTAAACTTATGAGCCAGAGGCTGGCTGGGTGGCTAGCATTTGGAAGAAAAATCTTTAGTGTGATATATATGCCATAAATGGGATGCACTGGCGCCAACAGGAGCTCTGTTACAGACTCAACTGAGAAGTATGCTCCAATGCTCAATAAAGTTCAAAGTTGTTTACCGGCCTCTTGGCTAGTAAACATGAGCTGGGTTCTGCCATGTAGCAGGCCGTAGCATTCAGAATATTGCAGAAGTCATCAAGGAAAAGAAGTACAGCACAGAATTTGTCATTGGCTAGACATCCATTTCAGTTTTGGTTTAAGTATGAGCACAATTAAGCTGTAATTACCAGAACAAACAACTGAAAATAGAAAATTAAGATATCGAACCACCCTCATCAATCTACTGTGCTTCCCTCACTCCAAAATGTTCTGGGACTGGAAGTCAGCTATAAGAAAAAGTTACAAAGCTTTTTTTTTTTTTTTCCTAATGTGAATGATCATCAAGACATAATGGAGAAATCCCCAGAATATGTCCACCCCCAGCATAGTCATTTCATCAGAATGCCAGAGGGCTGATCGAAGATGGAGATGAATGAGTTTGTAAACCCACTATAGACTCTCTTGTGTCTTTCAAAGGTTGAAACAGAAGTCAATGGAAAAGCCAAAAGTCATCTGAAAGGCTGACATTTTGAAGGCAGGAGTATCCGTACAGTACAGTATTTTAGAACCTGAAAGTATAAAAATGTATTCTCAGTTCCCCATAAAAACCACTGATTTTCAGATGTACGAGCACTTTCTTCTGTCCCTTGCAGTCAAGAGACCTCAGCAGCTCTGAAATTCAGAAGAGGGGATTTTGTCTTGGGCATGAAATGTACAAGAAATGAAAATTTAAAACGCAGGTTCAGAAAAAGATCTTAGCAGGGCTGGATTTGAAACCCATTTACATTAATTCCTGATTCAGAAACACATCTGCAAGACTGTTCTCTCATTTAAAACCAATGATTTAGAAGCAAGTGGGTGATGGATATACCACAGGAACAGTAACAGAAGGCCTTCCAGGGAGATCAGCTTTCGAGCCTAGCAGCCATGAAACTGTTGCTTTCAGCAGCAGGAACTATCAGACATCTCAAGATACTCAGTGTAAAGATGCAGCTTTTGATGCCAGTCAAATACATGCAACTGTCAGAATTCACTGGCTTTTAACCTTCACAGTTAAGAAACAGCTTGGAAATGAGACATTCAGACCATGATTCAGTGACCTAAAGACAGGCACCCAGTGTCAGTTTGGATGCCCTACAGGTCCCTGACTGGCCTCCAGCTGCTGCTCCAGAAGGGCACGGGTCTTCTGTTGCTCCCATGTCACATCTGTGAGACTCATGCAGATGCTCCGGATACCTCCCAGGGCATCTCAAACAACACTAGATAGCTATATTTAGGCAAGTGAATGGAGTCCTCTGTGTAAAAAGAATTTAAGCAAAAGGATCCAAACCAGATTCCTCAGATCCATAATTATTTTTAAATCGTTATAATTATGGGAAGCTCACCAGTGATTTCAGACTGCTTCAGCTGGCAATACTGGAGTATGCAAAGTGATTTTTCAGATGTCTGCAATTAATTAGCACTGGAAGTATTCAGCAAAGTCTTCCCTCTGATGAGCATTCACAGATGAGCATTTTGGTGCAATTCTTCCACTAACAGGCTGCTTGGGAAACTGCAGAGTTTTGTGAAAATTTTGGACTGACTGCTTCAAAACCTTGACAATATGTTTAGTCTGCATAAATGAGGGAAAACATATTTTGTTTTGTTCAGCATGCTCTGAACTTTCACAGTTACATAATTATCTGCTCAGATGGTCCCACAGTCTTATTTTGACTGAAAGGGAAATTGGAAATGTTGATAAAATAAACCCAGGCTGGAAGCTTGGCAGCTCTGCCATTTTTAAGAGAGAAAAAGACCCAGGTTGAGGACTTTCTTTAGCATGGGATATTTTTCACTGCAAACTGTTCTCTGACACAGTGACAGCTACTCTAAGGATATAAGAAATGGCTGGATTATGTTTTTCTGGCCTTCTTTTGAAGAGAGGTATTATGAGAGGGTTGAGTTCCATCCTGTGGGGCATGCTGAGATGCTGGCATTTCATACTGCCCAGAATCTGAATGAAAGTGCTTGATCAGACTTTTGAAATGAAACATCCCTTGGTTTTGTTTCAAAACTTTAAACTCTCAGAAAGTCTTGTTTTCTCTTTCTCAGTACCTTGTACGTAAAACTACGTTGACAATGATTTCCTTCGCAAAGCACTTAGGTGATACTAATGCTATGGGCTGTTTAAGATACACTTATGATGAGTCCAAAGGGGCAGGTATGATTTGAGTCAAAACAAAACAATAAAATAAAATTGAAAGTAAATATTCAGATGCTTTCCTGTCAAGTATTTTGACAAACCCAGACCATGTCCATGAAATGCATTTCATATTTGCCCTATGGGAAACTTTCTGCTGGGAATTCCTTGAAAATTATTGTCACTTGGTTGTTCTGCACAAGTCCACACATTAAGGTGTAGTTGTTTAGAAAATGAAAGCTTGTCCTCACCAGCTCTTTGCCTCAAGACTGGGTTACAGCAGAGATGTATAGTTTCATATCAGCCAAAACAAATATGGTCTGAAAGTACAACTGCACTGAATCTGTAGTCATTTTGTACCCCAGCAAAGAGTGAAATCTGCTTCTGAAATTCTGTTTTTAAAAGCATTATCTTACATCCCTTGTCCCCAGGTGTAAATGCTATCATGGCACCCAAGGCAGCTGAGGCTTGCATCATTAATTTTTTATGTGTGCACCAACATGTCTAGTCTTGCGGCTTACACTTCCATTGATGAGCTCTTAACATACACTTTATTCACAGGAAAATCCAAAGCATCTCCTACTGAAGCAGCAATTCAGAGGTAGGCTTTAAGCAAACCTAGGAGGGAATGCAAACACTGTATTTTCCCTGCACATATGCAGTGGTGTGGCTGCTCCTTATTCATGGGTGTGGAAAGTACGATTTGATACAAACTTCTTAACTTCTAGGACTGCTGAAGAAATGCGTTGTTTCTGGCTGCTTGCATCTCAAGTTTCACAGAGAAACTTCTCTGCTTACTTCAGATTCTGCCTGTTTCAAACTTTCTTCCTTATCAGAGAGGCTGAATAAAACTGTAAAGGCCATGAGGTACCACCAGCTCTGACTGTCCTTTCCCAAGCCCCTCCAGCACCCTCACCCTGCTCATGACCCAAGACCCCATTTCAGCTCCTGGAGCTCCCTCTACCCTGCCCAGGGCTCCAGACTCCATGTCAGCTCCTGAGGGCTCCTCTGCCCTGCCCATGACCCAGGACTCCATGTCAGCCCTCTGGGGCCATCAGTCTCTGCCCCACTGACACCGCAACAGGGATGGTCTCCAGCTCCCCACAGTCCTGCCATGAGCTCCGTTGAGACAGGCCCACCCTTGGGCCCACGGTCCAGCCTGGCCTTGGCCCATGATCGTTCCCAGGGAGATGCCAGATGTCTGGGGCTGCCTCTGTGCCCCCCCCAGCTGCCCTGTTCCTGGTGGGGCTGGATGGGATGAGCTGCTAGGCCCTGCCCTGTGATGCCCTGACAAGAAGCTCTAAACTTTCACTAGTAACTGAAACTATGACAGAGTGAATCTACACCTTCATATGTTATTTTTTTGGGGAAGAACTCACTCTGGAAATGGTTTAACACATAATGGTCCCAGTGGATAACCACTTCAGTCACATTGCTGGCATACCAAGCTTTTGTACTGTTACTCCATGTCATTTAACTGAGGCCAGGAAATGAAGTTCACTTTCTCAAAAAATTCCCTGTCCATCCACGGTCTCAGGAGAACACTAAAACTTTGGTGAAAACTACATAATGTTCCTGTATAAAGTAAACTCAAATTGAGGGAAACAAAGAAAAGCGGAGTCGGATGCCTTCTGGATATGAGTTGAACATGTATTTCAGAGGCTGGCAGCCAGGTTGCCACCATATGGCATATCTCTCAGTCGCTTTCTCTGCTGTATTGACTCTTCATCATTCTTGGATTTAACTTAGGACACAGAAGCTGTGCCCACGCTGCTGCAAGAGACCATCCCATGATGGACAGACCCAACACACCTGCTTGTTAGAGACCCTGCCCTTCAGGGCACAGCCAGGTACAGGCTGTGCCTTAGACTGTGCTGACCACCCCACAGTACCTGCCAGTAGCTTTCCACCCTTCCACAGCCCTTCTGTTCAGACTTCTTACAATTTTATAGACCTGTGTGTTTAGTATTAATATAAAGCTTTAAGATCTTGAAGATCTTAAAAGCTTTTCAGAAATCAAAGTTTGAGTATTTTCTAACATGTACCTCTGGAACCATACCGTGTCCTTTCTGATGATCCAAACGGTTACCCTCGAACACTAGAATGGAGGAACTTTTTTATTAACAAGAAGCGCTCTGTGTTGAGAGCACCGACAACTTCGTGTTGCTCAGGACCTCCACTGCTCTGCCTGTATCCCAGACAGAAAAGAACAGTGGGGCTGTACTTGCAGATATCCAGTGCTAAAACAATCATAATTTTGGTGGACTAAGGAAAAGTTTCTCTGTCCCAGTGCAACCTGCAAACTGGTCTCAGTGGCTTTTTTATGCCAGATATCCTGCAGGTCCAAAGGCGGTGTAACTGGATCAAAGACACTCTTTTTCTTACATGGGCCTGGATTTAAGGGATAAAGGCTTTAAACTTCTCATCTAGAAGTTTTTCTGTCAGTCAGGGGCTGTAGGAACATATCAGAACATGCTTTTTGCAGGACACTGCCCTCTCCTCCAAGCAGGATAAAGTTAATTTTAAAAATACAATCTCTTGTCATACTGCATACTGCTTGTGATTAAACATGACTTGCTCATAGTTGTTAGAGCCTGAGGCAGTCACCAAGCCCCAGCTGATAAATGTTGCTTAAATGAAAAGGCATTTTTTTGTTATGCTCCTGGCAATTAAATAATGACATGGACAAATCTCTGGCAGAGTTACTGCCAGACCTATAGACTTCCAAATAGCATTTTTTTCAAATGGCAAGATAACAATAGGTCAAATCACCGATTTTTGGCCCAGAAGTATATCCCACAAGGAAAAAGCTAATTTCCTTATAATTCCTACATGACACTGAACATCTTTCTGTTTGATTTTGAAAAGCATACCAGGAACACACAAAGCTGAGGTAAAAAATAGATATACAGACCTCGATATATGGCATGACAGGTGAGCCATTTTGTTTTGTGAAAACGCCTCAGGGCCTCTGACAGGACTGGGTCCTGTGGTATTAGGTGCTATCAACATGTAGCAATATAATCACATCTGCTCGAAGTTTTTGCAGTCAGAAAAGGAGTTTGCAGCACAAAGCACAATATAATCCCTATTCCACATCCTGATGAGTTAGACCCAAGAAGTGCCTTGGGTAAGGGTGAGAGGGGGATAACTTACTTCACTTGTGTGGAGATGCTAGTATCATAATTATATCACAAATGCCATGTCATGACACAGGATGTTACGTAGGCAAGCTTGCTCATATATCCAGTTGCTGGAACTGGGAAAACTCTTCTTGATAAGTAAGTTATATTCTTTAGCACAGTTTCAACTTTTAGTATCAATCATAATGTTAACAGTAATACAGTTCACACTAATAGCAGCATTCTATAATTTAGGGATCTAAATATAGCAATTTCCTGAGGCTCTGACAGTGTGAGGTATTACTCTTTCCTGACTGGTGTACTGAATGGCACTTTCTGCTGGGAGCAGTATGAATCATGGATTTAATATATGTAAATTCTTCAGTGTAAAATCTTTCCATGGTTTACAACCTGGCTGCTTAGACTCATGATCTACATTTGATGCAGCTGTAATAAGGAGTTATGCAATATTTTTTTAATGATGGCATACCATAAAGGGAAAGGGTTGTTACATTACAGGGGAAAGGCAGAAGTTACGTGCTCCTCCTTGCAATAAGATATTGATGAAAATGAAAAACAAATGCAATCTCTACAGCACTATCATTTCAAATTTTTGAGTCATTAGCCTTCTAGTACAATAAGGAATAAACATCATTTAATAGGCAAAGCATAAAAAAGGGATCTTGCTGATGCATGTTTAAGTGATTAAACAGCAGTGATTAGCAGGTTTCAAAATCAGAAATAATTTTAAATAATAATTTAAACAGAATTGCTTCACTCATTAGCTTGACATTTCCATTTCCAATAAATTATGACTGACTTCCCAAAGAAGACATGTTTAGAGAAGATACACACACTGTTTCTGTCACATGAAAACTCAGAAAAAGAGAATGCCCAAACCTATGCCTTACATAAAGGCTGTTGCCTAGCCAAAAAAAGAGCAGACTGTTTTTGTTACCACTATAATGTGCTGTTCCCAAAGAGGTGACAGGAACATGTTTGCAGAACACATAGCACGCCTGTGGAAAACAATAATCTCCTTTACTTCTTAATCTCGGGGAGAAAGCCTGGAGCTAAGAAGGCACACTTAAATTTAAACAGACACGAGAACTTAATCAATTTTGGGTAAGTTTAGATCTCTGTCCATGTAATCTAGTGGTAGGGTGGTGAGACAGCAGCCGTATGAAAGGACCTGGACTAATGCAGTAATGAGTTGGTGACCACAACCTGACCTCAGATTGCTTCTACATAAGCAACGTTCTCTCCTGGATGGTGTTTTCTGTAACACAGAAATCAATCCAACAAATCTCACCTCCAACCTGCTGTATACTGTTTCTAACTGGGAGTATAACAGCGCTTCTTACCCTTTGGTCCCGGGGGGGACACAGGCACCATTGGGACGTGCTCCATGCACTGCTACCCAGAAGGTGCTCAGAGGCACGTCAGAGTTCCTCAGCGTGCCATGAACATCGACCTGTTCCAGGGTCCTGCTAAAAACAAACTTACAACCATCAGCTCAGGAACCATGCGGCTTCTTTCTCCTTCCTTACATGCAGAGGGCAATTTCTCCATTCCACTATATTCTTTTTTTTCCAAGAATCTGACCCATCTTCACAGAGTATTTATGGCAGTAACAATAGCAGGCATTGGCAGCTTTGCCTGGACGCTCTCTGGATAACGAACCTCTTATAGGTCTCCTGCTGGCAGGCTTTTCCTCGTTACCCAAACAGAGTTTGTTCACAGTAGTCTAGAGGGAGGAAACCAGTCACTCCCCAGCTACTAGCATGAATACTAGCTGAGATGCCTGCAAAGCACAGACCCTACAGCCTGGTCAGCTAGTGGTATTTTGGCACCCCCTCTATGAAGCATTAGGACAGAGGATAGAGGAGCACAGGGAGAGCAAATGTTACTCTGGATATAGATATTTATGGATATTATGGATAAAATCTAGAAAACAGTCCCTTTTTTGCTGGCAAAGGATGGACAATTAATGCCAAGAATAAGTTTATTACCATATGTATATAAAAGAGCGCATCCTGGTATCCTGGCTGCTCTCCAAGACTCCCAGAGAAGTGTGACTCTAACTACAGGTACCATAAATTACTCTGTTGCATAGTTTGATTAATATTTTCTTTATGTTTTATATATATACCACATGTAAAATCATAGAAAACATACCTTATACCAGCATTTTACTAGTAGAAAGAGCGGAAAAAAAGAATAAGAAAATCAAGATCAAAACCAATCATTTTTTTATGATTACTTTTCCCATATTTACCTGCTTCCCTATTCAAACTTCAAACTATTAGCTTTCCTGGATAAGCCTGTACACTGCACAGGTGTACCTGTTTCTTTAGCTCTCTGTAAGTAAGATAATCTAAACAATAAAGTTCAAAAGCATTTTTACTTCTGAATAGGGGTCAGTCAAGTGAAAAGCTGAAACATTATTTTAGAATGATCAAAAGGTCAAAATGCTGAACTACTGAAAACCTGAAGAAATATGAACTACTCAAAATCCTAACCTAGAACTGAGTTTTGAGTTACAAGCCAACTTCTAGAAATTTCTGTTTCTCATGACAATAACAAATCCCCCTTTCTTTTAAAAAGTTCTTTTTTTGAGAGAAAGTAGAAGTTGCACAAAGTGCTTTTCTTTCTCCTTTCCTACAAATTCACCAGAAATTATAGAGAACAGTTTAGGTGGAATTACATTAGAATGCAAAACCTTTTTTTATCATCATCATCATCCTCCCCATAAAATACAGTGCTTTGTATCCTTCTGAGTAACATTATGTGAAGTTTGCAGGACATAGTAGTGCTACATCAGTCACAACCCCAACACAAATGTAGGAACTCAGTTTGGTGTAAATTGTCTACTCTAATAACATAGCCAGTGGCATTTTGCCTGAGATACACCAGGAATATGTATCTTTATGATTCAATAACAAACATTTTTTTTTTCTTTTCTTTTGTCAGTGATGGGCTGAAGTGCTTGATAACTAGAATAGAATAGAATAGAATAGAATAGAATAGAATAGAATAGAATAGAATAGAATAGAATAGAAAGCAGTCTCTGAAGTACTTCTGGGATGGGGCTTGGCAGAAATAGCTGTGGAATAAAGTCAAGATCTAATGAAGAGTCTATAAATCCAGTAGATTTCTGACTTCATATTAAAATCTGTCTGTTCACAGATGAGGACTAGCACACCTTCAGAAACAGGGAAGCTCTGTCTGTAGGCAGAAAATGTGTGGGAAGCCAGTGCCTGAGAGAATGTGTCCTGGAGAAATAAGGCAAGGTGGAGAAAGTAGGAGGTTTGGGACAATGAAACAGCTGATTACCTAACTTAGGAATGAAGCTCAAACATTCAGCTTGAAGTCAGCCTCCAACTACAGCTTTGTGAATGGTTTGAGTTTTACCATATTCATTGCTCTGTTTTAGGTGAAACCCTGTGAAAATCTTCTCAGGAGCTGTAGGGATCTAAAGTGATCAAAAGGAGCCCAAACATGCATAACAAGACCTCTGTATGGCATTAAGAATACACGCTTCTGCTCTGTGATCTAACGCATCTCTGAACGTGCCATCCTTGACTTTTCTAGTGCTGTTTTTAAATTTTAAATTAAATATAATAAAATTTTAAGGTAATTTACTTCAAATATTCTTAGTAGCAAAACCAGCAAAATGAGGTATAGCCGTCTGAACTACTCTGTGAGTGCCATTAGCCAATGCTGGTAAGAAACCATAATCAGTTTCCTCTACTTCAAGTCTTATGGGTGATTAAGAATGGGTCCTGATGGTCTTAGGGAGAAGAAGGAATCAGAAAATTAGAGGCAGTTTCCTTTAGTTGTCTTATGAAGACCTGTGGCAGGACAAGAGAAGATCAGTCCACCTGGCTGCTATGAAAGCTATATCTCCACTGACTATGCCATTAAAAATATAGCAAAACCTGTCATGTCTGGGAGGTAGGAATTTTTTCTAGCATGGTTCTCTGAAAACATTCTGTGGAAGCAGCTTCACAGCAAAGGGATTTTGCTTCTTCTAAACTATGACAAGCAGTTTGGGGATGCAATTCATCCATTTGTTAACACACCTGTGAAAAACCCAGATATTATTTGTTTTCTAGAACTTTTTAGAAGAAAGCCCTCTGGTACCAATGCATCAGCCCTGTGTCCACTGCAATGCATGGGAATCATGGCTGAATGAGTTTTAGCTGGATCGACATGTCTCTGTGATGTCTGCAGAGAAGACACTTTATACCTACAGAGCCTCAAGCATCCTCACCCCAACAAATGAGCTGACAAATCACTGCCCTGCAAAGCGAAAGGCGAGCTTGGAAAAACAGGGTGTCTTTGGGCAGGGTGGCAGTGTACTGCACGAGTGCGCCAGCACTCATGGCTATTATAAGGGGTTTTTAGGTTTTAATTACAAACCTAACAAGTGCTTCCTCTGAGGATTACTTGGGCTTTGCACGATTTCATCTAAAGCCAAACCCTCCCAGCCCAACCTCTCCTTTGGTTCTAGGAACAGCAACTTTCTCACATTTTTTTCTAGGCAGACAAAATGGAAGTGTCAGAGAATGAGCTTTGGAAGGGAGCAGTGCTGGCTGCCAAGAAGAAGAAATTCAGGAAGGAGAGGCTCCTCCAGCTGTTAAGCCAAGATAGTCTACTCAGCAAATGCTCTAGATTCCTAGCAAAAAACAAACTCCTCCAACCCCAGCTCCACACCACTAAATCACTAAATTTTTGTCTTGGGACAGTTTATGCTGGGGTATTACAGGCCTGAAATCATTAATGTATTACATGACAAAGCAGTGGTGCTACTGTAGCTGTGACAGTCTAAAGACACATGGCCCAGAGTTGCAGGAAGAGATGGTATCTTCTCCTAGATCAAACAACGCAGTGGGAAAAAAAGGATAAGCTACTGAGTGAAAAAACGCTTTTTCTGATGACTTGATATAACCACCTTTTCAGCCTCTAAGAAGTGCTACAACTGCCTAAGGAGGATCACTATTTCTTGACATTCGATTACCCTGTGGTCATACACTAGTTATTTTTACAGAGTGTTTAGTAATACACCATGTTTTAATGACAATGACAAGAACAAACACTTAATGAAACATTAAAAATCAAAGGGAATGTTGCCATTTGTTCTGGTATTGCCAAGATTTTACCCAGTTTTCCACAATTCTTACTAGTTCCAAAGGATTTGTGAAATGTTTCATTATTTTCTTATCTCACATTGTGGTTCACAATGGGTCAGCTGTTGTAATGAATGATGTCACGTATATCTCACTTAGCAACATAATCCAAATAGCAAATATTGTTCCACCGAGTGCAAAATACTGTAAATTGTGCAAATAATGAGTTTTTAATGACTAAGTTCACTTGGTGCAGAGTCTTAGAAATGTTCCAGTAAATTGTTTACATCATGAAAAGTGCACATTAAGTACAGTACAGTTTACCACTCTCTACTCATTCCCTGCACTTACAGGAACACCATAAGAGATTTGAAAAGGTTCAAATCCTGTTGTAATTACCTCACATGAAAGAGAATATTTATATCGACATCCATTGAGAAGGGATATTTTGGTAACAAGGTAAAGTTAAAGTGCTACAAAAGAGCCTAGAATCTCCTAAGCATTTTGTCTTGCTCTTGAATAGAACAGGCTACAATTTAATTCTAGATTACAACTGGAATCGCAGCTAAATAAAAACCAAAACCTTTTTTTTTTGCTTGACCTTCAATTTGCTATTATAGAACTAAAGATGAACATTTAGTGCAATTTTTTAAGAAGCGAAAAAAGAACATATATACAGAAATATGCACTGTGTTAAAATAAGACAGAAACATGAAGAATAGAAGTCATTTTGAGTCACCTCACTCTGACAGTAACTCTTAGCTAGTTCAGTCAATTTTACATGTTGTAACACCCTTACTATCATGGTACGGTATCTGCATCTGCTTCCTTTGGAAACCAGGAGCATTTTCTTGTGATTTCAAGGGGATTCATTACATGTTCTGTCCTGAGAAGGCTGTGTGCTTTCTGAATATGTGGTGGCTCATATAACTTAAATTCCTTGTTTCCAGAGAGTATTTGCTGATTAAGTCAATTGTAAAAATCTGTCAATTTCAGCAATGGCAGGGTCAAAGCAGTCATTATGCCCTTGACTACTGTATAGTGACTTCATAATTGCATGCTGATAAATACAGCAGTATCATTTGAAATGTTTGGTCGTTTTTTTTAGAGAGAATTAAACAATTCTGTTTTCATTTCTACTTCTTAAATTTATAATTTATTGTATAAATTTAAAAAATAATTTTGAAATAGAAAAATTTTCAATTATTCAAAGATTAAAAAGTTAATTCGTGTTCTTTTATTTATTTGTTAAATCTGTATTTTTCAATGGAAAAATGGTATGTCTGAAATTTCCTAATTAGCTTCAGTGGTAAATACAGTACATAAAAATTGCATGGCAATTACTACTCTTTTTCTTTGGAAATTTTGCAAGGCATGACAATTTTGTATTTCTTAGTATACTGAAGAAAATCAGAGAAAACATTTAATCCTAGTTATATTTCTCCCAGTAAATCTTAAAATTTAGAAATATTTTTGTCTTAGTTCTTTATTACAACTTCCATTCTGTATTAAATGGTTAAAATTCTTCCCAGTGTCTTGGCTTTCCTGGTCCTGGTTTCCAAAATTTGCTGTTAGACTGTTTTCACATAGCCTTGTTATCTAGTGATCACAGGCTGCCTCTGCTGTGATTTTTCTTCATTTCCCCACCAAGCATGTTTATCCTTAGAAAATACTTCACCAGAGCTCGTTGCCAGCAATTTGCAAATGCCCATTCAAGGACTGAAAAGAAATTCAGAGAGTCTAAAATTTTGAATGAAATTTTCTCAAGTAGCTTAAAATGAGCAGTAGGATGCCTACGGTGGCTACATAAAAGAAAGTGAGAATTAACTCTTTGTTGATTGCTAACACACTGACTAAATGTTTGTTAGTCGTCCTTTTACCTCTACTCCATACCTTTGGCCACAGCTGATTGCTTACTCATCAACCTTTTGAACCCAATCAGCCACCACAGTAATTATCAGCAGCCCTCACAAACCCCATTAACTTTGTAGCAACACACTTGGGCCATTTAACAGGCACCTGGCAGTGATGAGGAACACACAGAGAGGTTTTACCCCACACTTGAAATGTGTCTTTTTGAATGCAGACAGTGTGAGCCACAAAAGCAATTTTGTACACAAAATGCTGTTATCACATCAGTGGAGCGGAGAGCCAGGGCTGCAGCAGGGATGTCATCTCTCTGCCTCTGGGTGACTTGGAAATCACCACATTCCTGCAACAGCAAACTCAAACATTGATCTATTTTACCCTGGATGCTATGAAGTCCAGTAGGTTGAGGAATTACAACTTGGTATTGATTTTTCTACTCCTTTTAAAAGGCTCGACCAGGAGTATTAGTTTTATACCATCCTTAAATTAATGACACACTAGTTTTTATAGCCTGTTTCTATCCTCAACATAAAAAACAAGGCCACAGAAAGAACAAGCCTGTTTGTTCCATATTCCAGAAGAGGCTGTAGACATTATTTTTGACTGGGCCTGTGAAGAATAACACAAATAAGATTATACAAAAAGCAAAGATGCTACTTGACAAGAAGGTGGTTTTGTAAAACAATACACGATGGGTCAAATCTGTTAGGAAGAAAAGGAAGTCACAAGAATTGGCTGGGGTGAAGGCTTAACAGCATTCACAAATTAGCTGATGCTTTAAAATGTTGTTTATTATGCTCTATTTGTCAGCCTGCAGAGGCTCTCATTTTAATTTATAATAACATTCCTCCTCAGTTATCACTCTTCTGCCTCCTTTCATTAGATTAGAAAATTCAGTTTTGTGTACCCTGTTCTCCCACAGAGAAGCAGGAATTTATTTTCCTCCTCACCTTTTGACTACAATATGCATTCTTGCCTAGATCCTCCTGACTTTTAGTAGTGTAATAATTTAATGGACAACTCCCCACCACGTCGGAGATGTGCCCATGAGCAACGTACCGCATCTTGATTTTTCTTCCTGACAGCAGAATATTGAAATCAATTTCAAAGCTAAAAATGCCATCCAGTTTGATTCATCAAGTGGAATAAAGCCCTCTTGCTGAGAAAGCCATTTGAATGCGGGTTAACTGTGACCTGTGGTCCTCCACAGTCCTTGGAACATCTGGCCATATGGGCTGTAAGCAGATTAATCCAGCGCTTTGCACTCTCCTCCTTTAAACAGCTTAAAGGTTGCTGTTTAAATAGCACGGCATGCAATTTTTTAAAAAAAGATCAGCAAATATCTAAAATAACTGGGGCCAGACAAATAACCCCTCTCCATAGGAAACGTTCAGAGGATCTGAGGAAGCAAAATACTTAAAAATTACTTGGTTTTGTTGTGGTTTTGTGTCTTAACTCGATATATCTAAATTTAATCTTTCCCAAAGTTGTCAAATCCTATCTAGCTTACATGATTGAACCAGACATACAATTTCCACTATTCCTGCTTCTGACAATCGTAATAGACAGTTTTAAAGTCCGGCTAACCAGGGAGCTGTGGGTAAGAGGGACCTATAGTCACATCATCGTGTCTAGATTAAAGCCTTTATGCCTAGATGGAGCATCCTTCCCAGGGTGCTGGTGGCAATGTACTTGACTTGAAACTTCAGCTGTAGCTCCAAAAAGCTGCAAAGTTCACCCTCACAGCACTGACCACCCAGCTGGTGCCTCATGGTGCCCAGAGCTATGGAACCATCTCACTTGACATGGCCTCTATGGAGCAATCAGGGAGACTGGGCTCTGGCCACCTACCTCACACTTGCTGAAGCTTTTGGTCTCAAAGAGCAATTGCAGCCGGATTGTAATGATGCGCTAGAGGTCGTGCAGAGGACACTGATGCACAGACTTTTTTACTGCTTTTTTCATAACAGCATAATAAATACTGTGGTTGCTCAGATAACTCATATTTTAATTCAACTTTCTTAAAATTTGTTTTTTCTTATCTCTCCACTGAAAATGGCAAGCTCCCTGCAGGTGGACTTTTGATTGTTTTTGAAAACAAGAAAAGAAAATACATTTTACTTCTTTTAAAATTTAAGGTTTTCTACAGAAAAAATTATTTTATAAACAGGTCAGACTGAGAGCAAGTTCAAATAAATGTGAAGTCAACATCTAATGCCTTTTATCCCCATCTCTGTTTCTAGGATTTTATTTGGTAAAAGCAGAAGCTAAACCCCATCAGCACCAAACCTTTGATGTGTTTAACATTGTACTTACAGGTTGCACATTCCATCTGAATTCATGTTTTTCTGTTGATTTCCAAGCATTTAATCTCTCAGTTGTTGTACTTCATAGTTACCATACCAGTGACTTAGCCTCAGCTGACTGTGCTTTACGTGTGTAGCAGGATAAGTCCTGGCCGGAACAGCTATTTATCTATGTGAGTTTGAAGAAGTTTTCTTCTTCACAGGTGCTGGTGATCATTGCTGCTCTGCAGATGAGCTGAAATCTTATCATATTGATTTTGCATAGCTACTTATTTTAATGTTGTCCACCAAGATTAGTCCTGGGCCTAAATCCTGTCAGTTACCAACCAGGGTGAGTTGAAGAGCGCTTCTCTCAGCTTTTAGAGAGGAACACCCTTGTATAATGCTAGCTACTGTGAGGAAATTCTGCTGATATGCTTTAAACAGCACTAGAAAACAGCTTGTAAAGTTGGAAATCTTATTAACATGCAGAGCAGCACATTGCATATTATTCTGCATTCCTAGTTAATGGGGAAATTATTAGCAGACAGCACTAAATTAAGAAAAGGAATGATATTTTGATTTAGTTATTGAACTGGCTCTATAAAAGAAGACTCCATCATTGTGCTGACAATCTCTGCGCCTCATTCTGTTGTGCATCTTTTTGGAGGGAACCCAAATGAGAGCTGAGTGCCAAAGTGTCCACCTGAAGCAGATTAAAGGAACATTGTCACAGTTAAGGCAGTCTTCTAGGCTCTAGAGCTCACCTCTTGCATTGTGTACATCGAAAGAGCAGCTCAAAACAGAAAACTGGCAGCAATTCACAAACTTTTGGCCTGATCCTGCTGCTGGCAATACTCCACCAGCTGGTTCAGGTCAGATGAGTATGTGATGCATGATCTTTATTGATAATTAACAATTGACTTTGTCAAACACTGAAGCAGCAAGTAATTCTTTCTTCAAATAAAACATTTGCAGCATTGACATATGAATTCCCTCTTTCCTTGTAATTTGATTATGATTATTCCTAGAGCATGGTTGAAGATAGTATTCCAGTCCTTTAAAAGTTTCTGATTCTACATTTTTCCCATTCCATCTGGGTTGAAACTAAGAGCTTTCCAGTGAAAGTCCAATCCTCAGAACATCATAAGATGTTAGGATTCTCCTCTAGAATGGAAAATAATCCACCTGAACTTACATCAGCTCCCAATTTCTGCCAGAGATTTCTATTTTAGCAGCTCAGTTGGGATTCCTGACTACTAGATTACTGACTTGGTATCTCTTGCTGTGCTCTAGTAACTATTCAATTATTTAAAAATTGAATAGTTCCAACAGATGCTACTGCAATAAACACACTCTACAACTGAGCAGTCAGGGCATTCATCTGGGACACAGGAAACCAAGGGTCAAGTCCTTGTACCACAGAATTTTAAAATCTTTTTACAAAGAATTAAATTTATGCTAGGCAAACAACAATATCGCTGGGTCAATGGAACATAAGTTCAAAGGCCTGTTCTGGGCTGTATCCTATCCTAGCAGAGAATCAACTTAATCTGTGGTTATTGGAAAAAATAATTTATCTGTTGAATTTTGACAGAAATGAGCTCTTACATCTTGTATGACTTCATTTTACGAAGCAACAGAGATCTTCTCAGCTCAGCAATGAAAACATCTAATTGGTAGTGTTAGAGATACTCTGATAACTACAGGGTATGCAAACCAGCTATTTTGTGGAAGTATAGTTTTATTGAAATGATAAGATACTAAAGCAAAGTTCAGAGTTTTTGCTGATATTTCACTTTCTCAGCACCTCAAATAGAGGGTCTACAGTGCAAGCTACAGAGAAAGCTGCCTTGGAACTGGGTATTAAACCCAACATTCCTGTTGGAGAAGGGACCTTGTAATGGACATAAGTCCAGTGGATGTCAGTGGATCTTTGTGGCTTGACATCTGTTAGAAACCCAGCATATAATCCCCTGGCAACCACAATCAACACCCTAGAAATTTAGCTGTAGTGAAAGCATCTTTGGTTGCATGAGCCTTCAGCTCATGACATGACTGCCACCACATTTCCACGGCTGCTAGGATGTTTTGTGGTGTGACTCCCCTCACTTTGGTGTACTTCCATCAGGCCATGGGCTCTGTACGGCTCTCAGGGTACTCTGTCTCGCTGGATGGAGCTGGCCCAGCATTCAGGAGCTCCTGACCACCAGTGCATCCACCACCTGCCCTGGCACGACAGGGCTGCAGCTGCCTGGCCACACTTGGGTCCTGAGATCTGTACAAGGTCAGCAGAGCAGGGGGGATGAAGAGCACAGGATTATCCCATACAAAAAGCAATAATTCACAGCAATGGGTCATGATCTCTTCTTTCTGAAACTCAGTGATTTTGTGGTATGAATAATTCTTTAACACTAAGATAATGTCTTTGTTCAAAGTAATATCCTGCAATAATTTATATAAACACTGTAAATTACATATTTGCACTGTGTATCAATTTTATGTCTGTGCCCACTGATTTCTCTCATAAAAAAGAGAAATAAAACTTAACACACTTTTCAGATACATCACCAGCTGCCTGCCTGATTTCTTAAAAGCGAACAAAAACAGTGTAGGTGACAGTCAAGACAGACAAATTCACACACTCCCAAACCATATTTACTGCCTTTTCTGATTCATCTATAATGAATATCCTCCTCTCTTCATTAGATTCAGTTACTGTTTCTTTCTCTACAGTAACATAATCCATGTAGTTTAAAAACACAGTTCATCTCCCTTTCACTATTCCTTTCCCTTTACCATTAGTATAATTAGGATGAAACCTTGCCCATGAGACCTACAGAGATTTCCCAGTAATTAGGTGTCAGAGGAGGTTAAAAGTGAGAGACCTTTAAGGTAGAAAGAAACGTACCACAGCAGCTGTTCAGTGAACAAGCCTGGGTTTTGTGAGGCTCTGAGCGCCTGCTGCCACTGCCTTACACATGAAGGACTAAATGTGATGCCCAAAGGCAGAGTAAGCGCATTTGATAAGGTACGATGCCTTCCCCCCCGCTGCCCTTTGCTGGTTGCTTCCAGGCAGAAGGAGAAGAGGGGCCAGCTCCTGAAGGTCACATTGCAGCAGCTTCTCAGCCACGGCTGCTGCTGCCACTGGTTCTCAGGAGGGGACAACAGCACTCACAGTTCTCAGAAATGTCACTGCAAGCTATTCGGGTGCCACAAGAAAGAAAGAAAAAGGTTTGTACAAGAAGCAAATTGTACAGCTTCTGTACTCTTTAAAATAAATCTCTCACCCTGTACAGTGATTTATCTTTTCCGGGATTATTTTTGCAGCCATGGATTTCTCTCACTTCTTCCCTAAGTGAATATCCAAACTAAGACTTTAGTCCTAAGACATATGGAAATCAAACAAATTAAGAGTCATATAAGCTGGTGTCCCCTGGTTAACCTGTCGTGTGGAAAGCAACTTAATCCTCAGATTTTGGAGCGCATCCAGGCTATAAAAACACGTGGACTGGGAGGAGCACATTGTGAAGCAGTCTGGGCTGCTACAAGCAGAAGGTGCTTTTGCTGCTCAGCAGTGCCCTGCAAGAGCAACCCCCCCGCAAGTCTGTGGGGTACTTCCCCCTCAGCTGCTCCTTCTGTCCCATTTTGCTTGTAAAGAAGCAAGCTTTACAGCAGGAAGAGCAACTCTGCATGCTGTGAGATCAGGAACTGCCATAGATTGACTTTAGTTAATGGTAAAATGCAGCCTTCAGGTCTCATTTCTGATGCTGAGGGTTAGTGATGACAGAACAGAACTACAGCACATGTTCTGGTATTTGTTTCTGCCAGAAGTTCCCCGATTTTGTACTTGGGGGCAAAAAGAGCAACATAATCCAGTATGAACAGTGGGCGTCATTTGAAGAGTATTTAATAGGAACATATAAAGTAATGAAGCGATCCCATCTCAGCAAAGTCTTGCACCTGGGTCAGGGCAACCCCCAGTATCAATACAGGCTGGGGGATGAAGGGACTGAGAGCAGCCCTGCAGAGAAAGATCTGGGGTACTGGTGGATGACGTATTGGACATGAGCCAGCGATGTGTGCTTGCAGTCCAGAAGGCCAATCGTATCCTGGGCTGCATCAAAAGGAGTGTGGGAGGTCAAGGGGGGTGATTCTGCCTCTCAGCTCTGCTCTGCTCTGGTGAGACCCCACCTGGAGCCCTGCATTCAGCTCTGAAGCCCTCAGTACAGTAAAGACACAGACCTGTTGGAGACGATCCAGAGGAGGCCACCAAGATGATCAGAGGGCTGCAACACCTTTCCTGTGAGGACAGGCTGAGAGAGTTGGGGTTGTTCAGCCTGGAGAAGAGAAGGTTCCAGGGAGACCTTAATGCAGCCTTTTGAGTATTCAAAAAGTGCCTGTAAGAAAGATGGGGACAGACTTTCTAGCAGGGCCTGTTACGACAAGACAAGGTGTAATGGTTTTAAACTAAAAGAGTGGAGATTCAAGCTAGACATGAGGAAGAAATTTTTTACAATGTGGGTGGTGAAACACTGGCACAGGTTGCCCAGAGAGGTGGTAGATGTCCCGTCCCTGGAGACATTCAAGGCCAGGCTGGATGGGGCTCTGAGCAACCTGATCTTGTTGAAGATGCCCCTGCTCATTGCAGGGGGGTTGGACTAGATGAGCTTTGAAGGTCCCTTCCAACCCAAACTATTCTATGATTCTATGATAATACTTCCTGCTCTGTTTGGTATTTTATAAGGTAGTCACTGCCCCTGCTCTGTTGCTATGTGCCTGTATCCTATCTTGCTTGCCACAGAGGGGACAACACTGAACTCAATCTCTATTGACCACTAACTCTGACGGAATGAACCAAAATGCTGCTGTGAGCATCAGAGGATCATGCCAGAGATTAGCCAAAGAAATCTCTTGTAAAATGGCAGTACACAAGTCCTCTGAATCCATCTTCAGCAGCACCAGGCAAGTCTGCCCTGTGAGTCAAAATCAGTGGCACCACGAGGGAGATTTGCTCTTTGAGCTATGCAGCTTGTTGGCACATCTATCCCAGCCCAGGGGCCATCAGGCACAGAAACTGGAGCCAGGTGCCAAACACAATGTGAGCCAGACCTGGCAGCTGCTGAGGGATGTGCTGGTCCAGAGTCCAGAAAGGCAGGAGGAGACAAGTCCTGGCAGTCCTTTCACCAGGAGGAGCCAGGACAAGGATCAAGGAACAGAAACAGGTGGGCTGGGGGAAGGATGAGTAACAAGGACTCAGTAGCAAGAGAGGTACACAGCTACTGCCAAGAGAGATTGCAAGCAGGCAAGGACAGTTGCATTGACTGCATCTTCTACCGAATGAGAAGGGCACACACTTTAGCTGGTTGGCTTTAGCAGTCCATTCCACTTGAAAAGCTGGGCTGCTGGGCTACTAGCTTGGGCAGAGCCTGTTACCCAATCTGGAGTAATTATCTGCATTATCAGAGAGCTGATCAGGTGGTGAAGGAGGAGGAATTCAGCCTGAACAACTTAGGCAGAATATGGATAAGATTTTTGTGGTTTTTGGAAAGCTAAAGTATGTTTTCACAGAGTGATTACTGCAGGATTTTAGGAACATGATCAGGAAGCTGGAAGGAGGCTGAGGGTAAAGGGCCCATGACCCAAGTGTTCTGTAAAGAGTCTGGTCTGGCTGGACCCACCACCAGCTCCATCTCCTGCCTGCCTTGCTCTGCAGCCCTGCAGCATGGCTTTGGTACATCGGGGGCTTCAGTGAGGCCATGTTGCAACTGGCTTTCAGGAAATTATACCGGTGTGTGGACCAGTAGCATATAATCACATTGGGCCCAGTCTTTTTAAAAAATCTCACTCCAACTCACCTACATTTTTGGCTCCTTGATACGTAAAAAAACCACACAGACTCCTTTAAACTCTCATTCCTGGTGCCATAAATAATATACTCTTGTAGGAGGAGCACAAGAAGGAAAACATTCCTTCATTACAGAAACCCAGCATAGCACACTACACTTTAAATAGTATTTAGGTAAGATATTAATGTAGCTGAAAATGGCTGAATTATATAAGCTCTAATATAAGATTCTTCACATTTGATGGAAACACAAGTACAAAACAGCACATTTGCTATTCATGACATGAATCTCCATAAAACCCCAGTCATGTAAAATGTAATGTCAGGAAAAATCTGATTAAATGGCGCTGTCCTCCCTCAGGGAAAACCTACTTCAATTAGAAGAAATTGTGTTAAAGTCTGCATTTCTTGCTCCATTTCATCTTATTTATCATTTCAATAACTTTCTTTATGCTAGGCTAAAAAAATGCAAAATTCAGTGACTAGCAGGCGAACATTAAAAATATACACATTTACTATGTTTACCTTTTTAGACTTAATGCTACTCAGTTATCTAGTTTCAAAGCTTGAATACTTTCTTTAGGTTTAGTTTTGTCAGTCTGACATTTTTAATAAACTGAATATTTAGCTACATCAGTCTCTGGAATAGCTGGAGCTAATTTCTTTAACCAGGAGCAATAAATTTGGTCAAGAATAGCCCTTGAACTGGCTAGTCAAGGCTATTTTGAAACTACACTTAAGTTTTCTCAGGTATTAAGTGAGGGATCTGGCTCTTGATTAATAAAAATCTTTGGTGACTCTTCACATTAATTGCATCAGTATTCACTTAACTTTGATTTAGGAAGACAGTTTTTGTATTCTGAGTGATTAGATGATTATGGAGAAGATATCTGAGGATTCTCAGCTATAATAGATATTCTGTCTTTTCCCACCTCTGTTTTGAGTTTGTGGCTATTATGCAGCTGTGAATTCCAGTGATTATGTTCTTATCATTCAAGTGAATAAAGTTGTGACTGTTTGGCAACATATAACCAGCTTAAAAAACACTACTAAAATTCATACCTTAGACCACTGACACATATGGCAGAGGTATCGAGAAATGAAACGTGATACTCAGCTCCTTAAAATACTGATGTTCACTGCAGATTTTCTATTGCACACAGTGGTCTGCAAAGGAATATGTTGATGCTAGAATGCAAGGGAATATGTTGATGCTAGACTGCAAGGAAATATGTTGCACCATATGAAGTGTGTGACATCTGCTACAGCTAATAGATATTAATGAGCTTACACATCTGTTCTCATTTGATTCATTGGGTTCACAGCAAAACTGTGAAGGCTGATGCAAAAGCAGCTTTCATTGACTACTTCATGTTCTACATGCTGGAGGCAGCTTGGGGCAGATACTGGAGCAGCCCAGGGAAAACTTGGGTGAATTGTCTTCTGATGGGGTAGGGGACACTATGCAGTCAGGTGCTAGTCATCATATCAGTTTAGCTGTCTTAGTCTGTCCTTCCTGATTACTTGTTCATGTTTTATTGGTGATATTTTTGGTTGCTTTCTAGACTATCTGATGAATCAGCTGTAGAGAGGGACAAGGCTAAGCAATACCTGTGTTGATGCAAGTAAGACTTGTTTTGCAGGTCTTTTCTACCTTTTTGAAGAATAGTGAAGGACTATCTGAAAAAGAACATTTTTGTAAAAGGTTATGATGTGGTTTATTAAAATACTTCTCTTTCCAACTGATTTTTCAGCAAACAAAAAACTACAAAAAGAAAAATGACACTTCCACTTTTTCTATCTGCTGACTAGTAAATATAGGAATTCAAGAGGAAAGCAAAATAATGTTTCTTTCCTCACTTCTGGCTTTTCAGAAATTAACTTTCATTATGTACAGAGAACATGGTGTTTGACAGAATATCGCAACGCAATGTGCAAAGCATTAATACTTATAGTTTCAATAAAATTTTTTGCTGATGCACTGGATTGTAGTAAGAACATTGTCCTTCTAGATGTTGAGCACTGAGGATGAGATTTAACCTAAAAGAAACTTCAAGTCTATAAAAAGAAAGTTTTGGCTGAAAGCACACACGAATTCAGTGTCAAAATTAAGGTAAAAGTCAGAATAGAACTTCTGAAAATAATAAACAGGGCAGAAAGGAAAAAACAATCAGTATATCACAAATAGCAAGAGGTTAGTGGAGAAGGTTATTATAATACATGGAAAAAATCTATAGATAAATGACGAGAAATAAAAAAGAGGAATAGAAGAAATTTAGGAACGGGATAGATCCATTTCTACATATATGATGTATAATTCTGTAGCATAGCCAGAAGTGTTTAACACGTTTTGTTCTGTTTTCACATGGCAGCAGAAGGAAGTATTGTAAGAGCAAGAGGAAGTACTTTCTAGCACTTTCAAGAAGGATATCTAATAGCACGTACAGGGGACAAATATTTTTCAGGCCACAGCCCTGAAAAACCTGCATCCAGGAGTCCTTGTAGAGTTTTCTGAGAGATTTAAGCCTAACTTTCAATTTTAAAGATAGCCAAAGACATGAAAAGACTTAAAGTTGTGCTAACATTAATTCTAAAATGGCAGTGGATGACATGATCAACTATACAGATATAAACCCTGAAAAAATTAATACAGACATCAGCTAGCAGGGAATTAAATGACAGGGCATTATGACAGACAGTCAGTGTGGCTGTATAGCAGATGAATCCAGCACAGCATCAGATGAGCATTGACAAAAATGTTGTTACATACATGGCATGATAGGAGCAGATCAGTAGACGAACAGACTTGGTGCTGAGACCCCAACATCCTTGTCAGATGTAGCTGAAGAAATTTACTTTGAAGCAGAGTTTGTCTGGTTCCAGAGACTGAAAGTCTCCACTATGCTGTGGCTCAAAGCTGTTCAAGGACATTCATTTCTGGGGACTCTTACCTCAGAGCTGGCATGCTTTGATGAGCACTTGGGGTGAGGGGGATTTTCCAATTTAGCTTCCTCCAAAAGAAATTTAAAACCCAGAATTGTCTTCCTAACTAAACCAGAACATACTAAATGGAGATGACACAGGGATTTGCTTCAAACCAACCAAAACCCTACTGCAAATGGAAGCATTCATCTGAAGTAACAGAATAAGGGCAAAGAACGCCTTGCTGTGTCATCATCCATATCTCATCTCCACTTACTCTGTGTAAACCCTCCCCTGTGTTTAAGGAGAGAAATTAATAACACAATCAAAGTGTTGCATGAAAAAAAAATCAAGTTCCATCACTATATGTTTCCTCTAAAATTCTCCAGAGGATTAACTCTCATTTTGGCAAAGTTAGTTCCAGTTAACACCCTGTCAGCTGGTAGGCTGAACAAGCAGTTGTGAAGGTATCATGTGGCATGTCTTCTTCTGAAGTCAATCTAGCTGAAGGGGAGAGCAAAAGCTGTGAATAATTTTGTAAGGCTATAGTACCAGAGTTACGGCTGCTGCTGGAAAGCTTTATTGCCCACGAAAAAAGTGGCAGGGCATGAAAGAATTAAAAGCAGGAACTTACACAACTTCTTCAGGGCTAAAATGGTATCTCATATTTAGGAGCTCTTGGCATCAAATATCCTCAGTTACCCATGGAAACTAGGCCTGTATGAGTCAAAAATGCACAGCTGAACAAAAAACCCCCACAACTGAAAATTTTCATTTCAGTTGATGCAGACAATTGCTTTTCAATGTTTTTTCTTTGGTAAATTGAGAAGAATATTTGAGAATTGTAATAATTGTGAGCCACATGATAAAAGTAAGGAAAGTAAAGGAATTCTGGGCTAATTGGATAACAAGGTTCAATTGCCTTTCAAACACCAAGGAAGATGCAGCTGTGCGAACCAGTGTACTTTGTAACTCAAGATTTCTGACAATGAGCAGGGCATTTCCCTGGCACATGGAGGTCTCCTGTTCAAATCTTGTCTGACTGATTCAGCACAGAAATTGGAACTTATATATCTCTTCTCTAAAGACAAGACTCTAGCCATCAGACTGTATGTGTAGTACAGGCATTGAGGAGTCTCCCTCAGTCTTTCTTCTTGAAGCTGCCTAATTTTGGCTCCGTTACTGCAAATCAAGCTAAACTGAGTGTCAGTTATTATGGAGAGAGGGAAGGATACTGAACTTGTAGCTCATGTGCTAACAAGGAGGACCAACACATTTCCAGTTAAATCTAAAAGGTTTTAATTCATTTCCCTAACAGCTTTTAATGAAAAGAAGCTTCCAGTGATGAGAAAGTATAAGATTTTTTTATACGAAATATTCATACTTTCTTCCGTGTCCTCCAACTAGTCCATAGGAAACATGCATGTCAACTTCCTCACTTGCATTTGTGTAACAAAATTAGGATCAAGACTCTTCTGTGAGTGATCAGATAGATGCATGCAAAATGGAATATGTAAATTACACATTGAACGTCGGTAACGTAATCATCTGGTGGAGATCAGTAAGCTTCCTCAGGAAAATACTAGAGTTCTGGTTAAATTATTCTGAGCTGCAGCAGTTTATACAGAAATGGGCACTTCGGTGTCCATGTATGTGTGTACATATAAATAGACACACACATCGCAATCCCAGTTCTAGCAAGATGAATACGCAGATCTTGTCTTATTACTCAGTGTTATCTTAATAAAATCAGAATAAAGAAATAAACATCACTTTCCATTTTCTACCTTTCCTAAAGCATATTTAATCGCATCCCAGCATGGTGTATTTTTGAATCCTGGTTTGGAAGGATTACTCACCTTTCTGAACTCTTAACTGTTTTACCTCTTTTCGGGGGAATAACTCTCAATTCTCCTTCACACATGAGGAACACAGTATAAGGAAAAATTTTCCAGTCTATGGACAAAAAGTTCTTATACCAGGAAATCTTCTGCAGATTTCTTCTGTAGCATGAAGGCAACCATTTGGATCAGCACTAAAGACTTATTTTGCATGTAACAGTAATGGCTTGACTTGCTAGCACCTTCCATTCTAGAGACGGTAAATCATAATATATTTATTGTTCGTAATAAGCAAGCGCTAGTGTATTTTTAGACACTTCATGCTATGTATACCGTTTGTAAAGAAAACAACCTTACGTGCAACTCAGACTTTGTACTTCACATTTAGTCCCATATTCTTTTAATACAGGAAGGTCTGGCATATTTTTATTCAACTATATGAAATTTCATGTTCTGACTTGCAGAGTTATTTTAAAGAGATTTATAAAGACAGCTCATAACATCTTCAGAGGCTGAAAACCTGTTATGTCTGTAGGAGGGAAGGAAAGAGAATCTAAAAACCATTTTCTGGAAGGGCCTAATGGCTGAGAGCATGAGGAGAACCTGGGAACAATTTCAAAGATATTTACAAGAATGCATTTTTCATTTTGCTCTTGGAGGAGGGTCTCACACAGGTCAAATGTGTCTTGGCAATTTGTTAGCAATTTGAGTTTGAAGCACTCTGAATTAAGGTTTCCACAGTCTCAGCTTTGTCCTGAAGAGGAAGATTTTATTTCAGTAACTGTAGACCTGATTCTCTACTTCCCGTCTTGAACCACTAATGCCACTGACTCAGTGACTACACTCCCAAAGAGAAATAAAAATCAGTTCCCGAATGCTAGTACTAGGGCAGCTATCGCCAGGACAGCAGCTACAGGACAATGGGGGAAAACCATGGTTGGACTTCTGTCATCTCTACACATGGGAAAGGACAGAGGTAAAAGCAGAGATGAGACAATCACACCTTAGACACAGACTTTTACTGTGTGACCCCTCACTGTGGCCTAGGCCATTTTGCTCCGTTTCAGGTTAGTCTCCAAAGGCAGCTGAATTTTGTGGTTGAATAATCTTGTGCCAGCTGGTCAGAAGAATTCCCCACGGAACAGGAAGTAGTAACCATCTGAAACAGCAACTCATGAAGCTGGTAGGCACGCTGGGTCGGAGGAAATCCAGAAGCGTTTAAATGCTGACAGGAAAGAAAACCTTAAAAAAAGTCTTGCTCACAAAGATGATAAAACTCTTTACAAACTGCATGACAGTTGGTGGTACATCCACAACCCCTGTTTACACATTTCCTTGTGAAACAGCTGCTTTACAGACACAGAGAGGGTGTTGTCCATAACATGCCATGCCTCACTTTCCAAGGAATCCATATGGCAATTTTAACACCTGAGCCCCATTTCTGGTCAAATATAACTTCTGTTGAGTTTTAATGCTCAAATCCTAAGGAAGGACCTTTCTCCCTGTTCATAGCAATTTTGAGGAACTCTTCTGAACAACACAGTCTGTTGATGTACACTGACAACAGTAGGAGTTTTCTACATAAACTCATGGCTGTATTTTACATACATCTATGCAAAATAAAGTGCCATTGTTGTTTTCTTAATTAAAAAAAAAATAATCCTTGTTTGACAAGAGTATTGTTTCTACTCAGAGAGAATAGCATTTAAGTTACATTTCTTTTTTGGGTCCATCAAGAAAGAACAATGACAAAGACTCTGTGAATGACATGGTATGTTTTAAGTTCCATATAACAATCCTTATCAAACTGAAAATGATTTTGCACTATCATTGAAAATGATAGCAGGCTGCCTCAGGCACTGAAGGAAAAAATAACTATGCAGTGGAAAGGACATAGAGGTAAAATGCTATATTGGATAACACATTTAGGTAAGGATAACACATTTAAAATGCTATTGTTTAGGATAAAGACAATCTCTGCTAAAAAAGAAGAAAAAATGTCTCCGAATGCTACTATACAGAAATTTGTTGAAGAAAAGTACTATTTCTCTAAGTCTCTGTGAAGCACCACTAGTAAGTACATCATTACACAGAACACTGCAATTACACAGAACAGTGACTTCCATAAAACTCATTTTAGACCAGTCAATTCTAGTAATTTATGCCTACCATCACTATAAGCAAATGAGTTCAAGAACTCATTTTGTGATTGCCAGCTGAAAGAAGATACAAGAGTATAGGAAGTAATTGCCTGGATCAATATTTTATTTATTTTTTCCTCATTTATAAAATGGGTCTGCTAGTGCATCTGTAAAAACATAAAACTGGAATAACACAGTGCATTTACTACCCAATGTTGGCAAATGCTACATTATAAAAAAATTTTACAAATGTCTATGTATCTCCAAGTGGTTAACTGATAAAATGCCAACAGAAAGTGCTAAGAATAAGTAGCGGATTTTCTGGGTTTTGTAAAATCAATAAAACTCCTCATTGCATACTGCAAATGGGTTCTTCTTTGCAGTCCTCCACCTGGAACTCTTCTCATGCTCTGTGTAGAAATGAATGGTTTGTCCAAGCTCACCCACAGATCACACTTAGAAAAGCAAGGCCTTCTATGGGATTTGGAAAGGCCAACAGCTCAATTTCCAATCAATGCATTGCTTAAGGTCAGGAAGTCTTTAAAGCTTGTTGAGCTAGCGAGATGCAGGAAGTTACACAAATAGCAAAGAATTAATGTGTAGTTATTAAGATTGCTTATAGAATAAAGGACGACAAAGGCAAGAAAATTTTACTTGATAAGACTCCCATATGAGTATCACTTTCCCTGGGACTGAAATCTTTCCAGCTGTAATGTAGACAAGCGTATCGATTTTGAACAGCATGATCAACACTGCAAACTGATTAGAGAGGAAGGAAAGACATTACATCTTTCAGATAAAATTCTAGAGAGAATGCCATAGATTAGATACAGAAAAGCCAACTGATCAGTACCAGATAACCTTTTTGACTAGTTATACAATACTTTTAAAACTTCTTGCCTTTATATGCCCAGCTTAGAGACCTAGCCGAATCACTCAAAAATATGTTTTTGAATATGTTCTTTAATGTGTTCAGTGACATTTTAAGTAATGTACAATGAATACATTTGTCCAGTTCTCAGATAATTCAAGTAATCAAAAAAAAATTGGGATTTGGCCAGGACACGAGAACTAACAAAATTACTCTTCCAAAAAATGTGAAGGGATTTTTTTAATGACCCAAGAATTGTAATACAGCTTCCATTCTGATTTCTGGACTCGTGGGGGAAGGTTAATTGGGTGCAGGCTGAGAGAACATGGTCTAGTGAATGATCAGAAGTACTCTCTGTGGTTAATTACTGGTGACCTCCATTCAAGCTGCAATACAACTACCTTAAAGTGGGAGAGCTTGTGAGATCTCAGTGTGACATGTCAGCAAGGAATATGAGGCAGGTTTGGAAATACGAAACATGGAAAATAGGCATGCCTGCACACTCTCGCTCCTTCATTCAGTGAAAGAATTTCATAAATTTTAATATATCAAGCACTGAGAGCTTAGGAAATACTAGAATTAGTCGTTTCTATTCAGTATTTGTCCTTATTTACCCTTCCCCCTCAAGCGTTAGAATAGTTTTTAATGACTTGAGAACATACGATTTTTTCCATATGCCTCCTATCTCATTCAGCACATGCATTAAATAGCACTTGATGTTCTGTTTTCTCTTTGCTCAACATATTGTGCACACTTCAGTAGAGAAGCTCTCCCCTGAATATAATATATACACTCCTGGGCTGCTCTGTGGTACACACAGAACCATCAGGTGCTTTGCAATTTTTATTTATATATTTTCTTGACCTGTAAGGTAAGCGGATAGGTATCAGCACCATTTTTACAGATATGGTACTGAGGCAAATCGGGATTAAAGTTAAGAGTACCTACTAGTTTTAAGCTCTCATTTTGAGATGTCCTAGGACTGACTTTTCAGCACAGGAAACATTAGTACAGTGGTTAAGGTATTCTGAGAACAGCTCTCCTAAGTTCAGTGGTGCCTGGCATTGCCCATACTTCTCAAAATTAGAACCGTGCTGCTCTCAGGCTAGGCACCAATGTACCCAGAAACCCACAATTAAAGACTGTGCAAAGTCTGGTTTATATGACTTGCTCGCTAAAGCACAAGGAAGCAGCAAGAACTAAGGAAAGAATCCTATTTCCTTGGACCAGAGTCATGTTTCCTATAAGAGCATCCTATCTTCTCTAGCAGTCCCTGCCCCAGGCACGACACACCTCAGCTTTTGTAGTGACGGAAGCAGTGGTGTACAAACAACATTCTTCTTAATCATACTTAATACTCCCTTTGAGTAAATGGCAACACACAGTAACACTCCCTTATGGCAGTCCAAGAGGCTCCCCCTACAAAGATCATGAACTTAGCAGGCCTAGTTTGACAAAAGCTACAAAACTCTTTTTCATTAAAATATAACATAAAAAGAAATTGAATAAAGTGTTCTAAATCTTGTAATAAATACAGTTAATATAGGACCTGATTATCTTACATAGTTCATGGTGAGTAGAGGAGGTGAACAAAGTGGCAGCCATCTGCACGAAACAAAGGATGTGTGGTTCATACATCTATTTTGGCATGTATCTATCTTACAAGTATGATATCCAATATATGTGGAGGCAAGCCTTACCCAGCTCGGTTCATTAGTTCAGAGCATCTGAACTGACATATTCACCCCCAAATTTATGATGATGTCAAGCAGTTGAAGTTTACCACTCACTTCCAGAAATTTCACTATTTAAAAAGAAAAATGTTCTTTAAACTTTATAGTATAAACTAAGTATAACATAGAAGTTACCTTTTCCCATTTCAAATAACTTAAAGCAGTTGAAGACTGCTGCCGGCCTGGCTCCCTGTGTCTCACAAAGAATTAATAGAACTATTTCCTGAGCCTCATACTTCCCTAGTCTTAACAGCATAAATCAAATTATAACCTCAAGAATCACAATCACAGCCTTGGTACTGCAGCCTAGCTAATTTTCTGCAATATCTGAGAACATTATGTTTTTCCTAAATACACTGGTAGATTGTTAGACTTATCAGGTAAATGAGCTTCTTTTACCCTATGAGATGAATATTGCTCTGGAAGCCAATCAGTACCAAGCCTTGTATAGTCACAACAGCAAAGACACCAGAGTATTGCTCTTTTTCTCCTGCAGCATTTTATTCTGAAATCAGTGCCACAGCTTTCACAGCTAGTGGGTTGTGGTGGTGAGCATTGCTCTGTTCCCACACAGATCTGTGCATAAAGTGCTGCAAATAGGGCCGATGAGAGCAGTGAGGTTTGTCAAAGGCAACTCATGTTTCAATTGACACTGTATTCTGGTGCTGACAGCTGAAGGCTAAAGTTCTGATTAATTCATTTTCCTTTCACTTGAAACATTTTATCTTTTCCCCCTGAAGGTCCATTCAATCTAGAAAACCAACGACCTTTGGCAGTGCTCGTTATTCTTATGTGGTCACTAAGTATGCAAGAGGGCTTTGACTTGTAACTTCTTCCTGAATTTCCAGATCTGCCTGGGCTCTGGTCAGTGAGTGAGCAGAAGCACACGCTTTCAGCAAGCCAACGACTGACATATTTACAGCCATGAACACTTCTGTTATCTGATCTGGTTTTTGGTCTCTGCATAAGCAAACAAACAACTTTAAGTGAGAGCTTTGCCTGTGTAATGAATTTAGGAAGCCTTCCAAATAGGAATAGCATGTGTAGGTAGCAACAGTGCAATAAATAGCCAACATTTTTTTTCCCCAACTATCTGCAGAGGAAGAACAGAGACAGGACTGAGCAACAGAATGTGGATCCAGATTCAAGTTTCGAATCACCAGTAGAATGAAGACGTTCTGATATAGTTTATTTCTGACCTCTGAACTCCAAAAAGACGGATACACGCATTACATATAGAGATTGGGAGAAAGCTACCACTAAGACTCTGAGACTCTGAGTCTTAGAAGCATTTTAAAAGCTATTTAATATGAATTTTAATTATTCACAGCAAGACACATGAAGATAGATCTCTGTTCTGCAAATGACAGGCATGCATAGAATTTGTATAGAAAAATTTCAGATGTGCAGCCAAACCTCTCCTGGATTTCAAACACATTTTGTTAATATTTACCATTTCCCAGATTACTGGCTTGTTTTTCTGGGTTTTGCTTTCTTTATTTTGCCACTGAAAAAAATACTATGCAGTGAAACTGTTTATTAATCCTGAAAATGTGTTCTTGAGGAGAATAAATTAGGAAAAATGCTACTTATTAGGTGGACACTTAAAAATGACATAAATTAGGCTTGAGAGAGAGCAGGGGACAGAGCCGTAGACCATAATTATGGGCTCTCGGGTAAAATGAGTACTTTTGTCTTCCGACTCCAGCCTGTTTTCCCGCAGGCTTTTATGGCAAGCACAAGAAAACACATGCTCCATTTTCAGTGGAAATATGTGTTTCCTTCAGCTAGAAATGAACAGAACCAAGAACTCTGTCAGGGTGAGAAGATCTGAAGTGTCTATCTGTCATATTTATCTGCCTGGTGTTTGGTTTTGATCTGGACACTGAACAACAACAACAACAAAAATATCCATTGTTACATTGCCTCAGTGAACAAGAATTTGATCTGAGGAAATTTTCACATTGTTTAATGCCACAGTATCCATGGTGGTATCAGGGACTTAAGGTAAGGATCTGGTCAGTGCTAACCATCTCAAGACAGTGCTTTCATGCTAATAAATGATGTTAAGAGGCAGAGTTAAAGAGCCCTGTTGATGTAGGTATCTAATCCTGGCCGCAGGTGAAGCTGCTGGTGCTGTGCCACACAGACTAGCCCTGCAGGCTGGATTCAGACACTCAAAGTGCATGTACTCTCCAGATAGTACCTTCCTTTCCTCATTACAAACTTCACAAGGTATTCCACAGTGCATGACAAGCCTGTGAACATCAGATCTTAATGGCATGGCTGCTTAAAGCAAGAATTTGATGGTTTGGAACTAAAGCTTTTGGCCCATACTGCATGACTCTGTCCATTTACAACATTAAATGCTACGTTCAACGTAAGAACACATTATCTTACCCACTGAGCAGTCTTCTGTTAAGTATACTATGAACTAGTTGGTAATATATTTGAAATAATGATGCTGTAAATAGAGCAAGCCTTAATTTTATGCAGTCTTGAGGGACATCTGCAATCTCTCTAAAGTCAATGCTCTATACAAGCAAATACTGATTTCAATGTAACTTATGGAAATACAACCTCGTATGAGCTCTGTTTAACAGACAGATTAGAATATTTGGGACCTGCAAGTTTGAGGTTTATCTGCCAAAATACAAATGACAGTGGGGAGTGTGGCAAATGCTAACAAGGACTTTAGGAAGCAAGGATCCTTTTATCTTTCCCAGTTACATATTCTTAGGTTGGCTGAGCAAAGCACTAATGTGCTGTCTAGACATTTATATAGAAACTGATTTGATTTGTATGATGGTGAGGTATATAAATGACTAATTACCCTGTATCTTACATGAGTGATCTTTGACTGCCATATATTTTATTGAGATGAGTATACTAAGAGGCATAAACTCTATATGGTAAATCCCAAAAAGTGTCATGTAACTTAATTTTCATAGATAAGAAATGCAAAACAATCTTTCCCCTGTACCATGATTTTCCTGAGGAAGTAAATCCATTAGAAAAAGAAAGCTTTCTAATGCAATGACAGAGAGCACAGTCTAGTCATCTGCATGGGAACTAGGACTCCCAAATTATTGTTCCAGCTGCCACTGGGCAGCCCTCTTCATCAGATCTAATTTAACTATACTTAGTCATGTGAGAGACGCCTTAATCATGAAGGGAGGGATTCATCCTACCTAACATTAGCTGTCTGAAGTTAGGCAGATGGTACTACCCCCAAGGCAATGCCTACAGTCAGAGGAGAGAGGCACCTCTTTGAGATACCTGTTGTGGGACTGAGTCCCTGACACTCTGGAGCCTCCCATCTCTTGCTGCTGTCAAGAAACCATAGACCTTGTTTTTAGCTTCCTGAATTGGGTGGGCTGAATCCCATATTTCTTTCACAGAAACTAGTGATGGAGGTGAATCAATGGTTTACAATTTGCAGCTGGAGACTAAGCTTTTCCCCAAATCAGGGATATGTTATACCTTTGATTTTGTTCAATTTATTACAGAGAGAGAATCTCACAGATGTTTAGACTGGTCCTAAGCTCAGTCAGGACAAACTGAAGAAAATTCCCCTGTGAGATATAAGACACCCAATTGATATGACTGACTGATCCTGAAGGCAGCTAAAAACATGAGACACCAACACAGGGTTTGCAACTTTGCTGGTTCCAATAGCTGGTAAGCACAAAATGTGACATGAGAACGATGGTACCAACCTGCAAACAACAGATTTTCCTTCTTGTCAGCAAGAGGTATTCCAGACTGCATACCTCATATTTATCTGATGCTTTGCAACACAATTTTGAATCCAAATAGACTGAAATAATAACAATATGAAGGCCTTCAGGCAGTTGCCTAGATCACGCTGGATAATTCAGAGTCAGCAGAGATAATGAGGAAATGATTGGGTGAGAACATGAAAAAATGTTTAAACATTAGATATAATTTTCCACAAGAACTTGTTGAAATCACATTCTCATCTGGCCTTCCTTGAACAGTCTCCTGTTTGAATTTTGTTGTGCCCTTGAAACCAAACGGGTTGAAAGCTTCTTTAAAACACAAAGAATAAACAGCACTCAGAGATGCTGTGGTTAAGATGGTAAGCAGTGCAGGGTACATGATGTTACTATCACCAGCCTGAATTGTTAAATCCTCATTAATGCATATACGAAAACATAAGGTTACATTCTATAACACTAGTTCGGCTAAATATATTGAGATTGGGTTTTATTATTCCCAAATAGAATGCTCTGTGTATTAAAAGAAAACGTATGCATTTTACTAAAGTATTATATATTTGGGAGTATACTGACTAGCTTCAGTAAAATTACAGAGATCGACCTTGATGTGTGTCAAGCCATCTCCACAAAATGTTCTTTTCTTATATTTTCCATTTTCCTTTCCTGTAAATCAAGTTAATCCAAATATAAATAGTGTAAAATATAATGAATAACAGCTGTGAGGTCAGAAATGGGTCAAAGATGGATAAAGAAGAACTAATCTGAAGATCAAAGGCCATTGTATTTCAGATGCACAGGTTTAAAGGTGGAGGAGCTCTATAAATCATAAATGAAATTTGTCAGGCTGAGGCTAGTGTGACAGACATCATATTCTGGCCATCCTAATCTGAATTCAGTTTGCTGCTACACACGTCCATCTGTGTGAGAAACACTACAGAAGTGAAAACACAACGTGCAATATGGGAATTGATTTATTGTCATCATCCACAAGAAATGCATTAGTTCATCCAATTTAATTAATTAATTTGATTCAGGTTCATTGATTTTCCTTAGTTTTCTGGGCTAGGTAGTAGTCTCACTTCATTATAATACACAAGAAGAGTAAATCCAAATATCAGATAGCTATACAAAGACTGATGTCATGTAATATTCTCCAATTACGAATAATTGTGACACCTATTTTTAATACAGTGACAAGACATACAACTGCTTTTACGCATACCAGTATCAGGAATTCCTAATATGAATCACCTACAAAGGGCAGTTCTAAATACCTGCTGATGAAATGTAGCAAACTTGTAGATTTCATTAGACCTTGTCAGAGTTCAGAGTCCTTCTTTTTGACAATGTTAACAGAGCCCAGTATTGCCTGCATTGCTAAAGACAATAGATCTCCCTTTCAGCTTGTTGTTTTCATTTTATTCCCATTTAGATATTCAGTCTTAGGACAGTAATAGCACATACAAAGAAAGTATGATCCTGCTGGAACACTGCTTACAGGGTCTGTGCAGGGGGTGAGCCACAGCAGGGTATTTTACTCTAAGCCAATTGCTGCACATTGATCCTAAGAAAGAATATAAAGGGAAAACTGGTAAAAGGCTAAAAATCCAATCTGATGCTCAAGTACACCCCCAAATATCTGTACTGTGATGACTTCAATTATGGAGGAAATGAGTGCATTAGAGATAATGCTGTTAATACAGCCTCTTCTTCCTCAAAAAGGCATTCAATTGACTTTCAGGATTCTGAAATTTTTTACAGAAGTTGATGTCCAGTGTTTACCTCACACATCATTGTAGTAGATGAGATCTTCTACATCATCTAATAAGTAGCTACTTTAAGTTTTGTGACTATCGCAAGAAAATTTCACAAACATACCTACTTTTCAGCTTTCCTTGCTGTGTAGCAGGCTGAATCACAGTCACATGTAAGGCCGTATCCAGAGAAAGCTATTTCTTCTGCTTGATTTTAAACCCCTGGATTTTAGAGGCTTGGCCATCTCACTAGATTTATTGGTAATGGATGATGATACTTGGCCCTGAAAATGAAGCCCCAGATGAACGGACTTCGGCACACAAGTACTGGAACTTCATGCGACAGAAGGACTTCAGAGCTGTGGCCTGACATTCTTCCTTGTCTGGGGTGGTGCTCTCAAGCATCTCCACAATTGCCTATCTGTCAAGAACACTCATCCTTTTCACAGATGAGACAATCCTGTCCATTTGGAAGGTCCTTCTAACAGTGAAAGAGAGTTACCATGGGTAAAGCACAGGGTGCCACTGTTTGCCTGGAAGGTGAAGACTTGCCATTTTTGTAGCAGAATACGTCCAACACAAGGAGGTGCCAGCCAGACTCCTCCCAGGGACATTTATGAGCTCTCAGTAAGGTACTATCAGACACAACACGGCTCTAAACTGGCTTCAGGTCTACTGGTAGCTTCTGTCTAGCCAGTGTGGAAGATGAGCAGGAACGTTTTGGTCCACCCACTCCAACGTGAGTAGCCAGCCCAGCCTCTGTGAGACTGAGATTCCTCTGTCCAAGTTCTGAGAAGAAGGAACCAGGATTTTGTCAGAAGTTTGATATTCTTCAGATTACTGGACTGGATCCTCAGCTGGTAAAAAGCAACATTAACCAAGCTAATACTTTTCAGTTAGTGTACAAGAAGTGAGTATATGATCCATTGCATTTTCCAGTGTTGAAATATCAGAAGTAAAAGGATTAAAGTATTTGTTATCTTGGTGTATCAGTTCAATTCGCTGCAGAGTTCTGACAAAGTTATAGAGAAGCTTCTCTTTGATCATCAGGTGACAGAGATAAGAGTGTCATTTTGAAAGTGAAGATGAAAATATAAGCTATACAAACAGTTCTGAGAATTTATATAGTGCCACAGAACATTTCTCCTGGATTCCTATTTAGGAATTAGGGCTTGCTACAGTGAGTGAGCCCAGGTGCACTGGCTAAGGTCCATTTGAGTAATTACATCTAGCTCAATATGAAGTTCTCTTTTCAGAGGAGCAATGTATTCTCTCTTCATCCTGACACATTTTACAGTGGTGGCGCCTATTATTTCAAAGCTGCACCCAGCCTTGGAGACAGCTGCACTTTACTGATAGCTGAAACAATCCTTGTACACATAGTTCATATCCTCTTTGAGGCTCTGCTCTGCTTCACAGAACAGACTTGCATGTTGTGCAAAAGTGCTTATCCTCTTTTGCAAACAGCTTTGAGAGGCACAGAAGAGCAAGTGAGTCACCTGCGTGATAGCAAGTCCTTCCACGACTCTAAGGAAGGGGGGAGGAAAAGACTTCAAGATCATAACGGCCAGCTTCTGCATCCAAAGGCACCACTCTAATATCCCTTGTAAGCCTGCCTGAAAAAATAGAGAATAGCTCCCATCTGCCCCAGCCATCAGTCAGGGAGATGTGCACAGAACTTTAAATATATTATTTTTCCTGAAGACAACAGATTTCCCTCAGTTCTTTTTCATGTCTAATATCCCACCTTCTTATGCAGCCTGTGCCTGCATTAGGCAAACTATTTCACCACAGAGTACTGGCTCCCTCCCATACGTTGAATGGTAATAAAACAAATAAGAAAACACTAAAAAGTGGAGGACACTGGTTTAAAGAAAGGGATGGAGGCACACCGGTTGTTTTAAATGGCAAGGCATTGGACACCAATGCAGTGCTGCTACTTCTACGGTGAAACACAGGGCCCTTTTCCACACCTGGTGGCTAAACATCCTAAGATATTTGATGGATTTAGAAGCACACTTCCCTTAGTAATGAAACCAAGTTAGGAAATGATAGCATTCAGACAGAAGAAAGCTTTAGCTGATGAAGGAAAAAGGGAAGAGAGGATGACAAATCAAGGTGGAAGACTGAAAAAAAGAAAACAGTGATGAATGTTAAGATCATTCTTGTATCACCCTCCTGTCTTGCTGTTTGACTTGCCTCAGGTCCAGTCCCCGCAGGTACCCACACATTAGTTAGCAGTACTTTCTTTAAACCAGTGTCCTCCACTTTTTAGTGTTTTCTTTCTTTTCTCTTTTATCTTAATTCATGCCTGAACCTGGTTCAACTTTTTTAAAATGACACCAAGACAGAGCCAAATTCTATTCTGGTACATGACTGGCTGCTAGTGAATCATGACATTAATTTTTACTTCATGAAGACCTTACCAGACAAGCTATTATTATAATAACAATGATGCTATCACTGGGCAACACAAGTTTTTTTATGAGAATAGTGTACAAGAAAAGTTGCTCCTATACAAAAAAAACCATTAACAGATTCATTTATTTTATTACCATTCAACATATGGGAGGGAAAAATAAATGCAACAGTATATATGCCAAATGAAAAAGGACCAAGTTGGTTAAAGGAGAAAAATATTTTTGAACTTCTGACAAGATTTCACAACTAACAAATAAATGTGAAACTAAACTAAAGAAAACACAAAAATATATAATTGTGCTCTTTTCAACATCATTGTTTATTCCTCTTGATAGTTTACTTGTTTACTCCTTTTCTGCCTCTAGATCTGACTTGACTGAGTTGCCACCCCTTTCTCTGGTTTTTATTGTAATCTCACATTTGGCCAAAGAACAGAGGAACTGAACAAAGCTGTTGATATGTAAATAACAGCTTTGAAGATAGAAGTACCAGATTGTTCCTAAAAAGAAAAAATTCAATTACTTTTTTTTTTTTTGACCAGATTAAAAAAATAACCTGATGTATAATTCAAATGGTGCCTGAAATCAAAGATTCCATTATCTCTGAAGAATAATTGTTTCAGTCAAACCAGGTTTTTCCAGAGAGCTGTGGAAATTATATTAAGAGTGCAAAATGTTACATTCTAAATGTTGTTGGCAAAATTGCTTATTTCAACCCTATTTCATTATGAGTACCTTTTGATAGGACATTTTAAGAAGTGGGATGTTTTTCACCTACATAAAAACAACTGAAGGCCAGATTCTGATGCCTCAGCTCCTGCTGGATGGTATCTGAATCACAGAGTCACAGAGCTGGAATGGACATCTGGAGGACACCTGGTCCAATCCTCTGCTCAAGCAGGATCACCTAGAGCTGGTTGCACAGGACCATGTCCAGGCAATATTTAATATCTCCAAGGACGGAGACTCCACAACCTCCCCGGGCAACCTGTACCCGTGCTCAGTCAGTGCTCACACTGAAAAGGTGTTTCCTGACACCAGATCAGGGTTCCAGAGGGAACCTCCTGTGTTTCAGTGTGTGCCCATGTGTGGTTCCTCTGATCCCAATGAGACTCTCCCCTGAATTTCAGAATTTGTGATAGGTAGGTTCCAAAACTCACTGAAGTCATTAGCCAGTAGCTTCTAACTTCTGGGCTTTGTAGAACATGTATAACCAGAAGGATGAAATTATGTTGATTCTTGTGCAACTGCTAGTCTAGTGTGCCTTATTAAGGTCATATTTCTGTATGAAATCTGTCCCTGGAATGATTTACAGGGATGACAGCTTTTTATTTTTCAGTGAGATACCCTAATACTTTAGTCCAAACATGCAGTTGGTGGCATGTCGATAATATGCAGATTATGACTTGCACTTGCACAAATGTCATAGAATGAGCCTTAAGAATGCAATGGGCTTAATGCACAACAGCCTCAAAATGGGGTAATTGCTGCGGATGCATGCTGGCTCCAGATCTTGCCTCAGAACACTCCGCTTGCCTGTGAAAGCTATCACCTCTGATGGAGGAATATGTTTACAGGTAAGAAGGAACCATTTGCAATTATCTCATTGACACAGAACAAAGAGAATGCTTGTGTCATTTCAACATCAAGGTCACTTCAGTGTGATGGTGTTGCCTTGATACCATGGTTTGGGGAGTATTCATGATGCCTAGCCACAGGGACCTAAAGATCGTCCAAAGTCATGGCTGCCAATCCCTCCTCTCTGAAGGGGAGGGCACCACCTTTGGTAATATTGTCTGCCTGAGCTCTTTGCATAGTAATTTACAATTTTCTGGATATTAGGAAGATTGTTGAACATGACAGACAAATAGCTGATGCAGATGTATGGATCAACTGCAGTAAGAGTGGAGAGTCTTGGAAGTGTCATAGTTGGTTTAAATAGACAGTACATAGCACTTACCACATTTAGATCAGCTCATATAGATCAGTCTTCTTGCACAGAAAAGGGACAAAGGTAGGGCTCTCAAGAGGGCCATGAAGAGCAGGGCTGTTCCTCTTCACACTGATGAACAGTGGGCCTTGGGTATCAGACCTAGCTGGGAATCTACCTGCAATAGGTTCCTTTTTTTCTCGGATTGCAAATATTCCCATGCTCCTATGCCTGTGGACCTAAGGGTAAAAATGAGATGCTACTTTATTTTCTTAACTTGTACCTCGCATCCAGTTACTCTCGCACTACTGTACTACAAGCATTTGTGTTTGCTTTCTTGCCATCCCTCTCATTCAGTCTTTCTTTTTCTTGCTTATGAGTCTTTTTAACTCAACACATCATTTTATGAAAAACTGCACCCCTTTTCCCTCTGGCATATCTAGTGCAGGTCTTCTACTAGCACTGGCATCCAAGACAGTCGTGCTTCTTTCAGGCAGCACAGAGATTTGCATTTCACTGTGGACTTCTTTGGCCCTCTGTGTTCACCCGCTGAAGCAGCTGAGGATACTCCAGCCCAATGCAGGGGACAAATGCAAGGTGGAACTTACCATATACATATTTACTCTTCAGGAGACTGTTTGGACCAGAGCATCAGACTAAACTTTTGTCTGAAGTTGCTGCAAAACTACATCCTCAAGTGCCAGGCTGAACCAGTGCCTGAAACGAATTCTCCACCTGAAGTAATTCAGCAACTCTCTAGTGGCGTGTTGGATTTTCTCATCTTGTCCTTGTGCTATAAGAATGCCCTTGACTACTACCAAGCAGTTCGGAAAAGAGCACTTCTCATAGTGTGCATTCAACTGAAACAAGAATTAAATGCTATTCTTCTAATCTCAAAAACTCCTGGTTGTGTCCAAGTCCAGGATAAGAATAAAGAGTGAAGTCTATGCTCGTCAGGGTAGATCACAGTGAAAAAAATGGGAGGTCTGAGAAATATCAGCTTGCTCACTTTCTTCCAGTGTGACCAGAGTTAAAATAGGCTTAAATCTCTGGACTTTAAACTCATCCATTCCTAGAATATATGTATATATCTAATGACATATAATAGCAATAATCTCATTTACCTCTGAGTAGACTGGAAGATTAAACCTTCTGCCGATCTACTGAGCAAACAGTCAGGCTGCAGCATCATACATGCCCTCTGTATATTCCAGGGCAAACAAAGCTCACTTAATTAAAGCACAACTTGGACAAATAACTTATCCAGCCAGTTATTAGTCACACATTAGATTGTCCCCAGAAACTACACAAATAACCTGAAGAAACAGTGGGTTAACTAAACAGAAACTATACAACCTTAGGCACAGACTATTTTTTTCCATCTGTGGATGCATAACACAAAAGAATCTCAAGCCTACTGTGGCCTTCCATGCTACTGTGAGATAACATTTACTACTACTATGAATATCATTTTACACATATTTATTTAGATTCACCCCAAAGCTATTTCTGCTATGGAGGCTGGGGTCTGGATTATCAACTATTAGCACCATCACGATACTATGATGCACAGAGTATACAGTAATTTTCATCAAAGGATCTCAAAATACTTATAATGCATTCATTAGAAACATTCCAATGTTTTTAACTGCTTATCTGCAATGGCACATCTATGAGATTTTTATTCTTGATTAGATGGATTTTCTAGTGTATCTATCATTCCATAACTGAGAGAAAAACATGAGTGATTCTAAACATTATACTTGTGCTTTGATCTTAAATCTTGCACAAGAAATCCTTGCAAGGATCAAAAATGTGACTTACTTATTTAATCTAATCCTAATAAGTGCAAAAAATGGATGCAAGCCCACTAGTGACACTTAACATTTGAAGAGAGCCTTTTGTGAACCTTGCTATTAAAATGGCCATGATAGTAGGAAGCAACTGTAATTTGGCTATGAATCATAGAGCTATTCGCAGGAAGGCTCTTAGCAAAGACAAAGGCCCTACTGTCCGTTATAAACCCATGAATTGCCTTCAGATAAACGCAGCTTGTCCTTCGATGCAAAGCTACTCATCGCAATCCACCCAGCAGCTTCCATTGTTCACCCTAATGAAAATGCACTCTGTAATGGAGAAACTGTCTAATTCATCACAGCGGAGACTGTTTCGTAAACCAACTGCTTTGTACTGAAAACCGTAAAAATCCCTAAAGCAAGCAGAAACAGACCATTTTTCTACACAAAATTTAACCTTAATTTGCAAATGGCAAAACCTCCTTTTTCTTTAAAAATAAAGAAGTAATAATGGCGGTCCTTTTGTGTGTATTTAGCAGAAAGGTAAATCTCAAAGAGCTTTCCTCTATGCCATCTTTAAAGAGAATCTCTTATTTTTGGGTTTTATGTATCTACAGAGGCTTTGAACATGAGGAGGCAATTTCTTTGGCTGCGTTTATCTTCCTCCTGGCTCCTTTCAGTTAATATTTGCCTAATATCTGTTAATTGCTACTAAAGATCCTGTATTAGGTAATGCATTTAATTTACCTACTGAGCCTGGCACCACAGGATGGAAAGTGTATCTGTGGATATGCCACTGTAGAGTAGCAACAGTAGCTTTGGGCTACAGCTGCTAAAAATAACTTGCTCTGTGCTGCAGCTCAGGTATGAGAAATTCAGACCATTCATAAGAACAGAAATTCAAAGCATCAAATGGGATGGAAATACCCTCTTCCATCACTCTGGCAATTCCTTTTTGATGAATCTGTGCAGTGGTAGAGTTTTTCTCCTGTTCTGCTTGTTTTGTTTTTCATGAAAGGCACAATATTTCTCTTGATTTCTTTGCTGGGAACCAGTATTTTTAAACAAAAGTGAGCATCATTTTAATTCCAGACAGAGAGCAAAAAAAAAGAAAAGATAATTTTTCAAGGCCAAACAATGTTAGACTGTTGGTATTTTTTTAACAATGGAATCAAAACAGTAGCCCTCATAATAAATAAAATCCCTTTAGCATTCATATAAAATGTGGCCTCCTGCATACATTTAATTAGCATATTTTCCTTTGCATAGTCTCTGGGGCAAAGTTCATCTACTCTTACTCATACTAAAGCATACACGCTTGATAGGTAGTCCCACTGAACTTGAAGAGATTGATTATGCAAGTAAAACTCTCATCAATTTGGTCTCATAATAAATGCTGCAAAGCAACAGTCAAATGAAGAGCTGAAACCTTGGCTGACAATCTTTCTGTGAAACTGGCCTTTAGGAAATCAAGTGAAGTGAAAAGCAGTAACTCAGAAGGCTGGAGCACCTCTGCGATGAGGACAGGCTGAGAGAGTTAGAGTTGTTTAGCCTGGAGAACGCTCCCGGGAGACCTTACTGCAGCCTTTCTGTACTTAAAAGGGGTCTATAGGAAAGATGGGGACAGACTTTTTAGCAGGACCTGTTACGATAAGACAAGAGGTAACAGTTTTAGACTAAAGGAGGGGACATGAGGAAGAAATTTTTTTACAATGAGGGTGGTGAAACACTGGCACAGGTTGCCCAGAGAGGTGGTAGTTGTCCCCTCCCTGGAGACATTCAAGGCCAGGCTGGACGGGGCTCTGAGCAACCTGATCTAGTTGAAGATGTCCCTGCTCATTGCAGAGGGGTTGGACTAGATGACCTTTGAAAGCAGCTCTGATGAGCTGAACGGTTGCACTTCAGCATCCAAGGATTTTCCTCGGCATCCCTTTATCTTGATGATAAACCCCCAAAGGCAGGTGGTTAATGCGGAGCTGGCACAGCTGCTGGGTTACTGAGTCCCCAAGGAGCAGTGAACAGAGCCTGGCCATTGTCCTACACTTCAACAAGCACAGGCACTCATGTGCCCGAGCAGGTTCGTCTCCTTACCCACAAGCCAAAGCCGGGGATGGCAGGGAACATGCCATGCCAAGGCAGGCCTGTGCTGCCTGGCCGGTGGCCACCAACCTCCCTGCAGCCCAGGCCACAGTCCGCTGTGCTGGCAGGGAGCAGCTTCCATCAGCTCCAGCCTCACACAACATATTTGCCCCAGTGCTCAGTCTCCTCTTTACCCTTTTAACCAAGAGTTTGGCCTTTCTCTGCCTCTCAGGAAGGGGACAGAGCACCTGGATGGTGGTGGTAGCTGTCGCTCTGCTGTTTTTTCTTTCTTCCAGTTAGAACAAACTGAACAATATTTTTTTTCCCCCTTTTTTTTTCTGCCAAAATAAAACAATTTTTTTTTGTCAAACGGTGGGGGTTTTTTTTGCATCAGATCTCTTTAATCTGCAACAAAAGGTTTCATCTTGTGGCAGATGTACAAGAAACAAAAGGGAATGACGGACTGGCTGCATCTCTGTTGCTGCCACCTCTCCCCAGAATTGCCAGTGACGGGGACACTTTTGGGACCTGAGCTCCAGGCTCAAGTCCCAGATCTGCTTGAAGTGGTCTGAATTTGCGCCTCCTGCAAAATAAGATAGCCACAGTCCTATGCCTTTCTCTTGCTCTTTACCGCGAATATTTTAGAACTTATAAAAATCTGTTTCAAAGCTGTAAATATTGAGGAAACACATACTGAGATCTTTTTTACCCTAATGGTTAAGGTACTTTGGTGAGGTGAGGGAATTATAGTTCAAATCAATGCAGGCAGCAGAAGGCTCTGAATGCAGCTCCCCCATGTTTTGCTTGACAATGTTAATCACTGGACACTGAAAAAGTAGAAGGGACATTATCTGTCCCTCTGTCAAATTATGTCTCCTCCTCAGCAACCTAAACATGTTTGCAGCTGAAAACACTTGGCAAATTTGATACAAGTCGATGTAAATTTTGAGCTATATTAAACCATGTTTTGCCAAATTTTCTGCTTGTACTACTTGTAAATTTAAATCCCATTTTGCTCCACTGTTGTGCAAGAGCAATCATTTACAAGGAATCGTTCAAAAATAAGCAGTATATTTATTAATATTTTTGTGAAAACTGAACACATCTTGCATGTGAAATATTTCCTGTGTTAAACTCATTCTCACAGTGCTGTTTTCTACCAAGGTTTTTCCATACTAATAAGTATCCAGTATATTCACCATATTCAGACTGATATATCCAGGATGATAGTGGTTTAGTACAACTACTAAATTATTCATGTGAAAACATATATTGCACTAACACTGCCAAAGTGTTTATAAGCAATATGTCTGAAAAAAATAAAAAAAGGAGAGAGCAGGATGATATGCAAATTAAAACCAAGAAATATTGTAAAATTGTCATTAATAAATTTGGCACAAGATGTAGCAGTACGCTAATGAAAGTTGCTCATTACACCAAAACAGGAGGCAATGTCCATTAGATAAGAATGAAAATATCACATTGTAGGAAAGAGCTGAGCATTGTTAAAAAAACCAGGGATCGCATGAAGGAAATACGGCAAAGCTGAAAGTTGTGTTCACAGGTTGTCTATATGGCCAAATAAAAAAAGGAGCAGGTAGAAGAGCCTGTGATTTATTCAGACAATAAAGAGATAGCGGATGGGAGCAGCAAACCGAGCCATGAAGTGACATGCCACAGCCACGGTTGCATCCTAGGCCAGGGGAAGCACCAAGAACACAGAACTATGCAGCACCAGGCCAGTGAGCGAGGATCTCACCATGGCACCACTTCTGGTGATCACATTGCTGTTATAGGACAGAGACTCTCTTGTAGATGGCACCATGCAGTCATGAGTTTCCTACTCAGGAACTGTTATTAGACAGGTGTATTTTCATTAACTTCAAGAGCAAAAACACTGCCAGGGTAACCTGTTCTTCATAACATAGTTATCATGTAGTCAGGGGCCACTGCTGAGAATGTTTTGTGCCATTTCTAAACTCCTCTCTGATCCAACTTTTCCAAGAACTTTTAAGGTCAGCAGAGAGCAACACGTGCAGCACGCAGATTTAGTGGACAGATTACTTACGTGACCTCAGAAAGGGAACAAAGTGTGCTACATTTCAATCAGCATCTTTTAAATTATGTTAACTGAAATATTTGCTTTGACATGAGAGTTTGCTGCAAGAGTTTCCATGGTAATTCTTGACCTCTCGACGGTGGGGACAATTTCAGCTAGCTTCAGCAGGCAGGGTGGGCTAAAGGATATCTTCCTCCCGCGTCCAGTGGCACTGTGACAGAGAGGGACATATGATTTAGAAATTCCCTCCGTGTGTTTAAGCGACACTACATCAGGAAAGAATCTGGCCATGCAGTTTATTTTTGTTGCTGTTGTTGTTTTGGGTTTTTTGTTTTGTTTTGTTTGTTTGTTGGGTTTTTTTACAGCTTTCCACATGATTTGACGCACAGACCCCAGGAAGAGCTGTGATATGATGTGGATGGGGAAGAGGGTACTCAGCAACCTCGGCAGGCTGCAAGCCACAGGGTGCCCTGTGGTGCTAAGCCCAAGGGGTGCAAATGTTCCTTCCCATTGGTAAATCTACCTCCAAATTGGACAGTGTTTCTCCCAGGTTATGATGAGCTCTGTCTGCAGCTGGAGCGCAGCTCTGGCTCAGCGCAGCAGCTGGCTGCCAGCTCCAGCTGTGGGCTTGCAGCCCATTCTGCACAGGTCTCCTGGGACCCAACAAAACCACTGCTCTTGGATGGCCTTCTGCTACTGACAGCAGGAAGATGTCAGGCCACACGAGCAAAATCCTTGCTTCTAATTGCCGACTGTCAGTTGCTCCTACAATGAAAACTCTTGTCTACCTTTCTAACCATCTGATCTGCATTTACTACTACTGTTCATTTGAAATACTCTACAGGACAGCTATACAGAAATAATGTCTGGTCACTGGTTTGTGCAACTAATCTGATTATATTTTATACACATCCTTATATTGAAGTGGTTTACTTTCCTGTAATTGAGAAGAATTGCAAATACATAAACCACATGCCTATAAATATTATGCAGATAACAGTACTACAATGTATATATTGCATCTATTTTACAAGGTATTATATATGACAGATATGATACTATATGATACTGTATGTCAGTGTACATACCCCTATACACATATAAAGATGTATACATGTGCGTACATCTATATAAGAAGATTATGGAAAGACTATGAATTCTTGTTTGTTGTAATAATGAAGCAAGCAAACACTCCTTTTAGTTACATCTATGATGCAGAGTGACACAAAAATAAGGATCCTCCTTATTGTCTGTAAATGTTAATGATATGAACCACCTCTCTGCACCATTGAGTGGTTTTATAGCAGTGTGTCATCGTGATATATAACACCCCCAAATTTCTATCAGCATATTTCATACTGAACTTGCTTATACATCTACCAGTTTCTGGCATGTAGTACTTGCTTTTTCTGTTTTATTCTAGTGTTTTGAATTGAGTGAAAGAAACTCAGAACAAAAGGTCAGGGTCAAGTTCACACAAATATTGAGTGTGTGCTGCAGAAAGCATTTCCATTTTGCTGCCATCAAGGCTGCTGTCAGTTAGCACAAAAGCACACTGCAGAACACGGATAACACCCAGCCCAAGCAGGATTTCCACATGCCACCTTACAGCTCTGATGGGTTCAAACTGCAGTTTTGTGTGACAGGATGTTCCTCTCTGTGGGGTTATTTGCACGCTCCACCTTTGGGCTGGATACTGAGGAGTGCCCCATGGTAGGGGAAGGGGCAGCAATTCACACCAGACACCCCCTCAAGCAAAATCTGTCCCGACACGTTTACCAACCCAAGCAGAACCACAGTGTTACCAAAGAGGAGACGTTAATTGCTGCGAGACTAACGAACCAAGCCACACGGCTACAACTTAAAGAGGAACAAACAGTCCCCGCTTGGCTCCTCCATCGTCCCATGGGGCTACCAGTGCCACTCACCCTGCTGGTCCCAGGGACGGTGCCCAGGATCACCAGCACCGCATGGCAGGGAGCACCTGCCTGGCTCACCCAGAGCTCCTGCTGACCTCAGAGGCGTTTGGGGCTCTCAGGGAAAGGCGATGCAGGGCATGCTGAAACTGCTTCCCTCATACCTGAGACTGATGAAACTAAAGGACATGATTTCCAAAATCTTACCTTTGTCTGAGATTCTTCTTTCTGATCTCTTTAATTCTACTGGGAGCAGATGAGCTGTGATTTGCTTGTGACCTTCACAGACTATCTTGAATAATATATTTATCTGAGATATAATCAAATATGGTAGCCAACAGGACTCTCTGGCTCCCTAACAACTGGTGCTGGTTTTTTTTTCCATTCATGAGGTGAAGAGTTTATTTGGGTTCTTTTCTTGAAACAAAGATCTTTTTTCTTCTGTTATCTCCAGACATGAGCTACCACATATTAAATAAATATTGATTCCTAAAGTCTTCTCTGAGACAAATCTCTTGTAGGCTTCAGTATGAGCTTTGTATATCTCCTACAGAATTATTAATGTACTCAAAGGTTGCATTTTATCTCTGTTTCTAGCCCTCCTATTTAATTTAACTACTTATAAAATGAAAATGAAACTTGCAGTGATCTTCAACTGAAAGTTTGAAACCTTACCATTATGCCAAGATAGTTGTCTCATATATCCCTGAAGTGATGGGAGGAAAAAGGAAAATAAACAAGTCCAACACACACTTGAAGGATGATTATACCTAGAGAAAGGGATGTGAGGAAAAGCAGCCTCACTTTTCAGGAAGTTGTGCACTAAGAAGTGCTATGACAGACTAAATTAATTGTTGTTGTTTTTATTCCTGGTTGGAAAGAAACAAGAATATTTCTAGTTTGAGATGTACCATCATTTCCCACCAGGACTGTTCTTGCTAATATATTTTAATACAAATAATTCTTGTTTCTTGTTCGAGAAGTATTTTATTCTAGTTTTGCTTTGGTCTTCTTTGCGGTTCCAAGACAATAAAGAAACAGGACAATTAATTTAGTTAACTTATCATGTATGATGTTCTCCATCAGCAAAAGATACCAGGAATAACCACATCAAATTCCAGCCATTAATCACATTGCTTTTAATCCTTTTATCTTACCATTATTTATTGTCTTAGATTTTGCAGTTTATGACAGAAATTTGATTTTCCTTCTACCTGCTAATTTCAGACTGAGAGATCACTGCAGCTACTATAACGATTCGTGTTTAATTAGAGCATTCTTGTCAGCTGGGGAAGATGGGAGAGAAATTGGGTAAAGTTTCCATATAATATCCTCTTGGTGGAAGTAAATGCAAAAAATTATGAGAATCTCAATTCCCTGCTCTAATCCCTTCTTCCTATGGTTATTTACCACTAAGAAGGAGCTAAAAAAATAAGACAATGAGGGAAAATACCTGGATAGCATCGATCTGAGGATGTACCAAAGGAAGAAAAGGATTCGGACTCTTTTCTACCAGCTACTCTGGGCTACTCCTGTGGCCAGACTGTGCTTGGGAGGAGCAGCTGTGTTATAGAATCCTCTGGGGTGCAGAAAATGATGTATTCGTGAAGATGCTAAACATAGGTTTTCTGGGGGGAATAAAGAAACATCTGACCCATATGTCTTTATATTACATTCAATTATGTTAACCTTTTTGGTGCTGTGTTGTATCGCATTCCAAAACTATATATTAACACTGGTTAAATTGTTGCTGGATCACATCTGGCGCTGTATTGGAAGATAGTTCAGCTCGTACTATTCACAGCTTTATGAAGATTGAAATTGATTTCGCATACACACATATGTATCTGTGCATATGTATGCAGGTTTATATACAAAAGTGATCTCTAACCATCCTGTTTAAAGAGACAAAAAGGTCTATGTTTGAGTATGCATGCACTTGAACATATTTATGTGTTTGCATGTAATACAGTATATAGTGTATTCTCAAATACAAATGATATAACTATTTTAAAAACTCAGTACTTACACCAAATTTTGCTTTTCACTGACAATTTCCATTTTGTTTTGTAACTGAACAATAAAGAACGGTAACAGCACTGGTTCAAAAAAATCACATCTCCTTCAAGTTATTTTAGTGTGAGAAAGTATCTAATACTGCTCGTGAAGCAGTAGGGGTGTGAAGGCCGAAGGGTGGGCCAATATGAGTAGAATGGCTAGAATATGAGTACAGGGAAAACTGAGAGGAGCATGATATAAACAGAAAAAAACCCCATCTGCCTTTCTCAGGAGCTCTAGTATCTCTCTACAAGATGCATGGCTTACTGAATCCATGGGGCTAAGAGAGCCAGGCATAACTCCCTAGGAAAAAAGAAAATACAATGAAAAAGGCTTTGGAAAAAAAAAAAATTGGTCCCCCAAAATATCACAAGCCTAAACAGTTCCATGTGTAAATAACATATGTGTTCTATTTGTCCAAGATTATTTGCATTTTCATAAGGGTTTTCATCCTTAGGCTTTTCTGTTCGGATCTCTGAAAGCTCAGTCAACATGTGTTATTAGACAGAACTTGGTTTAGATTCAGGCATTTCTGTCTGGAGATATAAACACCTTATATAAGCTTTTCAAATAAGGGTGAAAAAGCACCCTTACTTATGAGGAAAGCATGCCTTATTTAGTTGTACACTATTTCTAATATAAGATAGCATAAGATGTAATGAATGAACACAGGATACATTTTTTTTCCCCAGTCTGTAATTTCAGGGCTCTGTTTTATCTTTGAACACAACACATGATTAATCTCAGTGTAGGATTTACAAAATCCGCTTTTAGCCATAGGATACATTCAAAAAAGATGAAGTAAAATGTGGTTGGTGCTAAACTTAGCAGCTTTGGCAATTAATCAACTTTATTCATTGATTTACTCTAGTGAAATAGTTTGCTAGATAAGTATAGGAATTGTTACTGCAATATTGAATACTAATACATATCCAGCCAAATAGGCTTTAGAATAGAGAGGCCAGTGTGATTTATTTGTAATCCCTTTAGTTGCTTTTTTATTTGTTCTTTCAGATTGCAGAGACTAAAGAATATGATACTTACCCAAACCCTTGGATTATTTCCATGCAGATTTGACCTTAATGCTCTATGTGTGTAATAAAATCAGATGAGTTCGAATGATCCTGGTACAGTGACGCATTCTTGATACTGTCTACTTATTTGGAGCATGCAAGTGTGGTAAGTCATGCCCACTCTTCCTCTGCCTGCACGTGATCGGGCTCGTGCTCACCTTTAATAAAGGACAACATTATGTCAAGTCCTGTTTATCCTGGGAGAACAGTCAGCAGGGGAGTGAGCTGGCCAAGCCCCCTTTCACTGCTCTCAGGGTGTCTTTATTTCAGTATCTGCCTCCAGATGTATTTCAATTAAAAATAAATGAGAAAGGGACCTTAGAATCCCACATTGTATATTCTTCACGAAGGAGGAACCCAAATTTCAGTGTCTCATTGGGGACGGTCTCCAGCCCAATGCAATCCCGAAATGAGCCTTTGTCTGCTCAGATCCCAGCCCCAACGCCCTTTCCTTTCTCATGCCACCATTTTGACCCTTAAGAGACCTGAGCCATAGACCTCAGGAGGAGATCTCTGATGAGACCACAATGAGGAAAAACACACTCCCAGTTGCTTCTGACATTCATATATTTGGTGTGTGTATAAGGGCTCTAAAATGAATTTCATGCAGAATGGCATCTGAACTTTTAAAGGAGAGAGCACAGAAAGTAGGTGGCTGGAAATAATGTTGAAGTAATGACATTTTGTATAACATTAAGGATGAGAATATTAATTAAAATATTTTATGAATGTGAATATGCACTGAATGAGACAGCTAATATGATACTTGACTTTAAAAATGGGTTTTAGCAGAAGCATGCAAAGACCCTCAAATCTGAAGCAAATTGAAGCTGAGGAAAGACGGGCATAATCTCCATATGCCTTCTGCAGTGTCATATACTGAAAATGGTATTCTGCATTTTAGAATACACTTTTCAACAGTGGCTTTTAAACTATTTTACAAAGCATATCAGCATCACTGCTCATGTTTCACTGATAATATGTGGCATCAGAAAATGAAATGGTTTGCTGAAAGTCACTTCATGTGGGAAGTGCAAGTGCTTTATTGGGTCTCCCCTGCCTGTGAGATTATGATTATATTGACTATCATTACCTCCTGCTACATTCTGCTGTTCTTGTTGTCCTATAACTTAATGTACAACGATATACTGAAAAATAAATGAAATGCTTAGGATCACCTGGCTACAAGACTGAGTAGCAAGAACTTCTGCGTAAGAATGAAATGAAACTCTGTCTCGCAGTACACACAGACTGACCTGGCAGATTAACATTTACTCAAACTTATTTCTGATGTCAAAATACTCAGAACAAATCCAATTGCAAGAGCCAGTCAAGAGGATCACTAATATCAGCTACAAGACGAAGACTGTCAGCATGTTCTCAAACACTGGAATAAAAACATCTGACAGGAAAATCAGAAATAATGGCTAACTTTGGGTCAAGTCTTACAGTCTCAATGTGCCTGAGCAATTCCACCCTGATCTTTGCAGAAACACGTATACCAGAGGTCTTTTGTTCAAACTTGAATCCCTAATCCTTTTGTTTTCCCCTTCCAAATGAAAAGGAGCTTTCAAGAGTAGTAATTAGCTAGAGCCAAGAAGCACTGCACTTTGAACTCCACTGCTGAAAAATTTTAAACCAACTCTAACCACTTTTATTCTTACTAATTCATTTAATTATATCAAGGCCTGTGGTTTTTTTAATTATATAATTATACATAGCAACCCTGCAATTATACATAGCAATCCTTTCTATGACAAGGTGACCCGCTTAGTGGGTGAGGGAAAGGCTGTGGGTGTTGTATATGTAGACTTCAGCAAAGCCTTTGACAGCATATCCCACAGCATTCTCCTGGAGCAGCTGGCAGCTCATGGCCTGCATGGGTGTACTCTGTGATGGATAAAGAACTGGCTGGATGGTTGGGCCCAAAGAGTTGTGGTGAACGGAGCCAAATCCAGTTGGTGGTTGGTCACAAGTGATGTTCCCCAGGGCTTAGTATTGGGGCCAGTTCTGTTTAATCTCTTTATTAATCATCTGGATGAGGGGATTGAGTGCACCCTTAGTAAGTTCGCAGATGATACGAAGTTGGGTGGGAGTGTTGATCTGCTTGAGGGTAGGAAGGCTCTTCAGAGGGATCTGGACAAGCTGGATTGATGCGCTGAGGCCAGTTGTATGAGGTTCAACAAGGCCAAGTGCTGGTTCCTCCACTTGGGTCATAACAACCCCAGGCAGCGCTACAGGCTTGGGGAAGAGTGGCTGGAAAGCTGCCTGGCGGAAAAGGATCTGGGAGTGTTGATCGACAGTCAGCTGAACATGAGCCAGCAGTGTGCCCAGGTGGCCAAGAAGGCCAACAGCATCCTGGTTTGTATCAGGAACAGTGTAGCCAGCAGGACCAGGGCAGTGATCATCTCCCTGTACTCAGACCTGGTGAGGCCGCACCTCAAATACTCTCTTCAGTTTTAGGCCCCTTACTACAGCAAAGACATTGAGGTGCTGGAGAGAGTTCAGAGAAGGACAACAAAGCTGGTGAAGGGTCTGGAGAACAAGTCTTATGAGAAGCAGCAGAGGGAACTGGGGCTGTTTAGCCTGGAGGAAAGGAGGCTGAGGGGAGACCTTATTGCTGCTTACAACTATCTGAAAGGTTGTAGCATCGGGGGTGTTGATCTCTTCTCCCAAGTAGCAAGTGAGGAAATGGCCTCAAGTTGTGCCAGGGAAGGTTTGTATTGGATATTAGGAAAAAATTCTTCATGGAAGGGCTTGTCAGGCATTGGAACAAGCTGCCCAGGGAAGTGGTGGAGTCACCATTCCTGGATGTGCTTAAAAGGCGTTTAGATGAGGTTCTCAGGGACATGGTTTAGTGCTAGAGTTAGGTTATGGTTGGACTCAATGGTCTTAAGAGTCTCTTCCAACCAAAATGATTCTATGATTCTATGACATGGTTCTATTCTTCCCACCTCTTTGGCTAACATTTATATGTTTGTAAAGCATTACTGATTAGAGACCTGAATCTTGACCATGCATAGTATGGCCATAAGTTTATTTTTAGATGCTATGCCTCAGATTTATATTAGTTTTATAATAGATAAAACTAATTCTTTCCAAGGTTATCCACTAAAAAGAAAAAATAATGTTGTAAAAAACAAAATTAGTAAGCTATATAGCAGGAAGTACAGCATAAGCCAGAAAAAAAATTGCTTATTATGAGATGAAAATATTCAACAACCAGTAAGACACACTTTCTTAGGGAGATGGAAGGAAAGATGAAGATGAATTCCATAAGAACACAGAAACTGGTGAAATTAAGCAGTTTATTCAACACTTTTCCACTCTCTGAAAGCTACTGTTATTCTTGCATGTGATTAAATGTGGAAAAGCTGCAGCCTAGGTCGCTATAAACCTAAACAGAATTGGCAGAGGTCATCTAAAGTAATCCGTATAAAATATAATGAGGAATTGTTATTTCAGCAGTACATGCCATTGGTTTAAAGGAATACCCTGTTATGTTGTATTATCTTGAGCTTAATGTTTTTGTAGTCAAGCTCTGGGCAACTCCTACAGTTGCTGTTTTCTCATGAAGCTCGCTAGCAAATGCACCATTTTAAATAATTCAGAACTGTTCATGACTACAGTTTCACTTCCTCCATTACAGGGGTTTGATTGTTGGGTTTTTTTTCTAAATATTACCTAATGTTACTGGATAAGGGCACAGATATCAAAACTAGTCTCAGGAATTTCCCTCAGAAATTTTCCTGGTGTGTCTCAAAGGACTACAAGACAAATAGACTCAGCTCCCTTCTGTACAATTAGATACCCTGAGGAAATATCACCTTGCTTGCTTGTGACTGGGAGCAACATATAATAGTCTGTTTAATCGCTGCATGGAGATAGATTAAAGTTTGGGGATGGTAGCTTGCTCAGGCCCTTTCCGGAATAGATTTGCCAGCTGAGACTCTTCTGAAGCAACAGAAGTAAGCGTACAGATTTTTGGGTATGGTGCAAGTACTGCTAAAATCAGCGAAAAGGTTCATTTTTCATGAAAGTTGTCTGAAAATTTGCAATACGGTGTTGGAAAGCAATGGCCACACGAGTCCCCTTTTCCTCATGCCCTTCTGGGTGTCTGCAGGTTAAGCAGCAGGGGCCAGCAGGGCTCCCAGAGGGGACATAATATACATGCAGCTGCTGGTCACCAAAGCCACCCAGCACAGCTGTCCTCACCTGCCCACCTTCTGCTCCTGGGGCTCAGTCTCCACTGTTGTGGTGAGACCAGAGACCGGCTTCCAGCTTTTCTGTAAGGAACTTAGTCCCCTCTGGCCGATGCTTGTGATAGTCTGCTCTATGAGCTGGTGTTACACTACACAAATCTAAGCTAGATAACTGATTAACTTAGGTCATATAATTTAACAAGTTACTCAATATTGCCCAAGCCCCCTGCCAAGAAAAAAGGCGCAGCTACTTCTCAATTTGAGCAGAGAAAATATTTTGCTATCTGAAGACAGACCAGAGAGTCTCACGTAAGGAAAAAATAAGATGGTTCCTGGATATCGTGAAACAACAAAAAAAGTCAGAGCCCTCTTAGGAGCTTTAGAAATCCACCCAAAACACTGAATAATAAATGAGTGGATTTATAAAACTTTAAATCAGTGTCGCATTTAATGTATGTGATCTATGGAAAGGACAGAGACTTATAAAATCCCTTTTACTCAAGACTCCTTTCAGGGCCACAGATACTGCCACATGGAGAAATGCAGTTATCTACTATATACTGCTGTTGTTATTTATAACATTATTTTCCCAAATATTCAAAGAAACAAGGTAATCCCAAATATTCCAGTATGTTAGTACTCATCCTAAATCACGTTAATCTTTTCTATAACTTCTCTGACTTCTCAGGGTTGCATAAGAGAATAAAAGGGTCCACTGTAGCATATGAAATATTTTATAATTCGATCATTACCATCCCTCTTAAAAATTCTCCTAAAACATCTACATCAAATTCAAGAGGTGAAAGTGTCCTAGAACAGAACTTCAGGCTATAAAAATAAATCTACAACATCATTATTTTGGGGAACAACTGGCAATTAGGAAGTATGAAATTCAAGGACACAGTCAGGCATTTTATGACTTTGCTAAAAGTCAGATGTATGATTTACTTTTTTCTGTTTGATTAGGTCATCAGATAAATAGCATAATTAGGAATAATACTAAAAACCTTGAAGTTCAGTAGAGACACCAGCCAACTTTCTCTCACAAAGAGGAAACATATGTGCCTTTGAGCAATGCATAACATAAAATATGTTTCAGGTACCATATGCTATCTTTCCTCTTTGGATCCCATCATGGAACCCATAACCCCTAAGATTTTCTTCCATCAATTGCTTCTTTGCATCAGTCATATTCACATTTTTCAGTCATAAATTGCATTTTGGGCACCATTTTTTGTCAGACATGACAGGGTCATAAAATCAATTCCAATGAGCTGTGCAAAATTAACAGATTAAATGGTGTGTTAGGTTTGTTTTCACCACCATGATCATTAAGTACAAGGCTGGCTCATTATGGGGAGACAATGTTTAATCATCCTCCAAATTTTGCAGATGGATTTACGTCTGTGCATATCCTCTTCTGTGATGCTCAATAGCCAGGCACAGTCTGTTCCAACCGTCTGTAAACAGGACGCAGTTCAGCAGGCTCTGATTTAGAAAAGCATTTCAGCATGTGCTCATGTCTTCTTGGTTTCAGAGGAGTTTAAGCCCATACTTAAAGCTAAATAAACCCACACTAAGGCTACAGGGTAACAGAGATTGGCCTTGGGTATGTACATTGATGTTTTTGTGAGCTGGAGTTCACCATGACGTACAAGGGCTACACTAAGATGCAGCAATCCTGACAAGTGTACCTTAATTAGCCAGTGCTGCTACTGCAAATGAAAGGGTGGGAAGAGCAAAAAACAGAAGAATCCCCAGAGTATCAAAAAGCAGGAACAAACAGCACATAGCCATTTTCTTCAGAAGATTAGAAGACATTCTAAGAAGAATTAAAAATATATATCAGCCAATGCTTACCATTTCCTTGTCACATTCCTGGCAACATCCTGAGGCTAAATTATGCTTAAGGGAATCTCGCTTTTGGTCTAATTTCTCAGCACAATTATTTCCCTCCCAAAGGGATGATATGTGGGGGAGGCACTGCAGAGCTTTAAGGTTCCTTTCCTCAAAAAAGACAAATGAGCAATGATGCCCAGGATTTTGCCAGTGGGACTCTTCCAGCCTTGCCCTTCAGCTTCTTGACTGAAGAAATTGTGAAAAGTACAACTGGACTTCTCACAAAGAGAAGTCTCTGTGATGCTAAATATAGCACTGAAGTTTGTTTTCTACATTTTCTCTTCCTGGTAGCAGATTAAAATGGTGACTTTACGAAAACAGAGGCAACTTGTTGGACAAAACTTTTGTCTGGTATAATTTTATTATTTCACAGCATCACAGAATGGTTGGGGTTGGAAGCGATCTGTGGAGATCATCTAGTCTAACCCACCTAATAAAGCAGGTTCCTCTAGAGCAGATCACACAGGAATGTGTCCAGGTGGGTTTTGAATGTCTCCGGAGAAGGAGACTCCACAACCTCTCTGGGCAACTTGTTCCAGTGTTCTGTCATTTCTACTGGAAGTATAAAGAGCATGGAGTTAGTCTTCTTTATTTGACTACATTATTTATGAAAAAAATATTTATTTCTTTAAATAATCAAGAAAGCGTATCAAGATTAAGAAGCCTGTTCTCTATCATTATTGTGTGCTTGACAGAGATCAGATCTATTGCACTGCTATGAAGAAGAGCACAGCACCTGCTTAATGTCATGGCAGAAAGAGGACATCTGGCATATGGTTACCATGGCTAGAAAGAAGCAATCAGAAAACCCAAGCTTTCCAGAGAACAGAATACAAGTCACAGCAACAAGGCAAGAGACTCAGGTTCAGTCCCGATCCTCAATGCACCTGTCACTTTTCAAGTCAGTGAGGTCTAGGCAGTACTCATATGACATTTGGGCCACACATCGTACAACTGCTTGCTCAAATGCTTTATACCATCAAACTATTTACTAAAAGTTAATGCTTTCTTGAAAAAAAAACCCTCTCTGTATGTTCAGAAAGAAGAGATGATAAAAGGTAAGATAATAACAGTGCATGATGATAGGAAAAAAAATCAAATAGGGAAATACAGTGGCTAAAGGTAATGTCCTCTTTCTGAGTACTCACATATTCCTGATCCGGGACTCACCACGAATCACAATGATTCAGGTGAATACAGGGCCTTTCTACTGGGTATTAACCAAGAAATAAAGGCTGATCTATTTTTCACCCAGAAACAAAGGTTGTTTCAGAAACCAGGCTAGAGTGTTGTTGGAACTCACTGGAAACTGGGGATTTAGAACACGCTGTCACTGATCACAGTAAAAAAAAACCCAAAAATGGGCATGTGTGGATCAAAGATTAAAACTTTTTCCTAAATGAACAATGTATTAAAACCATGCAACAAAGGAGAGCAAATAAATGATACGCTATTATTTGTATCCTCTGAGGCTGGCAGATATGGAATATCCCAACGTAAACAAGGAAATCCTAGACGAATGGCAGTAAGATGATCCAGGTGACCCTGAAACTGTTACTGTTAATGAGACTTCTTGCTCTCTAACCTTGCCAAACTTCATGCCAGAGCTAGGAGGTAATGCACCTTTCTCCTCAAATTAGTATTATAAAGAAAACTAATTGTTTGTCTTCATTTTCTCTTTGTAACATATATATATATAAAATCTACCATGTATTAAAAAAGAGGGAACTTTAACTGGATTATTTTTTAATACTCCCAAATAACATGTTTTCAGGGCTTTTTCTACAAGGATAAAATTAAAAGAAATTATTCAAACTTTCTCCAGTTGAGTGATCTTCTGACAACCTGTTGTCTCATCTCTTTCCCTACATTCTTTAGGAAGGGACTATACACATTTAATTCAGGTTAGAAAACTTATCAGGGCCTGCATCTTTTCTTGTTCTGCATTTAAGAGACTTGCAGATTCATGGTCATGCTCTAAATACAAATCAGCCAATACATAAATAATGATGCATTATTATTTTATTATCATTAATAAATAATAGAGACAACAAGAAATTTTGCCTGAGTCAGAACTCCCCAGTTTGACTCCAAGACTGGAGTTTATTCTCTGATGGGAAGGGAACTAGTAATGATGGGATAATATGGACCAGACTACGAGAAGCACCCATTTCATACTGATAAGCCCATTTTTCCCAGGAAAGTGTTGCAGTACAAGTGACTTGATGCAGGAAAGCCATAGGCTGATGTGAGTATACCTGTGCTGTATGTTCACTCTTGCGGACATGCAGAAAAAGCATGGCTACAAGTTATATAGAAATAAACCCACTCTTCTACCCCCTCTCCCTCTCTTCCCAGGGAAAAAATGGTCTTTTAAAGACACTTGAAAGCAAGGCTTTTTCATGCTGAGGGCAAATTCACAACAGTCAGAGAACAGTTTATAATGTGGGCATCTGAGAGAAAGGCTTTGTTATTCAGCTGCAAATAAAAGTAGGGGATGGGCAACTTCTGTCTGGCTGTGAGTAAATAACAAGAAAGATTACCGGCCACAGCACAAGCTAGGAACTAAAAAGAGGATTAATGGGATGTTTTCCAGCAAGATGCCTTTTTTCCCCAAGCTCTAGAAAAACTACATTAAGAGTAATCTAAGCTTTTATTTCTAACAATGCCAGGGGAAAGTTTCACAGCCAAGAATCCATTTCTTCCAACCTCGAGCATGCCAAAGGAGCTCGCTTCGCTTCCCCACACAGCACTGTCTACTGCTTTGCAAAACAAGTACCAGGTTATCAGACAGGGACAATAACTGGAGTTATTTCTGAACAACCACCATATTTAATCATGGAATTTGGGGGTGCACCTACTCTTGTATCAGGGCAGGAGAGTGCTGCCAACTCGATGACTATCCCAGCTGGCAGCAGCACTGATCAGAGGCGGCACAGGCAGAACTTGCTGTACTTCATGCACTGAGGTGCTACCGGGTTTTGCATATAAACCCAAAGTGTCAGGTGCTGGTTAGGACTTAGAAGGTGACAGTCGGAGGTCAGATGCAGCTGAGCAAGTATGTGCCAAGGCTAAGTACCCCGTGTTTCAAGACAAAAATCTCTCATTCAACTCCCACACAATTTTGCTTTGCAAAAAGCTGTCCTGCAGGGTTTGTCTGGGGAGCTCAGATTTCACCTGGGGTGCTTCTTTATGACTGACGCTAACAGCAAAATGGCACATGTGGGATTGGTCAATGAGATCGCCAGTGAAAGTCAGGCTTCCACCTCAAACCTCCCTCAGCGTTGAAGAGTTCATCTGGAAAGCATCCAATGTGAAATAATTGTTGAGAAAAAGCATCTGATTTCCACCCCAATTTGGTCCAATACCTCAGCTAAAATGACCTCTGAAGGCCACAGTTGCTTATCCCAAAACCCTACTGCATGATGTGGAGGCTATTGATAGGGTTGCTAGCCATGATGAAGGTGTGCCCATATATACAGAACTCCACGTCAGAAGACTGTGAATCGGTCATGTTCCCAGGCACATGCATAGTGAACAGACTAAAAATGAACAAAAAGAAGGACTTAATAATAACATGATCAGGGAAGTCTAAGCTCTGGGAGTTTTGAACCAAATTTAAAACTCTCTGAGTTGGGATACGTTGGTGCAGGACCGTAATTTTGTGACAAGTGCAGACAATGTACTTGCACAGAATGAATTTGTTTCCTGCCTCCAGACAGCTTTTTTTTAATAGAAAGAAAGAAAGAAAACTGAACACACTAGCGAGCTCAGGGGAAGCTTAGAGGGGTTTTGAACATCATGTTTGCACTAACATCTTTGCATGAGTTCACAGCAAAAAAAGAAAATGGGTTCAACCCATCAGAGTAATAGAGAAAATGAATGTAGGAAGGAGAAGGGGAGTTAAAGGAATACCTATAAAGTTAAGCTGATTCTAAAACTGTACACTAATTTTGGAGATTATCCATATGATAAGAATGGGTTGAACGCAGCAATCTATACTGCAGTAAACTCGTACTTTCCACAAAGATCAACATTAAAGACATGGATCCAGCACAATGACCGTATCACTAGTGACACAAACCATAAGCAGTAACTTTGTCCACATTAGAGGAAGTGATTTAGCAACACTAAACTTGAAAGCTGAAAGCAGGCCAGTCCCAAAATGTTGAAAACTCATGCAAAATCTCTTAATCAGATGTTTTGTAAGGTCAAATTTCAATGAACGGCCAAGACTTTAAAAAGCAACCGCACTGTCTGATCGTAACAGAAACCCAGTGATTACTACTGCAGCGCTGTCCAGTTTATACAGGCAAATGTCGCACTAGAGTCTCAGGCTTATTTCACTGTGACAACAATTCTCTTCAGGCGGGTTGTTCAGTGTCTCCTTGGAGGAAATGGCAGGTCAAATATGAAACTGTTCTAAATATAACAGTGCAGAAAAAGGCAAAAAAATAAGAGGAGGAATAAAACCATAAATTAGGATGGTCTGGTTTCTATTACATTTTTTTCCGGGGCTAATACTAGTGCTAGGTCTCCAATGGTATCCAGTGATATATCTCAGAAGAAACCCTCCCGCACTCCCTGGCTCTGGTACTGTCATGACAACCTGTCATCAAAATGTTGAGGGATGTGTAAGGGAAGGTTTCCTTTCAACCAGCATTCATGGTTCAACCTTCCTACGTTGTTCTGTATTGTCACCAGACACTGGGACCTGAATCTCTGCACTCACCCAATTTGAAACAGGCATTGATAATTAATTTCCATTGGGGGTTACAAACCCTTTTGTACCTTTATTTAGCTTCGTCGTTACGTTTTGATAGACCATAGGATCTTTAGGCAGCTGAAATAGCCATGATTCTTCCAACTCAGCTGAACAGCGCTCCTTTGCCCCGATGAACAATGTGTCAGGGCACCTTCCTCCGCGCGTCTTTTGCTGCCTCGTCTGTGACGGATGCTGTCAGGCAGAGGAATACTCCTCATGTACCTCAAGTAAAATTAAAGGGCTTTTATAGAGGATTGCAGCTAACCTCCTACACTAAGCTGCGAATTCTGAAATAAGCTCAGCTTCTACAGATGAAGAGGGATCCAGATGGGGAGCTCGTTAAATTAGTACAATGTGAATCTGAGGTTGGTTTTTGGTCATGGGGCTATTTTTTCTTTTTGTAAACAACTTCTATCACCTATTGCACATCGACTGTCACAATAACAGACTGGGTTCTTCTGCAAGGAGCTAGCTAGACATTTTAGGAGTAGACGGATTATTTGTGCATACTGCATTTTGCAATTCTTTATGTTTATGAGTTATTAGCCTAGCACTGTGAGCGATTTGTCATCCTCTCTTAGAAAAACATTAGATTTTACATATAATAACACATTATGATAACAATCCCAGGCTGACTACTTTTTCAGAACAAATTTCTTCTCCAAAATATGAACTGAATTTTAGAAACGTGGCCATTTTCTTTAAAATGCAAAGAACCTGCTTTTTTGCAAGAATATATATTCTAAGCCTTCCAAAGCTTAATGCCAGAATTTTTCCACCAGGGTCCTGTAATGACTTAACATTATTTAATCATTTCCTGTCGGTTGTGACTTGTCTCTAGTGCAGTAAAAAAATTGCTTCCGTTCAGGAAGCCTCTTTCATTTGTTTTGATGTGATTGATTTGAAAAATATTAAAGATGAAGGATTAAAAGTGCAGGACTAAGATACTCAGGGCCAGATTCTGATCTTTTTACTCATAGGAGTGAGCCCACTGAGATGAAAGTCATGGGTGAAGTAGACGTTAGAGCAGGACCTGGACTCTAGTGTTCCTCAGAAATCCTGGGACAGCATCCAGCACTCTCTGTCTCCATTAGACCTTCAAATGTCAGCATCCAACATATCTATGAGATAGTTCTGGCCTACTGAGGCTGAAGGTCTATGAATGTAAATAGATAAAGAAATTTAATTTGTCGCATTTGAAATGCTTATTTGCAACAAGGCTCCAGCTATTGAAACTTCATCTAGCGCTGTGGCTTTCTCTTTCTCCTTTTGAGCACTACTAGCATCTAACAGGGCTTCAAAATTTCCTGAGACCTCCATACCTATAAAGTTCTCTGTCTCAAGGTCTATGTGAAACGACTTGCTCTAGATCCTTTGGCTCAGATGCTACTGCTTCTGCTTTCATGACCTGGAGCTTGTGCTAGGTCCAATAAAGTGTCATTTGGCGGATGTCAATACAGGTGAAACATTAATAACTAGTCAGGAAATAGGAAGCAGGCACTTTTAAATACAGAATATAGCTCAAGATCTGACTTGCATCCAGTATAACTCTTACTTCTTCCAAACTGATCTTCCCAGTCCTAGTATGAAGCCTTACTGTTCAGAGTTCCTAAGGATTTCATTAAAGAATGACAAGATCCTTCTTCTAAAATCAGAAACACAATTTTATGTTCAACAGTCAGAGTTGGTCATCCTCTTTGGACTCCCCTTATACATAATATGTACTTATGTACACATTGAGTAGACCATCTCCTTCGAGACCACAGGAGATTGTTTTGAAGCTTCTTTTAAAAGAGGACTGCCAACACCTTCCCATGTTTACTGAAATGTTTGGAGGCTTTCCAGTGTGGGTGGTAGCTCAATTGTGCTAGCTAGCAAGTCTTTTACAGAACTTGGCACCACCACTACTAGCATGCAGTGGTATGGAAGAAACATCAGTTAAATGTAATTCAGAAGCACTGTAAATACCGTACCACTTTGTAAACAAGCCTCAGCTGGTAGAAAGTATGGACTGGAGAAGTCATTCTGAGAAATTGGCCACCAGTGAGAAGACCTGGGGAGAAATAACGTTGAGTTTCTGAGGGTTTCTTCTCTGTGAACAGGGCCTTTTTCAGTCTTCAACTTCTCTCCAGCTCACTAGAACTAAACCTTTTTCCTTCAGCTATCCTCTGTGCTCTCTTCGCTTCCCCTGGCTGCTTTTATTCTCTGTTTGCCTCCTGTTCCAGCCTTTTTGCCCTCTTTTCCCACCACGAGGCGACTTGGCCACATTTCCTCCATCTGCTCCCACTGCTCTTGTTCCCCTACAATGCCTCTTGTGGGAGTCTGAGTTGGACTTGATCTCATCTGGTCTCTGGTGAAAGACAGGGGTGTGACCCAAACCAGCCATCCATGCACCCCCTGTAAGCAATGGGGAGACAGGCACTGCCAGAGCACGGGACAGTCCATCCTAAGAGATGGATCTATCCAAACTCTCAGATTAAAAGCAAATCCTACACAGAGCAGCTACGGTTCTACCACCTCCCACTCCACCACCTCCTAGCCTGATGCTACAGAACAACCAAAACCGGCATCGAAGGATAGTCCCCTGGGGCCAGTCTCTTGGGCCTCTTTACCCAGCCGCTGGTTTCCATAAACTTCCAGGCACTCCTATTTCATTGGCAAATTTGTTCAGAAATTCTTTGCAGTGAGAGTGAGGATAATGGGACTGACAGAGAGAAGGGTACAAAAAAAGCAATGTGACTGCCTTTAGGCAACCGAGACCAGAAGTAGTTGATTAAGTTTTTCTAAGCTGCTCCTTACTTCAGTTATACATTCATTGATACTTCTTCGTCCATATGTATAAATCTATACTTTATGTTTTCCTCATCTCATGTCTCAGCATTGCAGGTTTTTTTGCCTTTTTGACATCACAAGTCTTTTCTGGTAGGCCTCACAAGCTTTACTGCAAAGAAATGGTTTTCTTAACACTTCGAGTATGATTAATCTGCTCTTAACAGCCATTCTCTCACACTCCCTTCTCCAGCACTTGAAACATAACCTGCTTGAAGTCTCATAGCCCTTCCTCATCCACTACTAATTCTTTCACGTATATGATTCAAATGCTGATGCATGTAGAGCCAATGATGCCTAACACATTGTCTGCTTTCAAAGGGGCACCTTCATCCTGCATCTTTGCGCTGAACTCTTCAAAACCCTTCCATTACACTTAGTTCTGCTTAGGCTGCCATTTCCCACACCCTTTCTTTGTGCTCTTACTGTGTCCAGGTTTGGGTGCCAGGAGGGAGCAACGCAAATGATCAGGTGACTGAAAACCAGGACCTGTGAGGAAATGTGCATTGGTTCCTCGGTCTGAGAGAAGGCTGAGGGATGACAGGATGCGATTTACATTAGATTAGTGAAAAAGGACTGCTGCAATCAGCTCTCCACATCTACTGTGGAGATGACAAGATGTGACAGCCTTCAATTTCAGCAAGGAGCACGTAGGAAAGTCGGAACAGATTGCCTGGGAGGGCTGTGAAGACACCATCACTGAAGGTGTTTAAGGAAAGATCAGAACTTTGTCAGAAGCAAAGCAGGTGTATTTGATCTGTGCCCAGAGAATTCGCTAAGCAGTCTCTTCATGCCTCTTCTACTTTATCACTCCGTGACTCAAAGATAAACACCTGTTAAGTAACTTCATTGTGCTTCTTCAAATATCTCTATACAAACCTCATTCAACATTATCCAGGAGAAAAAAGGACCAGTGCTTATCATAAATTGTGCTCTCATACCTATTCAGGCATATTAACCCTTACCGTTTGGATCACCTTTCTCTTATCAGCTCACTGACTGTACTGTCCACATTAATGAACATAAAATCCCCAGCCCTACAGTGTACAGTACAAATGACATTCAAGAAAGACAACCATGAGTGGGACAGTAGTTCACCTTGAAGCCAGCCACATGCACTTCCCAAAACAGGACACAGAGTACGTGGAAGAAGCAAGTCAGTTCTAAACTGTTCTCCAAATGCACTTAGAAGTGCTTGCTGTCCCGCAGGTAAGCCTGGTTTATAACAGCAAAGGTGTGCTTTATATTTTTCTTTTTCATTCTCTCTTAACTATTCGTTGGAGTAAATTTTATTGTCTAACATGATGCCTGAGATCAAGTTTTGTTGCTGGGATACTTGTTCTATGAGCTGTTTGGGGGAAATTTAGGAAAAAGTAGTTACCTTTTTTCCTAATTTTAGTTTTTTCTTTAAAAATGCAGTTGCAATAGCAGTGTTGTAGCAGTAAAGGACTTCTCTGGCCTCAAGCATGCCAGTTTTTTACAGCTACCATCATCTTGTCTGATATAAGACATTATGTCTCCCCAGAACTTCTACCTGTTCTTAAAAAGTTTTTATTTTTCAAGCATACAACCAAAACACTGCACGAAAAATGGAGTTGAGAAGAAAAACATTGTAATTCACGAAAAGCTTTTTACCATCGAGAATAGGACACAGGCTTTTGGGGACAACTTTCATATTGATATAGACAAAACAAACTGAACCGCTCACAAACAATGATCTTAACTGACATTTCTTAAAACACTAAAATCTCCAGGACTCCTACCTTGGGTTTTGGGAACAACCGAGGCATTTTTGCTTGGTGAAGCTCTGCTGAAGGCTGCCTGGTAGGACACAGTAAATTAAATCATCCCTCAATTGCCATGGATGCTAGAGGACGCCATGCACCTCTAGCACTGCAGCGGGCTCCTGTAGACACCGAGCTGTTGGCTGGTGGTGGGGTGGTGGTCACGAGTCTCCAGCACCTCCTCTCTCTCCAGCAAAAGCTCTATGATCACAGCCCCAGTGTGGGGCTCATCCTGATCTTCCTTCTCATGTGGCTGAGCCAGGTCTACTTGTCTCATCTAATCTTTTGTTACAGATAATATCCAGCCTTCTGGTGTTACTACTGCTTCTTCTACCTCATCCCTCCTTTTGTAATAATGAGATGATCTGGAAGAAGGGTGGCTTGGTCTGCTAACCAGCAATGCTTCCTGGGGTGACATGTGGTTTATCTCCTCTCCATACTAGTCCATATATATATTTACCAGAAATAGCTTTCCTTCAGATGCCTTTGTTTTCTTTTCATGTCTGCCCATCATCCCTGACACAGCACCTTGGATGACTGAAAATTAGAAATGCTAAAGCGACATTTTTACAGGACAGATAAAACTACCAGTTCAGACTCAACTTTGTGAAAACTAGAGAGAATGAGAAGAGAGCTGTTCTGGCACTAAAGCACCTGATACCATTGGGCTGCATGAAACAAAGTTTGTGCAAACATGGGTAATACCATCCCTAATGGCCAATAGCAGTGGATTACCTCCCATACTTCTTTTGTTATGGTTTATGAAAACATTGTGCATATATGTGCTGCAATGAAGGTTTTTTGTCATTCATTTTGCTTCTTAAAATCTTGTGCTTGTCATTAATGTGGGCTGCTTTGGCATTAAAAAGGGAGATGGTCACCTGAAGGAAAGAGTGATTTTGGTCCTGAACTGCAGTATGTCTGGGCACAAGTACACACTTGGCCACTTTTGGGCGCTGCCTCTTTGCCTGAGCTCCCAGCCAGCCAGGAGGACCCAGCCAGAACTGGCTGCCCAGCACCGATCTATTCCATAGGGCTTACCGTTCCCCACGTTGACAAACCCACAGGAGTCAGCATGGAAGACGAGGATCTCCTTCTAAAGCACTGACCTCAGAAGTCTGAGCTACATGGAGTAGCCTCTCATTTACCTTATCTATTGAGTACTTCATTAAAATGTTCAGACCTGAGATGGGGATACAAATAGAAGGATAACGGCTTTAAGCTTGCTGTTATTATGCCCAGTCTAGGAAATAAATGGACTGAATGAATGTTATCCACAGAAAAACTATCAAAAGGTGTTTCAGAGCAAATGCCAAGAAGGGAAAGATAAAAAACCAGAAATCTGAATGGAAATGAAAAGAGTAGAGGTCACTGACAGGACTGATAGGACATTGATAGTGCTGCTTTGGATGCATGACCACTGGGAACGAAGGAGCTGATGAGCAAATGAAGATGTGTGAAAACAGCAGCTGCAACATTTGAAAACCTTCCTCATTTGAAACAGCTGAACATCAAACCTCAGCATGAAGGGAAGGCCGAAGAAAGCTATTGTTTATTTTTGCCAGCTGAGGACACGTGAGAGATGGAGAGCTTTTCTGTTTTCTGTGTATTTTTTCACCAAATGTTTGTGTAGTGACAGAATCAGTCAAGTTCAACTGAAATTTAAATGCCAGGTTTGATTTTGTACCATTTAATTTTCTACACTGTTCATTTTATACAGTCAATGCCAGGAAGAGCAGCACGAAGTAAACAAAAATAAGACTACTGTGACATGCCCAGAGATCATACTACCAGGTATCAGAGTGTTAACTAAGACTTGCTGGAAAGGAAATACAGCCTAGTTTTCTTACAAAATAAAGGAAATTCAAGTATATCCTCGTGTGTGCAAAAAAGTGATACCTTAAACCAGAAAGTATTGAATATACTGTGTGAACGAGACAAATCTAGGTCTTCTTGACTTATCCCTACCTGAATCTCATTTAAAGCCTCCTCAGTTTTTTCTTACAATTATTATATTCTTATGAGTTTTAAAAATGCTGCTATATGGCAGAGGAGTTTCAGTCTGAAGATTAGAGTCTTTTATGTTTGCTTTGGAAATATTCCCTAAATTTGGGTCAAACAGTTGTTTTATTTCTTTCCACAGAATCACAGAACCACCGAGGCTGATAGGGACCTCCTGAGATCACCTCATCCAGCACCTTCCTGCTCAAAACAGGGTCAGCTAAAAAGGTTGTGCTTGACCATGTCCAGTTAAGGTTTAAGTATCTCCAGTACATAATATTTATTCTACCACTCTTCTTTATAGATCTCCTTACCTATCATTCTCTAGCTTAATGTTTGGTTTGTTTTTTGGTTTTGTTTTTGTTTTAATTGGTTTTGGTTTTGTTTGTTTGGTTGGTTGGTTGGTTGCTTTTTTGTCAATTTGGTTTGGTTTGTTTGGTTTTGGTTTTGGTTTTGGTTTTTGATTCGTTTGTTTGTTTGTTTGGGTTTTTTAGGTTTTTTTGTGGTTTTTTTGGTTTGTTTTTTTGTGAGTGTTTTTTTTGTTTGGTTGGTCGGTTTTGGTGGTGGTTTTGTTTGTTTGTTTGGTTTTTTTTTAAATTGCCTCTAGGAACAGCCACATGCAGCTACCCAAGATCTAGATTGTGTCAGAGGACACAGTCCATAACACAACTGGTAACACAGGTCAGTACAGGACTGCTCCACTTCAAGAGAGTTCTATGAAAACTGGGTGGCTGGGACTCCAACCAGTCTCTGACCAGTTGCTCCAGCAAGAGAGCTACTGGCATGGCAAACATACATATTTGCCTATCTCTGAATTATGGGTTTGGTAGTTTGAATTTTTATTTGAGAGCTTTCATTGTCTTACGCTTAACTTGCAGAGCTCTACTATCCATCCCAAAACCTACCTTAATGGAAACATGTCCTTCTTAAATTGCTCTTATTTAATCACAGTCTTGAGAATATCAGCATATACTTTACAGTCTAGACACAACATTTCTACATTAAAGATAAGATTTCAATTGAATAATATATTGAAAGCAAATTTCTCGGTGAATCAAAATAGCTAAGGGCCAATTTAAAGTTTATTGCTTCTATTTACCCACCAGATAATCTTATTCATCTCTTATTTGGAAAGAAATACTTCAGCTGGGTATGAGATGCCCACAAACAGCTTAATTTTATAAAAAAAAAGAGCAATTGCATCCAGTCACTGCACTGATATTAAAATATGTATATTGATCTGACCGGAAGGTCCCAAAAGTCCCCTCATATCTTTTATTTGGATTCCATTGATTTGGGAACCAGACCTCGATGAATTGAAAGAGGTTTTTTGTAATTTGTAAATTGTAAATTTACACTGACTTGCATCTCTGAGTATGTGTTTTCTGCATCATTTTGTCACTCCAGTTAAATTAGAGAATAAATCTAACCACAGCTATAAGGCAAAACCCATTTCAGACTAAGGAAGGCATATAACCTCCCCTGAAGGCCTCCACATAATTATTGTGGATTTCAATTACAAAACAATTCAAACAACTGTAGGGATTGTTTTATAAGGGAAAATTTAAAAGATTAAATAGAGCTAGCTTGGCCAAATACAGGCTAAGTTATTTGTCTTTCAACCACTTCCACAGGAGAAAAATATTTAATGAATCTGCTCTCAGGATTAGAATGAAGTGTGTGCTCATGTGCCTGCAGGTTTGGATTTCAGGATCTAATCCTGCAATTTTTTATAGAAGTATTTTCAATATAATCAATACAAATACTTCCTGTCACATAAGCCTTCAGAAACATATTCCGTAGTAAAAAAAAAAAGTAATGGTAACAGCAAACCAATAATGACAGCTTTGGGAATAACAATGTAGAAGAGGATTTTAAAGAGCTTATGACTAAGGATTGTGAATAATATTTGATGCACAACAGAACAAACGAGTAAACATTTAAGTGGGGATGAAGTTCCATTAAAATGGGGAGAGATGTGCAATCATTTCCCTGACATGATTCTAAATTATATGGCATTTCAATTGTACCAACAGTCATGAGATTTTCTTCTGCTGTTGATGCCTTTAGAAGAAATGTAACAACCCAGTGCTAACTAGTGACTGGAGTTTTAATGGCAATGTAAGAATGAAAATAACAATGCTTTTATAAATCGCATGAGCTAAAACTAACACAACTTTATGAAAATGAACAAGAATTATTATCAATTTATTTTAGTTTGTGTAATCGGAGGTTTAATACTAAAGAACTCCTTAACATTTTTATTTTGAAAAAAAGTATGAGCATCTACGGCACCTGGTTGATGCCACGTGAATGTCTGTGTTCAGAGACTGAAATGCCATAATTCTATCATAGACAATCCTTTGGCAAAGAAAAGGCAGATTTCAGGTAATAAACTCTTCTTACTCTTCTTCTAATGTCTGCTTAATAATAAATGGTAACACCTCTGCCTAAACTGGAAAAACAGAAAGAACAAAAGCTAAACTCTGTTCGTGCCAGATCAATGTATATGGAAGTTCTGATGCCTACATAAGCCTTTTGTTTGACGTCCTGTTTTTGACTGCAGAAAATTACGAGCACAATGGAGACAGAACATACCCACTGAGCAGGCTAAACTGAAGGTTTCTAATGCATGTACAGAAATAGCCTGTCTATATGTAAATAGCACGTACATGCATACATAAAGCATTATTCAGGTTTCCTGCATCAGTGTTGACTTCATTAACTCCTAAAAATAGCCTTGAAAAACTTTCTCCTTACAGGAACACAAACAATACCATGACTGTTCTATTATGGGCAGAGGTAGGCTGGTACGCTTGTATAAGCCCAAAAGAAACTAATGTGGCCTTTGAAATTTTCTACTCTAAAGACCTAAAACCAGTAATTAATTTAAAAAATTGTTATTTCAAGGAAAATAAAAACTAATAAACAGTTATTTAACCCTCAGAACACCACAGCTCTCCAGGCTGCCGGACAAATCAGTGCTTTGGAAAATACGTGTTGACATCTACATGACATACTTACTATCCAAAGGGTTACTTTAAGTATTATTAAGCAAAACTGTCAGCTTGAATGATTGCAGCATTAACAAAGAGATTCTCTTTGGCAGCCAGGAAGCCTTATATTTCATGCCAAAATGACACCTGCCATTTATAATTGCTTGAAAAAGACAAGGAGTCTCCACTACAGTGCTGTAAACTCATGTGTTTTATCTTTTACTCTGATATCCTGCACTTCGGGCTTCAGAGCTATTTAGTTTTAACATATACAGAAAGTACTAAGTCTAGAAATTACAAAGATAGGCCTTGGCAAGGTGACAGTGACATTTGGTGCTTGCTCTTTTGCTACCGTTTGCTACATTTTTAGGCACAAAAAACTTTCAGGATGGAAACTCTCAGTAGGAAATGATGTCTTCCAGCCAACAGAATGGTGCAATGAACACTGCCCTCATTACCGGCAACATAGCCATGATCTAACAAGCTCTGACAATGCATGCAATATTGTCGTGTTTTCCATTTGATGTCTGTTGATCAGAAGTAACTCATAAAAATAAATATTTTGGCCTCAAGCCATTCTAGCAAATTAAAAAGAGAAAGATACCTGGACATATCCATTAAAAATAAGTGCTGTGTCTACAAGAAGTGGAAGAAAAGGAAACCTCTCTTTTAAAATGCCTTACATATTGATGTCTGTGTTCACATCAGCTTCGGAGGCCTCTGCAGTACATACAAATTAGAGAGGCCTCAGTGGCTTTCTTCCACACTCACATCTGCCATTAGGTGTGAGCATAGCTAATGTGTACAGCCCAGTTCGTGTTGCCTTTATGTCCGTTTTCAGTGTGCAGCTGCCTTGGGATGAAGGAGGAGGACCAAAAAGAACAGTTCTGCCATTTTTTTGCCATGTACAGACCTTCCTCCAGCTGCTGTATTGCCCAGAGGTGACACGTTTATTCTGAAGGATTGCAGTGAAGCACTTATCCTGGTACCCTGTATGCTACAGATGTATATAATAAACTCATGCTACTTGTCCTAAGAAGTGTTAGGACCAGACTAGAACAAACAAGTATATGATAGAAATCCATACATAATACATATTTCCATGTAACTTTGGTGAATGCTAATGTATAGTTATGCTAATGTATAGTTTCATCCTGGATTTCTCTGTATTTGCTTGGCTGAAGTTCTGCCCACAGCTTTCTCTGCTCTGTTGTGCAAGTTTTCTTTGCAATTAAAAACCCTTCCATGGTTTATCCAGGAGCTCAGTGTGATCACAGGCAATGTGACGATGTATGAAGGCCTGCATTAGACAACAGGTATGGCAGTTTGTTTGTGGCATAACCTCCTGAAGGATAAGCCCTGTTGGACTCAACACTTTGAAGGACTGTTACAGAAGTGGTCTTCACAACTATTTTGCTGTCTTCTTTGGCAGGGGTTTTTCCGGTCCAAGAAAATTAGCAGTATGAATGTACAAGCTCAGTATTGACTGTCACTATGTGTTATCATGTACCTGTCTGCTGGGAACAGATGGGCTGCAGGAAGAACTGGTGATGAAGTTAGATTCTGGGTGCTCTCTGATTAAGGGATTACTCCCAACAGAGGTTTAGGTTTGAGGTTGTGTCTGGCTGAGAGGTAAACAGCCACCACAGAGGTGGCTGCAATTTTTTTATTTTTGTTCAGTTCAGTGGTTGCTTTTAACAGAAAGCATATTAGCTAATTTGCAAAAAGTAGGGGTAATCCTGCTTCCTGTGACTGCAATTTTGTTTCAGAATTACCATAAAAGGCAGCCCCAAACTGATGACTTCTCCAGGATTTTTATTTCAGTTATAAGATCTGAGACCTGCTGAACTTTCCTGTAGCTTCCACACAGATGATAATTCATTTCTATTCCTACTGACTCTCCTAACAGCACTGATGTGCGAGGGGGAGAGCTACAGTTGCTGGAAGCTTGTACACAGCCCGAATTCTCATAAAATAATAACAAGAAATGAAAAATGCAATAAAAGACATGACATGGCTTTTACTAGCTAAATCTAATTTATAATCCAAAAGCTTCCTTTAATATAAAATGTCACCACAGTAAAGACATGGTTATAAAGCTAATAGCAAATGGAATGAAAGGAAAGAGAATCCAGAGACATATTGTTCAGATCTTGCCAGTCACTTATTCTCCCCATAGAACTATAGTGCAGAATAAAATTAGTATTTGCCTTAATTTTGCTCATGTCATGCAAAATTAAAATAAAGGAAGATTTAAACTGCAGATTTTTGGCTCATTTTTTGTGGAAGTTCACACTGGTGTTAGCGAGAGGAGGGATTCAGCTTGGTACCAGCTCAAACCCTGCACAGCTGCCATAGCTACAGAAAGTCAGGAGCCAGGTCTTGAGAAGAATGCAAGTTCCTTAAAGAGGGCTTAGACAGATTTCAGTTATTAAAATCCAAAACTGCAATGCAAAAATTTCCATTTCACAGGCTTTGCAGGAAACTGTACTTGCTAGGCACCCTTCCTTCTTGCACATACCCAGTGCTCCCTCTTTCTGAGCAATCCCTGCAGTGGTGCAGACACGAGGTGACGTACAGAAACAACAGAGTCCCTCAGCCCACCTGAAGGTAACACTCAACACTCACAATATTTTCTTATGTGAAAAGTGCTCATATCCATGTCTCCCGCCCCACAGACCTACCAGCCTCTGGGATATGGTGCTCTTTTCTCTTTCTGAAGAGGTCATAAAAACTAAGTCTCTGACTCCATGACTATTGACTGGCCCAGGCTACAATTTGAAGACTCATCTCCTAAGATTGTAGTTTGTTTTGTTTTGTTAAAGAAAAAAAAAACGGAAATAAACTCTTTCCTATTGATAGAGTACGCATAGATCCCTCTCCTTAGGGGAGAGGCTTGGACTCTGGCTCCTTCACAGAGCCCTGACTCAGGCACAGAAGCTCCAGAGAGGACCATGACTGATGTCAGTGTCCAGGTTTTCCTACTGGTGAGCTCCAAATAATCGCCTGTTCAAAACAGGAACATTTTGTATTGCTTTTCTAGATGTCCGACTCTCTTCACCAGCTCCATATGGACATCAGGGACATGACTTCTTTGGAGCTCAGGACTTTTAGGATGAGACAAAGTTTTGTAATCTGCTCAGTGGACTAAGCTGTGTACCCAGCCTCCTTAAAATGGACACTCACAGCATCTGGTATGGAGGCAATCTCCTTGAAGGACTCAAGAGGATTTGCAGCTCATGGGTCACTGTTAGAAGTTCTACAATTGTTCTGTGCTTCAGTTTCCCATCTGTGGAAAGATGTCATGTATATTTCTTCTACTTGTTTTCTGCTTTATCTGTTTTGTGCCATGTTGTGAGACTTTTATTCAGAAAAGTGAATTATGGTACATCAAATACCACTGACTTTACAGAAACTACCCATCAAACTCCTCATCAACCTAAGACAATGTTACTTACAGTTTATCAACTCCCTGGGGTGAGGGACAGTCTGTTCTCATGGGTTTCAACAGTATTTAACAAAAGAAAGACCTAATTTTCATAGGTTCATTTCCTGTGATCAAAACGCTGACAAACCCTTTGCACATTTTTACCCCAGGCACTATTTCTGCCCAGTCTGTGTATGTGACTAGCCCTTGCATATCACTTTCTATAGGGTCATTTAAACAATTTAGGGTATTGGATTAAATTAACAGATCAGTTCTGTGGAGGTACAGACACTCAGTTGACTGGATGCACCCTAATATAGACATTTCAAACTGGAGATGAGAGTATCCAGTCAAATTTATGTATCAGCAGCCTTCATGTCTTCTGCCAAATCACTGTAGAGCTGTAGTTTTTATACCACTGCCAAATCACCACACGGTTGCTGATTTGATAGCAGTGGCTTGTGTGTCTCAGAGCTGTCTTCATGGACTTCAGCAGGCACAAAGGAGCTATGGATTATAACATTTAGCAGCAGGGGATTAACGAGAAATGTTAGTATTGGATGGTAAATACCTCAATCCACAATTCCCCTTCACATTCACAGTTTTAGTATTCCAGCTTCCCTGCAAGTGAAATGTAAATTTTGGATAACTTCCCAAAAGCAGCACACTTTCCCCTTCTTTCACTAAGTTGTTTGCCATGTATTAAGTTATGATCCTCTCAACTGGAGGCTGAATGAGAATTAAACAAAAGCCCTAACCCTAAGCTATTGCTGATGTGAACTCTAGGAGAACAGAAAACATTTCGAAGCAGAGAGGAATATCTTGACTCAGAGGTAAACATCAGTCTATCATTTTTGCTTTGGATTTCAGAATGACCACTGTGAACCACGATATTCTGCTCCCCAACTGCTTCTGCTAGTCTTGTGTCATGAGTATTCTAAGCTGATGGAAGCAGATGTTCATTTTTACACAGAGGTCACATATAATTTCCCATATAGTGTCTGTCTGCAAGGCAAAATGATCTGATTTGTTACATAAACAGAATTGCATTTTATTGCTGTGTTTTCCTGTCATATCACAGAGCTCAGGTACATACAAAGCTGAAAGTTATCTGTCCAAGACATATTTGGGAGTAAGATCAGGCTACAAATATGACCCTGTGACACCAGCTAACCTTTTGGAAGCCCCCACAGAATGGGGAAATAGCAATGAATGTCAGGAAACAGCATTGCAATGTGGGGTTGCAGAAAGATAACAGATGAGAGACAATGCTGTATTTTAAAGCCATTGACTGTCCTTTTTCTTGGTAAATTAGCTGCAATAATCTCCAACAAAAAGTGCGCTGAATAATAAATGTGAAGAATTGGATGGTACATGGAGTATATGTAACAGGGAGGGGGTGGAGATGCAATTACCGATAACTACTCTGAGACTGTACAGAATGCAGAGCGTAGGCTATTTGGGCACTTTGCCATGATTCTGAGTTAGCACTAAAGTTTTGCTAGTAAACCATGACAACCACTGTTTTTATTAGGTTCAGCAATGGAAATGTATCAGCTTGCCACACAGCATTAGGGCACTTGAAAATCTGGGATGCTGCTGCAGCCTGAGGGTGGGATGAAATGACTGGAAGGAAGAATTGGTGCTGCAGGAAAGGAGGTTGTAACACCCTCAGAGGATTTTCGACACAGTGGTCAAGTTGCATGAGTTAGCAACTCTCATTTGGTGCCACCTGCAACATCCGCAACTCCTACCCTAGCAGCTGAGCACCAACACCTCTCTTCTCCTGGGGCATATACACATGAACAGAACTGAGTGGCCCAACTCAGCAAATGCAGCTGGCCCAGGAGGACCTTCCTGGGGGCAAAGGGGTCTCCACTCCTCCAGGGATGCCTGCCCATTGCACGGAGGCTCCACATTCAGAGGCGCCAGAGCTGATGGTGCTCCTCTACCTCATTCCCCAGTGCGTGATCTCAAGAAACAGGGACACTAGGAGGCCCTGTCTTGTAAACCAACACATGGGCATCTCCACTTTAAGTTCTCCACATCTGCTCTTCACCCAGCCTCCCCAGGGGAACTCAGACAGGTTTATCCAGCCACGCCGCTGGATAACTGAAAGCATTTGCAGAGTTTCCAGCCTTCCTGGAATACGCAACCTGAATGATTTTCATTTTTTACCTGTTGGACATGTATGGGTTCTTGCTTCCTACGGACAAAGCCAGATTCTCAGAAGAAAAGCTATTGACAGTAAGTTGCAGAGTGAAATATTTCTCACTGAACCATGTATGAATTAGAAAGTGCAGTAACCAGTCTCACATGAAATACTCAGTAAGCCGTATCATGATGAGAGTTTAATTAGCATAGCATAGCTGACTGCTGTACAGGAACAGACCCTTTTCAGTTGACATGTGTTGATTAGGACAAAATTCACCAATTAAATGACTATTCTAACCAGAAGCTGAAAAAAATTAGCCATGACAAGCAAATCAATGACCTTGCAACATGCCATTTTGGGGGAGAGTGACCAAAGATGACCCAGTGATTTTTGTAAGCAATACTGAATTCTCAAAAGTTTCTGCAAAGCGGGAGTCAACAGCTTACCTGGGACAAAAGATGAAATATTGCTCCCACTCTTTTCCAAAACAACTGGTAATTCTTTCAAAGTATTAAAGTCAACCTACCCTTGCAGCAGTGGATAGCTAAATACTCTCCAGCTCCATTTTTGAATATTATAGCGCTTCCCAAGGGAAAGAGTTAGACACTGTCAATCCGTACTTCTGCAGTTTCCCAGACAGAGACATGCCAGATAACCTGATCTCACAGCTTGTTATCACAAAAGCGGAGTCCCAATGCAATCTTCCCCCACCTCTTCTGCTCCTGATTGCAAGCTTCTGCTGTTTCTTTTTACAAAGCCTGGTGCTCACTTGACCCCACTGTAAGCTGATTTCATTCATTATTTTTGGATGAAATTAGAACAACAGGGCAAAAGGAAATTAACAGGTTTCTTCCAGGCTGGGTAGTTGAACTGGCCCTCCATAAGGTCTGATGAGGACTATAATACAAAAAGCAGGACTGTATGGCCGGGAGCAGGGATAGGAAAAGGAGGGGAAGAGGATCAGATAAATGGGATTTCCCCTTTCAGCAGCAACCAGCCATCAGACCAGACGCCATCAGGCTGCTGGCTACACATTCAGCCAACAGCTCTGCTCCTGCAGCAGGACTGAAAACCTGCAGCAGTTACTGGCTTCAACTATCTCCACTGACCAGGGAACTGCTAACTACCTTTAATTGCTGGCAGAAGTTCAAGTGTGAGTAATTCCAGAGCAGAGGACCAAGAACAGCTATCTGAAAACAGTAGCTGGAGGTGGCTTCATTCCACCATCCTGGTGGGGGGTGAATCTCTGCTAACTCAGGTGGTCATGCACGTGCGTGCCAGAAGAGGTTTAAGTTTGGGAAACAGGCTGTATATCGTGCTCTCAAGCATACATGGCTCTAAGGCACAGAGGCAAAGTCAGCTCTGGCATTCACAACTCTCAGTACAGCCACTTTTTATTCCTTGACTTGCTTGAAATAAGCAATTTGCAGCCAAGCTGTGCACACAGTGATAAAGCCCTGTAAAAATGACTTGGAGCACAGCATTCAGTTGCTTTATGGGGCCAGAGAAGCTCTATGAGTCAAGTCCAGGGTTTATGCCACAGGAGCACTCAAAGCACAAAGCTTCGGAAGAACCTGCCCTGGAGAGGAATAAGTTGTGTTATCTACCTGCCTGCAGGTAGTGAAGCAAAGGGCACTGACTCCAGTTATTTCTGAGGACCCTTGCACTTTTTATCAGGATGCCAGTTGCCTGCATCCATTTGTGTGCACCCATACACTGTGAGGTGTTCAGGGAGAGTGCTCATAATCTGCCTCTTGCCAAATAAAATCTGTACTGAGATAACTGAGTGCACGGTGTACATATGCCTATTTCAGGTATTTGCTTAGATTACAAAAGCATCCATTTTATCATCTTACACTAGGAAAAGAACAGATACCCAACCTGAAAAGATAACTGCACTTCATTTCATAGTTTAATTTGGAAGGTGCAATTGAGAAGTTATTGCTTTGCTATATACCACAAACACTACTAAAGATAAATACTGACACTAATTCTGGACTGGAAAGATCTAATAGACACATTATACAGGTTCAATTGCACAGCATCATTCCTATTGACAAGTCCATTATCAATGAGGAAATTAAGCCCTGTAACCAGCTACAACCAAGGAACAATATTTAGATCATAATTAATTGGTTAAGGATGTGGGTAAAATTTTGAAGTGTCATTAAGAATATGGTTTCTATCTAGAAGGATAATCCCACTTATTCAATTGGGGGTCAAACTTAAAATGAAGCAAGCTGCATGTTTTTTAGGGAAAGATGATTCCAGTAACAACTTCAAATAATGGAGACACAAAATACTGGCTGCCACGCAGCAAAGTTTCAACAGATCCAAGAATGCCTTGTATTTAACATTAAGTAAGGTCAGACACATTCTGAAATGTAAGGTCCTTTCTTCCCAGGACAGACAAATAAGTGTAATAACACATACTTCTCTTAATCAGGATGTGCGTAATCAGGATGGCGCCTTATTAAGATATGTCCCAGAGAACCTGTTTAGCTTAATGACAGTGAATGGTAATGACAACTGCTTAACTGGGATAGTATTTGCAAAAATTTCACTTAATGGGATACATGCAGATTGTGTCAGGGGGTTAAGTGGTGTTTAACTAAGTGCGAAATTCTAAACCCATGTCCCTTAATAAAGAAATTGTCAAATAATAATTAAAAGAAGAAAACGAAAGAAACTGTAATGAATGAAATTTCTAGCCTTGTGCTTACAGATAGGGCTAGAGTGCTATGTACATTAAAAATGTACTTCAGAAAAATAACTTGTTTTTTCCTTCCTGAACAGATTGCTATTTTTCAACCATTTTCATTATTTGAAGTAATTGATAGGCAGTTTTTCAAAATAACTCTTTAGCTGAGGCTGATCTGACACAGTTCATTGCAAGATTTAGCTGTTCTAGATGTCAATGACTTTACCTAGATAAAGGCACCGCATGACAGGCTGCTGGTCTTGGGCTGGATGGACACAATGTAGAACTGCGTTCACAGTGAGAAAAGCCAATGTATGTATTTCATTATCTGATGATGCTCTCCAATATTGCCTTAAGACTTAAAGATCAGTGAATATTTGTCAGTAAATCTGTTTGCCAAGGACCCTCATGATGAGAACTGCACCAGCAGACAAAAGGCATTGTATTTTACACTTCAGTGGCATTTCACAGAAAATCGTTTCTAATATTATCTCAGGGGTCATTGCTACCCCGTGTCTGAGGTAATGGTTATGCTCAACACCAGGGAGAACAGACATAGCACATCTTCCTCCTCCCCTCATCCCCTGCAGGCAGGCACCCACAGGAGGAGGACCTAGAGGTGCTCCAGTCTCACCACACATAGGTGCAAGGTATCATCGCCCTCATTATAAAGCCGGTCCTGAGCATGCTCCTAAGCCAGGCCACCCACTGAATGGGGAGCGACTTGGAAACAAACTGTGACTGCTGCATCTGGGGTAGTGATCCAATGCCCTGCCTCATGAACAGGACTCACGGGGAAGCTGTAACAGAACCCTTCCTCCTAGCTCACATAATATTTATCTGACTTGGCAACCTTCAGACTTCCTCTTTTATGGCTGCTTCAAATCAGGACAGCTCAATGAGGGACAACAAATGGTTGATAGATGCCCTCATTAATGAAAATTTAGTATACTGTTTCTACTGTGATATGCCTTGCTTTGGTATTTTGCAAAAAGTTGGCATTTGAGATTGGCTGCTGAGGCGAAGACTCTAAAGATTCCCCAGCAAACTACTCAGATTAATATTACTGGGCTGTGTGAAAGATAGCTTGCAAAATATGTGGTTGAAATATTTCTTCTGAAGTTAGCTGTTCAGCCTGTGTGACTGCTCCCATCTACTTTAGAAGTGCTTCCATGTCGTACAATTGGTTGCATAGTATAATACAGAATCAATTTACATAGATGAAAGCATACTTTTGGAGACCAAATTCTACATCTGCTAGAGTTTTTACAGGTATAGCTGCAGTGTTCAAGGACAAACACCCCTGAACATCACAGGGACTCGTAGCAGGGGCTAAGCTGTAGACAAGCATCTGTCATGAGACATTTTTCTCCTCCTTAACTGAATGACTAAACCTATCTATACAAGATCAAGGCTTCAACAAATTACCTTTTAAACAACAACATAAATATATGTACACTTGTTTGTTTGCTTGTTTGTGTTTGTTTTGGTTTTGTTTTTTTCTTAATTCCATGAGCACACTTTGATGAAGAAGGATTTCTGGTAAAACTAAATAAAGAGATTGTTAAATGGTACTGAGTAAAACAAAAGAGGTTTGCTTTTCTTTAGGATTTTTCTGAATGAATATTGAATGTGAGTCTTCTAGTATTTTATATGCCCCAGTCATGATCATTAGCAAAATGAATTGCAGCTTTCTTTTTTTTTTAATAGGGAATACAAGGATGTTTACTTGGATCGGTTGTCTTCATTATAAAATTGATCTTCACTGATGAATTTTCAGGTTTACGCCAATGCAAATAAAATGGCTGTTGTGCATCATTCGTATTTTTTATCCTTAAATGGATAAAAATATGGGGATGAGGTGAAATTGTTTCATTCCAAATCCATCCAAGCCCAATTATTTTATGTGGATTTTCTTATTCTATCAAAATATAATTGAATGCATAAATTTTAGACTATATCACATCGTATCAATGTATAGTTGCATACATTTTAATAATGATATATCACCAGTATTACACTGCTTTGAGATAATAAAAAAGCAATGCAACATTGCTACTTTCATTGCTTTCTTGTTTGTACTTTTTGTTCAGAAAGAAATTGTTTTCTTTATGCATTTCATTCTGGTTCAGAACTTGAGAAATTACATTTGACTTGCCTGATTGTCTTTTCAAACTGTATGGCAGAGGAGTTATTTCTGATTTACCAAGCAGAAAAACAAGAGATGTGATGAAAAGGTCTGGCTGTGGACCTACTCCTCATGCAGCAGGAGATCTGGATGTGGCCCGTTCATCACTGGGCATTATGTGTCCCTCTGTGCTTTGGCATATGGTGGATTTGAGTTTGCATTAGCCCTAGATATGAACATATTGAGCCTCTGACACAAAGCCTGTCTCTTCAGTGAGCAGCTGCAAAGACTAAGACTAATAGCTTTGGAGCCTTCAGCTCTCAGTGTTAGCTAGGATAGCAGACATCGCAACAGTGGAAATTCATCCAGGAATGAAATGCATTTACTATGCAAAAAGCATAAATTATGTATGTGAAGAGTAATGTGGATAATAGAACATTATTGCATAAAATAATAATTCACTGCAAACAAACTTGTGAATCCATGTGAATCCAATTGTTCCTTCTTCTGTACTAATTGCATCTTCTTGTCCTTACCAAGATAAAAGTGCTGCCAATTTTCTTGGTGTTATTGTATGCAAAGCATCTTCAAGTGCATGTGGATACTTTCACAGCACTACAGCCATGTATGCGTCCACCAAACTGAATAAAACATCACACCAATAATCAGCTATGGCATGACTGTATATTGTCACATTACTTTTCTAAGTGCAAAATTGCAGCAAATAGATTCAGTCCGTCTGATTTTCAACTGTATTTTACAAGAACAAGACTTCTTAAGCCTCTGGTATGACAAATACAATAGGTCACAGTCAAACTATGGATTATGCAAGCATCCAGTCTATCTTCCCATGACATTTCCTATTGTAATGAGCTTCCCCAGTAAAGTAAACAAGACACATGTCTCTCTGCTTAGACATTTCTGAGGAATATCCTGAACAATCTCCGGATTGCATGCAAAAACCAAAACCAAAGATGAGACGGGAATGATGGAAAGGCACACACATCACAGCTGTGAAAACTCAAAAGCCTTGTAATCTACAAGAGTTCTCCTCCACACTGGTAATCTTTGTTATGTGTTGGCTGAGTTGCTCCATCCTTGGATAAGCCAGCCCTAAGACTGCGCTGGTGGAGGCTGGGGCGGCAGGGGAGGGATTGGTCCAGCAGCTGATGCGTAAAGTCTGATTAAGTGATCTGCCGCTGGTGAAGTCCTTCAGTGACCTGCCGGCTATTTCCGTGCGTAAGTCATTTGTGAAACAGCCCCAGCACGTGATGCCGTTGCTGACGCATGCACACGCCAACTGAGCAAGGTGGCCACTGGCTTTTATCTTCCAGCTAGGAAAAAAGGCCCACGCACACCTACTTCCTCTCATTTCTTTCTAATCCAAGGATTGAAAACGTCATGTTAGATTGGAATGGAAGCTTCATTAACAAAACAACAACAACAAAAAGAAGGGAAAAGAAACAATGGAAAATTGAAGAGATTTCAAACTACTTTTTAGATTCTTTGATTAATTTGAAATAATTTCCTTCTCACAGCAAAGCTGTCACGCCATTTAAGAGAATGTAAGTAACTTCAAATATTGTACTCAATCTCTCTGATTTTCCACTGCTGTCTTGTGTACATTTAATGGAAATATCATGACAAAAGACAACCTATAGAATAGCTAAGATTTCTGAACTTTGATAAACAAGATGTTCTGGGAAGGAGAGGTCAAAAAATTCAGTTAATGACAACCTTTTTCAGTGCCACACCAAAAACCTGTCCTTTCATTCTCAGAAATGTGATCTATTGCACTCCAGATGATTCAGTACCTTGCAGTGCTTCATCTTCTCTTTGTGAAGTATTTATCTATTTTGGTATCAGAGCTGGAGTTCTGTAAAACAGAATTAAACCACGACCTGCACATACAGAGTAATTCTTTAATGAAGAATCTCACACTTGAAAGTACTAACACAAATTTTTCCTTCAGAGAAAGGGAAAATGAATGCATGTCTTGAGTTATTTTAATTATGTAATGAGATTAACATGATTCATCAAAAAAAAAAAGTACTTTTGCTTATCTGAGTAAGTCACTAGCACCATCAGAAAAGTTTCCCAGATAAGATGAACAGGCTGATTTTCATTATTCAGTGTGTTCTTGTGTCTTAAACAATTCAGCAACAATTATGCTCCCCATTGCTAGCTAGGCTGGGGGCATCCTTATGACAATGATACCAGAGCACGTGTTGACTACACTGCTGATGTCACTCATGTTTCAGCCTGCCAGAACCACTGGCTGTGATGGGCAGTGACAATGGGAGCAGCAATGGCTGTAAGCAGAGGGTTGGCCAGTGCATCCACTACTACATGTTGAAAATCCTTCCTCACAGGATGATCTGGTGGGCAAAAAAATTCCCTGTGGAACAGCACATGAGAAAAACGTGATCCCTCATGCTGTTTTGCTTTGGCATACTGTAGCTGTGGCTTTTTTGTACTCTAATGTAGATGTTGCTTGTTACCAGATTTTGGGAAGCCTCTTGTAACCTTTGGAAAGGGTAAAGGGAATCCTTCTCAGTGAATAATTTCCTACTCCACATGATCTACACTCAGGTGGTATTAGATCGGGTGAATTTCTAGGAATTGCTAATCCTTTACTTCTTTGCCAGTGCCACTGCAAGGCAGGTCTCGCACTGAGTCTATTTTGATGGGATTTCCAGGCACTGTAATGTAGCTGGGACACATATCCAATATTTTTAGCAGCAAAATTTCAAGCACAAAACCACAAAAAAAATGCACGTTGCAAGTCTTTTGGGACAATGAAAGGCTGATCTTTGTTACCACTCTGCCCCTCACATAACTACAATCAGTAGAAATCATGTCTCTTTCTCAGACTACTGAGAATACAACTCTTGGAGCAATTATGTGGCCAACTTGAAATAAAGGAAAGCCACTATTAATATTAAGCTTATATCAGGATGAAAGCATCAATTCAGATCTGACAGAGCTTCTCTCAGTACTGCTTGTTCACAGCAGTTTAAAGCTGGCAGGCACAGACAATGCTCATGCAGCCAGGTCTATCAGAAACACAACTGTTTCAGAAAAGAGACCTGATCTGCTTCTTGACCTCCTGAGATCTGACTTCACTCAGACTAATATGGGAATAGACGTCTGTGTACAAAATCAGCACTAGCCTTTTGGAAAAGTAAGACTATTGTGGAGCGTGTTTTCATTAACGGCAGCCTGGAAATGGATATCAGAAGATGCTCTCTAGAGTATTTTGGCAACAGGGATCCAGTTCAGCCTTCACGGCGGTCAACTAGAAGGCAGCCATGGACTTAACTGGCTGTAGACCAAGTCCCCCCTGAACTGAAGAGGGTGGTCATCACTAGCAGGAGAGCAGTAAGATATCCTGTAGGACACCAAGCAGAGTGGATGGAAACTACATCTTATCCCAGCGAGTGTTGATGACTCTTATCAGGATACTTTTCTTATCACACATCTATCAATAATTTTATACTGAAGAAAGCTATAGGTCTTTTGGAAAGTCAAATGAGAGCTGGGAGACAAGTGGAATAACGAAACTAACCTCTTCAGCCTCTGCTTCTCTGTTCGCGTTAATGGAGCAGGTTCAGCAGCTTATTTCAAGCACTGAATGTAAAAACAAAACAAGCTACAAGAGCAACTACAATACAATCAATTGCTTCCTTCTGTCCCTCCAGACAAACACACTGTCCTCACTCCTGGAGGGTATTACAGAGAAAAGATGCCCAGAGCCAGGATTTTTTTTATTCTGGGTGTCCTCTTATGTAGCGGCTACAGCTATGAAACACCTCTTTCTAAGTAAGCTCCTCTGAAAAGGTAACCATTGCGCCTGCAAATTTCTGTACAGTCTGCCATTCTGATGATGGCAGATTGATATATTAAAATAACAGTGTTACCCACAGTGTCACTCAAACACCTGACCAACATGGCAATCCAGGACAAAATTTAATCAATTTTCCACTGAGAGCACCCTGAAGAATTAATTAGATACACAGATTCCATTAACAATCCCTTAAATGACTTGCATTCCTAATTTACTGTACCCCAGTAGAAAATGTATTCAAGACAGCAAATGACTATTATGTCTGGTGGTATCGACTGTAGTGCCAGTAATCATGCTGTTGGATTTTTATGTAACTATGAAATGTAATCCTATAGTCTCCTATAGTAGTTTAGTATCACCTAATATCCACTTCATGCAAAGTACTCCTTGACTACTGAAGGAAGATCTGAGATGTACTAGATCACTCAGAAACAACAGTCAAAAAATGAGGGAACAGTTAGGTGCCAGGCTGTAAAAGGTTGAAATTGGAATTTCTAGCAATCAGTTTTTAAGAAATGTGAGTGCTATCACGGTCTGTCTCTAATGTCACAACTTTTTACGTACCACCTGTACAAGAGAATACACGTGGACATCGCCATCTCAGAGTACTTTCAACCACTCTTTGAATAGTGACACAACCAAATCAGGCTAGTTTATCTAGAAACAAACCCCGTGTCCTGAGTTTGCCCAGATTTTTCCTTTCTAATTGGTTCCATGTCTATGAGGTCACAAGCAGCTGAAGGAGACAGAGCTGGGGAAAGACCATATTCATCCATTTCATATCTAAGTCCTCTGAAGAGTAGGCATCTAGTTGTCTAAGCTTCTCTATAGTTACGGATGATACTCCCAAAAGGCATTTCACCCCTATTTTAGAAAAAAACAACCCTTTACGGTGGACCACTGAATATGAAGCAACAAATTCTTTAACTTACTCCTTCATCCAGAAGGAGATAGACATCAGAGTCCCAGGATTCCTGCTACATTCTGCCTTGTTCTTTTGAAAATTAAATAATTTACATTTCCAGGCTAGTTAAGAAGCACAAACAAGTTAATATCAATGTTTGCGTGAATGCAAAAAACTTCTTCAGGAAAATGGAATTAAAAACCACTTCTTCCAGATTTTCAGTTTAACTGTGCTAATAGAGAAAGAGCATTTGTAGCTTTTTCTGACTGAAGATCAGGGACCCAGGGATGCTCAACAGAACAGAAGGCTGACCCTGAGACAATTTCACAGGCATCCTCTCAGCATTTCACTTGCCCTAATGGTGACAAGCAGCTGGGGGTCCATAAGAAATCTAAAGTTAAGGGCAGTCTGCGTCAGCAGGGGTGCCAATTTAAGACACTTCTTCCCATCTTACACACAAAAAGCACCTGCATCTGAGACTGAATGCTACAGCAGACTTCTTTAAGGCACAGAGACTGTCAACTGGGATTATACTGGATTACGCTGGTTGAAGCGAGCGTTACCTCAGAAATGACTCCTTATGCTTCTTAAGATTAGATCAGCTGATTGTACACTAACAGAAATAATTGTAAAGGAAAAAAGAAAGGTTTTATTTGAGGACCTTAAGAAAGACGCAGTATGAAATTATGAAGAAAATGTAGACTTTATTACTATGCAGACTTTATTACTTTGTCAGGTAGATTAATAAAAGTAATGAATGAAGGGAGCATGGCAGATGCTATTTGAATTTTAGTGATGCATTTCAGAGTCTCTCAAAACAAGTCTTACTTTACTAATTAATACAAATTACCCTGGATGTAAACATGATCAGGAGGATTGAAAACTGGCTGAAAACACAAACGAAAGGTGACGATGAATGACAGTGTATCAAGAAGTGAGAATGTGTCTACTGAGGATTACAGGAATCAGAGCAAGACACGGTTATGGCTAAGTATCTCCATTAGAGGAAGGAATTACTTACAGTAATGAAATTCGCACATAATGCAAAACAGAGAGAAGCTGAGTCTCCAAGATCCAAGTGTTGATAATAAATTAACACAAAGGGGACTATAAAGATTAGAAACATGAACAGACTAACAGTGAATAATGATTTACTCTGGAAAAATGCAGAGCCATACATGAGTAGGAATGTACTTTAAGGCTTGTCTACATGTGAAAAGTTGCCTACACAGCTGTACAGAATAATTAAATTGGGAAAACTGCCAGGATATGTCCCTTGTGTAGACATCCCACTCTGGAATCAAAATGATTTCTTTCCACTCAGATGGAGCCACTTTTATTCCAGAAAACCAGTTCCCAGGGGAAGTTGTGCTGGAGTAACTGATGCAGCTGTGCTGTGCATGGGACGGGGTGAGCAGGTTACAGCAGCTCTGCCGCCAGCACCAGCGGGAGGCTGCAGCCACCCATCAGCCTCCCCACAGTGGACTCTGCATTCTCCTTAGCTATGCTGGCAGCTCTCCTCTCTTTAGAAAGTCTCTAAAACCCAGCAGGAGAGAAAGCCAGGAAGGCAGGAATGCTAAGGGGCCTGCAAACACCATAGGCGGTAGCTCAGACGTGATTTTGCAATGCAAAACTGCAGCAAAACTGTGTTAGGGGGTGCAGAGGAATTGCAGTAGGAGAAAGGAAGGTAGCCTCGTGTTCCCCGTGGTGTTCCTTTTTACAGCCCCTAACATGGCTGTCCCAGCAAGGTGGCCCCGAGCTTTGCTCACTGTCAGAAATACTCAATGCAATGGAGGGATGCTCGAAGAGAAGCAGCTGAAAGCGCTGACTCACAAGGAGATACCAGAGGAGTTATATATGTAGCTGGCTAAAAGCAGGCTGAGTGGGGAACCCTGTAGTACTTTATAAATGTATGACTCTGGAGATGAATTTTCTTGGAGTGACACTAGAAATCATAGCATGCAGCTAAGAAAGGAAACATTTAGAGTAGCAGCCAGATAAAACTTCCTGACAAGGAACAACATTAGCCTTGGCAACCCCAAAGGGAAGAAGAAGAGATGAAACCTCACTTAATTTGTGGGAGATCATGTAATCTGATTTTCCTGACTTGAAGGAAAGGTGAATTCACAGCAAGTACCACACCAAGTAGAAAGCAGAAACACACAATATTTGAAGAGATCATGAAGGTGAGCCAGAAAATGGCTCATAACAGAACATGGAGCAGAGAAGGACAACAGAAAACACAGGGACTGAATCTGGGAAAAGTAGTAAATGCTAAAATAGGAGGAATGTATTTACATAAATTTGCATGGTTACAAGGCAACAGCAAGTAAAAAAGAAAGCTAAGGTGCAAGTCCTTTCCCTTTAGCTTCAGGTGGGTGTGCAGACACTGTTTGAGGAGCCACGTCCCCAGAAGGGCCACACTGTACCTGAATCTCTTCTGCAGCACAAGCAGCCCCGGGGGCACAGCCCTGCAGCAAAGCCTCATGCAGAGGAGTTTCATTCCCTCCGCCTTGCACTATTTAATGCCAAATATCTTGTGTGGAGACAGTTCTGCAATGCTCGAATAAATTGAAAAGGATCAAAGTTTGGACGCTAGCTGCTATTTCTTAACTGAAAAGCCCGGATGACCCTTGAGACAGCATTACCGCTGACAGGAGATAAACTGTGAGCACAGAATCCTTCTGCTGCTCCTCAACTTTACGTACAGCAGACACACAAAGCGGGGCAGTCCTCTGCTATGGCAGATGCAAAACTAGGGGATTACACCTACCGGGATGATAAAGTGACACTTTGCTCAATTTGTCTTGCTAATATTCCACTCTGCAGCATGGAAACTGTTCTCAAAATAGGTTTCTAATTTCTGTAGAGATTAAATGCAACCAAGCTACTTTACTTGCTGATAATTTATCTAATGCCTCTTAACTGTGCCGTCACATTTACTACAATGAGTTAGACAAGGAGATATCAGGTGTCCTGTAGAAATTCACAGAATTACTATAAAGGAGCAGCCTGCTTGGATTAGACATAAATTAGTACTGCTCTTCCAGGCTGGCACCTCTAAATCCTTATTCTCTCGCTGTCACAGCTATACCCTGCCCTGCCTGTCAGTATCCATCTCGTGCTTGTTAAATTCCTGTGCCACATAATATCTTAGCTTAGCCCTCCTGAGAGAAAAGGCCAAAATATGTTGTGAAGGAGCAGGATTCCTATCACTGTGAAGAATGCAAAGTCTACTCCACCCTTCCCAAGGAACTAGCTGAAATGTTACCTAAAGTTAAGCTACAGGAACCACCAGGAAAATTTCCAGCAGAAGAAACAGAGAAATAAAGTTTTTTATGACTCATTCAGTGGATCCATGATCTTGTCCTTACTTTGTGGGCAGCAGTGAACTCCTTACACTCACAGATCAGAACATCTGCTTTGAAATTCTCCCAGGATTTCTTTATGGGCACTTACTTCTATGAGGAAGAATTATCTTGCTTTTAGGTTTAAACTCTGCAAACCAGAAATAATTCTTTACTAGTTTATAATCTCAAGTATATCTGCGTAAATGAGAAGTAGTAACATTTCTACTTCAAAGCCGTTACTCTGAGCCTACACAACTGCAACTGGGCTCAGAAACAAGTTGCAAAGAACTCAGGAAATGAAAGGTGGATGAGACAAAAAGAGACTCGGTAAGTGTTAAATTGCCTTTTGTATTTCAGAAAATAAGGAGCATTTCCAAAAGAGAAGTCCTTATCTCAGTATCTCAAGTATTGGCTTCATGTCCCTACCATCGAGAAATATAAACTAGAAGGAAAAACAAACAAACAAACAAAAAAACCCACCCACCTAACAAGCAGATACTTCTAGTTTGTTTTGCAAAATGAATGCATAAACACAGAAAAATGCATTAACAACCAGGTTACATTTGTCAGAATTCAGTGTCCAGAAACCTACCACAAAAGTCCTTCCCTGCAATAAAGCAATTCAGCTACTGATGCATGTTTTGCAAAGTGCTGGAAGGAGTTTGAGAGAACAGTAAAGCCATTCGGGTCAAGCCCTTTCTGGCCCAGCTCCTGCTGGTGGGGAATCTCCACAGCTGGGGTGAAGGAAAGAAACATCAGGTAGAACTAAAAGCCCCAGAGAGCCTTCTGTAAGTCCTTAAGTGGAGATGACAAAACTTGTCAGGAAATCATGCTTTTTTCCATCTTTGTTAAAAGCACTACATGAATACTGTTACTTATTTTTCCTCTGAATTCCCATTGCTCCTCTATTTCAGCTATGAAGGAAATTTTCTATTTAATCAGTATGTTTCTTTCTGCCAGAAGTGACTGAAGTTAACTTGTTTTAGCGTGAGAGAAGCAGCTAGAGATGCTTCTGAGCCCCCTTGTGTAGAGCAAGGCAGGTACAGGTAGAGACAAGAAGTGAAGAATGCAGACTGTGAGAACTTTATGTGGATCATAATTATTTATCACTTAGAAACAGCTGACCATATTGTCTTTTAATTGTATTTTTATCTGGTTTATCCTAGTTATTATGGTGGACTTTATTATTCTAGGCGTTTCACATAGAGAGCAAAGACATTCTCCCAGTAAGCGATCCTTCTTGCTTGTTAGGAAACAGTGATTATTTCAAGCAAAGATGGTACTATTAGTGATTTAAAGAAACGTGAGCATTGTTGGCCAAAGCCTGCTTATACAGTAATGCCCAGATAAGGTGATGGTCTGGTAATAAGTACTGCTTGCCATAGGCCCGCCTGTTTAAGGAATAACAATAGAAATATTAGAGGGTCAGACATGTGTCTGGAAGCGAACACATGCTATGAACAGATGCTTGCTAGTAAAGACTGGTAGTTCATTCATTTTGAATTCAACTGTAAATCAAGGAACTATGGAAGTGTGGGAGGAGTGGATTAAAAATTTAACAAAAAAGCTTTTGGTTTCTTAATTCCATGATCAGTCACATCCCTCCATCTGTGCAAAATGCGTGGGTGTTATAGAAAAAAACCTGAAATGGTGGGATGTTAAAATGGTTTACACTGAGGTTGCTGTGCAGCGTGGCTGACTTCCACGCTTCCCAAACAGCACCGTTTCAGAACACCTCTGCTTTTCTACAGAATCAAGCCAGACATATTTATCACCAATCAGACAAAAAGCGATTTAAATAGCTGGACTGCAAATGGAAATAAAGACCTTATCATGCTTGAAAAATGCCATTTACTTTAAAGTGAGGTTTTCTACTTTGTTAGCACTAATCTGAGTAATAATAGAAAATGATACTTGATATAAGATTCTGCCAGTTTGCATTCAGAATCTTAGGCAAAGCAAAGTCCACCCTTTGAGAACCAACAAGAAAGACTGATTACACAAGAAGTGTCTGAAAGAAAAATGATAAATGATTCCAAGGTTTTATTTTTAGTTTTGCTCCAAGAGTGGAACGTGCTTTTGCTAAGCTCCAAATATTGATTGCTACACATTTCAAAAAATGACGAAGGGAGGCTGGTCATGAAAAGTGCTCTCTGATATATAGTGCCCAGAACTCGATAAAATTAACTGAAAGTAAATATATTTAACAGTCAGAGGAGCAGTTTTAAGCGTAAACCCCTGAAATAATATAACAGAATTCACATATCTTCCTAAGTTGCTGGATCTGTTACTTATTTTAACTGTCTGCATACTCAAGCACAGAGACACACATCAGAAAACACAAAGTGGTTCATGCCTAACTATAGTGCTTGTCTCTGTGCAGGGAAAGACCACGGGAAAACCGCTCTCAGCTTTGAACACAACATGTTTTGATGCAAAGTGACTGGCAGCAACACAGCTGGCTGGAGCAACCAGAGTAGCACCAGCAGCTGTAGCGCTGCGACAGGTTCCCACACACAGCTCTACTTAGGCCACGCATGATCATCTCCATGTCCTGAACAACAACCCAGCTGGATCAAAAGAAGGAGGGAGTAAAAAACATTGTGTTGCGGCAGTGCAGAGCCAAACCAAACTGGCCCATAAATTCTCCCTACTATACAGGGATCAAAGTAGGGACGATGTGTTGAAGTGTCCTCTCCTGCTTCAGAGAACATGTTATCTCCCTATTAATAAAGAGAAGTATTACTAATTGCTATCTCGTGCTGTCTCCTAGGTCAGATAATTCAAAATTCCCATCTGGCTGTTTTTTAGGAAGTTTCATTACAGGTTTTTCATATTTCTGGTGTCTCATTATCTCTGGAGGAGTTTCTTACGCTATTGGCAGCCATTCCAGCTTGTCTCTGACTGTGAGACTACTCACAGCTTCAAGGAGGGAGAAAAATAAAATAAAAACCCACTCAGCAAACGTGAATGATGATAACTAGAAGAAGCCTGCACTGAAAATGAGAAAAGGTACAATCATTTGAGATGTGGGCTGTCTGTGGGAAAGCCTGGTCCCTGGGGACCTGACTGGCTGGCTGGAGGGTGGGGAACTGGAAAAGGATATCTACAAGAGAAGTACAGGAATAATCAAATGAGAGAGATTTTTCATGAAAACGGAAAAGCAACTGTAAATGCAGATGATCATTCCATCCCTTCTCCCCCTCTACCCTTCCTCCACCCTCAGTGTTGAAAATGCGCTCTCAGTGCCACAGATACACCTGTCTTTCCTGCTCTGTGAGTTGGATCCAGGGCCTCCTGGAGCCACTGGTTTCAATGGGGTTTACTAAGCTCAGTGGAGTCTAGAATCTGATGCCCCTGTTTTGCGGGAAAATCCTTTCCAATCATAGAATAATCCCATGAGCTATCAGAAAAGAAGGAAAGGAGCCAAGAGCCCACCATCTTCTTTCTTCCTGCTACATGACAGAATGAGCAAACACATAGTTCTCTTTACTCCTGACTGTACAGACTGAGATCTAAGATCTGTGGAGATATGTGGAAATTCCTGTTATGGATACTCTGCAGTTCCTGTTAAGTAGCGGGGACAAAGCTTAATCACCTTTTGCAGAGTAGCTGGAGCAGCACCAAAATTGTCCTGGGCTGCAAAGCACAGAAACACAATCACGGAATGATTGAGGCGGGAAGGGACCTCTGGGGCTCATCTAGTCCAATCCCCCTGCTGAAGTAGGGCCACCAAAAGCCAGTTGCCCAGGACCATGTCCAGTCAGCTTTTGAATATCGCCAAGGATGGAGAGCCCACAACCTCCTTGGGCAACCTGTCTCAGTGCTCGATCACCCTCACAGGGAAGAAGTGTTTCCTGATGTTCAGAGGGAACCTCCTGTGTTTCAGTTTGTTGCCTCTCATCCTTCAGCTGGGCATAAAATGGGCAAAACCAATTCAAGAATAAAACGTGGGTACTGACTATTTGAGCAATGAATTGCTGTATCTTCACTCCCTGCAGTTCCTGAACTGGTTAATTTAAATTTAGCCTGGGTTTGCGTTTAATACATTCTAGTGTTATGGAAATCTAAGGTCCATAAGATAATCTACTTTTTTTTTGTTCTCTCAAGCAGCAGGGCAGATTACATATATACTTCTTCTGATCATTACAGTACTTCAGTGCAGTGTTATAGGTAACAGTGAACCCCACAGTTACCTCTTGGTTGCAGATGGCTTGCAGTCAGACAGGCATAGCCAAAAGGTATGATATAATAACTTTACCTATGAGAAGACTCCTATATATTCCTATTTCATGTCTGTGAGGCAGTGGCTCTTTCAGCTATATCTTTGACCATAACAGTAGCAGCTTTAAAAGGAAAATGTTTGTGTTTATACTACATTCATGAATTTGTTTTCCATTATGTTAGCAGTTTGAAGCTTTCTGTATCTTGTATCCAAAATATTCTTAATAGGAGAAGTCAGGATTATTTATATTTTAATTAGTAAATATTCCAATAAAGTGGAGGTTATTACTGGAAAAAAACAGGAAAGGAAGAGCGGGTTACTGCTATTTAATTTAATGGCACCAATCAGATATTTTCACTGTGGCTTTTCTACAAACAATTTACAGCCTGAAAGTATTTTTTTGTCATGCAAATCATTCTGAACTAATAGTATACAAATTTATTCACAAAAGACTGCAAGCGCTTTTCAGAACAATAATAAGCTCTAAGTGGTTTATATCAGAAATGGTTTTTCCAAGCTTGGAAACCACTGAAAGGAGAAACAATGCTCAGAAAAAGTTCAGTTCAACAAGATCAGAATCTGAACAAAATGAGTCTAATTCTCCTTGCCTTCTGCCATCATGGCAGTGTTAAGGTTTCCTTAGCATTACTATAAGGTGCATTCCCAGGATCTGTAAGGCTGCTGGGTAACACAGCCTCAATGTAAATGCAAATCTCTTTCTCCATGTTTGTAAATTCCCAGTAAAATCCACTTAGTGAAAGGGAGGAAGAAAATGGATATCCTACTATGGTGCTTCTGAAACCTTTTGTTCCAAAGAAGAAAGCAGAGGTAGAATTGGTAGAGGTAGCACATCAGGCTTGAATGATGGAAGGAGGGGAATGCTTCTCGAGAAAAGTCAGCTCACAATATCGATTGGTGAAAATATCTCACAGGGCTAGCATTTGAAGCCTGGTCCTAATATAGGACATACAGATACAAAATGTATAAGCCAAGCCAAGTGTCTGAAACCATTTAAGATAGTACACAAAGGAGGGCTGAGGAACTCAGAAGGCTGTGAGGGCTCTGAGGGCCTCCTGAATGCTCCTGAGCATTCAGGAGGTCTCCCCTCAGCCCAACAGCTGTAAGAAGCGGTAACTCTCCAGTCCAGAGGAGTTCACAGCCCAGCAGGAGCCAAGAGTGAAGATACTTGCCTTTCTCCAAGGACACTAATGATTATAATTCCAGGATGAAGGCTATTTCAGTAGAAAAGGAAACCTACCTAAAAGAGCAGACAAGCCCCACTCAGAACATGGGATGCAAGGCACATACACCAGAACTTAAACACATCTGGTATGACTGGTATTGTATTTTCCTGCTCAGATCTGGGTTTAGAATAGCCACTTTTTTCCCTCCACTTAAATCAACTTGCAAGTTAACCTCAAACTCTCCCAGAAAATATAAGATGGGCTTAAAAAAACCACCACAGTTTAAAGAAAATGGATTAGCCTTCTGACTTCTGTGCATTTGGGCCATGCGTTTAAGTTTCTTCACACGAACATGACAGCTAGAAAAACACTTTAAAATTATAACAGAGATTCTAACTATCACTTGTTTCTGAGCTTTTCACATTTGAGTGTCACAGGTTCTGCAACCAACTGTGAAGACGTGGCAACTCTGTATGGAGCACGACTTCTGGATTTCCCCAAACTTCCCTGATGAGTCTACAGATTCTTTGGTTCATTCCTTGAAGGTGCAATAGGCAGAAGCTCCCCAGACTTGCATGGATTACAACTAACTGTCTATACTTTACAAAATGCTTTCATCAGGAGAGGCAGTTCAGTGCTCAGAACAAATCACTTCCATAGCTAGAAATTAGGCAAGAGAGAACAATCCACCACTCCAGCTTGGTGCTATGCAGTGTAACATATTTTTCAAAGCTATGTGGTGTAACATATTTTTCAAAAGCATCACCTCAGCAAATAATGCCAGTCATTTAAATGCACCATTATATGGTTTTAAGTCAAAAACTTTGTGAGAAAAGTTTCGCATGCTGAAAAATTAGCTGAGAGCATGTGCAGGGTTAAAAGCTCAACTACAAGAAGCATATGTGTGATTTTATATAATGGCTGCCATTTCATATACAGTAATAATAGCTGAATTACCAAATGGTCAATTATACATCTAACTGGTCATTTGCATTTGCAGCAACTATGACAACAACATAATCATAGCAACTAGTCTTGCTCTTGTCTTCCTGTTTGGCTGAAAAGTTAGGTCTACAGCTTTGTATTTTAAAACAATCTATGTGGAAATCAGGACTTTATTTACCCATCTATCATAACTTGGGTCCAGGGATCACGTATTTCTTTTACAGCATCTGATGCTGCTGTTTACAGTAATGTAAAGTGACTGCCTTGAAATATTTTTGCCTGTCATGATGTATTGCAAAAAAAAAAAAAAACCTGGAAAGCTTTTTAGAAGAAAATTAAGCTCTTTATATATACTTGGAGGACTGCCATTCATATATATTTGGAGAAATACAGTAGTCACGAAGAATAGAGCTTCATTGCAAATTTGGTTATTTTACTTCTTGGTTATTAGAGATGATAAAATGCAATGCCAGCATAAGCTCATAGGAGGCCATAGAGTTGATTCAAATTCCACCAGAGCCAAGAGAAATGTTGCCATAGGGCTTTGGGAAGCTTTGGGTCAGATTTTGTGGCATACATGCACAGTTTCTACATGTGTGGGTCTGATCAAGAGATGGAGAATGGTGCTCACTGACACAAGCCTCTGCTTTGGTGTTGCAGCAAGGTCAACGCGTGTCTGTGGGGATGCACGTGGCCCTTCTGTTTCCCTTGTGCCGGGAAATCCTCAATATTGGGGCTGTGTGGGCAGGAATCCACCAGTCTGTCCGATGACAGCTATACCACGCTGCCTCAAGGCACTGGGAAATACGTGGTGGACATGACATGGATGGTCCACATGTGCCACATGTAGGACTAATGGAAAATAAGGACCCATGTCTCACTTTTCATGTGGTGACAGTGCACCCCACAACTCTTTCTGTAAGGCTGGGCTTGCATTCAGAGAGAAACCCTCAAACAAACCTGATAACAAATGCAGAATCAAGCCAGCACCAATGTCTGCTTTATAGATGTGATGCATATGCTGCACTACAGGGCAAGGTGGCAGCGAGGAGACCTCCTTCAACTTTTAAAATATTATAGGACCCTGACTTTTAAAAAGAAAAGCATGAGGAGTGTTAAGTGGGAAGAAAAGGGCACTATTTCCTTTTTTTTTTCTTCCCCTTTACACAATCTTGTATTACTTGTTTTTTTGGTTTTTTCTCCATGACAACTCTCATCTCCTAGGTCCACAGCAGGAGTTTATTTAAAAAAATAAATAAATAAATAAATAAAAGGTCTTAAATATTGAGTTTTCTTTCCAGTTAAGAATACAGAGCAGCTGAACTTGACATTAAAGGGTCATCCAAAACCAGTCATTGATTTTAAGACAGTAGATGGGGGCTTTGCACTCAGAAAAATGGCAGTGAGACCACAGAAATATAAATGTGATATGGAAAGGATTTTGTTATTTTTCCTTGAATATTAAGCAGCTTTGGAAACTGATGTTGCTTTTCTTAAAACTGCAGGAAACAATTTAGTCTATTTGTCTGTTTTCATAATCTTCTGCCATACTATACAAATTTCAAACTTTTTTGCATCTTTATTTTTGGTGCTTTAATTTTTTTTTTACAGAATTCTTCATTTCCATTGAATCTGAGAACTGCATTTAAAAGATGAATGACCATTCAAAACACATTTTTACTCAAGAACTATTAAAAAACGAAGTCTGAAAGAGCTCTGACATTTTGCATTTTCCTTTTTCTTTCAAATGTTTCAGCTAGTTCTGATGATGATACAGCACTAAAGTCACTAATGACTTTCACTAATGAACACTTTGATAAGGCCAGATGCAAAGAATTACGGTGAGTGCAAATAAGTCTAGCATAGAAGTTTTATCAATTATTTTCTTTCCTCCCATGCTTTTCCCCACTTGAACCTTTGCATCCTTTGAGACTCTTGCATATGTTGCATATGTGCCTTGCTGTAGTAAGGGCACTGTCCAAAATCATGACTCTGCACTTTTTCAAATATCTCATGAGATGACACCAGAAGATGCAACACTTCATGAGATGCTTTCCATGGAGAATGGGTCAGGTCCATATTTTTTTAGCTCTATCTCTATGAGGCATCGAGGTACTCAGAGATACTCAAAGATGCTCAGGGATGGCTGGAGGAAAGTCAAAATATTCGGCCTCCATGAGCTGTCAAACACTGTATGGATATGGAGTGATCCCGCACAGCTCCCTTGGGCCATGAAGCGGAAAAAAATACTTCTGCATTGGTCCAGCTCCTGACCTGCAGATGAAGCTGCCAGCCCTTTGCACCCTGGTGTTTCTGCCTGCAGCTGCAGGTGAGGAAGAAATGCCCTTTGCTCCTCTGATCTGGGCTGGCTAGAATGTGACTGTCTATTTTCTGGCTGGTTAAAATACTGGCTACTAATAGCTCACTCCTTTTGCAACACTAATAGCTTCCATGCCTGCCTTAAAATACATCTAAATAGAGCCAAATAAATCTAATGTCCTAATGTCCCAGTGCCTCTGAACTCTGATATCATGAACCTCGAATAATAACAAAATGATGAATAACTGCATGTTGCAATTCAAACTTTTATTACAAATAAATTTCGAAACAATACCCTAGTACAGCCCATTTTTTAATATTGTTTCAACTTAGCTTTTAAATTTTTCTCATGAATCTGCCAAAAGGCCAGTTTTACACAGTTATCTTAAAGAGGTCACATATAATTTGAGCAGAAGTTGGGAAATGAATTATAAGTACAATAATATATTTGGTATAATTAGGTTTAAAAAAATTACTCTGGTTAAGGCCTTTTAAAAGATATATTTTATTATAGAGAAAATATCCTTGCAAAATGAATTGCAGTCATCTGTGGCATATAAAGAGAAAATGAGCGTATTGCCAGGCAGGTTGGAAGAAGGCTGAGGCAGACAGAGAAGGTTTCTGAAGACTCAAAAGAGCTTTAGTTTAGCAAGAGAATCGAGTTCATAGTTACTGAAGAGACATTTTAGTTATGACTAGAGAAGTATATCATACTTCGAAATGCTGAAAATCACCATTTTTTTATGGACATTATGCAATTACTGTCCTAAACCACATCTTTCACTTCTACTGCATTATTTACTAGGCTGGTTGTAAACTCTGAAATCTCTTCTCGTGCGAATTATATTTAAAACTTACAAACTTAATTTGGCTCTAACATCAGCACCACTTTACCAGTGGTGAAGATGGAGGTTCATCCCCCTCTAGGAAGTCTCTGAAGTCCATGCATACAGAAAAGCTGCTGTCAGAAGGGGGCTGGATGGCCTCAGCCTGCACTGAAGTGCCTCCAGCTGGGTGCTGAAATGCCTGAAATCCAGCTTTCTTGTCCCAGTAGGGTGATTGACAGCGCTGGGGCTGGAGGTCCAGGCCACCCCCTGGCAGGGTGAGCTGGACACCTCCCAAAAATGTATGGATGAGAGGGCGCTCCCCAGCAGTTGATGGCATTCAGGTTTATCTGCGCTGGTGCTGCAGTCAGTGGGAATTTAATTATTTCATTAGGTTTATAAGATCGTGTAAGTCATCTTATGCAGGAAACTGTCTAACTAAGCAAATCTCCTGGGATAGTACTGGTGCAGCATCCCTGCCCATGCTGAGTGCCCTGGGGAGGCACCCAAGGACTCCCAGGATGACCAGGGGAGCTGCTGGTACCTTGATGGGCTTCCTGGGCCAGGTGCTTGCCAAAGTGTCAGTGTTCTGGGCTTCCTAGGCAACAAACTTCCATTTTTGCCCCCAAAAGAAGTGTTCTTGGTTTGCTTCATCAACCCCAAAGCAGAAATGATAAGCTTTTCTTTCTGCGTGCATGTTGGATGTGTCGTTTCCTGAATAAAGACATAAATGTATTTCTATATTAAATATTTATACATTTGAAATTTATAAATATTTTAAAAATGTATAATATATGGATTTAAACATTAAATGCATACATCTATATACATGCATTTTTATGGATATAAATTTTTTTCATACTGCCTTCCTGTCAAGAGAAAGGGTATTGACTATTTTGCCAGGATTTTTCTAATCACTAATAAAGTATGTATACCTGACAGGCTGCATCTCTCACTGTATAGAAGGATTGTGAAACTGGGCAAGAGCTGGTAACACGCAAGCAATGATGTTATTTTTTTTCTTATTTTGGCTATGATTTCTCTCAGCAAGTATTTTTTTCCCAAAGCTTCTATTTTACAATATTTTCAAGTCTAATTAGTTCAGATTGTGACCTGTCATATCAAGAATTTATTTACATATGAAGCAGACAGTAATGCATCTGCTTAAGCGCAAGAATCCACCACTGTTTCTTCAAAGCCAAAAGGGAACTTAATTTTTTTTTCCTGAAAATCTGCACACAGGTCACAGCTCAAAGGCTATCAGGCTCAGAGTATGTTTTTTACATATTGTTTATTATAATATGAGACTTAAACAGGTTAAAGTATTTTGAAACAGGGCAAACTTCCTTTCTGCAATCCACTGGGACAGCTGGGTACATGACGAAATCAAAGGGGGAAATCCGACAGGCTTCACCAACAGAACGAATCAAACCCATTTGTGCCTGGAAACCAGGGACGGAGCAGGCAATTAACAGCCCAGGGAAAAGCTCACTGTGCAGGGAATCTCGGAGGTGGCTGGGAAGCCCTGGAAAGCACGAAGGGTGAGATTGCTCACCACTGACATTGGCAATCACATACTCATATAAATAGTGCAGTGAGTTCAGTAAAATTACTCGTGTGAGCAAGAGCTGGTGTGTGGGAACAGGGCTGCACCATCCGGCCCTGCATCAAACATATGGACATCCTGCACCTTTCCAGCATCTTACTTCAAGTTCTCAAACTCAGGAACTTGCAATGCTCCTGTTATCATCAGCTATGTGGCATCTGGGAATAAAATCACAGCTGATGCCTCTTCATTTATTGTGAGGAGCCTGTTACTAAATTGTGAGAGTGCGAGCCTGGAAGGCTATGCCATTTAGCAGAGCCAGGCCTTAGTATCTTGTTGCTTCATTTTTGCAAAGCTGGGCTCCTTTCTGGGCTTGTTTTTGGGACTACTGCACATCCACAGCTGCTGGGTGGGCTGCACTAGCCGGTAGGGTGGGAGTCATAGAGCAGCTGGATTTGTTGACCCTCCATCTCCACTAGCAGGATTTGAAACATCTCTCTCTGAAAAATAGGACAGGTTTCAGTGAGAATACACTTTTCTCAGTGAGACAAGGGAAGGAGAGGGAGTGGGGAAACCCCACGACAGGGGGACGTGCATGCCCGCCGCTCCTTCAGAGGGAAGTCGCAGTCATCAGAACCCCTTTTAGGCTGTCAAGCTGGAGTCTGTAATGCGTTGTGCCACAACTGGGTTGGCGTTGTCATTACTCTTTTATGTGGCATCCTCCTTCCTGCGCACGTGCTGGCGTGTTGGCTTGTTGGGATGTGCTGCATCAGCTGCTGATTCGCGGGGGACCAGCAAGCACCAGGCTTGGGGCAGGGGTGGCCAGAACCTCCTCTGAGGCTGAACTGCCTGCACAGGGCACAGCTTTTACCCAGGGGATGCAGGGGTGAGACACAAGGCAGTGACCTCCCGCTGTATGTGTCCTCGCTACAGCAGTCTGCTCATAAAGGCAAACTTGGGCCAGGTTTGGCAAAGGCCAGAAACAGCTCAGCAAGTCTTGCAGCTGTGTTTGAGGGGCTGGGGCTTTGCACCAAGCAACTGAATAGGCTGAAAAGCACCTACGAACGAGTGAGGGCAACTGCATTTAAAAATACGCTTGGGATGGTATTTGAATCTCCAACCTACTTAATCAAAATCTGGTATTTGCATATAATAACAACAACAACAATAAAAATGCGTTTATAAAGTCTTTTCTGGCTCTTTCAGACTTAAAAGCCCTTTCTGAAGACAACTAAACATCATGAGAAATGCACAGCACTCTCTTCTTTGGTGCCAAGTCAAACAGCAGTTGAGAGAGTTTCAACTTTGATGTCACTTTGGTGTTTCTATGGTTCCTTCAAACCCAAACCCAGATGACACTGGAGGGCCAACACACTCACAGAGACCAGAACCACATGCAAATCTTCCATGGGTCCTTGTAAGGAGGTTCTGCAGACTTCCCCACAGCGCTGCTGTTCCCAATTTTAAATGCACATCTCCACCACGCACTCTTTTTAAGCAAGTATTTCTCGAACTCATGATGGGGGTTAGATCTAAAGTGCTGTGAACTGATTAAAAATGTCACGTAGTTATTTTAAAATTGTATGATGTTGCCAGAGGAATGGCTGCATGATGACACAGTAACTTCCTCCATGTAAAAGTAAAAATTATCAAGAATTACTTGTACTGAATACAAAGTACTTCTTGAAATCCGTGAGATTGTCTCCTGCATATAAAGATAGCCAGCAAGTTCATACTGTTCATATACCTTCATGATGGGGGCAGGTCACACACGGATCCTTCTGAGGACTCCTGTCACCCTCAAATGCCAAACCAATCTTTGCACCAGGGCAAAGTCTAGAAATCAGGAGACTGGATAATCTCTGATTGTATCTACTGATGTGATAGAGATGCTGTAGAGACATGAGGAAATGAAATTAGAGAGAGACAGGGTACAAGATATGAATGATAAAGAAGGTATGGAAAGAATAAATCCAACTTAGCATAGGGTTGGGAGGAAAAAAACAAAAGGGTATGGAAACTCTTGGAAAAAGGCAAAGAAATAAAGTCTTGCAGTGCTGGAGGGAAGACAAGAAACTCGGCTGGTGGAGGACAGTACAATGTGAAGAAGGAGGGGAAAAATGAACCATCAGGAGATAGAATAAAAAGGATAATAGGAAAAAAGTGGTAAAATATGCAGAAAAGCTATACTGACTAATGCCTGCTACTCCGAGTATGCCTCCGTGACTCCTCAGTGAATGTAACTGCTTTCTGAGTGCGTGCTAGACTTAATTTGCCATGAATGATAGATTTCAGAAGAACTTTAGATTTCAATATGTACTGTGAAATGTTCCCTGCTCAGCTGTTCCTGTAGAGTGGGGAAAATGGCAGGAAATCATTGTGAACAACAGCCAGTGTTATTTTGAGGGAGACATAATGGCTTGTTTGGTTTGACATCCAAAACAGATATAACTGTGAGAAAAGCATTTAAATGCTAATCTGTCATTTACAGTGGGTAAACAAAAACCAACATGCATAAAATCTGTGGTGTTTGTGAGCGAGTGCTCTAGAAGCCTGAAATACTGCTTAATTTAGAGAACACAGGCATCTCTTTGCAGGCAAAATTTATACCTGAAATACATGAACGTTGAGAGCAAAACTGAGGTACTCAAGCCTCTGTTTCCTACTGGTGCATTTAGATCATACTGTTCAGGTCACAAAAAGGAGTGATTTTTCATTTGCAGTGTATTTCTCAGAGATGAAAATATGCAGGCAAAAATTTTCCTGGAGCAGTTAACATTGCTAAGAGAAAAGCGGCACCCTAGTTCTATCAAAATGTAACCCACATGTGACCAAATTCAGTAGATTACATAGAGATCCTAAATTCATCACACTTTTATGCCTTTTGAACATCCTCATGCTCACAAAGCAATGGTAACTGTAACCGAGAGCCAAGGAAGTAAAAGGCAGCTCGGGATGAGTCTGGAAGAAATGTGTTTCCTTGGTCACGGGCCAGTCTGTTTCTTAAGACACTTCCCTGAGCAACTAAGGAAAGCTTGGAGAATATTTCTGAAATCACAGACATGCTGCCTGCCACCAGCCTCCGAAGCGTCACACGCAACCTGGGGTCACCGGGAGCGATGCTCCTGTCAGATGGCTCAGCGCTCTGCAGAGTGACGGACAGAAAGGGCAGGTGTCGTTCCGCTCTGCGGTGAGTCCCCTTAGGTCAGCAGCTCCAGAGCCAGCCTCCAGCCATGCCGTAGAGCAGCAGGTCTAGGCCCTCAGACATCATCTTGTGATAAAGAAAAGAAACGGACCTGAGATTTATGTTAGTATCGCAGGTTTTGTCTTTGTTGCAAGGAGGTCCGTATGAATTTATAGTTTCATCAAAGCTTGTAAAAAGAAGAGGAGAACAGAGAGGCAAGAGTAATTTATTGCAATGTATCAAAAACTACCCTGAAGTCCTCAGAGAAGACTTCCATTAACTTCTACCAGGGCTGCCATGACCACAGCTTTTAACTAAGGTATATACGGATAAACAGGCAAAGAGGGGAAAACCTCAGATTGTGTTGTGCTCAAATGGAGCTTGAGAAGGAAATACACAATTTAAGATTCACCTAGTAGTTTAAAATGTACTTGAAAGCTGTATTCGTTTTGCTACTCTTCCTGCCTTCCTCCTATAAAGTGTCTTAATTATTCTACTCTGCCCAAGTTTGTGATTAGCTTCACCTACCTCTGCTTGCTTCTTTCTATTATTCCTGCTTTGATGTGAAAGTCTTCAATACACTATAGACAAATAATGAAAAAAGGTTCTACAAGGGACAAAATGTGGTCATACAAGTAATCCCAAGCAAGCAGACAAAATTACAGGAACAGAAAGAAACTCAGTCACCTGCTTGTAACATGGTGTGGTTTATCTGCTTATGAACTGTTCACATGGCTTTTGTCACGCAAGTCTGTGAGCTCCTCATAAATGCCGAGTAACTTGTACAGAAAACATGCTTTTACAGAAATAGAAAAATATTTACATTTCCAGTTGATGAGTGGCTGTCGAAATACTCAAAAATAAAACCTAGTGCAGTTAATAGGACATTCTGTAATATCTGATCTGGATGTGACCTTGACATGGTCAGACTATCTGTGGCAGAACTGCTTTTAGTCCCCGGCCTTCACTTCTTAACTTTCCTTCGTCTTTTCTCCACAGACACTCTTCTGTAATACAGGGGAAAGCTATGTGTCCTCTTTGTATGATGAACTGTACTTTCTTGTGATCTTAATATGTCCTGTTTTATAAATATGCAATATATAACCCTGGAGTATAAATGTGAAACTTCTGCTGAACTGGCAACTTTCCCAAGCCCCTCAAATGGACGGTCATCTGCTCTACGCCATAAGGGGGGGCTGGCTCATGGGAGGTCTCCTTCTGAACATCGCTCATCCAGTGCTTGCTGTCTCTGCTAAGACTTAAAAGAGCGAAGAAGTGAAGGCTATGCCTTCCCTACCCAGAGCCTGTGTCAAAATGCACATTAAAGACATCTTCCTAGAAATCTTGGATCACAGCTGATCAATTCAGGACCAAATCATCCCCACTTATCTTGAGACACTTACATACAGGAGAAAATACAATAATACATTTGACAATCATCACTAAAATTGGATGTTCTTTGTGGTATTCTGTTTGTGTTTATGTTACCCATTTGAAAGCATTGATAGGAAAAAGATCTGCAGAAACTTTCTTATCCAAGAAAGTTTCCAGCTCAGTTTCAATACAGACTTTCAAGGTATTCTAAACTATTCTGTAGGATAAAAAAGCCAACCCAGTATACAATCTTGCATTTTGAGAGTCTGTGAAATAACTATATTGCTTGGAAATGTTTAATTATGCCTGTGTGCACTTTGACATTGCTCTTTCAACTGACAAACATAATCTCATAGTGAGTCTAAGCCTCTCCACATAGATCTTACAAGCTTTACTCTGTTGTCAATATCCTGCCTTGGGTTTCATGACCTAGGTTGAGTGAATACTTCAGGACATTCAGCACATGGCATCAGACATCTTGATGACACCAAACCTTGCACACTGCTGTTTAATGACCTCTTGTATTATTTTTGTCGGTTGACTTTCTAAATCCATCAAAGCAGATTACAGCCACTTACAGTGTTCATGTCTTCTGAGTCCTCTGCTCAGCTTAATTCAGCAAGAAAATCACCTTATCTGTCAGATATTCACCGTACACCAAAATCTCTCTAAAATACATCATAATCCTTCAGTTGGACTAAGAAAGGATCCACTTTCGAAGATAATTACACAATCTGTTTTAAACACCTTTTTCATTCTGACCAGATTTTACTTCTTTCTCATGCTATTCTGTGAGCAGTTCCTTGATGTCAGTCCTGCAAAATGTGACCGCAGACAGCAGGTTATCACTTTTAGTTACAATGTTCTTCTTTAAGGCCCCACATTTGTAAAATTACTTCAAGGCAATGCAGCATAATAATGCACAGGAACTGAGCCCAGGCAACGCAGGTACATGTATTTCTCAGACATGATTCTTGATAGTTTTGCATGCTTATACCTGGGATGAAATTTGCTGTGATGAATACAAATGTGTTTGTTTTGCTTTGGACAGTCCTTTTTTCGTAAGAAAGGTGTTTACAGCAGCATTTGCTGAGAGCTGTTGTTGCCCTCCCACCCACTTCTGTTGCCCCATCTCAGGTGAAGATAAGTTATTAGAAATAAGTATATACATTAAGGTGGTAGAAAGATCAATGCTCAGCCATTGCCCAAGTATTATTTCAGAATACGTGATCAGGACTGAACGGGACAGGGAGCAAAATCCAAGGAATCATTTTTTTCAACCCTTTTGCTTGGTCATATTTTTTTCTACGAATGTATAATCTGTAACCATCAACTCATACTTGTGAAGAGAAACTGAAGTTAAAAACAACTTCTTTAAGTAGTAGTTGATGTTCTACATTAGCAAAGAGGTTAGTGTGAGTAGTATATTTAGTTGTTTTGTTTTCTCCTCAAAGAAAGAGGACATGCTGCATTTATGCAGGAAAATTTACTGCCACCTAACTAAAATTAGATAGTCCACATTTATGCTTTGAGTTTATGTCATTATCCTGGGAACAGTGTGGGAGTTTAAACCTATAATCTCTGCATACACAAGGAAAGGATGAGGACTATTTGGAATAAATGCAGCAGCCTCAGAAATTCAGGCCTTAGCATTTTTTAATGAACTTAAAGCATAGGTACTGGAAAGCAACAATGGAGGGGAGAGGAAGGACAAATAACGAAGCGTACCACATGGGTATTTAATGTATCTGCCAGCCTGCTGTTTAACCACTCTGGAGTCTTGTAATAGTATTAGCTGACACAGACGTGTGACCGTCCTTATCAGACGTCACTGATGGGCTAAGAGACACACTGGGGAGGTAAGCCCCAGCACTCCAGTTTACATTGCACGCTGCAGCTCTGAGTGGGAGACGATTTAGCTCCTGCCAGTCATATTTTCAGATGGCCAGCTACTTAAAAGATAACAAAACACTGCTAAGTGTAACAACTCGTGATAGATTTTCTGATTTTCCTGAACTTCTGTTGACAACTTCTGCTTCACTGCGTTGGCAATAATACATTTTAAATGAAGCTCAGAGCCCAGAGGTTTTGCAGTCTATGGCTGGCATGCAGTAAGAGGGGGGAGGCAACAGCAGCTCTCAGTAAATGACACCAGCTCTCAGTAAATGAGTTGTGTGGATTTGTCAGACGACAATTTTCAGTTCTAGCCCTCAGACCTGTATTTCCATAGCAGCTTTGCATATCGCAGCATATTGTGTGCTACCTCTGCTTCCTACAACAGGCTGTAAATTCAGAGAAGCAGGAAGTAAATACCTAGTCCAAGCCCAGCGTCACTGTTATTTTGTTTGGATCCTACCTCACTGCACTCAGCTGCACCATGTCTTTCCAGCACTGAGCTCTTACAACGAGCTCATGTTATAAGAATGTGTGCAAGGGAGTATTACAGTGTAATGGAAAATATTGTCATTTCTTTCAGATGCCCATTTCCCATCAATCTGAAAAATTAAAGTACTTTCTCACTTACCTGATATGTCTGTCTACCTGTAAACCTGATATCCTCTGTTTCAGATCTATCATAGACATGCTGGCTTAGATCACGACACAAATCCATGACGATGAAGAAATCCCTTGAACAGCCTTAAGAGCAACTAATGAGCCTACCAAAAACTACCTACTCTTTTTATTTGCTCAAATTTCTGTGCTAAATTCTTAAGAGAGAGTTTAATGGATGAAAGAAAGTTTTCAGAAATTCCTGAGAGGCTGGATCACATCTTACAAAAGGAAAAGCAACTATTATCCCTGAGAGCATATAACAGAAACCATTCATCTAAAAGCCAGAATACAGCAAGAGTCCATTATGAGGCCTTTTTTTTTTTTTTTAGTAAAGCCCTGGTTTCTCCTTATTCTATGTTATTTCTCCATTATCTTTCAGTCAGCATAAAGCCAGAGTCGACCAGATACAGGTGTTCCTTTGTTTTTCTACTGAATTAGTAACTAAATAGCCAAGATAAAAATTATGCATCATTTCTGTACACATCTACGGTTGTGTGTGCATGGGTAAATACATGTATATGCTCATGGCAATGTCTTTTCAGTACAATTAACAAGGCAAGCCCTGCAGAGCTAATTAGTTTTTATTGCACAATACCTTGGCAAAAAGTTCTCATTTTCTCTCATTTAACAGTCTGGACTTGAATTTGCTCCATTTCTGTCCAAGTCAAAATGCAGTTTAAGTGTTTTTAGCCATAACAGGAACGTTAGTCCCCAAGGAAGAGTATTTTTCTGACTCAGTGATTCAGTGCTTTGGACCCATCTTTGACTGTGGGGCTGGTGCAAGGTTAGAACAACGTGCTTGAGTTAAGCGGCCAGTCCTTATCTAGCCAGAAGGGCTGTGAACAAGGCAACTTGCAGAATGTAGCAACTTTTGTCCAGAATTAGAAAAAGATACCATTTCTGGGATTCTTCTGCAGTCAAACCAATTGCCATTCTCCTCCTTTGATCTTTGTCTATTAATCTGTCATTTCCCTTAGCACAGTATTTTTTTTCTCAGGTTAGGTCTCAACATCAGAAGATGACCACCGTTTTCTAGTTGGAGTAGAACTATTTCTTCCATATGCTTTATACTACCAGTTCAATACACAGCACGTGTTAAGTGTTGCAAATACATCTGATCCGAACTATCTCATAGCTAATGAAACAAAGTTCTAGCAATGTGATTCACTTGAGAAAAATATAGAACACTGTCTGTCCCTGTGTTGCTCAACAGAAACAATAATAGAAAAGTTTATGCAGACTAGCAAATTATTCTCACAGAAGAAGACATATTTAGAGACTCTGAATTAAAAATGAGCACATATGCTTTTATTCCTGGAAGCGTGACATCCACAGTATTGGCAGTGTGGGACCCAGTGTAACAGATTCTTAAGCAGTTTCCAACCTTCTGGAGTACCAGATTAATTCTCCAGAGATGAATATGATGTAAATATGAAACACTTGGCTCCAGCTTGAAGCAGTCAAAAGTGATTTGCTGCCTATCCCACTAGCATTTCAGTAGGCTCGGAGCTACCTTATTATTCCTGTCAGCAAACTCTCAGATGGCCAATGTGAAAAGCTTCTGCTCCCTTCCCAGCAATGCGGCAACTGCTAGCGAGATACTCAAAACAAAACTGACCAAAGAAAAATCAATTAAATATAGCAGTTTAATTTCAGATTCTGTGACATTGAATCAAAGTCAACCACCTGAGGGGACGGAAGACCTGGCTGTACTCTCAAAGTATTTGAAGTGCGGCATCAACATTGACAAGTAACTTTGAGAACAGCTGAAATCAGAAACAAAGTTGTGCAGCTGTGCTGCCTACCTGGTGTACATGCAATGTAACTTTTGAGCAGTAATTGACGAGAAGAAAAAAGCATTTCCTTCATTTCCTCTGGCAATTCATGCATTGATCAATAAAAATACCCTACTAGCTACTTCTGGGTAGGGTGGATTCATTTCCTAAGTTGGCCACAGAACATAAAGTTGGATATTACACTCCTGATACAAATGAAGCACTGCAAAAAATGACCTGGCTGTAATATCACCAGTCTTACAAGAGACCATTCATATATATGAAGTTCTGGGCATTTTTTCCCTTAGGTGTAATGTGTACATTATCATATTGTCACTATGTCTTTGAATCTGTCCTAATTTTCCCAATAGTGTGATAAAACTTCTTGACTTATTTTCCATTTCTGTTTCTGTGCCTATACAGACAAATATTTAACAGCACTAGTCTCCTATTTAGAATAATTTGGCATGTTTTAACTTAGTTTGAAATTTGAAACATTCTTATCTTAAAGGCAGATGAATTACAAAATCTATCACATCTATATGAAACTATCAACAGAACTGAATCTGACCTGAGTGAGATTTTGAGGACTTAGAAAAAAGGTGGTTCACTGTTTGCTTATTTCACAGGAGGTAGATCATGAGACAAAAAAAGTACTGTATTTCACCTCTGTTTCACCAAACCAATCATTGTACTCGAGTACTGAATTTTAAGAGCAGAGTTGCGGTTAGGTACATGCTAAAGTTCAGACCAAATAATACCTACAAAATATAATCCAGAAGTAACATAATATGATGAAAAGAATAAGGTATTTCCTATTAGTTCCATAGACAATGTCATCATGAATTTTAATATTAACTCTCATGGTTTCAAGGAGAGCAACTACAACAATTTCTACGAAGTGGTATGTTGCATGCATGTCATCAAATTTACTGGTTTTTTGGTATACTGCAATGGAGCAACTCTTGGGAAGGAGCATGCCTTTGTGTCATTAGCTACAAACTTTTTCTTCAGAAGCCAAGAACAGTTTAAAATTAAAAACAAAAACAAAGCAAAACAAAACAAAAAACCAAGGCATGAATATTTCTTTTGCTGTTTTCCAATACCTGTCTGAGTTTGTGGAACATGCTTGGTTTGCTGCTGTGCGCTTAAGTAAGACATTGTGTGATGGATATCCACTGAGGCAAATTTGAACTCCCATTTATTTCAGCACAAATTTAAAATGCTGTTTACAAAGAATCCTCAAAGCTTTGTGCCAAATCCAGCTCTTTGCTATAAGTATTTTGGAAAAGCTGCAGCTTCTGTCCAAACAGAAGAGGATGGGAGAAGCTATGCAGAGAGCTGACCTTCCTACCTCGCAGAACGAGAAAATTGAGAGGGGTCTTGGCTTAATATAGTGAACATGGAGAAGGACACCAAATCTGCCCCGTCTTCCCTTTCTCCTACCTCTGGTGAAGTCAGGCATGCTGCTGTTAAGGTTTTGAGAGCTGCATTTGTTGATGCAGCACTGATAGACAACTTGGCAAATCCTTACCCATGCCATACAGATGGTGTCTCTGAGGTCCATGTTGCCAAACCGAGGTGCCTCCCTGAGCCTTGAGCTCCTTCTGCAGTCAGTGAAGAAGGGCAAGTTACCTAAGGTTGAGCTCAGCCCCGCTGAGCTCCTGTTTTCCCTGACTATGGATGGACCTGGAGAAAACCAGACTCCTGATTGGGGCACCTTGGTTTGGGTGCCAGCGGAAGGCAAGAACTCTTAGATCTCCTGCAGTAGGACTGGGTCTGGAGAGCCAGTTCAGCTCCAACTAGCAGGACTCCTGCCTACACAAAGGAGGGCTGAATTCTATCTTACATTGCTGCAGTTTTTGTATTTAGTAATGTTGCAGAGTAATCTAACTAAACCAGCATTTTCTAAAATATATGAAAAGCCTTAAAATTAAAGCTCAGTACCTAAAAGATTTGATACCTAAGTAAAATTCAATTAATGTAAAACAGTTCAGTGTGAGTTTAGAAGGTTCACCTCTTCCTCTTCTATTATTTACACTTTTTAACAAGCGAAAAAACAAACCTTGGAAGAAACACTCTTTCCACAGACTGCTATCTCAGCAGCAACTGAAAAAGCTGGGGTAACAGGAGTTCAGCCACCAAGCACTTAATGAAAAATATTACAAAGTGGGACATGTTGGGATTTATGTCAAAAAGCATTTCTGAAGGAACTGCTTATGCTTTCCTCTCCATAAGACAAGCACTGGAAGCCTCTGACAAGGATTATGTCTGAATCTATATGCATACATACAAGCACAAAGATACATATACATATGTATAAAAAGACAGAATACATGGTTTGAAAGCTGGACCCAATAGGAACACACGGTTTATGCCAGGGCAGGGCTGTGGCTCCTCTCCTGGGCTGAGGCTGTGGTGGCCACCAGTGAGATGCTGCTCAGGGTGTTGGTCAGGGCACCCACCACAGCAGCACCGCTGCAGAACTGAGACCGTGCTACTGCTCCACTTCTGGGCTCACTGGAGGAAACCTTTCCTGCCTTCTATAGTTTTTTGTCTCCTGAAATTATATATAAGATCTCAATGAGGGTTTTTCTGGCTTTATACAATGTCTGTAGGCATTGTGAGACTGTAAAATATTGGTGAATGGGACTACTCCCTATCACACAACCTGCCGACACTTGAAACGTTCTATTGATTCCCCTTTTATTTGCACAAGTTGTTAAAGAGCCAGACACCGTGTCATTTACCTTCACACAGATCACCGTATTTCCTATTGTTAGAGAAACTAAACCACCACATACTATGTCAAGCGACATTTCTTAAATGCCATAAGAGACAGAAAAAAATATATTCTTTTATGTTGTAGATTGATACCTTGACTTCTGTTTCATTTCATCGCACTAAAATACTTAAGTCTACTGGGTAATAAATATTCCCTTACTAACTCTTCTAAAAATCTCTTCACGGGGTCTAAAATTTACTCTGAAGACATTTGACTCTAAAGGACAAATAACTGAGAAATTATTTTTCTTTAGCAGATTTTCTAATCACATACCACATTTGCTTCACTAGCTGAGTATATAATGCAGTCCTGCAACAACTGACATATTTCAGTGTCTCTACACTCCTGGAATGGAATTTTTATGAAATCAGTGGCAAGAAAGAAAATTTGAAATGCAAAAGTCCAGGTGCAAAAAGTACAAGTTCCACTTATAGTATTTCACGTGTTGCTATATTTCTACCTGTACATATATTTCTATACCAAATACAAAATATACAAATTTTATTGCTGAAACGATGTTTAAAAATTGGGGGCTTACCTCACGGTATAGGGAGCGAAGGAAGAAATTACTAGACTGTAATATTGTCTCCAGCCTTGAACTTGCTCTCTATGGTTGCCAACTTTTATCCAGTCACACATCTGTCTGAGAAACTGCAGGGATGGAAGCAAAGGGGTAATTGCCTTCCAAATGAATCTTGTTTTTTAGCTAATCCCTAATGAAATTAGCATCCATAGGACAGAACGAGTGCTACTGCACAGTACAACAGGGAAGTCTTCCACATTAGCCTTGCCTGAGAGCAGATCTGACAGAAGACATTCCCTAACATGCGCCTGCTCAATATTTGCTTTCCACAAGGATTGTTATGATTAATGAGGGCTCATTTCTTTGTTATTTGTCAATGATTCAGACTAGCATTCAAAAGAAAAAAAAATTCTCCTTTATTTCTCAATGCAAACATTTTACGACCCTGAGAAAGCCTAGCAGCTAAATGCTTTCAAGTCACATAAAAACCCCAAACGACAACAACCAAAAAACCAAAACCAAACCAAACCAAAACCAAAATGAAACAAAACAAAAGAAATACAAAAAACCCCCAACACAACAGACTCAAAAGATCAAAACCTGGCTTCACCAAAGAAAAACAATGGTATCTTGTGTAGATACAAGGATGTGGCAGAGATGGTGACCATCTGTCAGGGAGCAGCTCTGCATTGTCTTCTGCATTGTTGGAAATGAGCCCCAGCTGAGATTTGTCTCTGGCCTTGGAACAAGGGGAGCTGCCGTGATTTGGGGGAGGACGGTGCATTTTTCTTGACATTTCCCTTGAGTGTCTTTTTCTAACCACATTTCTGCTAATTAACTTCTCTGCTTCCCCTCCAGGTTGCAGAGTGACAAAAAGCCCCTACAGTCACACCTTGTTTGATCAACTGTTTGGGTATGAAGAGCACAAGGACATAGCTTGAATAAATAAACTCAAGGAACCGAAATAGCACTGTTAACCACAAAAAAGCAAACAAACACAAAACTCAGCTCAGGGGCCATTTGACCTTGAAATATCAGCAATGCCCTCTTGCTTCAGAAAACTCCCAGCACACTGTGGCAGTACATGAGGAGAAGGATGAGGATGAGCATTCCCATACGAACATACACAAAAATGTCCATGCCAGAACAGGGCAATGGTTCATCCAGCTCTTTATCACACATCTGAAAGCGCCCAGTGCCAAGGAAAGAGTATAAAAGGGAAGAGCTTGGGCAGATTTTCCTCAGTATGTACACTGAACCTCAGCAACCCATGGCTGGGGACTTCCAGAGCTGGAGGCTGAACCCATTTCGCTGCCTACAGCAGCATTTGGCAGCTCTTTCCTTGAGCTTATGCTCTCTGTTTTTCTTGTTTGGACATGAATTCCGCTTTCCAAAGGCTTATTTATTTGCAATAAAACTCTTAAATTAGCTGTTTTACCATGCTAGCTAGTAGGATTGATTTTTTTAATAAGTGCTAACATAATTGCACGAGGTTTTCCCCACCACCACTGTATTTGCTTCTTTAAAGTTGATTCTAGCAAACTTCCTCAGCTTCATGGAATCTTTTTTTTTTTTTTTAATTAGGTATTTCTATAGTGGGCCCTTTTTATTTTTTATTATTAAATTATGACAAATTTCCAAACAACATGTTCATTTTTAATAGTGCTTTTATGGTTATATTTTTAAACATACATCTATGGTGTCTAAACATTTGTTCTTTATATCACATCCTATTGTGGTTTTTGCCTTTTCTTCAGCTTTTCACAATCCCTGTCCTCACCCAAGTGAAGCAGAGGGTAGTACAGCTGTAGGATTTCATTCTTTCTGTTTATATTTGGGATTCTGAGTCCCTCCTGATAGCGTGAACCCTTCACTCTTAATGTATAGGAACTTTCCTTCAACGATGGGACTTATTCTGGCATTCATACATACTTTGTAGCTTGATATTACAGATTGATGGGTTTCCTTCCAATAAGGCTCTGCAACACTTGGCAAATATCCTCATATAAAATTCGGCATTTCACTGCATTTTCCTCTTTTTTTTGAGTTCTATGATTTACGTAGCACCTTAACATATATTGATCTGTCTGGTTTTACATATCTGGCTTAATTAGGACCTTGCCAGCACTGGTTTTTTATTGATCTTTGTCCTATTTTTAATTAAGGAAAGAGCTTTTTTTACCTTCTCTCTAGTGGATGATCACCCTGATTTTGCGTGCTTCTTCACCTGCCATATTTTTCCTACTTTTTGTTTGAAAAAAACCCCAAACTATAATGTCTTCAATCCACTTGTTTGTTATATACAGAAATGACTAAATGCAATGTTAAGTGAAGACTTTATCCAAGCTTACCTACTGCATTAATTCTCCTTTTCAGAATGCCCAGCTCAGCCTTTTTCTGAGCCACACAAGAGTGAGAAATTGGAACAAGGTGCAGATAAAACTAAAGAAAGTTAACTCCATTCACAGAAGATTTATGCATGTTGTCTAAGAAAACATCAGGCGTTATTGAACCTGCAGAAGCCCAGCTGGCATGCTGAAACAGCACCAACCTGTAACCACAACACTGCTCAACCCCATTTGCTGCACCCACGTATTTTTCCTTCTTCTTGCCCATCACCTACTCAGCCTCCAAGCTCCTTGACATCAGGTGATGGTGATTCTTTAGTGGCTGCCACAACACTACTGTAATGAAGATTAATTGTGACCAGGAGTCACAGTGGAAAGGAAACAAATGTCCCATCCAGACAGCAGTTGCAGGATAGGCCTGACAAATTATATACTGTTCTGAAATGTCAAAATTGTTGTCTTCTCTCAATATGCAATAGCCTTAGCCCTTCCCTTGTCCAACTGAGGTAAACTTTGTTTCTTCTCTTTCACAATATGTTAAACAAAAAATTTGGAAGACGCAGATCTGATACTATGGAACTTGGTGCTGAAATAAAATCTCACTGAGCATGCCGGTCCATTCATAATACACAGCAACACTGTGGCTGTCAGCATAGCCATGCATCCAAATTAGTAAGCCTTGCCTCTTAACAAGATGAATTAATATGAGAGTAGCACCAAAGAGTGATGCAGCAATCCAGCTGCTAGTCCTGGGTTAGACCAGTTGGAACTAGCTTAGGAATTTTTGCCCTGCATCCTATTTCAAAATTTCAAAGTCTGAGGAAAATTGAAAATAAAATTTTAAATCATGAAAATGCCATGGAAATTGTTTATCGTTTTATCTCACTGCTTTCCTCTCTCTTTTGGCAGTCACATGGAAGTGATGCTAGTGGCATTTGTTAAGTACTACTATAGACTTACTGCTTGGCAAAATCATTCTTGTTATTTTACAGCCCCACATCTTGACCTAACATTACACAAGACTTGTTTTCTGTATGTAATGAAGCTACATCAGCCTCCACAGTGAATGTTAAATTGCTTCAACATTTTCTATATTCACAGCTGTCTACTGGTTAGTAAAAACATTCCCAGCAACATAGCAAATGCATCTTGGATGTTGACCAAGCCTTGGAAGCTTATGCTCTTAACAGTAGGTAATTTCACTTCCAAAACCGGGAGGCAAAGGGACCATCTTCTAGGGCCTATATTTTATTATCATTATGTCTCTCAGAGGAAGGAAAAGCTGGCAGCTCTGGGTCTTTCTTGTGGGTAGTCGTGACAATAACAATACCTACATTTTCCACTTGGAACCACAGATGAGAGGAAGCATTACTGGAAACATTTGATGAGCAGGGGAAACAAGAAGAGTCTGATGTAATCTCACTAATTTCTTTCTCTCAGAGTGCAATAGCTTCAGCTTTGCTATACAGATATGTCTTTATACTTATAAGTAGGTAGTGTCAGGTAGTCACACCTAAATATTACATCATGGGTCCATTACTGTTACATTATGGGTACAGTGGGTAGAAACAAATGGGAAGACCTTTGTGCTGGCAATTCTTGCATCGCTGCCAAATCTCACACTTGAATATTCAGTTTGTGAGACCCTGGAGAGACATCGGGACAGGCTGTGCCTCCGCCTCAGGAAAGGAGCATCCAAGCTCCCTGTGGGTCAGACCAACATCAGACACTCCCTAGAGGCTGGTGTCCTGCAGAGATTACTTTAGCTAACAACAAATGACCTTAATGCAAAAGACAGCTAAGTAAAGGTGTGAGAATTGCAGCAGGCTGAGGGTTGGAGACTTCTGACACCTGCTACTAAACCTAAATATTTTCTCTGTCACTGAATATATTTTTTTAAATTTCCTTCATCTCAGTCTCCTCCCAGGACACTCAGACATACTCCTCACCAAATCCAAGCGAACTCATTCCTGTAGACATGTTCTTGTGGTTCTTTCTACAGTAAAATGCATCCCAGTTTAACAAATGTTTGATCCCATCTGATGAGCTGCACAGGCTTAATCTTGTAACTGGTCTGAGACTGTTCAAAGTATGGGACATGCTGTTATTCTGAATCTAAAGGAGGCTGACTGCACCGGTTAAAAATTCATCTTGTCCAAAGGATAGTGGAAGAGTATGCAGGTTGCAGCCTCTCAGAGGAGAAGCTTCACATCTGCTTACCAAACAAAAGGAGTTTTCAAGCCAAAAGACCAGGACGGAATTAAGAATCAATGACTATGGATAAATATCTAAAGCAAAGTCTGGATGCTTCTGAAGATTTTCTCACTCTTTTATCTCTTTTTTTAGCACTCCTTTTTGTTTTCCAACCCATAAAGTATTTTTATTGACTTTAAATTAAATATGAATTAACTTTTCAAGTACACTGTAGAAATCTGATCAAAGGCAAATGGCTACCAGGATAAGTAGCAGTTAAAATTCCATAAGTATAGTGTAATCTATAAATTTTATTTTAAACAACAGCATTGAACTAAACTAAACTAAAAGAGACTGGGATCAACTGATTTTTCACAATGAAAACAATCAGCCATTGGAATAATCTCCCCAGGGAAGTGGTGGATTCCCCAACACTGGACACTTTTAAGATTCAGCTTGACAGGGTACTGGGCCATCTTGTCTAGACTGTGCTTTTGCTGAGAAAGGTTGGACCAGATGATCCTTGTGGTCCCTTTCAATCTGGTGTTCTATGATTCTATGACTCTATGATTCTATGACATGTACACCATTTGACAGAAACAACCACAATATATTGGTTAAAATAGCTTTTTTCCCATTAGAAGGGATAGAAACAAGACATCTGAGTCCCTTAGGCTTGTAAGCTTGAAAATCTCTGCCAGCATTATTAAATGAGAACATTATTTAATTAGTAATGATAGGAGTGGATATAGGAGTGGATAAACTCTGCCTGCCTTAAGTCTAAAAGATGTAAGACCAGATGTATACAGAAAGATGGTCCAGATGTAGGGGGCTGTGTAGGACATGAAAGATTTGGATCCAGCTTCTTGCTTTGCCATGGACTTTCTGTGTGACCTTAAAGTAGCCGCAGAGCACCTCAGGTCCATATTTGTACAACAGGGTTTCTCTGCTCTGTCAAACGACTGGAAATCTGAAATCAACCAATACTACAAGGCACTCAGTACTAAAACAATGACATTGGGGACAGATGAGAACATACATTACTTTTCTGCATTTAATTTGTAAGCAAGGCTCATTAACTTTACTCCCCAAATACTATAAAATGTTCATGCTTTCTTTAATAGATGTGTTTTCAGCACAGAGGTGAGCTTGTGACACTCAATCTTTACAAGGAGTGATTTACACAACAAAAAAGTGGACAATATCATATTAAATTTTTCTCAAGCACAATGTATACCCCTCTCTGAGGTACCTTGATTTGGGCTGGTGTGGTGACATGCTTCTATGACCTAGCGCAACTGCAAACCACCTCACTTTGCACAGTAACTTTCGTATGCACGTGCCTAACACATACAGATGTTCTGTCAGTAAACATGAGGGAACAGCTGTCTCCTGCTTAGTCTAAAATTCCATCCTCCACGGTTGGAGAAAACACTGCTTTGCTTTCACAGAATAATCTCACCCACAAGAAGGCTGGTCATCAGACCTCCTCTTTCAGTATCTATCTGTCACTATGATGAAAATCTGTGCTATGAATTAAGACACACCAAAATGGAGAACCTCTGTATGAAATCATATGGCCACTACCTTATCTTTTTGATCAAAAGATCTGACAATAGAAACAAAAAGTTAGGTGAGATATTGAGCTAAGGGTTTTTAAGAAGAATTGAGTAATAAAACTACAGCACATTTAGACACTTGCTGACTGTTTTTCTCTTACTGCCTACCTTGTCCTTGGTCTTCTTTTCTGATGACCTCTTCTAGCCCTAAACAAATTATCTGGTGATTTAGACTGCCTATTCCATTTTTCTTGAACCCTTACCACAAGAAATAATGTCAACTCTACAGCTCAAATATTAGGTGATTTACACAGGACGCAAACATTGTTACCTAAATTGCGTATGTTATTCCAACCAACATGCATCTTGCTGCTGATGCAGGTTTCCTTCCCTAACGCAGGTTTGCTTCCTTTGACACATGACGAGCCAGCCAGTGCACTGACACCCCACTCTGTCCCCAGGGCAGCTTGTCTCCAAAACGGGCTGCAGCTCAGCTGCCCCAAAAAGAAGACCTCAACTTTCCCCACACCTTTCCATGGCAAGGCCATATGCACCGGCAGCTGCTGTGCAGAGGCTGAACTCTCAACATCACCAGCATCAACTTCACTGGTCAGCCTGGAGGGCTTCCTATGGTCAAAGGACTATACTAGAGATATACAGTATTGCACAACAGAAACAGCATTCAGTGGCACAACTGCAAATACAGGTTTTGTGTGGAAGGGGAAGACTGGTTTTGCTGTTCAGACACGACCTGGATCTGTGTCTGACTTCTTCATTTTGATCTATTATCTCACTCCCATTTTTTTAGAGCACTGTCAATCTCCTTTAACAGCAACTGTGTTTCAAAATAACACCCTTAAGCCCAGGAAATCGACCTTATCTGGGACAACTCACCAAACAATGAATGCCAAAGTATTAGACATCATTGTATAAATTTATTAGGGTATTTCATCCACTGAAAAACGTATTTTCTTTATTTCTTACATGCTAGATCAGTGTTATGGCAGTGCACACCAGAGTCAATGAGTGTAGCCTTTCTGCTATAAACACCTCAGGAGACTTATGTGAATATCTCTCTGGAGGGGAGGTTTCACTTTAGACAAGTTTTACGACAAGCTTTACAGTAATATTAAAAAAATAGACATTTTAGCAAAAATACTAAAAATATTGTGAGATTCTTATATATAGACCTTAAGAAAACAGAACAACAGCAGTGTGGGTTTTTCCTTGAGTCCTTTCTGATTAACTCCTCCATGCTTGTATAAGAGGGAAAAGAAAACTGTATTTATACCGGCATGGGAAATGAAAAGGGTAAATCCAGTAAAAAACCTCCATTCTCCTTTCGAGTTTTACTCATGTACCTCTGTGCAGGTTCAGTGTCACTTCTGTGCCCGCAGATGCTGTTTGCCTATGACAGAGCAGTGGAGGACGCGCGGGAGAGAACTGCTTCTTCCATCCATCGGCACCCGGGTAGAACAAGGAACAGTAGCCATGTGTACTCCCGTGGGTAAAACTGATCTGCCACAGTGTTCCCCCGGTTAGCATATGCCTTTGAAGCACCGCCCCTCCTGACAGGACCACTCTTGAGCTCAGTCTAGCTCCTGATGGATAACATCCCTTTTCACAGAACTGGAATATGAGGAAAGGTTCAGAGCTTTCGAAGGTTTTCTTTCCTTCTTCCCTTTCACAGATGGAGGGGGCAAAGGCATCGAACGGATGTGCAGTTGTGCCTCCTGCTCACAGTGAACGTCATGGGCTCTCCTGCACTTTTCACGCCAACTTTCAGCTTGGCTTCACAAGCAGAAGACATCTGTGCAGCTGCACCCTCCCTTTCCAGATCAGCCCCGGGGGAGGATGCCTCAATGAAATATTGGCAGCAAATAAAGCCCACAAGCAACTGTGCTCTGTTAACCCCTTCTCTGTCACACACAGCCTCCTCTTCAGGAACATGGGCTTCGGGAAGGGTTGAGTTTCGGTTTTAAATCAAATTAGGGAGGAAACAAACAACGCCCGAGTTACAAATGCTGAAGTCGTGTTAATGCAAATGCGGTTTTGCTGAAACATATCAGACACATTATCAGGGATTCAGTGAAATAATGGATATTTCCAAGGTTAGGCTTGTGTTTTCCACTAAACTCCTCTAAACTAAAACATTTGTTTTCAAATAATGACAACCGGAGAGGAGAGGACACGTGTGAGTCAGACACACCAACTCTCTTCAAAGGGAATTCATTTGCTTTCAGAAAAGTGAAGAGAAGTATTTCAGAAGAGCTTGTTCTCCATACAGGCATTACTAACATCAGTGACACAATACTGTAGTAAGACTTGTCCCACCATCCCATCACTGCTGGTGTTAACAAGAACTAAGAATGCTTCCTAAAGAACACATCTCACTCTCATCTATTGTCTCTGTGATACACTCATCAAGCAGATTGTCCTTCAGTACAAGATCTCTCATCTCCATTAGCTACTCTAGTTAAAAATCTCTCTCCAACATACTTATTTCATCCACAGCTACACATTCAAGTACATAACAAAATGCATTGCTTCTTCCTGAATTCAACAGACTGAAGAAGCTACTGAAAAGCTAAGAGGAATTATTCGCCATTTCACTGTTATTGCAGCAGCTACAGCATTTTGAGTTAATTTTCCATATGTAGTTTAGAATGAAACCCATGCACACTAACCTCACCATCGGGCAGCAGAATATATCAGCCTAAATTCAAATTACAATAAACTTGTATCAGGTTCACTGAAGAATAGAATCATAGAATCATTTTGGTTGGAAGAGACCCTCAAGATCAACGAGTCCAACCATAACCTAACTCCAGCACTAAGCAACGTCCCTAAGAACCTTGTCTATACGTCTTTTAAGCACCTCTAAGGATGGTGACTCAACCACTTCCCTGGGCAGCCTGTTCCAATGCCTGACAACCCTTTCCATGAAGTAGTTCTCCTAACATCCCATGTATAAGGATTGTCCTGAGAGTCAAATGTTGGCTAGCAAAAATACTTATACAATACAATATTTACCATGAGAAATGAAATGCAACTAGAAATTTAGAAATTGCTCTTATTTGTATGTCTGACATACTGGGTTGAATTGTCCCACTTAAAAATGGCCAAACAGAACCATAAGAAATGCGAATGATTTGATAAGGATCACATTGGAACAGACTTTGGGCTGGTTGAAATTCGCTATGGATATTTTCTTATCTAAAGAAGTTTTCTATTAAAAGCATCTTCTTTTCCTTCTTCCTTCCTTTCTTTCTTTCTTTCTTTCTCGCTTTCTCGCTTTCTCTCTCTCTCTTTCTCTCTTTCTCTCTCTCTCTTTCTCTCTCTCTTTTTCTCTTTCTCTCTTTCTCTCTGTCTCTTTCTTTCTCTCTTTCTCTCTTTCTTTCTTTCTCTCTGTCTCTTTCTTTCTCTCTTTCTCTCTTTCTTTCTTTCTCTCTCTCTTTCTCTCTCTCTTTCTTTCTTTCTTTCTCACCTACTGGTTTTCAGAGCTTCACATCTTCACCTTCTTCTCTCAGTGAGATTCTTCAGCTCATTTTTCATGGTGCATCTACCTCCTCTTATGAAAATACAGTCATGAGGAGAAGCAGGAAACTCAGTGCATAAAGCTAACATGGGACCAGGACAGACATCTACTACCAGAGTCGGTGAAGTGAAGATATTTCTGGTGAAAATATTTCATTTCTGAGTACTCATATGGATCTCCTAATATTCAGCTAAGGGGACAGGGGATCTTTTTCACCAATAACCGCATCTAATCTACCCTCTAAACACCACGTCTATTATAATAACTGGCACATGAAGAGAAAGGACAAGTATTTACACTGCTCTCTCTGTAATTTCCTAACAGGCCACTCCAGTGGCCTTATAAGTCAACTTACAAACTTTTTTCCCTTTGTTTTACTGTTTTGAAAAATCCACTCTTAAGGCAACTTAAATAATATTTTAAAGACACAGAGAAACTCTTTTACTTAGCATTCAGTTCACAGGATTTAGTTTATATACCTTGTAAAATAATTGGTGAGCTCTGCTCAGCTTTGTTTCCCATAAAATTCATTGACCTAAACCAGAATAAACAGTAAAACTGTAGGGATTTCTTATTCTATTTTTTGTCAAAAATAACTGAGATTTTTCTGAGATTATAATGTATTTTATAATGAACTTCACTGTAGCATGAAACCACACCATACTTCCATCTGGTACTTCACCTACCATTTATTAACGTAAAAGAACATCAGTCTAGGTTTCTAATCCTATCTGGAAAAGAGTTCTTTCTTCCCAATACACAAGTTTCTCATCAAGACAATCCACAGGACCTTCAACCTCACAGCTTATCTCCCAAGGAACCAGCTCTCTCATGGACCTGATGCCACTCTCATGACCTCAGCTAAACACCGTCAAACACAGCAAATTGCACTGCACAGACCTGAAGTTCAGTAACAGGTTGTAAAGAAACATAGAAAATCTTGAATCATAAAATGCAAAAAAATGTTGGCCATACGCAGATCTTGGGCCAAAGGGAAGTCATGAGAAGCCACCTGTGCTCAGTTTGAAGAGTCATTAAGTGTTCTGCCAGGACACAGAGGAAAACAGCAGAAGCATCTCAAAAATGACTGCAGGCTTTCGGATTCATGAGCATGGCCCATCCATTCCCAGAGCTTTAAGTGGGTTTCCAGCCACCTGAGTTGGAGATGCAGAAGTGGCTAGTTATAATTCCTGCCATGGTATTGCAAGTGCTCGCCACTCCTGCAATTACCTTATGTATCACCGGTGAAGAGACTAAACTGTACCACGCTGGCCTAGAAGGGCTGGTCAGTGCAGAACAGACTTCTGATCAGATACAGCCTGAACTTACAGCCACAGCTCTGAATTATGTCTATGTCGTTTGCCTCTCCTGCTTGAATTCTAAAAGAGGTTGTAGAGTTCAGTCAAACAGGACTAGCCATATACCCATATACTCTTTTCATACTACACATTTTGCCTTTTTGTACCAAATGCTTGTAGGAAAGGTCTCAAGTGCTTTGAAGTCAATGCCAGTCTTTTAACAGAATTCAGGGGCATTAGCCAAGTTTTTCTGTGCTGTAATGTCACAAAATTTATTTGAATACATATACGGACCACAGACCAAGATACTTTTGGAACATTTTTTCAAATGGCATTTAACTTTACAGAAGAATTAAGACCAAAAATGTTAGAAGAGAATATATGAAAATATAAAGGCTTTGTGAAAATAATAGAAATGGAAATGAGTTCACAGTTCTTCTCAGAACAAGCCTGTCACACTTTTGGATAATCTCTTGCAGTCTGCAAAAGAATTACCTTAACTACTTTAATTTAGCAATATCCATTGTCCTCCAGAAAAACCTCTCCCAAAGCCAAACACAGCAGTAGGTGCTTCAGTAAAGCAGAACAGACAGATCACCCAAGGAGCCTTCATAAGCAATCCAAAAGGAGATCACAGTGCTTGGGAAAGAAACTGCATGAACGTGAGTGTGTAAACAAAACTTGATGCTATTGTTGTCTGTCACAGAAGTACAAAAAATGGGACCATTTCATCACAAAAGATACCATCTCTAACAATACATAAAATCAAGGCAAGCAGGACTGTCCCAAAGCATGACAGCAGCCACCCCTTCCAGAGGGGCATTCTGCAAATGTCGAGTGACACCCAAAACTGTCACTGCAACTTGGCTGTCCTTGGGACAGTTCTGGCGTGTGCCATACCTGAGCTATTTAAAGCAATATCTAAACCCTGTGGTTGCATCAGGATGGACCAAATGAAAGATGAGTGAAGACACTGAACTCCGGGTAACAAAAGTGCCCTGGCTTTCTGAAGCTCATTACTGCCTTGGAGAAAACAGATCTCCCTTTAAGAGCTGTTTTGTGAAGAACTTTGCTTCTGTTGGACTTTTATTTAACTTGCCTTTAAGAGGCTAGAACAGAAAAGCTTAGATAATCCTAGCAGGTTTTTTTATTAGTCCAGTGAAGCGTTGGTTCTTAGGCAGGAGTTTCAGGGAGCACAATACCATTTCCCACAAGCAGCAGGCATAAAAGTTCTCAGTGAGGAATGAACGTGAGCCTCAGAGATGGGTTAAGACTCGCCCAACCTCAGCAGTTCACCTTGTCATTCAGGTAAAAATTTCCTCAGACTTCAGGTTTGCATCCCATGTTCTGGCTCCTGCCCTTCTGTACATTTTAGGCAAAATCCTATATGAATATTTATAACAAGTAGTTACAAGATGACTTGAAAATTCAGCAAATATGATTCAGGCAGTTTGTAGGTGCTTAAGTATCAAGAGAAAACCGCTGCTCTGACTGCTTCCACCATCTCACGCATTTTTCCTTTGTACAATATCATGAGTTTAAAAAAAAAAAAAAAGTTTATCTATCAATATCTGTCAATCTGTCAATTACACATAGGATATGCATGTCTAAAAGCACCAACACCACCGAATACACTTTTTGGAAATAGGTGCTAGTTTGTTAACATGTTGATTTACCAGTTACAGTGCCTAAGTGTGCTTTTCAAAGACAACTTGCCCCTTTCCACTGTTGCTCAAAAACACCAGACGGCCTGTCTCAGCTGGGGTACATGGAGTACAGGTGTTCACGCACTCATGATGCCATGACATTCAGGTGGAAAGGACACTGTACACTTAACCAAACAAGTTCAAATGCAGGGCTGTTTTCTGTGTCTCAACGGGTGAAAATCAAATACACTTAAATGAAAATACACTTCTCCCACCTGAAAACCTGGCCTTATTGCATGCCTCCCCAAAGAGAGAGTTACCAAGGCATGTGAAGAGCAGACTGCAGTGGCTTGATAAAAAGACTCTACTGGGATCCTTTTTTGATCTCAAAGCCACTTTGAAACAGCTGTGCCAGCGTCACGTGCTTGTTTTCAATATTCCCTCAAAGGACCTGGGGTTCAGTGCTATGCGTCAAATATTCACGTATCTTCATCAAAGGGAAAACTCATGAATCTGCCATATGTCATGATAAATACCATGCCCTTTTTTTTCTGAAATAACTAACACGTGGAAATCTCTTTGGCTTCCTGGTCACTTGGGAAAAGCTTTTTGCTCTTCTACATCTTGCAACAAAGTCAGAGACTCACAGAAAGGCCATTTTGCAGGTTATCATATAGATTTGTGAAGTTCTCAGCTTTCCCACAGCAAGATGGAGCCTGTTCATCCAGGCAGTAAGTGCAGCCCTTTGCTTCCAACAGCTTTAGTCTGGATAATGCTTCGAATAACATCACCTTCACATAATTTGATTTATTAGTGTATCTCCCTGACATCTGATTGCTTCCAAATATCCTATGTGAGAGAAGACAATGCACTGGCAGCTGCTTATGCACAGAACGGAAATGCAACATTTTTAGGACATATGATCTGCCTCTGGGTGAAGGGAAAGGCACAACACCCTGGTCTCGCCACTCAGGCATGACACAGCTTAAGTGACATGTCACAGCTGAAAATCCAGCTTGCGAGATGCCTCTGACGTTACTGAGGGGCATGCTGTAATGCACAAAACATTACCATCCTAACCAGAAATACCGCAGTACGTATTTTAAAAGATGTATGCAACTGATGCTGGACTGCACTTAGTTTATGGTAACAACTATAAAAATATAGGATATGAGCAGTGGTAAAAAAAGCCTTCATCGTAGAGTTAAATTGCTCCCCTATCCTAAGAAGCATGCATGGGGCTGGGGTAAATTGGAATAATGCTCTCTGTCCATTATGGCAAAGGGCCTGCTTTACAGAATAGCTGTTCTTATGCAGACTGTACGTGCTGGTAACGTGCTGTAATCTCGTATATTCTAAACCCTAGCCTGTTTCTCTGTGTAGTTCTGTGGAAAATGTCACAAGTGCTGGCACAATCTAGTTGTTACTTTAAAACTTTGTTTTGCAAAATGTTACCAATTATTTCCAAATATGGAGAACGGATTTCTCCAATTTTAAATATAATCATTCTCACCTTTTTCCCTCTTAACAAGACTCATCATGAAATCTGCTTAATTTTCTTCATGTATCCATAAAACCAGTCAGCGAAGCCCTTTCTTACAGGTCCAGGAAGGCAGGATGCCTTCCCTCTGTTCATACCATGAATGGGGGATATTCCCTGGTGCCAGCGTTTGAAGCCAGTGATAGACTGTCTGAATATGACTCACTGCATCTTTGCCCCTGGCACTGCTTCCAAAATTTAAGCATCTGACCTACTGAGAATTAAGTGTCAATAATAAACGGGTCATTTCAAAGGACATTTTACTCATTTTATGCCAATAGTAGTTTTTAGTAAGTTATTTTAATAAGTTTACAGCAAAAGCTTTCAGCACACCACACATAAGACGCCAGGGCTGGAGGGAACCTGTATGTAACCGAAGTATTAAACATCTCTGGAGCAAGACAGATCAGATAGGAGCTCTGTTCCCGTGATACTTAGGCTAACCAAAAATGCTGAATCATGTGTTACGTATAAAGAAGGTAAATAATCTTTTAATGACCAACTCGGCAGTGAGCATACACAAGCTCTTAAAACAAAATTGATTAACTACTGCCAGTCTACCATGTTCCATGATACAATAACTATTGAAAAAACAATATATTCACTTGTCTTTCAAGACATTAAAACAGTTTAGTTATTAAATATGAATGACTAGGATCAAATATAATCTCTTTGACTTACAGTCACATTGACTGGCTTTATTGTTCGACACAAAAAAATAACTTCACCTTAAAAGCAAAGAGAGATAATAAGAGTCCTGGTCAGAAACGATGGTGAGATGAAAATACATGTTTATTACCAGTGACCATTCTCTGTGTTTTACCATAATTTAGTTTCAGCAGCCATTTGACTTTGAAGTATTGGGAGTGACAATGCAAATTATAGCTTACTTGGTAGTACATCCTGATAAAGGCTCATAGCAGGATTCCCCAAAAAATAAGTTGAAACCAGAGATCAAACAGAAGTTCAACCCACATATCAGCTAGAAAATACCACTTATCTTCAATGAATGTTATCATGCTCTGAGGTATGCTATATACAATACAAAAACCTGTGGGAATTAAAGTAGCACAAAAGCCATTCCTCACACTTTAAAAAAGAGACAGTCTGATATCTCTGTCATCTCCATCCTTGGTCTACGGTTAGAAGGGAAAGCACATAGAATGTAAGCTTTTGTAGGGAGAAACATTAACAAAACCAGGATGACACAGAACATGTTAATCTAAACGGAGAAAAGGAACAAAGCAAGAAGAGAGTTTTTTTTCATATAACATGACAAAGGATGTAGACATAAGAAAAAGTATTTCTTTCATTTGAACACTTTAATATTCTTAGTGCAAACATTCAGCTGTTGACAGACAGTTTTCTTATGTGTTATAGCTCTTCTTTGCAATACAACCAACCAGCTAAAAGTTCTCCTAAGGTCTTCTGAGCATAGATGGTATGTTCTTCAACCCCAAATGATCCAGTAGTATACCATTAATCAGGTTTCACCTCTGAATGAACACTGTGTGACAATCTAGGAGATAAATTATAAATATTTGCAAAGGAATACTGAAATAACTTACATGACACAGCTTATTCTGAAGTCATAGATCCACTAATTTGCACTTATTGGAAGAGAACTCTAATGTGGCTCTACAAAGTCTAAATACGCATAAGAGTCAGTGTGAATTACATATAAACCAGACTTATTGAAATGTATAATAGGTGCGTCCTATCCTGGGAAGTCATTGGAGCAAGACTGGTCATAATGCACCTGGCAGCTAAATAAATATCAGTGGCCTGAATCTCCTCTTTCATGCACTTTTTTTTCCCCAAAGGAATTTTTTCACCTAGGGGATTAGTTACTGAATGCAGCACACAAACTCCTCATGATTGCCAGTCAGGCTTTGGATAATTATACCTTCTATAATCCACAATCCACTGGTTGGCTGATAAATTGGTGTGCTTTTCATAAAGAAGGAATACTCATGTTACAATCAGTAATGTAAAGCAAAAAAACCAGAAAACAAACGCCAAGAAAAAGAAGTCAACAAAATAAGGACAAATGAGCCATGCAGTGAGACAAACAGAATTAACAGAGAACACTTTCAACCCCATCAGGCTTCACATAACTTTGAAGAAGGTGAACCCCATGCTGCAGAACCACAAAGGCCAATATTTTACCCTTCTGTATATGAACATTAACAGGGGTTATGCAAAAAATCAAGGGCAGAGTATGACTGACTAGTAATTTTTTTAATGACTTATTTATACTACCTTTTATACTTGATCAGTTAATAGTCACACTGAGCTTTAAGGAAATACTCGTGTGAGAAAGAATGACTTGCACAAGAAAGACCTGTAGAATCAATCCCAAGCAATTACTCTCTAGTGATATCCAAAGGGCCAACCTGTGATATGAAATCCCAAATGGAAAATCTAAATCATATTTATTGATAATACTTAAAATACTCTTGTAGATGAAAGGTGATTGAGTCAGTATATTTAGGCAGATATAGGCTCTCCATTTCTCCTAGAAATTCCACTTATTTCTGACCTCACTGACTCTATATTTATACTGGATCATCTGTACTAGAAACATTCCATACTTATTTGAGTCAAATTAGTTTCATCAATATAAAACAAGTGTGAGAAAAGAATCAGGCTCCTAAGATTCGATAAACAAGAACGTAAGGAAGAGCTCCTGCATTAACACTTTGAAAGAAACATTAAATTTATGGGTTCTTTTGATCCACAGTCATTCCAAAGTAAGGCTCCTCTGATTTTAAGTGCACTGCACAGAACAAGATAACAGGAATGTAGTTAAAAAGGCATCAGCTCAGGTTCATCCTTAATATCCCAGTTCAGCAAGGTGCTGAACTGTGATCACCGATGATATCCAGCTGCAGTCAGTTCACATCCACTGAAATCAATTTTCATTCTGGTATCTGTTGAGGGCTTTCATACTACTAATGGTATTCTGTCATGCTACCGTTGCTCAGATCTGCTACTGTGCTAAAGAAACTGCTATAGGTCCAGAAACCATAATAAGAAGACCAAATTATGACTTTTTTTTTTACTTCCCAGCCAAAAACTCCAAGGAAAGACTTTTCATGAGAAAAATGGATGTAGCATGATCCCACTCTGGAAAAGGTCTATTCTGCTTCAAGCCTCTTTGCCATAAAGCTTCAAACTTTTTTTGTTTTGCTTCACTATGCATTTGCAAATCGTGTTTGGTTTGGTGGTTTTTTTCAGATGGAGTTTTCACAAAATACTGGTTATACAATAAGTACATGCCTAGACTAAGGTGTTACTCTGGAATGAAATAATGCCAGAATCTTGCTGAACTCTGCGGCTTGGGGACCAGGCCTTGGGACTTCTCTGGGATGTAGAACACACAACACTGCTTCTCATTTCATACCACTGTGCATGTCTGAAAAGACCAAACTTCTGGAAGTCTGTGTCTTAATCCTACTTAGAAAGCTTATGAGTGAGAACACAGGAAAAAGGAGGCAAATACTGTATTCCTCAGTTAAAACCTCTGAACTCACAGAGATCTTTGCTGAGGTGAGGGCTATGCAACAACTGCTGTGCCTAAAAGATATTAATCGGTGACTGAGATCAGGTGCACGCCTGCATTTACTAAAATTAAAAAAACCTCACATAGTAAAGTGTGCCTGTATTGTGCAACAGTACTTGACTTATAATATTCCTTTTTTACTAGCTAACCATAGTTTTCATTTTTTGCCACACATACTTTTTGCTCTCTCCTATTTAATGTCACAGCACCTGTGAAATACCAGCTGTTCATACACTGTCACCTTGTTGTGTCTCACCTTGCTGTAAGCAAAGTCAGTAGCACCTCTTTGCTGGCCTCAAAAGGAGCAGGATTTGGCCTGAGGTGCCTAATCCAAAGCGGGACTCCCTCTTAATTGAGTAAGCTTTGGATCAGACCTAGAAGAGATCTTAGCAGAATCAAGAAGTGGCAAGACACAGCCACATACTGAAACCACACCTGAGTGTTTATCTCACATTCCTAATCTTTTACGTGAAAGGAATTAAAAGGCAAGCTGTTCCTGTCAACTGCTTGGGTGCTACGCAGGATCTGAATGATTGAACGGCATCTGTAGGGTTTCATCTCTTTCTATAGAAGTTCGAAAAGGAGCAAATACTTGAATTTGAGGCTTCATGGTAATATTTCCTCATTTGGTTCCCAGTTTTCCACTCTCAAAATCCCACCACCTTTTCCACTCCTACAGAGGAAAGAAGGTGGTTCTGCCTCTTATTTCAGGACAAACTAGCAACTTACCACATAATGGAACAAAAGATGAGAAATCTGTTAAGTGATGTTATGCAAATATTCAGATAAAACCTTGCCACAGAACCTAACACAATCTGTGATGGCTCCAGAGCGTTTGGAGGTACATCCAACTGATTCCAGCATATCTTGTTTTACATGCAACTCTGCTTGTTTGCTTATGTTCCTCAAGTCTGAATACGCTAAGAAAATTTTTGCTCTCCTTTATGTCAATCAGCCAAATTTCTGCAGCCATCTTTGAGATGCCGTGCATGTATCTGCCTATAATTTTGGCGCATCTATATATATTTACAGACTGAGGGTTGCTAGAAATATAGTGGCTTCCAGCTGCTAGAATCACAGAAATCACATCAAATGGCATTAATTTAGACAGAAGGCAATCAAAATAATGAAACCTATTGCAACATGTATACAAGTGCAATGGGAAACTCTCTGTAGCAAGAAAGCACAGAACTGTAACATTCAGTCAGACCAGGAGATGAGTAAAAAGGGAAATAAAAAGGGAAAAAATAAATATTTAGATACCTCAGGAAATTAAAGAAATGGCCACATTCATTTGCAAAACCTGAGGAGAAATCTGGCCTGAGTGGCCAAAGGGGGATTTCCTTAAAAGCTCAGAGTTGGCCTAACTACTTTGAAGCAAATCCACGACAGGGCACTGTAATCCATGAGCAGAGTTTAGTCAACTGCAAGCACTCATGCAAGTTTAACCATCCTATGTTTCTGCATTTATCCACCAAGCAAAACAATGATCAAATGCTGACTAGTGTCACCAGCAAAGAACCTAAGAATCACTATCGGAGTTTATCCCCATTCAACTGGTCCACCTTACTGTTGTGTTGACTGCTATCTAGTCTTAGGAAAGCACTAATTAAGCATGTGTCTCAAGCCCTATAGGCAACCAGCTTCTCTTCCGTCTTTAAAAAAAAAATTTTTTTAAAAATTTAATTTAAAAAAAAAACCACTTGGGTTTTCTCTGCCCTCAAATCTGCCTGCAGGGTATGGTGTGGGTTGTAACTGAGGTGACCACCCAGCTCACACCCAAGGTGTCCTGGCCACATTGTGGCTCCAGGAGCTCCTCCCTTCCACCTCCAGGAGGAGGAGAGGTCTCTCGTGCCTTACAGACCACATCAGCCATGTTTCAAGCCATGCAGGACTGAGAAGCTGGTCCCTGAGTCCTGCAGGCTGCGTAGCAGCTGTGTCACAAAAGTGCTGGGGAGGCTGATGGATGCTTGCCTGTACCAGGGGATCGTGGTGTGTAACACGGCCTCTCTGAACCCTTTTTGGCACAACTTATGCCCATCTGCTTTCCCTCTGCTTCTTCTCCTGGAGAGGAACATATGGCCTAGAATATGTATCTCAGAAGCAGGAAATGTATTCATATCATTTTCTAAAATATTCTGAATACCGTTTTTCTTCTCCTATAAGCTTTTATTCTAGTTATGAACCTTGCACTCCAGCATAATAAATATTTTGTTTCTACAAAAGTAAATCAGTCCTTCTTAAACAGTTACGCAGTCCACCGTGAAAAACTAAAATAGAAAAAAAATGTGTATTGCACCTCAATAGTAAGAAGGTGCTGCTGCAAGAAAAGTCTTTGCCAGGGTTCTGTTTTTTGTCCATTCCACCATCATATTTTGAAACTTACCTTAGTCCAATAGTGTTGCATCCAATAACAAATCAATAGAAGAAAACAAAGCCATAGTTAAGCTTAACATGAACATCTATCTAAACACGGAACATTTTTGCTCTGAGCGGTTCAAACTGGAGACAAACTTTCACAATTTTCCTTACATTTAATAGTACCTCACATCACAAAGGGAACAATAAAGTTCCTCAAGAAGCGAGAAAATCTTTCTTTGAAGTAGAAGTACCAACATCTGTGTGTGCAGTCCCGCTTCCCTAGCAAGGGTAAACTTTTTCACTGTATCAGTGAGACTTTTGCCAACTTGCTTGTTTGAAGACAGCAGTACTGGAACAAGGCTTCACCTGAATGTTTCCTCATTTCTGCCTGAATATATACAAATTATACACACATATATATGCATATATGTGTGTATATATATCTTTGCATATAATATATACTTGTTTATATACATATGCATGCACACATACAAAATCATATGTGTGTGTGTATGCTTTAATAATATATGCATATGTATGCTTCCATATTTTAATACTTTTATACAGAACAGTCTAATTCTTGATTGCAAAAATGTAGTATAAGAGAAAACATACTGCAATCCTTGCCCAATATAACACCATGCCAGATAGCGGCTGTTGACACTATTCTTTGACAACCCATCCAGCACAACCTATGAGACGCTGATACCACACCTATGCAACGCCTGTAATAAAACAAGTAGCAATACTGAAATGTATGTTTCTCAAAACCAAATGCTTTTCTAATAAAAAAGCAGGTAGTGCTCTCCGGCCGTATTTTCATTGAAGAGTTTAATGTGAAATCCATTAACAATCATACAGAAGTTTCAGATTATATACAACTAAAGTCAAGTCTAGCAGTTGCCTAAAATCAACTGAAGTCAACAGGATTCCTTTTGCTGATTTCAGTGGGTTTTAGGACAGATTTGAGTGTATTCACTTCATGATATGCAGATTTTCATATGCTTATTTTCTCTAAATATTTAAGTGAAAGTTGTTGATTCATGCATGTCAGATACACGGGTCATGACTCCACTTTCAACTGTCTTTGAATTAAGCGTACTGTTAATCCTACCTTTGCTGCCACAGATGAGTTGGGTTTCTCCAGCAAGTCCCAGAGCTTCTTCCTTTTCTCTGGGCAGCAGGTATTATCAAACTCTTCCCCTTCTCTCTCGCGCATTGTCTCTGCCTCCCTCCTCAGCTCCTCATTCATCTGTTCTTTCTTTTGATGATATCTTGCCTGGCAGCAAGATTCTAAATATATCTCATCAATCCCCCAGTAATCGAGCTCCTGGCCAAAAGAAAGAGCACACATTTCTTCCATCATATGTAGTTTCCCTGTCCTGTAGAAATTCAAAATGGAAGTGAAAGCCCCTGGGTGTCGGTCAAAAAAATATTCATTTTCATTTAGATTATAGTCATCACATACTTCTAGCAGAGATTCATGAGTATTGCAGTCTCTGAGTTTTCCTAATCGTGTCCTTGGAAGTCTGTCCAAAGTCCTCCACAGCACTTCATGGTTGAGTCCACCAACATTTATTTTAACTCTCCGCGAGCAGGCTTTGCTTCTGATGATCTCCACTGGTTCTGGAGGCAGGGAAAGAGTAGACCTTGAAGACTTTTTGTTGATCCCTGGTGGAGCCTTCTCAGCCATTCTGGAAAGGATGCAGTTGTAACACCAGAGTCTTCAGCAGAATGAGCTTGGAGACTACAAATATTTGGACAGAGTCCTCTTCAGATAGACAGCTCCATTCCTGAAGCTAAAAAAGACAGAAAAAATAGAATATTGCAATGTACAATATATTCCCCAATTTCTCTCTGTCTCTCTCCTTCCAAGCTTTCATACGCAGATGAAAATTTAATGATGGTAATTTGCTCTCTCTACAGCGAGACTCTTTTGTGGTAGTGCACAGAACCACTGGAACAACTGGAACAGCAAAGAGCACTATATTCAGGCAAAGGAAAAATTTCTTGGAATTTCTGCATTCATGAAAATGAACTGTGACAGTTTGTACAGAAGACTTGGGTTTTTTTGTTGTTTTGTCAGTGTTATTCTGTTTTGGTTTGGTTTGCTTTTTTAAATCAGTTTCTGATGAAGCCATGTCAGTTTATTCTGATTACTTACCAATCAATTTGTGAGTTGTGTTAATGAAAAGATTGTAGAGATATCCATAAGGAAAAAGTGAGATGGAGGCTAGCTTCCCTTTTATTGAAAAATTCAAATCTACAAGATATGTTCTGAAACTGAATAAAACAATTAGAGCATATGAAAATATCCCATGAAGCCAAACTGCTTCCCTTTCCTCTACTAATCAAATCCTGATCTGCTATATTATTTAATAGCCAAACATTATTCACCAAAAAATTCAATTGCCATCCTGACAAGTCAAATTTTCCAGCACCAAACAGCGCTGATTTCTTTACAAATAGGTCAAAATAATTGTCACTCTTCCGCAGCCAACTGAACAGTAATACATGTTATATAGGCAGGGACTATGCGTACTGTTCCCTGGCTCCTCGGAAAGGCTCTTCTCTGTCCCATTTGTTCACCTGTTAAGTCGCTGCGGGGACATGATTGCATGACAGCAATCAGCAATCTCAGTTTTAATAATCCACAAGTGCATCCTCACTCACTGTGCCTAGTGCTTCAACGCACTCTGAAGTGCAGTTGTTCGTCACCAAATTCGGAATATCATTGTCAAACAGGAAGGAAACCCACCCAATGTCTTTACGACAGTCAGTTATCTGACACAGTGCTTAAACAATAACCTAGCAAGGGTATCATGGCCCACGGGAAGAATATTAAGAATGCTTAGACAAGCTTCTCTTACGAAGTAGGAAAGTCCTTTGTTTTCCCTGAGTTGATATCTCCTCCTCCCATTCTCTGTAAATCAACAATTCAACACTGCTCTTTATTTTGAAGTGAAATAACTCCAGCTTTAAAAAGTCTTTCATGTGAACAAAAATGTCATCCTCTTTGCAGAGTAAGCATGAAGGTTGTGATGGGAGGGATCGTTACCTAAAAATACACCATGGGCAAACAGCAGGGTGGGAGGAGAACTACTCGTACTACAGCACCATGATGGCACAAGAACAAGCAGGTACAAACTCACAATGAAAAATGGTGGAAATTTGAAAGGGAATTAGAAGGTCACGAGGACCAGATTCTCACCAGAGCAGTGAAGATCTAGAACAATCATTTAATAAAAGTATCAGCAAAACCAAAGATTTCAGCATGTCGTCTGACATGCTTATGACAGGGTTGACTATGTTGCTAGTATAAAATTAAGACTATTAGACTTCATTATATCTAAACTTTAAAAGTTCTTCCACCAACAGATAAAGTAATAAAAAGGCTCAGCCATGTGTGATACAGGTATTAACAGACTTGAATGTCCAAAAACATCAGGGAAAAGGAAAATTACACACCAGAGTACTACTTACATTTACTCTTTTTTTTTTTTGGTTGAATGCATAACTAACTCTCTTGTTAACTCCCATACTGGCAACAGCCCAAATCACCACGCTACCAGTTTCCCTGTCAAGCTGAACCTACTTCAAAAATACGAGGGCAAAAATATTCTTCCGCTTCCCATGTTGTTTCCAGCACCACGCTGTGAAGCTGCCTCCTGACCTCTCAGTGCAACCCAGAGCACCTTTGTGCCCATTTACACGAGGGTTTAGGCCTGTAACATTTACCTTCCTTCACAAAAAAGATAATCTGATAACTTCACTTGCGAAGATAAATGTCATAGCAAAATCAAGGCCCTGACATCATTAGGATTACATAATATACATCCCTTTATGCTGTGTTTTGCTTTTTTTTTCTTCTTCACTTTAGGCTGATTTTTTTTCCTCTGGTTTTACCCTCCTCCTCATTACCTTAGATGCAAGGGGATTATGGGGGGACTTCTGAGAAGGATGGGACTTCACATGGGTTTTCACAAGGTCTCCTCACTTAAGCATCTCCTAGTGATCTGTGATGCATTTATCAGTCTTTTGACATAGAGACAACAACATAGACACTAAGAAGTTATGAGAGGGTATTTCTCCACAGAGGAAATATTTACAACCTTTTTTGAAAAAAATCCTTTTAGACTTTAATGCACAATGATGTTTCTCCTTCAAAGGATGCCTTACATAACAGAACACAAGAATTTAAGAAATTCATAGAGAGGTTCTGTCATTCTCCATGAAATCAGTTAAGTCTTCAGGCAATTTCTAGAGAGGTTCACCAGTTTATTCACTACTGAATTTCAGAGATTTCTTTTTTTATTTTTTTTTTTTTAGTTAATATACATTCCCTAATATTAGCAATACCAAGTAAAACACGCTAGAAATCAAGCAGTTGTTTAAATTAATCTTAGGTTAACCATACCCTCATTTGCTTTTCTGATTACAAAACTAAAGATATGCAAGACTATGCATTGTTTTAGCTTTTATGAAGTGTAGTTACCACACAGATTTGTTAAACAATGCAAAATTATAGTGTCACCAAGACTAGTCTAAAGCTGCTAAAACATTTTCTGATTTGTCAGTATACTTATTGGCTGCATCTTCCTACTTGAGGTAACATGGTTTTTTTTCCAAAAAGCTTTGAAAATCCTGGTTAACTGTGGTCATACTGAAGTCAGCAGTGAGACACCATCAGTTTAGTGTTGAGAGGACTGGATCCAAGGTGCTTTGTATGTATGTAGGTACCATGGCATGAACCAGCACTTACGACATGTAGCACTCTGAAAAGGTCAAAAATAAAAAGCATTTTCCCAAATGAAGAATCCTGAAATGTGAGGGCTTTTTTTTGCCTTTTTCTAGAGCTCCTTTCATTGAAATGTATATATAAGCAGTGGACTACCTAGCTTAAAAAAAAAAAGCTTTTAGTTTGCCTCCTAAGTGCCTTTTTTCACACCTTATTGTTTTCTGCTGATAATTTTTTAAATGTCTTCCTGCACAGCTTTCCCAAGCCTGGACTACAGAGTCTGTATTTAAATGGGCCTTTTACAAAACCACAATCAATAGCTTCTACTTTAACTACATAACATCTTTTAACTTTATAATCTACATTAAAAATGTCACACAAAATCACTAGATCTTTCACTATACCAAAATTATGCAAGTGAGGTTACCTTTACAATTCATTTGTGGATTTTAGCTACTGCAATTAACTCTTCAGACACTTCAATTTTTTGTCAAGAAGGCTTAAAATTTTCAGTTTAATTTACTGCCTTAACCTTTGGTCTATGTACAGGTCCACCAACCACTTTTTCCACCATGGGCTAGTGAGAAAGGCGACTGCTCCTCGGCAAGCAGGCAAAGCCAGCCGGCTGCTCGCCAGCACTCCTTAGAGATCAGCAGAGAAAGACACAAATTCTAACCACAGATATAGAACAAGAGCAATTCCAGATAAAAGTGATTTTCTTTCCTTGCAATAATAAAATTACTTCATAGGGAAATACCTGTAATATTGAATAAAGTCTTCCAAACCAAAGCCAATTCTTTGCATTGAATAAAAGTTAAAACTGCAAAGACTACTACTCAAAAAGCTAGGGAAAGCCAGAATGAAGGTTAAGTGTCTTCCCCACACCACATGCATACAGCTTTCAATGGTGTGATTCCCTTCACACCAATCCCTTCTGCATTAAGTGAATGGGCAATTATTAACCTTTTCTTTTCATCTTTCTCATTCAGTATTGGGCATCTGAGGTTATTTAGCATGAGCAAACCCAACTCTACATGCAAAGTGACGAATTTCCCCCAGAGAGCTCTCGCTATCCCACCCAAGTGCCTCCAGGCTATCCAAGAGTTTCCCTTCTCAACATCACTAGGAAGCCACTATTACGATTGCTTTATAATGGAGAAATAAAGATCATAGATGCCTGAAGTATTCAATAATTTTGGCTGCTCAAACTGAGATGGTTGTTTTTTTCAGAGTCCTCAGCATTTTTATCACATTTGATGGGCATGCCTACATGAGCAGATTAAACCCTCAGGTAGAGGAACTCAGTTGCCTGTGCTGTCACATCTCCACAGCATCACGTGGTGTGGCACAATTATGACTCTACTAAATAATTTGCAGGGTTGGCTGGAGAGTCAGAATGCTTCAAGGTCTGCTCCTAAGAAGTGGTTTGTCCACAGCCATCTGCTGTGGAACCTCGGTGAGTTTAACCCCATCACAGAGGGCACCACACCATCTGACCTGAGCAGTGCTGGCCGCTTCCTTCCATGGACCGGCCTGGCTGTACCCTGCATGTGCAAGACCTCATTCCAAACAGACTCACATCCAAGCCACTTTTCATGACTTAGTCATAAACTTTTCTCCCAGTTTTTGCCATACAAATTGCACCAAAGAAGGTAGACATGCTACACAGGCACATTTCACTGTTGGAGCACATCCTCACTGTGCTTTTAAAGCACTGTGAAGAAAAAAAGTATGTGGTTTCTAAGAAAAGTCTGGATCATAAGAGCCTCAGGAAAGGGAAGCAAATTTGCTTTGTTCTGACTTTTAAGAGACAAACTTTTTCCATTTTTGTCAGAAGATGTCCTTTTGTCAAAACTTGTCAAGTTGTTTGCAAGGAAAGATTGTATTTATTTCCTTGCTTTGGAAACAAACGGATTAAGTTTTCAGAATTTGTTGAAAGTCTGTCTTTGATAGTTTTTAAACAAAATCTAGATTTCTGGTTCTAAATGTACTGATGTTTAATTATTTTTAAAGGTTAAGAAAGCTCTGGATCAAAACGAGACATTTCGAATTTATTAAACAAAATCATCTGGGTGATCCCATTCGATATTTTTTTCAGGTCTGGAAAATCTAAGATCAATGCTTTTTCTTTTTTCCAGGTAAAAACACTCACTGAAATCCAGAAAAATCTGAGGAGGTACTAACTGAATTGACTATTAAAAATGACTTATTAAAGTGTGACAAAAATCAGATATGCAGTCTGGAAAAACTAGCTTTAGGTCTTTGTAAGCTAACATCAATGGGAAGTTCAGGCTGGACTTTAGGAAAAGGTTCTTCATTGAGTGGGTGGTTGCTCACCGGAACAGGCTCTCCAGGGAAGTGGTCACAGCACTAAACCTGTCAGAGTTCCGGGATTGTCTGGACAACACTCTTAGTCATATGGTTTAGTTCTTAGTTTTAGGTAGTCCTACAAGGAACAGGGAGTTGGACTAAATTATCCTTATGGGTCCCTTCCAGCTGGAGATATTCTAGGATTCCATGATTCTAAAAAGCCTTATAAAGCCTGTGCCCACCTCAACATCTGACCCTTAGAGCTTATAACCTGGGATACAGTAGGTTAGTCAAGAAAAGATAGAGCAAGTTAGTTGTGACAAGCTAATACATTTCTACTGAGTAAACAAATTTCTAGAGCTCTATATGGCAGTTTGATTGTATGATTCTAATTTTTCTGACTTCTGCTTTGCTGTAATATCTCTGCTACCACATTTCAGCTATCAAACATCTGTTCTTTGTTCCAAAATATTGCAGTTTCTTAATGGTGAGCTGTGGGATCTTTATTAATAGTATTTTCTCTTAATTTCAGTTTTTTAAATAAAGGCTGAGATGATAGCTAAAACTCTGAAGAAAAACACTTCGCTTGAATGAGGTGCTCGTTATTTCCATTTCCCACCTCTATAGAAGTCACATCTCATACAGTTAAGGATTGGCAAGCCGAAGGCAAGAAGTATCAGGAAACATGTCAAAGTATTCCTGAGCATCGTTTGTATGTCTCAGATTCATATCCATGTGCAGGAACACATTCATGCATGCACGGGAGGGAAGTAGCTGAGCTTTGATTGTCCAAACTACCTGTGACAGCATTTGGGCTCAAGTCCTCAGAGCCAAGTGTCTGAAACCCCTTGAAGCCACATGGCCTGAAAGGGTGAAGATGGAGCCTGAGCCTGTCTCTCCTGTGACAGAGCTTCCCTGTGAGCAATGGCTGGCTCATGCCTGGCCTCAACCATGGTCAGAGCCATCACTGGTGAGTGGCAGGGACTGTAAGAGAGCTGGGTCTGTCCATGAGCTAAGACCAAATCACACCTTCAGCCTTGAGAGCTCTGCTTACAGCTATGGATTGGTTGGTCTATGGAAAGTAAGATTTTATTTGTGTATAAGTCCTGCAAAACCAGCTCTTAGGTCATTACATTGGCTAACTGATCTAAAATGATGATTATTTCCATTTCATAACGGACCTCAGGGATGATTTATTTCTGGTATGTGAAAAATTAAATGTTGGCTGCACAAAGTCTCAGAGATCTGCAGGAAACACTCAAAAAAGATGGGGCATTTTACAGACGAACTTTTCAAATTGACTAAATCAGTCTGTCTGCTAACTCCCTGTTCTCACCATCTTGAGCACAGAAGTGTCTTTTAGATGGATGAGCTGAACTTCACCAAAGACCAGCAGACTCAGAGGCTTTATATATTCCTTGGATAAGAAAAGCCAGACAGAAATAGGTAAGGAAACAGAAGACAGAAAAAGAGAGAGAGTATAACTGACAAAACGTTTGCAAAATCTTGCAGTCACACAAGCTTGGCAGTTTTGGCCTGAGTTTTCTAACTATCCTAGCAGCACTCGCAATTACTTACTGGAGCTCTTGCTTATGGGTGGGCTCTAGACTCCACTACAGGTGATGTGGACAACTTTACACCGAAAGGCTGAATGCTCTTGACAGCATTCAGTGTAATTTTACCTCGAGACTCATATGGCACTTAGGACTCAAGTGGCCTTTTTGAGTAGGACCTCACCACAACTCTGGAGCTGAGAGCTGCATTTGGAGCACCCCCTCAGGCTACACTGAGGTCTCAAGAGAGAGATGAACATGGCTTCACAGTCTGTCCCAGCGTTGAAGCAAGATCACCACCCGCCTTTATTCCAGACCATCTCTATTTTTCTGTCTTTCCTCATTAGCAATGCTTTGCTGTTGGTGCCTGTGGCAAGCGTGGCTATATGATCCCTACAAAACAATCCTGATGTGTTCCTGCTTCGTTTACAAAAACAGTCTCATTTCCATTGCAGCCCACGTTGAAGCATCTCTTGTTTAGGATGCAATTGTCTGTGGTGTCTGCACTATACTATTTATGTTTACAATTGGTTGCTAAGGGCTGAGTTATTTCTTTTGCCAAAGATACTGTCTTTCACTGCATATTTAGCCTTCCCTGGAAATTTCAGAGGGGATGATCTGTCACAGCAGAGAGATACAAGGCTAAATGGCAGATAATTTTCTTTAATTTCAGACAACCAGATATTACAGAAATGTGATTATGTAAGTTCCTCATTTCAGGGCTAAATCAGACTACATATTTATGTCCTGGCTAGCATCCTGGATCCACAGTTTTGATTGATGCTTCCATATAATTCTTTGAGAATGTACAGATACTACATACACAGGATACAGTAATAATAGTAAATACATTAATATTAATAAATTAGAGCTTTGAATTGCAATTTATTCATCCACTACTTGATTTTTTTTTCTAATTTCATTGCAGTGCATTAAGATGATGGAGGAGATTGTCAACACATTATTTGTTCTTTGAGGAGACACTATTGCAACCAGCTGTCCTAAAACAATTAGTTTTAGGGCTTTTCTAAACATGTTATCTTGCATAACCTTTCAGTCTTCCACTGCTCCCTAACATCGCTGCCAACTAGCTGAAAGTGCTGAAGAACTTCACAGATGTCTTTTTGTTCTCCTGAACAAAAACTTGCACAGTGTAGTAATGAATTATGATTCTAGGTTTCTAGGCAGGGAGATATTACACAATATATAATATTATACTATATACACAAAGAATGATGTCTGAAGCAATAAGGCACATTGAGAGGGGCCAGATGTTATCCCTCTGAATGAAACTGCATCCAAAACTCTGGCTGTGGCACTTTGTCCAGAATCCTAGTATAATTTTCTAATAGACGATAAGCATACAACCTCACTGTCCTAGATGTACAATTAAGGAAAGCATGGTCATACTCTTAAGTTACTTCTTTGGAAATAAAAACATTTGGGTTCAATTTCTGCCTCTGTCAAAAATTTCCCTTTGAGGCCTTTCTAACTGGACTGTTCGGTGACTCAATAAAGGAAAATGGTAGGCCTAGACCTACCTAGACAACAGACAGGAAGAGACATGGCCAAAGATCTCAGTTTGACATGGGCAGATTTGCTCAAGAGATGCTTGTCTCAACCCAGTGACTCTACCCAGCAGGACTACAGTTTACATTCCCATCTCTGGTGCTTCATAGAAGCACTAAAGCTGGAAGGAATGAAGCAAGGCCTTGATTTTTGGGTGACTCAACTCTGACAACCACATTTGTACAGAGCTGGAAATGTCTTTAAGGTCATAGCATCAGCAAGCCTTCACAAAAAGCTTTTATCATTAAAAATTAAGGCAAATTTTGTCCTAGGTTTGATTCTAGAGAATCCAGCCCTTCAATATTTTGATGTCTTAAATGATGGAGTGCCTAAAAAAAACCCCCCAACTTACTACTATAAATTGTCGCATGGGGCCTACAACAACCTGTCATCTTATTTTGCCCATCCAAGAAAAGCAGTCACTCAGAAAGCATAAGACTTTGCTTCTGAACCTTGTCTAACATGTTTTGGTTCCACATCCCAAACAAAGGTACAGCTGGTTTGGATAAGGGAGTGTCGTTCTTGAAACCCCAGTTTAACACCATAGAGAAGAAGCTACACGTCATTTTCTTACTGATTTTTAGTCCTGCCACGAGTGGAGACAGCATAAGTTTTGGAAAGCATTATGCCATGCCTAAAGGCAGCTGATACAAGGAGTGCTGATATTTTTGACCCCCAAATTGATCTGACAATAGAAACAAGTGAGGACTCGCTATCATGCACAACCCCATGCTACTATTGCTGTAATTCTAAAATCAAGGCAGGCTAAAAGGAAAAGTTTTATAAAACTGCCAGTATAAATAAATTTATTTATCTCTATCAAACCAAAATGTATTTTTTAAAGCCACAGCATCCTCTTAAAAATGTGCTTCATCAGAGCCATTAGTTCAGGGTTTCTAATATTAAACATGCAAAACCTAAGTTCAAAGAAAGGTATGGGAACCTCTAAGGCAGGATCAACATGATACTTTACGGTCAGAAAGAAGATATCCTGAACTCCAAGCCTAGTGCATAGTCAGGATCAAAAGGGACACAAAATACCCACATGATATTCTAAGGCTGGAAACCTCCTCTTACAAGAGACACATAAAACATAGCCCTTCAAAAGAACTGAACAAAGTCCACTCATTTCAAAATGCACCTTAAGGTGATGGTAGCAATCTGCTGATGTAATTGCCTGGTCATTGAACATTCATCTAGGGACCATGTTCATCCCTGGGGACTCAAACCTCTGGTTTATACTTGGTAAGCTGCTACTGCTACCAGTAGTCCCCAGGACGGCTGCAGGGATGGAGACCACCCTCCCTGTTCCTAGTGAGCAAGAATGAGGCAGCCTGTGCTCAAAGGGCAACAGGCATGAGTCTGTAGCTGGAGGGGCATGAGCAATCCTTTAGTTGGGGGGAATCTTGGACTGACAAGAGGTAAGATATTTGTTTGCATCATGTTAATATAAGAAAGGCTTAAAAGCTTGATTTCCTACTTCTGGGTAAGTACCCTAACCACAAGGCTACTGAACAAAAGCCAAACATTTTTGCTTCTACTAGGTGATCCATAAATATGTCCTCATTTTCAGAGCAGCCTAGCATTCTCATCCCTTCTTTAGTTCAAGGGGAGCAGAAGATACGAGCACTGCTAGTACTACTTTAATGGAATGCCTAAATAGGGACTAAAGCAACTACCGGTAGCCAGGCTACTCCTGAATATAAATGCAAGCACACGGCCTACCCAGTTCAGAAGTCTGCTCTATATCAGCAATAATGAGAATGAAGAAAGCATGAGATGGAAATACTCTAGAAGGCAAGACCTTCTAGAAGGCACCACTGTCAAGGTAGATCAACTTTGTGTGCTATTAATCTCAGCAACCACTGGATGAGCATGTACAACAGTGTCATTCATAGCTTTGTGATTTCAAGGCTAATTAGGCCAGTTCACTGCTTTGAGTCTGCTTAAATACATTAGCAGGTTTCTTCTAGCTGCTGCAGCCTGCCAGCATTTTCTGCTCAAACTGTCCCAGGATCTCTCTGATATATTCAAATTTACACTAAACGTACGACCATAAATTATAGCAGGATTATTCAGTTGTCTGAGAGTATATCCAGCTGAGATGGGGTCATCAACCTTGTAGGGAAACCAAAACCTCACACTTAAACAGCAAAAGACACAACCGAAAGCTCTGTAGAAAGCAGCACTGTGGCCTCATTTTGAGTTGTTGAGTTTGGTTGTAATTTTTATCTCTATATATTGAAAACACAGCTAATTTTCTAAAAGTTAAGTATTGATGAGGTACTGTGAAAAACTATTTTATGAACTGCCTTGAGATGTCTTATTAATGCTCTGAGGCAAATTTATTCTCTATTTGGACTGTACTGTCATAATTGATTTCTATTTCTTAACTTGTTAGGCAATCAGGGAGAAGCTCATCTCCAGTGTCATCAAAGAAGATTACATTTGAGAGCTTTGTTCAGTTAATTATCAGCACAGCTTTGCATTCGTTTCCTTGTTGTACGGTTTTACCTAAAGAGCTGATGTTTATTTCCTAACAAGCTAATATCCGAGTATAATGGCAGCATGAAGGATACCCTTCAATAGCAAACACGACTTCCCAGGGAAAAGCACTGACCAGCGTGGAGGCTTCTCCTGCATCATGTGCTGGTGCTGTGGTAACAGAGCTGCTCAGCCCCTTCATCCAGGCTTGGACTGTATCTGCCCTCGCACAATTTCAATGTACCATGGTCCCCCTGTCATGGTATTATGAGAGGTAAATTGGTAGATTGCCATTGTTCCTTGTAAAGACCACAATTGCTGCTTATCACAGCCTACTCCTAAATACTCAGAGCTGCATTATGCCAGCGTGATGTATATTATTTATTAGCAAATAGATTGTTGGTTCTGACTCTCTTGCTGCTGCCAGCAGTGATGCTACTGACTACTCTTTATAGTCATCCGGTGGAGGAATGGGGCTGTATAGAAGCCAGACACCTAAGTCACAGCTGATCTGCCATTACAGCTAAATATAGATTTCCTGCATTAGAAACAAATAAATTAAAAACGCCACAGATTTCAGCAGCCCAAGACTTTTCCATGTTCATGCAGTCATCATAAACCATGAACAAGTACATTCAAAATAATATTCATTATTTACTGATTATGCAGTTAACATCATCATACTTTCCATAATGGTGAAAAAAAGTAACTGCTCAGTTTAAAAACTCCTCAGTTTACTCCAGCCCTCCAGCCTTGGAATAAAGCGATGTATTGTACAGTAAACAAGTAAAACTCCAGGAGGATGTCGATGTGCGACTTGCACTGAAGTTTCTGCATGTGCCATAATGAGCACCAGGAAGGAAAAAAAGCAGAATAACCTTTGCAGCCCTGCCAGCTTTCATGGAGAAACAGACAGTTTTAAGCTTAATAGATTATAAATAACTTGATGCATATTATATCTAACGCTTTTATGGTATTTAGTGATCTGGGAAGCTATACTGGGACCATCTTTATGCCTTTAGCTAACCAAGATAAGAAACATCCAAGTCCTTTTCAATAAAAATTGAGTTGTTCAGCTTCTCTGTTCACTTTTTATATTTAATCATATGATCTAACATATATGCATTTTATTTTGATTGAATTTGAGTGCCACTAAGCAATCTATTTATTATAGCATGGAATACGATATCTAAAACTGTGTAAAACTCAAGAAAAAATCAAAATAATCAAACTCCAAATCCTTTCCACATAGACAGAGAATTATAGATAAATAAACATAGGAAGCTATGGGATTGCACAAAAATCTACATTTACAATAGGAAAAAAATCTAGTCTATAATGTCCCAAGCAATTTATTCTCACAGTATCATATAGAACACTGTTGTACATTTTAGCTATCTCTGCGATTAAAAATTGGAAAGTTTATTTTGATTTACAGTTAAAATTATCATTAGGAAGTAGACACTAATTTCTAAATGTGAGTTAAAACAACATGTCACAAATATTTATTATAAAATCCAAGAAACTAATTACCCAATGCCACTACCTCAGCCATAACCATAAAAGAAGGATGCCAGTTACTTATGAGAAATCAAAAATATTTTCTCTTGGAGTGCCCACATCCTGATAAGAGTAGAAACAGGAAAACCCAACAAAGTAAACAACAGCCTGTTTTTATCTTGCATCCAAGTTTATAATATTCTGATGCCAATTAGGTAAAAAAACTTATTTATAAAACTGAAAAAATCTCCCATAGCAATACTACAGAAAAAGAGAAAGTCATTTCAGAGGCGATCATTATTTAACTCCAAGAGCTGTGAGCATGCTGTTGCTGGGTCAGAAGGTATTACACAATACCATTATGAGTTAACAGAAATGAGTCCTGAAAATATAAAAAAAAATCATTTTTAGAAGGCACGTATGTCTACTGTGATGAAGCTGAAGTGTCTCACAACTTCAACTTTCCGACTCCCGGCTTTCCCTCCTGGGCTCTGCTTGTCGGAGCAGCATGTCTGTACTCTGGAAGAGCTGACATGGTCAGAGGGGTCTGCAGGGGGATCCCACAGCTCAGCAGTGCTCCCATTCACTGCCCCATTCACCAGATACCTCACCTCTCACTCACTAAGTCTCCCTTCCATGCCGACTTGAGACCAGACAGCCCCTCCTCAGCATGCTGTTTATATAAGAACAACAGAGTAACACACTGTCTGAAATGTCCTCCAGCAGGTAGCTTTAAATATAGTAGCACCATGAAAAATATTTTACCTGGGCATGTAGTGACATGAAGCTCAAGGAAGCCACATAAGATTAAGATTTTCCTCTAAAAGTCACAGTACCAAGCTCTTTGGCAAAATCCCAAATGTTGGCAAGAAAGCTCTTGCGAATCTCGACTCTTCGCCTCGCCTTGAATGGCAAGGCAGAATTTACTGATTAACTTGCACTTAGAAGAAAAGGCCAAGCATGAATAAATAAATACATATGATATAGCATCGTTACAGCAACGGGACATTTCAAAATCCTGAAGCCAATGGAAATGCTCAGACTGAAGCATGCTGCTCCAAACAGCACTTCTCTCTCATTTTGATTTTGCTGTCCGTATATGTCTGAATGAGGCCAATCTGCTGAGTCCCAGTGACAGCGACCAGCTGAGAAAGGAGGTGAGAGCAGTTCAAATGCTGTTGTAAGCACAGCCTGTGAAAGCATCATTTAAAAAAAATAAAAAAATAAAAACCACCGCCAACAAGACATCTGTAAGTTCCAATACAGCTGAGCTAAGAGCTGGTTTATCAGTTGTTGTTTGGATGGAAAAGACAGTGGCGTTAAGAGCCAGCAACAAACTTTTTTTGTACTCTCTGGCAAAGATTTACAGAGCTTTGATAGTATATCTCAGGTGATCAGGGAGCAAACAAATCTCACTAGCAGCATGTAATGAACCTGCTCCCCTGAAAGTTTCTAGTAAAACTCCCTGGGAGGAGGATCATGCTCCAGGCTTGGTAGGACGTTTAGTTTCTCAGAGCTTTTCCACCTCTGAGGCTCAGCGCTAGCTCTGCAGTAACTTGGATACCTCTCACCAGCTGACCAAACTTCAACTCTTAGTGGTTTTAAAGCAAAACCTCACTAGACAGGCTTTTCCCACTCCCAAGCCTGTTCAGCCTCGCTGCTGTTCTTCCTCTTCTAAACCAATTCTGGCAGCTCTTCAGAGCCATGGCATGGGGTCACTGAAATCCTTCACTTAGGTGTCCTTTTAATAGCAAGGTCTTCATGACTGAGTGTTTGCAAAGGAATGTTGCCTCCACCTGATGCTATTGACACTTCCTTTTTTACGCAAACATTTAAAAAGTGACAATTTTGGCAGTGATGATAGAGGTAGTCTCATCTGCAATGAATTAAAATGTCCAAGAAACTGCAAATATACTGCTTATTTATATTTTAATCATTATGTAACTTGAGTTGAATGAAGTCCAAGACCTGCTATAAATATGGACAGTACATACATAGGGTATAAACAAAGGTCTGCCTTCACCCAGGCAGTGAAATTCTGATTAAAGAAACATACTGAACGGTTTGTGGAAATCTTGCAGTGAACATGCCTGTTTATAAATACACTTAGGTTTTTAAATCTAGGCGACTGACAGCATGCTACTTATCTACAGAAAACATACATGCCAGTAGACGTTAGACTAGCACGATGCTACAGTTTTTCTTCTTCGATAGAGAGGATTCTTCAATCCCGGGTACACGGGGTAATACAAATGACAGCTCTCTACCGAGAACGCTGAGGTTTTGTATCATCAGGTTCCCACAAGCGCTATTAGAGCATCGGAAACAAATGACGAGCCTTTATTTTTAAAGCTCACCCACGGCAGGAGGTAGAATACTACGAAATTTAGCAGCTCTGAAGGAACAAAAATACAAGCCACGGTTTCCAAAGCGCTCCAGCATGAGGGCTGCATTATTCTCCTTCAAACTGATCCAGGCATCCGGAGAGACAACCCAGTGTCGGTCCAAGCCCGGCGAGCATGCCCCCTCTCCCGAGGGGCGCTCCCCGCCGGGGCCGCCGCTGCGCAGCGAAGCGCGCCCGGGGCACCCCGGGGCTCCCCGCGGGAGAACCGCGCTCCCGTCCGAGCCGGGCGCCCCGGAGCCCGCCGGGGGCCAGCCGGCAGCTTTCGCCTCCCTTGCAACTCCCATCAGTGTCACCGGCATGGATGACTCGGTCTTTAAATATACATATATATATGCATATATACATATATACATATACGAATAAAAACAAAAGGCAGCCCTCGGCGGAGGAGAGATGCCGATCCACTTACCTTGCTCCGCGGGCGCCCGGGGCACCGCCGGGGGCTGGGGGAGGGATTCCCCGGCGCTGGCAGGGGCTGCTCGGGCTTCCCCGGGCACTGCGCGGCCGCCAAAGCCACGGCGAGAGGTTTGTTTTGGTTGCTCCTTCCCGGGGAGGGTTTTGCTCTACATTCCCGGCACCACATCACCGCCCCCCCGGCACGGAGAGGACTGGGGGTGGAAAAACCACGACAAAGGCATCTCCCTCCTACCCCCGGAGATGAAAAGCCGCCGAACAAGCGGCGCGGCGAGCGGCTGGGGTGGCGGGCGGAGTGCGGGCCGGAGGGGGGGAACGAGGGGGGGGATAAAAGCCGAGCCCGCGCTGCCCTCGCCCCGCTGTAATCCGCGGCTGCATGCGAGCTGCCGGCTGCCGGCGCGGCCGCCCGTGTCTGCGGCTGTGCGCGGCGGCGGCGGGGGGGGGACACGGCCGCTCCCGGCCGGGGTGCGCGGGGCTCCCCCCGCCTCCCCCGCGCCGCCCCCGCCGCCCCCCGCCCGGCTGCGCGCACAGCCGCGCAGCGCACACGCACGCACCTCGCACGGCCCCCCAGGAAGGGGTGCACACCATCGCCCCGGCATTAAACCCAGGCGGGGGATGTACACACACGCACACACACACACACACACAGACACGCTATAACGATGCCACAGGCGGTCGATGCACACACACCCCCAACACACGCATGTACACGCACTCCCTACACCAACCCCCTCCCCCCAGGCAGGGGATCCCCCTCTCAGAGGAGGGTGCCCCCACATTAACACTTCCACACAGGGAATGAGCACACCCCTCACACTCTCCGCACACCTCCCGCCCCAAGCACACCTCCCTCCCAGACAGCGAACGTACACACACATACACCCCTCCGTACACTACCCTCTCTCACACACCTACACACACACACCTACACACATGCCGCCTTCCCCCGGTCAGTACACCCACAGCCCCATCCTTCCCCTCCTGTCCCCTTCCCCAGCCCAGGCAGGGCTCGGGCACACAACACACGGCACAGGGGTGTTCCACAACACACCACACAGGGGTGTTCCCCAAGTCCGACTGACAACCTGACAGCCCCACACCAGCCTGGCTGTTGGCCTGCTGGGGGCCTGTTGAGGGACAAACCCCACGGCAGAGGTGTGGTGTCTGGGGAGTCGGCACCCTTGACAGTGTGGGAACTCACACACTTTTGCGATCAAGTCTTGATGGAGTAGCAGGCTGAGATCAAGACTTCTGCTATTCCTGCTGCCTCTTCCTCTCTCCCATAGGGTTTAATAGTTCTTCTTTATTACTTTTTTATGGAAAGTCCTTTACCATTCTCAATAAGGGGAAGAAGTCTCTCTCCCTCATTCAGTGATGCCCCTCTATATTTTAGGTATTGGATTAGAAAGTTGTTCTCCTTTTCAAGCTCTCCTCTCAGGTTTCCTAACAGTTCCTCTGTAGCTTTGCCCTCTGTATTGTGTTGCTCAGGCTTCATCTCCTCCTATAGCTCTGAGATTCTGCCTTCAGTGTTGCACATTTCACTGTGGGATGAAGGCTTTCCAACAGAACATTTATTAGCTTCCTTTTTTTTTTTTTTTTTTTAAAAAAAAATTCAAAGGCCTCCTAGTTGTTTTTAAAGCCATCCAAGAAACATATTGGGCAGTATTGCCACCATGATTTCAATTACAACCAACTAAAAATTAGGTTAAACTTTAAATGCTCATTTACTGTGTTGATTTCCCTGGTTTTATTTACTTCCTTGCCCACTGGCTTGGGAACATATAGATGTGTGATTTTTAAAAAAGATCAACCATCATCTCCCAGCCTACCTTACCTTCCAAAGTTTTCTGAGTGAGTACCACACCAGTGGAAGTCCTAAGTGGTGCTTGATTTCAAGGTTAGTTTTCTATGGAAATAATGATTTATGTTGAAAACTCCAGCAGAATGCATTTTGTCTGAAATCTGAGTATCTGTAACATAGACATCCATGCCTGTGCTAGTCAGCATAGTCTACCCTTATGGTCAGTCAGGGAAATTCTCTTCCATATCTCAAATATGATAAATGAAACTCCATAGCAACCCATTCCTCTCTCCAACTACTCTCCAACTGAAATGCAGGTATCTATGTATTACATACATTCCATCCCTTGTGTGTGCATGTGTCTGCATATCTCATTAATAATTTTTTAACCCACTCGTGGGTTCCAGCTGAATGTGAGAGATAGGCAAAACTCACAAAGACAATTAAATTCCCACGAGTTTAAGGAAAAGAAGGCAGTTGGCTGAAGAGGCTTACTATGTATCCCTTTGTGCCCAGAGCATGGCAAAGGTGGCATTAGGAGTTCATGTGTTGTTACATACCACAAAATCTGCATGTATATGTCACATCAGTGAGAAAATTTCAACTGGAATTTGTGTCTTCTTAGCCGTGGCAGCCAGTAAAGTCCATGAGACAGAGCTGTAGGAAAACAGAGTTCATTTATTTAGATGCTTATGAAATAATAGGTTCTCAGGAGCTCCAGTGCTCCTCTATGGCTTTTTGTGATGCAGTGAGTGGTTTAGAAGGCTGTGTTTTATAGAAGCAGACTATGTTTTTGTGACATTTTAGTATTTGATTTTTTTGTGTTTTTGATAAAAGGTTTTCTTATTTCTTATACTTATTGGGAAAACTGACAGAAAGAGCAGTCAGTAGGTGAGTTCCCAGACTTCTCTACCTATGCTGAAGTGCCCGCTGTGTAGATGCTGCTGCAGAATAACCAACTGATCTGCTCTCAAAAAGGAGGAATTATTCTGGAATTATGCTGATTTAGTGAGTCTATAGTAAAAATAACTTTATTCTGGGAAAGAATTTTTGCGCATAGAGGTATATTGTCATACCTAGATACATGTGTACTTCAATGAATCTACATTATTCAATTTTCATTCATAAACAAAACACTAACTGTTCTTTGCTTGCTCCTTGTCTAGGTTTGGGGCTTTTCTGTTCACGAACACTCATTTTCTGCCCTTACGCCACAGTCTTTGGAAGTTGAAATGAAGCCTTTTTGGTTCCTCCATTTACCAGAAAAAAGAGCAAAATGGATAGCCAAGCTGATGACCACTGTCTTCCAGACCACGTGGAAAAAATTTCCTTCAGAGGAGTTTTGTTTCAGATGGTCAGGTAGGGTGGAGAAAGACAAATCTTGAATGAAAGAAATCTCTTTCTTATCAAGCTTTCAGTCACACAATCTTTCTCCCTTGTGACAGCTGTGTTCTTCAGAGTACCTTTTATCAAATCTGGCCTCGTAAACATGCTGGACCTCTTCCTTCTCACTTCATGCCTGGTTTGCATATACAAGTCTACTAGGTCTCTGTGAGGCAGTGCTGCCCAAACACCGCCCTGGAGTGAGAGGAGGGGGTGGACACAGGAAAGTGTGGATGGAGGAAAATGGGCAGACATTTGGAAAGGTACAGTTAAATCTTGATATGGAGCAAGAGAACCATTCAAAATCACAAACTAACTGCTGCAAGAAATAACTGTCTTCTCCACTGCTGACTGTCTTGACAACACTAGTGAATTCATGTGACCCACACATTTGCTTCCTTTTGAAGAAAAAGGAGTGGATTTGTGTTTGTCAGGGCCCTGAAGGCACTACCAGGGCTGCTGGTCCTGCCCAGCTTACCCTGGGGGCTCACCCAACTCCTCCTACAGCCCAGGACCCCATTTCGGCTCATGCCAGGCTGCCCCAGCAACGCTAGAGACAATCACCTGTGGAGAAGGGAATTATTGTCTTACAGGCTGGCTTGATGGCTGTTCCTCACTTTCAGGAGGAGATATTGCAGTAAGTACCAGCAACAGGAGAACTGCCGTCATCAGCATCAAAGTTGGCCGGTCTGTCTAAATAAATAGTTGATAATTTTCCGAACCGTAATCATCTTGGTTTCTGCAAAGCCAAAATGTAATGTCAGGTGGTCTGGAAATGTCTCCTAATTTCACAGTGATGAGTCCAGCAAATGGCAAAAAGAAAATAGTTCTGTTCTAGGAGAAGAGCAAACCCCATCCCGGTGCCCTTTCTATCACCCAAGTCTTCCAGATAAAAACAAGTCAAACAAAGGCAGCTTCTTGGCAAAGTCTAATATTGTCTTAAAATAAATCATATCGGAAATAGCATCTGGCAATAGCATAGCCCACCACAGATCAGACCAAGTCTGGGCTGGATTAGAGACTTCCTGAATCATGGAATAGCTTTCCATGCTTCCAAACAAGTGGTTTGGGGTTTTCCCCCCTCTTTTTCAGGTTTTGGTTTCTTTTAATCAGATTTCTGCAGCTCAGAAGAATATGTTTTCTATTCCTCTTGCCACAGATCAGACTCCACCACACTTTCTTCAAAGCTTAGGTTCTGGAGAGGCTCCTGGAAGGGGCTCCAGCTCTTCCACAGGATGCAGTGAGACAGCAGTCTCACCAGTGTTCAAAGGCTACCTTGTAGATACATCTGGGAATGGTGTGCTGCTGCACACAGGGGCAACAGTGGCAGATTTTTCCTCTCTAGCACAATAAGTGGAAAATTTTAGGTCTGGATATCACAAAACCAGCAGTGGAGCTGAGCAAGAGAGCAAGAGCACAGCCAGGAAGGACAGATCATGGGCAAGATGCCATTGTTAAATTAGCTAAAAGTTGGATGGATTTTGAGTGTTCTTTTTTTTTTTTTTCTTGGCTGTTTGTAAAAATTGGTTCATTGTTCTTTTCTTCTCTGGATGTTGGGTTTTGTGTGTGTGTGTGTGGGGGGGGGTGTTTTGTTTTGTTGTGTTTCTTGGTTGGTTTTGGTTGGTTGTTTTTTTGTGGGTTTTTGTTGGTTTTGGTTTTTTTGTTTTGTTTTGCCTTTTTTTTCTGGATAAAGCTGCACAAGAATATAGTAATTGCTGTCAGGGCTGAAATCAATTCTAGACACAACATAGCGCAAGCAGAAAATGAAATAAACAAAGTCATATCAATATTATTATAGTTGAATCAAAGTTGTACAAACTGATTTATTTCCAATTTGGGCATCTCCTCCTATCTAGAAGTCAAATAGATGAGATTTACTGGCTGGCTTTTTTTGTAAAGCAGACAGAATGCCGGCAGAGTGGCTCCTGAAGCTCCAGCCTGCAATATTTGGATATAGGGCTCTCTTTTGTGTAACATAAGATGATGATGATTTCCACAAACTCAAAGGTCTTTTTTTTTAACCTGTGATGGTTACCCTAGCTCACATTTTGATAAAAAAATAAAATCATTATTTGTAACGTAATCTTATTTTTTTTTAAGCATGAGCTGAATGTTAATACTCTCTGTCAATTAAAATGTTGTCCAGTTTTATTCACAGACCTTTAAACTGAGATCCCTTATTTTGGCCCCATGCCAGGTCACAACCTGAGAAATTATTCAGCTTTGATCATGAGTCCCAGATAGGGTATATCCCAGGTTTAAACTTGCTCTACTGTTGCTATCTAGAAGTTGCAGTAATTTCGTCCAAGTTTATGGCAAAAGAGCAGTTGAATAAAACACAATCTTGTCGATCTAAAGACCTGGCATTTCCTGATTATATTCTATAGAGGGAGCCAGGGGATGCTTACAGCCAAGGGTATAATTAGCATGAGGCTTGACTAGGTGACCAGATGTTGCCTTCTAGCTTTGAACTTTGCAAGCTCTGCAACGCAAAAATGTGTTTCCTTAAATACCATCTCCGAGGAGGTGGCTTTCGTGTCTTCGGAAATATCCACTGCCTCTTTCACAGCCACTGGCTGCTGCGGAGCGTCGCGCTGAGCAGGCAGCTCAGGCTGAGAGTGACAGCTTCTCCCATGTCCCCATGGAGGCAGAGCCACACAAATGAGGCTCTACATTCCCCAGAAGGCTGTCGTGGAAGATGTACTTTCTGAGCTCCTTTGAACATTTGCGGTACCTGCTTGGGATTTATGTAGCAGGCAGCAGTTCGTCTGCCTTCCCCCAGTCTGGTGAAGTGGGAGTCAGAATTTTTAGGCTTTTCACTTTGGATTATTTCTGCTCTATGTCAAACATGATTTAATGATAGATTAATTAGAAGTAATCTGTCACAATAGTTTAGGCATAAGCAGAAGGCATTTTCTGTGCAGCCTGAAGCTGAAGGAAAACAGCAAGGACTGGAAGGAGGGATGTTCAATGGCCTCTCAGAATTACTGGCTAAATACCTCTCTTTGTTAGCAAGGGAGAATGAAACACGCAGGAGCAGAGGATTTTGCAATGGGAAGAAGACAACTGTGAAGAGAGGAGGATCAGACTGTGATTAGTTGTTAGAGGTATGAAGCTTCTAATTAGAAGGGCAATCTCCATGCTCCTCCCCTGCAGTGGGGTAGAAGAGGACAGAGACTCTGAATGGAGAGATAGGGCCAGGCATTTGGGAGGAGAACTTCTCCCACAGCTCGCGCTCTTCACAGGCTCTTGGGGGGACTACAGGGAGCTTAATTTTCCTGAAACACAGTTTGAGGCTTTCCCTGAGCAGGGCTGTTCTGCAGGTACCTGGGCAGTGAGCACAGAGTTTAGTCCTGCTCTGACATTGTGATGGGAAACAGGGAGTGGGCTTCCCAGAGGCCGGACTGAACCTGCTGTCGACACATTTGATAAACTTGTGCTGCTGGTAAACATGATAAATTAAATGCATATAATTTTTTTAAAAACTTAGTGTATTCACAAGTGAAGCGTTAGGCCTTGTAGCTCTCATTCCCATCATTATTTTTCATTTTGAACTTTTCCCTCATGGAATAAATCTCAGGACTGAGACGCAGAAAACCTGAGGACATTACCTTTTTAAATGAAATGTCTTGATATCGTCGGCAAACCTTGACCCGATATTAAACCCATGTTTCTCTGTGAATATCACATTACATAGGACATAGTTCTGCTTCCAACTTGCAGCACGAAACAAAAAGCAAGCTAAAAAACTCCACAAATTACTTTCAGCTATTTTTCAGGGTTTATGCAGACTTTTTTTTTTCCTCTATGGTATTGTATATGAATCTGATAGAGTAATAAGTTAGTCTAACTGCTTTTTTTTTTGTCCTTCACCCCCAACAGTTCCCCACAGGCTTTTTATCCTTTATAATGTCTGGAAGAGAGTACTGTGGTGATGTCTAAATGGGGCACCTAGCCCAAGTGGAACCTCCTTGAAGACAAACAATAACGAAGTTGTTGCCAGGTAATGGTTTCAATTTGTAAACTATTTTTGAGAAAGATGCATATTTTTTTCTTGAAGCTGTCTGAAAAGCAGTTTCCTGTTCATGAGAACTCTTGAGTTTTCCAACCAGAGTGGCAAGAGCTCAACTAACAAAAATGCCAGGGCTCTCCTTGGCTTCCATCTCACTGCTGCAAAACTGGAGGAAAGCCATGATTAGGTGGATGGTTCCCAGGTTTCCAGGGTCCTGCCTCAGAGATGTCTGAATGTAGACCAGTACATGGGGGTCAGCCCTAGCATGGGGGACTCCAGAAGCCTACCAAGCAGATTACTTGATACATGGCAAGCCAGGCTCCAGAACAGGTTGGGTGATCTTTGGATGAAGTGGTCCTTGAACACCAACAAGGTTCCTGGTTCCAGGGCAGCCTGCCAGGAAGTAGGCTTTATTTCAAGCTAGGCTCTGGTATGGTAAAAGTTCACCAAACCAAAGTAAATTTAAATGAGCGTCTTGATATTAACACTGTGGCTTTGCTGGAACATCACAAGAAGCCCTATGTTCATAACCAGCTTTGCAAGTAACAACCAGTAAGGGACTGACATTTTGAACTAACTTCCTGAATGATGCAGTTTTAGAGATCCTTATTGTGCAAGTATGTGCTGCTGCTCTGCTTTAGATTCTGCATACCTGAAGATGCTGTCTCTGTGGGGTTTGATTAATACCATGGGATGCTATTTAAGTCAAGGAAATCTGACTTTTTAAAAATTACATGTCAAGTCCTCAGGCTTCCCTGCAGTATATCAAATCTCAGTTGCAAGGTTACATGCCATAATCTGTTCTGAAATATTTCATTAGACAGTTTTATACTTACTGTAGCTGGTTTTTAAGTTCCTGTAGTGTAGGATAAATGGCATTATGTTTAAGAAACCTCACATGGGAGGTGTAAAGTTACGTATTCACATTTTTCTAAATTGGCTGGAGCACATTTCTCATTGTTCCCATAAAAAAAAACAAATGAAACTAAATGAAACTAAACCAAACCAACAAACAAACAGAAATTCTGTTAAGTCCTTTGCAAATCAGTGGAAGAATACAAAAAATATTGCATAAACACACTGTTTTGAGGAGTATGAACTAACCTGTTGACAAATGTGGAAGCTGATTCAAACTGGAAGCAGAGTCATGGAACTTCATATTCTTACTGTAGGTTAAACAGGTTGTTTTCGGAGTGGCTCTTGGTTTATGTTTTAGTGACTTTTATCTCTAAATACCTTCATTTATACTGGAAATTTATTCCCACAAGCTCCACCACTTCAAACTCCTGAAATACTGCTTGTCTTACACAGGTACACTAAGTTTCCTCCACCCATGGTGTCCCATTCCCTGTCTGCTAGTGACATATGCTGTGAGTGATTCTGAACTCTATGCTCTGAAAGGCCAGTGTTTCCATTAAATTAAGCAAATAACAGTAAAGGTGTATTGCAGCCTCAGCAAAGACACTGATGTGGCTTCCTCTCATGTCAGTATTACACGACAATTGAGAAGATGTTTTGAAATGGGCTAATGGATTTAGAAGTGACGGGGAAGAGATTGCAGAGAGAAAATGGACCTGAAAGGCAAAGACATAGATTTTTCCCTAGGAAACCAGGCTGAGCTCTCATATGCAGAGCTGAGCAGGCAGGAACGTTCAGTGGACCCTCTTGCTCACTGCCATCTGAATACTTGCTCATATCACTGACAAGTGACTTTGAAGAAGGTGGAGAATCCTGCAAAATCTGATTTGAAAAATATTACACACATTTTGCAAGGACAGATATGACTGCTGAAGATGCAAGTAGCAGAAAATCAGGCCCCTTGCTTTGCTAGTGACTTATGCACAAATAGACTTGTATGATTATTATTAATTTGCTAATTAATTGAATTTTACTTGTAAGTGACTTAGACAAATACCCTAATCTATGAATTGTTTCCCTGATGCACAATTCTTGCTTTAAATGTCTATTATTCATATTTGCTATTTGCAGTGTTCTGGGATCGTGGCAGTACGTTGTGGTCTCCTGGTATAATTTCACTCCCTCACCAGGCGATTTCTCAAACCTGCCAAAAACTCAGGATGGCAACATGATCCCTGCACTGTAACACTCTGCTTTCTGCCACTTTTCTGTCTGTCATTTTTGTGTTCTGTTGTTGCTCATTCTAGAGCATAGACTGCTCTGCTGACTGTTGTCATTACCTTGGTTTTCTATCCTTCAATTTTCTGCCACATATTTTCCATCAAAAACTCCCCATCATATTGGAGTGTGCCCAGTCAGCTGTAGTAGAGATCACAGAACAGCTTTAATTCATGGATGACTCATGAATATCTGCATATTTATGGCCTTTTGCATGTATTTCAGTAAATGCATGTTTTCTTCCAATATAGTATTTACATAAAAATAACTGGTACAAATGCAAATACAGTAGTCTGAAGTACCACATTTTTGACCCTTCAGTGATAAATCACAGTACTTAGATGTCACACATGCTAGCAGAAATGCAGAGGGCATGCTGCATGTAGCTATGAAGCATCAATCCTTTTGCCTTTGCTCTTTATTCACACCACTGGGAGCTCACCTCCACTATCACTATGATTTTAACTGAGAAAACACTTGTGCAAATAAGTCATATCACAAGTTCAAAGCATTCCTTGAATGATTCTAGAAAATGTGTTGCTAAGAGGCCATGTAAATTTACTTTAAAAGTTAAATTGGATATACTGTGTTCTGTTGGTTGTGAGCATGCAGTTCGTGCTGGGCATAGCTGGATTGGTCTCCAGCTCCTGCGCGCACTGGTTACAGGAGTGAGGAACGGGTTCATAAGAGTACCAAACATGTCGCACTATTGTTGCCAAAGCAAATGATGAGGCAGAGAAACCCTGTGATAGAGAAAATGGTACATTTGCATTTGGTCTGGATTGAAGACCTGCATAAGACAACTATGCTAGTAGTTCAGCTCATCACAACAGATAATTTGTTCATTTGAGGCAGAAGGAGACCATGACTGTGGAGGAGACTTATGACAAGTCACTGCTAGCTTGATCCACCCACAGAACTTGTTGCGGAGGGACGGAAGCAAGCTGTGGGGGAATATAACTCTTTTTCTCTGCTTTCGCATTGTCATTCTTTCCTGGCTGTTATAGTGAATGTAATCTCTTTTTTATTCTCAAAGACAGATGTTGATATCAGATGTGTGCCTGATCTATTAGAACAGACTCTTGGACTTGAATCTTTAATTTTGCAGGAAAACACGAGGTTCTGACAATAAATGGGTTTTGCTATGGGTACTGCCAATTGGATACACATCATCTTCAAACTGATGAATGGCTGTGACCCTCTAAGCAAGAAACCGTTAGGTCACGAAATTGTGCAATCAAGTTAGGGTATTCTGGGTGAGTCCCCAGCATAAATTCTCAAATGGACATTTCTATCTCTCAAAGAACCACTTATTTAGAGAGTTGGACCATTATTCAGAGAAATTCCTGACATAATTTAAAGATGTGTCCATCCGTTCTATAAACCGAAGATGAATTGACAGTTTTTGAGGTCAGAAAGTACTTTCATCTCTTTCTTCTCCCATATAACAGACTGACTTTCTCTGAAATAAACCCAAGCAGACCAAGAAGCAGAGCAGTGAGATCTGTTTCTAATGCTCTAAACCAGAGATAATTTTAAAGTCCACACTTGTTGAAAGCAGAGGTGGATTAGCTGAAGTCAAAATCTACAATACTGGACTTCTGATTGGATGCCTCAATCAGTACGCAGTCCTTATCTCCTCTAATTCCTTGTTATTTAGTATGACTAGGAGCAACATTTGAACCTCTTTATAAGAAGAATGCTTCCCAGAAAATACTTTCTCTTTTTCAGTTATTACTATTGAAAATGCCTAATGGTTCTCACCATCTGAATATTTTAAGCAGGTTCACTCAGAGTAATGTAGATCTGTATTATTCTATTTAGCTCTTTTCAGCAGAAAAAACCTTTAGTGAGTGAAAAGCCTTAAGGCAGCAGCTGGTTCCAATTTTATAAGAAAATCTCGTGGTTTTCATCAGGTAGTCGAAAAAAAAATCTGTAACTATGGAAAAAGCTGCAGTGTGAGCTATTAGGCACCAGAGAATTCCCTCCAGAGAAGCCCTTATAAATATCCAAGTTACAGAAAGGACTTCTCATGAACAATTTAGATTCACTACTGAAGATCAGATGCAGATCTTCAGGAAATTTGGCTTAATTTGTTCTGGTGTTCGAAGAATTGCTCTTTGCTACATTATCTCTAAGTGAGAAATGTGCTGAATGCTACTCATGCTTTTCTTTCTGGTACAGAACAGAAATGCCTCTAGTTGTCTCCAGAAGAGCACTTACATATCCAGTTTGGCTGGTGTGCAGGGATTTGGCATTGAGAGCTACGAGACATCTGGGGCTGGGCTCTTGCATGAGGAAACCTTCACACCTCTCTTCACCTGGCAGCACTTGCATCCACCTGAGATGGGACTGCACTGGTTTTCTTTCTCTCACTGCTCAGACCATCTCATTTCCACTAGGACTGTAGCTACATAGTGCAGCAAAAGTGCCAGGATCACTGTAGCCACAGTGCTCGTCTGGACAACTTTCAGTATTGGGCATAGCTCTGGTATTATATATATATATATATATGTATGTGTATATTACACACAGCTATAATCTGTAATGTGTGTAATCTGTAATCTATGTTCCTGCGTCAGGATGAGACTCAAAGGCAAAATCTTTCCAAACCATAGTTCAAGTGATGGTGTATTTATTTAACAATTTAAATTTTCAGTGAACAAGGATGTCCCCAGCATAATACACCATCACATAGGCATCACAGCTACTGTCATACTGTAACTGAGGCTGTCACCAGTGCTAGTCAAATTGGAACTATCAAACCATTTATCAGACCTTGAATGAACTCCTCGATAAGAAACATTACTTGCTTGCCTTCCTTCTAACATGCAAATTAAATGTTTTAAACATGATGAAAAGATGTCTTTTTCCTGAATAGTTTCTCAGCTGAATTGTTTTGTTTTCAGAAAGAAATGCGCCTGTGAGAACTATATGAGCAGGACAGAGCAGGTAAACTAGAACAAATGAACAGCTTAATAAGATATATTTAAATTTCATAATCATGATTAATGGTTCTCCAAGCTTTCAAGAGTACCCTAATAACCATGTATTAAATCAAGATTTTTTTGAATATGCTATATTGGCAGACGTTCATTAGAAGTGTCCAATTATTAAGGATGTATGTATTTTCTCAAGTTCTTTGAAGATTAATGGTTACACATATGCATTTGACATCCTAGAGATAAAGCCCCCTTATACTGCAATAATAAATATAGTTTTGGTGTGCTCAATTTTGTAGGCTTCTTGAGTTGGCCCAGTCTCACTGCTGGACTTCAACCTACAAAAAAGTGTTATGCTTTTCTACACTTAGATAAGCAATTCTGCATAATCTAGCTCTCCTCCTACATTACATACATTATGACTCTTTTGAGCTTCCTTATCACATTATCAGTCTAATGAACTGTGCCAGTATATTGGTTCAATTGGACACTAAATCAGCACAAAAATTTGCTAGCTGGGGCCTGAGCCACTGGCTGTGCTCCACCTGAGTTACATCATGTCATGCTACCAACTCAAAGCCATTTTGCAAATGATAGAGGTAGACATCGCTCAAGGACAGCTTCCAGCAAGGGAAGACTGTCGTGCTGGCACTTAGGGCACTGTGACAGGCATTGGACACACCATCAAAGGACAGAGAGTGTGTGTAGCATGATACACCAGAGGTCTCTTGAAGCTCTGAATGAGCTGCATAAATGTACATGTGTCTTAGCAACTAATGTAGTAGAGACTAGAAGCATGGAGGTTTCAGCTGCTAAAATTTATGCTGGCATGCTCATGCATACTTTTACTAGAGTGGTGCAGTGCAGTCCTTGGACGTAACTGGGAAACGAGCTCAATGTGTTTAGCTGGGCATCTACACAAACATTAAACTTTTTGTGAATAGTAGATTAGAAGAAAGTGCCCACTTGAAACCCATTTTCTGGATTTTTTTAATGAGATATGTGAAACAGTTGAGATATAAGAATATGAATTTGTGATGGATGATATGGTTTATGATACATGAAAAGTCTGGGTATGACAGGAAGGAATGGAATCGGGTCTGTGATCCTTCAAAGTGATTGGTAAGTGGCCCCTAAACTGTTATAGGTGCTTTAAAATTCCTTTTGTTTTCGTAAAGAGATCTGTTACTACCACCTATGACCTTTCAACCTGTTTTAAGATCTGCATCTTGGTCCCTACTATTGAACTCAATTACCTGAAGAATGGATAGACAATATCATGGCACAGAAAAGAGGCTTAATCACAGATAGCTTAATTCGTGGAATGAATCTTTCTAGCCTGAAAGCAGAATAATTAGATTAATTCTACTGTCATTACTGTGGCCTTACATGTGTAATCTACATGCAAATATAGGTGCAATCTGTGAAATGGCAGGTACTGATAAAGATCTCAACTTCATTAGCCAAATAATCTAAGAGTTCAGGGTTAGTAATGAATCATTTCCACCATCATCCTTCACATCCACTTCTTGGAGTTTAGCAGGAAAATCAGCCTCTCTTTGAAAGAAAAAAAAAAAAGACGTCACAAAAATAATCCTTCAAGAATCACCAAAATTGCCTTTTTTCCCACTGATGCTCAGAAGAAGCATCTCCTCATCCCATTCACATCTATTAGCATGAGCTGGGCATTTATGTGCTGATGATGAGTTTCTTTTGTTGCTTTTTTGACTTGATTTGGCATGGGGGAATGTATCTCTGCTTTCCCTAAGGCAGAACCTGTTACGCATGTGCCTTTCTTGGTGCTGTTAGTGTTATATTTGTGTCTTAATTGTTGCACAGACTACTGTGCGGTTTTAACAATTTTACTGCAGTTTTGTGTGAACAGTTATACACATTTTCTCTCTTTCTCTCATTTTAAAACTTTGAAATCAGATTGCAGGCAGTCAGCTGAATTTGCAGAGGCTGGTGTGGTGTACATCTATGCTCATGGCTCATTTTCTCATAAGCGTGGGAAAGGTCCCTTTTGGGTTCACTTTATAGCATTCACAATGCTGTCTCAGTGTCAGACATAAGATTAAAATGCAAGAGATGCTTATCGTGTTACTCCCATCACATCATAAATTAGGGGAATGATTGGTGCGTGCCTCCAAATTAGGTTCGGTGGATCAAAGGAAAGGAAAAAAAGGACCCAGCATGTTATATTGTGTAATTCCTAAGAGTTAGGCTGCAATAAAGGAGATATTTTGCCATGGAAATTTCCCCTTTTCCTTTGAAAACAGGAAGATGATTTTCAAAGGTTTCATAAGTTCTAGATTTTCCTAGTTTTAGTGAATATTTGCTGGTTTCCAAAGGAAATAAGTAATGCCAAAGGAAACCATGTTTTCAGATTCTGAGAGACAGATTATTGGACTGTTGTCACTGTAATAAAATTTAGTACATCAAGTGAATGACTTATTGTTTAGTGAAACATGGCGCAACATTGATTGAAGATACCCATTAAGTCAAGACATCAAACATACCCTTGTGACACTGTACTAGGAATCACTATTGAAATTGTGAAACTTGCTGGTAATAGCAACTGAGCTCAAGATAAACACTGTCCTTAACTCACATCATAGTGACATTAATGGCTTATGATATCACACAGTGATCAAAGCCTTCTGGGAAGACATAGACACAAAGGGACAATTTTCTTGGTGATCTATATCCATTTTTTATCGAAGTAAGTACACCAGATTAGAAATTGGATGGATGTTTACTTTAAAACATCCAGAGAAATTCTGATCTGTGGGCTCTTTTACTGCCTTTTAAAGCTTCTCAGAAACCTAACCACTGATGGGTCTAAACACAAGAGCCATGAGAGTGTTTTGTCAATTAACTATGATATCAAGAAAAACAAATGGATACTTTATTATTCAGTACTACTCAAACTGGAAGAGTATTTCTGAACCTACATTTGTAAAATGCATCCATAAATTAAGACTGTGATCAGGACTCTACCTTGTGAGCCTTATTTAAGTACTCCTTTACACAAAGTTTCTTGTGGTAAATCTACATGCACTAAATTATCTCCTTACAGTCACTGAATTTAAACTTGTTCTAAGTAGGAACTTTCTTTTTTGCCTACCAATATGTCATGGGGGTCCAAATGTTCTATTAATTTAAATCTGTGATAGATAAAATAAGCCTTAAATTCAGTGGGAGAAATAAGCCTCACATACGATTCCCTTGTTTATATATATCCGAAGCAATTCAGAAAAGAAACTGTCCCTTATATTTCCATAGAAGTGCAAAGCACCAAACTTGTCTGATGATATCATAAATAACACTTCAATGATATTGGTAATTTCTGGAGATACTCTATATCTGGGACACTGGTCAAGTAATGTCATATTTTTTTTGCAGTCTTGTCAGCCTTTATTGTCATGTCATTTGACATCAAATATTACTATTTATTAGTATCGTTAGAAGATTAGTTTGCAAAGGAAGATCTTGGAGCTCTTCAAAATACTTGATTTCCTCTTGCAAACTGGAAAAGCAAATGTTCTCACAGAAATATTTGTCTGGAGACAAAAGCAGTTTCTGAGCAGCTTCCTTTGATACATCATGTCTGGTACTTGGTAACAGCAAAGTACAAGAAGGGCCATGAGAGATACTACAATCTAAATGAACTGAGAGCAAGAGCAATCTGTAGGGAAGCAGCACAGTAATTAAGACCAAGCAAATTCTGACATTCCCTTGAGCAGCTTGTGAACTGGAATAACCACTCTGTTTTCCACGTGGAGCTGAAGAGACGCCATCAATGAAACCACAGAATGAAAATGGCATCACATCACCCATTCAGAACCATTTTTCAGTACTGGACCCTGCAGATTACAAACAAGCCAATGGAAAAACATTTCTAGCTTTGGAGAAATTTGTCTTGAGGTGAGTACCTGTCTGCATTTTAACTACTTTTCTTAGTGACTTCCCATCTTCCCACCACACACACACACACGATGATTAGTAATAAATAGTTCCATGCTATTGTTGTTCAAGCAGGCCATGAGTTTAAAGAATAATTTATTTACACCTGCTTTTTCTTTTCATGATTGTCACTTCCACAAATAGTTTTCTTATTTTAGCACACATATGCTTTAATGTACTGAAGAATTTTGAAGGCACGGCCAGGGCCCAGTATGAAAATGAACTCTCATTGAGTAATTTCATCACCATCAGACACCATAGTGGTAGAAAAACATCGTCGGCCACTCATTGCAGTTCATATTCTTTGGGCTTTATTTAGTTTTTGCTGAAGTCATTGCAAATGTATCTATTAACAATGAGTAAACTGACACTCCAAATTATCATCTGGGAGCTGCAAATATTACTTTGGAAGGAAAAAAACTCCCATCTTGTTTATATTCAAATGCCTCCAATTGGCACTTGAAGAAACTATAGAAGTGCTAGTGCTTATCATATCTGGAAGATGGCTAATACTTTATGGCATACGATAAAATTGCAGAAGAAAAATGAAAAGAGATTGTGAACTAACATGTTTGAATGGCAAACTGGAGATATAATTTATAACATGTATGTAAGACACAGAAGTGTTTTATGAAGCATTATGTTTCCGAGAATGTTTTATTTAATGCCAGATCTCAAAAGTTAAGGCTAAAACACTAGAGGCTTTACGAGGTGCAATTCTGCAATATTCATATAATAATATTAATTCCCCGTCTCTCGATTAGTGAGCAGAGCTTAGCAATGTTCTCTGGCATTATGGGGAATCAGCTCATCTGTAGCCCTCCTAAAGCTCTGCCAAAAAGTCATTTGTTGTTGTCTCCCTTCAAAATCAGTAAGATTTTGTACCAAAAATGATACATACATTAGAAGACAAGATAAATTTTCTGCGTGATTACCTTAAAAAACTATGAACTCAAATATATTTAAGAACTTTTTTTTTCGGAGACAGTATCAATTTTTTTCTTTTTTTTTTTTCTTTTTTTTTTTTTTGCATTTCAAAGCATTTTAATATGGACATAAAATGCCTAAATTTTAAAATGTTACTACAAAGCCATAGGGAATGTCTCCAACACCTCATCTTGCTGATCTACTCAAGAGAATTAGCTTTCACAGTGCATCATGGGAGCTGGGTTGCCCCATTTTCCAACAAAACAGCCATATGAGATCTCGTAAGTATTTTTTTCATTGCTTTGTGGATTTTCTTGTTTTGTCTGAAAGCTGTAATTTTTCACACAAAATTGTGAAAGATCATGTTCAGAAAAGAAGATTTTCCCTAAAGCTGTCCATGAACATTTCCAGTTCATTCTAGCATTCACATCATCATGGATCATGTTTTAGGAGAGAACTTGAAGTGTTCTACTTCCTTCAAGGGAAGTGATTAATATTTTTTGGTAATGGACATAATGCATCCATAAAATACACAAAATCTATTTCAATAATTTCGGATTTTGACTTGCTGTAATGAGACTTGAATTTGGCCCATTTTTGTTATCAAATAAAGAGAATAATGCCTTATGTTGTCATATGGCATTATATCAAATTGTTTCTCGCTATCAACACCAAAATAGGCTGCATCCACAGGGATTTGGCCCGATGCTTATTAAACAGTAATGTTTTTGTCAACAGATGGATTTTATACTTCTGTCTTAACAAGTCGCTAGAATGAATCTGAAGATTCCCAGTCATAACACTATCCTATTTTAACCTTGGTTATTTTTAAAAACCCAGTTTAAAAAACATGGCAAGCATTGATGCTTAATGCAAACGCCTAGCAGTGCGTGTTACCTGGTAACCAAATAGATGGTATGTTGGAGAGGGAAGTGACAAAAGCAAGTGAACGAATGCCAGATCAGCTCCTAGCAGATATAGAGATGGTCACCATGGATTTTGCCACACTGAAAGAAAAGATCATCATGACCTAGTATCATTTCATGAGAGAAGAAAACAGGATTTTCCTTTTACATGGCCCTGTGAAGGCAGACGACATTCACAGTCTCTGATATCAGAAGCTACTAGAAGTGTCACTTTCATCTGTCCATGAGGGAGAAAATTTCCCGCAAACAGAAAAGAAAGTGTACCACATTTCTCCAATGAAACAAGCTTTGAAAAGTGAACTGCAGCATTGCAGGAGAACCTGGTCACAGTACAAGGTTCCTGAGTGACTGGCAACACTCGTTACACTTTGTTGGCCAAAATAGAGAACTACTTCTTAGATAGATCAGGATTTGTTTTCTTTTAGTGGATTCAAAGATCCATTTCTTTGCCCTGGCCTTTTTTCAAAAATAATTGGCAAACTTGACTTGCTGGAAACTCATAATCTCAAAAACACAAGGCATTTCTTTTGGTTGGGAGAGGCAACCTGAGAGCTCTGTCATATGGGGATTCACCAGGGGTCACATTCTAAAGTTAAATAAAATCTTGAGGTATGATCATAGTATCCAAATAGATTGTTTTCCATTCAAACAGGAAAAACCAACAATTTTTCTAGAGAAAATTTTGCTTTAAAGTGTTTTTAATAAGATTGTCAAAATAGTCTACAAAATAAGTAGAAACCAAAATGAAGTAGATAGGAACTAAAATATTGGAGCATCATAAAAATATTACTATTTAGGGAGGCATTGGTGTGTGGTTTTTATTTCCCAGTGATATACAGGACAAGCACAGTTTATGCTGCCTTTGAAGTGTTTGGGTTTGCAAAGCAATCTTAAAATAGCTTCCAAAAATGGCTCGTTTTCTGAAGATATTCTTGGCTGATGCCTTATGTTGCATCACTTTAGACTAGCACTGGGAGCAGAAGTGTCAAAGGCCCAGGTGAACGAAAGAAAAACGATGAGTGCCAGACAGTCTGCCATACCTTTACAGCAGTGACATGCAGTTCTGGACTTGCATAGTTCATTTCTTAAGTCTGTACCAAGTGGCATAGTCTGTGCTTTCATAGGAGCTGCAGAATCCAGTTTGTCCCAGGATCTATGATACATTTCTAATGATCTTTGTTACTGGGGAACGTGCTACAAATAGGCTGCTTAGTAGTACTCTGATTTCATCTATGAATCTTCAGGCTTCAGAATGAAGAATGAAGTCCAGCTGTTAGACAGCACTAAATTGGATCACTAGCACAATTAGCGATAATTAGAAAAAGGACGAAGCCTGGAAGAAGAAACAGTGCCCATTCCCCAAGGAAATGTCTCTTCACAATGGATGCTTTCTGCTTCTCTCACAAGACCATGAGAGCACAGTTTGTGCTTGTTCAAACCACAGTCAGAGGAGCTTACTTCGTTAAGATTCGTATCTGTCTGTTCTTCAGCTATTTTCCGAATTTGTCAGTCTGGCCCTTTTATTAAATATATCCCAAAAAACGAATCAAAAAGCTTTTAAGAATGTTTACATGCAAAGATGAGGAATAAATTATTCAGTATCTGAAATCTAATCACACATAAATTTCTGGGCAGTACTTAACTACGTGCTTACATCCTTCCTCAGGAAAGCAGCAGGCATTTGCCAAAGAGGCATGGGTTTCGTGCCATCCAGCTCTGCTGTACCGCCCCAGCCTGGGAATGACTTTTATGCAGGTAAATTGCTGATTTCCAGAGAGACTGCCTGGGGAGAGAGAGGCTGCAGTTTGCAAAAGCCACGGTGTCAGATGCTGTGCTCCATAAATCAGCATATGAGATTTCTCCTTCCCTGGCCTGCTCATGTGTGTCCTTGTAGATGGTCACCTGATAAAAATCAGAACAAATCCATGGAGAAAGGCCTTGGAAGCTCTCTCTCCTTCCTCCCTCGACTGCTTTGCAGTGCTACCATCCTCCTGTACATCTCTTCCAGCCTCCCTAGACTCTAGGAGCACTTCTGTCCAGACCGTCATGTCACCAGTGTTCAAGGGTCTTCTCTTGAGCATGTGAGTTACTAGTTCCATCACCACATTTTCTTGATTTAGGCCTGGCTGGCACCTCTGCTGCCTAAGTGATCAACTAAATGTCTTTCTAGGTACATGCTTGATAATACTTAAGCACTGAAATCGAGCTTGTGTCTACATCAAGCCCTGTACTGAGTGAGATGCTATCTGTTCTTTGGTTTTAGGAGAGAGGTCTGAATCATGGACCTGCCAAAAGAGGGAGTCTGCTGTTGGGAAAGTACATAAAAAACAATCAGAATTAAAAAACAGGTGTTGCATTTTCGCCAGCATTTGTAACATCAGCACCAGTGTTTTATGTTATATATGTTTGGCTAATGGTATGATGGCAGTCCTACAAATGCTTGCAATGAGAAGCAGAGAATATTTGCAAAACCTTTTTTGACTGGCATCTGCAGGTAGAGTTCTTGACCTGGTGACTATACAGGGAAGGTTTATGTGCATGAAGCATAGCAGTTTCTAAACATGTTCCCAGCATCATTTAAGGAAACTGTTACAGCTCCACCATAGTTTATTGAATCTCTCTGTAGTTTCACACTGATCTTTGTACAGGGGGGTGTTTTTGTCATGGCGAGTTAAGTGAATGGAGTTGCTTAATATTTTTTGCTGATGAGGACACCAGACATGAAACTTCCACTGGAGCCTTTGGCCATAGGGATTTGTTTCTAGCAATGTGTCATCTCCAGTTCTCAGTTACATTGATGGCATTACTCAAGCAACAAAAATAGCAAGATTATTGCTCATGTATGTATGCATTGGAGTTATTTGCATGAGATTGACAGGGAATGCCTGGCTGTCCTTAAAAACAAGCCAAAAAAGGAAAATACCGTATGATGTTACAAAATGGCACGTGAATTACCTCACTTTCTCATCTCAGTCTGTCTCTCACTACGACTCATGTTATAGACACAGTGGAATATTCTAAAGCTCGAAATTAATCTACCACTTGCAGCCAGAGGACAGTTTTAAGCTTGCTAATCCACTGGAAAAATAGCTCATTCCTTTGACCAGTGGACACTATCAACTGAAAACAGTCTCAACAGTGAGATTTTATAAATTAAAACATAGATACGCATACAGAAATATACACATTCATATATATGTATGTTTCAATGTTTTATATTTGTATATACATAAACACGTGTGTATATATATTTTGTGTACATCTATAGATTTTATATATACATATATACTTACATACAGAACCAAAAAAATATTCCTACAAAATAATGCAGTTATATCACTTTTCTACTATAGTTGTAACCAAGCATTATAGAGCTGCCAGCAGGAAAGTTAAAATAACTATACAGAGGTAAAAAAAATTTTCTTCATCTTAATGATCTCAAGTGAGAGAAAAGCAAGGGAGTAAAAAAAAGCAGCAGAAACCAAGATATACAATTTTATTTACAAAGTACCTACCAGTTAAATAAAGCTGTGCTTGCCATTGTTATCATATACATAGAGTCCCGCCCTCTGAAAGGCTGTGTATCTTCTGTGAGAAGTTCACAAGATACAATATTTAATGTCTCACTCTAAAGGGAAAAGAATCTAACAAATTCCAAGCATTAGCAGAGTTGGATGCATGCCTACGTGCATGTGTATGGGTGCGTGTGCATATGCATACACAGGAGGAAGAAAAGTAACAAAGTATCTGAATGACCTGGCCAAAGGAAAGAGATGCTTGTCTAATTTTTGTTTAACTGCAGGTTGCTGGTAGCAAAATTTACTGGTAGTCTTTTGAAGTCAAAGTCTAAAGGAGTCACTTTCTGACAGACGGCAGCGAGAGCTGAAGCCTGGCTGCTTTCTCTGTGAGCTGTATTTCAGTTGAGGTCATGAGAAATCCAAGCCAGTAGTGAGCATTAATGAGAGGCTTGCTGGATGTTTACGGCATCAAGCTCACAGCAGTTGAGGAGAAGACAGAAGGTATTAGCACAGGAATTATTTACCAACTTCTCAGATAGTTTCTGTTGTGGTTCATTTCTGAATATTCCTCTGATTCTCTTTATTTTAGCTGTGTTTTCAGTGCAAAATAGAAAAAAAATCATGAACATCTGACTCCCTTTCCATTTCCTTTTGAATAAATGAGACACATAGGAGAAATAATTACCCTGGGTCAGCTCTTCTGTCCCCCACTAATCATAAGTTTCTGGAAGGCTGTTAAGAGCACTGAAAAATAAATGTAAGGTTTCCTTTGGGTTATCTTTGTAATTGTAACTTCTCAGACATAGCAATTTTAAAGGCTTAGATGCAAGACAAGAGCATGCTAACACAATCATTTATGGAAATTTATTAGTTGAGTATTTCCTTTCGTGCCCTCTGGCACATGAGACTTCGCCACATGCATCAGTTTATTTTATCCATTCTAGAGCCCACATTTCTAAATAACAACTGAAGCAGTACTGAAGGCAAAGACTTTGCAAGCTTAAAAAATGTAGTAGATGGTTACGCAGGCAGCCAGAATAGCCATTTATAAAAGCAAACACTAAGAAAAATAAAGTGGTTTAGATGCATAAACCCCTCAGGTTTTATAGCTCAGTTGTAACAGTATTTATCAAATGATCTGATAGATTGTCTTAGAATAAATTCTGACTGTGGCTTGCCCATGAGCAGATTACAGCATCCTCCTATCCTCCTCCATATCTGCCTACTCTTCACTCCTAATGATGTATTTACTTCTCTTAATGGCTTGGAGACTGAGATGATTTCAAGTGTAGATTTTTATGGGGGAAGGGAGGACGAAGAGACTCATAGTGGTGAAACAGTTGGGATGTAAACATGCAAAAATGGTACTGGCAAGGACAGGCACAGTCTGCTGTGCATATTTTTCCAAAGTAAATCTGAATTTCTATTCACCAACATTGGTAACTTAGCCAGAAATGCTTTGGTAATGTGGCAGGACATGACATTTGTAATTTAAAAGAGATCAGTGGTACCAGGACTTTGTTACTCACGCTTTGACACTGGCCAGGATAACCCACTTCAAAGGACTGCAACATTAGTATCTTCCTCGTCACCTGGGACCTTCTAAAGAAATTATGCCCATTTTTATCTATACACATATGTAATCCTACTGCTTCAGACTCATTTTCAATTTGTGACAATGTGCCCCTCAGGTCGCCAAGCCTCAGCCTTTGAGTTAATGCAACCTGTTATGGAAACTCAGAGTTTCTTGGGCTGGGTCGGGGAGCACAGCTTTGCACATTGAATAAACCGCTGCCTATTCTTAGCCTCTTAAAATCCATTTCCTTTCAATTTCTGTGGATGTCTGCACTTGTATATGTCCTTATGCAGGGATCATGACTGATCAGTGTATGATTACAAAAAGAACAGTTTAGCAATATGGTTTTCCTAAAGGAAAAAAGGACTCTTCTAAAGTCTTTTTAAAGGAGCCTCAGACACTTCAACGCACGTTGTTAGAGAGTTGTCCCTGAGCATAGGTTAATCGTTTTGCTGGCTCAAATGTATTTATACACCTGGACCACCACATTTGGAAACAATGATCAGAGGAAACTATAAGTGAGTTAATTATGTCCTGTCTGCCACCCATGACACCTTAAATACTTCCACTGGACACTACAATTTTCAGATTACATCCAACATGACCTACTGTGGCAATTACCTTTAATTTTACCTTGCTAGAAATACTGCTGGGATTTGAGAGATTAAATTTTACATAACTAGATACATTATGCAATTAGGTGTATTATAGTGAGAATTTAAAGTAACAAACACATTTTGCTAGTTTGTTTTTAAGAAGCTTTTTTAATGATTTATTTTTTAACAATTCTGTGGGATTTTTTCCTGACTGAACTGATAGAGCAATGCTGGTAAAAGTATTAATCCAATTTCATGAGCTCTAGCTCCAACTTTTCCGTATGAATGTCTGATTCCTTCATGAACTAGTCAGTTTATTTCCATGTGGTCTGACAGAAATAATTTTCAGCAAATACTGTTCCTGCAAGAATCACTCATTATTTTTCTTTCATTCTCAGATAAATAATGCTGGAAATTTTAGAAATGATAGAAATATGTCAAGTGGCTCAAATTCTTCCAGAAGTCTCCCTATTGATCACTATTTTTGTGACAATGTCATGTGTTTGTCTGAGTCATATGGAGTTCAATTAACACTCTACAAACATAAAGATTATATTTTATTTTAAAATTAAATTCAACTGGGTCGTGTGTATGAAGACATGAATTACAAAGAATTGTTGAAACCAGGTTAAGCTCAAAAGCCACATAGTTAACCCATTAGTTCTGACAACAGTTTCGTTATTGTGTGTTGCTGTTGTATTTTGCAAAGCAATTCAAAGGCTGTTGTCATGTGATAGCCAGCCTGGAAAAAATATGACTTGAAAGTTTCTTATAATCAGAATCCTGAATAAATCCTTGTACAAGAGCAGCTGCCTTATGTTCAAATTCAATACCATGAAATTAATTGCTATAGATGGCAGATACGATAAATACTACAAATTCAGCACTATAACATGGTAGGAGGTATCTCACAGATACTGAGGAACCATTTTGCTTTGGCAGCCCCGAAAAGTTAGAACTAGTCGTTTGAACCTAAGCCTATTCTGGTTTTGCTGCAAAGCCGCTTTTTGGGCTGGGTTAGCATTCATCATGTGCTGCTAAATTAGATGAGAATTTCCCCTACAGTAAAAAATCAAAACATTGTTTTCAACAATTTGTTTTTCACTATTCAGAAAGCACATCCTGCAAATCGGAGCCAGCTGGTGAGCAGCACCAACTCAATGCTCAGGAAAGCTACTGGAGTGTCAGAGCTCCCGCGTGTGTCTTTGATCCTCATGGCAGCCAGAAGGTAGGTGTGGTCTTCAGGCAGTGGTGAGGAGGTCTCAGGCCACTGAACAGTTTAGTGGTTCAAAGCTGTTCCAGAGAAGGCTCAGACTTGATATTAGGAAGCATTTCTTTACAGAGAGAGTGGTCAAACACTAGAACAGGCTTCCTAGAGAGGTGGTTGATAGTGTTTAAAAGGTATTTGGACAATGCCTGTAACAACATGGTTTAACCTTTGGTCAGCCCTAAATGGTCAAGCAGTTGAACAAGATGGTCGTTGTAGGTCCCTTCCAACTGAGCTATTCTGTTCTATTCTATTCTATTCTATTCTATTCTATTCTATTCTATTCTATTCTATTCTATTCTATTCTATTCTATTCTATTCTATTCTATTCTATTCTATTCTATTCTATTCTATTCTGCTCTGCTCTGCTCTGCTCTGCTCTACTCTACTCTACTCTACTCTACTCTACTCAATTCGATTCACTGAAGGGTTTTAGGGAATGCTGATATTCAGGGTATATTGCATCACTACTGGTTTCATGGTGAGACATGGGTAAGAATCCAAACTAGCCAGTGCACAGAAGTCTGGGCATTGATTTTGGTGAGTATCTCATAACCATCTTGTAGGTTTAGCTTTCTGAGCAGATTCTGCTTGATTCCACCTGATGAGATTCCAGTCACACTACAGAAAAGTTACAATTTGGAAACACAGCAGCAGTGCCAGATACTCAGATTCTAGTTCTCTAGGGTGTGATCTGCAGCATCACTGAAATTCATGAGAACGGGATTGAAACCAGGTTGTGACCCCTACAGATGCCATCTTGGGTTACCTTTCAAGTTGTAGAAAATAAGCCAGCCTCTTTTAACATCCAGAAACTGCATATATTAAATTAATATCTATATTAAGCATGACATTAGAAAGGCAAGTCTAGACAATATTGAACAAAACCAGACCTTTATGTACACCATAAAGGAAAATGGGAGCTGTCTCCTAAGGCTACAACAAAGTATTAAGTATGACATATGAAAAAATCTCCATTAAAATGAAATTGTGCAGTGGACTGCATTATTAATACTGAAATTAAATGTGAACAAATAAGACAAGGAAATGAATGAATAAATAATCCATTTGAAAAGGTCATTTTAATAGTTCAGAACATCTCTGTGGAATAATTTGGGAAGGAGAAAATATTTCATTTTCAAGCTGTATTGAAATAAAAACATATTTATAGCTATATGAATGATAACTTTATGTCAAAGTGTAATGCTGGAATGCAAGTTATGGTGTTAATAGGTTTGAACTCCCTAAAACTATAGACTCAAGTGCTGGCAAAGTAAGCACAGATGTTTTATCTTTCCAGGACAGACCAGTTAAATTCCATAAAATTTTCCAGATGAGATGAGACTTCAGAAACTTCAGTTCTTGCATGTACATATTTAATTGTTCTATATTTCTTACTGCTTTTTCTGTAAGAAAAATAGCTTTATACACACAATTAAAACCACCCTTACAAAGTACTGATGAGTGAAATTTGTCTCCTGTGCATTTAAAATGTAAGGCAAAGCTGAGTATCTCTGTGATTCAGCACATGGTATACTGGCAAACCTCTCTTAATAAATATATGTGCATGTGTGCTTGAGCTTGTAAATTAATATTATGACAAGAACATTTCTAAATGGTCCCATAGTTGTTTGGTTAGTCTAATTTGTAGGTTGGAGTGAAAGAGTTGGACAAAAAAAAAAAAATCAGCAGTTTTTTGGGAGATGTGGGGGCCATCTAGAATTCAGACTAATTAGTGTATCTTCAGTTACAGAATACCATGAAACCGAAAACATTTTTAACACACTGTTATATCTCTATAACGATTATTCATTCACAGCTCTACTTTCTGTTTCCGTTTTGCTACCATCTTTGGGTTACAGGACCTTACCAAGGAATCGCTGGTTGGGTTCCCTTCAGTGAAAGTAAGCTGACTCATACCACGTGATTTCTGGGGCGTGAAACATTATGTTTTACCTACATAAGGATTCATCCACCTTACCAAATTGAACCTCTGCTTCTAGCGACAGATGCAGCCTGTCCTGCAGTGGGCAGTGCCCTCTTGGGCATCTGGAAATCCCAGCAAGGGGCTACAGGGCTCACACAGAGCAACTCTGTGGTGCACACACAGAGAAGCTGTTGTTCTCATATTTATATTCTCCAGGGTGTGCGAGACTACCTGTTCAAGCAAACAACACATGAGAGCTACCATTTTTGGACCATATGATGCCAGTAGGTCTGCATCAGCATGAAAATATAACTGAGCTTCATTTAGAGGTTACTTCTTTCAAGAAGAGTCAAGTCTTTCTTTGCCTTTGATGTGGCCGTGATCACATTCTTAAACAAACTTGATGTCCTAATGTTAGCTAAAAACTCATGTTAATTTCTTGAAGAAAATATTTGTCCCCATGTTCCAGGATGCCTTCAGAGTACCCTCCAAATGAGGGTTACCTCATAGACAATTTGCAAATGTTGTCGTCTTTTTTTCTTTTGCAGATTGGCTCCCTGGGTATGCCGTGATGGGTACAATCTCCTGTTCATTGCTCTCCGGCCATAAACTCTGTATACAGTTCAATTGCCAAAGGCCCAAAGCTGCTACCACTCTGCCAAAAAAAAAAAAAAATTACTGATATTTCTGCCAGCTTCAGTCCTAGAGGATTAAATAACTGTGCCCAACTCAGTCTGAAATTTAGAAAGTTCATATTGGTTTGGATATGGGACTGGAGTCAGGTCTTGACCTGGTAGAAATTGTTCTATAGATCTAAAAATACCTCCTATGGATCTTTTTAATGGACCCTCTAGCTTCTTAACATGCAGATATTCTCCCATAATTGATCTCAACTGGATGAACAACAATGAATTGTAACGTTACATTGGAAAATTCTTAAAACACTCCAGATGGTTGTAAATTAGGAAAGCTGGTGTTGACTGCTGGCACTGAAAGTGAATATTTGACTTTAGGACATGACTTTAACCTTTTAAATCCATGTATTAAATAAGAGTAAACTCACCCAGACCATTGGGATTTTGATAGGCTCAGAAACTCCTTACTGTTTGCAAAGCTCCTTTTGGATTTTGGCAAGAAAATACTCTAGAAATCGAATGTGTTATATTATAATGATATCTTGGACAATTTCAGGTTCTTGAATATCTAAAATAGTTGATGAAGATGAATGAGCTGATTAAACAAAGGGCAGCTTAATATAGCTCTGTGGTGAACATCACCAGTAATGGAAGAGGAAATGCACAAAAGTACACAACATTTTAATTGAATGTTAGAAAAATATACATTTATTAAAAGGTTATTGTGCCTGATCATGCCAATGTTCTTTGCAATTTGTTATAGCTTTTGAATAGTCCTCTGACAAAGGGATGTTATTGCAAAATGCTGTAAGAAAAGACGGCAGATTTTACTGATTTTTTGTGATCCCCACTGAAGACTACCCATCATTCTAGACAAATAGGAGGGGAGGAAACAGGCTGAAGAAAACAAGATAAAGAACAAGATGTTCTATACTTTTAAGTCCCAAAGATACTGGCCTCTGTTCTGGGCAGGTTAAAGAAACTAACAGACTATCAGTGGGCATCCGTTTTCAGGGATTTTTAGGTGACAGTTTAGTATCTTTATTCCAGACTGACTGACAGAGCTATTTGAAGATGTCGTATTTTTAAAAATTTTTTAAAAAAAGAAAAAGGCAAAAAGCAGTCTGTTGTCACAGAGGTTGCAGCTGATTTTGAATTTGTGCCTTAGGCCAGCAAGAGATAAAAACCAGAAGCAAATAAGGAGGCCTGGGACAACTTGGTGGGACAGGAGACAGCTACTACCTAGATGGGAGTGGGTCCATCAGATGGGTCTGATGCAGCACAAGGAGAAAGAACATCAAGAACAGAACATCTGGTTGTGGCAAACAGAGCTGGCAGCCCCAGGAAAATGGGCTACCATCCTTGAGTTATAAAATGGTTTTTGAGGTTTTGATGATAGTGGAGTGAAAGCAGAGGTGTAGGAAAGAACTCTGGTCTGCAACAGTGAACAACATTGTCAATAACCTCTGAGATATAACTACCCTTAATTGTTATATAATGTGAAGGAAGCAATGTGTTGCATATTGTGCATCTCATATGTATAGCTGACATGATAACCTTATCAGGGATAAAAGCAGTAAGAAAATCAGTACGTTTTATCAAATTATACTTTTAAAAATATAGGTATCATGCCCATATCTGCAGTGTCTTAGTTCTTTTTGATATCAGAGAACTACCAGTTGATGCAAAGCTGCTTGAATAGTCACTGTTTTCCACTAAAATATTGAGTGAAAAGGAAACAAACAAGCTAATAAATAATGATCAAAATGTCATCTCTGCAAAAAAATATTTTCTTTATGATGACTTTCTTCTTCTGTCTTTGATTCAGCTTTGTTTTTCTGAGTTTTCAAAGATTTTCCCAACATGAATTCCACCTTGCTAAACTCTGTAAAGCTTTCTCCATGTGTGGAAAGTGTATGGTTCTACTAAATATTGCAGATTTTATATTTTTTTATTAAGGCTTGAATGTTTTTCTACTATGAGATTACGTTGTCATAATATTGTCATGTCACAAAACATGTAATTAAAAAATCTTATATCTGTGGAGGGACACACTCTACCTTTCCTTTACACCTGTAATAATTCACTATTTTGTTGCAGTCTTTGGGATTGTTCCAATTTCCATTGGTGTAAAACAAACAGAATTTGACCTAGTGGGCCATATTTATTCCTACTATAATTCCACATAATTTATTGACTTAGCCTAAGGGTGAATTTATCCTTAAATATAGTAACATTTGCTTTTTCTGTAGAGCTGAATTTTGAAAAGGTATTCCAAAAGCAGTGTTTCTTTTCATTACAGCAGACAGTAGCTGAGATTTCCCTAACAATACCAGAAATAACAACAATTTTGCTTGTTCTTGCCTCATTGCATTTCAACTTTAAAACAGCTTTTCTCAGAAGATGGCTTTTTCATAATCTGATTTATAGTGATTCCAGGCACTTGACTGAAAGCAAAAGGGGGAGGGGGAAAAGAAACAGAGTCTGCAGGGCAAAATCAACTAGGATTCAGCTCTATTTATAAACAGAAACACCATAATATGATTCCTTCATTAGCAGTTTTCTCCTTGCCAAAATGACATTATGACCAGTTACAAGGTTTGAAATTAATTATAAAACATTCAAAGGAAATTAGTCTTTACTGGTCTATTCAACTAGATCAGTCACTACAGCATTTTATTTCTATTGGGTGATCTATACAGTAGCTTGTTCTTGTAGGACCAAAGTGTCAATGACATTGCCCATCATTTTTAACAATGATGTGCCAAGATAAACTCCTGCTGTATGTTACAAACTGGATAGGAATACTAATAGAATACACTTGCTTGGCGTTCTTCACCTTTCATATGCTGTACAAAGAAAAAATCCTGAATTCTCACAAGGCTTTTGTGAAGAAGGGAAATACCAACTACACTATTCCAGGAAAAGGCTGTAGCTGCAACTATGTGTATTTTTATGGTGTGATATTTTTAACACGTAGTGGATCCTTAAAACACCTCCTCCTCCCAATTATCTATGTTGTTATCCAGACAGTGGTTCAAAAGGACAGGAAAATACTTTAAAATACAGAAATATAAAAGCCTTCAGAAGCTTCATACGTGGCTGTCACAAATCCGCTCTAGAGGATTCCGCTGGAAAATATTAGTCTTTTCTTAGAAACAAAATGATAGTGTATATAATACGGAGTGTCTAAGCTGAAAATATAATTAGTGCATTCATAAATGTACACACCGATGATTTTCTTGTTATTACTACAATTAATATTTTAACCATTCCAAGCTGCGCATAGAGCATGGAAATTTTTCAAAGCAGGTTTTTACTTGCAGAACACATTGTCTTGATATTGTCTGGTTTCTCCCTCCTGAAAGGGCAGACAGGAGTAAAAGGCAAAAAAGTAAATCTTGCACAAGCTCAGGGTCATATTTTCAAGTGCTGTAGATGCATATGTGTGGTTAGTATCTTTTTTTGGGATGTACCGGGACAGATCAATTCAGACTACAGTATCTTGCCATCTTTATTTATAGAAAAGGCACAAAGACAATTAAAATCACATCAATACAGAGCCTGCCCTGATAACATCAAAGGTATTTCGTGTGTAGGAATCAGATGTGAGTCCAAATGGGGACTGGACGCTGCCTTAGCAGGAATAAAAAAGGAAAACACTGTTAGATTTGGAAACAAACATTTACATCTTCTCCCAGTTTTTTTACCTGGGATTTGTAAACTATGAACATCTTTCTCCCTCTACAGACTAGTTCCAGGCACACCTCCCATCATGAGGGTATTGGTGAGGCAAAAAAATCCCCAACACAGAGAGAAATGGGGAGGAAGGGGAGGAAGGGGAGGAAAGGGATTAAGCATGCATCACATTAAAGATTCTTGGATTCAAAACTAATGGAATATGTTTTAAGTTCATCCTCAAGAAAAAGCCAGAGAAATGCAGACACCTGCCTACCTGACTGCCTCACATATCAGATATATTAACACTGTGAATAGTGAAACATAACACACTCATGAACACGTTGCTGTATGAAAGTCACTAACAGACCACTATCATAGCTGTTCCAGCATTTAAAGTAATTTGTGGGAACTTCAGTTGATAAAAGAAACTTCAGTTGGCTGACATTTATGAAAAATAATATCCTTTCAGTATTTCATATTGGTAGAACAGAATATTAGCTATTATCACACAAAACACTCCAGAGGAGGTAAGCATAGATATAAAAGCGTTGAGCTGCTTTCTTTGTCTTTCCCAGAGACATATCCTGAAAATGGATGCTATGTCCAAGCGTGCTGTTCTGGAAGAAGAAACACATTTTGTATATATTAAGACTTGAAATTTCTCTGTTTCCCCTCAGAATATGAACATATGCCAAGCTTTTTGCCCTCTTCATTCCTATCATGGCAAGCATATTAAGCATTTGTCATTGTATTATAGAATGCAGCATAATTTTCTAGTTGCAGCATAAAATACAGGAACTCCTTGTTATTCAGGCTGCAAATCACACATTTGGGAAAGAAACACAACAACCTTTAGGGATGAATTAATGCTTCTGGTGCTAGGGTATTAGAAGTGCAGTCAATATAAGATCCCTAAACAATTCTGTACAGGTCCCAGATTTTTTTCTCAAGTTCCTTACAGTTTAATAGCTTAATTCTAAGACTCATTGCAATCTAGTGGGAAAGAGGAGACATTTCATTTGTGCATCCAACACCAGTCATCCTGCTGGACACTGCAGTCCAAAGATTATAGGGGTAAGATAGTCATCTGCCCAGGATATAAAAAAAAAATCATGGATATGTTTCCAAATAAAAGGTGAAAGGCAATTCTCAATGCCAGGGCCACAGTCTCCCAGAGGCTGTGGAACTTCCCCCTTTTCCTTTAGGGAAGGACTACCTCTATCTCCCTCAAGTTCTTTCTGGATACTTTATCCGTTTATATCTGTATGTAAAAAATAATTGATTAAAAAAAAAAATTAAAGAGCTGTCTGAACAGAAGAGAAACAAAACAGGAATGGCATGAGTTAGGTTTAGATTAAACAGTTACTGTACTGAAGCAGGGAAAGTTACAGCTGTGACAGCACGCAGCAGAGAAGAAAAGAGCCATTTGAAAGTAATCAATAACTATAAAGTGCAGAGCTGAAGTCACAGAGAGAGAGAAGAATGAGGATACTTCCTATTAGGAGCTGTAGCTATAGGTACGACAGAGACAGTGACCATCCATCAACAACTTGCTAATAGGGTAGAGAAACAAGATGGTTTTCTTACATGCAACCAGCTCCAGCCAAAAGGCATTTTGGGTTTCTCATTACAAAACGTGACTTACGTGATAGTAGAAATAATTTGCACATGGTCAGGAAGTGTCTAATAACTAGAGCTTTACGTCCCACTCCCAAAACAGACTGGAATCTCTGGTAGGAGACACATCTGAGGCACCGCCAATAACTGATCTGGGGATGGGGCATGCCTCTGGGAATCATTTCTGCATCGGTTTTAAATAAACCCCTCACATGCTGGGTAGTAAACATTTATCTCAGATTGGCAGGAAAGAGTTCAGCTGAAACTGCCAAGTAAATCAAACCAGGTTTATTAACTTGTAATAAATGACATATGTGAACAGAATCAGGTGAGAAGAAAAGAATTAAACAGCAAAAGGGGCACCTACTGTACTATGAGCAGCTGTATAGTTCGGGAGCTTTTATAAATTATACCATATTGGATTTCAAACAAGGCCACCAAATTTACTCAGCACAACACTGATGAATTCAGCAGGAAATGAGAGATATTACTGCAGTGTAAAAAGCACTGCAACCCAACCTGCACAGACCTTCCCCTTGCATGGAGCTGATTGTGTTGCTCATTTAGTAAGGGCATCTCAAAGCAGTGAGCCAGGTGCCACACTCCCACTGAAAGTACCTCCCTTAGAGCCCTTTGACAATACAAACTCTAACAGTTAATGTGGCTTTATTTAACAAACCCCCTTTTTTGACATGTTGTTTTTTTTTTCCCTGCTGAGTTCTGCTTGCACAATCCTGATCTGATTGTATTACAGCTTCTGCTTTCAAACCTGTTTTTGTAGTTGATGGAAGGAAAAGCACTAATATTACACGAATGGAAACTGCAGGTAGAGTTCTTCCATTGCCAGTTTTTAATTGGTTTGTGTTTGGCCTGAATGTGTATAATAAATACCTTACGATAAGAAATGTTTTGGGTAGTACTTTCTTGTTTAATCCACAAGGCTTGATTTGGAGTTAAGGGAGACTAGAGAAAGGGTTCTGGTCAATCATTTCTTGCTTTTCTTTTTTTTCTCTTTTTGTACACTAAAATCAAGGTACTAACAACCTGAAGAATTTAATAACTTAAATAGAACCAACTATGTAACTAAAATTAAGAGAACTGTGAAAATTGCCCCAAACCTAAAAAGGTGACAAGAAAGCAGTAGAGAAATGCCGTGTTTCAATGTGTTTCTGTCTTTCTGATGGCCAGTTCAGAGCTCTGACAATCTAAACAAATGGAATACAAAGAGGCAGTAACATTAAGCCCACTGTTGGGTTTATGTGTTCCCGAAATACTTGTGCATGTTGCTTTATAGATGATGATAGCATCAACCTTCACACACAAAAGACATGAGTGTTTACTCTTTTTTTTACAGAAGACCTGTGTGCAAACTGGAAATTTTTTGGTTTTTTTCTGTGAAATGGATGTTGTTATGAGATGTTGGAGATCTATTTCAGCCTTAGGTGCCAAAAGGGAATTAGTTATAAATCGGGAGTCTCCTCCAGCAGGGAAGAAGCTCGCTACATGTGTGTTGCATGGTCAATAGGCCGTGACCAGGAGAGACGCACATTCCTCTGAATCCCAAAGGTAGCTCTTCTATTCATCTCAGCCCGCACAATGTCCTAGCCAGAGAGACAGCTGTGCACAAAAGCAAAGGCAAAAAGTAATTACAGTCCCTGATACACTAGGAAGTGACAGGAGGTTGCAGGGCCTGTCAGCCTTCTTTGGTGAGTCAACAATCACGGTGGTGCTCGACAGCCCTGCTTGCTGCATGGGGCTGAAATCAAATCCCAAGGTGCTGCATAGCCTGCCCAGCTCTGCTCCTGAGTGACATATTCTGCAACACCAGTGGGCACTCAGCGCCCGTCTGCCCTAGGAAATACTCTGTGCCTTGCCAGATCTTCCACCAGAAAGCAATTAATCAAGGCTTAAATAAATACATTATTTGGACATCACTTTTGTGGAAGAAATCTGTTTTGATCAAACTGAATTTTTTCTTTATGATGTACTAATTCAGAGAGATATTCCATTTTGTCTCAAGATTTTTACTCTTCATACTTCATGTTCTTCAAAGATTACTTTACGGAAATATTTTGGTACTCTCTTATAAATTACCTAACCTGCTTTGTCTGGGTCACTTTAATGAAGCTCAGTGAGAATATCTCTTCACATATACCTGACCACATGTAGCTGTCTGTCTGGATTTATTGCTCAACTTAGTTTGGCATGCAGAATTTACATGAAAAGAAAGAGGTTCTTGCCTTTTTATCAGCCCTCCTAAATCACAAAACAACTATTAAACTGCAAAAGGTTAATGAAATCCAGACTTGTCTGTCAGATTACAAAGTGGGAAAAAAATGTCAATTGCTGTTACTTAAAAATGTCATTAGCACACCTGTTTAATTATGTATGAGGGACATGGTTATCAGACAGCCTCTTGGCTGCCATAATATGAGCAAAGGAAAATTTTTAAGAGTGAGCCTGGAAGCCCTTGACTAATCCCCTGGCCCCACTTGCTGCCTCGCTTCCATGCCAGCACACAAACACACATACATACACCATGATCATTGTTGGGAAGTTTGAATTAGAAAGATATACATAAAGTGAAACAAACAAACACAAAGATTCATAATGGAGTAACATGGAGGAATGAACTGAAGAGTGTGCAGATGAGGAAAAGGGAAAGAAAGCCAAGGAGGAGCAATGCTCAAGAGAAAATGTAAGGAGCGGGGATTGGGTCTCCTCTTCTGTGGCTTCTGAACTTCATCTACCTAAAACAAGACCTGACAGATGCCAGACCCTTACCCTGAGCGTGATGAATATGTATAATTTTCTGATTTTCTTGAGAGCTACCTGGGTCAGCTCTTTCTGTTGCCAGCCACTGGGGACCCTAATGCACAGGAGGGACACAAGAGAATCGTACAAAAATGGTACTAGGCAAAGCAGGGATTTATAGCCATGCCTTTATGGTCAGTCATTTATGAAACAAGCCAGATAAGTTTGGAAAATTGCTGTTCAAAGCTTGTGGCTGGAAATGGCAGTTCCTCACAATTTTGCTTCTGATCTCAGGACATTACGTGGGGACTATGAACCTACTGGGACTAAAGCAGAAAAATACCTGCCTGCCTACCTGCTTGATCCAGATAATGTTCCTTCAGATTTGTCCACCTCGATGCACGTGGGCAGTCAGTACTGCTTCCGTGCAAGACCGCTCACTGTGCATAGCAGCATTAGGCTTGCAGCTATTGATGGGGGTTTCTGGAGAGGTTGAGTGGTTTACATTTGCCCAAAGCAGGAGGGCTACATTTCTGACTGACATGAAATTTTGCAAGCAGACAGGTTTTGTTTTTAGAAGTTTAGTTTCCTTACCACAGGAAAACCAACAACTTCAGATAACAAGACCACAGAAATGGTTATTACCCTTGCTTTGGAAATTCAACATTTTCAGGCTTCAGAAGATTTCAGTACTTCTTAAATCCATTTCTCTGCTATTTTTCAGCTTCCCACTACTATGCTGCTCCCTCTCCTGTATCAGAGGGAACAGCAGCGATTCCTGGCTTTGCTGGAGCCTGGGTTGGTTAACTTCCTAGATGCACTGGGAAGCTCCTGTGTCTAAGCAAGGCTTGCAGACTTTAAAATGTATTCATTTAAAAGGTGAGGAGCTGCCTGTAGAAGTATTTCTTGCCAAATGGCAGATTCGAATCCTGAATCTGACTTCTGTCCCAGCTCCAGATGATGTTTCCCAGTGTAACTCTGTTTTCGGTTGCTTTTGGTTATTATCAAGCTTAAAAGATACACAATGAGTAAGGCTGAAAATGCAAATCACCTAGCCTAGATGCTGCTAAAAAGGATCATAACAATGGCCTGACAGCATTTTTGGAATTGTGACATACGTGTAGAATTGCAGCTACTGCTTGGGGCCATAGCTGCTGTCAGCTGCGTGAGTCATGGTGCCACTGCTGTCGGCACAGGGGAGCTCTCTTGCTGCAGCCCACTTTTGCACTATAGTTTACACACAGTCCTAATGTATTTTCTGGACTGGGCAAAAGGTGCTGATCTGCTGCAAGGATAGCCCATCTGTAGTTCTTGCAACATTCCCAGTGAGTTGTAGTTTTCACTTAAGCGACTAGAACCACCTGGTCATTTTTTGACAGACTCGATATTGAAATAGCTTCAAAGATAGACTTCTTTATGGAGGAGAGGATGAGAAGATTGTCTTCCAAAGGTTATTATCTCATTGGAAAACAATCGCAGAAATCTACTATATATCTTTTGAATTTCTCTGTTTTAGAAAACCTGGGTGACTCTAGGGTCAGGCTATTTTCAGTGACAGCTGGTTTGCAGGATCACCATGTGATACCACCTGGCCCATTTTCTGCCAGTGATCGGAAATCCTGGTGAGTTGGCCTTTGGAACGTTTTCATTGTAACTGGAGAGAGCCATTACAGCTTTGCTATTCAACATGCTCATCTTGCCTCACTGGGTATGCTATGAAAATACATATTGGCCTGTTTTTTCTTCTTTTCCATGTAGCAGCTCTTACCCTTTTTGGCTATGTTTTTCTAAGGAGAAATGTTATTGTATAGGATTACATATTGTACTGTAGTATATAGTATTATTTTAAAGGCTTTTGTTTCCCAGTTCCACCCAGCCAGCATATCTTTACTTTTTATTGGTAGAAAATACATGTTTTGCACTTATGTAAAATTAGTATTTTGTCTTTTGAAGCAAATTCGATGGTGTGTCTATAAGTGGGTATTCTTAAGCAGAATGTTAGAGTCTTTGAGAACCTAAATTTCCACAAGGTCAATACTTGATTCTGTGTTAAAATGGGTTTTCGGTCTGAGAGATTAATGTAGGGAACAGATAAATGTCTTAGGCAAAGGTGGAAAGAACACCAGTTGCCTGAATACCAGGTTTCAGCAAGGAAAATATGGGACATAAACACCAGATCCTCATTCCTCCTTACCACTAGTACAGTATTATGCTCTGCTCAATAGTAAATCTCACTGATTTAGATAACAAACAGCATAGATCTTGATTGATGATAACATTTAACATAAATTGTATGCCAGTCATCAAAAACAGTAGTTTGGTCTCTCAGTGTTTCAAGGTTTTATTCCTTGATTTCTCTAGAAAGTTCAATTGTTAATGTGATTGTACATTGAGGAGAGAAATTATGATTCGTGTAATTCTCATAATTCTGTGTCTTCTCATCTCTTGTATTTTCTGGGAAAGCTACATCACATGATAACTGCAGCAACTCCTTTTCAGTAAGAAAGGGTCCTTTTGAGATTTCATAGTCAAAGCATACAAAGGAGCAGTGTGCTGAGTATTCTCCTCTTTCCAACTTCAGTTGCTATATTTATCTTCTCAAGTCCTTTGGATATGAACATAGTAGAAGTAAAAACTTCCAGAAATAGGGTTTTCACTTTATCAACTCAACCGGTGTATGATAATATGCATAGGTTGGGTGTGAGTCCTTTTCTTTCCTTCAGTGCTCCTGTTTGGGGAAGAAAATGTTCCTGCTTTGGGTAATAACTATTTTGAGCTCTGGCACAGAACTCAGATTCTTAAGAGATCATTTATATTACAAAAGCTTGCTCTGTACTTCCTCAGTGCTTGGAGGCACATTTCAGCTTCCAAACCAAAATCTTTTTATGGTTTTTGAAAATAAATCAGGGGTTTTACTCAGAGCTTTAAAAAAATAAAAAAAAAAAAGCAAAAATAAGATACCATTCTTTCTGAAACACTGAGAAAGTTGGTCCACCCTTCTATACTTTTCAAACTGTTCTCTGAAACATATTTGACCCTCACACAGTGCCTGTGTAAAAGGGATTGTATTTCTTAAAGCCAAATGTGAAAATGATTCATAACATCCTATTCAAGATGACAACTGGGCTTATGGTCTAGCTAACTACATATCTATTTCCAAATGTACTAAATTTAAATGGATGTAATCATAGTATTTAGTACATACGTGATGTCGCATGATGGCTAGACAGATTAGATGCATTCTTGCCATAGAAGGGTTTAGCACATGGGGCTGCTTTTGCTCATACAGTTAAACCTCTGTTTGTTCAGCCTTTTTGAATAGATGTTCAGTCCACTTGTAGGCCAGGGACTGTTCTCAATGAAGCCAATGAAAAATTCACTCAAAATTCAAGGGTGCAATACAGTATATGTCTCTTCATATTATGAAAGGGTTTTCTATTCTATTGCCTGAAAGCAGAATTTTGATCTTTAATATTGATTTGGTAAATTTGCAAGTATTCTATTTGACCTTCCATAAAAGATGGTGTATTTCTCTGTTTGAGTTGTTGTGTTATCAAGGTGCAAGTCTGTTTGTCCTTCTTAAATGACCAGAGGAAAGAATGAACCTCCTGTATTACAGATAAATATAGTTAAATGGGACAAAAATAGCAGGGAGGAAAACAGTTTGGAAGTATTTTAAGACAACCTTTCTTTTCCGTTGTTAGTGTTTGATTCCCATTATTTTAATTGACTTAAATAATTGATATGTATTCAGTGTGATGCTTTGAATTACGTTTTTAAAGTTCTTTCTTGATGCTCTTATGTGCTTTCAGTTTTTGAGAAAGGCACTGACTCTACCAGTGAGTACTCTGTTCCCAATGAATTGTGTGAGCTATATATGCCATGAAAAACTGCCCCTCAGTAAGCAGCAAGCCCTGCTGCTCTGCAAGATGTGGCTGAAGATACAAGAAGGAAAAAGCAAGAGCAACACAAGAAAAGGAGAATAAACCACCCAACAGCTCTTACATATTACACTGGGGAAAGGTGCTTAGGGAGGAAGCTGAGATGCTGCAGAAGCCCTTTCAGGAAAAGCAAATCAATGGGAGTGATGGATAACTTGTCTGCAATCTATATTTAGGGAAAGACAAAGTGTACAGATGAACTGAGAAAAAATTTGTAGGAGGAAATTTAGCCCCTCTAATTAAACTGAAAGATCACATCATAGGCTTGATTTTGCCCCTATTTGCTCTGGTCAATAGTTCCTTACTTTGAGTATCCCATGAGGTTTAGTATGACTGGAGCTCTGTATGAACCCGGATGGCCCAAGCAGCTCTGTCTAGCAGATGGCAAGTAAAATGCCATATACCATTTTGTATTTTGCATGCAAATAATCAGAATCACTTTACCAGCCGGGAGACAGCTATGAGTAGAAATATTTAGATGTTATGCAACAGATTTAAAATAAGGAATAGCCTTTCTCTGTATCAACATATGCCTTCGTCCATTTCTCAGGAGTGTTTTAAATAAAACAAAAACTATGTGTTCTTCTGGGAAAATCTTTCTTACTCTGTTCATTTTCTACACCTATTGTCTAAGTAGCTCCTACCCGCTGTTCTCAAGCATCTCAAGGCCTGCATGTGTGCAAGCCAGGTTACTGCTGGGGCAAACCAGCGCATTAGATGCCTGCACATCCCAGCAGAACAGGCTCTGTACTTCCAGCTGAACCAGACTGAAAGAGGTGTGAATTACGTTTCTAATATTATTACTTTATTGACTTCCACTTGGGAACTGTTCATCGGAGCAAGAACACCTGAATGACAACAGAGACTGATCTGAGAACTGCTACAAAACATCTGCAAGAAACTGAAACAATATCAGTTAAAGAAATGCACTGCTGGTAGGCACAAGGCATTGTAAAACATGCGCCTTCGAAATTCGTTAGTGATTCAAAGTCATGGCAGGAGGGAAGTGACAGTAGTTGTTCAGGCTATAGTGCAGAACGGTCATAAATTGGTCAGGAAAAATTAGTCTGGTTTTCTCTCTCTGTTTCTGTTTTGGGCATCTGTGTGGGATTCCCTCCCACACACACAGTCCTTGCTGCTGCTGGTGGCTAGGTAGGAAATACAAGTGGAGACACCTTTGTGTGAGAGATAGATGCAGCTGCAAATGTGTCACTGCTGAACCATCTGCACATGACTCATAACTGCTTAAGTTAGAGGAAGTTTGGAAAGAAAACTCTTGGTGCAATTTATAAATAAAAAGATTTCCTTTTTACGTTACTCTTCTCTCACTGCTTTGGTGCTCCACAGTTCTGCTTATTCTGCATGTCAGGGGCAAAAGGTGTGCTAAGGGTGTTTTCCCTTCTGAAGACAGCAATTTATGTGTGAAGTAATCTGAATGAAAAAGTCTCATTTTTGTTAGGATTTTGATACATGAGAGTTTTGCTTTCCAGTGTTAGTTTGCAGGTATCCTGAATTGTTGCTATCTCGGTTTTGGACCATTTTATGAAATGAATTAAATGAAAGAGGTCACCTGGATCACAAAGCCATCATCTAGCATTTCAGATGTGCAAATTCTAAAAGTATTTTAGAAATATGTTTGGTGGTTTAGTTTTTGTTTATTTGTTTGTGGGGTTTTGTTGTTGTTGTTGTTTGTTTGTTTTATTTGGTTGCTTGCTTACCTTTTTTTTTTAATTTCAGCACAGGTATAGAGTAGCTAGATGCTGTGCAAATGTCTCTATGGTATTTGGCAAGGTACCTAAACACTGGCCAGTGCAGATCTATTTTTTAAGATTACTGGGTCCTTAGAGCACAGGCTGCTATTTATCTCCCAGTGTATGGCTGATAACTGTGGACACATATTTCTAAGCTAATAGGAAAAGACTACAGGGAAAAAAATATTTTCCTGTAGCAGATGTGCTCCAAAAAACAGTGGGTGTGACTGTAAAATACCTGGATCTCATTTGTGTATTGATATCTGGCCAAGATGACAACATGGGACTGTGACTTAGAGCAACATGACACTTTACACTGTTTCTTAAGTCTGAAAGACAGACCTGTGCTCACCTACTTCTAAGTCCCATCAATATCCACTTTGTCCTGCTATTAGGATGGTCCATTTGTGATACTATCTCATGCACTGGTAACAGAGAAATGTAACTGTAAACCTGTGCATCAGGTGAACATTAACTCTTCTGCATAATCCATACAAATAAAATGTGATATGTCCCATCTCAAGTTAGATATGTCCTTGAAACATCGAGGTCAGTAGCAATATTGCTTTGTGCTTCGTGTATGATCAGTGGAGAGGAACAATCATCTGCAGGAGGCGACTGTGGTCTTCACATCTGAATGCCCTACAGAAATACTTGTCACTCTCCATTGCCAGCAATTTAGGTACTCCTTTTCCAGAGATGGTTCTTCAAGAATTTGGAGGCCAACATGACTATAAAACCTGAGGTGCTGTTGCAAGTGGGAAGGAATACCACTGAAACCTTTCTGAAATATTCAGTATATTTTCAGTGACTGAAGCCTGAGAATTGCAAATATTTATTTCTAAATGGCAGAAAAAGACTCAAATAACTACCCCCACATTTCAAATAAGGTGTCATTCTCTTCCCTTAAAAAGTCCTTTCACACTGTTCTTTTTTCTGACTTCACTGAAAACGATCATCTGAGGTACTTCAGTAGAGGAATGAGAAGAATGAGGTGCTCACTGTAACACATTTAAACGAAGATATGCTGGATACATGCTTCCCTCAGTGATTCACTTGTAGCTATAAGAGAACACACAGGAGACATTAGTGAGAGAACACACAGGAAACATTAGTTTCTCTGTACATCACTTTTATACTACAGTGTGTTACCTACTGTGGTAGGTCATTTGAATAAATGGGATTTTGTCTAAAGACCTGTTCTTGAATGATTTATAGGAAGGTATTAATGGTTTCTTTGGCACATTGTACTGCTTGCTGTGTGCTTCTCATGTTGCAGGTTAGGGAGCTGCTGAATCTGGCAAGCCAGCAGAGATGAAGCTGCTGCAGCTCCATGTCCCATGTCCAACCAGTAATGGGGATGAGCACATATTCCCAGTAGACACACACACAAAGAGCACACATATTCATCGCATATATGCACATATACACAGCCACCCACACAGAGAACACAGAAATGTCTCTGTGTCCTCACAGGCCAGGCTCTGCCAGGCCCCGTGTGCCTGGGGTGGGCGGCAGGGCAGTGTGAGAGAGGCCGGCACCGTGCCGAAGGAGGCTGGAGAGAGGGTTTCAACTATCGGAGTGTGAGATGTGATGGGTCTTCAAGTCTGATGGCTCACCCTCAACTATGTTTTCATCCATGCTTGTTGAGTAACCAGCTACTGACCTCCTTTTAGCTCCCATTTATTCAGTCAGCACTCTGACAGGGATTCCAGCGTGTGAGGAGTCACACAGACCATGCAAAGATGAACTGAACAAATAATAAAAAGATAACTTGGGAGACTTTACTGAACAAGAATCTGCGTAGCCTCTATCTGCCTTCTTGTTATTCATTGCTTATATATGCTCTAACAACTGAAAATGTGGTGTGTATAAATATTTTAAGAGAGCTCATGACTACCAACATCAAGGAGTGATTCTGTCATTCACCTTTTGCTGAGGCAGAAGTAAGGTTTTTTTAACAACAGCTTGTTTGTAACAATACCTACCGCTGCAGGTGCTGAAGCTCTGCCCATGTAAGAAGTATTATCTTTTATTTCAATTCTGATGCATGAGGTGCATCCAGAAAAAGGAAGCCACTTTCCAGCGTTGCCAGATGAAGCACTTGCAGTCATACCTCCAGTGACAAGGCAACATCAAGTGACTTTTTAAGTGACTGACCACAAAGCAGAAGTGCTTTAATTAAATCCAGCTTTGATTAAGCACTTGAATAGTCACCACAATCAATTTATGAATAATCCAGGGATCAAAGAGAATCACAAATATGATTGGTTGAATCCTTCCAAGTAATGAATATATCAATATAAAGCAGGATCAGGAAGAATTTGTGAACAGAGAAGAGTGTTAAATCTGTCTGTTAACTGGTCATAGCGAGTAACGTGACCAGCTCCAATAAGGGAGAAGAGCTTTTTCAAAACAGAAAACTCCTCTTTTTCTGCATGATCTGAAAGACATCCAAGAGAGTTGCATTCAAAAAGCATAGTTGAAACAACCCTGTGAAGAACATATCAATCCTGCTAGCAACACTGGCAGCTGATGGGAATTACTGGGCTGAGGTCAGAAGGATGTAGCTGTGCTGTAATGAAGAGCCGCAGGGCAGAGCTGTCAGGGGACCCTTCCTAAACAGTCCCATGGTGGCTCTGGGCAGGTTTTGGGGATGCCCCTTAGCCCGGGGGAGCATAACGTGAGGCTTTTGGAGCTTTGCTTCGGTTCACCCTTAGTCAGTGTGCTCTTTCTTCCTCATGCTCCTCCTCCAGTCTTAGCTGGATTTCAGGGGTAATGATTAGTAATGAAACTAATGTGTTAAGGACTGAATTTCATTCTACAAACTCCTCAGGCATTTCCATTGCCGTGGGGCAGCACAGGACACCCAATGCAGTATGAAGATTAGAAAATCACGGACAGAGCAGTGTGTGTGGGACAGAGGCAGAAGTGAGGCATTTCTAACTTCTGAGCTGATTTTCAAATGGATCAGTGTATCTGGACTATCCACAAACAACATTGTCAAAATTTTATTTTTTTGCAAACAAAACCCCTTCTCACTCTAACAGGAAACATACAACCCACTAAAGAATGAAAATGCACCACCATCCAACAGATCATCCAAAAGAAACAACAAAAATCCAAAACAAGTTTTATCCCACAAAGAGAGGAGAGGCAGAGACACCATGAAGGCCATTAGGGCATACTTTCTGGCATACGCAAGCGTGAAAATAACAGCTCCTGAGGTCTGAAATTGCCAGCAGGTATCTCTGGATGATATCAGATACCACCAAATGCATAATACTTCCGGATGAAAGCGTATAACTACAGAAGAAATATGTTCCAAGATAGATCCCTGGCAGAACTTTGAAATTACTTAGCACTGGAAACGCTGTAGGTATTTAGACACTGAAACAAAAGCCTCAGGTCAGATGTCTAAGATGCCTTTGGGAGGTACAGCTGTATGAGGTTATGAAGGAAAAGTAAATCACTGGTCAGCAGTTATAAACAGATTGCTTTTGACCACACCAAGACAGTTTTACTGCTCTATTACAAACCTGGGATGAGCTCTTGTTTTTATTGTATGTTTTGTTTTTTTAAGATCTAGGTTCAAAGTTTGCAATTGTAGTTTTGTCAGAGCCAGAAAGACTTCTGGAAAAAAATACAGGTGAATTTCCTGTTCCCAGAGATTGTGAGAATCTGTTTTATTTCTGTAAAAAATTTTTTGAGTCTCTGAACAGTTAGTTATTCACACCTTCCAACCAAGGCTAATTGTACCCTGACAAAGTTTTTCATTAAAGGGAAGGATAAATAGCTCCTTTGCCTCCTGTTTGTTTCCACAGATGCAGCCAACCTGCTTTTCTCTAGACTCTTTGCAGACTTCCACTGGCATCTTTTGTCTGCTATTGTGCCTCTTTTCCTAATGAATTCTGCACTGTGCTTGTGCCATTTATTTACAAGCAGTCTCATTTTGCTTAGTGGCAGTCCTTTCCCCCCAATTAAAACGTGTGAGACTGGTGAGAACGAAGCACTGCTGGACTTGAATTACTTTTTAGCGACCCTTATTAAAAGGAGAATGCGAGACGTAGGAGAGTGGGTGCATGATTTCCTTCAAATCTTAAAAAAAATGGATTGTTTTGCCTTGCCAACAGGCTGAAAACTAAAAAAGAGTGTGAGATGGTGTGGTTAATTGCCTGCCTTAATTCATGTGGTTCAAAACATGAGAGTGGTTACAACCTGACTTTCTAGTCAGAAAATCAGAATGTAAAAGTGAACAGAAAAGACCTCCCTCCCTTCCAGATACAGGAAGAAACAGATATGACTGGGTTCGATATACTAGGACTCAGAAGTCTCTCACAAAAAAATAAGAGGCTTTTTCTGTATATGAGATTTCATCCAACTTGCTTTCGCTTGCTCTAGGACCTTCAGTACCATTCAACTTTAAAACTGCATTCTCCCTCCCTTCCCAATCCGCCGCCGCACAAACACTGAGAGGAGCCCGAAGAGCATGGGAACATGGCTATTTTTGTGTTCATAAAGATGTATGTAAGGCAGAATTAAAATGTGCTGACATATGCATATCACAGCAACTGCCTTCTCTGTGTGATCCCAACATCTCCGTTAGCAATTTTTGACCTTCAAAGGTTTAAGCGCTTTTATCAGATTAAGAATTATCCCCACCCAATGAAGGATTTACATTAGCAAAGGTTTATCGGAGTACAGACATACTTTCTATGAGTTTGCCATATGTTATGATACTTTGCTTTCCCAATATGTCAGGTCAGCTCTTAAGTAGTTACCCATGTTTATCATTATGTGATTTTCACTTCTGCCTCTGTTTGAAGACGGAGATCTTTAAAATACGTTTTTTTTTTTTTAATTGAAAAATAAGCTTATGTGACAAAATGTTAAAACCATACCTTAAAACTACATGCAGCTATACTAACTTCTAATGGGATTCACAATGACTTTCAGGAGCTGCGAACAGGATGCTTTGAGACCTATTTCAACCTCTGTGCCAGTTGCTCTTGCAGCACTTTGGTGACTCTCTACTACCCTGACTTTCTGATTCACTTTGAGAGGTCCTTTCTGCAGGTGCAAATCCACATCAAACAATAAATTGCAATTGCCTTCTTCAAAACACAGCTCAAACAAGTCTTGATTCACTAACAGGATTTCTTTCCTTTTAAAATTTGTGGAAAATTTCACTTTGTTTTTGTCTCTTCACCTCTGCTGATTACCAGGATGATAATGTGATTGCAGATGTGTTTTGAAATCTGCTGATTAGGCTTGACTTTGCCCCTCTGCCTCTGTTTTGCATTTCTTTGCAATACTTTCTGGTCAGTGTAACCAACTGACTAAATTGTGAAAACAGAGTGAGAATTGTGCAGGAAAAGCGCAGAGTCCCACAAACTTTCTGTACAGAAAATGCAGAGTCCCACAAACTTTACCTTAGCAATATTCCTGGCAACAAGCTTTATTGGCCAATATAAATGAGTGTCGTGAGAGTAAATTACATTATCTTTAGCTGAGGATTTTTCGGAGATGTTTCCTTAGTGATCCTATTTTACCTACAGTCTGAGGATGCTGACATCTGAAACTGGATAAATCCCCTGTCTGATGCACTTTTCTTTGTAATTAATCTGTATAAACATGCTGGAGTCAAAGCAGGCTATGGTTGCTCCTAGCTGTGCTATCCTGCCACATTTGTATTAGCTCCAGTTCTAAAGTCCACTGTTTTATAGCCATGTGAGAAGAATTAATTTCTGATCAAGGGAGACTGAGAATAAGAGATTTAAAATTTTAATTAATCCAGTTCGAATATAGAGAAGAAGAGCAGAAAGAGCAGAAAGAGCAAAACACATCCTTATTTCTGCGACAAAAAAATCAGGGACAGAAACACTAATTCAGGTATGGCATTACATTTGAAAAGAAAATGGAAACTATTGATCTGTTAATAATATTTTTTGCCTTAGCAATGCTTTGAGCATAGAGTACATTTACATACCTAGTATTTCAGTTCACTACCATCTTCTTCACTAATATGAGTGCATCTAGATGAAATGAAAGAACAACAGTAACAAGTATAAAGTTCGTTCACTATGTCTGAGTGCTGTATTTGCTATCAACACAGCAACTCTCAGAAAGTCAAACCATGACTTAGTGGGTAGCATCTTCGATGAAAGATAGTAGCAGCCAAAATAAAGACATCCAAAACCCAGTGTACAGTGTACACGACTGCTATGTTATATACCTAAAATGCTCTGTCTAGTCTACTGAAATGGGCTGAAGTTCCTTGCTAATTTGGAAGCTAGCAATATGTAAAACTTTCTAATGTCTTTTTTTTTTAGAATGACAATATATAAGACAAATTATGCTAGCTGGTTTTGTAAATTTAAAAAAAAAAAGAGAAATCACCACCATGAGAAAACCCTAACTGTTTAACTAATTACTTGAAATAAAGAAACATCTCTAAAATGTATAATCTCTTCTATGGTCAAAGAGGTTTGAAAATACACACATTTAAAAAGAAAAATGATATCAGCAAGAAGGAGAGCAGAGTTAGATTCAACTATATCTAAACTAGCCTAATAGATTTAGCAGAAATGTATTTGATTCCTCATTACCTTGCACATTTTCCTTGTCTATCTATCTATCTATCTATCTATCTATCTATCCATCCATCCATCCATCCATCCATCTATCTATCTATTTATCTCTCTACCTGTCACATGAGCTGATCACGGAGACTTCCAGCATTTTCAGTGTACTGGCCCTCACGTTATGCAATGATACACCTTACGTCAGATAAATAACATCAGAAAAATGACATTGCCTTTATGTAGACACACCTTCAGACTTAAACACATGATCAACTTAATTTGGTTTACAGAGCTATCATGTGTCACCTCAACTCCAGTAGCTGACTGCATCTGAGCTCTTCCAGAAAAATCAAGTTAAGAAGTACAAGCTTAAACCGTGTGTGAGGAGAGAGATACTCTGTGTGGAGTGGAGAAGAAAAGTTCCTCATATACTAACATACGCACCTGAAAGACCATATATGGTAAAAAATAAAAAATTTGTATCCTCGAGAGATATTTACAATATTCCTGGAAAGTCATATCAAACTCATTCAAGTCCCATGGATGTGCTAGCTACTAAGCTGACCATGTTACTCTGAAGCTCTTGGTGATGTAGGAATCAGCCTGGTGTCCAAGGTGAGTTTGCTAGGCTCTGTCAGACATCACCAGTGGCAGCTTTTTGCATGATGTCAGCCTTCTGCATGATGTCAGCCTTTTGCCTCTTGGAACACTCACCAGGACATGAGAAACTTCAGTTCTTAGTCACAGTGTGGAGGCAAAAACAATGCTTTCGAGTTTACGAAATTCTTGCTGGATCTTGGATGTTGGTCATCTAAGAGTGGCAGACTCATGCAGGCAAAATGGAGGAAAATGCTTTGTAGCTTAGACAAGGAAGGATAATAGGTTTTCAGTCCATTCTACCTTAACTATTCCTAGTTTCAGTTTTTGGGAGAAAGTTGTTGCTTGTAATGGTAAATGTGGTCTGTTGTATTTTATTCTATTCTTTACACTGCCCTCATCAGCACTACGTCTGAGCAACAGAAGTGCATCCTTTGGTACAGCTCTCCCAGTCACATGTGGTTCCTTTTTTCCCAGCTGGTCCCTAGGGAAGAACCGTTTGCCATGTCATGTTTTGTTCTATATTGCTCCTCCTTCTAATGCACATTTAAGTTCACAGACTGGAGCCTTTCTAAGTGCTCAAGTTCCTCTTAGGTAGGTTGGCATATGCCAAAGTCACAGGATAAGTATCTATTATAAAAGTGCTGTCACTCAAAGTGTTAGCACACTTGATATGCACTGATGTCATCCTGACAGGCAGGTACTAAGAGACAACACTCTGTAAAACCTGGCACATTGAATAACAAGGAGCTGAACTAATCCTCGCGTAGGCACTTGAAGTGATTGAATTCCAGTTGCCTACAGCAGCATCAGAGGCAACCCAGGAGTCACACCAACATTGGCACTCCGGCCCTGCTGCCATGTGAACCCAGGAGGTTACCATTTTTATGAAAGCGGTGGTGAAGGACAGCCTCCGTGGCTCAATTACTGAAATTAAACAGGTTATCTTTGTCTCATGTGCCTATGTGTGAAAAGTTTGCTGTTCTTCAGTCTTGTGTTTACAGTACTTAGATAGGTAATTTCTAATTCAGCACCTATAATTTGCAGATATCTAGTTACATCAGCAATGATCACTCCTGAATCTCTGTTATTTCCACCTTGTTTGGCTGGTGGCGATTGAATCAGTGCCTTTAGATTAATTAATGAAATACTAAAACTAATTTATAACAGTAAGAGTTATCTAAAGAGGCTTTTATAGGAACATAAAAATTGCAGAGGTTCTGGCTTCAAGGTTGATTTACACAATGGGGAGAAAGAACTGCAAAAGACAGCAGCCACTCCCAAGGAAGGTCAGTGGGGTTGGTAAAAGGGAGTGAAACTGAGTTTCAGAGTGAAGCATTCAGGCTGCAAAATGGGCAGTACACGCTGGGACAGAAACCATGGGCTCTCTTCACCTAAGCATATGTAAAGAGTCTATCTGGCTTTCAGCCCCAGGACAAGTTTAAGCTGATACCAGCTGCAGAGGGGAAGGTGAGGGGCTGTTAAAAGACTTCCTGCCTTTCCTGGCAGCGCGGAGGTCTGCAGGCTGACACAGCCCTTCCAATAATATAGGGCAGCTATAATATTTAAGAGGCCACTGTATGAATTAAGACAGTCTAGATTGTGCAGGACCTATACCTTCAGGGCCTCCTCAGATTTTTAATATGCACCAAAAGCCAGTGGTCAACCAAGCAAACGTTCCACTCCAGTTAGATTTCCAGCATATTAATTTAGGATACTCTTGAGTCCTTTTGTGTCATTGAGGCACAATTTATTAGAAAAAATAAAATACAGCAGTTTAAAATATGAGATAAAAACTACCGTGCTGTTTCTTAACACATTAGAAATGTGTTGAGCAGGCCTGCACTATGGAGAAAGGGTATACAAGTATGTCTGCATAGCAGAAGATGTAGTTACCAGGGGTTATTGAGTATATGAACCCTGCAGCCCTGTGGAGTAATGTAACAGAGCTGCAGTTTGAAAGGATAAATACTTTTCACAAAAAAGAAACATATTTCAAATTGAGCAAGCCACTTACCTTCCACTTGAGTCTTATTATTTTTAGCTAACCTTGGTTGTCACTAGTCACATAATAAATTCATCTATAAACATAGCTAAATCTGCGTTTGATATGGATTGTATCTATATAAGGCTCAAGAAGAGATGTATTTTCTTCCCTCATGATGTATGTGTCACTACACCAATTTTGAGATTGCTCTAATGCAGTTTGGGTATAGATTTGAAATGGGAGACAAGTGGAAGGTTTTTTTTCTTTCAGGGAATACTGCACTTTTCTATTTGGCTTCTCATGCCCAAGGAGGTAATAAATTAGATGGATAGACTCTCTTACCGGTAGTTTCCTCTCCATTTATCCAGGCTAAGTGCTACTATCAGCCCCCCGTGCCACAGCATCTTCCCTTGGCAGTCCCAGCTAATCCGGGAAACAGCAGCTGATTTAGTACCGGACTGTCACGTGCAGAGTGGACCAAAGCTGGATGTGTTCATCTGTGCTTCTCCTTGTGGTGCCTGCCAGCTACTGAACAATTCCCATCCTACTCCTGTTGCAGCTGCTGTTGCTGAAAAACGGAGTGAACTGAGATTCTAGTGCATTTCTCCAAGTTAAAGAGAAAGCTCACGGCTGGGGAAGTGTCTCGTTTTGTGTGTCTGACACAGAGCCTTTGAGGAGGTGGCTTTGAAATACTTTTTTTGATAATTTTTCTTTTTTTTTCAGTCTTTGTTTCTGAGTTGAACTAATAGTCAAAGAAACCCAGCGACACAATGACAAGACAGTGCCTGTGATTCAGGCTTTCTAAAGTACTTGTATGTTAGTTTAGATTTTTTAAACTATATACACATACACAAAACAGTCTTTGAAACTCCTTTTGTATCTGAATTGCTTTGTTGCCATCAAGTGGTTTAAGGAGGCATTTCACTGCATCACACTTTGATAAGCCAAGACAATTGAAGTTACCCTATCAACTAAAATTAAGAAAGGTGGATTTTAAATGAAAACAACTAATGTTGTAGCTTTTCTGTGGAGTCATACTGAGTGGTTTGAGGAATTGTATTTGTATAATTATTTACGTAATTATAAATCAGGCTTGCCAAACAGATGTTGTTAGAGAAAATGCCATTTATTTATTTATTCTTGCTTCCGCTTTCTTGGCCAGGCACAGTATATTTGTAGGCGAATGTTGTAGATGAATGTTGTTACCCAGCACTGTAACTAAGTCAATGGTTTTTCTGAAACACCACAATGTTTTGCTCAGCATCTCAGCTCTGTAAAGGCAACGCTGGTGCCGTTTATGTTTTTAAGGTGTTTCTCCTTTTCTATTGATAACTGTTCCTTACAGTTAGTCTTACCCTTACTTCCAATCTTCTGTCATTTTCATCATATTTACAAGTCATGCTTCTTAAAGTGCCATATCCTCATCGTTTTTTGTATTGCCTTACATAATTTTAAGTACAGAACAGCTTTGCTCACTACAGAGATGAAAGGATTCATATTTTCAGATTGTAAAAGCCCCTTTGAAAAGCAACAGGAAGGCCTGTCTACTTGTCAGTTTTGTTTATTGCTTTCCAGCTCACGAATGAAATTTCTGGTGGAGTATATTAAAAGCATTCAATGATAAGGCTTCTCCTTCATTATTTCCACATTTTTCCCCAAATACAGCACAATGACAACTGCTGAGATTTTGCTACAGATGGAACTGGGAGCAGTCGAACTTACAAGAGGTGAGACTTAAAGGAAAAAATAAAGTTCTTAGTATAATCCAGCTTTAGACTTTATGTAAACACCACACAGACCCAACTAAAAATTTTCTATTTATACATAGCCTGACAAAGAATGACACAAAGAAAACCAAAGGAAAATTATGTATCTCTAATTCTATTGAAGTTATTTTTCTAGAGATACAATAAAAGAGCTGAGGATGATTTTAGAAGGCTGAATACTTGCATTGGCTCAAGGCTGGATAACTAATTCACGCAGTAATATTTTATTTAATACTTAGGCACTTTTGTGTTCATAAATTGGGTGCTAATAGATCCAATGAAAAAACCTCTATTGGCAATTAACTGCATTGATCTGTAGAGTGCTTGAAACTATTTGTGAGTATATGGTATCTGATGTGTATTATTTACTTTGAACAAAAAGAGCAAGTTTGTAGTTGTAGTTTCTGCTATCTGGCAGATTGACTAGATTTGACTATTAGAATCACATTTCCAGCATGAGGAAGCCAATTTACAAGTCCTAATGACTTCCCAAGAACAGGTACTAATAATTGCCTATTTTTTTTTTTTAATCTGAATTCATCCTAGTTTGCTGGAAGTGAAATTAAGTGGTCCAGATGGAGAGGTGGCTCATTTAACTTTGCAAATTTTAATAAAAAATATAATGTTTCTGTAAATTCAGGTTACTCTGCTGTTAGCATGAGAATTACCTCAAGAAGCCCTTGCTGGAGTAGCTGGACTGTATATAAGTGACTCGGCATTGTCATGTCCTGAGACCGTATAAATGCTGCCTTCCAAACACTGACTAAAGATGAAAAGAAAAATACAAAAGAATACTCTTCATGGTGTTTCAGAAGAGTCCATTATTTTCTTAGCAGTACATCAGGTGAATTAAATAACAAAACAGCGAGGTGCATGCTTAAAATCTTGAAGCTAGGAACAGGTAAATACGTTCCAGGACTCAGATTTTTACAGACATTTTATTCCAGTGAGTAATGCACATATATAACCTGTGTTACCTAGAGCATTGAGATGATCCCTTACTTTTGAAAAGGTTATAATTTGGTACATTTCTATAGTATAGTTCAAATTCAAATCAATTAGGATTGATTACATCTTTTTATCTACTTATCCATCTGTCCATATATATGTGTGCATACATACACACGTGCTCTGCATAGAATTTACACATGCTCTGAAGAAAAAACAAGCCTAAATTAAAGCAAGTTGAAACTCCATGGGCATTCCCATTCATGGTAGCTTACCATGACCCATCTCATGCCAGGGCTATGCCCATCTCTGAGATGCCACAGAATGTTCATGTGAAATGTTACTGTGGGCTGTAGCAATAAAACAAAGGACAAGGGTTTTAAACTAAAGGAGGGGAGATTCAGGCTAGATATAAGGAAGAATTTTTTTTATGATGAAGGTGATGAAACACTGGCCATTTTGTTGCCCAGAGAGATGGTAGATGCCCCATCCCTGGAGACATTCAAGGCCAGGCCGGACAGGGCTCTGAGCAACCTGATCTAGTTGAAGATGTCCCTGCCCATTGCAGGGGGTCGGAATTACATGACCTTTAAAGGTCCCTTCCAACCCAAACTATCCTGTGATTCTGTGAAATAACTTTTGAATCCGTTGCATAGGTTGTTCTCTGTTGCTCAGAGAAAGACTGGCAGACCTGCATTGGAAAGAGGCTTGTGTTTGCCTCCAGTCATTTTCTACATGTACAGACTTAGTTTAATAAGTGGGAAAGTCTCTAGCCTAGTCCTCTACACATGCTCTTTCTTATATATAGTGGTTTACACAGTTAAATTCATCTTTCCTTCTTGACTTGTATTGTAAAATATGACTCATAATACAGAATGGTTTGAAAGCTATTGAATGCAATAGGAGATGTAGAGATTAAATATATGTTTAGAGGATATACTGGTATAAACAGCAAATAAGGGGATGAGACTTACATACTGAAAAGACAAATATATTGAACAGACACATATATTGAAAAGACAATGTTGTGAAGAAGGCTGACTAGCTACTTCTGATTAATCTCCTCCCACTCAATAAAAATGAGAGGATTGTCCAAGTCAAAGATAGCATATTTAAAATGTAAAAAAAATGAACCAGATTCATAAACAAACCCAGGTGATCCACTGCCAAAGAATACAGAATAGAAAGCAGACCCAAAATTCTGTAAGTCGATTCTCAAAGAAGGATCAGCTATTCACAAGACAGAACTGAGGTAATTAATTTAGGATTAAAAGGGGGATAGATATTTATCTAGATGACAAAACCACTCCCATTTGTTTGTATTTTAGAAGACCGGTAGGGACAGTCTTGTGTTGAATGCTACATTAGTTAATGCTAATTTCCATTTAATTGTAATTTTAGTTTATAGAGCAATGAATCTGGACAATTGAAGAGAGGCACTGAAAGGTGGAATTAGTGAAAAAGATAAATTAGGCAGCTCAACTAATAAATAAGCAGAATATTTTAAACCAAAAATAATCACCTGCAAAAAATAGCAGGATTTTGGGGGGGCAGATTAAAATACCTACCAAATCAAAAGAGCTGTCTCCTTCTGCCTGTCATCCCAGAGCATCAGTGCAGAGAATGAGACCTTTGTCACCTGGCTAAATGCAGACTTGCATCACTCTCAGTAAGACGACGCACATGTCTGGAAGTATATAGGTACTAGCTAGGTACCTAGTAACTACATAGTACCTACTGACAAACAAGTCTCCAGTCAGGAGTGGTGTGCTCACACCCATTGGTGTAGGTAGCACTTTGAGTTTGATTGATTGCTGAGAAACAGTGTAGGCTCTCCAGAGAGCCACTGAACGTAGACTGCACAGTAGAGGCTGAATGGGCTGGTGTAAGAGTCGGTCCGAAGAACAGTATTTGCCTGAACATCGCCATCAGGGACTTGGAGAACAGATGGCCTGATAGAAAGAATTGGACAATGACTTGGAGAGAGGCCTGAGGAAAAGAATTGTGTTGTGCAGGTCTCTCCGACCCGGGGGCTACAGGTAACAAGGGCTGCTGTATGGATTTAATCTGCTGCCTCAGCCAAACTTGCCCCCATCTCCTAAAAGGAATTGTGTTGTATGGGTCTCTCTGACCTGGGGACAACAGCTGCTGTCCAGAAGATGGATTTTCACCTGTTGCCTCAGCCAAACTTGCCCCCACCTCCTCCCTGCTACTAAGGCCGACGAAGAAGAGCATGCGCAGAGGCTTGCCGAAGGTCTTGAGGTCACCCAACGGACCAGTAAGAGACCCCTGAACCGAGGCGACGCAGGCGCAGACGGGTTCTGGCAAGCGAAGCGGGGACTCTTCGGGCCTGCGCAGTTAAGCCTGGATTGCAAAACAAAGGCGGAGATTGGCCTCAATCCATGGGAACGAGGCGGGGTGAAGAAGCATAAAAGCCGATTCCCGACTGGACATCGTTGAGATCTCCCCACCAAAAGATCACGGATCGTGACGGAGGACCAGCAGGATGCTACTTTCAGGACCTGAGACCATAGGGACACCTTTGGAACTTGTGGTGGTAGCCAACCTTTTTTTCCCTTTTTCTTTCTTTTTTCTCTACTCTCTCTATCGCATGCCGCTTTACGGGCAAAATAATAAAGTAACACTGTTTGATTGAATTATAACCCCTTGGCATTTTGGTTGCCTTAATTTTGCGCTTCAAGATCAAGGTAAATGAACCATCACAAGTCCATCACCAAATGGACTGTGACAGCTGGGAATAATAGTTTTAAATGAGAAGGTGAAAATTAAAAGCTTAATTTCAGAAGTAGTCAGAAGAAAGAAGAAAATTGAGTGTAGAGGGCATGGGATTGGTAAAAAGTGTCTGCCAGGCTGTCAACAGAATAGGCATGTTGGGGACAGGGATGAGGAGAGGTAGAGGGATAGTGTAATGTATGGGAGAAAAAGTAAAATGTGTTTTGGCTACCATCTAGTTGTACTGATTAATCAGACTAAGCTGCAGTGCTGGACAAAAGGCTAAAACAGGAGTGCATACTACTACTGCTGCTGCTTCTACTACCACTACCACTAAATGGTCCCTTATGTTTGAAGATGTGATATGAATTTTTTGTATCTCCACATGGCCTTGGAAATTAAATATGTAAGAGAAGATCTAAATAATCCAGAATCTTTCACCCAAGGTTTTCAGTGCAGTGCTTCTAAAGGATTATGCAAAACACAGAATAGTTGTGTGAGGCTGGTAAATTACAGCTGAATGCACAGAATTAATATAGCATGGCTGGATACATTTTTCCAGTCAATCTATATTGTTCGCTGCTCTGTGATGGTCAAATATTGTACAAAGACCTTGCACATGTGTGAAAGAGAATAAAAATGACACAAAACAGTGTGATTTTATTTATGTAGTAATTTAAAGACTGTAATAGGCATTTGTATTGCATATAATTAGAAATATACATTACAAGCCTACTATAAGCATAACAAAAAACTTAGATACAAGCTGTGATAGCAGTAGATGGATTAGTGCAATATGGAAGCAATTTCTTTTAAATTTTTAAATTTTATTTTACCACATTAACATTTCAAATGCCTGTCTATAAAAGGCTCTGGAAAAGAAAAGGAGATTTGAATCACAGAATCACAGAATGGTTGAGGTAGGAAAGGATCTCTGGAGGTCATCTAGTCCAACCACCCTGCTCAAGGAGGGTTGCCTAGAACGAGTTGCCCAGGACCGTGTCCAGACAGTTTTTGAATATCCTCAAGAAGGGACATTCCACAATCTCCCTGGGAAACCTGTGCCAGGCTCAGTCACCCTCACACTAAAGAAGTGTTTCCTGATGTTCAGAGGGAACCTCCTGTGTTTCAGTTTGTGTCCATTGCCTCTCGTCCTGCCACAGGGCACCACTGAGAAGAGCCTGGATATGTCCTCTTTGCACCCTCCCTTCAGGCTTTCAGGTATTTCTACACATTGACAAGATCTTCCTGAGCCTTCTCTTCTCTAGGCTCTACAGCCCCAGGTCTTTCGGTCTTTCCTTGCAGGAGAGATGCTCTAGTCCCTTCATCATCTTAATGGTCCTTTATGGGACTCTGTCCAGTATGTCCATGTCTCTTTTGTACTGGGGAGCCCAGAACTGGAACCAGCATTCCAGGTGTGGCCTCACCAACTGTCAGTAGAGGGGAAGGATCATCTTTCTTGACCTACTGGCAATACTATGTCTAATGCAGACCAGGTTACCATTAGCCTTCTTTGCTGCAAGAGCATATGAGTGTCTCATGCTCAACTTGGTGTCCACCAGGACACCCAGATCCTTTTTTGCCAAGTTGTTTTCTAGCTGGGTGCCCCTTAGCATGTGCTGGTGCCTGGGGTTGCTCCTCCCCAGGAATAGGGCTTTGCATCTCTTGCTGAACCTCATGAGGTTTCTGTTAGCCCATTTCTCCAGCTTGTTGAGATTCCTCTGGATGACAGCATGACTCTCTGGGGTCACTTCTCCCAGTCCTCTGTCATCAACACACTTGCTGTGCTCTGTCTCATCATCCAGATCATTAATGAAGATGTTAAACAGGACTGGACCCAGTATTGACCCTCTGGGATACACCACTAGTTACTAGCCTCTGGCTAACCTTGTTCCACTGATCACTAACCCCTTGCCCAGCCGTTTAAACAGCTTTCAACCCACTTCACTGTCTGCTCATCCAACTTGCACATCAACACCTTCTCTACAAAAAACTTATGGGAGATAGTGTAAAAGGACTTCCTGAAGTCTAGGTAGACAATATCTACTCTGTCCCCTCATCTACCAGGCCAGTCATTTCATTATAGAAGCTTATCAGACTGGTGAAGCTTGACTTCTCCTTTTCATTAGAGATGAAAAACCTACCTTGCAACCAGGTAGATCACTGGAGAATTGCCGGTGTGGGGCCATTATATAATGTTTACAAACTATTCAACAAATAAAGAGGTAACAGGTTATTACCCAAACACAGGCAAATTTTTAACTGTGCAGGAGTGTTCATGCTCATTTATGCAAGGAAAAAACAACTGCCTTGCATCTTTCATGAACATAGAGTCCAACAGAGAGCCAAGCCTATAGCCCAGTGTTACAATCAACCTGTAATAACTTGGCATGAATTCTCCTGACAGGTAGGCTGTTGCATAGTACTGCATGTTTCCATGTATACAGGCGAAAAAAAAAAAAAAAAGCAGAAATAAGAATGCCAGTTAAAGCATTGCTATAAAGAAAAGAGTTGCCTTAAAGAAACCACAGTTCATACTGAATCATCCAAAAAAAGAGTGCAAGACTAACTCAAGCTTGCTATAATTTAGATGTATTTTACAACAAAATAAGCTCTGGCAATCACTTATGCCTATAGTAAAATCAAGTATTAAACATAAATATTATTTCCAAATGTAGTAACAATTGGATCATCACCAAAGTTGTGAAGCTGTCAAAACTCTCCATAAAAGTGATGGGACATTCTTCGGTCTGAAGGCAGCTTCTATGGCTGTAGCCATTGGAGGGAGATCAGGATCTTATTTTTCATTTCACCCATTTCTTGATTTTGGAATCTGTCTCTTTGGATTAAGGACCTAATAGGGAAAACTGACAGATTGCAATACATGAAATACATTCATTTGATCATGAAAACAAATGTCTTTTTTTTTTTTTTTTTTAAATTGGAAGGCAGATTTTATTATATTGCAAATATTCTTCCAGACAGACGCAGACTTTCTTGAGAGATAATCTGATGATCCTTGCTCTGGCTTTCCTATTTTAAATACAGCTCAGCTGATGAGTCAGCTGTTCCATAGTCTCTTTTGCCATCTGTTTTGATTTAGAAATTAGTTTAAATTACAGATATAATTTTGGTCCATTCTTCCTTTTTCCTGCTCTTTTTAAAGGAATGTGTTTCTAGTAGGAAAGGAAGAGAGAGGACCATTTGATTAAAAAAGGTCAGTAAAAGATGTAAATTTACTACTGTCAGAACAGCATAATTTGTCTTCCTCGGTTGGTCTTAGAGGAGTATTTGGCTACTTTTGATTTTATAGAGAGTAATTGTTGGGGTTGTTTTTTTGGCTCAACTGGACAACTGTATAATAAATGAGAATGCCAGTTAAAGCATTGCATTCAGAATGAGTTCTCAGTTTCTAAAAACTCAGACATTCAGAGAAACCATCTAACTGACAGGCATTTTTCTAGTATACCCTTGTAGATGAAAAAGATACCATTATACTTAAGGAAAAGCAACTTTTCTCACAGTACCTAACAAAAGCAGCGTGATGAACTTTATGATGAGCGTTAGCTGTCACTATGCCACCAGTTTTGGACAACCTACCACCAGCAGATCTCCATGAGGTCTCATGGGCGTGTTTCAGGCAAAATGCCTTCCAAAAGCAGCACTTGGTGGTCGCACATCAATGGCACGAAGCATTTGTGTTCAGACACCTGTGTGGAGAAGCAGCAGATGAAACAGAAGTGGTCTGTGCTCTCAGTGTTTCTTTTTCTGTGAAGTTGTTCTAGTTACTGGGTTCAAACAGAACTCCACCTTATTTCCTCTTCAACATGCATGAGGAAATAACATAAAACAAAGTCCTAAAACTAAGTCCTATACTTGTGCTTGCAATCTCAGACTTTTTATTAGATATTCGTTAAGAACTGCAGGCTTTGCATGGAGAAACTCTGCTCAGCAGGGAGCTATTTCCCATTCAATTTTGAAAAAGGGGCACATACAGCTGTGAAAATATGAAGGCAAACAATGGAAAAGTTGTTACTTCTGATCTTCTTACAAGTCTTATTTGTATTTCCAAAATATAATATGTGTCTAAGGCTCACAGCCATACAAGTTTCATACACAAACTTCAGCATTTATCTGACAGGTCCTTATGCTAGAATGTCACTGTAGATCAAAAAAATTAGTGACATGAGTAAGGATGAGAATCAGAATCTCAATAAACTGATCAGTGATGCTTTGTACACTTTTCTGCAATATTCCCCGATAGATTTCAGAGCTGGAAAGACCACTGCATGTATTTCTGTTTCCATTCCCACTCATTTCTTTGCTGATGATTTCTATTAAAGTTGTTTGTAATAAGCACATCTGTTTTGTTGAATACTTGAAAACTGGCAAATCTCGGAAGTTTTTGTTCTCCTGGACAAGTACATACAACCACAATGATGTTTTTATGATTTGAAATAACTTAGAACTGTAAATTCAGGAACAAGACAAGAAGGTGATGTTGTAACACTGATTTTCATGGCCATATGTCTTCTAGAAGCACTGTAAGCTTGTTTATAGTATTATTTATTTTGGAAATAGATAAAAGAAGAAACAGCAGTATTAACTAAAGATCACCCAGTAGATAAAGAATATGTCCACAATGCATAAGTGAAAAAAATACTGACTGATAGTTAACAAATTCTTATATACAACACATCATTATTTATGGATGAGAAACTGTTCTATCAGTTGCTAAGCATTTAGTTGGCAGCAGATGAAAAAGAAGTCTGCTGTTGATTCTGGCACAGAAACCTAACGTTACTCAGCAACACAGTTATGAGCATTGTAAATACTGTGTATGGAAAAACCTACAAGTGGCTGTTTGGGTGTGTAAGTGATTAAAATTCCCTGTACTTCATTGGATAAGGTCAGCTGTAAATACTCATTAAACTTGAGTCTATGTCATATATCTCAGCTGCTTAGCCCTTGCTTCTTTACTTGGAGTATCTCTTATTCTTCAGAGCAAGAATCACTAAAAAAATCCTGTGATTGTGTCCTGGTAGAGGTCAGAGTCAGATCCTCAAATTCTTATGCCCTTCTGTCTCACTGTTACCTGCTCAGATGGCAATGGTCCTGTCTAGAACAAGAAACGGACTGAATTCTCAGCTGAACAGTCATGGCAGCAAATGCCATTTGTATCTCAGTCACACGAATGTCCATATATAGCACGTGTGTCTTTGAGCATCATTTTAAAACAGAATGTGCTGAAGATGGCTGTGAATGTATGTTTATCTTAATATTGTGAGATTTTTTTTAATATCTGGGAAATGAAAAGAAAGAAAAGGATGGTGAAAAATAAGATAATTCCTCACTTTTTAAAAAAATATCTACCTCCTTATGGGAAAAGCTCCAGCTGATTTTGGCAGGGCTGGGATTTCTACCTCTTTCATATACCTGGACACCCCAGTCCAGAACAGCTGCCAGCAGCCTCAGAGCACAGGGACACCCATCCCAGGAGGCTCCACATCCTCTGCCGAGGCTGCCACCGCCACCAGCCCTGCTGGCCACACGCCACAGCCCCGTGGCCCTGGCTGCCCTCTCTCTGCCATGGGCACACTGCCACCAGCGGGGCTTTCCCCAAGCTTGTAAAAAAGAAAAGGGAAGAGGAGTTGGGTTGCCACTACGAAGTACCTGTAACCAGGGCTTCTGCTTGCTTCCTCATGTTTCCTCTGTTTTTTTTGAGTAATGTGACCTACATTTCTTCACTCCTGTCACGGTGTAGCTGGGATTCCTCTGGAAGCACCCAAGCTGTGATTCTGTGGCCAATTCTGTCATTAGTTGGTAACATATCATTGCTTACGTGACAAATCAGCTATAAATATTATAGCCTCACCTGAAAATTAATTTCATTTTTGGGTATTAATCTCTAACTGGAGTGGTTTTATAACTGAACAAAGAGATATTTCTCTTTGATTGAAAGTTAGAGCTAAAGGAAAACATGCTAAAATTCTCTGAAGGGAAGAGGAAAGTATAGGGCATCTGTAGAAGCCATCCTAAGCCCCAGCAGTGTGTGACGCTGCCTGCTGCCAGCAACCCTCATATCCACCCCACTAAAAAGAAGGTAGCAGCACTTCTTATGGAAGACTACAGGACATAAACTAAAGTAGAAGAAAACAAAATAAAACTAGGAGCAAGTTAAGAAAGATCTCGAATTAATTTCAAGCCTGCAGTCATGGTACTGGAAGAAAAGCAGGTTTAGCTCTGATGTAACTAGTGGATGGATCTGTGAACACCTTAAACAAGGTAGACACGTGCATGACCAGTAACAAGTCGATGGGAAAAGTGACCTGAGTTGCTCTAGCCCGTAGGAGAGCCATAGCTCAGGCACAGGGTTGGGGGAAATGCTGTGCCACTATTTATTAGTCAACTATTCTGCCCCTGGCAATGGCTAACACTATGTACTTCAGGGAAAGGAAGCTTGAAACGGGATCACTATGCTGCAAAGAAAACTTCTGTCGTGAAGGATGAGTGGCCATCATGGAATAGTAAAACTGTCTTATGAAAGTATACATATTCATCTAATTCTGTGGACTATTCTATTATTTCAATTAACATTTGCAATTTAGTAATAGAGTAGCATGACAGGAGACAATAATCACCATATACAGCTGGATTTAGTTTCAAACTTCTTGCACAGAACCTGTTCCCTCACACACATGAGAATATCCAGGGATTTCCAGCTCACAGAAAGAGTGCTGATCTCAAAAAGAGGAACATACCCAGTGTTATCACAGCAGCTCAACAGGCCACACATTTTATGGCTCTGTTAGCTTTAACTGAATTTGCCCTTTATCAAGTGAGCGTGTAGCCTGGTTATTAATGAGGTTTCAGACTTTCATCTTCTCCTTTCCCGTCTCTCCCCCACTACCTGCAGAAGTTGTTAAAGGAAATGTGTATTCATCTCCCTTCTCAACATGTGGTTAGTAGCTGCTTCCAACTTTCTGGTGGGTTCATTCAGCATCTAGAAGAGGGGCAGATTTGGTAAGGGGTGGAGGACAGGAGAACCACTGCCCATCATCCCAGGTGTTCTTTACCCAGAGACAAGCATGGATTACAAGGCTCGCTGTGCTTTGAAACCAAGGCACCCATCTGGTGGTGACAGTGAGAGGGAGCTGGGTCCCTGCGCCTCCTCTGAGAGCTGCTCTGCCTCCTGCAGTGGCTGATAAAGGGCAGGACACGCTGGGAGGCAAGCCAAGGCTGCGGGTGACAGCCATGCCGGCAGGGCACTGAGGGGGCACTGTCCCCCCATGTCCAACTGAGAGAGCAGAGCAGGGCCAGTGACGGGGACCGGGGATCCCAGTCAGATCCCTCATGATGGAGCAGGGCGAGGCTGCAGCAGGACCATGGTGGGGCACAGGCTGTGCGGGTCATGGGTCTTTGATGCATGGGGCAAGAACAAGGCCAGCTTGTGAGCGAGGTGAGGACGGACCAGGTGAGATTCTCACAGCTCTTCCTCCCATGGCTGGTCCCACAGCCAGAGAGTCGCAGGGCTGGCCCTGGGCACAGGCAACCAAAGCTCTTAGCAGGGGAAAGAGGCTATTTCAAGTACCTTGGTGCTTTAATTCGGCGTCTGACCCATTGTCTTTGGTGCTGCAAAGCTGGACTCCCGATGTCACAGACACCCTTCCTACTTCTGCACTTGCTGAGCTTTTCCAGGGGCAGGATGATGGCTGGGGACCAGCAGGACAGTCTCCTGTCACCTGCCCTTTTTCCATGTACCTGTGCCTGGCCAGACATTATTTGCTCTGAAATATTTGTTTTGCAAAGTGACATCAGTGAGAGAGTGACAGTGTCTGAAAGACACTGCTGTACGCACTTCGGAGTAACTTGGAGAATACTACTAAGAACTTAAGCTCTTTTTGTTGTAAAGTAATACAAGGAAAGCAAGGAATAATACAAGAATAATCAAAGATTAGAAAAAAACACCAAACAAACAAACAAAAAACCCAAAAGACAAAGCCCCTGAGCTTTTTGTAATGTGTAATTAACCAGGAAATCCTTTTTTTTAAATAATATTCTCCTACTGCATAACTAAATTGTGAAAATACTGCCATCGTCTGGATGACTAAAAATATAAACCTGATTTTGTTGCTACTGATCAGCAAAAATATTTAAGTAATAAAGCTGATTTCTTCCTAAATAAAAATTGTGCCAAATCACAGCAATGAATAAACAACTAGTTTCAGGGATAGAGGACTTCAGCTATAGCTATGATAGTCTATGGATGTGATCAGGCCAGGCTTATAAACCGGTTAATGTCTTGAAGGGGTATTTGGGGAGAAGGTGGGCAAATAACCTTCAAGGAGCTGAAAAAGTGCTTGTGTGTCCCAAAAGCTCTTACAGAGCTTGTCTGGTTTTGAGAGAAATTCATGACAAAGAGTATGAAGCTTCATAGTTGTTTCCTGAATGTAAACTTACTTTGGAGTCATGTGGTTTTTTGAACTTGGAATCTAATTGTTCGATGCCATTTCCTTCAGACTCCTTTTCTTCCTTTATTTCTTACTTCCAATGATGATAGCAAAAAAGTATTGTCACAGACTTAAATCTCATATGAACTTTGGGGCATAAGACTTGTAAAAACTAGTTTTTCAAATATTTTTAGGTATTGTGCAAAACTTGATTCTGCTTATTATTTCTATATTCAGTGAGAGGCAGTGGTTTAATTCAATTTTAAAATATGAACTTTTTTCATGCATGTACTTGAGCAAGTTTGTTAAATGAACTGAACCTTCATTGACTTTTTAAATTAACAAGCACATAAATGACTTGGAGAAGGGAAATCAACTTTATTTTTGTCCATTAGAGAAAAGCACAACCTTCCCACATTAAAAAATAAACAGACTTATTAATTCCTTAATATTTGAAGTCAATCCAAATGGCATAGTGAAAAGACAGACAAAAGCAGGAAACTCCATATTTTATATTCATTCCTACTAATCTAGAAAATATATTTGTCTCCAAGGAGAGCTGTGAAAATGTCTTGGGAATACTAAACAGACAAACTGCATAGTTTTAGAACAAATCTTTCCACACAGGGACCCAGTTACTGTGACATCCTGAGACTGTTAGCAAGCTGCAAAAGACCAACTTAGGTCTTTCTGAAACTTGACGTTCTTAACTGAATTTAACCTGCTATATCTGCACTTAAGTATACAGTATATTCTTTATATACTATATATAAATATAGTATGGTATAGGAATAGAGAGGCAAGAGAACAACTTAAATTTAAAAAGTCCACGGTTCTTGCAAGATGAAACCTGTGAAGGTGTTTACAATCATTGGTCCTCATATGTAGATACCACCATTTGTTATTGCATGCTCTTTTAAAAGGAATCTTCTTACACATCTATATAAATTAAGCAGCCTGAAATGCCTCACCCTTCTGCATATGTAGAACAATTAGGAAATAACCAGTAGCTAAACAGTAGGAAATACAAATCAGTATATTTTTCTAAAAGGTGATTATGCAGTCCGATACAAAATTATGGAGGTGGTAAACACAAGGTGTCATTTAGATGAGGACAAAGACGGCACGGATAATATCTATATAAGCTTGTGCAAACCCAGATAAGATAATAACTATGAATGATATGAACTTTCTTGTTCCAGAGCCAGTTGATCAAACACCACCAGAGTCTGCAAAGCTCAGAAAGCAAATATTGGGACCTGTATTTAGTGGTGCTCATAGATATACTGTTGACAAAAGTCAGAAATAGAAGCAGAAGACAAACTATGGAAGTGAATTTTAGAAATCAGTATGCAAAGCCTAAGCTTGGCTTCGCAAAAAGATGTGAACTTGCTAATGTCGTTCTCAAGGACATTATGCCAGGTCAGGTGAAATACTGTGCTAGAGATGTTGGAAGCAATGTGGTCGTGGGCTGTTTCACAGCAGCTGTGTGTGTGGGAGTAGGCGTGATGTGACGTTGGAGCAATAAAGGCAGGGGCTGGTGATGGTTTGGGAAAGAACAAACATCCCTTTTTATTCTGTTAAAAGCTGTAAACAAAGATTTTGTGTTCATATATCCGTAGAGGATTGCCTTTTTTCAATAAATTTATTTTTTGCAATAAGTATTTTCATTTTGAATGATAAATTGTTATTTTGCCCTTCAAGAACCAAATTTGTCATTGTTTGGAGTTCTTGAAGGATCTTCTTTGCCTCTGCGTTTTTTCTGCCTGGCTATTGCTGCCTGTGGATTTCAGAGACCCAAAGTCTGGACTGTCTGCCTTCACCAGAAGAAGAAAAGCTGCACAGTGGTGAGGAATGAGGAGCACCCAGGATGCCTCTAGTGCCCTCCTCATGAGGAGGAAGAGTGCTTCCCCACCCACACAGAGAACTCAGGGCACAAACTCTTGCTGTATCAGAGAAAAAAAAAAAGTGGCTTTCAGCAGGGATCCAGGCAAGTGAATTACTTTAAAGCGCAGGGTTTTTTAAAGGATTGCCGGCAAAAAACAATTGTGTCCCCCTCAGTTTGAGGTGTCCATCATTTCAATTTATTAGTCTTTTAGAATGAAAATGAAAAGTTATCCAAATACTGATTCAAAACTTTTTGTCATTCAAATCTGACATGGTCTGAATTTCTTCTCTTCCTCCACTGACAATGTTTAGGATTGCTAAGCTTCCAATAAATATATCTCAATTAAAAGCCTAAAGTCTAATGGGATGAATTCAAGCCTCTGTGCTGATGTAGCCCACCTACTAGTGTGTTTTCTTTATATTACAAAATATTTTATGCTAAAATAGCATAACCAGCTTTTATTTCCACTATTTCATGTTCCATTAAGATTGCACCAAATATGGGGCAAATATGACTCTGATTACAGGCAAATAAACCTTAATTTCTCTTACTGGCTCTTCATTGAACCTCTCTATGTTTGACAGTGAGACCCACAATTTAACAACTCACTTTAACAGGACCTAAACAGAGATTTTTCTAGCTGTGTCTGTAGATAGTATTCAGAACTACATGGTGTCTGAGTCATGCTCTTACATCTGTCATTTAAAGCCAGAACTGCTTGATTTGATAGAATCCCGAGTCTCTTGGTAACCTGTCACTGCAGTTCAATGCTGTACTACAAACCTTAGATGCTTTTGCATCTCAGGAAGATGAATGTACATTGAGGCATCCTGAGGCCAAAAATGGAGATTTTTCTAAATGTGTGAGAGAAGATCTGCATAGGGGACAGAAGGTTTTATTTTCCCTATAGCTGATTCATTTACCCATGATGTGGTAGCTAAGGAGCTGAAGATCCAAAACTTACAAATTTACTGTAAGCAAATACTGTCAGTTTGGAAATAAAATTAGAAAAAATTTCCAGTGAAATGAAATTTGTCAGAAAACATCAATTCTTCGACAGGGACATGTTTCAAGAAAGTGTACTACTTTGTGACAGCTTTCTTGGAAGCTGCTTAACTGCTGTCTCTGGGCAGCCTTACCATCAGAATGGTATTGGTGGTGGGGACTCTGGAGCTGGTGTGTGCTATTCTACCCCACAGGCGGCCCCACGGGCTGCCCCACGGGCTGAGGGCCTCCTCGCACTGCATGTGATGACATTGGTACCCTGAGCCAGAAGAGGGGGGCTTCTAAGCTCAATTTTATTAAAAAAACCCAGTGTATACTAATGCTTTAAAAACAATTCCTTTCTGCAGAAAATGTCAGCATTCTCTGTCTCTTTTTTTTTATGTTTATCTAGGGCTGGAGTGGAATAGATGATGTATTATGACATAACCTATTATAAGAATGATACACCTGCAGTGATCTACTCAAACCGTCAACCAGCATTATACGTATTTCCTGATCTTCTACTAGTTCTGGCTTTTCAGCAAAGCCTGTATGCCCCAAATTAAAGTTATAGTGGTTTTGTTTAAAGGGAGAGGGAAGATCATTTCTTGGTGGTTATTCACTGCTTACGGAAACAGGATATTTCATGTAAACTGTGGTTGACAGTTTTGAGCAACTGGCAATTCCAGGAATCAAACTGTGATCACAACGAAAACATTCAGAAAACATTATATCCTTTGGATTCATTGCAACGTTGTGCATTCATAGGGAAATTGTAAAATTGTTGTTCCACAGACAGAAATTGCTGTTATAAGCAAGTCTTAGAGTTGTCTTTAGCAAGTGTGAGACCTGCCGAAGTCCTGGGACAAAATTGTTCGGAGTACTGATGCTGGAAAGGATGGCTTGCAAAGGGAGCACTTGAGGTTGCAAAAGAAGGAAAGCTGAAGGGAGACAGGAAAAGAGTAGCGATGCTTAAGGCATCCACAAGGAAGTGACATTCTTACGTAGACTCCAGTTCACCAGTACCCAGCTGTGATTTATGTCACTCCAAGCAGGTGCAGCAAAAGCAATCTGTCTCTGGCGTCCTTCCTAAATATTGTCCTGTCTGCCACAATGCACTTCTCCAGGCCTTATGAAGGAATTAGCCTTTTACTTGATTCAAGTGTGCTTTCAATGCAGAGGAGTGCTTTGACTGTTAAGTGTGTTAAGGCCTGAAAACTGATACCAAAAATCATTTTAATACAGTGAATACATATTTTAGTGGACTTAGTTAAAGGCTTTCTGTGAAGGCAAATGTATTGTACATCCTTTCTTCTTAGCTTACTTCAAATATTCCAGCAATGAAAAATCCGGCTTTATTTCACAGGTCTATATGGTTTTGTCTTTGTCTTGCTAGGCCCACTTAGCACGTCTAAATCTCACTCTCTCAGCTTGCTCACAACAGACTGAAATTCATTTGGAAGTTAATGCACTGCTTTGAACAAAACGAGTCTTGAAAGTAATTAAACCTGTATAGGTTGGTATTTGGGGAAGTCTAATTTATTTCTAATCTTATACAGAGTATGTGAGTATATTGGTTAGTTTATGTCTTTGAAAATAATACTCATTTTAAAAACTAATCAAAGCTAATTCCTTTGAGTATTGTCCTATAACTTCATTAAAATCTTATTGCTGTTTATCTTTCTCATGACCATAGTTTGGCATAACAGAGAAGAAGAGCAGAATAATAGGGAAAGACTATCAAACAACCAAAGGCATTTAGTATTTCCATATAGTGGTTTCTCTCTTTGGCAAATACATCACATTTTTTATGTGGACAGTAATCCCACTGATATGTAAATGAGCATGATACAAGGACGTGTCATGTATAACCAACATGTGCATTATTTTTAGCTTTGAGTTGTATTTTAATTTCAACAAATCAGGAAAAATTGTTAAATAATAACAGTAGAAATTTATGCTGTGTTTTATTTTTACAGTTCTCCGAATTTATTAAACATCAATGATGTAAACTTTGCTTTGAAATTCTTATTATTAATTTTTTGTATTAAGAGGCAGAGGGTAAATGTTTATAAAATGTTTTTTCTATCAGAACTCTGGAAAATGTCAGGAATTCTTGCTGCTTAACATTTCCACTTCCATTTCCAGAACTGAGCTATGTTTGAACTGACTGTACTTTTGGAAAACCAGCTGAAAACAGAATCTGACTCTAAATCCTATAGCTGGATGATGATGCCGCTTGAATGGCACTTCTGTTTTTCTGCAGAAAGAAGACATGTTGGTTATACCTTTAGAAATCTGTTCTGAGGACTAGGAATGAAACATACAGAGCCAAATCCCCTTATATAAAATACTATTTAAACTAGTAGAGTTGCGCTGGCTCATACCAGTAGTTAACTGGTGTATTTCTTAGAATTATTTGATAACTAGTTAGGATATCTTTTCAATAATACACTTGTTCTTGTAATAGAGAAGTAATAGGAAAATGTACACCTCCTATCTAGCAGTCAGGTCTCTTGCTATTTTGTCTTTAAATCCTTAAATCTCTTCAGCGAAAAGGCAGGATGCTTCTCAGTGCCAAAGGGAATTTCATCCAATCTAGTCAAGATCAATTGTGAACGTAAGTCGCATTTTCATGAACATTTGTTAGAAATATGTGAAATGAACAACTGGTCATTTCCTTTTTCTGCTGGACAGATGTGTTTACAAACTACTAGAAAAAGGAATTGAGTTGGCAGCAAATTTAACATGAAGACAAAATAGTGAATACGTGTGGAGATATCCTAGGGCACTTTGGGGGCACAACAGAAGCAAATGAAGGAAGTTGCATTTCTGAATTTCTTTAGCTTTTGAACAGATCAATATTGAAATTGGCTCTGAATTATTTGTGAGTTTACTCTTTATGTATACTTTCTATAACTACTTTTAAGTGGTATCCTGTTACTATCTAGACAGTGTGTATGCATACTTAGCTAAAGAGATGGGCAGAAAAAGGATTTGAATAAGGATGCCGTTAATTCTTCTAAAGGTTTTATTAGCATTTTACATTTTCTCCTTGTTGTGAATGATGGAGTTACAATAGGAGAAATTAAAAAAAAATAAAGAGAAGAAAGAAGAAAATGAGAAGCAAATATAATAAAAATTATTTCAGAATAATGAATGAGATGGAGCTAGGTGCAGGATGTAATGCAAAAGACAGATAAAAATATGACTTTGGCTCATGGACAACACACAGAGTATACTGGTGGGATATTTAAAGCTACAAAGGTAATATGAATGAAAGAATCATTAGGCAGATACTTTGCTCAGCATGCCCCACACTAACACTGCTGAATCACAGCATGAGAACTGAGAAGAAAATAACCACATAAAAATCCCAATATACTAATAGACAACATCTCTTCAGACTTCTGTATTAAAATCAGATCTTTTTGTCTCACATCGTCTTTCTTTATATTGATAGTTGCCATAAACGTATGGGGACAGGCTGAGACAGTTGGGGTTGTTCAGCCTGGAGAAGAGAAGGCTTCAGAGACACCTTATTGCAGCCTTTCTGTACTTAAAAGGGGCCGATAAGAAACGTGAGGACAGACTTTTAGCAGGGCCTGTTGTGGTAGGGCAAGGGGTGATGATTTTAAACTAAAAGAAGGGAGATTCAGGCTAGACATGAGGAAGAAATTTTTTACAATGAGGTTATTCAAACACTGGCACAGGTTACCCAGAGAGCTGGTAGATGCCCCCCCACCCCTGCAGACACTCAAGGCCAGGCTGGACAGGACTTTGAGCAACCTGATCTGGTTGAAGATGTCCCTGCCCATTGCAGGGGGGTTCCACCAGATCACCTTTGAAGGTCCCTTCCAACCCAACTTATTCTATGATTCTATGATTCTATCAAACCACTATTCAGTAATGAGCTGAAATAGAAAATCAAATACAGGTTCTCCCTATCATATCTTTCCATATTAAAGTAACTTTTAATGTCATAAATGACTAGTATTGTCATCTTTTATAGAGGCCAGATAGAACATAAATGAATTGCATTTATGATGCTGAAAATCAGCCCCTGCCATGATCCTAGTTATTTACAGAATAAGTATGTTTTGTCACTGCACAAAGCAAGGATTATACCCACTAAGTTTCTAATTTTTCTCTTCTGTATGCAGAAGTTCAGACACCACTTACTTCTCATACAGTGGAGGAAAAAAAGTCCAATGAGTTCATAACTTTCACTTAAATTCATATTTTTTGCCATAAGGATGTTGTTGTTGCTTGTGGTAAGAATTACATTTCTAAGAGGTCAATAATGTTGTTTCTTTTTGTTGAGTGGTAGGCTAGACATTTTCAATATATTTCATTTTAAAGCATTTTAAAATTGAAGCAAAGTTCTGCAGTACAGCAAGTATTCTGCTTTATAAGGAGTTCATTGGCAATAAAAGCTTCAAGAAAGATGTTTCAAACTTGCACACTAAAAGCAACTAATCCCAGTATTGCCTTAGAGAACTGAGGTTTTGTTTAATAGCTTAGGTTGACGGTTTCAGCCACAATTAGAAGTGTCTTCCTGACTTTCATGACAATTTCAAACTACTTCAGGAAATGGTTCCTTTTTGAGTGGGGGAGGAAAAATGTTTAGAAAGAAATGTACTGCAGAGTCCACAAAATATTGGCTGTTTGTAGAATGTGAGAGGGTCAATAAACCAAAGGCTTTATGCACTTAAGTGCATCCTATATACAAGAGAAAGAATGTCAACATGCCCGTCTCACATGTAGGTGCCTGGCAGGACTTCTGCTCGTACACGTGCCCAAAACAGCTGTCACATTGTCATGTGCTGAGGCACTCACCCTTGTCTCTCACATAATCTTTCTTAGAAGATTTGGTTTAAATATCTGTCTGCCTGTCTGCTGTGGCTGACCCAGTGCAGGAGGTAAGCTCGGGCTGTTCTTACAGCTTGCTGCCTTGGGTACCTTACAAAGTGTTGGTGTCACATCCCATTTCATTTGAAACAGCATCTGCCTAGCTTGTGCTGTATGTATTATACTAGTTTTTAATTAAAAGCTTTTCTGATTAGCTCACCCATGCAGGAAGCAAGAAGCTCACATTTAGCTCTCTCTTAGTGCAGAAGACCTCTAAATCCATATTTCATACTTGATGAGTGTGCCAGCCTGCTAAACCGGAGGGCAGTTAGGACACAAGTATTCTTTGGGGAGGTGGAAATGAAAACATGGAAGGAAATTTAACAGCTAACTAGAAAGACAGATTAAAGGGTAGCATCTTTTTGCTGTGCTCATATCTATACTAATGTATGCTCTGCCTCACTAGTACTCAGGCGTGTATGAAGCAGTAGGTCAGTCTCCTGCAAATGGGCTATATTGAAACAACATACAGTAAAAGGAGAACAGGGATATTTAGTGCCTTTCTTATTCTACCATAGTCCATTAGTGCATCACACCTGGCACTAAAGTAAATATTGTAGTCTTGCGGTATTTAAACAGACATTTTGAAGTATAAATATGAAGAGAAAATATGCAACCAGATGTGTAGAGCAGTGACTTATTTTTCTCATTTAGAGGTTGACTCTCAAACAACAGGTGTTTTCCTTTCTTTATAGCATTTTTTTCCATTCTTTATAGCTATGTTAAAAGAAGTGATAAAATTAATAAAATTAATTAAAATTAAATTTTGATATCAGTTAAAAATTGATGAAACAGTTTAATTGACTGTGCACTGGACTGAGAGCTAATACTGAGGTGAAACATGAATTTTCCCTCCATGGCCTTATGCAAGTTTTTTGACCTCTCTGTCCTCTGACAGATGATCTGCAAAGCCTACAGGGAGAAAAACAGCTCATTACTTCATTAAGATATTTTAGTTACTCAGTATTTGTAGATTACTTTGAAGTAGAGATCAGTTAAGCATGAATACAACTCCCTATAAGGATCAGAAGATATAAGCCTTCCACTGCCATAATTTCTGGGGTGAACTTGTGTCCTCTTCCACTCATACTCATAACAAAGTCATCATTTTCTCTTTTCATTCACAAGTGGTCTCTTTGGTTTGGGAACGGTGACATTTCATAAGGTCCTTTGCATCTCATCTACAATAGAATGATTAATTCAGCTACTTCAGACAAGTTTTTCCTCTTAAATAAGTATTTAAGTAAATTTTTTTACAATTCTAAGTGGAGAAAAATAGCAATAACTATCTTTGTTCACAGGTAATTCAAGTCCAGTCTTACAACAGAAAGGATTTTTTTCAATTTTTCCATCTAAACTTGTTATTTATTTTAAAGAAATAGTGAGAAATTCAGAAAACATTGTATTTATAATCACAAAATATTATTTTTTTGGAAGATCAAAACAAGATATTTTCCATTCTGAAGTGGGAGTTCTCTCTATGCTCAGATTGATTATTTCCCAGATTTCAATGCTGACATGATAGAGATTCAAGAAACAGGAGTATCTGAGGTGTGTTTTACTTGCTGAATGAAAACCACAAGACCTTCTACCTTCTTCTTAATGCTCTTGGGTTTCCCTATGCAAAACCAGTTGATCGTTTGCATGATAGTGCTTTTGTGCTACTAACAGTGTTGCAGAGATAGCAAAATTCAGGAAACTATCTAGCCTGGGTTAGACACTGTGGAGTATATCAAAGACAGAAAACTTGTCTGTTAGCTGGATACATCTCACTTTGCAATGGTAAGGGAGGGCACGTCAGCATCACCAGAGGTTCTGGCCGAACAGAAGGATCCGTGGGTGATCGTAACCGGACCAGATGCCCAGGAAATTCCAACAGCACTGGAAAGAGCTTGCACCAGAGGCAGACTGCTTTGTTTTCACAACATTATGAAGGTCTTTATATATTGCTAGCCCAATACATATTTCTCATTAATTTTATTTGATTTTTTAACCCAGTTCTGCAAATTACTTATACTCTGTGTTTGGTTTTTCACTTTGTTGAAAATGGGTTGTAATGTTGAACACCAAACCATTATTGGACAGATTTCCTACATTTTACTTTATGTTAGGGAGCCAAACGGAGGTAAAAACAAGCAAACAAACCCCCAAACAAACAAACAAACAAAACTAAAAAAGTCCACACACCACCAACCTTTTTACAGTGTATGGAGGAAAAGGCAGCACTTTCATAACTTACATTATATTTCTCATATGACCTTATGAGAAAAGCATGTATTTAAGTATTTTCTACCAAATCACAACAGACAATAAGAGACAAGACAGTCTTGTGATGGTGGGTAAGCAGACATTTGTTTATAGTGGGAGCTTCATGATTTCGTAGGCACTGCAGCTATATAACATTTTCAGTTGCCTTAATAATCAGTTGTTCGTGACCGTTATCTAAACACACCAGCAGCTTGCACAAATACCTGTTCATTTTAGTTGCAAATCATGTGTGGTATTTTTCCATCCAAAGTCTATGTGAGCTTCGTCTCAGTAATGCCAGGCTTGATAGAGCTGGAAGAGGACATTCTCTTCTGAATCAGAGAATATGCACAAAAGATGACAAGCCATGGTGTCCTAGGTTGTATTCAAACTCCCAATAAAACAAGATTTAATGACCAGAGCTACTTTCAAGTTATTGCAGAAAGTATAATAAATATTACATTTGCTCACATCAATACCTCAGAATCAGCATTTAAATCGCTAAAATTACTTAGAATACCTAGTGGGAAAAACATTGTAACATAAAACTAAATTCTCCACTACTTTGAAGTGCAGAATGAAAAACCCGGAAGAAAAGGCAGTAAGAATGTGTTTTGAATCTACTAATGCTGAATGCTCAAATGTTTTTCCAAACAATACATAAAAGTCATTTAAAAAGTTAATAGCTAAAGTTCTGTGGTTTATTTTTTGTTATTTATTACATTAACTGAATAATGCATGAGACAAAGACCCAGCTCCACCACATATTAGGAACATAAGGCCATTCCTAACTCCAGTGACCTCACTTCAAAGCCAGTGTGATGTTAGGTGCAAAACATCTTCATGGATTTGGGCTTCAAACATTTTGCCATTTGTGAGTCATGAGCTGAATTTGGAAAGGGATGCAAAGAATAATAAAGGCTTCTACAGGTACATTGGCCAGAAAATAAAGACTAGAGGAAATGAGAAGTAAGATAGAGCTGGTGACAACTAACACGGAAAAAGCTGAGGAACTCAACATTTTTTCTGCCTGTTTTCAATGGTGATCTGTTTTCCTACATCTTTCAAGTCCCTGAACCTCAAGACAAGGATGGGGGCAATGAATTCCCTCCCACTGTGGGATAAGGTCAGGTTTGAGACAGCCTGAGGAACTTGGACGTTTATAAGTCCATGGGACCTAACAAAATTCTTCCAGGAGTCCTGAGAGAATCAGTTGATATAGTTGCCAAGCCACTCTCAATCATATTTGAAAAGTCAAGACAGTCAGGTGAGGTCCCCAGTGACTGGAAAAAGGGAAGTATCACACCCATTTTTAAAAAGAGTAAAAAGGAACATCCTGGGAACTACCCACTAGACAGCTCTGCCTCAGTGCCTGGTAAGATCAAGGAACAGATACTCCAGGTAGATGTGTCGAAACATGTGAAATACAGGGAGGTGATTAGAGGCAGCCAAGATGGCTTCACCAAAGGCAGATCATAGCTGACTAATCTAGTGGTCTTCTACAGAGGAGTGACTGCATCAGCAGGCAAGGGAAGAGCTATGGATGTCATCTACCTAGAGTTCTGTAAGGCTTTTGATATGGTCTCATACAAGAGCTTACAAGAAAGCTGGAGAGAGACTTTTTACCAAGGCCTGTAGTGAGAGGACAAGGGGCAATGGTTTTAAACTGGAGGAGGGTAGATTTAGATTGGCTATAAGGAGGATTTTTTTTATGATTAGAGTGGTAATACAGTGGAACTTGTTGCCCAGAGAAGTTTTTGATGGCCCATCTTTGGAAGTGTTCAAGGTCAGGTTGGATGGTGCTCTGACAAATGTGATCTAGTGAAAGATGTGTCTGCCCATGGCAGAGGGGATTGAACTAGAAGATCTTCAAAGGTCCTTTCCAAACCAAACCATTCTGTGACTCTATCAATATGTAAAAGGGCACAAAGGTTTCTGGAGAAGAATAAAAAGACTATATTACGACAATACTGTAAGCAAGCACTCTGATCCTATTTTAGCCAATCTACAACTGTTTTCATCACCTGAGGATCTCCTTATCATATCTGTATTTTACCTTTCATTTGCATTACAAGGTCATTTTCATCCCAGCTCTCACAGGCAGAATGTCACAAATACAGAGCTGTATCATTCTATTTTTATGCAAAGAAAAATGTGTGATGTCTCTAAGTGTCTTTTCTGGCCTCAAACTCAGCTACATCAAGGCTTCCTAGCTGTTTTGCTGGGCATTGCTGCCTGTAATGGCATCATCAAGTGCCACCAGAGACAGCAACAGCCACTGTTCGGTGCTCCATGGTGCTGCAATGTGGATTTTCAAATGGCCTGAGTGCTGTTACTTCTACACATAACCACGATTTGTATTATGTTAGCTGACAATGATATATATCTCTAAAGCTATGAGACATACAGATTGTTGTTGTGTGCTTAAGTCAGGAGATGAGAGCATATAACAGCTGAACTCCACATGTTTCTCATGCAGGCAAAGGCAGTTAACCCTCAGGCTAACATGGCACAAAGAGCAGGGAAGGCAAAAAGCATTTGCAGAATCTTCTGAAACTAGTTATTTTTGGCAAAACTAGCTCTCTATTTGATGGACTTATGCACCTGAGAGAACCAATATTCCTGATCCCAAAAGCTACCAACCAAATCCATCGTGTAGCCAGGAGGCACAATATACACACTGAAGTACCTAAAAAGATCAGCAAGCTGGGGACAATCACAAGTGAGAAATGTTTAAAACTCTCCTGGGGTTAAATATTTCAGGTCTAAATGTCTTGGGGATCCTGTGATATGCTCGTGCCATACTCTAGGATCAGCAAGATAAAATAATGGCAATTTTAAAAGCCCTCAGGGCTTGGAGGCTCTGAATGACTTGCATTCATCACTTTAGGGAACCTCTGGAGGAGCAGATGACTGAACTTAGATCCTTCCAGTGACAGGCTTATGTCCAAATCAACGAATCATTTTTGCTATCTTAAGTCTCTCGTATAAAGTTCTGATGTTTAGCAGAGTTCACATTTAAACATGCTGTTCAGGATATACTGATGTTGTGAACCTGTGGAAAAATTGTAAACCTGCACAGAACTTTCATTTTCATAAACCTAAACCAGCCATGGGCATGTAGTGCACTGTGGAAAAATCTATTATGGCTTTAGCTTGAAAACAAAAATATGACACTTTTAGATAGAAAAAAACCCAGTCATAAATAGAAGAAACAGTTTTAGATAGAATATGTCAGTAAAACCTTGCTTATTTTTCATTGCTATGCCACACACACTAAGTGAACTTAATAAAGCATTGAGTGTCAATGCTGAGATCTTTACTTAGTAACTTTAAAATACATATTTAAATATAATTAGATATATTTTATAAATATTACTAAAAATGTAATAAATGTAATATATATATACAATTATGTATGTATCTATTTCTAAACTAGAAACTGAGAATACTGCTATGGCAGAGGACAGTTAAAATCACTAGCCTCAAAATGGATCTGGCACTACCCACAAAGGTTCAGATTAGCTCTGTTCTCTCTTCTGCTACCTGTTACATTTTACTGTGCCCTGGATTGCAAGGCAGGTGAAGCAAGATCTGTAGCTCTATATTTTGCACAGGGTTGGGGAGCCCTGATTGTAACATCTGGGTGCTACCTCTAAACAAAGACTGATTGCTTGTTGAATCTGGTTACGCTAGAACTGTATATTGCCTACAGTGAATTCCATGTTGTATTCACATTGTCCAGTCTCAGATCCCCCTGTGCTCAAGTATCTACTCATCAGTAGCCTGACCCAACCACACCCAACGGACTCACAACTCAGCATATAATTACCTCATTTTATCTTGATTTTTTTTTTTCTGACATGGTGTGCCACTGTCTTCTCTAGTACACAGCAACACAACTGATGGTGAAATTTCTCAATCCAGTCCCTTTTGTAGCCACAGGCTTTGGTCAGCTGTTGGGCTATCAAATCACAGCAGTGTTTCAGCTACAGTTTTCTGCTGCTTTCTTCTTAAAAAATTCAAACCTCTTCCATCTGGATTGTATTTCCCTTCCCTTCCCTTCCCTTCCCTTCCCTTCCCTTCCCTTCCCTTCCCTTCCCTTCCCTTCCCTTCCCTTCCCTTCCCTTCCCTTCCCTTCCCTTCCCTTCCCTTCTTGAGGTTTTCTTCTTCTGCTTTTCTGGAGAACTTTAAGAATAGCTTTTTATATTTTCTTAGAAGATCTTATCACACAGTTTGGAACTGAGTACTTTCAGATCTGTACAGCTGTACAACATACTATACATCTTGACTCCATTTAAAGTAAAAATATATATCTAAATATAAACTTGTAAATGCATATGCTTTGAATGCTATATCTTGAGTCATTTTAATCTCTGGTCAACATACAAATGTCAATACATTTTTCATTAACCAACTATAGTGGATATAGTTCTCATCTGGTGAGAACTTCAGCCACCAGTTGTGACTTTCTTCTCTCTGAACAAGTAACAGCCACAAAATGCATGTATTGACATCATATTGCACAAAAGCAAGAGGTTTAAAATGGATTTTATATGGAACGACTGAGTACATTTGCTAAGGCAAGTGGTACTGACAAAGAATTTATTAGATTCACTTGATAGGTGGGCTGCCTGGACCTATTTTTCAGGGATTCTATGAGGAGACTGTCATGTTATATTGTTTTTTCTAAGTGATTATTTCACAACAACCAAGGTTTTACCCTTGAAACTGGACTGCATAATTGAGATTATTAATTGAGATTATTTTTTCGATGACTCCTCCCGTTACTTTCTAGTTACCTCACTCTGTTTTCCCTTTTTCATTCAGTTTGTCGAACCCATGAGCATCATCTATAATGACTATGTTGCTTTCACCAACTGATAAAACGTGCCACTGAACTCAGGTTCATCAGCTTTATTGCCCCAAAGGTGATAACTGGTTTAGCTGTGTAAGTGGCATAAGCGGAATGACGGGTTTGTGCACTTGCATGTCAGGTTTTCTTTTCTGTTGTTAAAGAAGTGCAGAAACAATCTGCGTGTATATACTGAAAACTTCATCAGCTGCAATCTGCTTCTTGCTGTATTGTTTCCAACAATATATTTTTTTTAATTTAGACTGGATAGGGAAGTAAACAAAGTCACAATTTACCCTGTTTGTAAGAACGCTATTAATATCCAAGTTAATATTTACAGTCCTGACACAATCTACATAATAAAGTTTCTACTAACATTATAAACACAAAAAAGGGACCCAGTGTAAATATTTAAACCACAGAGATCCTTATCCAGCCTAGGCTAGGGTGTATGGACGTGGCAGCTGCAGGCAGTATTTCAAGTCTTTTAGCCAGCTTCTGACACTGGCAAGGCATGACCTAGCTCTGATGGAGAAGTCATGCAGCCCATTTTTCCATCATCTGGTTTCTCAGTTACTATGAGCCAGTTGAAACACTCACAGCATTTTCAGACTTTCAGCTTGTATATCGAAGTGTCTTTTAGACACACACATCTTACAAATCTTTTTAACACATTCCTATTTTTCAGCGGATCTCAGTTGTATTTTCTTTTTTGATGGCAAGATATTTTTGGCTGGAGTGACTAATCAGCTTGGTGTGTTTTAACAATACTTTTAGAGAAACAGTTATTTTTCAAATGGCTTACGAGTCTCAATAAACAGAATGAGTCACATTAACGGATGTGGTATGGCCTGTTATCAGACGTAAGCACGCTGCTATCTTGTGACTTCCCATGCAACGTCATTGATTGGCATATGGCTGCCATCTATTTGTTGCTCGATTTAAGTAACGCGATCACTATGGCCACTCCAAACACACATTTGGAAGTTTAATGCAGTGGGAAGAGCTGACATATGTTGTTAAAGGGTAAATAATTTCAGAGGGTCTAAGAGAGTTACAAACCATATTTTAATAGAATATTTACTGCTGTGGGGATCTTTGAAACATCCTAATAGGAAGCAAAAAATTGGTTACTATCATGGATTTAAAAATACCACAAAAACTCAGTCCAGTTGGACTGCTTATAAATAATGATATGTACATACAAATCAGTTTGGTTTTTGCCAAAGAGAAAGAGACAGTATAGAAGCAGTAATGGCCAAGAATTCTCCTTTCCCTCCCCCTGCCTGCCTCCTTCTTCCTTGGCCTCCCAGATCTTCTTTCCTCCGTTTTTTCCTTCCTCTTCTTCCCTGACACAAGGTTTGGGTGATTTTTCTTTCTCATTGGAGAAACATCTGGAAGTATACATACAAACTCAGGTTCTCTGCAAACCTGTGAAAGACAGAAAATAGACTCCCTACTAGTTTTGTGTAACTCACATCATTCCGTGGAGTTTCTGATAAAATGAAAAAGATTATTCATAGTTATTTCAATAAACTATTTTCTCTGAAAATCCAATGTCATTTCAGTGACAATGACTAATAGGATGCACTATAACAGGACCTATTAGTTTTTCCAGCCACTAAACAGTGACTGTCGGCAAAATCTGCAGAGTTTTAGTAAATATTGAATAAATAATTACTTAACGCTAATGCATGTTTTTTCTTTTATAAGCATTCCCATAAAATCTACAGGTTTTGAGAGTGGCGAATAGAATAGCTAATAATATTGGAAACAGCACCTCCTTGTTTGTCTTAAGATAAAGTATAATTGAAGCATTTATGAAGTTCTATTTTCACATCATGTTTCATCCAGATTAATACATACATATATTTTGACATTTCTTGCATCAAGCTGAGCACATTTGTAAAGAAGACCAGATAAAATAAGTTGATTGCTATTTTTGATTCCTGAGTATAAACATAGAATCTCTCTTGAGACTCAGTATAATATACTCAAGGAAAGCATATGAGCTGGTTAGACTTAAGAATAACATAAAATCACAATAGCTCATACTTGTTTAGCACTGAATATGGGATATTTGAAAAATTCAACTCTTTGTCAAGTACTAAGACAATTACAGAACTGAGGAGTAAGTCCTACCTACTAGCTTGGATCTCTTTAGCTTTGAAATCAAAGGGACATGTTTTCCTTTGAAAGCATCCCATTATGCCTTTCTGGTTTTGTGAAACCACAAAAATACAGCTGACATTGCTTTTATGTACCCAGTATTTGAGAATCCTATGCTAGGAAAGGAGTGGTTCGATGCCATCCCTCTTTCCCAGGGCAGTTGCAAAGCATGTTAATGTTCTTGGTGCTGAACTAGTAACTCAGACTGGTACAACCAGTGTATTACTAGAACAATTTTAATGTTCTTCTAGTATATGCCAGAAACCTCAGTGTAGAAGAAATGAAAGATTTTCAACTTGTCTGAACGATATTTTCTGGTTTGGCAAGAACAGATGAGGTGATTAGTAAGGACTTGTATTGAAGTAGTTCTGTCAAAGTGTTTAAATTATTTGAATTTCATACTAATGCTGGATAACATTGCACACTCTCATCCCACTGAAGTCAGCTGTATGTAAAGTTATCAGAATTTTCACTAAGTAAAAAAAATATCTATCCAAGAAGCAAGGATATCATAGATTGTTTGCAGTGTGACATTAACTTCTATATTCTAATTGAATGAAGTGATAACGAAATATGCATTTATTGAGAACATGACACAGTGCAAACATTAAGCTTTATTTTAATACAGGTTTTATCTTTAGATATATATTCTACATTATTTTAGGAATCTTAATCTTGCTTCTTGCTTTGAAATCCAGTGCAGTAGAGAACAGAAATGGAGTCATAAGGCAGAGAAAATGTAGGTGAAAAATCAACAAATTTTCCAGGGTATATTCAAATGGATGTAAGTAGACAATGTTTCTGATTAAAATCATCTAATTGTGAACCTGCCAAATGATTTCACCTTTTAAACTGCTGAGTACCTGGTGTGTTTTGACATTATGCTTGAGCTATGCGTATGTTTTCTCATCTTCAGCTTATAATGACTCTCATTAAAGCACAACTTGCCTTCAAGAATGAAATAGTATTTTGAAACACTTGAATAGTATTTTACTCATTTCTCAACTACTCTCCACTCTCCCTTTCTCACAGTACCATCATATGAAGATACCCTCCAAAAATCCCTTCTCCTGCCTCTCCATCTTAGCTCTTGACTCACTAGATGTGATACCTGAAATCTTTCTTTCGACTTTACCACTTCTAGTCCTTCAAACCTTCTCCATTCTACAGAAGGTATTTTCACTAAAATATCTGTGGGTTTTTCTTTTTTAATAAATCATTTTCTTTGCTTTCTCTGCTGCTCTTAATTCTATAATAACATCTAATCCTTTTCTTTAATACGGTGTACTTTGCTGTCCTTTTCTCTGTAGATATTATCACCAGTTGCCACATGACTTATGGAGCACTGCCAGTTCCTTCTCAAACTCTCTCTGACTTGTATCCCTCCTGTGACAGAGCAACAAACTTTTCACAGGTAGTCTTCCTAATCCTTTAGTGTCAGCATTAGAAAACGAATTCTTAAAAAGGATGACTTGGGTTTGGATCCTTGTTGTATTTAAGCATCTAATTCCCTCTCATTTGATCAGGACCTATTTTTAATTTGGTAGTTAATGACTTCTAAATGTTAGAGAATTCTTTCAATGCTTATGTGATGACGTCTTATAAAAGATGGTGCAAAGTTTATTTCCACACTGTGTGCAGCCTAGGCACTACTCTGGCTGACACAGTTGCATACTGAAGGTCTTTTTCCATCACATTACACCATCTCTTCCTTGCTTTATCTTGAAGTGGGCTATCTAGGAGCTAGGGACCTAAATATCTTTAAAGCATGGATCCCCGTGGTTTTCAGCTCTCATGTTTCATTTCTAAATCTCAACCCTTGGAGAGATATGAGATAAAAATGCAACCTAGCCATCAGGAAAAGAGAGGGAGATGTCTTGGGAGCACTGTTAGTCTATGTTTAAGTAGTCAAAAGCATGACTTCACTCTCAGATCAACAGAAAGGGTTACAATGAGTTTATTAGTCCCATTAAACATTCTGAAATTAAGTCCTAATATATACCTGGAATTCTTGAAAGTGCTGTTACTTGTGCAGCTGCCAGTTTTAATATATATAGAAGAAAAAACCTACAAATTGCTATTTGAAAACAGTGAGAACAAACAGGAACAGGTCCCAAGAGCCTGTTAGGGTTTCGGGGAAGACGAAAGAATAGTTTAGTTTGCTGAATCTGACAAAATTAAGGCTGCAAAGAGCTACCTTTGTCCTTTTCAGAGTAAATCAGAAGGATAGATACCATGGTGAGGGAAGAATAGCTTGAAGAAGAAGACATTGCTAACCAAGAGAAAATGGTCATGCCTAGATAATGAATAAATCCAGTTTGGCAGTTACAGAGACATTTCTAACTATGAAAGCAGTAAAGTATTGGAGAAGGCTTATAGCAAGAAATATAACTGTCTTTAAGGTAACATTTGCTCGTCTGATGAATGACATGGTATGACCACTCAGGTTACCAGAAGGTTGAATTTAGTGACTGCGAAGATCCCTTTTCAGAAATGCTTTGTTTTGAAGTTTGCTCACAAAAAATGTCATGGTGATTTGAACTTTGGATTTTGAGGAAATCAGGTTTTCTGGCTGAGAATGACTACTCAATATCCACAAAATTCCAACCATGTCCATATTCATGAACCAGTGCACTGTATCATCTAGTTACCTGCTGTAACAAGAGTCTGTGAACACAGCACGTTCCATGGTTTGAGCACTGTATGGCAGCCCTAGAAAATAACTCCAAGTACACCAGTAAGTCCAGAAAGTCTGTCAGGAACACTCCTTCTCAGGTTCCATATTTTAAAGATAAACATGTCATGCTGTAAAGCTTCAACTATCATTTAGACTGGTTTTGTGTAAGCATCTACTTTGTATTTGCTGAGACAGAGACTCCATATCCTGTGTGTGCCTCTACTTCATGTTTACTGAGATAGAGACTCTATATAAAAAAACCCCAGATAAATAGAATTATGTAGTGAATGGTAGACAACTTTTGTATGGAGAAATGTCTAAGTTCCCTGATTGCTGAGAGGTTAGAAAGCTGTTCTTCACCTGTCTTCTTGAGTCACTAAGTTATCCTGGTCACAAACAGAGCTAGCATGGCCGAGTTACCATGCTTGGTGGGTTTTATCAGGGCAGGGAAAGGTGAACTGCAGAATCAGGAGCTCCATCCTTTTCAAATATAAATTTAGGAGATTTTAACTAAATTTCTTTATCTAAAAATAAATTCAGATAAAACTCTACCTAGAATAGAATAAGTATTTTATTCTAAATATCTTGGTGTTTTCCAGCTTGTATATGATCAAAATGATAGAGAAGCTTGAAAATATGACTCTCTAAACCACAAACTGAATCCCTCGTTTGAAAATCTGTAAGGTTCATAGATTCTAAAGCAAGAAGATGAAGTCACACAGAACTTAAATTTGTGATACTGCTTGGACTTTATGAGCTACTTTCCCCAGTTTGTACAATATGTATTTTAGTATATGTGGTAAGGCAATTTGACTCATATGTGCTGGTATAAGAAAACATTGTTTTGTATCAAAGTGCTGGCCACACTAACACTTCCAGCAGCAGAGAACCATGTAGTCTGACTTTCAGTCTAATGCAGATGGGGCCGAAGAGTCATTTGAGAATTGATTCGAATGAACTGAGCAATTTTGTGGCACTTCGAAGATAAGCGAAGAAAACAAAGTATGATTTAGATTTCAAAAAGACAGCACATGCAACTCTTATGCTGCCCCATATTGCATTAGACATTGATCACAGTCCACTCCTTTTTATATGGCAAATCTAATTTTTGAAACATTTATTAGTAAAGTGAGTCTTCATAAATAGACAGTATTCCTCTTCGGTGATGTTTAGATTTTCCATTAAAAGCAATTAGTTCACTGCAAATAGGTAAACAAGTACCCTCAAGTGACTACCTAACAAAACTGAAACTACTCTAAAGTATCGCATCAGAAAAAAATTTCTGGTACAGAAGGTACATTTTCAGCCAGAAGTGAAAGTGGATGGGATTGGATTAGATGTACTAAAAATAGAAAGCTTCAAGGATCACTTGATGAGTATTGATGCTTCTCCCATCCTGAGCAATGTGTACCTACCTCTTTTAAATAAGCATCTGTCTACACAGAACAAGCCACCACATGACAGAACTGGTGGCTTCACACGTCACAAGAACCTACTGATATAAGCATCAGATAAGGATTCAAATAGTTGTATTTTTGTGTTTATATATGTGTTGCTTCAGAGAGAAATCATCTGCAAACTTCTTGAATGGTAAGCATAATATAGTTTTCCTGTAGCTCAGATTCTGTCACTCACATTTTTGTTGGGCCTATTTTTCTTTTGCTTTTATGCAGATTTATGTGTCAAAAATGCAAGATAGAATATTTGGAATTCGTAACTAAATGTAAATGTGTCATAATTTCAGCTAATTGAAGAACTGTATGATACATATCTTAGTATATTTTAGTAAAAAATACTTTTTCTGATCAGGAAAATACAAGCAATATCCAAATAATATGACATCCTTTCTTGTTCAGTATTTCTTTTTCTTGGTAAAACTATTTCACAATCTGGTTTTTCTTTTGGCCATCAGATATTGTTCATTTTACCCAGTAGACTCATAAGAAAAAAATATTTGAAATATTGCACCCACCTTATTAGTAGATATTAACTCTAATTTTAAGATATGTTTGTAAAAATGAAATATTTGATTTTATTTGCTTAGACTAAAATAGGCTGTTATTACTGAGGGTCTGGTCATAGTTTCATGTTTACTAAATATGAAATAGAAAATATATTTCAAATAAATACCCATATCTATTCCATCTAATAAGCATACAGAACTTAATCTTGGTCAGTGAAACACAACATCTGAATGACTTTGATATGACTACCACCTTTCAGTTAGGACAGGAATGTCCAGGACTTGCAGAAATCAAGTAAAGGGTCATCAAGTCTTAAAGACTAGCTAAAATATACAATGCTACACCTGAAGTAATTTCATTAAGATATTTTGTCCTTTTTCTTCTTTCCTGAATTATACTTGTTTAAACTTACTAATATAGAAGAAACTATATATTTCCATATTTTACAAATTCAGGTATGTAAGCATCATTTTCATTCAATTATGTATGTAACCATTTTCAAGATAATGTTTTCTTTCTTTTTAAAATTATATATATATAGTTTATTTGCACTATATAACATATATTTTAATATTTCTATTTTTTAATAAGTATTTTTTTCCTAACCTGATAGAAATATAGTTTAATATACCAAAAGTTCTGTTTCATTATTTCAGTGCAATTGTATGGGTAGTTCATTGAGGAGAAATAAAACTAATATAGACACCTTGCAAAATAAATTATTGCTATTTGAAAGAACTGAAAACCTGAGATGTAATCTGACATAGATAATAAGAACTGCATTTTATTTAGAAAAATTGATATTTTGTTGCAGTTATACCAGTTTGTGATGATCCATAGAAAGCATATGTTGAAGACTTCCAGTGTTGGCTGCTTCTGCAATACAGATTCAATTCTTTATTCCCACTTACTTATACAAGATGTTCAGGTTAACTACTGGAAAGGTAGGATCCACATCTCTCTTAGATACTAAAAATAACAGAAGTGCTTTCAGAAACTGCTTGTACATAAGAGAGAGTGTTAAGTGAATCCTCTTAGTTCAAAAAATGAAAGAATAGTCAGCAGAAGCTAAGAGGAAGACAGACATTAGCTGGAGAATGTGTACGGAAAGCAAATAATGTTAAGGAAAGAGAAGAAAGATGACTAAGCAGCCTTAAAATATAAACAGAGAAGCCAAGGGAGAAGAACAGGCAAGAGAGCACATAGTAGGAAGGACAGAGACACAGTCATAAAAATAAGTTTCAAATGTCAAGATCGAGGCAGCTGGAAATAATGTGCATTATTGTTTTACTAATGCTACTTCTCCGTGCTTGAGGTTGCCACCTTTCACTTTCTATGCTTGGAAACATCCATGAAATTTTCCATCAGTGGTTCCCCAGAACAACTGTGAGCTTGAAAAAGCTTGAGCACTCTGGTTTGGCGGTGAGATGCACACCGCACTCTTTAAGGAAAATAGTATCAGTATGTCCTCCCTGAAAATGCTGACATGCATTTTTCTACAATTTTACCTGCTTTTATGATCCTAAATTCTAGTTCATTTCTCACTGTTTATTTGGGTTCCCTGCCCTGCTACTCCTCCAAGTTAAGACTTTTCAGTTTCATTCTGATTTCAAGCAATTTCTGGCACAAATCTTCTTGGATATAATAGTTATTTTCTACAAATATGAGTAAGTATAGGTAGATTCACACTCACCTAGTAATTTGTAATGTATTTCCATCACTATTTTAATCCCTTAATGATGAAATTTCTTACAAAGTATATCAGACATCCTACATAATAGGGAAACTCCAAGACAGTGAACTTAAAATTTACCTTGTGTTTTCATTAGGAAACAATGAATGCATGGAAACATTCAACAGAATGATAAACAAAGCCATTAATATGGTTGCAATAAGGAATTATTCCTACTTATTTTGCCTTTCTGATACTGTATGTGGTAAATTCAATTACATTCCTAAAGTGTTATGAATTACTAGGGCACATTCTGACAGGTTTTCCTTCATACAGTAATTTTTAAGGACTTCCATCTTTAAATTCCGTTTATCAATAACATGTCAATATCAATAAGCACCAGTGAGACTACAGACTACATCTCTGAAAGAAAAAAAGTCATCAAAGGCTCTTTCCAGATTTTCACACATGAAAAAGTAAGAGTTGTGTGATTAAGATATCTTTATAGAGGACAGATTTTTCTGGATAAGATGTCTGGAAGAGGGTTTCTAAGTGGGCAGACTAATGAATGAAAAGCACTATCGCAATGAGGGTACTGTTTCGTGACAGGCACAGCAGCAAATATACTGTGTGCGAAAAATCTGCGGATGCATGTTAGGACAGCAATGGTGATGTAAAATACACATCTGATGAGGAAAGACCAATTAGCACTTAGAAACAATGCTTTCTGAATGGATCATTTGTCAGCAAGAAAGTGCCTAAATCAGATTGCAGGTAGGATTTAGGCTTCTAAAATCTAGGACTGTCTTGCCTAAAACAAGCTTTTGCCTAACCCTTACATGTATCAATATCCTGAGACACCTGCATCTTCAACTTGATCTAGTTGATGTCCCTGCTCATTGCACAGAGGTAAGACTAAATGATCTTTAGAGGTCCCTCCCTACCCAAATTATTGTATGGTTTTTTGTATTTCACTACTAAGTTTCTCCAGCTTTTTAGAGTTGTTACAACTGGAGGCATAGCTTCAAAATATCCAGAAGTGAAATAAACTTGTCCATAATAAGCAATGTAATGCATCTGTACCATGCCTCAGCCTGATTTGACTTCATGGACCAGAAACTTTCTGAAGACTGATAATTCAGCTTTTCCTAAATTCCATAGTTAGGGGAAGTCCAGGATTGAGGTCCCTGCTTCACAGGTTGTTGCTGGGTTTGGTCAGTGGTATCTGAATGCAAAACCACGAAACCAGTACTCTAGGCAGGAACACGAAGATAAGTTTTCCAGTGTGCTAGGAACCAGACTTCAGCACTTTGATGATCCCTGGCTGTCCATTGGCACAGGTTCAACAGGAGAAGGAGAGAGCATCACTACCAGAAAGCAGCCTGTCATTTGGTGGCCGTGATTGCTTTCATTAAGAAGTAGACAGAGTATGTTTGAGTTACTTTAGTTTGAGGGAGGCATATGATGTCTGACATGTAAGAGGCCCTGCAATTGTTTGAAAGATAGTTTGCAAGAAACAGCTTAGCTCCCAGCTTCACAGGATTACTGTCTGAAACGGGTACCTAAGTCAGCCCTCACCTCTTCACACTCCACTCTGAAGCACCCAACTCTCACAGGGACAGGGATTGTATTCACTTCTGCTACCATGAACCTAAACCTTTTCCAGATCCAGCTTATGTACTTGAAAGCTTTCGTCTAGGAGTTGCTTTGAAGCCAACAGTTGCTGCAATTAATTGCTGGGATATACTGGAAATCTTGGGAAGTATTCTTACCAAGAATGCTCTCATCGACTGTCACCTCCCTTACTTATTGCAACTGATATTAACCATAAGATCAATTTATACTTATTTTCAAAACACAGATCATGCTCTGTGAGCCTCTATTTAAATTTCTTCTTGTCCAAATCATTAAAAGTAGGACTCAAAATCTGTAAGATATTATTTCATATCTTATTATCATTAGGAAAGAAAAAAGACTCTGCAGTGTAGTGGAATGAATTATCATCTTATAAATCCTCTTAAAAAAAAGAGCATATAATAAACCTGTCAAAAACTTATATCCTTCTGCTGAGCATAGCAGCAAAATCTCAAGAATAAAAAATACAATGAAAAATTAATTAGGCATAAGTGTAAAATGTGAGTTAAATTCACCTTGCTGGTTTAAAGACAGTAGGACTTTTCTCCATGGTAAGTACAAGAATGTTTCTGAAAACTTGTAGGATACAATACATTCTTGCTTTTTTAGGCAGTAGATTGGATTAGTTTCTGGATGACTGTAATGAACATGTGACGTAGCATCATGAATTCATCTGGTTCACCAAATTAAGTGAACAACACAAAATCCTAAATATCATTTTACATATCATAATTTGTATAACACCGTTGCCACATAACTTCCAAAGCAAAAAACCATACGGCGCATCATTTTCATTACTGATATTTGCTTGAATTTATGGTTCCTAGGCCTGCAAAATTAACAAAATTGCATTACTGTATTACTAAGGCTACAGGACTGGAATGGTGTGCATTTACTATATATACAATTTAATTATTAAACAATCCTATTTTTAATGAAATGCTGCTCTATGATTACCTTTAGTGAATTTTGCTTGTACTAATGGATCCACTATTCTACCATTAGCAAGATTATGTTTGAAATAAAATGGTATAAATGTATTTTAATCCACTCTTGGGAAAAACAGTTGTAAGAAAGGTTACTCTTTGTGAATTAGTTCCTTATGTGAAATAATTACGCGGAAATAAAAGCTGTGGTCAGCCCACTTAAAATTCCATTAGATTCCTCCTGGGACTGGGAAACCTTTGTATTATTTTTCATGCTCTGGGCATTCTTTTGAATATTTACTAGAAGACTGAAAACTAACAGTAATTTTAAAAGAAGGAGGCAGTATTATCAGATTCAAGAAAATAACTAAAACTATGGTTGTTTGAGGATCATGACTTTTATTTTTTCACAGAATTATTCTAACTACAATTTAGGGGATTTTAACAAAAAAATGAATGATAGATATGAACTTACTACTGTTTACCAATGTTTCAGTGATACCTCTATATCTAGGTAGTTATTGCAGAAAATAGCATTCATTTTCTTTATACGGTATCTAGACTGTTATTTATTGGCTTTAATTTCTGCTAAAGAGGACTATGGGCAACAGAAAAGTCAAGGCTAGACAGGGAATTCAAAGGAACCTCACCATGGGATGGTGAACAGTCTCCCCACCTGGGGCTGCTCCTAAGAGAAGTACCAGGAAGAGGGGTTAGAAATACGGGGGCCTCTCCAGTGACACAATCCCAAATCCCATAATTAGAACCTCTGCAGGCAGCAATGGCCAGCTTTCTTGAGTAGAGCTTTCTTGCTATAGCATAAATGACCCTGTTTCTTTTGGTCACAATTAATGATGACATAGCAATAAAAATGTACCTTAACGTCCTGCTGTTGAATATATACAATACCTATGGCTATGGCAGAATGTGGGCTGAAAAATCTTTTTTGTTCCATTTTTTAGCATTGCCTGATAATTAATAGGATCAAAGCTCTACACCACAAGCGCTTAAAACCACCCAGTTAGTCTTAGGAGTATTTAGTCTTATGATTTTAAGACTACTTAGTTAAGGTTATGTTACTTAAGCAACTTATTATAAATTATTCTGGAGTTACAGGCTCTAGGATCAAAACAACTTTCAGAATGACCAAAAACGCAGATGATTGTGAGAGATCCCACAAGATTTGGTGATACAGTAAGAAACTGTCAGATTGAATTCGATGTTGATAAATGTTAGGTGGGTACACAGAAGAAACATAACCCTAACTACCCTCATATGAGTACAGCATGAGTGCTATTTATTTATACTATCACCACTAAGAAAATGGATTGTGGTGGAGCAGCAAAAAATCCCCAGGAAACTTAGGTCAGTGGCATTCAAAACAAGCAAATACCTTTGTGAGCATTTAGGAGAAGAATGAAGAAAAAAATGAACAAACAGTACTATTGCTTGAATGTATCTTGACTTTGGCATGTAGGTCTTGTCATCCCATTTCAGAAGGAACGTGGAAAATACACAGAGTAGCAGGATGAGGATGTTTAAAGATACAAAATGGCATCTCTAAGAAGGAAAACTAAATGAACAAAGCCCTGTCAGTGAGCAAAGAGCTGGAAGAACTTTGTGAAATTATGAGCACTAACAAGGATAAAAAAAGGGGAGCAACTCTCCATTTCTCAAAATGAAAACGCTAGGGATCACTAAGTGAATCTAGAGGTAAAAGAAAGCATTTTTCACAAAAAAAACATAATGAAATGATGGCACTTAGTGCCACAGAGTTCAGGAAGAGCTTAAACGAAGTAATGGAGAATTGCCAGTTGATGGCTATTAAACAGGCTGGACGGGATGTGACACCTGGTTCTGACAGTCCTTAAACCACCGGTTGCCATAAACCATAAACAGCCAGGGAAATATTAATCCTGTGTGCTTCCTATTGCATTTCCTAAGCGTATGCCCAGCCACTACCTGACCTTTGGTAGGGCTGCTCTTATCATATTAAATAAACTGTTAGTTCTCGGAGTTACAAATGTTTCCGTTGAAGACTCAGCAAGCATGACTCGGTTAAAGTCTCTTTGGTAATTAACCCTTTGAAACACTTTGTGCTGCTTCTTTCTGCACTCTTCCTATACCTTCCCGACGCTGCTCCAAATTTGCCGGTAAAACAAATTCTACAAGACAATTTTATGACCGCAAAGTAAATGCTGAGGAGTTAACCGCAGGAAACTCAAATCACTGTGGTAAAGTTGCGAGGCCGGTGCCGCAGCCCTGCCTGCCGCCCTGCGGTGCCCAGCCCGGGCGGGACAGCTGCGCTCCGCACACTCTGACTTGGCTGCTCCCGGTTTGCACCGCATTTATTTATTTCCAGTTTTGCACATCACGCTCTCTGCGCTGCGCTTCTTGCATGTGCAGATGCGCTCATCTCCAGGGATCTCTGGCACTGCCAGATGCTTAACCAGGGGATGAAAAAAACCCACCAGCCAAAACCCAGCGGGGATCGCTTCGCCCCCTCCAGCAACTGATGCCGTCGGCGGCGCTTCTGCCCGTCGCTGCTCCACAGCCGGGCACAGCGGCCGACCGGCCAAGCGCCCGTCCAGCACGAGTTGAGGCGGTGTCCCCAGAGGGGACCGGAGCTCCGCGCCCCCGGGACCTGCCTTTCTGCAGGGGGAGCCGCCCGGCGGGGAGCGGCTCGCCTTCCCGGGAGCGCCCCCGCCCGCTTTCCCCGCCTCCTGCCACCGCCGCTCCGGCGGGCTGGCTTCGCGGCCCCGGCACCGGTCGTCACTCGGTCTCTTGCCTCGCAGGTCTTCGGAGCGGGCGGGGAGGGCGCTGCTCGGAGCCGGGCGGGCGGGCGCCATGAAGCGCTCTCTGCTGCGGCTCTGCCAGTCGCGGGAGAAGGCGGCCGGCTCCAGTTCCTACCAGGGCGTCGTCTGCGAGGCGGATGCCGCCTCCGTCGCCTCGCAGGATGTCTTCAAGGTGCGTGCGGAGGGGAGCGGAGGAGGTGGGGGTGCCGAGGGCCGGGTGGCAGGTGTGAGGGCACAGCCTCGGGACAGCCGAGCCTGCCAGAGGCACCTACTAGTGCCCGAGACTGGGGCTCATGTGAAGGCGTTGGGACAAAGAGGGGCGAAGATGGAGAGGGAGCTGGGCGAGGGTGTGCGGGGACTCCGGAGGCAGCTGTGCGAGCTTGGCGTTAGTTACATCCCAGAGACCTTTTCCTCCCAGAGGTCCCTTTCCCCTCACTCGTCTGTGGAGTCGTGAGGGGTGGTGGACAGGCTGGAAGCTGCACTGGCCGTGGGACGTGAAGGCACAGGACACTATGACATTGTATGGCCAAGTCTGGACCAGGGCAAGCGGGAATGAGGGAGGGGAGCAGCCAAAGCGGGGTGTAGGGGTGGGTGGTGGGTGGCAAGTGGCTGCCATGGGGCTCCCCAGGAGTCCCCCTCTTAGAGGGAGGTCCAGAGGTCATGGTGGGAATAGTACACCATCTAGCAAAAATGTCACAAGAGGAAGATTTAGAAGCAGTGGAGCTATTATAAAGAGAAAGGCAACCAGCAGCAAAATTGCTGCCGGGAAGGATATAACATCTTCCCTTTTCCACAGAGAACAGGACAACTGATATATTTGTATTGCAGTTAGGAAGACATCGACCAAATGCTAGGGAAGCCTTTTTTAAGAGTAAGAATAATTAAGCAAAGGAAGAAGTTACTTACAGGAGAGATGACTTGGCTAACTTCAGAGATTTTTAAGAGCAGGCAAAACAAACTTGACAGAGGATGTGGATGGGTTTTTAAAGACCTCTTGAGGTCATTTCCAGCCTTGTTTTCTGTGTGCTAGCTGTAGTCCTGAGCAACACCTCTTCAGCGTGACATGGCTTATCACTCTGGTGCATGATCTGCCACTACAGAGCTCTTCAGGAGAAGTGCAGAGGAGCTGCCATTTAAAATAGCTTGCTTTGCTGTTTTGAACAACCAAAAACTTATTTCTTCCTTGCTTATTTTTGTTAATGAAGGACTGCAACATTGGTTGATTTTTTTTTAAATAGAAATTATCGTGCCACATTTTAGCCACATTTTGTCTTGCATTGACAAAAAGTTCCAATGTAAAGAATGGTGAAATGTGGTTTAAATCAATACGAATATTTGAAATTCATTACAATTAAAATTAAATTAGACTATAAGAAGGAATAGAAGATAGTGGTCTCTGTAATATGGTTTTCTTAAATAGCTTTTTGATGTGTATAAAACATACAGATATTTATGTATGTAATTGACGTCTTACCTTTATGACAGTTGAATCATCTTAAATACCCTTTCCACAATACCACCAGTTTTCTATTAGCTTTTTCTAATTGCACTTTTGAAGCAGATGCTACCCCTGTATTTGGCCTCAGTCTTCTAAACCTTTAAACACATTTGTAACATTATTGAGATGAGTAACCTCACTGAGGTCAATGGGACTATTAAGGTGAAGGAAATTAAACACGTGCTTATGTGTATGAATGAGCTGCTCAGTAATGACAGCAAATATTGTTGAGTCTTTGTGGCTCAGGGGATCCTGGAGAGCAAAGTTTTCCTTTTCTTTTGCAGCGGAGGAGGGAACAGTGTTTTTAAGGGATTTCCTTTATTTTACACTTTGCTTCCTTACACATTTTTGGGATGGTTTGCATTACTTTTGACATGCATTTTTCTCTCTTTTTTTTGCTCCAAATTTTGTTGAATTATTTTTCTTTTTTTTTATTCCCTTTAAATTTTATAATAACTTGGTTTTAAATTCCTGCCCATTCTACTGCAATAATTTTATTTTTCTATCACATTTCTTCATATGCAAGCATTGGTTTTGAAACACTCTAACAAAAATATTTGGAGAAATCATAAAGTAAGAATCAGCAGGGTTTCCATAGTGCGCTTTGGTTGCAAAGCACTGTACCAGGGAGGTATCGAGGTGTCAGTGGGCTGAGCTGTTGGAGGGGGTTTTGTTGTACTACACTGTGAAGATGCTGGGTTGTTTCAGACTGAGATGGTAACTTATGGGATGTGCTTAGGATACTGTTGAAATTAAGAAATTTATTGATTCCGCTCACATAAAGAACACCACAGGAACCCAGTAGCTGAATGTGAAAGCCCAGGACATAGTATCAGTCTCTGTAGAAAGGTCTAGAAAAGGAATTTATCAAGATTATTAACTTTTCCTCTTTGTTGAGTTCATTTGACGTGGCCACAGCTGGAAAGAGTATAAAACAGTAAGTCATGAATTTGCTTGTTTGAAATTTGCTGTGGTTGAAGGAGGATCTTGAGCTCATTACATAAGACAAAATAATGTATTCAAGATAATTTCCATTTTTGTTAATTTCGCATTGTTTCCTCATCTGGGTCTGATTTTGTAATCAATCAAATCAATCAGAGTTTCGCTGTTGACTCAATATGATCAGAATTTGTGTATTTCTCTATGAAACTAAGCAGCTGGGAGAGAAGTATTGAGTGGTAACATGCCCACAGTAACACATTATAGCACTGCTAACATCTCGCCTATTAATGAGAAAATTAGAATATTTGTGTCCAAAAATAGGTGATTTCGGATGGAAGTGCCTGTAGGCTACGGAGCTTCATTAAGAAGAATCGTTCTGGACTTACCAAAGTGGATGAATTAAATGCCACCCCACTGCATCACGCTGCAGAAGGAGGTCAAATAGAATTAATGCAGTTGATCATGGACGATTCTTCCTCTGAAGGTAACACACATTTTAAGAACCATTGTACTTAACAGAATAAAGAAGTTCACTAATCAGGGTTTGTTACCCACTCGAAGCAGAACTGGTATGTGTTATCTGCATTTATAGATTTAAATATAGTTCAAACTGTCTGCTATAGTTTGCAGTGTGTTGGGCATGATTTGGATCACCCTTGTTATGTTAGGACTGTTTTCTCTCTAATGCAGTGAATCCGTATATCTTATTTAGTTTAGGACTCAGATTTAGAGTCTTCAGATATGAAAAAGAAAACTGCAGTGAAATACAGGAGGCCGGAATTTTTGTCTTCCTTATGTAATTTATGTGTCTTTTTTAACACTTGTAATACTGGAAATGTAAAAGAGAAGTAATTTGTTTCCTTATACTTGTCATTCAAGTTGTCATCATGTATACTTAGTAGTGAGGAAGAATGAACATTTGATGAGATCGGCCATCTAAAGAAATTTAGGGAAGAAGTGATATGTGGGAGAACAGGGGGCCTTGAATGATGGAACTACACTCTATGTAAAAGGTGTTGTTCAGTAGTTATTAGTAAATATTGTGTACTACATAAGACTCCACTGATAGATTGTGGGCTACTGAGCAAACAAGTGAAGGCCCTGAAAAGCTCCTTTTTTACACCTAATGATGGCTAATCTAATTTTAGATTATTCTGGCTGAAATATATTGTTTTTCTTTTCAGTATATAATTTTTATCTTTATTTTTCAGAGTATCCGTTGAAGTTCATTTGACATTTTGAAGCTCAAAATATATGTGTAGAACAGACTAGTTTTATAATTACCATGAACTGATTTACTTCTGTGTTCTTAAGTGAATCAGAATAGATATGATCTTTAATCTTCTTTCAGTTTGCAAGCACTTATCTCTTATTTTAGTTATTCACACAGTTGCTCTGTGCAGTCTCTAAAGCAATAGCTGCAGTCAAATAAGATAGGAAAGTGAAAAGACAAGGAAAGAGGGAAATCAAGTAACTGTTGGGTGAACAAAAAAGATGTATAATAATAGGCAAAAAATAGACAGGTGTTTCACACCTCTCATCTTTCTAACAAATACTGTGGATTCAGCAAAATATTTAATGAATTTAACACAATGCACTGTGTGACATGCAGTCTTTCACTTTCTCTCTTCAAAGAAATGTAGTAGCACAGACATAAACCTCCCTTGAAGAAACTTTTTTTCAGTGAGATCGGAATATTTGATGGCTTTGCTTTGGTTTTGTTTTGTTTTCTCTCCTTTGACCTAGTATTAAACGTGATGGATTCTTCTGGGAATACCCCACTGCACTGGGCCACAAAGAAAAACCAGGTGGAAAGCGTTAGTTTGCTGCTCAGCAGAGGAGCCAATCCAAACATTCTCAATGCCAATATGATGGCACCTTTGCATATGGCCGTGCAGTCCCTGCATAATGAAATTGTTAAGGTGAGTCTAAAGTCCACATAAATATATAGAATTGATAAGCAGCTCAACAGCAGCTGCGTGCAGAACATGACCTTGTTTATATATGCTTTATCTCCTCACATGCTTTGTTTAGTGAGCCTGATGTGTAACACATGAGGCTTATAGAAATTTCTGTGTCTTCTTAGCACAGCAAGTAAAAAGTAACTTACTAATTTTTCTAAATACTGATATTTGTGCTGTGACAGTAGTTGTTATGTTTTGTGAAAAATTCTTTTAAATTCTTCAAACACAAGGAATTTTCTTTAAAAAGGTTCTTTTTAAGACTAGATTGCATGTAGACGTGTTATTTCAAATGTTTGTGCTCTGATTTTTTTTTTTTTACAACTGTATAGGAAGTCATAGAAGTATCAAAATTTTCTTGAAACTAATGTATTATGTTTTTTTAATGAAAGCCAGATTAAAATTAATCAGAAAACACAGTTCTTAAAAATAACATTGTAATAATAATTTGAATAATAGCAGAACTAAACCTGCAATTAAAAATCACAAACATATATTGTGAAGAAATTACTAAGGTGAGTGTTTTGGACCATGTAAAATAGCAACAGCACTGGGATTTTAAGCAGCATAATTTTTTCATAATTTGTCCAAGTGCAACGAGAATGTTTTCACTCCATATGCAGCATTTGGATAGAATTTTAGAATTTGTAGAGTTCTTGAACTTACCAGGTGAATACAACCTTAACACCACATCACTTGTTTTTCCCTTTAAATTTGTCTCCTTTTCTCATTCATCCAAACAAAAAAAAAGAAAAACCTATTCCTGTATTCAAGACTTAAAATCCTTTAGAGATTTTCAGTGCTAAAATATTTCGCTGTCCTCAGATCTTCTACAAAATCTCTATTTATTATAAATTAAGAACAATAAAATGTGAAATACAATTACATTTTTAAAATGGGCTTCGTGTCATGTTCTGGGTGTGGGTTATTTTACAGCTCTGCTCTTGACTAAATATGTGCTCTCATTTTTTCCCCACTGTGTTGTTTATTCAAACTAATTCCTCTTTGGTTTCTATTGTCAAATTGCTTGAGAGTGATTAAAGTGTGCCAGTTCTTCCAGTACAGAAAAATTCATTGGAATTACTGAAAGATAATTAAATAAATATGTAGATAGAGGAATGAATACGAGATGCAGTATCATAATTTTCATTTACAGATCCTTTGCTTGTCAAAAAGTGCTGGAAGCAGTCACAGAGGTACTTGGTGACACTGGTAGCTCGGTGTGAGCTGTTAACATAGGGACTGAAGCAGGAATTCAGGGCTGGAAGAGTCCCTGTTCTCACCAAGTCCCATCTCCCTTGATCTTATATATAACTGTCTTAAGAGATGCCTAATCGAGTAGCACCTGCAACATTGCGGCTTTCCAGGGAATATAAAATATTACAAGACATTGTAACAAACTTAGTTGAAAATCACCATCTGTAATTTGCTACAGAAAAGATTTTCTCCCAGTATTGGGGAAATTGTTAAATAAAACTTTAAGATATTCTGCAGCTATGTGCAGTGCTTATCCTAGTTACCCAGCTGTCTACTGTAAAGAATTTTACTTTTCTTTGTTCTCACCTGCATTTTTCACCTGCCTATTTTTACATTCTCCCTCATTTTGTCCCTCCTCTGCCTATGCATTGTGAGCTGTTGGCATGCAAAAAGAATAAGTTGCAAGAGTGCTATGAGTGATAAACAGTAGAAGTAGTGGAATAAATCTGTGTTGGTATTGTTGTATTGGGCATATGGTTGACTGAATGTTTTCTTAAACATTTAGATTTTAGTCCAGCATAGCAGTACAGATGTTAATTTGGAAGGTGAAGCAGGGAACACACCTATAATTGTAGCATGTTACAAGGATAATCCTGAAGCACTGACACTCCTGGTAGGTGTAATTATCTGTCATCTTTTGATGTGATTCTGTTTACCTTGATGCAGTGTTATTCTGTTTCTGTGTTCTGTCTTTGTTTAAGGGAGGAAGGTTAATCATGGACCTAATATTCAAGTTACTAATATTCAAGTTTGCTAACAAACTTTAATCTTTTAAGAGCATATGTAAATATATCTGAGTGGCAAACAGAGAAAACTTCAACTGGTTTTGAAGGTCATCAGAACACAAAATAAAGCACATGTATGTATCGATGTATGCATATAACATGCAAAAGATGTTTGTATATGAACTTCACAATGCATATACAACATAAAAAAAAGGAGGCGGCCACCCAGGAGACTGTACCTGTAAGAGTATGTTCATTAGTCAGAATTTTCTGTATGTCATTAAGCTATTTCCAGACTTTATTTTTCAGATTGAAAATGGAGGGAAAATATGTAAACCAAACAAAACTGGAAGTATGCCTATCCATGCAGCTGCATTTTCAGGTGCAAAAACATGTATGGAAATTCTTTTAAAAAAAGGTAAATACATTGTTCCCAAGCCATCAGTAAGATTTATTATTTATAGTAGTGTTACCAATTTTCTACTTTAATTCTCAAAGAACTATGCAAACAAGCACTTATAACTGCGATTGAACCTACAAGAAGTTAATGCAATTATTCCTGTGGGCAATTCATGCTAGTAACTTTTGTAGGATTGCAGCAGCAGCTTAACTGCTTTCGTAAATGTATGCCCATCCATTGTTTAGCGATCGATGTGAAAGGTTCATATTTTGAGCGGGAGGATATTATTCCACAGTTAATATACTTGTTTTGAAAGCCTTGATAGCTTCTGTTATCTTTCTTGCTTGAAAAATTTCCACTTATTTTCATTTCTCAGGTGAAGAATTGGGTCACTCTGCTAAAACCCACATCAATTTTACCAATAATGGAAAGTGCAGTCCACTTCATTTGGCAGTTCAAAGTGGGGACCTTGAAATGATTAAAATGTGCATTGAATTTGGAGCCCAAATTGATCTAAAACAGGTAAAACTTTAATTGGGGTGAAATATAATTTTGATAAAACTGAGATATCTCTGAATCTCTAAGTGGTATGAAAAATGGTGAGCAGATAACCATTGCTCATTGTCTCTTCCAATGCAAAACCTAGAGAGCAGCAAATGAAAACAAGTCTCTTGTTCACATCAGGCAAAATGGCAGTTTTCTTTACAGAAGCCATGTAGGATGTTGTGGCTATGAAAATTTTGCATGGATTCAAAATGCTTTTGGGCAGATCCATAGAAGAAAAATCAGTTCTCAGCTACTGAATACATTGGCATCCCCTCTGGCTCAGGAAGTCCTTGAGTCATAAACCGGGGGAGTCTGGGGGAGCACTCTGGAGAATGGTACAGCCTTCTTCACAAAGTCTTTTCTATACACCTGCCATGTCTTTTCTCAGAAATGGGATCATCAATCTGACCCTTTCTCATCATTCTTATTTATTCTCAGCCTTGCTCTGGCCTTTACAGTGTCTTCTTTGTAAGCAAGCACAAATTTGTGATGCTACTGCTGCTACCATGATACTTTTGGTGTAATGGTCTGTGCCTAGCTTCATGATGAATAAACATTTCAGAAGATACCTATCATTAATTGGATTGTTTGCAAGGCTCAGATCAACTCATGAGAGCAAAGATAAACATAGTTTAGCCTTCTTTTATTGGTTTGATTCTTTGAACACATAGCTTTTGAATGATATGATTTATACTCCTGATTTTTTGATGGGTAAGACTATTTTGAGAACGCTTAAGACATTGTAGAAAAGCTCATTCCAATGCAATGAAATGTTCCTGTTCTAAAAAGGAGAAAGTCAAAACCCTCAGGCATGTATTAAATCTAGTTTGTCCCATCTAGCTAAATGAAATCCTGTTTTGGCAAATCTTGTTCTAATCATTTATTTATTGCTTAATAATTTAATGGCTGTCTAGCTTATAATAGTTTAATAACATACTAGACCAAGTTATTTTTAACCTGCAGATTTTTTTTATTATGAATGAGATCTAAGGAAGATTCCGTTTAAGAAAGTGAAAAACGTTTTAAAAGAATACTTTTTCTATATTGTATGGGCATATTTGTTTGCTTATTCATTTGTAGTGGTCTACCTATGGCTTTCTGTAGTTTTCCTTTGCTTCATCTTTTGTATTAAATGGTGCTCTGTGTGTCTGTTTATTTATTCAACTACAAAATATTATTAAGAGTGTAACTATCTCATATCTTAGGGACTTGGCATGGAATAATAAGGAGCTTTGTAGTAATCCTTTAAAACTGGCTAATTAGTCTTTTCTGGTCTTTAAGATCTCTTTAGAATTCCACTATTTTAGTTAAAGACTGAAGTTTCATTACTTGAATAGAAATTTAGGCATTTAGGAGTTGCAAATCCTGGGCTAGATTGCTAGTGTGTTTACTAGGTTGAATGTTAGGTTGTTGGGGTTTAAATATTTACATGTTTTATTTTCACATTTACAGAATGAAAAATGCACAGCACTTCATTTTGCTGCCACTCAAGGAGCAACAGAGATTGTAAAGTTAATGATGTCATCCTATGCTGGTGATGAATCCATTATTGATGCTGTAGACGGGAATAAGGAAACTTTGCTTCACAGGTAGGAGGCTGCTCTGCCAGACTTCACTATTAATTGTGAGCCATGATGTTATTCTCAGCAGTTTATATAGCATGCTTTAAAACACCCTTCCTCATGGGCTGGAACTTCTGCATGGGATGGGGGATGGTTTTAGTACACTATGAAAGAGGCAATAATTAGGTCAGAATGTCAAAGATTTTAGTGCTGATAGAAAAATCAAAACAGTTGCAGTTACCTTGGAACCATATCAAGGAGTTATCACTAAGAGTTTATATTGAAAATTTACTCCAGTGAAGTAGTATGTGAACAAATTTATGGAATTGTTAACAACTTCTGCAATTGTGGAACAAATGCCCTCATCTAACGGGATTATGTTCTCCAGAAAATGAATGAAAAGTAATAACATATTTTTTTTCTCTAAAAAATTGTCTTATGCCTGGTCAGCTGCAAATAAATATTGTTTCACTTCCCTATGACGACAAAGCTGCAGATGGCATTTGTGTATGGCATAATCCTCTAGACGAGGGGTGTCAAACTCATTTTCACCGGGGACCACATCAGCCTTGCAGTTGCCTTCAAAGGGCCAAATGTAATAAATTTATACAGTCCTAAAACTACATTCAACCCTTTGAAGGCAACCACGAGTCTGATGTGGCCCCCGGTGAAAATGAGTTGGACACCCTTGGTCTAGACTTCTAGTTTTTCACAGCCCATTTGAAATTAGAGCACTAGGCTGTGGAGAAGTTTCCTCAGTCTTCTGTAGCAGAAAGATGCTTCGTTACACGTGCTGGCTACCAGCTCTATGGAAGATAGTATTTTTCCCCATCTATACTTTTTTTGCAAGAAAGATATGTCTCACTGCATTTCAGTGTAATAATTTTACAGTGTTATTCTACAAGAAGTTTTACAATATGAAATAATCAGTGGAAAGTCAGAGGCAGTGGGGATGATTGTTCTTTGGACATTGTATGAAGTGGAACGATTCAAAGGTAATTGAAGAAATTAAAAGGAGAGTGTGTTGTAAAGTCAAGGTTTGGGTAAACTTGGAAATGCTACCACAATAGAACAAGATTGAAGACAAAGTGATGCCAAATGCCAAAGAAACTTGCACAGACACAACATACTACTGAATAGATAACTGGCTGTCATATCCATGAAAATGATTATCCTTGGGAAAATCTTGGAAAAAGAATGGCACTCTTTCAACCTGAGTCTGTGAAACAGGAAAAAAATATTATCAAGAATCATCAGAAAGGTAGAAAGTCACCCAGATATCTCAGAATATAAATAAACTGTACAGGAAAGTTAACTTGTTCAGAAGTGAAGGAGCAGTGAAGCATAAGCAGGACTTGATCCTTTCACAATCCTACTGTCATGTGTCCATCTAAATATTTTACAAAATGACTTAGCTTTCTCTTCATTCACCTTGGAATATATTTTGAGTGTGTGTGAAGCATTTGATATTTATGGCTGGCTGTAGGGGTCTACTACAGATAACGGAGGTATCTCTACTTATCTGGAACCATGACACGATTTTTTAAATATATCTTTGGAGTAATCAGTTCTAACTATAGTACACCCTGTGTTCTTACCTCTTATAATGAATCCTACAGGAACTGTTATGTGTGAGATACAGAGCAGCCTTGGAGCTGTCCTCCTGTTTTGTTCATTGAGTTAAAATATTCAACAGAAGTCTGTCTTCTGAAAACAGAGTGGGTGTATTAATTGCACTATATTTCCTGCTTTAAAATTTTTTTTTATAATATATAATTCACTGTCTTACTGTAAAATAAAAACCGAGATTTTTTCACATGTATAGACAGATTTAAAATATTTTTAGTAAATTAATGTCACCAAGATTTATATCAGTATATCAAATATTTTCATATTTTCTCAAGTAGACTTGACTGCCACAGTCAGAATACATTTAGTCATTTCCATTTTAACCCCACTCTAGAGTTATTACACAAAATATATAGCAAGATATTTTTGAAGATCAGAACAATAAAATGGATTTGAGACACTAGTCTGCCTGAAACAAACTGAGTCTGAAGTTTATGGAATTCTATATTGACCTCGTATGGTACAGCGAAAGATCTCACATATGAAATTACTTGTTCTGTCAAAAATAGTGGTAAAATACCTGTTGACCTACCAATGAGGTCTTTGTTTCCTGCAGTGAATTTTCAATGTATTAATTGAACTGAACTTAGCTTAAAAACGAAACTCCATGACGAAAATGAAAACAGTTTATTAAAATGGATTATATAATAAAGATATCTCTCTGTTTCTTTATTTTTAAATGTATCGATTTGAAAATACTAGAAAATGTAGCAAATGAAGAAAAATACCAACCTTTGGCTTGAACCTTCATTGTCCTTTCTAATGTTACTGTATTTTGCATTTTTTCCCCACAGGACAGCATTGTTTGATCATTATGAGCTGGCAGAATATTTGATTTCAATGGTAAATATTTAATCAAGCAACACGTTTATAGAGTTTATTGTTATATATTACTACAGGTCTGCATAGAAAAATTCATAAAGGAGAATGTGTTCTCAGGTATAGGTTATTTAGATATATGTCTGTATTTCATAATGCATAATTGACAGTTGCAGTACAGTGGTTGTTATGGCTCCATAACAGCATCCTGCAGTTACGGAAGGAAGATGAAAACTTGCATTCGTATTTCCATTTTACTTACTCGGAAAGCTTTTATAAACACCTTTTACCAGATATAACAAACTGGTTCAGTCATCCTCACTTTTAGGATATGAAATATAAAATAAATGCTAAGCATGCATGAATTAAATCTGATTTTTCCAAAAAACAAACCTTTATTTGAAGTATGTACATACGATTTTTCTGGGATCACATAGCCATACACTGAAGTTTGTGCATGATCTAGAAATGTTTTTTACTCTGTGTAATTTGGTTATGTTTCTTCACTGAATAATTATGAGGGAGAAAGAGAAGAAACGTAACAGGGGATGTACTGGCTATGCTCCAAGTATCCATTTATACCTATTAAACTAAGGGTCATACAACCATTATATGCTCCATTCTGCAGAGGAAATTTTCAGAAGTCAGCAGACTTCTTTTCCATTTTGTGTATGTTTATGGTTTTTTGCTTAATTTCATGACAATTGTATTCAGAAAAATTATCTTCTACATACAGTTTTACTTTTTTTCAAACATCTATTATAGGGATTGGATTTAGTCAGAACTAGATGTTGCACTTATTTTCAATTCAGATACGAAATGATGAGGTTTGACTGCTTCAACTTGTCTGACAAAACAACGTATCTACAGAAATTATTATCTGAGAAATACAAACACAAGTTTTACATCTGTAGGCTTGTGTGCACGAAGTATTTGAGGGAATATCTTTAACAACACATTTGCTAAAAACAAGCTTTTATTCCTCGAGTGTCATTTTGACTTTTTTGACCTCTTCTATAGAATCTATGCTGAGGGTTTGTTTGACTTTCCAGATAAAGTAAGTCACTTTTGAAGCTTTAGGACTGTTTTCATTCACCCTGTCTGGGAATGGATCAAAATATACCAGCCGGGGTTAGTGGGTTGCAGCACGTGCAGCCTGTCCTGCCTACTCTCCTGGACTCCTGGCAAGATCATTAGAGATCACCTGTGCTGCATGAGGGTGAAAAAGAAAAGGTGAAGCAATGTTACTGCTCAAAAGGAACAGCAAATTCCAGCTCAGAATGGCTCTCTGGTTTCAATAAAGAAGAAAATGTATTTATTTTATTTATTAAATATCCACATTTCATGCACATTAACTTACAATGATGCTTTCCTTTATCTTATTTTTGGTACTTCTAGTGTCTATTGTAAACACATAGAATGTTACATCTAGGTCTTCTAGATAGAAAAGGTGATATCTATGCTAAATAGAACCATCCAGGCACACTTTGTATGCCGTTTACATTTAACTTGCACCAATATTCTTTAAGTTATAGGTCAATGTCCTACATAAAAATCAGAGAATCAAATTCTACAGATATTTCTTGCAGAGCTTTTCATTATTTTGCATTTGGCCTCAACATAACGTGCCAAAGAGTACATGCTCCTGTTCTGGTGAGATGTACAGCTGTGGTTTGCCATAACTGAAGGCTAACTGAAGCCTTAAAAAAGGGAAAAGGGAAAAGACAGAAGCCTAGATCAATATTTCCAAATTCTTAACATTACAAAACTTTGTAGCTTTAAAGAAATGTTCCTTACAAATTGGTTTGCAAATTAAGCATTTTAAGCACAGTGAATTTAACAACAATGTCCAAGTGGCCATTGTCATATTTGACAGGTGCACAGTATCTGGTTTGTGCATGCAAATAGTGTGGTTGTACTTGCAAGTTATATATACAACTACAAAGAAGAAGAAAGCCATGAAAATCAGAAAGTTGTCCTGATTTAGCGAGTATCTAAGCAATTTCATTGCATCTTTCAGTGTTTCTTTTTTTTTGTGTACTAGAGAATTTACCATTGAGATGTCTGGTGTTTCCTAAGTTTACTTCATTAATTTTATTGAAATGTGCTTACTCAAAGTAAATAAGCAGTAATTTTACATGTTTTCTTGCTTCATTTTTTTGGACGTCCTTTTTTCCATTTTACTTCTTTTGTTTTCACTGAAAGAAAATTGAAAGATTAAATTGATGTCAATACAAATTGATATTTACAATATTCACATAGTATTTTAATAATAATGTATGTTTAATTCATAGATATTAATATATAAATGCAAAAGTAAAAGGAGTTCAGAAACTAAATTTCCAAACTCTTAATTTAGCTGTCTCATAAATGTGGTAAATATATATAACAATGTAAAAGTTACTCATTGTGCTAAATAATGATGAATGCTGCTGGCTTCATTTTGCTGAAGGCTGAGCAATGATACTAGCTGGAAGGAAGGTGATTAAAGATTTATTAACGGGAAATTGCTGCCCCTATATTCACTGAAATGAAGGAACCACTTGAATAAAAAAGGTCTCTGTTTCTTTGAACATTTTTAATAAGAACATTTTTAAGAGGTTGTCTGACCTTGTAGAAAGGTAACTGGGGAAAAGATCCTCATGTGTTATTCTCAAACATTTCATCAACATACACTGAAAGCTTCCTGTTCTCTGTGGTAATCATTGTACCTTTATTAAATGTTTCACGTTACTGCATTACAAGTTTTATCATCCTATAAAGTAAATATTGCTCATGATTATTATTAATTCTCTCTTGTATTAGGACTGGATCCAAAGATGATTGAAGTTAATAGAAAAACTCCCATTGATTTTTTTTCGATGATCTTTGGATATTATCTGAACTAAAATAGATTTTTTGTGTGTACTTTTTTCAACTCGTCCAATTTGACTAGCAACTCAATATCTAGAAAAATTATATCTCAAACATCATAAAATATACATACCTCTTATTGGTTAATTTAATTGTATCTTCATACTACCTTATTGGTGGGATTTTTAGATAGATATGTTTATGCTCATAGTATTTTTCTGATACGATCACAGTGATGCTGTGAGCATAGTGACCACACTGGCCTGGCAATATGCATCTTATGCAAAACCAGACAAAACAGCAAAACTGGGCTTTTGCCAGAATATCTCATTCCAGTCCTCATGCTTCCCCTAAGGAGAAAGGTCACATCAAAAACTTTGAGTTTGGAGAATAAAAATGTGTATGCTGTTGATACAGCTCTTTGGGGTCCAAATTAACTTGTCTCATATAGACGATGATGAACAGTAGAAAATGAAGATAGATCAAGCGATACAGATGGAACTATACTAATCTCTGGATGCATTACTTCTTGAACAGTATTCATATAGCATAGAGCGGGGGAGTAGTTACATTTATACAGTCTTAAAATTATATTTGGCCCTTTAAAGGCAACTGCAAGGCTCATGTGGCCCCCGGTGAAAATGAGTTTGACACTCCGGCGTAGAGGTTCAGAAGGGTCTTGTTCTGTCAATTGTTTGATAGGTAAGACCACATCATTCAAAAGGGCTGCAATTTTTGTGGTTTTTTTCCAGAGCTTCAATCCCAGTATTTTCAAGTTAGAATTAAATATTTTGAGTATTTAAATACATAGAAAGGTACCCTAACAAAAGACCGTGAGTTGTGAGTTCAGTATACCTAGAAGTAGGCCACTATTATTTAGGTGTCTAAATTTACATATATATGGATGACTGGGCTGTGGCTGATAGTTTGAACTTATCTGGAGTTACCAGAATGCCTGTAATTCTGGTATGCTTATAAGGAGCAGCACCATTTTGAAATTTCATACATTCATTATTCGTGATAAACTTGGAATTCTTTATTGCAGGGGGCTAATATTGATAGTGTTGACATAGAAGGTCGATCCCCACTTCTGTTGGCCACTTCCTGTGCATCATGGAAAATTGTGAATTTACTGCTCTCAAAAGGTAAAAAAGAATATATGCTTATACTTCAGTTCATCAGGGTTCATAAATGTTAAACCTGTGTCTAACTTTCCTCTCGGTTTCAATTCAGTACTACTGCATACAGTCCAGGAGCAGTTGACCTAAACAGCTGCACAGTGCTGGTATCCCCTGAGATAAAGGACTAATCATGGCGATGATTTCACCCTTTTTAATACAGAGTGAACAGGCTGTAGAGAAACGTGTGTACCATGTGCCAGGCTTCTCAAGGTAGAGGTGGCACTGGCAGTCCATCCCTGCATTCCTCAGCAGTTCACAAAATAATGTGGAATAACTATGCCACTTACAGAGACTCAAGTTTTGTACCAGCAGCCTTTAAGCATTAAAGCCCATATGTCAAGTGTTAGCTGTGATTTAATGTAATCACAGTCACCTTGAAAATGAGCAATATCTTTCCATTGCAGCACTTTTGGTGCAAGCTAATTATTGTTACTCTATTTCCTCTTGTTAATAGTAACATAACTGATTTTGTTAATAAGCCTGGTAATAAGTTTTGAAGCTGTTACAAGGTTACAACTTTAAAAGATTAGAAGAGGTGACTACCTGCATCTTTAAATTATCTCTTGATTTGTGGGTATCTCTGAATAAAAGGGCCCCACATAAACGTTAATGCTGCAATGAAATATAAAATGCATACACACATGAGATAACAATGAAATCTGAGTGTCAGTGGGGTTTTTTTGTAAGTAAAATTATATGTTATAATGTTGAATTGATATAATATTTGTTATTTTATAGATTTATAAACATGTTTGTTCAACATTTGTTTCTTTGTCTTAAACACCACCAGTTAGTGCCAGGGGCCAGCAGTTTTGAAGTTGCTGGTATTTATTTCCATATTTATCTAGGAGCAAATGTATCATTAAAAGATCATCTGGGTCGGAATTTCTTGCATTTGACGGTATTGCAGCCTGGAGGATTACAGCATCTGAATGAGAAATTTCTGCAGGTACAGTAAGCACCAATTTGTGTCTTTCTGTTACCCTTTCTAGAAAATGTGAAGAAAAAAACAACTACCATTTTATTGTGGAATATTTGTAAAAGTTTGTGGTACTTGTTGAGTTGCCTGGTGTCACAGAAAATAATTTGAAGAGGTACATATCTCTGATGAAAACATTTCAAAGCCAATAATACAGTTTTCTTATTGCCAGGCAAAGGAATAACATAATCCCATAAATTATTTTGCTGTTGGGGGATTGAATAGCTCAAGAGGTAGGCAATAAAATACAGAACTTTTCACTTATATTTTCCCAGCTTGCATGCAGTAAGGCTATGGGATGCACTCATATTCCGTCAAATTCTAGGAATTAAATAGCTTACAGCATATTCTACAGGTGCTTTCTGCGGACTGGACTGCAATGAAGCCTTGGATTTAGTTTTGAAAGGGATTTCAAACATGGATTTGTATTTGGCTATGCTGAGGTGAAGCATTCATACTGCTAGAGCCCAGGCTCACCTGAAAGAGTTAAATTTGCTAGGCTCCAGAGCTCCAGAAACAATTTTTTAAATGTGAATCAAGTATAACTGATCTTACTACATCTGCTGAAATCTGTAAGCAATTTTGATTAGTAATGCAGAGTGGATTTAACTTCCCTTTTCAGCTGATGTAGAGAATCAGTTTTAAACCAGTGATAACTCTCAGCTGTCTGCATTGATTTTCTAGTTATTTGTCATACTAATTATTTAGACAAAGGAGTGAAGTAGACCAGGGGAGGAGATTTTTAGTTGCTCTAAAAAGGCTACACATAGGATGTTGTTATACAACATATGGAAGAAAACCAGGGAAACGAAGAGGAGAAAGAAATGGGGGAAATAAAATGGCACTGTAAACCAGTGAACTGCTGGTTCTTGACAGCCAGAAGTTCTGCTACTGAATACAGACTACAGACCACCTTTATGCTCTGTACAAGCCTTCTGCTGACTGCAATGAGCGCTGCGGTTGAATGGCAGCAAAGCAGCAGCTCCCATAGTGTATTTGTACTGTGGATGTATTGAAGTTAAGGGTGCAGAGTGGCAAACTGCTGTGTTCTTCAAACAGTAGTTGATTGAAAAATGGTGACACACAAATCAGCAGACATTAAACGCTCATTATTGCTAAATTTACTTTTCCTAAAGTTTGTTTATTATTTTTAGATACCGCTTTTAAGTATTAATGCTATTGTTACAAGCTATTAGAAGCTGTGGGGCATTAATGATATAAATGTAATTCTGTGCTTTTGGTTTTTTTGGGGGGGTAACAGATGGAACATATTAAAAATCTCGTAGTGGACGAAGATAATGAAGGATGCACTCCCTTGCATTATGCATGCAGGCAGGGCGTGGCCCTCTCTGTAAATAATTTACTCAGCCTCAATGTTTCCATCTACTCTAAGAGCAGGGACAAGAAGTCACCACTGCACTTTGCTGCCAGGTTAGTATTGGAGTCTAGGCAATGAAATCAATGCCAATTTTCCATCCGTATTTCTTTGACATTAATTTGTATGTTTATCTTTCAAAGCTATGGGCGCATCCATACATGTCAGCGACTTATAAGAGATATGAAAGACACAAGACTTTTGAATGAAGGTGATAAGAAGGGAATGACTCCCCTTCATTTGGCAGCCCAGAATGGTCATGAGAAGGTAGTTCAGTTTCTCCTGAAGAGAGGGGCCCTTTTTCTCTGGTAAGTATACAGATTTTCATTCATTAAGGCAAAAAAGAGTTATCACCCTGTATTTTATGTCCATCTGCTGAGAAGTTTATACAATATGAATGTAAATACAATATATGAAAAAATATATCAATATATACAAATATAAATATATAAGAGCATATATATAAAATATTTTTAAAACTAAGCTGATTGTGCCTTGTTTCTTCCTGACACATAGAATCATGGCTAGCTGTAAAGCAAGACTTCTGAAACTGGGGAAACTGAGGTTTCTCTAAATCCAACTGAGAGAAGAATATTGAACCTTTTAATGGAAAAAAAAATGGTTTGGAAATAATATAATCATGTCAGCTTCACTTATAGGCTTGAATAGAGATTCTTAGGATTGGTGGTTCACAGGCAACTTGCCTTGCACTTTGAGTCTTGATTTCAGGTTAAAGATCATTGGCAGCTCCACAAAAACTGCCATGCCCAGACCTGTAAAGCCAAGAGCCAAATCTACCAAAATAGTTTAGAGTCCTGTTTCCAAGGTACAGTCTAGAGCTTTAGCTTTCAAGTCTTGTGTGTCCAAGTCCAGTGCAGTTACACCTTGGAGCTGGGGGCTTAAGTGTTTTGAGGAGATCCTTTAGCAAACAGACCTGTCATATGTTTGTTATTTGTGACTGCGGTGGATTCACTAAATGGACTATTGTCAAACCCTTTATTTCCGGTGTCCTTAGCTGGACTAGTACACCTGGCAAGGACAGAGATGATAATATACATATACATAGATAAGTAAATATATATCTAAGTATGTATAGTTATGTGCACATATGTATATGTGGATGTATTTAGGCTTAAATTAGCCTTAAACCTGGCATTTTTGAAAGAAATTTGTCAGTAGGTTCTATGCTATAAAAGGCTGAGTAAGTCTCATTCTACTTAGATGAAGTAATACTAATAGGAATAGATTTGTGTGCTTATAATGTTTTGTATATTCACTATCTTTAAATGCAAAATTCCATAATATGGCCATGATCTATGCCAGACCTGTTGCCAAGTATTAGTAACAAAATATTGCAAGCATTTGTGTAATTTTCAAGAGACATATAAGAAAATGGACACAATCCAGATGTACAGAGAAATATAGAGAGAGAAGAAAAGAGAGAGGGAGACACAAATACTGTTACTGAGTTGAACCTTCTACTTCCAAATGATGCATTGATAATCACATAATGGTTGACAGAATGCACGGATATCTCTGCAGAAGTCATGCGAAATAAAAGAGATTTGAGTAAGAGGAGAAGGCATTTACATTTGCTTTAAATTTGTAAAACGTTTTCCATTTATAATTACTTATTTTATACTGCTACATGTAAGTGATTATAAAGGCTGGACAGCCCTGCACCATGCTGCCTTCGGTGGATACACTCGCACGATGCAGATCATTTTGGATACTAATGTGAAGTGTACCGACAGAGTGGATGAAGAAGGGGTATGTGTTCACAGAACATTATTTTTTTCTGTCTGCTGTTACTTCTAGACCAAATGGTGGTGGTATCCTATTAGTAGTTTTCCACTGTGTGCTGCCTTTCATTACCTATGGCAGATTTTAAATCTTTATATTTCACCACTGTTAAGGTTTATTGCTGAATAAATAACATATGATTGCTGAAATTGTTATTCAATTCTTATAAGTGGGAGATCAAAAAAAAAAGGCAAATAGCATAATAGAAAACATAAAATCCTGAGCAAGTATGACATGTCCCTCTTGCCCTCTTTACAATGCAAGAGTAGTTTAACAATGTACTACAAACAGTGGTAATTTAAATTTAAAGTGCTTACACAGATTAAAAACCAGCATCAACTATAGCTCTTTAACATACTGTTTTAAATATGTCTATTCTGCACAGCGATGTCCAGCAGATACAGCTCTTTCTATATCTTGCTCTAAAGTCTGGACAAATGCAGTATCTGTTGGGTCAAGACAGAATCCATTTCCTGGATTGGAGACCTCTTGTATGAACCTGCCTAACAGTTCCCCAGTAGAAAACACAGGGTGGTCATTTTAAAGAACGATTCAGTTTCCAACACAGAAGGTGTTGCTAGTTTCTCTGAGAACTGGTGTTGAAAACATTTAAATTACTATATTAGGAACAAATCTTACCTAGAGATCAATGAGAAGCCAATGCTTAGGTCTTAATTTCCCTCAGAAAAATCTGAGTGGGTTGGGAAGGCTTTGAAAGGTCAGCTTCAGTGTGACTTGATTCCTAAACCACTCATTGCCTTACTTTTATGAAAATACCAAAGATGTTCCTCTTTTGAAACTCTGCCTGCAGGTTTTCTTGCAGATTTGTTTGAATAAACACCCCCGGATATAACTGAATGCTTCTCTTCCTGATTATGAAATGCAGGACTTCTATATCTGCAGATGTCATCATTTTTACCTATTTGTGACTTCCATAAAAACGTACTAATGAATTGGCCTTTCTTACCTACTTCTGAGTTTCCTCTTCAAATTTAGCACTACCATAGCCATAAAGAATTTATCTATAGTCTCTATCAGAATCTCTGTGACAATATTCTGCTTTTTAATGATGCTAGTAAAAGTATTCAGGATTTGCAAGTCAGAATAGCATGTAGCTTTTCAATGTGGGAAAGGACCAAAATATGGTTGTTTTGGTTTTTTTTTTAAATTATTCTCATGCATGCATAGCTGTGCTACTTTTCTGTGCAGAACACAGCTTTGCACCTGGCTGCAAGAGAAGGACATGCAAAGGCAGTAAGGTTACTTCTTGACTACGGTGCAAAAATTCTGTTCAACAAAGCTGTAGCTTCTTTTTTCCATGAAGCAATACACAATAGGAGGAAGGATGTAGTGTCTGCTGTCATTTTGCATAAAAGGTAAGGTACACAAAAAAAAGCTTTTGAATTTATTTTGTTTTGTATGTGTTTTGTTCTTTTAACTGAGATTAATTTCTGAAAATCTCTAGTTTAATGAGACTGAGGACATATTTCAAAATTCCAGAGATTATGTTTGGTTCTAGTGAGATGAAATAAAAAATGGCATAATTGGAATGGACATCAGAAAGGTGGCGTGTTGTTTTCCATGTTAGATTGAGTATTCCCATTCTGTTAAAACAAAACCACATAGAAAACATTAGAAATAAGCAATTCTTCCCATGTCTTTCCTGTTCTTACATACGTAATTTTGGTCTTTCACATAATGCTTCAATACCTACGGAGTTTTAATCAAAATGTAAGTGTAATTGATGCCATTCAAGAGATGTAATTTAAAATTGTTGTTTAAAATATCTTGCTAATATTTAAAAATGTGACAGTTCAACTGCAGTTTAGAATATTTTATATTACAATCTAGTTAAGCCCCACTTCAGGAGTAAAAATGTTACACCATTGCCTCTTAGTAAGAGTTGCAGGAACACTGCTAGTATTTTAGTGTATTTATAATTACTCACTTAATCTTGAAACCCAAGATTCCAGCTTTAGTTCAAGGTTCATATTTTTTAGAAGGTCTTAGTGTAGTTGAAACTTTTCTGTTTAATTGACAACAGATTTTAAAATGAATTAGAGAAGCATCCACAATAATACCCAGTTACTCCTCATACAGCTCATTTTCCAATTGAGAGTAGTAAACTTGTTACATATTGTGATTTGCAAGATAATACCTAAAATAAAACTCAAATAATCTAAAAGTAGTTAATTTAAAAGAGAAGCAGCTAATTCGTTTTCCATTATCTCAACTGATTTTTGCAGATGGGAAGAAGCTGTTGTGACATTCTCTCACTCGTCTAGTGCCAATAAGTGTCCTTTGCTGGAAATGGTTGAGTATCTTCCTGATTCATTTAAAGTAAGTTTTGTGCACATATTGAAGAAATGACTACACAAAAAAACCCCTTAGTTACACTGCAGCTTTTGCTATTGCTTTTCTAGTGCTACATACACTAATGTGTCATATCATAAAACAGAAACAATATAAATTCATTAATTTATTTAATTGTATTTTAGTCATGGTTTCAGGTTGCCCATTTTGATTTCTTTGGTGTTAAAGTCCTTAGCTTCCTGATGTTAATGAAGTTCTAAGAGTATAAAAGTAGTATGAAAAGTAGTATAAAAATGATGAAAGTCAGAAGAGAACTAGGTTCAAAACCATTTGAGATATTTTCACCTTCTGAGATAACCATTAAATGGCAGTACAGAAAAGCTTTTTCTTAAACTAGCAATTGATTTGGTATGCATGTATTCATAAACACTTCACATTTTATACTTGTAAACTAACATGTAGCCTTGTAAACTGCAAAGTTTCATTATTTAAATCCTACATGGAATTTTATGTCTTCGAATCATACACCATGAAATCTGACTGAATCATCACTTCTGTTAGATGACTGCTGTATTTGAAGGTCATTTTCTTCAGATGCAAATAATCCTGATGAATGTTATCTATATCACATTAATTCACTTTTCTGTTCTTCTTCAAAGCTGGTTTTGGACAACTGTATAATTGAGTCTTCAGAGGAAAAAACCAGTCGAGACTTTTACGTAAGTGGGTAAAAAAAATTGTGAAGACAGTACATTTTGTGTTCTTGGGATGGAATATTAACAGTGGTACATTATTTGCATAATAATTAAGTTAGAAAATCATCAGTGTGGCTTTCAGTTACTAATACTGGACTACATTGTAATGCCTCAAATATTTTCTATGGTTGCAATTATAATTCTGTAGTTGGTAAATTATAATCAGCCAATACTTGATTTATGAATAATTCAGTAGTTATTCACCAATAACCGTATTTGAGTCTGTGCTTTTAATGTGTCTTTGGCAAAAAACTCCTCAGTGTTAGGATGTCTTTTAAAAAGCACTTCACCAGATACTAGCTATCTTCAACTATTAGTCTCTTTTTTCTTGTTGTTCTCAGCAAAGCCACTGATTTAATTCTCTTTATTGCCTGTGTGACACTGAAATGAACACATTTTTTACTTGAAAGCTTGGAAGTATACAATTTGTATACTTTAACATGTATGGCAAGGTTGTATGACAGAAAACACAGGTGACTGATTTTATCCTTTTGGGCTGCAAACAGCTTTGAAGTTCAGTTTCTGTAGTCTTCATGCTTATGCATTTTAACAATTTTAATGTTAAACTTGAGCAATCTATAGACTTTATCTTTGCTGTGTTAACTCTTGCAATCAAGCTGGGTATCCAAGGTTATGTATATTTCAAGATAACAGTGATAGAAGACATAGTATCTATTTATACATATCAAAAGCATGCATATCATAAGTCATCAATACTTGTCATCAATAATTTGCAGTGTTCAATGTGCTTCTTTTTTGTAAATTCTCCTCCAAAATCTTAAGCAGTAAATTGCTTTCACAGTGCTAAGGAGACATGAACGTTCTACAGTTATGTTATCTTTTTGAAAACCTCCTTATGAATTATTACATTGGATTGTGTCTTAATCACTAACAGAGGAATTGCAAATTTTTTGCTACTGTACATTTTCTTTATATTGTATTATCAAAGCCATACAACTTTTAAAAACAAGTTTTTATTCAACGTGAACATTAAAACAAATTGACTATCAGAATATCATTTTTAAACTGTGATATTTAAAGAAGAAATGTGTACTTTTTATTTTACAATGAAAAATAGCTACAAGTTTAATCATTTTACAGTCACAGATGTGTATCTTGATGGCATGTGTTCACTGGTAGAGTGACTAATGTAAACATCAGTGTTCTCATTACTTTGACACAATATGCTCTCTTTTTTCTCTAAAGGAGAACATTTTAAAAATTAAGCCAATTGTCTCAGTCTTAGATTATCCGTTTCATCACATTTAAATGCTGCTGTATGTTTATCATTCAGATTGAATATAACTTCAGATATCTTCAGTGTCCTCTGACACTTAACAGGAAACTGAAAGAAGATGAAGAAATCTTCTATGAACCACTTACCACTTTAAATGTGAGTTCTTCTCTGACATCATTCCACTCTGTCTTGCTTTAGATAAAATCAAGGGATTTGGGTTTTTATCATAATATTTCTTTTTCAAAGCCTGTAACTGTATATTTAAACCGTACTGGAATGAAGTATGTGACAAAATTCTTGTAGTCTAAGTATTATAACATTTATTTTAGGTTTAGTTAAAAGACGTTAGTTTATTTAAACAACTATGCATGTTTCAAGACAACATGCTGGAAGTGCAGGTAATACATCAAAGAAAACGGGACTCCAGTCATTGTATTAATAGTGTCCATGCACTGGAATGTAACACACTGAAAAACCTGACAAAACTGCCTTTTGCATATGCTAACTGCAAAATACTTTCTGTGCCTAAAATAAATTTTCTGTTCTTGCACATTACCTATTTTTGTCAGAAAAAGTTTACAGAACAACCTTTCTGCCTTAATTTGATAAATTTTTGAGCTTCATGTCAGCAATTAGACTTGGTATACTGTCTAATAATAAATAAATATTTTCTAGTTAAATGTAACTCAACAAGCTTGGTCATCTCACATGTATAGTTGGCAAAGCATTTGCTCCTGAAAAATCATGTAATGTTCGGTCTTATTTTTAGGCAAAATATGCTGTGTCTGTACAGTTATTTTTTTAAAGCTTGAAATAGAATAACAGAGCAGCAGAGGAGAAGAGACAGCAATAGCTTTGGGCTGGATTGCATATACAGAAGAAATCTGCAATATCTTACAGACATTTTATTTTTCATTAGGCTAATATTCAAGCAAAGAAGGTGACCTAGGCAGTTCAGTAAGTACTTAGCTAAATGAGATAACTTTGATCCTTCTGCGTTCTTGTTTTGTAGGCCATGGTACGCCACAATCGCATGGAGTTGCTCAGCCATCCTGTGTGTAAAGAGTATTTGCTTATGAAATGGTAGGTGTATTTTAATGTACATAAAATATTGCATGTCAGGATGAAAGTTATTGTGCCTGACAGTTGTTTACTAGGATGTACATATTTATAGTGTTGACTGAAGTAAATGTCTTTTCCATGTGACCTTTCATAAGCATATTTAGAGTATGCTGATGATTGATTATCCTATAAAATGTAGCTTAGAATTTAGTAATGATTCTTTGATATTTACAGCAAAGACAACCACTATCTTTGTTTCCACTTTATTGCAAAAGTATATCATAGAATTGACAAGTTAAAAAGAAGAGGAACAGTATTTCAGAATGACCAGTACACTTTTGTCCACATAAAGTTCGATTAACACATTCATCACAAAAGGAAGTTAAAAGAAATGTTTATTTCCTCATCTTGAAAACATTGTTGACTGTTACATTTGAATGCATGCTCGTCTAAATTTGTGATGTGCAGTAACTTTAATGTTCTTACTTTCAAGGATGGCCTATGGGTTTCGAGCACATCTAATGAATTTAGGCATATATTCTCTTGGTCTCATCCCACTGACTCTTCTGGTCACTCACATACAGCCAGGAAAACCTTTGAATGGAACAGAGGTCTATGAAGCAAGACCATTAGAATATGAGGTACTGAGTTTTCTTACTAGTTACCATATGTTTAGTATTTTTATATTAAAAACGTATGTTTATTTAAATAATTTCTAGAATTATTTATTATTTAGCAACTACAAGGAATAGAATTGAAGTGAATATTTTTAAACATTCAGCAGCAACTTCTGTAGATAATTTTCAGTTCTCATTTCTTATTTTTAATCTTTACTAAAAATTTCACGTCTGGTACATGATTACTTCAACTTCTTCCCTGAAATGAATATTTCTTCAGTGTTGAAGAAAAAGGATTAATGTGTGTTTAACTATGAAAAGACAGAAAACAGTGGATTCTTTAGCTTTTTATATCCTTTCTATTTTCAACCAAAAAAAAAAAAGTATATTGTTTATTTAAAATTTGACATAGAAAGAATAGTCACTAATAAAGTGGTTTGGTTTATTCAAATACAGTTTGCTTTGCCTGTATTATGTATTTCCCTTGCAGGTCCAGTATTTCTTCACTAGGTTCATAAACTATGAGGCCAAGGCAGAACAATTTTTGCCAGTCCGTATATAGCTACCTTGTGTATAACAGTAGTGAAAAATGAAAGAGCAGAATTTAGTCATTTATGGATGGAAAACTCCATTAAAGGTTTTTAAGTGTATTGTTTGTTTGGTTGGTTGGTTTTTTCTATAATTCATTTTTATAAACTTAAAAGAGAAAAATAGAAAAAATGGTGTTCTTCCAACATGTGAATGATATATCCCCATTTTGGAATTATGATATCTCAAAATCGAAAACTTTATTTGGCAGCAAAATACATATGTGTCATAGTGACTTTTGAATGTTTGTCTCCCAGTCACATTCATGATATGCATTGGATGGAAACGATGGGGCCATAAGAAAAGCAAACAAGGATGAACCTTGTCTCAGGATAAGCCTGTCCTCCATAGATACTTTTGACTTGCTAAGAGACAAAGCTCAAACTTTTTTTCAGAAGCTGGAACTGGAATAATTGGGACACAATAGTGAACCAAAGAAGTTAGACTTGCCAGGTCCAGCGCTACAGGAGAACGAGGTTTTAGTAAAGAAAGACAAGTTGGTGCAACTGTTTGATGTCCATTTGTGTTTCCTTCCCACAGTTAAAACTAAGCAATGTTCTGTCTTTTGAGAAGGCTGTGTTGTCCCTAAGCTGAGCCTTACTAGGCTTCCAGAGAAGGAAATGCAAGTTCTGCTGTTTATTGAATCTGTGAGTACAACTCACATGTAGCATTACACTCCTGTGTCTGTTTGAAGGGCAGGAGACTCACAGAGCTCTATCTCCATGACATGGAGTCAGATATTCTGAGAAGAGACACCTGTGCCATTAGCCCCGAAACAGTAACATACTGGTGTTAATGGAGACAAGATTTCAAATAAGTGATTTTATCACTAAAACCAATGATTTTGGCAAGAAAAAAATAACAGAGGCAAGAAAATACTTTACAGTTCTTTTGGGAGAGAAAAAACAAACTGAAAAAGAAACTCAAAAAGAATATGCTACTAGAAATATGAAATAAAATAAACTCAAGGGTTATAAAAGGTTCATGAGGACATCCTGATACGTGAAAAAGTCTGGAGAATCACATGCCCAGCCCATTAGGTACAGGATTCTCAAACATTCAGAAGCCAGAAGAATCAGCAGGACTGGAAGAATTCATGCTCCACTAACTCACTCACCTCCCTGGTGGAAGACAGGAGAGTGACAGGAGCTGTGTACAGCAGACAGAGAATGACTCAGACTGACCCAGCTCCATGAATCATCAGAAACTGGGTGAAAGAAGCATGGCTTGAAGAGGGAGTCCAGTCCTTCAGCGAGGAGCGATGCCAGCTGGTGGGGAAGCACTGTTCCAAACAGGAGCCGTGAAGGTGCTGTCTGAGAGACCGGAGCAACACCAGCGTCCATGGAATGTCATGCACTGGAGGAGACAGTGTTCCCATGGCTCAGTAATGGGAATGGAGTGGGGATGCCAGCTTTGCAGGGAGCACAGTGTTACAGAATGTGGTGCTGTACTCTTAACCCAGGTTAAAGAAGGACAACATGACTTGGCAAATGCTGATGTGTATGGCGGCACCACTGAAAAGTGAATTTGTTGTCTGCCTGTGAGCTAACAAACCCTCAGGTGGGGAATTAACTCTACAAGTTATTTATTAGATTAAATTCACTATTGTTATCTATGCCAGTAGAAAAAATTCTTTGCCTATGCTAGTTGTGAAAGGAAACATCAAAGGGAGCAGACACATAAGGACGCTAGGAGTTCCAATTTGTCCAGAGACTTCTGTTTCTATTCCGGATATTGCAATATGATACTGAAGTTATGGACAACAGAATTGTCTTTATGTTCATCCAGTGGCAAAATATACTTAAAATGAGGCATAAATACTGCAATTTCTGTTCCCAAACTCAAATAGTAGCAGAAGCTGCACAGCAACTATTTATCATGGGAATGCACAGACTTTCATACCTGGTTTGAATAACTTAAACACAATACACGTGATACAGAATTGACAATAAATATTAGTAAAACAGAATTTAGGTAGTAGTAAGTTTGTCTGAAGTAAGCTAACAGAGTTTCTGAACTTGGCAGTATAATATACAGGGTGTTTAAAAAAGATGGACCCAATCACTATATCTCTGTGACCACGAACTGCCCGTGAATGAAACTCTACAGTCCATGCAGCATAGAGCACTTATAAAAAGGCTCCTAAAACTTGATAACTCCTTAAACTGTAAATTTTTGTGTAATTTTAACATGTTGGATCCACCTTTTTGAAACACCCTTTATCTGTAGTAGGTAGAGCTGAAATAAATGTTCACTTAATAATTGCTAATTTGTTTTGTGCTCTGATTTTTATTTCAGAATTCATACTTCACAAGGGTGTGTATGTGTTTAGTTTTAATTATGAGTTTACTGGGAATCTGCAAAGAAATATTTCAGCTCATTCAGCAGGTAAATACATCAAGAAATAACATTAATCAGATAGTGTGCTTGCATAGTAGTTTGTGTGATATTGAAATAAATCTTATTTTCCTTTATTAAAAGGGAAATACCAATTTATGTAAGACTAAAAGTGAGAAGAGGATTTAAATAGTGTATTGAATTCAGTCCTTTAATGATGCATGACTTGTAAATATGTATCTGTCTCTCTTAAATCCTAGAAATTGAAATATTTGTTGGATTACTCCAATCTACTGGACTGGACAATTTATACTACAAGCATAATTTTTGTGTCTTCTTTATTTATTAATACACCAGCTCATTTGCAGTGGGAATGTGGAGCAATTGCTGTATACTTGTCTTGGATGAACTTCTTGCTTTACCTTCAACGGTAAAAGTTATTTACATGCTTTATAATAAAGTACTTGTAATATTTTCAGATATCTTACATATCCTAAACCATGACTGATCAAGTCTGATAGCCCTATTTTTTATTTTTATTTTTTTCAAGCTGTGCAAGTTTCAAGATCAGGACCATAGGAATTTTTTAACCTAATGAACTGTAAAGCAGTTTTGAGTGGTTTTCGTGTAGAGAATCACAGCATGTGTTATGGCAACTAAAGAAATAACAAGATTTATTTTAATGTTAAGTAAGCAAAGCCACCACATTTGTATTTTTAAAAATGTGTGTCATTATACTGTATAGACTTTCACTTAAAAAAATTAATTGCAAGAGGCAAAAGGAAGTCTGTTTTTATAAGTAACACCTGGGAGAAGGTAAATTCTGTTATCATTTTACAGATTAAATGGCACGCCCCACTTTTCTACACCATAGTGTCCTGTAAAAGAACTATAACAGAGGAAACTACTTCTTTAGTTGAAATTAGATTTGTGTACTGCCATTAATGATCTTAATGCTGTCACTGGTACAATAGCTTCCACAAGTCATGGCCTGCAGGAGAGCTGAGTGAAGGGAAAAATAATGCAGGTGTAGTGCTTACAGCTAATTAATTAAACATCTTTGTGCCTGAGCAGGACAGCCTTGCACAAAGATGAGGTGTGGCTGATCAGCAAGAAAATGATGATTTGGAGCTGTTCAGAAAATAAGGATGACAGTATGTGATAATACTGCATATGTGCTCTTCTGATTCTTATAGTATATATGCACCAATCACTCCCATGAGGTCTAAGAGACAGACAAACTTGGCATTTGCTGATTAATTTCAAGATCATTTTACTGTAGCCAGGATGTTTAAGGACAAGGTTTGTAAACAGAGTTAATGTCATGGAGAATATCTTTATGGTACTGACTCTGCTGGCAAACCTTCTCCCACTTTGTGCATGACCTTAGATGACCAATGAATGGGCAAGTCTTCTCTTGTGTGCTGTGGGCAAAATGAGGGTTGAACCTGAGGAGTAAAAAGTAAATTCATGATTGCACGACTTTTCTTCTTCTGCTAGATGAAATGCTTCCCTGGCTTGAATATTTTCATTTGTATAGCAGTAGAACTCTACACATAATTTTTCTAACTCATTTAGGCCATCTGCTCTCAAAGCAACCTATCACTCCATTGACTTCTGTGGAATTTTGCCTAATAAATACCTAATAAATAGGAGAGGCAAGGGTTTGCTTTACTTCCAGCTTAATCTTTTCAGCCTTGCACATAATATTTCAGGGGGAAAATCCTGTGGAGGGATTTTCTCAGTTGCTACTGTTGTAGCATGAAACACTCATCTGTTCCCTGAATCTGGCAGAAGACATGAATTCCCAGGTTCACATGTGGGGGGAAAAGTAGCTTAATCTGCTTTATGACAATGCATGTTCTGAGATCTAGTTTCTGTGTAAGCCAAGAATGGGAGACGCTTGCCAGATGACAGACTGTTGCTGGAAACACAGGTGTCTTAAAACTGTGCTACTCCCCTTATCTTCCTGAGCAATGTGTTTGGTTTTGTTGGCTTGTTTTCCATACTTTGTAGTGTCATAAAAAGCAAAATGTTTTAAAATAAGGCTTGTGACTGCTAGATGGATCATGGTGCCAGTTGCTATTTAGCTTCAAATAGCAGCAAAAAATGTGATAATTTCCTAATGTTATTATTCCGAGTGCAAGAGTTGTACAATATTGTACTGTCTGTGGCTATGGAAAGAATAGAAGTTGTTCATGAAAAATAATATCTTGAAGATGTACTGCTCTAGTGCATTAAAATAGAAGATTATGTAGTTTAGGCTTGCTGTAAATAAGGTCACTTGCATTCTTTATGATGTGAAAGTACCATCTCAGAATGTCTCAGGGAGGCAAAATGTCTCTTTTCACATATGAAAATTAGGATTACTTATTGCCCCACATAAATAACTGTAAAAAACTCTAAACTCAATATTTAATTGTGCATATATTTTCTGTTTACTCATTGTCTAGATTTGAAAATTATGGCATCTATGTTGTGATGTTCTGGGAAATTTTGAGGACTTTGATTCGGATTGCTGTTGTTTTCTTTTTCCTGATACTGGCCTTTGGACTCAGTTTCTTTGTCCTGTTGGGTTCACAGGTTGGTGGAATGTCACAGTTAATTTTTTATCTTTATAAGTTTTATTTTTGACTGAAAATCTCAAGAGGTTATTTACAAATCTCACCGGTTCATTTTTTTTCTTGGTTTTGGTGGTTCTTCTTTTTTGCAGCAAACGTATAGCACGCCTCTGCTTTCTGTAATGAAGACATTTGCAATGATGTTGGGAGACATTAATTACCATGATGCATTCCTTGATCCATTACTAAGCAATGAATTACCGTATCCATTCCTGAGTTACACGGTTCTCATTATATTTACCTTGCTTATTCCAATCCTTCTTATGAACTTGCTAGTAAGTATGCTACTTAATATATAAAAAGTGGATAAGCACAGGTATATACACAGTTTTAGCATATAGAATTACTTTAGTGCTTATTTATGACATTCCTTCATTATTTAACAAATTGATATTTTCATTAACATATTAAAAATTTGCCTTTCTCTGGACTTTTTTTTGTTCCAGTTTACTGTTCTGAATGTTTTCCCACAATGAAGTTTTGCAGGGTTATTCTGTATAATCTTCTAATTCTACTAATTAGAATACTACTACTAATTCTGTAGTACCTGTGATGGAATTTGAATTGGAGCTGCAATGTATTATTATGAGGTCTTGATAAAGAAAATTAGTGAACAAAGTTTTTAAGAAGTACTTTGACAAATGTGTACTTTCTAGAGTAGACATAGTCTTAATCGTTCAACGCCTTGCTGTAACACAACCTGGATCTAATAATATTTAAAAAAAAAAAAACAAAACACCAAAACCTAGATCTTCATTGCACACAAAAGAGCAGTCAGCAGCAGCAGCAGCAGTGTTAAAACTAACTAATGAGCATGACCTGAAAAAAGAATCAGAAAACCTGGTAATGGTGAGAAGGGCAGAAAACATGTAATATGTGTTCAGCCATGCTCCATTCAACGTCAATTTTTTTTAGGCAATCGGGTGTGTATATGAGCTGAGCAATGCAAATCAAATGATTCGGGTTTTTGAAGTTATTTATTACTGCCTTGATGCTGCTCAATTGAGAGACCAACAATTTTTTTAACATAAGAGCAGTAATGAAGAATCAGAAAGAAGGGGTGTTATTCTTGATGAATCTTTGAAGTAGCTCTTTAGTGCCTTACTGATATGGATTTTCCAAATATGCATAAAAGGGGTACGTTTCCAAATTCACATGAAACAAAATAAATTTAACTTTATAGAAATTTTGGATTTAAATATGAATATAAGAAATACAATTAAAATAACAGACTATGAAAAAATACATAATGAAATCTTTGTTGGTATTTTTAGATTGGTTTGGCTGTTGGGGACATAGCAGAAGTACAAAAATATGCTGCACTCAAAAGGATTGCTATGCAGGTAAGTAGCATACTATAGAAGCACCAACTATAGGAAATAGATATCATTGTTAGAACACCATTTAGATGATTAGCTGATTTATCATCAACATCCCTAACATCTTTAACATCTCTGTAAAGCAAATTAGTGAACATAGGCATCCTATTCTGAGTCTCGTTTTCAGTCCTATGAGTCATCGTCAAGGAAATGTGTAAGCAAATGCATTTTTAAGGAACTTTTGAACAGTCAGTTCAATGAATTCTGAGTTATTCCAACAACAGAATCTCAAAATGAGTAAATGCAATGTTTGAAATTGGAGAGTTGCCTTTTAAGAAGAGAATTGATGAAGTGGAAAGAAGGCTAATGTTCACAGAAATCAAAAGGAGAGGTGTGCACAGACAGAACACTCAAGAGCAGGAATAGCTCAGAAATAAATTCTGGTAGTCACGTACCTTTAAATTGTGTGCTGTACTGGCTTAGTTCAAATGTATTTGGAGAATTCTCTTCTAGAGAAATATTTCCTCCCAAGAGATATTTCTTTTGCTAGAGATACAAATGACTAAAGGGCAGTTCTTGTAGCAGTGAATGTTTTTTACCTGTTTCAGGTATTTCTTTACCCACAGAATGCTCAGGAAGGATGGTGTCTTGCAGCTTCAGACAGTACTATGAAATATTTTTTAATCATATAACCTTCTCTATGTTTGACAGGATTATAGTTGTCTGCGATAACTTTATACTGTACATCCTGTTTGTTTAGATACATGTGCTCAGTATTTCTGTAGCAATTTGAGAATGACTGGAAAGGTAGCATCTTCTGAAAAGGCATGCATATGTAACATACTTGTTTCTACCCAAAGGAAAACTTTTCTCACAGGCCTTCCACTTGCATCTTAATCTATACTGACTCTGTCATAACCTAGTAAAAGGATATAGCACAACAGAAAAGAGAGGGATCACCCTCTTTCCCATTATTATTTGGTCTTAAAACCCAAGGCTACTATAGGTATTCCATCTTTTGAACATTTCTGCCCTGTAATTCTATACAGCAACCCCCAGTGTACTAAGGGGCTACTCAAGCCATTACACAAGAGCTAGCTCAATTTCAAAGCCATTTTAGTTGTGAGAGTGCATATTTATGTGGAATAATTAATTCTGCTGAGTTACTCAATACTGCTATGACTAGATGCTTTTGGTGTATGGCCTGGACTGTTCAAATATTATACCATTGTTTGCAGCATAGATATCCTCTGACACTTGACATCTAGTAATAGTACTTTGAATATAATGACATGATGGTTATTTTCACAACATAATGTGTCTTTATCTTAAGAGAATATATCTTGTTCTGTTCTAAATGCAAAACTATGCTTAGGTTAATCTTCACACCAACTTGGAGAAGAAGCTGCCATTTTGGTTCTTAAGTCGAGTGGACCAGGAATCAATCACTGTGTATCCCAACAGGCCAAGATACTGTGGATTTATGGTAAGATGGTGAATTTTAGGCTAAAGAATTCTTACTAGAATGTGATATGATAGACTTACTTTGTACAGAGATTGCTAGGAACATCGCATTAATAAGACTCAACCATTAACTGACATCAGTGGAATCGTGATTAGACATTGACTATCTCCAGTGAAAATGATAAATCAGTTTGAGTGCAGCCTAACTCATTCAGATATAGTTAGTGTTTGCATTCTCTGTGATCTGTGACTTTTTAAAGTGAGACATGCTACAGAAGTTATTCAGACAGAAAATAGAATTACTCCTGTTTGACATGTCTTCTTTTATTTTTTTACTTTTCATTTCAGCTGTTGTTGGTAGACTGAATTTCCTGATTAAAGAAATGTTGCAAAACAAGTGGTTAATATGCAAAAAATAACTTCACAACAGAAACTTTTTTTCAGCTTTAACACTGTGGGGAGACTTTTACCATTCATTTATTTGGGATTTTTAATCTGTTATCAGACTATAATATATGATTGCATTTTGGTTCCATGTTTTGTTTAGAGTGTGTTCCAGTATTGCTTTGGGTGTGAGGACTCTACCACAGATGCACAGAGCACTGATACGACGTTAGAACTGGAAGTTCTGAAGCAGAAGTACAGGTATTCGTTGTGTTATTTTACTGCTGTAAAAATAAGTAGAACCAATATTACAGATATACTCCTATTAAAAAACAAAACCAAAAACAACAACAAAAAACTTTTCCAGAGCTCCATACTGTACCTAAAAAGTAAAATTCAATGTAGCTAGTGCCCTTAAGTAAGCTCCCTCACTATGGTAACTTAGTATTTTATGTTCTGTAATGTATTTACCTTCAAAATACTTGTATGGTAGAGAAATATTTTTATTCCATGGAAGAGAAACGGAACAGGCTTGTTTGCTCATTAAAGTAAACTGAAGTAATGGGGAGAATGCATTTTCATTTCAGAATTAGAGCTTTGTGTATGGAGGTTTTCAAGGGTTATTTTAAACTCACAATTGATGTAATTCCAATTGCTTTGCAAATTTACACTATCTGTAACCAACTTTCCACTGGTCCAATGGTAAATCTGCTTCAGATTGTTTCCCCAAAAAAGGATTGGTGTCCTGGTTCTCCTTTGAACAAATCATCTGTTTCCTGAAGCCTTGGAAGGAATTTTCTGTACTTACTATTCTTACTCACCAACATATCAGTAAGAATGGTTTCAGAAAAGCCTTCTGTGAACGTACAGCTAGGAAAATATATTCTTTCTCACTCTGTCCCACTCTCCCTTGCTCTTTTTTGCTCTTTTATTCTCTCTTTTTCTTTCTTTGTCTTTCTCTTTTTTTTTTTTTTTAGTACACTCAATTTTTCTCTCCCTGCACAGATTCTGATTAAGTATTTTTTGCATGAAGGACTTGGCAAGAGTTGAAGGGGTGAGAATACACCCTACAGATGCAGGCAAAACATGGAATTTAACAAGACTTTCTTCAAATCCATACTACATCAATATATTAGGAACCAGCATCAAACATACTCCTCTTTTTTCCCTACAGAGAGGGAAGAAAACTATCATTTTATAAAATTAGAAAATTATTTGGAGTTTAATAACTCGAGGCTGTGTCACTATGGAAAGTTATATTTACTGCTCTGAAAGTATTGGCTGAAAACTTTGTTTTACTATGTTGCCTGTCTGTTTTTATGCTCAGAGTTCAAAATAGAGATCAGTTCCTACTGAAGACAGTGGCAATCAGTGCTGAGTGTATGTTCCTGATTTTTGATCCAGGGTGGGATGTTTCTGCTTTATATTAATGTTAACTGTTTGCTGCACTGTTTCAATTCTTGTTGTTTTCACACATCTAAAGAAGCCTCAAACTGTTCTTCACAGAGAATCTTTTCAGTCACTATGTATTTTTCATGTTCTAATTTCGTGAGTCTAGACATTTTGAAAAGCAGTTTAAAAAAACCTGAAAAGCCTGTTTGGTAGTTTTAAGAAGACAGTTTCTAGACACATTTCCCATTTCTTTCATAAAAGATGACATATATTGTGTTCTGTATGAATCACACTAGCTGATGTTAACTCTTTATTTGTATCAATTGCATTTTGGATAGCACTCAAAAAGAGATCAATAAGTGCCTCATAACTGTCTCTCCTATGCTGTTAAAGTAGTTGTGAAGTTCACTAAATGTTTGTGGATTCTTAATTGCTATTGTAAATCTGGCCCTTTTTTCTTGCCAGATTACTTCAGTCAATAGCAAAAACTTTTGACAGAACTGTTGAGAATTTTATTTTGAGAGTGAAGTTGCTCTTACCTTCAAGTATGTAGTGTTATTTTTCTCAAGAACCAAGAATTTTTTCTTTAATCCCATTTTCTGAAACTTGGAAAAGTACCACAGCTTGAAAAATTAAACATACTCCAGATAATATTTTTGTTAGTAGAGGGTGAAGTTGAGGACTGTTAGGTCTTTTGCATCTGTAATTATAATGACTGAAATGTCCTTTGAAACCAAATGACAAAGCCTGCTCTATGCATTTTTTTTTCTTTTTTTTAGGCTCAAAGATATATCAACACTGCTGGAAAAGCAACACGACCTCATTAAGTTGATTATACAAAAAATGGAGATAGTGTCGGAGGCTGAGGATGAAGACAGCAATGATTTGTTTCAGCACAAGTTTAGGAAAAGGCAGTTAGAACACAAGAATAGTAAATGGGATACAGTGTTAAAAGCTGTGAAAACAAATGTGTGTAACCAAAGCACAGAAAAGAACAATAGCTTCTTCTAGACATGACTATGATATCATGTTGTATTATCACTTTGTTTTACTTTAGGGTCACTTCTCTTAGTGTCTGTGCATAATGTTAATGTGATACATCATGTATTCAAGTATAAAAAAAGGCCAGATCCAAAAAAAGGATGTAGGTGCTCAAAACAGTATTTAAGGAGGCTGAAGGTGTCTACATCCAAAACTGTGATCCTAGAAGTGGCTGGCTAATCCGGAAAGTGCCTAACTCACCAGATGCCAACCTTGCTGTCCTGACAGTTCCAAGGCTTCTGTCTAGAGCTGTTTCTGGATTTGGCCCTAGTGTTCTTAGGTGTGTACTTAATTACAATATTTTCTGTTATGAATATTTTTAGAATTGCTGAATTTTTAGAAATTAAAAATGTAATTATTTAGTATTCATATGTTTTGAGTGAGCCAGTGGGCTTTATGTAGCTTAAAGAAAAAGTAAGGGACTAACCTGACAGATTGCGCTGGAAGTTTTGCTGAGTAAGGACTGCAGGATCAGGCCTGAAAGGTGAGAAATAAAAAGTTCACGAAAACAGGAGAAGGACTGTTTTCTTTCGTGGATAACTATATGCAGTTCTCAGAGGGATCATTTGTACTGGCATGCACATAGCAACAATAGAATGACAAGTTAAACATTAGTCATTTACAACTTACTGTCCTTATACTGCTAATGTGATTTTGGCCTTCCTGATAACCTAAAACCTGACCTTGCTACTTCAGTCCGCACTTTGGTTTTGTTATTTATTTACTAGCTATTCAGTGCATTATGTAATATACAGTACTATGTCAAATGTGGAAATAAACATGTATTAAACTGTGTTTAAGTATCTGAGTATATTTGTTTCAAAAACAGTGCTAATAAAATAATTATGACTGTATGTGGTTGCAATACTCTGTGGTCTGCTTTTGAATTCAGGCGTTTTCTTTAAGAACTTAATATACATTAATTCTTCATGGAAAGAACAATTGTGATTCCTGTTTATTTAAAAGGTAGCCACCAGAAGGTAATTCACAGTGTACAGAATTTGTCCAGTCTTCAGAAAACACAGGAAGATGCACTGTAAATTAGTGAGACTTGTGCCTTTAAATTGCCATGGATGACACACGGGGAAAATGCTTTCTCATCTGACTGCTTCATTCCAGCTTTGAGACTTTAAATGCTTGCCCGGTAAAGAAGAGAAAGCAGGAGGTTATCTCTGGTTTTGCCCACTCTACTACACCTACTAAGGTGAACAGTTGCTTGTTATCTAACGGTGAATGGCATCTGTAGAGATTCAGGAAGCATTTGGAGTTTGTTTCTCTTCACTAGCACGATTCGTTGATACCTTTGAATCCTATGGCATAAATCCACGCCAGTTGTAACTGAAAAAGTTTGCTGTTAAAACTGAAGTTCTATTCTGGGTTTGCCTCCCAGAATCGCCATACGCATTTTGAATCTAAGTGTGACTGTAGCAGTTTAGTTAAGTAATAGTTTGAGGTAGAATATAAGCATTTGGCTATGCCATTCAAACAGCAAGTTGAGGGCATGGATGTACGTGCTGCTGAGTCTGTGTCTGCAAATGTGCTCCTGGGTGCCCCAGGGGCCCCATCCTTAAATCTGTCTCTGGACCGCATTCTAAGTGCGCTATTGAAATCTGGTGTGTACCAGCACTCTCACGTACATGGGTGGAAAGAAAGGTGTTGCACAGACAGTGAAGCACAACAGTATCTCCAATTTTCTCTTGACATGTGGAGGTGAGGAGCATGTGCTGGAAGCACACTGCATCTGCACAGCCAGCTGCAGAGGGAGCAGCTGGGGCTTCTGCTTCAGGACCAAATCTGGGACCACAAAGGGAGGGAACCAACAAGCAAAGTCAGAATCAAGAAAGCAAACTTGAATGTAACTGTAGTTGCTGGAGTTGCATTGTGGCCTTCAAACTCAAATCTATTCCTATGCATAAACTGGCTGGATTTTCTGAGCTACTGTGCATCTGTGGCTCCCTCTGTCTGTGAAAACAGGAATTTCCAGCTTCTCAGGATAAGACCAAACTTGAAAAATGTAAATTTTTACTTCTTAAAGCTGGAAAAGCAAGTTTAAGTCCCTGACAATCTGTACCATTAACACTAGATGGCAGCGAGTGATAACATTTTTGAATAAGTTAATTGAGCCTAAATGCGTAGTTTTAAGTGAGTAGGAACAGCAGCACAGTTACAGCAGAAGCAAAGTAGTCAGCATTCATGATTTTAAAGTTTGAGCCTTTCAAGCCTCTTTAAACAGAGCTCTGAGACATTTACGCACAGCAGCCTCTCATGTTTTCTGAGCATTTAACTTAAAATTGGATAAATGTTTTCCTTTTTTTAAATTTTATTTTTTCCCTCAGGCTTTGCTTCTTTCATTCATTTAACAGCTGTCATTATGGTGAGAAATATGGATAACCATATCCACCCTTCCCACATCCACATCCAAAGCTGACCCTAATGTCATCGCATAGTTTGCCTGCATGGTCTTGTTGGTTGTTTGTTTGTTTTTCCTTTTCTGTGACTTAACCATAGCAAGTCCACAGCATGTGAAAATTTGTAGCAACTATTCTTCCACAAATTAGTGTGACTGGACAGCTTGGGCATCCAGTGTGGGTCTAAATCCAGTACTAGCTCAAGATTAATAAGCCGAGGCACTTCATCACATACAGAAGTGATTTTGGCAATACAAATGCTTCTGCCAAACTTCCTGCTGTGTCATAATACCATTTATAAAGGTAAATGTATTTAAGTTTATAAGGAAAAATTGCCAAATAACCCTTGTTTACTGTGTAGTTCGCACACAGGTAGTTGAATAGGTATTAGTGTCTATCAATACCTTGGTTTTGGTAGTTGCTCCTGGGTTTGGTACGCATTCTCAGGCTGCCATGGCCATCAGGACAGGTTGGCAGGCAACTGGTCATTTCACTGTAGCAACAGCAGGAATATACAGATCAAAGGGAGGAAAAAAGTTTATGGTGGTCGGGATATAGAGAGCACCTGTCAATTAAGCCATTCTTGGGTGCCTACAGAGCAGGACTCTTATGGTGCCACACAGATCCAAAATTAGCCAATTCTGGAAGACAACACAGAAGTTTAAAAAAGGTGTTACCTGCAGTTTAAGGTAAAGATGCAAAATTAGAATCTGGCCTTTCAGCTTCATGAGGGAGCAGTTCTCAGCAGATACAGAAATAACAGTGGATAAAAACCAGTTATACCACCTGTATGTGAATTAATCTGTGAAGAAAACCCAATTTTGGTCAACAACTTTTATATGGAAAGACAGATAGAAGCTATTTTATAATTAGCTAATATTACAACGTTGAATTAGTTATTAAACTTTCTGTGGAAATCATCAGACTAAGATTATTTGTCATGTGACAGAAATATCTAGTAGAGTCTAAGTACAACAAGTATAGAGCTTAAGAAACTTGTAATACAAGTAGTAACAATTGGAATACAAATCCCAGTTATGTTTGAAAAGAATTGTACAGGCTGAGATGAAGATACTGGGCCATTTCAGCAGTCTCTAGAAGCAGTCCTGTTACATACGTCCATGTATACTGGCTGAATGTGCCATCATGTGAATTTTTAAGTTCAGATATAGGAATTAACACGGATAAATTCAGCTGAAATTGATTCTTTGGCTGCAAATCTCATATCTGCAAACTTTGAAGGGTGTATATCTGAATCCAGTCTGCATCGACTGCTTCCCTTTAATCCGAATGGAAATACCACCTGCTCCTCATTCAGGGTACAGGCAGCTCTGTAAGCACATGTGGGCATCATTTCTCTCTCGCTGAACTGTATATCAAATATTTCTGAGAGTGAGGGTAAATATTTCAGCTTGTTTCCTGCTGCTCAGCAGCTCTGGCAATGCTTTCTCCTCAAAGTGAATAGCAGCGTTCGTCAGGCAATGGCACCGTTTCCTTCCACCAAAACCAAAGTGTCCCCAAGAGTTCTTGCTGGAAGGGTTGATTCTTGCCTCACCTGTGTGGCACACAGGAAGATCACAATTTGGAGGAAGAAATGCTTGCCATTACAGTATGATTTGGCAGTCTGAAATAAGTTGGCAACCCTTTGCTGAAACCAAAGGCCTGGCTTTTTAGTGAATGTGTCTGATTCTTGCTGAGAAGGACTGACTAGCAAAATACTTTACCCAAGTGAATTAAAATAATCTAGAACAATAAAATGCAGCCCTATGAGAAAACCTGTAGTTCCCAAATTTGCAGTGGACTAGAGTGAGACTATTTTAGGGCTGGATAACCCAGTAGATAGGAAATAACTTGCTTCGAGCTGCCTAATATGTGTATTTGTGTTTGTTATATGACCTTATGCTGCTGGAGCAAAGGCAGAGCCACTCTATAACTAAGCCTCCATAATTCTTACATTTTGTCTCCAAAGAAATAGCCTTGTGTTCTCCTTACTTTGTTGTATACCATTTTCTTATCTATAACATATCGAATATGTGGCTTTGTAAAATGTTTCACACTGAAATGTCATGCCTTCAGATCTCCAGACAGTGCCTGCTATGTGAAAAATTGGATTACAGAGGATATGTAGAGAAGAACCCCTCTGCTGACATCAGCCAGGAAGGATTTAAAACCCTTGAGGGCTACATGTATTGAGGAAGAAGCAAAGTCTGTAAGAACAAAGTGGTGGTCCTCCTAGCTGCTTAGGGGTTTGTTCTATAACACAGAATGCCCGTAAGCAGACTGTGTAGTGAGAGAAAGAAAAAGAGATGAGAAAACATCCTTAATCCATATTGGAGGACCGAAGAGAAGAAACCAGAGTAAAATCTTCCTTTAGGTTAATGCCGTTTTACCCCACCTTGTCAGTGTAAGGTTATCACTTATGCTGCACAACATAGTACGCATCAATTGTAAGATGTTTTTATATTGACTGCCTAACAGAAGTGGTCTCACTGTGGGCAGGAATTAGCCCTATGTTATCAATAATGAATGGAGAAAACATAGGAGTGTAGCAAACCTCACCTTGGAGTTAGGGATAGCAGAAGAGTTTTTTGAGTTTCTGTTTTGAAATGATTGAGAAGCTACAAAGGATGGCACAGGATTTGAGAAAATCTCTGATACCAAAAGTAAGAGTATTGCTTAAAGGCAGCATTTTCCCAGCAGTAAAAAGATACTGGGTGGTGCCAAGGTGTAAATCAGGACTGGCATGTGAAGTGCAAGAGAGCTCCACGTGAGCCTGTGCATGGGTTGGTCTGCGCACAGGCCACTCAAGCATATCTGAACCTGTTAGATAAAGCTGTTGGCACCCTGATAGAAATGCAACAGGACAATGTCACAATAACTATGAAAGAAGGTGCTTCAGACCCTTGAACAAGTAGTTCAGGCAAGGGATAAATCTCAGCAATGGCCCAAAGCTGTTTTGATTACCATTGCAGTCAGCCTCTACCAAAAGCAGAGCCGTAAAAAACTGCATCCATTGCTCTCCAGCACAGGAACTTGCAATTCAGTTGCTAACTCTAGATATGAAATTTAACTTTTAATGTAGAAATAGTAATGTATTGAGGTTTGCCTGTGGCCTTGGCAGTCTGCAAAGGCTTTTTATATACTGTGAGGCCTCGCTTTTTTTATTGTCAAGTTAAGGACTATGCTAGTGGTTTTGTCTGGTGTTTGGCCAGGAGGTGGCTTTGTCTGGCCTTGCCCACAGGAGATCAGCACTTCTAAAATGCTCTCAGACAAAATGGATGCCCACAAGCAAATTTATCCACAGAGCGATACTGTTCTGTTCAGCAGAGGCAACACCTTGGTTTGACAGAGTTGCCTAAGGGTTGGAGCCTTGCCCTGACACTGTTGCAAACACACGGCTTTTGAGAAGTTTCCTCTCTCTTTGTTTCCTGCAGATAGAAAGCAGACTAGCTCACTGCCTGGAGGAAACAGAGGCAACTTCTTTGAGCTCAACAAAAATGTAGGTTACTGCACGCATATATGCGTTTATATCTGACCATCTGACTGTATTAACACACCTCACACTTATAATGAAATAGTCTTTATTTTTACTCACACATATACGTATTACATATAGTATATGCACCTTCAGCCTCCTGCCCACCAGACAGGTGGGGTCTTGTGGAAGGAGTGAGGGCAATGCAAAAGTCAGGCTGCTACAACCAAGGAAAAATAGCTGGAGAAGTCAAAGCAAATGTTTCCCACAAAAAGTTGTTACAGAAAATTACAGCAGAAATATGCATTGCTAAACACTATAAAAAGATCTTAGAATGTGAATATGGCAGCCGGAATATACCTCTGCTGCCTCCAAGCCACAGCATCAGCTGTGGCCTGAAGTTGGGAAGCCTTCCATGACCTGATGGATCCCGGTGCCTATTCCTGCCTTATACCAAACCCAGTTCTCATGTTCCCTTCTGCCTTCACAGCAACCAAGGCGGATCTATGATGCCTTCTCTGCCTGAGGTCGGTTGTGTGATGGATGTCACCACAGGGAGAGATCAGGCACAGGGTGACACAGAGGGTGCCACCCCTCAGTACCCCTTCCTGGCCAGGGCACAGCTGAGGCTTCGCCTCCGGTGCACAAGCGGAGTTTCTCTGGAAAGTGTAAGCAAGTGAACATTAAAATAACTATTATGGCCAAACTCAAAAGGAGGGAGACAATGTTAAAGGTGCTATAGTGAAGCTAGCTTAGAGGACACTTTTGATCTCTAGGTTTGCGACGGGAAAGCTATCAATGCTATAAAGCTTCTTAAGTTTGACTGGGCAAGGGGTGTTGGGGGAATTAAGGATGGAGCCAACAGCTGACAACAAGGACCGTGAGTCACCAGGGAGCTTTGTTTGTTTTCCAGCAGAGTCATAAAAGCAACGTCCACTTATCTGAATAAACACAACAATGCACAAATAATTCCTGAGGAACTCATAAAACATGTATTAATGAGTCTAGAGGTAAACAACAGAATCCTAGCTCCAGCATGCATATTTTCTGAGGTAAAAGTCTGCTTTTTAATGCCTACAAACCTCCTTTACAAAATAGCCTTTAAATAAACACCAAATGGTTGGTAAAGAGTTTACTCTTGAATTATGAAATCAAATAATAATACATTTCTAGGCCTGTGGATTTCTTTCTTCTTAGGCTTTACAAATAGTAAAAATGTCTACCTAGAAAGAAATAAGAGAGGCTGAATAAAATAAAAATAAACATCACTCAAGCTTGGATATTTGGTTTATTTTACAGTGTATCTAAATAGTTAGGGTTGTGAAAGGTCAAATGCTTCAGCGAGACTAAAACAAAATCAAAGCAAGTTGTCATTCTTAGATTTGGCACCTGCAATCTTTTTGTGTCATCCCAACCAAGCACATTCTTAGATGAAGGAGCAGCAAACCTGTACTTCTTTCAAGGCAGGAGTAGATTATATCATCCCTTGCTATTCAAAACGCAGCAAGTTTCTGTTTACTGCCAGGACCTCCATGCAAGCACAGCACTTGTTTCTTGGTTTCTGTCAGCAAGACCATTTTCCCTGGGAAGCAAGATACGAGGCATTCTAGTTGTGGCAGCATTAGTGTTGTCATTAGTGGCATCCATCTTGCGTTAACACCCTGCTATCCAGAATTTCAGTTGATTGGGTTTGTTCTAGAGGCAGTTGGGAGATTTGCTCAGTTTTCGTCAGCAGTGACAGGGCAGCTGTGGTGGTTGGTGGTCATTGCTGTTCTCCCTGAGTGCTTCCCTGGTGGGCAGCAGCAGTGAGTGGGTTGGAAGGCATGAGACTGTGGGTGCTGCAGAGGGTACCCCCTGGCTTCCCCAGCTCCATTTGTGGGGTGCATTTGGTAGTGCAGCAGATGGGAAAAACAAAAACCATGTGCTGCAGCATGAGTTTTATATTCCAGGACAAAAATAAACTCCAAAAGTGATATTGACCCTAGTGGTTGCCCTAATCCACTGGGGAAATTCTAACCTGTTGCAGAAATTGAACTTTTCCCAACTATTTGGCTTTTGCTGGTTCAGCGGCCTGTGCTCTTCCTGCAATACACCCTTGGGGTGTTTATAAGGAGAAGAATATGTATTACTGTGGTATTGTTATCAAAATAAGAAGATTTTTTCAAGATCACCTTCTATACCAGAACCAGCAAGGCGAAGCAAAACAGTGACTAGCAAGAAACATATAGCAGGTGGCACAAGTGCTGTAATATGTGCGGTCTTTCCCAAATTGAAGCCATATGATGTTTCCCGAGAGGTTTTCAGAACTGCAGAGCCTCGTGGATGCCCTTTTTGTAATGTCATGTGTTGGCACTTGGCAGCATTTATAGCACAGCTCACAGCCACGGGAGTGGAGGGGCAGTGTAGCTGCCCTCAAACATGCTGGTGACTCTTCATTCCCCCCCCCCCCCATATTTTTTTGTTACACTAGTTAATAACTGCATAGAAGCAAAAGCATTGTAACAACCATGGCAGGAATTCCCACAGATCACTGCAAACAAAGGAAAGATCCATTTTTACTTCAGAGAGCTTGAAGCCAGCTTCCAGGTGTGCCTCGAGGTGGGAAGCAACTTGGAGATGATTCAAGCATAGTCAATACGGTGGGTAAACTAAAGGAAAGCAAGTCTCGATCGAGAAGGATGAAAGGACAGAAAATAGTACCCTGTTCTTCATAACTCTTAAATTAATTCAGTTATCAGTGCAGACCAAGCCCTGACCCTGGCCAAGACTGCAGGCTGCCAAAAGGTCCCTTGTCTCTGCATGGAGCAATGACACCCAACACAGAACCTCAATGTGCTTGCAGGGAGCTTCAGACATTAACGTTCACCTGCAGAAGGTTAAAGTAGGCCCCAGGGAAGCCAAATGACCCTTCCTTCAGGGCAGAGTGAGCACCAGCTGATTGCGGATGCCGAGTTTGTGACGGGACTGCCAGCCTTCCTCCCACCCCTGATGCACCAGGCTGCAACACTCTGCAGGGTCTTCGCTAACTGTAGAAATCAAGCCTTAATCAATTACGCTCTCTTTTGTAAATTTATCCTAACCATGGATTTGGCTGCTGAGGTGGTTCCCGACCAGATAGAACCTAAGCTGTCCATACCCAGCTTTCCCACCCATACTGTTTTGGTGTGGCTATTTCAGTTTTTTGTAAAAAAAAAGAAGAGGATATAAATACTGAAAATAGACCATAATGATTGAAATTAGGTATCAGAATTAAATATAACCCAGTTTTAGTTATAAAGTTTTTAACCATCAGCTTCATGGTTTTTATTTTGGTTTGAGATTTTTAATTTGTTCTCCTGATCTGCCTTGAGAAATATGTTTTGAAAACCCACGACATGTCATACGGAGGTATTTTGTGCCCACCCAGCTCCAGCTGCAGACTTATCTGAGTGCTCCCAAGTTGTCCACCAGGGTGAGTGACTGTGTCTCGGGCCCGTGGAGCTGAACAGCCAAACATCACTTTTCAGGGCCATGGGGCAGAGCTGTGGTTGCCTCTCTGGACAGCCTGTTGGGGTCCCTCAGTTTGTACTCTCCTGCTCAAATGAGTGAAGATCCGAAGATAGGGCACAAGCCCAGCTTTCCAGAGCGCTGTCTTAAGCCTTTGCTCCTCCAGCCAATGTTTTAGCATGATTGTTATCAGGGAAACCAGATAGAGAAAAGTCTGTTTTGTTCTTCTTGCCAGCTCTCAGTTAACCTCTGAGCCCTTTGGATTAGCAGTACAGTGAAGACGTGTGTCATTAACATTGTTTGCTGACTTCCAAGTTGCTCTGTAATGCTCCTTTCTGGGAAAGCGAGCAGTGAGGACTGACTTCAACGGAATTGCAGTTTGATGGATGTGGGAGGTTTTCGTGTTTGGAAAGACTCGTTCCAATTTTCTTCTGATTACTTTTTTGTACACATGCCCGAGGATGTGGCTATGGGCCCACCTAGAGCTAATTAATACATACATTTGAGGCTTTATGTGGTTTTAAGGCAAATGTAACTGACTCGATCATCTACTACAGAGGCTGCAGGGGCCAAGAGGTGCACTAGCCACACAAGTTTTGTAGCAAAGGCAACATGGACAAGGTGGAGTATCGCCTCTTCACTACCAGCTCCAAGCCCTGTCCCTGACATTGATGTCAGATTCAGAGGACAGTGCCGGCACCAGCAAACCCACTGTCAGGAGACCATGGGTGGCTCTGCTTTGTGTGTCTTCCTCGCTTCCCTCCAGGACTTCTCCAGCTGCCCTCTGAGTGATGCTCACTCACCGCTGGACGTTGTCCCTGCCCTCCCCCAACCCTGCAGGCAACCATCCCGAGGTGTGACACCCTGCCCTCTCCTGCCTTCATCAGAGAGCCCAGGGAGTTATTAAAATGCTGTTATAAATCATAGTTATTAGCCAAGTGACTCATCTTACAGCACTGAGAAGGAATCTCCAGTCTCCCAAGTGCTTGGTGTCTCGCACAGAGTGCTGGGGTGTTGATGGGCCTTTATGGTATCCTTATCTTGCATTTCCAACAGCAAAACCCGACCCGTGTTTTACTCGTGCTGTTTATATATCTAATCAAAGTGGGTCAGGAAACATGGAAGACAGCACCAGGGCTGCATGAGAAACATAATATTTGTCAGGGAGCATTAACTCAGACTCTCTCTTTCAGGGAATGATAGATGAAGTGTGCCTGAAATGCTGTTTAGATTACGTGAAGTAATGCACCGGTGGTTACATTCATCCTAGGCAAATCATTTTCACTCACTTGAGCTGCCTTACAAAATTTTCCAATAACACTTTAAGCAGCCTCAAACAAAATGAATTCTTCACGGGTCACTCACGCGGGAGTTCCTCTCGGAGCCTGCTTGCACACAGACAGGTTCAGAGGGCTTCGTACCTAAAATAGAGGTGCGCCCCATGCCAAAGCCTGGATCCGCATCAGAACCAAAGTTTGGGATCTGCCAGGGCTGGTGCCCACATCCGCTGTGCAGTATTTAAGCTGGTTCAAGCAACTGAGAGCCTGATACCAAAGAAACCTCAGCAGCCCTTTAAGAAATCGCAGAGTGACCACTGAGGGTCTAAGAAGCTTCTGCATCCCCGTAGTCACACAGGCAAGTGCAGCTGCAGCGATCAGCATGCGGGACATCTCCTGGGCCCCTCGGTTTGGGGACCATGAGTGTGGTGGGCCTGCCAGTCCCTCAGCTCTGTGAGCTCTTGGGAAAGAGGAATGAGCCAACATGTTGAGCTTTTTCTTCCCCAGGCAAATGCAACTCAGTAACAGCACAAGGAACCCATGCCAGGCCATGTGCCAGCAAAACGGGCTCTGGACCCAGCCAAGCCAGCCTCCAGACCCATTCCTTCTGCTCCACAAAGTATATGTGACAGGGTTGCTCTAACAGACAAGACTTCAACTTTGGCATATCTCTACTGAAGCCCGGAGAATATTACCAGGGATAATTATGGTTTGCTCAATTTAATAATTACACAGGGATACATTTTGTCTGCACATTGATAATTCTAAGCTGAAATGAACGTATTTGCTTAAGTTGCATATTTTTTAGGGAGAAGTGCTATAATTTTCAGGGTAGGAATGCAATTAGACAAAACCTAACAATGTTTCTACTAGCCAGCATATTTTTGAATAGTTTTGCCTTTTTTTTTAAAGGGAGACTTTGTTGACATCACCTCCTGCTTCCACACATGGTGTGGCCCCAGCAATTAGGAGTTCTGGGGATTAAGTAAAAAGTCCCATTTAAAACTTTTCAGAAAATACTTTGAACAAGAGGGGGAAACCACTTAAGTCAGCTGCTTCTGTGCATGTCTTTTTGTGCTGTGAAATCTGACTTCAAAGAAAACCCTTCTGTTTCCATTTCAAGGTCTTTTTGTAAGGCAAGGAAGATAGGCAACCAGCACTGGAATGCTGCCGCTGGGAGATTTATTGGAAGTCTTGAAGGGCTCCCTAGACTGAGAAGGTAATTTTTGTATCCTACTGCACTCAAGACTGATTTAATTTTGTGTCAGTTCTGGAACTGCAACCAGAATATGAGCTGTGAGTTTATAAATTGCTCCTCCGAGTGCCTGACCTTGCAGGGGAGGGGAAACGAGAAGGAGTCAGAAGATAAAGAGATCTTGCACAGCTGATCAAATGCATTTCACCAGGTTAGCGGACCTCTCATTTGTTCCTCATTTCACCCTCAAATGCTGTTGCTTAGACAGGGTGCCAATCTTCTCGCCAGCCTTCATGCCACTGTCCTTCAGGGTACATCTGAAATTTGGACCAGATTTCTCTGAATGGAGGACACAGCTACTGAAATGAACTGTGTGTATAACAATTATTATTAGAAATTTTTTTGAAATTTTGATACCATAATACATATAAATTTTGAACTGAAGTGGAAGTTCAAAGAAAACATTTAAGGGTAGCAAATTCCCTTCAAATAGCAAGAAAAATATATTAATCAGTTGATTAGATTTGGGAATATTCTCTGAAGGGGAATGCCAGAAGTCCCATTATATGAGTCACTTAAAAATAGATTAGACAAAGCTCTTGGGGATGCATTTCAAAAAGCAGTTTTATTTTGGCAAAAAATAAAAAGAAAATGAGCTAATAACACTGCAGGATTTTTTATTGTTCAGTTCCAGCTCAAAAATCTATGATTCAAGTCCTGAAATGTGTATAATCTATGAAGTCCCATTAGAATCTGTTTCATTTCCAAATAAAATTTGATTAGAATAAATTGCACTTTCTTGACATTAAATCATTACTATACATAAGATATGAAGTATAGGGTGACTGACTTTAAAAATCATTTCAGTTACTTGAGATTAATATAAATGTTACACTGCAATTGCAACAAGTTTCGATTCTTCTACAATTCGTTTGCTCTGCAATAAGCAATTTAAAAACCACCATGCATATAAAAATAACATCCTCTAATTGCAGAGGTGATTACCAGCACCATGCAGCAGATCCTCCACATGGTGGATGTATAATGCAGGACAGGGCCTGTCAAATGCAGCCCCTGAGCTCTGGCAGGCTAACTGGTCACACGCTGCTGAATCCTATCCTGGTTTCCATCTGATATTTTTGCTAAAAGAAAGTTAAACTATGCTACAGATCTTGCCCAAATACCAACTTTTGGTGTAAGCACTCATTGCTGCACCACGAGTGCTGTGCAATCAGTAGTGGAAAGCCAAGTGATTCATGAACTATGCCGGTGAGATAGAAAATCTGAAATCCCCCTGTTACATATCAAATCAACAAAGCCTTACTGTATTATATATACGGCATTAATAAATGTGATGTGTGATGAACACTGGTGGAGCTGTTAGGGGAAATACATTTTGTGCCTTTACGTTTGCTGCAGTGTCCATTTCAGCAATCCCTTCACAGTTTTCTCTTTTGGAGGATTTATCTCAAGGCCAGGTGGGAGAGGTACCATGTATTACTTCCTGATTCACCCTTAACCTGTTCATTTGCCCTTGTGAGCCAGAGGCATGAAAGGACTGACCCAAAGCTTCCCAGGGAGGAATGTCTGCAACATTGAGGTATTTCACTGAAATGGGAAATTACCTGAGGGAAGCAAAAGAAAATACCATAAACTCCATATATTCCATGGGAGCTTTATGGGATCACCAGACACTGTACATTTATGACTATAGAAACATGCCTGTCTGTCATCCTCTCCTTTGTCTTTCTACTCTCTGTTTTGTTCGATTTTCGGCTTTGGTTACTGTTGCCTCACCTTTGGGTTTTTTTGAGTGGGGTGAGGGAGGGTTATTCTTCGTGACTGATCTATTACAGCACTACCACAACAGTCTGTTGTTTTCCAGAGCACTGTGAAATGTCCTCGGTGTGCAAATCCCATCTGAAACAGCCTATTGCAGGGGTGTCAAACTCATTTTCACCTGGAGTAGTTATATTTATACAGTCCTAAAATGACATTCGGCCCTTTGAAGGCAACCGCAAGGCTGATGTGGCCCCTGGTGAAAATGACTTTGACATCCCTGGCCTATCAGATATCATCCTGGAATCCTTTGAATTAATTTACTTTATTCCCATGGGCACCGGTGAGTTCACTTTTCAGCATGTATGATGACATGTGCTGTTAAAAATCTTGGAAACAGTGGTTGGTTGATTTCAGCTGTAACCAGCAGTGGAAATCTCAAATGGAAATTACACATTGTGTTACCTCAAATGGGGCTGGGTGCCGTGCTTTGCTCACATTAGTGCTGTGATCATATTCTCTGCACTTGATGTGGTGACATTTTCTATTTCATATTCAGTAGACAGTAGAAATCAATAGATCAGCATTTATCCCTGTCAGTTCTTAGATCATGGGAAATGATCAAGTGCTCAGTAGGACTAATTGAACCCCTAATTAGGGAAAAAAAAAAAAAGGCAAATAAGGCTAGGAAGAAGCCATAAGGAAAGTTGTTGTTATGTGCATGTCTGTGTTTGCAAAACATCCCTGTCTTTAACTAGGCATTGCAAAGACAGATGCTACCGAACAGTCTGGGATGACTAGTCTGAAGGATAGGACAGAAAGCCTGAAGCTGTAAAGTTACAGTTGAATTATCAATGCTATTTAGTTTGCCTGGAGACAAGTTTCCTTCCTGACACACAAGCTGGTCACCTCTCCACAGAGGACTAAGACCCAGTCCCATCTGGGATCCATGCTTCTATTTTCACAACAAGAATTTAATTACAGGTGCTGACTTTGCAGGTCTCATCTCTCCCCAAAACCACAGCCTTGTACCTTTGCAAGAAACCCGAAGGGCAGAGAGGGAAGAGTCACTGTCAAGTTCACCCTACTGTCTGGTAGGGTGCCTACTGGTTTATTGAACACATGAGAAAATCACCAACTGGATGTTGAAGTTATTGCATTACAACAGCTGCTCTAAGGACCTTTCTGTTGATGCTGAGTGTTGGGATACTTCCTTTCAGCCAGATTATTAATGACATGCCCTAAATGAAAGTGTCAGACAACTTTACCTTGGAAAAATGTTGTCTTTGCTAGATATGCAGAACCCTGAAGTACTGCAGAAAAGTCTCTGCAGTCAGCAGCCAAAAAAAGTCTCCAGGTTGTCTCTGTAGTGGCTGTCAGTGCATTACACGGACAGCTCTTTTCTGCCTGCCCATACACAGACTTATTCCACAAAAGTGAGATATTTTTCCACTGTCTACCTACAGTGTCTGCAACTGGCACATTATCAAAGCAGTAGCTGCTGCATTCCCAGCCCTGAAAATATGTGTCACTAGTGAAAAAAATCTATTGCATCTGCAATATTAGCAGGACTATCCATGTGAAAGCTGAAAATACAAGAGCTTTAGACATGCCAGAATCACAGAATCATAGAATCACAGAATACCCGGTTGGAGCAGACCACAAGGAGTATCTGGACCAATGTTCCTTGGCAAAAACACTGTCTAGACAAGATGGCCCAGCACCCTGTCCAGGTGAACCTTAAAAGTATCCAGTATTGGGGAATCCACCACTTCCCCAGGGATATTGTTCCAATGGCTGATTGTTCTCATTGTGCATATTTGCCTCTTGTGTTCAGTTGGAATCTCACCAGGAGTAACTTGTACCCATTGCCCCTCATCTTTTCCATGTGACTCCATATAAAAAGAGAGTCTCAGTCTCCTCTGTAGCCACCCTTTAAATACTGGAACATGGTGATGAGGTCTCCCCTAAGCCACCTTTTCTCAAGGCTGAACAAGCCCAGTTTTCTCAGCCTTTCCTCAAATGTCATTTAAACCAACATTGGGTGACTGCACTACAGAGTTGTCATTTTTGGTTTTGTTTCTCTGGAATAACTTTCATGCTTGGAGATGCAGCAGCAGATGTGTCATTTCTAATAATTTTACTATTGTGTCTTAACATCTGAATTAATACTTCCATTAATATTTAGACCTGTCATGCTCTGGAGAACATGTTGAGCTAACATGTTTTTGTATGTAGTAAGATTAAAAATTGTGGTACTTAAGCTGAGATATAGTCTGATGTTAACTAAGTGTCATCTCCTATCGCATTTTTTGGCTGAATGGAAGCTCAGCAAATGGAAGACCTTTAGTAAAGTGACTCTGACAGGCATTGGTAGGCATTGGCTGGCATTGATTTTACTCACCTTGCATATGTGCTCTTCATTTCCAATATGTTTGCATGAGATGTATGCCTCTTAGAGTATTGCGTCCATAATTGGTAGCTGCATGGAGGACTGTTTTATGCTCTGAAAGCTCACTGAGACTTATGCAGAGATAAACATATTAAAGTAAAAATACTTTGGGGGCCACAGATTGGAAGATCTTTTTCTTTTCTATTCTTTACTTTTTCCATGTGTTGTGTCTCCTGCATGAGCAACTCGCAATGTGGAGTTCTGCACACAAAGAAAAAGAAACCCATCTCACTGCATTTTATGGAAGAACAACACATCTTGTCCTGTTGCTATCACAGATTTCCCAGTTTATCAGGTACTCAGTGTTTCCCTGCAGCCTCCCTATCCCGGGGCATTTGATGATAAAAGTTTGTTCTGGAAAAAAACAAACAAATAAAAGACATGCAACAATAACGACACGTTATTAAGTCCTTGCAAAATCTAAAATCTTTCATTTGACTCTGTGGTATTAGTATTTCAGTATTCACGTACATATTTTTCTTCTCAAAATGAGCAAAAATGCTACGTGACATTGTGGTCAGTTTTCCCTCTTGGCAGTGCTGCTCGTTACAAGGAACTTTCCCAAGTGGTTCTGATAAGTATTAAGTACTTTCATTAAAATGAATCATATCAGCTACCTAAAGCACAAAAACCAAACTTAAATAAATATTTTGGGTGAAGGAGGGGAAACATTCTGAAAATCCTCTGTGTATTTTCCTGGGATCTGATCTTTTATGATTTGTCTGTGAGTAAGCTGAGAGACTTGTAGCTGTTCCTAACTGGATCCTATTTTGCTTTAGCACTCTGCTGTTTATTCAAAACTATAAGGGACTCTTGGATATTTTGCTATACTATTATTCAGTCAGAGGACGAAATGTCTGCGGAATGCCAAGGGATTATTATAACAGTATAATTAGCTTGCAGACAGCTCTCTTCTCAACAGCTTTCAAAAGCTCTTCTATCCATCTCAGTTACCCAAGTAATTAATTAAACACAGCTGCAGACTAGAACAACTGTTGCAAAAAAAAAAAAAAAATAGTGTTTGCTATTTGCTTTTCCTGCTCACTTCTAGCCAGTAGAAGAAGAGGAAGTCACGTAGGAGCAGTTACGACAGCTAAGGAACGTCTGCTTCACCCCCAAATCCTGTTGAGTTAAGTAGGAGAGGAGGGCAAAAGCATCTGTGAAGCACAGCACTTACCAAAGCCAATTCATGCCTGCAGCAGGGTTGAATCTTTTAAAATCATTGCTAGTGTCATGTGACTATGTCCTGGAAATGGCCTAAGGAGGAAAAGCCCTGAGGATTGTTGCCAAAACTCCTGTGTCATGTCTTTTTTACACAGTGTTAGAAATAAAGTATGTAAGTGGGAAAAATGAAATAATTGAAGCAGTCTGAATTTAGAAGGAAACTGGCAGAAACCTGAAGCAGGTGACTCTAATACTTTCAAATGTTCCTGGAAGCAAACGGTGCTAAAAAAAATAATACTGGAAATGGTGCTGTCTTCTCAGCTGCTAGATGTGGCAGGCTCAAAGGTGCGTGAGACTTACATTAAATTCCTTTGGGAGAATTAAAGGGTAAACAAACCGCACAGCAAAATCTCTCAAAACATTTAAGGATATCATTATCCATGGAAGACAGTGACTTTGGAAAAGTACACTTTCTGTCCAAGAAGCCAACTTTCAGGCCAGATGGTAGAATGCTATATGAAAGTGTTATACGAAAGTGTTATACAATAGAGGTATCGTTAAATATGAACAGTTAACGCACGGACAAGTGGAGCAATACTGGGCAGCCATGTTACTCTTTGCTTTTAATGGCCCTTACTATCCAAACATAGCAGAGACCACAAAGAGAAAGAAATGATACACTAACCGTAGCCAGTATCACTTGGGGTCTTGGGAGCATGAAGTAGCTATGGAGTTAAAGACTCAAAGAGTGAATCGCATTGCGTCTTTGTTGCCTCTTCACTTATTGGCTGTTTTCCCAGCAGAAAACGTAGAGAAGCAGAAGAAGCAAAGGTTAGTCTTTTCAAAGGGTGTCTGGGGATGCACATGTGCTGTCACAGCCCTCACTGTTTCACAGTTAAAAATGGACTACTATAGCACAAAATATTTTATGACCTGTGTGATTGCTTTTCCACAAAATGCCAACACTGTCAAGGAGGAAGGAAGCCCTGTACCCAGGGTTCATTTTGGTTTCTTTTTTCAATGTGTTCAAAGGCAGAAATTCTGGTTTAAAATGAAAAATGGATTTGTCCTGGAAGGGGAAACCATTTATTCTCACAAGGCACAGGTTCTGCAATGTGTGGAGTGTCATCGCCCGTGTCCCATCCAGCTTTCTTCACCATCTACATGATGATGGAGTCCTTGCCTGTTTGTCCTGAATGAGTCAGGGACAATAATGAGGTTTCCAGAGGCGTGGCTGGAGCCTATGGCTGTTTCCCGACACTTCCAAAGATATTTTAAGGGCAATCCAGACACATACACAGGTCGTGAGCTCCTGTGCAGACTTGAAGATGAAAGATACAATTTTAAACTTCAGTATTTGAAAGTAGATGTATAGACTGTAAATAAGTATTTGAAAGGCCTTTGTGATTTTTTCTTGTGTACATGAGGTGTTAGAGGTGACAAGACTTGCCCCTTGTCTCCTAACTGGCAAAGAGAACTGTGAGAGAGCACACTGTTGTTCACTGGTGAACTAAGGATATTGTAAATGAGATGTTCAGGAGATAATGCTTGAAATGAAATGTCGGACTTTGGCTGCCCATATGTTGCATATATCATCTATTACTAATGGTACCAAGATGCATTTTCTTACAGGAGAGACTCAGAAAACACAGAATTAACTAATAAAGAGGAGCATAAAAAGGCAAAACAGGCCAAAAAAAAAAAAGTAACAGGCCTTAGTAATATTCTTCAGGGAAGGAGGCATTCTTCAAATAGCATAATCTCAATAGGCAGCTGGTACTGAAGTCATGCAGTTGTGGATTTTCCTAGGAATCACATGGGTAGCAGAAGGGAAGAGTGCCAGATGCAGCAAACCATCAACTTACACTTCTGAGGTCCTGCAGTGGTGTAGCTAGGGGGAGCACAATGCTCTGCTCTTTCCAGCCCTTGCGATGCTATGAGCCCTGGCAAATACAGGGGCAGAGAAGTTTCCATGTGCTTCAGAACACATATCCTGCATTTTTTTCCAGGCCTTTCTTTAGTAAATGTTGATGGTTTACACTATTCATCCTTGCTGTAAGTTAAAAAGCAGGCTATATCTGATCTTCAGTGGTTTCCACTATTACAATGTCATTTATGGGCTCTCTATAGATTTTAATGCGCACAGCAACTTCCTTACAGGATGTGGTAACAGAGTCCCAGCTATCTTCTTACAGTATTTCAGCCTAGTTAATAAAGTCACCCTGGAGGCTTAGGATAGTAACTCCACTTCTCTTTGTTCAGCATCCCCTCACGTTCCTCCTTCACTTGTGTTTAATTGTATCACATTTTAAATGAAGAACCTATTAATTCTGTTTCTTTCTCAAAGTCTGTAAGCTTGATCAGAAGCCAGCTTCCACAATTTATTCTTCAGCATCTCACACGGGCTTTTTGGTTGGCAGTGCCTCTGCCAGATATTCTTTTTGCACCTTTGTGATGCACCACCAGCCTGCTGACCATAACCCTCATTATGATTCTCACCATGCAGCAGGGACAGTTTGATTCCCACCACAGGCTGGGCTGCCTTGGTCTCCTGCATCTATGTTTTGTCCCAGGCCAGGCTGAGTAGGATGGTGGGCAATTATCAGTATTCACAATGCATAGCTGTGGCATGTCTCCTCAGGAAAAACTGCTCCTGGATCTGCTATGGAGGACCACCAGAGCGAGCACCCAGTGTCTGTCAACTCCTCCTACTTTAGTCTCTCTGCTGCCGGACAGAGAGAAAATAGAAGGCAAATTGTCCATGCACCACACATGTACAGCTATAATGGGTGATAAGCATGTCACTGCCAATGTCTTTCCAGTTCCTACCACAAAAATCAACTAATTAGATTGGTCAAGGAGGCATTCAAAGAGAATTTCCATACATAATTTCCAAAGATACTTTCTTCTCTTTGTCCTGTCTTCGCTTCCTAACCTGTTTTTTGTTTTGTTTTGGTGGGTTTTGTTTTGTTTTTCTCCCTGAGTTTCTTGCTCTAAGGTCAGGGGACGTTCTCTTTTTGTGCCCCATTCAATATCTGAGACTCACTAAGATGTCATTCTTGACTGTCCCTGGCTCAAGTGTTGTAGGAGTCTGGACGGGATTTGCGTTTCTCTGTACAGCTCAATACTCCAGCTCATCTGTGATATTCAGATTATATTCTACCAGGCCTGTTTAGTCATCTCGTTCTTAGTGAAGCTGTGTGAGAATTGTCCCCTTTCCACCATGCACATGCTTAGTTGCAAGTATTTCTTAGATTTTGACTTTTGCTCTCAACCAGAATGTGGAGAGGCATATTAAAAATAGGGAGAGCATGGTCTTGTTAGAAAGTTTTGATCCAAATTTGTCAGCCCAGGCTCCATTCCTGTAAATGCCCCGCTAATTTTTTTCTGTGTCAGTATATTTTATTTGGTCTGCAGGAAGATCTTGAGGTCTTAGCAGCTTGGTTTAAGTCTCAACAGCTTGCATTAAGTACCATATAGACATCTGTTGGCAGACAGACCCTGGCACAAAACTTTTTTAAGTTCATGAGATAGGATAGATAAAAGGTAGGTAAGAAGATGTATTATTCAAAAATATAAAAACATAGAACAGAAGCACAGGAAGATCAGATGCCTGTCCAAAATCATCCAGGAATTGTGGCAGTATTAGAAATAAATGCAGGTCTTCCTCATTGAGGTCCAGAAGCATGTGAGGAGGCTGAATACCATAGCATATACCATAGAATATACCACAGAATATAGGATTTTTGGGGGATGGCCTCTGCCAACATTGAATGTTGCATGTGTCCCAGATAACATTTTCTGGAAGCTGTTCTTACTTGAAAGTGAAACTCTGCATCCTTTCTCTACATATTCTAAAAGAAAGTAGTTAAGAAGGCTGTATTTCAGCCACAAGCTTGCTGCTGTTCACGAAACAGCTTAGGCTGTCCTCTCGTAGTTTATGATGTCAACAGGCCCCTTGATTGAAATACAGCCTTGAAATCCACCTCTTTCTTCCAGACTCCAGTATATATTATTCTTGTAGTTTTTAAAGACAGCTGTGTGAATTAATGAACTGATCTGAGAATCAAGATTGGCCAAGAGTGCCATTTAAAAGTCATGTAGATGACCTCATAAAAACTGCAAAGAATGCTTACAGCTTGCTTGTAAAACAAATCTATTCCTTAATAACTCAAAATGCCCACATAATTCAGTACACATTTTAACCCAAGTGATTGCTTCGTAAGAGAAGATGAAAATTTCCCATGAAAAAGACATTTAACTGGTACGGGCAACTATAAACTTTAATTGATATTTCACAGTAAGTACAAGTTTGCTCTCCAGGGAGTGTAGAATATCATTTTTGCACCTGCACTCTAACTGCAGTCTTATAGTATTTCAGCCATTAAACATTTTTCATTAAAGCACTTCATATAGAATTAGTATAATCTGATTTTAACAAAAGCATTCTATATATAGGTTTTTCACACCATATTAATGCAGAACTGTTAGAACTGGAGAAGCAATATTGTGCAGGCAAACCCCAGGTTTCAATCCATGGGCAGTAACAGGGGTGGTCTGTACTCAGAGCACCATATTTGTAAAACATATTTATGGTAATGTACTTGACTGTATCCGAGAAGAAAGGTATTTCTAATAAATTAGGTTTTTTCCACATAAATTGCTTTTTTGCGCTAGATTTCCCCAAAGAAATTGGGGAATCTAGTGAAATAGCAGTTTATGGTATAGCACAATGGTATCACATTCTTTACAACTTCCATCCTTGGCAGTCATAAAACCTAACAGTAGAAAGCGTGTTTGCATATTGGGCAGCAGAGGGAATATTTTTGGATGGCTATAACTTAGCAAATATGCCGAAATATTTGTCTTATGGTTTGTATTTTATAGCTGTTATCTAGCTGGCAATCAGAGGTGAACAGCTGTGCATTTTTAAGACGTATGATTTGAAAACAATGAACTGGAGGCCTTGCTAAATGGTTCAAATTAGATGTGGGTAGTAGCAAACATCATGGGACTTTTCACCTTGTGTTTGAGATAGAGATTGAAGTTGAAAGTGCTCTACAAACTCAGTGAAGGCAGCACCTCCTTAGTCATTTGTAAGAGACCCTCGAGAATATCTGCAGCACAGAGCTAATGTTACGTTGGAAGTCTTTTCTGGGATTCTGTGAATCTTTTACGTGCAGTATTTCCTTCAGATAGTTCTCTCAGGCCCTAACCCCAAAAACACTTTCCCCTGCAGAAGAGCCAAACTTCATGGGCATTGCTCTCCATACATTGGACAATTATTTCAATGTTTGAGCAAAGGGGTTATCTGAAAAATAGAGAAAATAAGACACATAGAAACTTGGAGGGATCTGTTTCACAAAAACCAGTAAATGACAAGGTTCCTAGCATACACCGTCTATGGTTTGTATAGGCCTGCAGGGAATGGTGATTTTTCCATGCCTGTGATGAAAATATGAGACACAGTTTGTATTTATTAGAGGTACAGGGAGATATGGTTGTTTTGTATAAAAATAACTTTCTCCATACTCCACAGACTTACAGACGAGGTATATGAAGGTGTGACTGATTGGCTTTGTGATAGCCAGCTTCAGACCACACACAGGAATGGCTTTAGGCAAGGGGTTTTTTTGCCCATAAGACAAATATAAAATGTAGTTCAGGATTCAGAACAGTCCAGCAAACAGTATGCAAACATTACAACAAAAACATTTGGGAGGATGATATGGTCCATTTTCCCACCTGAACATTTCTGCTATCACTTTCTACAGAACACACCATGACAGGGAATTGGTCAGACTCATGTTTACAGCACTCAAAATAGACAGATAATCAAAGTATTCTTCCTTTCACCATCCTGAATAAGAAGGACTTCCACAGCCACAGAGACAATGAGCGAGCTCTTCTTTTGCTCTGGATTTAGCACCAGATAAACTGCTTAAACTTTACAACTTTCAGGTGACCTCCCAAAACACTTTGAACCAAAGATCTCTGCCACACAGATAAATGTGCAGAAACAGTCCATGGGGTTGCATGACTGAGCGTTGGTTGTGCTCTTGTCGGTGTTTCGTCCCTGGGCTTGTCCTACTCATGCGAATGCTGAGCAATTTCCTCCTTCCCCGTGAGCCTCTGCTTTGTGCATCAGCCAAGGTCTTAGGGTATTTTTACATACTCTGACTAGCTATTTATCCTTCAGAAACACTTATACCAGGTCACCTATCACATTAACTTTTTAGTGAAGACTGTCTTGTCTAGCTGAGTTTTTAACTGATATGTTAAAAGCAGTGACCTTTCTGGGAATATTAATGATCTATTAATATGATAGATAGGTAGAGCTTAGGAAACTACTCATCTGACTGAAATCAGCAACCCCAGGACTAGGCTATGCTTCAAAGAAATCCCTGGATTTTTAACTGTATACCACTAGTACGATCCCACACTGATCACTTCACTGTCCAGGAATTGCTGCGTTCCTCTGCATGTGTTTGGCAAGCAGAAACGTATCGTACTTGTGAGATTATTTTTTTTCCTTCTGTTGGCCCATTTTCCCCTCTGCGGGACAAGGTGAAGTTGGATTTCTAAAACTCTTCTCAGGCTCATCCCAACAAGATCTCTTGATTGGAAAAGTGGTGCACATGTAGCTAATGGGGGGTGGAGGATGAGAAGGAAATCTTGGACAAAAAGATTTTAAGGCACCTCTCAGGGGCCCAAGGCAATGCAGGCTGTGACCAGAGCAAGGTGTGAAGTGCAGCAGTTCACCTCCTCAAGACACACACCGCAATCTGGCTAAACAGCTGAAGTGGTGACGTGATCGGTTACAGTTCAGAACAGAGGGGATTGCTAGGTGATTGAGTAAGGCTTGTTGTTGAGTGATGCTTATCCCATAATATATTTGAAGATAATGGGAAACAGTTCCTCTTTCCTGGCTGATTTCCCCAGGTACCCCTCGGAGAACAGCAAGGGGAAAAGATGGGGACAGAACCGAGCTGAGGAAAAAGCACTTCTAATTTTGGTTTGGGGAAAGGATTCCTAATTTTTTTTTTTTTTTTTTTAGATGCAATAGAGCCTACGTAAAAGAGAATTTGAATGTATTTTCTGTTAGAGAACATGATGCGGTGCTTAAAGATGCTGGATGGAACTTGAGAAGCAGCACAGCAAGAGACCACCCCCCGGTCTCCTCCGTTTGGTGATGAGTCCACCCTGCAGGCATATGGTCAGAGACACTCACCGTGGAGTTGGGATATGAGGCTTTAAGAGGGTTCTAGTACCTGGGAGCCCAGGCAAAAAGCCCTTCTATAAATATCACTTATGAAGAAAGGAAATTACCATCATTGCTCATAGAATTTTCAAACAACAAAAAACACGAATCTTGTCTAGGAGGCAAACCACGCTAGGTGAGTTTAACTAGCAGTGCAGGCTGTGAGAGCCTTTGGGAGGTATTAGATTTGGAGGGGTTCGTTTTGTTTTGTTTTCTCTTTCCATCCCACAACTGCAGATGAAACCAGTCCCCTGGAGTATCATAGAGAAACTAAAATGCACAAAAATAATTCTGTCTTACCACTACTTTTTAGCTCTTCGACAGATAATATCTAGTTCTTTTGGGTATAGTTAGGCAAACGTAAACTCAGGGCAAAACACCATAATAGTTATGGCAGCAAATTGGGATAGAGGATACTTGGCTGTATTGCATGATCTTTAGTAAATCAGTCTTCTGTCTCTGTTATTGCTCTGACCTCAGCCCACTTTGCTCAGGTAGATAGTAATATCTCCAACCTTTCTGGGTTGGTCTCTCGTTATGGATTTGCAGAGCAGGTAGAGCACAGAGAGGTTCTGATTTCTGCTGGCACATCCAGACGCTACTGCCATGTAAATGCCCATTAGTCAGCAGAGCCTTCTATGGAGGCTATTGTGGAAAATCTTAATCCACAGAAGTTGACAGTTGATGGCTAAACTCCCCTTGACTTCAACAGAGTCAGAATTTTAATCCTGCATTTTAGGGAAAAGCTTTAAAAAGAAACTTACCTTCTTTTTAACATAGGTTGAATCTTAGATCATGTTCCAAACCAGATAGATGTTACTCTATGCAAGTCCAACAGGTTGTTGTTGCCAACATTTTTGCCACAGACAACTATATTATTCTTTGGATGCTATTGTAAAGACAGCAGACTGTTCTCTTGCTATGCTCACATACTGTCTTCGTTTGCGAGGGCTGATATTTAGTGGAGCAGCAATAGTATATCACTAATGTACAATGATTGGTCTGATAGTAAGAGGGAAATAAAAAGCTAAGAGTAAAATAATGTGTTCATAACAAAACAGCTTCCCCACTTGGGACACTCTTCTAATCGTAGTTCTTACACACCTAGAACACCATTATTATGCTTGAAACTGAATTGATTCTGTACTTATTCCCATATTTCAAATGTTAATTTTTCTTGATTATGTGTGAAATAAGTTTTTCTATGGAATAATCAATCAGTTCTGTCTGTTTGTACAGTTCACATCTGTGATGGTAGCCACTTTTATAAATAAGACACACTAAATTCCATAATCTGTGAAATAATTTTAGCCCAAATGAGCATTTTGTGCCCTTCTTTCATGGAGATTGTTTAAAACAAGGCACACATGTTTCAATAGTAACTGTACCCTTACTGAGAGAGGGAAGTTTTGCATACTCTCTTAAATCAATCATTCTTGCATATTTGAATAGGGCTGGGTACAGTGATCTGAGCAGCTAATTTAAGGTCAGCTCTTTCTTTTCTCAGGATTGGGAACTTACATTTTTCCATTTACCTTACTAGCCATTTCTTTTTGGCTTTGGCCACAAGTTCCTGTAACATTCCTCACAGAAACGCAGCTGCTATCTATTGAAATTCAAGTCATTGTTCATGGCTCACATTTGTAATCCACCCTACAGGTGAGATGCATAATTATATTTGGCATATGTGAAAGCAGTTACAATACACTGTGCAGATTAGATGCCTTCAAGTGTCTGCTTGGCTAACTAAGCCTAGTCTGAGTTGTGTATTTGGGAGTGATGCTGAACTTTCTTAAAAGTAATAGTTGAGTCCTACTAATGGGCCAATACTGAGAACTTTAAGTATGTATACAAACAAACAGACTTTTTGCCATCCTGGTTTTCTTCCTGCAGCCGTTTCTGTCCATACCAAAAACCATCTTGGTTTTCAGCTAGTGTAGTTCTACTGATTCTAGGGAGGATATATTGATTCATTTCAGCTACAGATCTGGACCCTAATACTCTGGTTACATTTTCTTCTGCAAACGATGAGAACTTTTTTCTGCCTTTGCCTCAGGTCCTATATATATCATTCTTAGAAGATGGGCTTCCCATTCCTGATACGTTTTTGATGAAAGGTACTTGTCAGGCACTCATCTCATTTTCTCATGGAGTTTCTTAGTCTGTAGGCTTTCCTATAAGTAGCTACATAAATTTAAAATATCACCAAAAAAAACCTCAAAAAGTTTTCTTCCTCCATTAAGAGAAATTCTTTGCTCAAGTCTTGTTTCAAATTCACTGGCACTGTTCATGTAACACCTGTCATATTCAACGTAAGTAGGAGTGAGAGGTTTGGTACTCTACCCTTCCCTGTTTTTTTGAAAACAAATATTCCATAATAGCATTTCTAGGGATCTTTTGTTCAGTGCTGTATAAATCACCTCAGTCTTTTTAGTAGGATTTTCATCACATAACTTAATACCAGTGAACAGCTCTCCTATGTTAAATGTGAGTAGGTCAAGGTTTCACATTTTAATGTGTCTTTTATGCTTATTCTTCTCCTCTACTGTAATGATTCAGGGCATTAATATATCATGTTGCCACCTAAACAAGTATATGAGAATAGCTTTGTAGGGTTGATGTTTTGTATTATTCCAAGAATCAACCTAAAAGAGCTTGCCACAGACACTGACACAGACACTTGGATTTAGAATCTCTTGGACTTTAACCTGCAGAGTGTTGAGGACCTTAGAAATTCAGTGGGAGCCCATTGTCTACGATAACTTAGCAAAATGAGGCTTTTAGTTTACACCTGTGGCAGAGCTGTGTGTTAGGGGTAGTTCTGAGTGGTTTCACATTTCCACTCAGTATCTCTTCAGTTTAATATTCAACGTAAACAGTAATGATGTGAAGCAATTCCCCACTGCTGACAAAGTATTGCAAGAAGGAAATATTACTTACTTACAACACTAATATATATTACACATGTCCTTGCATATGAATAAGGACTAACGGTGTATCAGAAATTTATAGTGTATATTTTTAAGATATATTCCTAATAAAATAGAGCATTCTTATTTCCTAGCAATTCTTAAGGCAAGCATGCACACTACTATAGAGAAGCTGAGTGTTGGCATATGTATGTCCTATTTCTAGCTAAAGAAACCTGTGCTTTCTAAATCTGAGAGGCAAGAAACTCTGCCATTCTCTTCAAAAAAGTGTGTTCTGTAAAGCAAACAAACTCCATATCCCTAGATGTGTCTCACTGGGTTACCCAAGGAGGATGAGAATGAGGAGAACGAAAGACACATTGTCCCTATTGAGAAAGATTTAGTGTTAACTAAGACAACATTGAATCATCATTTCATCAGAAGCGCTCTCACCTTTGTGTAGTTTTCATGACAAATAATTATGTGTGCACCTGCAAAGGCAGGTAGCTTTCAAAACTAGCTTCCCAAGTTAGTGATGCAGCTCTTCACATTTTTTCCAAAGACAAACATCTGCCAGAGATCACCAAAGGCATCAGTGTATTACAGATCTAACTGTTCTGAGGCATGGCACTTGATTTTCCCTTGGGCAAACAAAGCCAATAATGGATAAATACTGTAGGATCAAATGTCTTCAAGCTGTCAGAGTTGTGACTGCAGACTTGAAACCACATCAGAAGTGAAAAAGAAAAGAGCTAAAAATTGTGGCAAAAGATTTTTAATTGTTGGGGAGTTGTCAATGACAGATTACTGCCACTGCTGGTATAGAATCTCGGAAGGACTTTTTGAGTAGAAACACTGAAACTGAAGATCCTCTCTTAAATAATTCAGAGTTACTCAAATAATGAATATTTAATTAATTATTTTAATAATTATTCAAATAATTATTCAATGAGTGTTTCTGTCATTTTATAACTAAAGTATTTTGTTATCTACATTTTTTTTACAAGCATACTACTGCCTTACCCTGACTGTAACAATACGCTGGGCATATGTGCAGGAGCTTGCTGCTGTGTTGCAGTTCCAAAGTCTGGTGTACAAATGAGCTTGTGACATTGCTGCCATTTTAGCGTGCAGTTGCTGCCATCTCTGTGGAACAGATTCCTCAGGGAAACAAACAGCCTTAGTTTATCCTTAAATTTAGGGTCCTGGATTCTCTGGGAATAAATATTCTAAATTAAGGCCAGGGAAACCTCATGACTGTTTGCATAACAGTAAATATTTTTAAAACAGGCAGTACTCTAAAGCCTAGTCAGCTAACTTCTGTATAAAAAGGAGACTTTAAAAAAGAAAAAAAAGTTCAGAAATCTATTTTAAATAACAATATGCACCCTTTCTAAAGTTATGTTTGTTGGTTTTAGATGTTGAAATAGTGGCGGAGGGAGAAATTATGGAGAACGTGGAGCAGTTCATTCAGTATGTCTGGAGTCTCCAGTGATTCCATCTTCAAAAACACAGAGAAAAGGAAAAATAAAAAAAACCTACGTGAATTAAATATTTATTGTATATCCTTAGCCAGCAAACGCATCTTTTTCAAGTTTGAAAAAAAGCGGCTTACTTCTTTTTTTAAGCACAAAAAATATTATTTTAAAGCTAATGCCTTTCTTCAGAAGTTGTTTTTGTACTGGAATGACTTGCGGTGGTTTGAAAGTTAAAAGTTCAATCGTGGCCATGGATAGCTCCGAGTAAGGAATGCGTGTGCAGTCTCATTGAGAAAATACTGATAAAAAATTAAAAGGGGATAGACAGTCTCATATTAAGAGCCACCCTGGCTGTGTGAAATCTGGGACAGGTAGATACAGTTTCTTTCACCATCTTGCCCATTTGTTCCACAGGCAGGCACTGTTCAATTCAGTGTGTCAGAAAGGGAAGGGTGACTCTTGGTGAGAGCCTGGCCGGGATGCCCTCACCCTTCTCATCACACTGTGAGGACCTGTCCAATGTGGAGCTTGTACTTTCAATTGCAACCTCCCATCCACACAGTCCAAGACAAAACCTAGCCCAAAGCTGTGAACATCAAGTAGCTTGTTATTTATTCTTTTTGGAGAGATAGTAGACCAAACATGGGTGAATAACAACTGTTCTGAATGTCAACCCGCCTCGATCAGTGGGACACGGTTAACCCCATAAGACCTTTCTCCTTCTTGCACAGCATGCAAATTTTCTGAATCATCACTTTGCCTGGTTCTGGCTGGTGGGAGGACTGAACCCCAAATAAAAGCAGGTGCATGGTATGAGGCAGTCTTGCTGTTTCTCTCCAATAGTGCCAAGTCGCTTCACACTGACCCACCAAAGGCCATGGAAGTTGTAAGCAGAAAGTTATTTGCCAGGCACAAAGGCTTAATCTGGCTCAGTAAAAGCATTTGGGTGCAAGAAGACCCTCATGAGTGGCTACAAAGCATCTCTTTAAAGGACTAAATGACATGAACTGCTAAGTATTCTCTGAATTAACCTGAAGGTATATTAAGAATAGGTTGCTGCGTCAGGACAACTGTATAAATGTCCTTGGAATAGGCTTTTGACAGAGCACAAAGGAAATAAAGTTCAACTCTGCTGAATGTTGCTCTTCCTTACCTTGAAGTTTTGATGATAAGATGACAATAGTTTCCTAAGTGGTTTTTATTATGTTTTAAGACCATTTTAGCTAAATCTCTGAATTTTTGGAGGCTCTTGACTGCATTCTGCAGTCTGCTTAAAGTAAAACCAACTGTTAACATCCCAGAATATATTTTTTTTTAATCTTGGATGTTATCTTTGATCACTATCTTTGACTATCCTGTAAACGTGCTACCTCATAAGCTAATATTCACGGGCCCTAATGGAGAAGTTGAGAGCAGAAACTGTTTGAGCTCCACTCCAGTGCTCTGCCCAGCACAGACGTTTCCCTGACTTTAAGCAGGGCTTTGCTGGTGCTTCACTTTATGCTCATCCAGAAAACAGGGGTGAATTCGTATTTGCAAATGTGGTCTATGTCTTTTGCAAGAAATAATATGAGGTGGGTGGAAAAGGAAGCCATATTTCCCATTATAATGGTATGCAAGATGCCAATACTAAACTGCAGACTATCATAGAATCATGAAATCATAGAATAGTTTGGTTTGGAAGGGGTCTTCAAAGCTCATCTAGTCCAGCCTTCCTGCAATGAGCAGGGACATCTTCAACTAGATCAGGTTGCTCAGAGTCCCATCCAGCCTGGCCTTGACTGTCTCCAGGGATGGGGCATCTATCACCTCTCTGGCCAACCTATGCCAGTGTTTCACCACCCTCGTTGTAAAAAATTTCTTCCTCATGTCTAGCCTGAATCTCCCCTCCTTTAGTTTAAAACCATTACCCATTGTCCTATCTACCCATCTGTCCTATCTTTACAAAGGCCTGCCTTTGTAAATTCCCACAGAGAGGCTCTTCCTGATATGCAAAACGTTTGTGATGGCAACAGCACAATTAAAATGGGACTTTCATGTCTGCACTGCTCTGATAGACCTGCTTTTTTGAAGTAAAAGGAAATTTTACCACAGACATCAGTGAAGGCCTGGATACTTTTAAAAATGTTCTTTTTTCATGGCCTCATTTGGTCCATCTAAAATTGTAAAAGAGTTCAGCTGTGTGGAGTTCTTTGCACTAAGTAGTCTTTTCCTCCATGCCTATTAAAAGAATAAAGATGTTTTCTTTGGCCAAGAAACTCTTGTTTTTACTTCTGTGCCTTCATATACTTTTGAGGTCAGTTGGGGATGGCTCGTCTGAGCTCACAAGAAGTTTTTGATTAATTAGCAGAACCTCATTTCAAGATGTTGCTAATAATTGGTAAGGATGGATTGAATCTTTTTAAAGGAAAAATCCCTACTCAGCTAAAAACAGAGAAACATTTACCTTACTTCACTAAAAGATAAATTGAGACACATAAACAAAGCAAAGAGAGGAACAGTGCTCATTTATGTTAGCTTATGAGTGTAAAAGATCAAAGAACTTACAAATAATTAAAAAAATCCCTGCAGCAATTATGTTTTATCTGATGTTTCTGTGAAATACTACAGTAACCATAATTATAATGCCAATTAAATTTTCAACAGATTCTGATAAGAAGGGGGCAAAGTTCTAAACTTCCAAAGTTCTTGTATTCTGGAGGAATTTTAGTTTGACTGTCCAGGTCAATTTCCCATGTCAGCTTAAATCCTTACGCCGATGCAGCTATAACTTCTCAAATCAGCTCTTCATGGTCAGTTCAGTTTAAATGGATCTTAAAATTTGTTTGTGAAGCTCAAAAATACCTAAGCGATCTAGAAGAAAAAAGAAAAAAAAAGAAAAAAAAAAAAAAAACAACACCAAGGAATTTAACTGAGAAACCTTTGGTCCCATCTCTCTACAGACCTTTCAAAACCTCCATATTTTTAGGAGATTTATGTTCTGAGACTCTAAAATATAGCAGTAGTTTTGTAAACTTGATGGATTTGGTATGTATAAGACAAATAGTGATTGCATTGAAAATGTTGACATTTACCATCTGAAGGAAGCCATTTCTTCCTCTGCCTAATACATCAATGGCAGGAACTCTGTGTTAAATATGAATATGCATGATTATCAGTAGAGATAAATCAGAAATTATGCAAAATCTACAGACTGCTGCTCAGCATTGCAGTGTGCAGACAGCTTGAAAACAAAATATTTGTGAGTCCTTGGGACTAATGAGCTCGGGTACTCTAACAGCATTCTCGGAAATACTGCCATCCAGACAGGGTGCCTCTGGCACTTGCATGCAGGCCAGGAAGATGACTGGAAGAAATGAGGCCCCAGAAACATCTACCCTCACAGCAGTAGGAAACTGATCTTGTGGGATATAAATCTGTGATCCTACGTGACAGCTACTGTGGCTGCGTGAGTGCCAGACTCCTTGCTGCTCAGCGAGGGTGAGCTGTCTTCCCAGCTTTACTTTCTGCCACATTGTCGTGCTTCTACTGGCCTCAGCAAACTGCCCATGTTTGTCCATGCCAAGCAGCAGTTTACTTGAAGTATGGTCCTATTTACTAGCATGAGCAAAGGTTGTAGGATCCCAGCATCCATCCTCTGAGAATTACGACCCTATAGCACGAATGAATCAGCACTTCCAGTCCTACAGCTTATTTCCAGACATTCTTCTGGGAATGAGGAGGAAAACAGAGATGTCCAAGATAAGCAGTTTATGGGAATACAGCAATTTTATTAATAACTCAAAATACTTCTCACACGAATGCAAATGAGATTTCTGGAAGTTAGTTTGGCCTACCCACATGGAGTTTACTGCAATACTTCATTTAAGTTAGATTTGCCCTGCCTGCACTTGTGCCTTTGAAGACGGAAATCTGCATTCTCCTAAGGTCTGAGTCCCACTTCACAGAAATTGCCACACAAATTAACTCCAGCAGAAAACCATCCCCCCACCCTGCTAGTTTCCCCCATTACAGGATGTGATTCAGTTTATAGTTGCAGGATTAATTTAGCTGAGACGAACAGAATGATTTGTACAACAATTCATACCCTATAACACATATATTTTGTTTATATCTATAGCATGTGGGATTTCTCTTTTATATGATTTCCCAATAGCACTCTAGAAGTGGGCTGTTCTCCAGTTTCTACCATCAAAGACCAGAGAGAATACACAACACATTGAGAAGCACTAAAGAAGTAAGAATATTGTGCCTTTATTTTCTCTCATATTATTTGTTCACTCCTTTGGGTATCATGAATTCCTGGACAAATATTCAAAAAATCTGCTTCCAGAAAGCACCTTATCAATCTTGCCAGCACTGCACTTTCTTCACAGCTGTCAAGCCCAGCTTAATTTCTATTCTGGTTACTATTCCTTTGCTTACAGCATTCTTACCGTGCTCCAAGGCATGCCTGTGCAGTGAGTGAATAAAACAGGTATAGGTTTTGCAGAGTTTCCCCAGAACACATGCACACCAGTGATGAAATGATGACAAGAACACAGCATTGTCATCTCCTCTGCCCTCTGGTGAAGCTTTATGACAACTGGCAGCTATCGTTTCGGTTACTATGGTGTAAACATGAGGGTGGTTGACACGTTTCAAGGTAACTCCACTTTTCACATTATGGTCTGCTTCTGTTACCTTGGGACAGCTTCTCCACTCAGACTGGTGTAAGTTCAGATATATTTATATTTTATAGTAGCGTAACTGAGTAAAGGTTTGCATTTCTCAAGCCTGGCTTGACTAATTCACCAGGATAATTTCGTCCTGCTCCTGCTGATGTTGAGGCATCTTCTGGGCCCATATTGGGTCATCCATGGCCATCACTATGGGTTGTATGAGCATGCTTACAGCTAACACTGCAGAGCTTATCTGTCCCTACAGTGAGCAGCATCTGTCCTTTACAGGAGGGACTGCAGGCTCACTTCTCTGCTTAGTACTGTCTTCATGATGCCAGAGCAAGAGCAGCTGGGATGGCCTCCAAGCTGGGCCAATTTGAGGGATATAGCCCATCCTCCAATTACTGCACAACACTGTATATGCAGCAAAGGGACCTTTCTCCGTTTCCCACTTCACTAGTTGCATCCCTTATTCAGGACCAATTACGTCTGCAATTTCAACAGTACCTTGAGCAAAGAGGCTGCTGTGTGTTGTCACTCCACATCGAGAGGCAACCAAGTTCACCTTCTTTGTGTCCTTCAAGACGTCTCTGGAAAGATGGATTGCTTAAAGACACAACGGTTAGTCAGCGTCTTTCCACAGACCCCAGGGGCCTCTAATCTCCCTGTGTTTGACTTTTTGTCATGTGCAGACACTGGTATCCATCTTGGGGATCACTTTACTCAGTCAATTAGTCCCACTGATTGAAGGGGGCTAGTGCTTGTTCTGCTCAGCGCAGGAAAAGTCTCTGGCCACGCACAGCCGTGTAATTTCAGTCCTTCTCAGTACTTTCCCTACATATTAAACTTTAATAACCTCAGTGTGGCAGGAGTTCAATTCTACTAGCTTTTGGTATGTTTCTGAATGTTAATTTCCATTTTCAGCTCTGCTGCACAGGAAAATGTCTGGTTAAAAACGCTAATGATTTGCAGTTGTGATTTCTAATGTATCAAATGCTATCAGTTTTTCTTGGCAGCTTTTTTGTTTGTTCGTTCTTGCATGTTTCATTAAGACAATTTTCAATATAAATTTTTTGTGTTTTTTATGACAGTCATCTGAGATGAAATTTCACAAATTTACAAACATGAACTCCAAAATGTACCCAAGGGTCTCATTTTCCTGCACATAAATACTACAAATATTATGTAAAAGCATAGAAATTATTTGAGTTGCACATGTGCTATTTATTGCAAGGCAGCAAGTAGGAGAACTAAGAGAGGGCCACATACGGGCACGAAATCTGTCCCTGCTGTGATTTTCTCCTTAAATAAAATACACGCTGAGTTCCATAAATCACCTGCAGGATCTTTGTATAACAAGTGGTATATGTTACAACTGAGGCCTGCTAGGCAAGGCGAAGACAAAATAAGTAACACCAAGATGAAATTAACAATTAAATCTAGAGCGACCCTGTTAAAAGTGTTTCTTGTGCACTTGCTTAGTCCTAGTCAGATTAGCAGGTAAAGAAACACATTAATGCACTAGCTTTTATGAAAGAATGGGAAGTATGTGATTTAATTTAAATCCATAAAAGCAAACAAAATCAAGACTTGAGTCAAATGAGGAGCTCTGGCTGGAAAGCTGGAATCCAGGTCTGGATCTGAAGTGCCCCAAGTTGAGAGTCTTTTGGCATTCAGGTGATTTTGATTTGATATATGTCCTGAAATGAAATTTTCTGCCCCGTTTAGATACACAGCTGGATTTAAATATACACTCAGACATGCATGTCATGGTCGTTTTTACTATTAAACCCAATATTATGTGATGACTTTTCATTTATAAATTATTGTCAGTGCTCCTGATATCCTGTTGCCTCTACCAGATCGCTTTTTTGGGTTGGATCATGACAATATATAAATATATATGTATATATATAAAATCTTCTATGGACATCCAAAATCCAATATAAAACTGAATTGAAACACCTTAAGCAGTTTTCCTTCCTTTTCTGGGAATCCACAATAGTATTTTTGATTCCACATTTCAACAATTATGATAATTTGTTTGTCCTTAAAATATCTCTTGTCAGGTAATCCAATAAAGCAGACATGGCAGTTAAAAGTGGTGCCAAGCACAGTTACCATCTCAAAAAATATGATACTGATGGTAGTATGCAGTTTGATGTTTGCCTATTCCTGTGACAGTATGTATCTATGAGTGTTCATTTCTGAAAACTGATTAATAATCTCAAATTTAACACTATTTTGCATTCTTCTAGATCAAAGTTTTAACCCTAGTTTTACAAAACATTTCATCAGAGTTCATTGGACTTTCATTTGATGCATTTTAAAATATTAGGAAAAATACAATAATGAAAGAAAGTTAGCTCTTTTCTAAAGGGGTACAAACTGAAAGGTGTCTGCTTTAACCAATATATCATGATCCTGATTCCAAATTCTTAAACAAGGAAGCTCTGTTGTGAATTTTTTCATGAAATTCCAAATGACTACAATAAGAATACAAATGTAAGTCATTTTCTACAGCATACTTCAGTTCAGGAAATTATAGGTAAATTAATCTTTTCCTAATAACAGCAATGACTTTTTCCCAACAATTTTTGTTCAGAGCATCCTACTGTTCCACAACATCTACATGTAGAGATTTTAAACAGAGCTCTGGGTCCAGCTCTTTGGGTTGGACATGGAAAGCGGCAGGGCCAATGAGAAGGTAAGATACGGGATCAGCCTGTGTCAGTGTTTGCCACGGTTGTCTCCATATAATTCCTTGCCCATTTATATATTAAAGTAGATGATATGGCTCATACACTCAGTAGATTGTCCAATTATTTATGTGTCTATTTGTGCAACTCCCAATGATAAATTTCAATCTGCCAGAAGCTTTTTTCTCTGAAGCTCTAAGTCTGGAACACCTTCACACACTAGTGAGCAGTGGGACATGAAGGAGCATCTAGAATTAAACTTGTAGCTGCAGTGTTGATGTACACTGCAGTTTTAACAGCAGAATCACTTTATGATACAATACAGTGGTGGAAACTCCAAGGAATGATGTCTACTGGAGCTCGCAGTCTGTAAATGCTCTGTGGGTGCCTTCCTAAATAACTATCACCTGCTTTCAGTGGTCCCTCAGAGTATTTCTGCTGTGAGTTAAGGCAGACCCAGGAAGAATCATAAACTTCATTTCTTATTTGACTGACATTCAGAAATCAATAGAAGTTAATCTCTAAAGTGAAAGGTAATGGACTGGAAAAGAAAAGATTTTTTAAATGTTTTTGTGGTCTCTAATTGAAATTATATGCATAAAGGAATGAATCAGACAAAGTTCTATGGCTCAGGGTGACATCAGATTCACTGGTAGTATGTACAACAGTAGTCCTCTATTGTTTGATATGTTAAGTGCTTTAAAAACTGTACAGTTATTTGCAGTTTCAGTTAAATAGCACTACTCTAGATTCACATTGGTGGGCTAAAGGATGGGAATTGGTCTGCTTTTAATTTCCAAATCATGGAAATGGTGGGTTTTTGTTGTTTGTTTGTTTGTTTGTTTTAACTAATACCAGCCTACCACTGAAAAAAAAATGAAATAATTATTAACTTATTGAATAAGCCCTTTAGAAATCCATAAGCTTTTGATGTGACCAGTTCCCACACACACACAAAAAAACCAAACAAACACCAAAAAACCCCACAAAACAAACAAACAAACAAAAGCGTAAAACCATAAAACCCTTCAAAACATAACTGAGGCACTCAAACATTGCTGACTTACTACTTGTTAATTATTCCATTTGCTAATGTGGAGTTGGAGGGTGCTCTAATTTAGCAGGGCAGAGCCAAAGGTTACACGAGCCTGGTGTGAGTAGACATGGAGTTCTCAGATAGAGTTGCTGGGAGCAGACAGCACTGAAAGGAGCACCTGGCCTGGGCTCCCAGCAGTGCATTAGTTAGAAACAGGAGAGAGAAACAATTGCAGCACTAATGAGCCCCAGGTGAAAAGATTATTTAGCTAGAAGCTAGATGCAGGTCTTTCCGTTTTTTTCTTTTTTTCTTCTTTTTTGAAAATGCGAATATTTTGATTGATGAGCCAAACTGTTTGGAATTCTTAATGTTCGTTACAATAAAACATAGTTTTTGTGTTCCTCCCCTTTAAAACACAGGTTGTTCACTACTAAAACCTCATGTAATGATCGAGGGCAAAAAATTCCAGACACATACTGGAAGCCACTTGGTGAGATAAAGTTCTGTATCATATCCCGTGTTTGCTGAGTGTTTATGAGTTGGAGCAGTGCAATGGGACTCCTTGTGAGCTAAAAATGGCTTATTAAGCATTTACAATACAAATTTTCATATAATTGCTTCTTTTGAGAGTTTGGATTCCTCTTTTCCTTTCAACCGAGTCATTTTTTAGTGTGCCATTAAAAAGTGCTTTTGATAGCCACAAATATGTGTATTAAATTACATATGTGTTGATGTGGATAGGTTTAGTCTGTCAAACTGTCAGTCTAATACACATGCATATGTATGCAATGAGATGCCAGCTAAAAGCAGTGGTTACTACCATTTGACATTATTTTATTATTTTATTGATGGTTAATTTTATGTACAAATATTTTAGAATCATTAGCAATAAAAAGGCAGAACAACAATCATTACAGCAGAAGAGATTATAAGAATGGATTTTAAAATCAGCAAATAAGAAAAAGATCGTATTTATGTATCCTCCTTTTTCAGTGTCATGTAGCTTTTGGCCGCTTACAGGTTCCACAATTGCTTAAATATAAGGGAGATTACAATTTTAATCAGTGTGGTGCAAAAGCATAGAAATCTGTACGAATGCCCCAGCAGAGTCACAGTAGGTCACCTCCATGGTACTGGAGTCGTCCAGGTACATCTCTGGAACTGAGGTCAGGATCTCGCCATGGGATGTTTTCCAATTTTTCTGGAGTGAAGATCAAGCTAGGGTTAAAAATGGGCTCTCGCTTTCTGCTTTTGCAAGGGCTTCGCTCTGAGCCATTGAAATATTTTTCTGATATTGAAGCATGAAATACTTTCCGCTGTTTGCTCTTGCTTGCTTATGGTTAACCATTTGCACCAGCGTAACCTGTGTAAAGAAAAACCTCTTTGGCAAACAGTGAAAGGATTAGACATGATAGAAGACCTCACATTAGCTTTAGTGTGAGACAAATTGTACTTATTTCTTCCAATTCATGTAATAAATTCACTGCATATACTTCAGCACAAAAAGGAAGCTTGGCAGTGCATGATTAGCAGCATGGCCATGAAGTGGAAGCTATTTAATCTGCGGAGGGATCTAGTTAATATGTTGTAATTACTTAGTTGCTTGGTGCCATTGGGGTAGGGAGATCTACAGTGGCTGCCTCAAAGCTGGCAGACATCAACCTGAGTTTTTGATCAGTGTCTTTTCAAATCAGTTGTGAGTGGCAGTGAAATAGTAATGGCAGGCTTCACACCTGGACAGTGACAATGTAGTGTCTGCCAGCACGAGGGGTCTCAGTGATAAAATAATCCGTGGAGCCCATCGCTGCTGGTGCAAATGAGGAAATGGAAACTAAAATCCTTACAATGAGAAATTAAACCTGCGTGGGACTGGGCAGATAAAAACTGAATATTAGAGAACGTTCACAGTGAAAACACTCTAGTGTGAGATTCTGGTCTTTTAATTTAAGACCAGATCTAATCAATGTGAATAAGCTCAGGGAAATTAATTTTGTATTCAGCGAGGATAATCCATCATGATTCTTATAATATGCTGTATTCATTATGAGTGGTATGAAAACAGACTGTATCATTTTTAGCTAAAAATGTTAGGAAATGCACCTGCTGATAAGCCCATCAATTTTAATATGTTAAGGAGCTTAAATGGGCAAAATCAGAGTTATGAGCCATCTCTATAACCCACAACAACTTTCTGGTCTTCCCCACAGGAGAACAGTGACCATAGCAGGCTTTAGTGGATTATCTTGACTATGCTCTGCCTAAATCAAAAACTCAGCTGCTAGACAGCTGGGAAAGATCAAGCTCAATTTTTTTTCATGACATTGAATTTGAAGGGTGAATCCAAAGGCCTCACAGATCCATTCCATTGCCAAGGGGTTTTTTTTTTGCAAGTCAATAGATGTACGTGTTGGTTCTTCAGAAATTTCTCATTACCATCACATTGGTCAGCCAAAATATAATCTGCTCGGCAGCAAAACTGTCACACACTTACTCCATTTCTGCACCAGATGGATGGGTTCACAATAAATTCTCATCCTCGTCCCTGGCCTGGAAATCTCACATAAGAATTGACTTTTTAAAGGTTTTTGTTTTACGAGGTACTTCATCCCAGTGAGTTTCTAGTTATCTCCCAGCCGGAACAGAATTGCTTAAATTCACATCATGTTCTTCCCCTCCCTATCCATGTAAAACACCAGCTTGTTTTCCACCACAAGCACTAAGCTATAAGCCTGCATTTTGTTGGCTCTTTACGTTCATCTGGCCATTTCAGAAACAATTTACTTTTCCCAAGAAGGTTTGTCTTTACTTACATCCAGGCTTGTTCCCAACTTTTATTGTTTAAATCTACAGCTTTGACTACATTTCAGCTGATTATTTCATCTTTCTTGTTACAATTCTGGATGAAACTTCCAAAAATGAGTCATCTGAACCAGATTTGCCCTTGCTAATTTATTGGCTGTTGTACAGAGCTGGTTGATGAAATCTGACCGATTCAGATGTTAATTAGAGGCAAAGTACAAAGTTGAAGAATGCTGGAAACAGGGATTTTATTTTACATTGAAGAATCTTCACACAGATAACCAAAATCTTAGTTAAGATAAATCCATTCTTCTTATTCCACCAATTAAAAATCTATACTGTTAAGTGTTCACTGTAAAATGTATAGTGCTCATGTTTAGCTCAAAATGATACTTCAGGGAACCAGCAGTGAACTACATGCACGCGGCTGTGGCAGGGAATGCAGCACTTAAATATTTAGGTAGGAGATAATATTAAAATAATATAATTTAATATAATAATGATCCTACTAGAAGAATGATGAGATCTCAGCACCCCTGGAAATGAGGATATATATTTACATGGGGCAATGCTATGGTCCTGGCTGCTATGTTATACATCTTAATTAGATTACCTATTGCAAGAAGAATATAGTTGATATTGAAAATGTTCCACTGAAGGATGACAAAGTGCCTAGCAGCAGTGCAGATGAGTTCAGGCACTGATTTACATCAGAGATGGGTTTGGAGTTTTTTAATGTTTTACTGTATGCATGAAAGTGTGTTGAGCGTTTGTAAAATCATTTCAGCATTGACAGTTTTATACATTTGAATTAAAATTCAGAACAAACTTTATTACAATGACTGCTTTTACTTTGTTTCCATTTTTTTATTTATGCATTTTGCACTGCTGTTGATAGGGTATTTAACTTGAAATTCATGAAACTGCTCTAAGCTACAAAAGTTAAGGGATGAATCATGTAAACAGTTATGCGAGTACGGCTGTACGGTAAAGGATGTATCTAACATAAATGTATTTATTTTAGTGGAGTAAAGTTTTTGTCATCACAAAAGAAAGTTAATTTCAGTTTCAGCAGTGATAAATCTTACTTTACCTTTAAATAAAGGAAAGGAATTGTAACTTAAATATACATATGCATATGTATGTAAATATACATATATGCATATATAGATATGTGAGTATATGCGTGTGTGTGTGTATCCAGGACAATCTTTTTAAATGTAGGAACCCAAGTGACTGCTGATTAGGAGTATCAGAGCGATGTAGCTGTTTTTATCAAAGCGTCTTTCTCCATCTAATACACTGTATTTGCCACTGGGCTAATGAGCACGGGTGATGTGTATCACTAACCCTGCCCTCTTCTGCATCAAGCTCCTCAGAGTTGCACTGTGGAGACGCATCTCACACAACTAAAAGATACTAATTTCCTTAAAAATCCTGAAGGAAAAGTAGGCCTAGACAAAACATCTGAGCTTTTTGTAACTGTGGAATTTCTATAGGAGGGAAGAGAGGTTTGGCTGTGCACACAGTTTAAGTCCATCTATGTCTGAAAGTATTTTCCTCATAATGAAGTTAATTAGGTTTCAAGCTTTTTTTTTTTATGCTTACATGAACATTTCAAATATAAACATTTTCAATTAAAACATTTTATTTCAAATCTAAAATGTAACTGTTACTTAAGAAAACAGTTAGATAAAACTTGCACAAGAATAAATTAAGATCATAAAGCCAGAAAGGAAGCAGAAAATTATCATTTTAAAGCAAAATTTCTCAAATGAAAGCAACCTGATCTTACTCATACTTTAACTGAGCAGTTAAAAACACTGCGATACAGTCTTGTTCATAAAGGAAAAGCAAACAGTCATAGGGACTTCATAGACAGTCATTATTTTTCTCTCTAACAAGAGTTTGCCTAATCAGGAGCAAGCTGTAGGATCTTTTTTTCAAGTTGCTGTAAATAGAGTGGTCAAGGAGAGGGACAGAATCTTCCCTAAGTGCCTCCCTCCCTCCTTAACCTTGCCCCGGGCTGTTGGGAGGTTTACAGGAGCTCTGGTTCTCCTCACACTCGACACAAGGAGTCAGATGCTCCCAGTGCACATCCTATTATTCCTCAGACTCAATTTCACTGTAGCCGCACAGTTAAAACCAGAGAGATAAGACAGGAAATAATTGAGAGTCCGACAGCTGCAGCCTCTGCCACCGTGCTCAAATTTCTGGTAACTAAGTGCTGGGGAAGACATTTTTCAGTCACTTGAAGATAACTGCTGCAAATGTGATCCTCCCAGTTCATCCTCTTGGAAGACAATTTTAAAAATTTTGTTAAAAAAAAAGAAAAAGAAAAAGAAATAAAGCTCTTTAAAATTAGCATCTGCTGAAAGGAACAGAAAATGTGGGTATGTATGTGGGAAAAGAGCATATGAGCACCAGCAATTAGCTGAAGGGCATCTTTTCCAGGGGATGGCCTTACGTATTAAGGAATCCCAGCCCAAACAGAGAAAAACTGTCAGAGTGTGAGGAAGAAGAATGCTTTCTTCCAGAACTGATAAATGCAATTTTTATAACTAAGAGTTTATTTTTTTGACATGAGTCAGATTATGCTGACTCTCATTAATCTACATGAAACAGATGTTTTGAGAGACTTTTCACTGAAGTAGCAGTCATCTGCCTTTGCTAGGAGAAAGTGAGAGTAACTGGCAAAGGTTGTAGGAGGGAGGAGGTCTCGTATTTTCAAGCTTTAACTTTGATTAGAAGTGCAAGAAGAACTCTGCACCTTCAAGTTTGGCCCTCATGAATGGAGTCACAATAAACTTCTCCTACATTACTTCTTACTCTCATTCTGTTAGCACTAGTAAGAGAATCAATAGTTCTATGCTCCAAAGTGAATGTTTGGCTACTATAAACACTCTTTTTAAAGGACATGTTGTTCATCATGCTGTGTTGCACTCAAGCGATTTGACAGTAAATATCCTTGCAGGCAATTCTGAGAAACATTTGGTCATCGTGTAAGTCAAGAATTCGAGCCCTTTACCAACATGTCTTTTGCTTCCATACAGTTATCCTGTGGTAAGGAAAAATATAGAGATGTACTAGGGGAGAGGAAGTATTCTACTAATCAACTTAAAATGTAAAAATCTCCCATATTTGCAGGGGTTTTGTACAGATGCTTATACATACGCAATACATACGTAATACATACAGTAGAGCATATCTCCGAGGACTGAAGCTTTGCAAATATGGACATAAAAAATTAAACTAATGTGGAAATCCTGATCTGCAGTTATTTATTTTAACCAGAATAATATAAGAAATTACCAAACAATGCTGTGATAGAGAAGATAATATTACATTGTTGACAAATGAAGGTACAATCCATGGAAATTTTGTATGAAAAAAACCATGATATATTTAAAAGCTGTTTAGACCTCATTTCCAACAGGTATGCAGTAACCTTATGAAAATATACTGACGCTGCTTATACGTTATATCTCAGAAAGAGGACTATTAACCTAATGGCACTCCTTTACCCTGTTGGTCATCATTCAAAGCAGTAATTTAATTCTGGTTTTATTGGTTAATTTTATTATTACTTTTAGGAAAAAAATTAGCTTTGTTTGGCTGAATACGTTATGCTGAAATTTTAGCTGGTTCTAGTTTCAGTAGTTAAATGTTTTAAAGTAAATATAGTTTTATCACTACATTTGGCAGTCCAAAGAATTCCCAGTTAAAGCTGGAAGGAATCAGAGTAAAGAGATCAGTTTGGAATGTAGCAGCTTAGTCTTAAGAGTATTTATATGGACTGGATGTTTAATATTATGTTTTATGGGTAGTCTGTTATATCTACAATGCAGTGAAAACCTTTTTTGATAGTTGAGAGTAGTCTATGAATACAGTGAACCAACAAACAAATCGAAATGGCTTGTTCTTCTTGTTTTTTTGATATGAGCATGCAAATTGCTGAACCCTTTTGATTCCAACAGATGCAATGGGACAGTACCAGACCTGAAATATCCATGACCTGGGTCTTGCTAGAATGTTTTTAAAATAAATGCATACTGCTAAAAGTCAGATGCCAATAAAACAAAAATTTCTCAGCCACGTGAAGAGTGGCCATTTTTAAAGTGAAGTGCCAAGACAAAGTTCAGCATTTGTTGTCCTTAGTTTTTCAGTCCCATGCAAAATACATATTCAGCAGCTGTTCTTGGTCTCTAGGATATATGTAGGATACTTGTATGGAACAGGTGGGCAGTTCAGAAATTTTAGCTATTTGTTTCCAATTTTACAATTTTTTTCTTTTTTTTTTTTTCACTAGGAATATAAAGCATAAAAAGCAACAGCTTACCTTGACAGTCAGCCACAGACTGCAGAATCTTCTGGAGGACACCAAGGCAGTGTTAAAGGTCAGCCTGCCTTGGCAGCAAATCAATGCATTTTTGCAACATGAGTAAAGACATCTGAAACTTTGTTCAGAACTTCTTTTCCTTCCACCACTCTGAAATAACGTCACTTCATCTTTTCACCTAACAGACAGTACTGGTTTACTTATTCAGGTGATTTTAAAGATCAGTGAAAAAAATGTCCTGCTACCAAAATGACCACAAAACAAACTTAAGCTACAGAGTACACAAGCAGTTGTAAGGAATGTAGGTGTATCACCTCTGGTGAACTCTTTTTGAGAAGACCTGTAATGTTCACCAGGCTTTTGTCCAGGGTCTGCTTAAGTGCAACTAGTTGCAGCAGTGAGGCTTCACCAGTGGTGTTCAAGCATCAGCTGTTAGCACAGAATTTCTGTATCTGGTGCTGCTTTTTAATAACTTTAACATTCACACAGTCTTGTTCTGCTGACACCAACCTTTCCATGGCATGAGTTTACAATGCAAGGCACTAGGGAAAAAAATAACTTCTCAATTTACCTCAATACAAAATTTGCCATTCTTAAAATGACCAGTAGCCTTCTGAACCTGTCACTCACCAAAACTAAGAATCACAGGTGTACCTGCAACTCTCCTCTGGGAAAAGGAGGAGAAAACAAGGAAAGCATCTGCAGAAGAAAAAGAGAAACTGACTGTTTCACTAAGTCCTTCCACAAAATGTTTAGACCGCCAGACTGACCTCCAGGTGTGCGATATGCTGCCTTCTGGGATACCGGTCCCCTGATCATTCAGACTGGGGATTTGATGGTGTGGACCGTAGCTCCTCTGCAGCTCGCAAACCACCTCTCCTTGGGAGTATACTGAGCTTCATTCCAGTCCACAAGTCAGCCCATAGCTTGTATGAAACCAGACCCAGCCAAGTCTAGAAGCTCTCCCAGATTCTCCACTGTAGAGGCATGTATTTGAATGAATGCATACCCCTCAGTCTCCCAGTTGTCTGCATGCACAGGAATTGGAACATGACACAGTACAGAAAAGAATGACAGCTTCAAGCAAGTGGTCTACATAAGCTTGGAGCTGCAGGAGCAGAATGTGGTTTTACTGATGGTAAATCACAGTGCATTTGCAAGTTATCTGTGTTTATGGATTTATTACGTCATGTTAGTGCTCATGTTGTAGGGAAGGAAGTACAATACCTCCTCAGAAATTTTTAAACAGAAACCAAAAGCACTGTTTCCCAGCCTCCTGTCCAGGAGCCATTAGTCACGCATGCAGTATTAGATACATGACAGGCAAGATGATTGTAAAAATGTTTTTCTACAGACAACAGATTCACATGTGCAAGCTAGCAAGTAAGCAAAGGAAACAGAGAGAAATAAATCTAATAAAAATAGTCTTGTTTAGTCTGATTTTTAGCAACTTTTATAAAGGCGTAAACAATTGCTTCCTGGTTTAGTTCAAGAAAGATAGACATTGATTTAATAATAAATAAATGGTGATAAATAAATGGTGATAAATAAATGGTGAGCAGTTCTGGTCCATAAAGTCTGGACTAGAAGGAAATTCAAAGCTTAATTCTATCAAAGGTCTGGGCAAATGAATTATGTCTCACAGCACATCTTCTATTATACAGAGCAGGCCTAATTTAGGTATATCTGCAAATGCAGATAATCTGAATGGAGTTCTTAATCATTAATGTAGTGTCCAACTACAAAAAGCATAAACTCTTTGTGTTTGTATGTTTTAATATTTAAAACTATTTGCATTTGATACTGCAGATTGTGGAACAAGATATGGATAAAATCCCCCCTGCCAGAAATAGAAGACAATGCATGTGGCATTATAAAAAGAGAACCAGGAAGTATAATGGCTGGGTAGTAGCCTTGGAAATCAGAGTTAGATGAAATGTTAAGTGGGTCAATGGAGAGGAGAGGAGAGGAGAGGAGAGGAGAGGAGAGGAGAGGAGAGGAGAGGAGAGGAGAGGAGAGGGGAGGAGAAACACTTGTATTATGTTTGGGCAGTAGCCCAGGAATATGTGGAGGAGGACTCTCATCCCCAAGTACACTTCTGGCACAGCCCCTAAATCTCAGTAAATTATATCTGGGTTCTTATTTTTCTCAGTTGTAAAATAGGCTTAATTTTAAGGCATGACAAAAGCTCGTTCATCATCTGCCAAAAAGCACTTAGATATTGCATTGCAATAAGAGGGTATGTGCAGAGTTATTGGGATGGTTGATTTTATTAGTGTGCATTTTTGGCATTCTGTACAGACATGAACCTTCAGCAGAAGCAGTTTTTGCCAATCTAATAGAAAGAATGTCTATGGTTCATTTCCAGGGGTCTGAGGACCACACATTTTATCGTCAATGATACTATCATTCTCCAGACTCTTCTTCTCAATTCAGTTCTTTGATTCAGCTTCTCTTCAACACCTGCTGTAACAGCACTCTTTTTAGAGACAAACTTGAGGGAGGACATGTGGGTGAGATGGTGCTTTCCCATATGTGGGAGGATTTCTGATTCATATATTGCTTTCTATCAACACTTATTAGGAAGAATTAAATCCTTTTAATTTAGACTGCCTTTATTTTGATGAAGTTCATTACAATGGAAGTTTTCAATGTAATACTTTATTACAAAGACAGCTATGTGCCCCCTTCCGTGTGGCACATGGGGCCACAAGTCTAGGTGGTCACAGCAATCTCTTCCAGCATCAAGATCGATGAATCTCAGCCAGCTCTCCTAAAAGCCATTAGCTGTTTTGAGAGCCTTTTAGTAATTACTTAGCTCTCAGAAGTGCACAGGACTTCTTGTTTGCTCTCTGAATAAATCCAGATATATTGGTTTGTCAGAAGTATAACCTTATGTGACAGCATAAGCCAAACAACTTTACAGTGGAATTTGAATTTAATACTCTCTTTTTGTGATAGCTTGGCCTTCTCTTTATTCAGAGGATGTGAAAAAATATACACAAATCTTTTAAAAAATTATCACCTACTAATACCTCAAATAAAAAATTTTACCATAGTACATTCTGGGAATTATGCCAGCTAACAAAGCCTTTACTTAATACATCATTTTATTACTCTACCACTTAAGTGCCACTTCAGACTTTAAAATAGTTGCTGAAAATGATAAGTTTATTGTACATATGCATATCCATTATTCTTAGCTACCACTAGTAAGAGTTTGATTGTCAACTAAGAGAAGCCTGACTTGTGGATGTCGCCACAGAGTCAGTCCAAGTCTCCATGCTTTATTTGGCTTCCTCTGTGGTCATTAGGTAAAAGGAGGAAAGTCATTCTGACCTCTAATGTTTCAGCTGCTCAGACCTATGTTTTTGCAATCTCGCACTCCGCAAGCAATTTTTTTCTTGCCCACCTGACTGATCTTGTCTACATGCAAGGAAGTCCCGCAGATTTACTTGAATGGATTTTTCAAAGCAGCAGACAGATAAGAGGTATGAGCAGTGACTATTTTCACTTTCAAATGGTAGTCCAGTCCAAGGGGTTTCACTTTGAACGCTGGGCTGTGGATGCCCTCTTTAGGAGTCCATCTTTACTACAGCTGTTTTTTGAGATGAACTGTAAGGGCAGAATTCTCCTCTCCCAGCGGAGATGTCTAAAGGGAAAATGCCTTCATCCTAGTGTCCAAGCCAGTGTCCTAGAATCCCATTATAACCAACATGAGAAATCAGTTGAAAGAGATTGTTCCACTGTAGTCAGGATTGGTGCAGTCACACCTCAAATACTGTCTGCAGTTTTGGGCTTCACAATATAAGAAGGGTATAAAAATATTATAATGCATCCTAAGGAGAGCAACAAAGGCAAAAGAACTAAAGTGCATGACTTATGAGGAGTGGCTGAGGATATTGGGTTTGTTTAGCTTAGAGGAGACAAAAGGATGACTTCATTGCTATCTACAACTTCCTCACGAGGGGGATCAGAGAGGGAAGTGCTGATCTCTGCTCTCTGGTGTCCGGTGATGGGACCCAAGGGAATGGCTTAAAGCTGCTCCAGAGAAAGTTCAAATTGGATATTAGGAAAAAGTTCTTCACTGAGAGAGTGGTCAACCACTGGAACAGGCAACTGGGCATGGCCGCCAGCTTGTCGGTATTTGGACAACACTCTTTGTTTGTTAATATTTAGGTTGCCCTGTGTGGAGTCAGGAGTTAGACTGGACCATTCTCATGAGTCCCTTCCAACTCAGGATATTCCATGATTATGTAATTCTACAGCTGGCACTTACAAGGAGTGGTTAACTTCAGCCTAAAGTAGATGGTTAAAGCAGGTCAAGTGGCAGTGCTTGCTGTGCCCAAGAAGTGCCTGTTTCTCTGCACCATGTAGCCAGAGGGAGGGGCGGTACGTTTGCATTGCAGAGTCTTAAGTTATGATTAGAAAGATCTTCACAGAGAGTTACGGATAGTGCAAGATATTTGACTTCTTCCTTCATCTCTCAAACTTAACTTTTCTTTTCTTTTCTTTTCTTTTCTTTTCTTTTCTTTTCTTTTCTTTTCTTTTCTTTTCTTTTCTTTTCTTTTCTTTTCTTTTCTTTTCTTTTCTTTTCTTTTCTTTTCTTTTCTTTTCCCTCCTCTCCTCTCCTCTCCTCTCCTCTCCCCTCCCCTCCCCTCCCCTCCCCTTCCCTTCCCTCCCCTCCCCTCCCCTCCCCTTCCCTTCCCTTCTCTTTTCCCTGAAATTCTTTTAGCTACTCATCTTGGCAATGTTTAGATGTATGTGCATTGCTGTTTGGCAGGATTTTCTATTTTTGTAAAGTGTGTTTCAGCAGAATTCCAAGGAGAGGGTTTAGGTTTGTGATCAACACAAAACTGGTTCAAATAAGGGACTCACAGATCAATCAGGATGATGACTTACGTTACAGTTAATTTATGATCTTGTGTTTGAGATATCAAGAATAAAGCCTTTCTAGTATAAAGGAGGGAAATCAAGACACTAGAATTTAGACAAGTGTATTTTGGACAAAAGAATATAACCAGTATTGTGTCATATTTAGAGTTATATCTAAAATGACGTTCTAACTTCTTGTTCTCTTCTACTGCTGTTCATGTCTGAAATGCTATCTGAAAGACTGGATTTCAGAGATTCTCAGATTAAAAGACTATTTCAAAAGGACCCAGTGTTATCACTCAGTTTAGTTTCTTGTTTGTCTCATTCCTTAAATTTCATAGGCTATAGCCTTAATTATTATATGAACAAGATTAACTTTTAGAAAAAGAACTACTTCCTATATTCTTTGAATTAATCTCAGCCTCTTTCGGTAAGTATTTTATATTTTCTGCCAAATAATTTTAGCAAATATATGAATGGAATCCCATTCCAAACACAATTCTTATTGACATTTCCCCATTTTAAGTTACAGCTTAAAACCTATCTGACAGACTATGCTCAATGTTTAGGCATCTTTAATGATTTTGCACTATATCTTTTTTTTTTTTTAATTCAATCTTTTTGATTTTAAGTATTTGACAGAAATTCTCTCACCACTTGTAGTGACTGAAGAAGATGGCCTCTTCCAAGCTTAACAGATTGTCCTCACAGCGTTTGAGACTTAATTGCTCCAAAAACCATTTTGGAAAATAAGGATTGTTAAAGAGCAAATGTGAAAGCCTCAAGGAACTTATTGAAAATATTTTTCATTTTGAAGTCTCCAAAGTGTAGTATACTTCTGTCAGGCAGTTGGGGTTATGTCTCTGTGTTACTCCTGAGTTCTATGGTCACAGCACAGCTTATGCAGCAATATGCTTTGAATAGGGAGATAAATTTTCCTTCTTAAAACATTTACCTCTTTCATGGTTTGATTGCAATCTAAGTTCCTGCTTTAAAAGTGTATAATTCATGCTTGAAAGAGTACTTGGGCTGAAGTTTTATATGCAACATGCTGGTCAGACAGCAGACATGCTTTGCTTTGTATGAGATGCAGTTCTGTGTAAAAGCAGGCTAGGCATTTTCACGTTCATACTTTCTGCTTACCTCTAACAAAACTAAACAAACAAACAAACAAAAAAAAAACAACCCACAACTGCCTTTTTTCAGCAACATAGTACACCAGTGAATGGAAATCTTAGTTTAAATGCTGAGGGGTTTATGCCAAGGACATAAGTTTTATTTAAAAAATAGTAAATTATGTGCAAACTTGCTCCCCTTAGATCTAACATAAAAAATGGAATTGTAGTGTATGTAGAGTTTTAATCATGGTCCTGTAGCAACTGACTGAAGTAGTGACTGTGCAATAACTGTTTTAGTGCTTATGGATATTTGAAAAGAACTCAAGATAACAGGAGTTTATGTACTGTTGGATCTTTTCCCTCTTACACTTTAACGACTGGCTCAGTGTTTAATTGAGAAAATACTGTTATTTTTAAGGCTGTTGCGTGACAAAGGAAAATTTAAGGAGGATACAGTCATGCAAGGTGTACACATATGAATCCATCCTGACCTAACAGATGGTTGATCAAGTTCACCATTTCCTGGAAGGAGCTCCTCCTACATGATTCCAGTTACTTTTTCTATAAAGCTCTCAAGCATTCACCTATCCCTTTGCTGAATCTGGGCCCTGGCCTGGCCTTATCCTATCGCATTCCCAGGCATGAGAGCGTCTGATTCACACATTAAATTCAACTTTTTTTGCAGACAAAGCCAGACCCTTGTAGGTACTTTTGTACATATGAATTCTCTTTGAAAAAGGAAAATTATTTCCAGGAGACTTTTCCTTGAGATACTTCTTTCTAATAGCTAGTGCCATGAAGAATATGTAAATCAGCGACATCATCGACCCTGTTCCCCTTACGCTTTCTTTCTGTTATCCGATACTCCAAGCTCTTGCTGAAGGAATCTTTCCTCTGGGTTCCTCTCTCACTGACTCTTCCCCTCTTTGTCTGTCATTCCCTGCTCCTTAACTTCTTACTTGGGTCTTGGCCAGCTTGCTCCCTTATGATCTTCTACTTTCTCTTTCATCCTCATCCCAGACTGACTCTGACTCTGTGACTGCAAATCCACTGACAGCTATTAAATATACAGCAATGCAAATCAAATCCCATGAGGAAAGCCCAGCTAATTAAGCGCTGACTCCCTTGCTGGTACCAAGACTTGGTTGCTCTCATCAATCATGCCCAGGACTCTACCGACTATCAGAGCCTGTTGTGTGTTAGTGACTCTCCTCCATGCCTTCTTTGCACACTAGTCAGTCTTTAACTTCTTAATAATTTGCTGAAATCTTCCTTTTGAACATTGGAAGATTCATGGATCCACTATTATCTTGAGCCAAAATGCAGAAGCTCAGCTTGATTTACCTTCAGCCTTCCTTGGCCTGTTTTAAATCTACTGATGCACCCTTCATTTTCTGTAGTTTATCATTTCACTGTTAAACCCTCTGATCATTCAGAGGCTTTCCCCTGATTCAAATGCTGCAAGCTTTGTGCACATCAGGGCATTTTGTTAGCTTGTTGCTTTGCTTCATCTCTGCCCATTTTGGCTAAAATTCTCTTTCATTCTGATTCTTTTTCTGTTTCTTGCCATCAGTCCAAGCTCCACAGGGCATAAGATTGTTTCTCCTGTGTAACAAGTGATCAGACCTGCCTAGAACCATAGTTGTAAACCCTGAGTGTTCCATTTGTATCAGGCAAAGTCAAGGCAGCTGCTAATGGGAAATCTTGGTAAATTTCCCCAAAGAGGGCAGCATCCTAAAGCTGGGGTCTGTGGTTCACAGGCAGGCTGCTGGGAGCCTGCCAGTCCTCACCCAGGTAGATGTGCAGCCCTAGGTGATCTAAGAAGGCTGTTCCAGGGCTGACGACACCAGAATTTCAGTGCCTGCAGGTCCAGGGTGGGCACACCATGCCATGTGCAGATGCTTTGCTCCAGAGCAGCTACAGGAGCACTGGAGACTCCCACAGTCCTGTCTGGGGTTTCTGAGCTGCCCACCGAGGTGTAACGCGCAGGGCCAGCCCCAAGTTTTGTCTGTTCCCCTTGCAGTGGTAAAAATAGAATGGACAGTTTCAGTAATTGCATGGCCTGGAGTGAATTACTGGGTGTTATTACTGGATACTGAAATACTGTGTTCACTGATCGAAGGAAAACATAGTCTCAGAAATTCTAGTTTTATGGCAGTATTTTGGCTTTCATCATAAGTATTGTTATTCAAATACTGTACACAACAGAATACTCTCTTTTTCAGTGACTTTTAATTGTCACTCCAAGTGTCAGCTGTTATATTTCTACTGTACATATTAGTGTAGAGATATTACATGTTAATTCCAACAGCTACTGAAGAATTTTTTTAAATCTTTTCACAATCTGTTGTTATCTTCATACAATTTAACAGGTAGATATCATGACGTGAATGGGCATTTATGGATGACTGGTTAATTCTGCTTGATATTGTTGCTAATATATATATTATGTTAATGCTTACACCAATATAAATCTTTCGGCAAATTGTCAGGCCAAGGGGTAAGAAATAGGTCAATAAAAGCAAACAAAAATACAGAACAAAATACCCCTCCTTCTGAAATTTCTCTCATAAATCATTAGAGATGGCAAAAGTTTGTATAAATGCAGTTGGTATATTTAAACTTGCAACTGTCAAAGAAACCTTAAAGAATCATAGAATCATTTAGGTTGGAAAAGTCCCTTAAGATAACCAAGTCCAACCATTAACCTAGCACTGCCAAGCCCACCACTAAGCCATGTCCCCAAGCACCACATCTACACGTCTTTTAAACACTTCCAGGGATGGTGACTCAACCACTTCCCTGGGCAGCCTGTTCCAATGCCTGACAACCCTTTTGGTGAGGAAATTTTCCCTAATAGCTAATCCAAACTTCCCCTGGTGCAACTCAAGGGGATTTCCTCTTGTCTTAGCGCTTCTGACTTGGGAGAAGAGACCAACACCCACCTCACTACAACCTCCATTCAGGTAGTTGTAGAGAGTGATAAGGTCTCCCTTCAGCCTCCTTTTCTCCAGGTTAAACAACCCCAGTTCCCTCAGCTGCTCCTCAGAAGACTTGCACTCCAGAACCTTCATCAGCTAAGATCAGACCTTGGCAGGAAATGGTCTGAGGGTCAGTCACACAAGAGCAGGTGAGCATTTCATGGCAGGGACTCCAGTTTAGTTGCACTGAAGTTTAGCAAAACAACAAGAAAGGAAACTATATCTTTTATCAGTGAGTGCGTACGCTAATCCTAGACTGTCTTGGAAGATTTTCCCTTCACCTACTTAATGTTATGAAAAAATGAGGGAATTGAGTCAGGAAAATTATGCTCAGAATCTTTCATTTTTGCTAAATCATTATAAATTGAATGTCTCTGCAGCTGTCAATGTTAGATCTCACTGTATTAGCAGGACATATTCAAACAGTAGAATGAGTATATTAAAGTAAGCCCTGCACAGAACAGAACACATGAACCACACAAACTGCATTCAGTAAAAAGTCTTGCTTTTCTTTTAACATCATTTACAGTATAATATCTTAGGCCTACAAAATTGGTGAACAGTTTGGGAAGGAAGCCATATGAGGAGCGGCTGAAGTCACTTGGTTTGCTCAGCCTGGAGAAAAGGAAACTGAGGGGAGACCTCATCGTGGTCTACGGCTTCCTCACAAGGGGAGGAGGAGGGACAGGCACCAAACTCTTTAGTGACCAATGACAGAAAACTGAGGGAACAGCAGGAAGATGTGCCAGGGGAGGTTTAGGTTGGACATAAGGAAAAGGTTCTTCACGCAGAGGGTGCTGGACACTGGAACAGGCTCCCCAGGGAGGTGTCACGGCCCCAACCCTGACAGTGTTCAAGAAGAGACTGGACAACGTCCTCAGACACATGGTGTGAACTGTGGGGTTGTCATATGCAGGGACAGGAGTTGGACTCAATGATCCTTGTGGGTCCCTTCCCACTCAGGACATTCTATGATTCTATGATCACTTCTTATTTTACATTATAATATGAAAATAAGAGGGATTCACAATTGAAAAAATCTTGAGAGCTAACTTTAATACATATGTGCATTTTCTGGGATTAAAACTTCTTATTTCCCAGACACCGAATTCTGCCATTGTGTTGTACGAGCCTGAGCTACGTGATGAGCTGAGTTCCAATAACCTTAATCAGTAGAGCACGAACAAAACTATTTCTTAGGGTTTGATGTTTACGTCACTAAAGTAAACAAAATGCACAGATAAAAATAAAACATAAGTGCAGTAAGCTGAAGGAAAAAGAGGACAAGAATACAACACACAAAGATTATTCAGGCACAGAACTAAGAGAAAAGTGAAATAGCCCATGACTTCTCATTCTTTCTTCCCATCTCCTTTTAAAATCTAGGAATATAATCATATGACCCTTTCCCCACACCTGCTAGAAAATCAGGCCTCTTTCCTCTTTGTCCTTGTGAAAATATTGAAGAACTAAGGTGAGAGATGGAGAAGGAAAATGATATGACTCAAAACATTTGTATCTTTTCTCAGAAGAAAACAACAGCATAATTTTGTGTATCTAAAATATGCATTAAACTTTTCTCATTTACCACACTTCCGAAGCTCTGCAGAAAGTTCTTGGGGCCTGAATCTGTGGCTCCTGGGGGACTGAAAACCCAAAGCCATTTCAGCTGATAAAAGCCTGCAAACTTCAGCCTTATACAGTTTTGTGTGCTGTTGGAACATTCCCTGCTGGGATTTCTTCTTCTTTCTCATTGCACATGTATACACTACTAAAAATAGAAAAAGATAATGTCGTTGGTTTTGGCATCACTGGAAAGAGTTTTATTGTGGTTGCACGCCTTGCAAAAACCTGCCAAAAGCCACGGGGAAGCTTACTGAAGAAAATACCTCATTTTAGATAATTAACATGGGCCCATAGAAGTCTATGGAGAGACTGCTACTGGCTGCAGTTACAGAAACATTTGGATCAGAATGGAAAAAAATAACCTGTGTTTTTCCTGGTCCATTTCTCCTGCCCAGGCATAGCTTCCCATCGGTTTATAAGTCATATCTGGAAACTTCACATCCTACCGTCATTTTGGGAATTTTTTGGTGTGTTGTGGGATATTTAGCAGACTTGTGTCCTTGATAAACTGTCCTTGACAAAGCCCTTGACAAATGACAGAAACGTGTTACAGTGTTCTGCCTCTTCAAAAGTCAGTTGTAAACAAAGTGAATCAGGGTCATATACATAATCACAGATTTAATCTTCGTGGCATGTCTCATAGCAATGTACTAGATGACTACTATGAATGTGACCTAGGCTTTTTTTAACTAAAGCTAGAAAAGCTGAGGCCAAAATAGCTACCGAACAGTTTCTACAATTCCTATATTTATCAGCTGTGGTGTGGAATTATTTTTCATTATCACGTGAATATCTGAGTTGGCTCTTTAAATGGGGGGCGGGGAAGCCCTACAGCAAAGTTATTGAGACATTCTTTTTCAAGCACTTTATTTAATTTCACCTAGGAAGTCAGTGGCCTTTGGGGGATCTTCCTAATATGTTACATGTAATCAACCTAGGAGGAAAAAAATCTATCTGTAGAAATTCTTGCAGAGTTCAAATAGCTATTAATAAAGTCTTCATATGAATTAAAGCATTAAGCTTGTACATCATAGTAAAGACAAATGGGGAATACACATTTCTGTCAGTAATTACTGAAGCACCCACTATACCCAAAAAGAAATCCACTACAGTGTTACAGAGACTAAATAACATTTCAAAGCATTTTTAATTAGATTTTGTACTTAACCTCTTCTGCGACCAGTCCTTTGTAAATCCCTTTTATTTCCTGCTACCATGCTGTGATAGTGCTTTCTTATGAATGAGAGACCAAATAAACCAGCTGTGCTGAATGTGTGAGCGATTGGGGAATAGGTTACTATAAATCACAGATTTGTTAAAGGAAAGTGCTCTATAGCTTTTTCTAGTGTTTGAAGAAAGTATTTAAAAACCTTCCATTTTACCAGGTTCTACAAATTCACTAACTTTCAGCCTATAAAAAACCACATGGCTGGTGCTACAGTGGAGTATTTTCAAAAATGTCCACTTACATAGTCTTTGTCCCTGGATTACTGCTGTATTTTAAAAAGCTTCTTTAACACAGTTTTTGAGCTTATGTATGAATTTTGCTCTGAATCTGTTTCATCAAGAAATTCCTAAATATCTCTGCAGAAATATGGACACTAATACAGACACAGAGCACTGTATTAGAGAGTTCTGCTTAGCTTTTTGCTCAGTGTCCTGGTGTCATTCTCACGTGAAATCTAGATATAAAAAAATTCATATTTGCTTCACTACTCTCTCATTTCCATCCAAACCAAGCCCAGCATTTACCCCCACAACCTACGGCTTTCCCCGTCCTGTGCTGAATTAGGCAATCAGGCAAGCACAATCCTGTGCACACCCAGGTACAGTACAGTCAGTAAAATACACATATCTACTGTAAAATTTTCACCTATGCTAATTACTCATGTTAACTACCCTAAATTTTGCATCTTCTAGACAAACTTCTTGGTTCCTTGTAGTATGATGGCTTTTATTTCCTATTTATTTACTTATTAGAAGAACTACTTTAATTTAGTCTACTCTAACTTGGAAATTGCATGTTAGCTTAGCGTTAAGCTTAAAAAAAAAAAAAAGCCTTCTACCATACTTACCTCATCAGCTTTCATACATGATGAGAACAATGGGATTCACAATGCACCCAAAGGCTAACAGAGAAGAATTGCCAAAGTGGAAGATGCCTCACAGCAAACACTCCACCAGCAGCTCCCTCTTAAAGATCTTCAGTTCCATGAGCCTGCATCATCAGGAGAGAGGCACTTCACTTTCAAATGAATTGATTTGGGGACTTCTGAACTAATTCCAAGTTCCACCTAGATGCTTTAGAGAAGCCAAAGTTATCAGTAACAGCCAGAGTCTAATACAGTCATAACACCTCTTTTTACCAAACATGCTACAATTTTCCAAACTATTCTGAGTACAATGCAATACTTAGAGTGCCTGACAGCAACCTAAACCTGGAGAGAAAGCTGTGTGGAGAATTGTGGTGGGGAGGACTTCAGTCCCTTTGGAGAAGCAAGTGCCGAGGTCAGATGGATGGAGGTGTGCTGTAGTCGCAGTTCAGACCTGGACTTTCTGCAGTGCCCTGACAACCCCAGCTGTGTACCAGTGGTGACTGCAGCCATGCTGGAGTAGTGCTGACTTACCTTCCTCTCCTGCTAATGTTATCACTGCATGTTTAGATTTAGTTCTCATTCTACTTAGCTGACTCTACTACTGTAGCCCTGTTCAGTCAAGCATGATGGAAATACAGAGGCAGATGATATCAGCAAAATGAATCCACTACAAACTAAGACTTCTCTAACTCTCTGGCAGGACCATAACAAAACTAGTCAGGGTAAGGGACAATCAGGCCATTGGAAAAAAAAAGAAAAAAAAAAAAGCCATCTGTCTACATGGCTTGAAATATCTGAAATTACTTTTATTCTGTTCAACACAGCAAAACAAAACCCTAACATATACTTCTGTCATTACTAACATTGGAAAACAAGAAAATAACCTGCACTTTGTTTTGAAAATATGCTCACAGATACAGATCTGTAATGGCTTAAACTGGTGTAAAGCCACAATTATTGAATAAGACTCCTCAATCAATCCAAAGCTGTTCCGTAGGACTCAGTGTGGCTGAGCCATTCAGTTGTATACATCTTGGTTGGAAAGAGCCCTTAGGCTGTGTTTATTTAAAATTAAACATTTTAGTAAATGAATAGCTTCAGAAAATCTTTGTGAGGACTCAAACTCAATGGATGATGTGGTTAAAGCATTAGAAGGGTTTCAGGAATTGCTCTGGTATGGACCAAAGAGTGTTCCATCAGACGGCTCCCTGGCATCACTTGAGGGTATGTGTAGGTCACCAACACTTCCAGGTAGGCAGCTGCATCACACTGGCCTTTTTTGGATGCTGAGATAGTTTAACAGCATGGATATAGGCTACTCTGCTCTAGTTGGCTTCACAGCCAGAGCATTTTCCTCAGCAGGTTTAATTCCTTAAAATAAGCAAAGTCTTAGGATTTGTTGGTCTTGAAAGCATGTGAGTTACTCATATGCTGATGATTTGACAGAGGTCTGGTGTCTCCAGGAGGTCCATGCCACGTGACAGCCCAGATCTCTCCTCTCATACTCTCTCTACCTGTGACAGCCAGAGTGCCAAGCACAGACATTTGCATTTCCCCACAGAAAATCCATGCCGTTCCTGGCCTCTTCATTTTATATTCAGGAGTCAATTCCAACTTCTGACTGTCCAGAAGTCTGTTTTCTCCTTCACAAACCCATAACTGAAATGCTTGATGCATTTTTCCATGTCTTATTTACTCAAAAGATGTTTTCTGCTACCTCTTGGTGAAGGTTTTGAGGTGGCTGGCTGCATGAGCCACCGCGTACCTGCAGCGGGAAGATGCCCAGAAGTCCTTCCTTCCCGCAGGCTCTCAGCTGTTCCTGGCTTAGCTCCTGTAGGTCCTGTTTCAAGTCAGTCTTTTCCCAGCTACTGTTTCCCGGGCTCCCCGCAGCTGCAGCAGCTGTTTGCTTCTCTCAGTCTCCCTTTTTTCGGAGAGGTTTGTCCTTCTCACCAGCTGCCCTCTCCCCACCCACCCCCAGCTATTCAACTCCTAGCCCTGCTCCTTATCTCTTGCCGATTCCTCCCACAACCACAGATCAAGTCCTGCTGCCGTCCCCCCACACCCAGCCAGGAGGTGCCTGCTCGGCCTTTGCAGCTCACTCACCATCCTTTGACCACCACTGTCTCACTTCCTCTGGAGAGAAGGAGCCCCATCATAATCCTGCGTAGTCTTGCCCAACTTCATACACTTGTCCAGAGCATATTGTGTCAACAGAAAGTTGATCTGAGAGAAAGGGCAGCTATGCAAGACATGTTGAAAAATAATTTATCACTTTTGCATATAAATTTAAGCTTAAAATGCAGATTTGCTTGTCTAAAACCTCTCAGGTAAAATGCAAAATTCTGCTCTAATTAAGCAATCTGCCCTTTGTGGCTAGCAGTATTTCACATACCATCAAACAGCTGAAGTCTGCAGTTATGTTATTTTTTTAATTTTTAATAATTATAGCATAGTTAGTACAGATTATGTGATACTTTTCTGTTGCAATATGTCCAGTGAACTTGGTCAAGAAACCCAGTGAACTTAGTTTTTGAGTGCTGCCACAGAAATAAAGACATTGAGAATATCTCAGGAAGTTAGTTCAGATAAATAAATATATGTTATTTAGAAGGAATTTATTGTATACAGTTGTCTTAGGACAGAGTTATAGTTTTATCTGAAATGACAGTTTTTAACATAGCATGCTTAGTTTTATTTTACTTTAACTGATTTATTTGATTTGAAATGTTTGTTTACTTCAAAATTTGCCCCACAGTAGATAATTTTTTGCTGTACTGAGATGTAACTTAATAAATGGATCATCTTCATGATTAATTAATATTTCTGTAAAGGCCACCTATCAGGTTTCATAATACTGTTTTCCGATGTGAGGAAAAACAAACTTTGCATACAGATCTACAGATCTGAAGTAAATATTATTCGGTTAAATCATGTTTGCTAAACTCTGAATGAAAAAAAAAGTCTTTCAGTCTCAACATAATATAGGCAATAAGTAACATTTACATTCCCTTCATAGGTAAATTTTTAAATGACGTACAACTTCCTGTTAAGGGTCATTTATAATTGAGGGATTCCTGAAATTAAACAGTTAGATGCAATAACATTTGTTCAAAGTTGAGAAAGAAATGGCAACTTGCCACATTCTTAAGATCATGTAATTGAGTGAAATCTGGAATTTAATACCTCAGCAGATGACAAGTTCAAGGATGACCCTGTTTTACAAAAGCCCAGTTGGAACACATAAAGCCATCTGATTTTGAGTTTTCATGTGAAACATTTTAGAGCAGCAGGATTAATGAATGTATGAGAATGTGTCCTTGGATTAGAATGCATTCCTTTAGAATGAGAATAAGAAATATGAGAAATATTAAAAAGAAAACAAATGCAGCATTGTTAATTTCTTGCTATGTGACTGAAACACTTGTAACTAAGTGTCCATAATATGACTTCAGTAGTGGCTCATTTTCTCACAATGCACCTGCATGTCTTGGAAACAGTTATAAACAGTTCATGATTCTGCTAAGAGACAGAGCCTATAAACTACCATTAAACTCTGCTTAGTCTTCTGTAAGTGCTGGTAGATTCCTCTTCTGGAACTAACATGATAATAAAAATAAGTCTTCTCACATTTCTAGTTTAGACCACAGCGTTTTCTAAGAACGGACCTTTGTAAGGAGATGAAAAATATCATTTAAAGGCATGTGGGATAGTCATGAAAACCCATATTTGGTGAACAAAATAAACTGGTACTCCAGTTTAAATGAACACTAGCATCACAGCTGCTACATAGATCTTTATCTCCACCTTATGTTCCTTGGTTTAGTTAATATAAGAATACCTGATGAGCACAGGGATGGCTTAAAAATATTTTAGATCTGTACTCTATTTATAGAAGAAAAAAGAAAAAGAAAAAGAAAAAGGAAAAGAAAAAGAAAAAGAAAAAGAAAAAGAAAAAGAAAAAGAAAAAGAAAAAGAAAAAGAAAAAGAAAAAGAAAAAGAAAAGGGAAAAGAAAAAAAGAAAAATAGGAAGCCAAGGCAAAGTCCAAGGCAAAGCTGTCTGAGTTGTGAACTTAAGTTCACAGTTCCGTTCAGAGTGTCACAGCTGTTCTATTAGATAATTCCTTGGCTAAAGATCAGTCTGTTAATAAGAATGAAAATGTTCACACTCTCTAATGACAAAGCATAACTACTGAAGAAAGAGAATTATTGCAAACGCTCAAGATGTCCATGAAGCGAACTTTTTCCCATTACTTTATCTGCACCCTGAGCCAGAAAACAAAACATAACATGCTGTTGGATTCAGTATTTTAGCAATTTATGAAAAAAAAACAAAAAAAGTGCAGTGCCCACAGTGGCAGCAGAAATTTCTGCTGATTCTAGAAAATATTTGATTTTTAAAGAGTTGAGAGCTGGACACTACATTTCTTTAGAACTGGCAGAAGGTATTTACTATGTCTTGTAAGTGCCACACGTCTGATCATTGTGGAGTTTTTCCATTAAAGCAAAGTTCGATTTAGTAAAATTTTATACAAAATGGGAAATATTCCAGCTCTCAAAATCCATTTCTTTGGAAAGACACTAAAAGCACCTACATAGTGGAGAGAACAGGAGGAGTTATGGCATCATTGGCGGTCCATGACAAAAACACAGGTGGATGTGTTGATAAACATGTTCAAGCTGCAGCTGCTGCTGGTTCTGATGGGAAAAATGCTGTTCTAGGGATTAGGAATATACTGTAATCATGCCAGCCAAAACATGCATGACAGTTGAAAAGGAAAAGAGAGCAGCTATATAAACGGCCATGGTAATCTAAGTGATTTCTTTTAATTTTGCAAAACAAACACCTTCTTTAAGCTTTTCTCTCTTTTTCCCAATGCCAGTCTCTTTATAAGAACATAAAGAACAATTATATTTTGTTGCAAAAGACTTTTTAGTAACTTACTAGAAAATTATTTTAGCCCTGCTGAGATTTAATTTATAAAGTAACCTGAACTCCTGCTGAGTAGAAAATGCTCACCCCTTTTCCATTAGCCTACTCAGGGAGTAAGGAGTACTCATCCTGAGAAAGGACATCAAAGTCTGGGGCATTTAGAAATGAAACATGTACTCCTGATTCTTTTACCACTGGAGACATTTCATACCACATATGATATGCATGGCTGACATAGAGTAATACTATATCTACATTTTTCAAGCAGACAGAGAGTAGTTGATGTGTCCTTTTCCAGGGCAGATGTTTTCCAGATATGCTATTGTCACTCATTAAGATAGTAAGTAAGACTTGTATGAGTTATGATATGGTAAATACTATATATGCCAGCTCATCCATAAAATACTATGAATTTCTCAGATAATTCTCCCTCTGTCTTGCTTTAATCATTTCAATATGACTAGCTCCCCTATGAACTCAGGACTAATTTTATGTACATCAGTGGCCTTATAAGCAGTATATAAGAAACAAACTCAGTAATTTTTTAAGGATTTTTTTTAATAAAATGTATTTATTCTACCCTGTTCCTCATCATAACCCTTCGCCTGTGTCAGAGGAAATGGAGAAAGTTGCAATACTTTCAGAACCCTAATTGCATTAGCAGGGGACCCGGAATGGTACAATTATACTGAATTGCTTTGTACGGTCAAACATACAGTGCTTTCCTATTTGCTGCGTTTTTCGTAATAATTACTGCAGAACCACCTTACTTACTCTTTTTTGGTTTTTTTGGAGGTGGGAGGGAGAGTGTTAACTTTGCTTTTGGATAGATTGTCCCAGGCTGGTGCAAATATGTTCCTACTCCATAGAAATAGGATATCACTGTTCATTACTGTGACTCTGTGGTCCTAATTGAGGCAAAATTCAAATTTCCAGCCATTTTTTTGCAGTTACCACCTCTGTGCTGCATCCAGAGTGCAAAGAGAGGAAAGTACTTAGCACTCCTGGGCCTAAGGGATCTTGGATAGCTGGAATACGCAGTACTCCCAGCATGCTTTTGTTGCCTAAACTCTAAGACTGCGCAACAGAATGACGTGTGGATGTGGCTGGAATGAATTTAAAGTCTTTTTTTTTTTTTTTTTCCCCAGAGGGAGGGTAAAGGACTCGGTCTGTACCAGGACTGGAGCTAGCAGAGAATGTTAAAGCTGCAAGTGCATAACAGCCTCTCATGGATAAAGGAAAATGCAGTTAAGTCCTGCATCCCAGGTTGAATGTATGTGCTTTCAGCAAACCTGGGGCGTTTGCACTTGGGCCAGTTTCAAGAAGTGCCTCAAGCTATTCTGCTCCAAATCCTACCCTTTCTGCAGGAGAGCAGCACGTGGCTATGACTCGGAAACTGAATTTCCAGCATTCCTCTGGAAAGCTGTGTGAGGGAAAGCTACAGAATATCTCCTTCCCTCCTTCCTCTTGCCCTTTTTTCCTGTAGGAGACAACCAGTGGCTCAGGGCACTGTCTGACTCGACTCTCCTGTCTTGATATTTTCCTCCTGCCAGAGCTAGCAAGTCCTTTTCTGAACTGGCTGTTGTCCTGCTGAAGGGAAGGCTGATCCTTTGTCTGGCCAGTTTTGCAGCTTTTTCTAGGCTAGATTGTATTCAAACTGAGCTTAGTGCACAAAACATGGGCTATTAGATGTGTCTAGTGCAGTCACCTCTACAGTCACCCATTATATGCATGTGGTCACCATCAGCTCTTTTTAGAGTCAATGAAGAGAAGGCCTGTTAAAGTGTCATTCAGCATGCCTATTTCAGCTGCCTGTTTTAGCACAAGTAATCTAAATGCAAGGCAAGGTTTATTATGCCCCAGAAAAAGCTGAAAACAACATAACCTATCTTCTTTCTAATTCACTGTTCCTTTCTTAAATTTCTTCTGTTCTTCCAAACGCTTCAGTTTGTTCCTTCTTCCAACAATTTTTTCTCTTTCTTTTCTACTTCCTGAGCTTCTGCCTGCACCTGGTACCAGCAGCCCACCTAGAAAATCTCCCTGAGCCTTCCTACTTTACAGCAATCACTGCCAAGCATTCATGTATTCACTATTTCTCTGTTCTTCTTTCTCCACATCCCAGAGTTCTGTTTCTTCACCAGGTCTTCAAACTGCATTTGAACACATTTCCAGAAGTGCTTCATAACTTTGGATGGCCTGGTACTCCTGCACTGTCAAAGGTTGAAAAAAAACCCAAATCTCATCATCATCATATGTGAGATCATCATCATATGTGAGATCATCTTTATAATTACATGAAGTATCCCAAGGACTTTGATTAGTTTCTGGAATTCCTCCTCCACTGAAGACTGTGTTGCTTGAATCAGTTCTGATGCACACTTCATTGGCCTTTCTCAAGCTAAAATGAATGTTCTAGGCATGCTCATGGCCTGCTTGTACATTGGCTAAAATATCTCTGCTAAGCCAGCTTGCTTTCCTGGTTTTGTCTTGCCCTTGCTGGACACCTGTCCTTGGACAAACAGAATGAAAAAAAAACCATCAAAACTGGCTAGTCAAGAACCATTTATAAAGCATATATTTGTGTTTACTTTCTAGCCATGTCTTTAAACTAATTAGGCAACTTAGCAAGAACATAGACTGCTTCACTTTGTATTTAGTGTACAGCTCACTCCCTGAGAGGCAAGTGTCCTGCCCTGCAGTTCCTGGGCAACAGAGGACTTAAGGCTCACCCTCCCTGAATCCTGAAGGGGATTGAAGTGCCTTTTTCTGTTGCTTTTGTTTATTTGTTCAGCTGGTTTGGGTTTTTTTATTTCACTCAGTCTGCAGGTTGGAAGAAATGAACAGCCCTTGTTCTCTTCTCCTCAGCCAAAGCTTCTGGGCAGTGGTTATCCTGCTGTGCATTAGGCAGCTGGCAGACATGAAATTTTGTACATGATAATTCTAATATTACACTCTTCTCTAGAAATACAATTTCGCACACTGTCAGAGAAAAAATACTGATCTGGAGCAACTTACTCCAGTTACTGGGTCTGACCCGGGAGAGCACTTGTAGAGTCTGGCCATACGCAAGCATTCAAGAAACGTCAGAAAAAAACCACTAAAAAACAACTGGCTGGATTTGTTGCTGTAATATTTGTGCCATCCTAGACAATCAGAGAACATGGTTTTTGCAACACTTGATGTTTCTCAGGGGGACCACTAGCTCTATTTGTGAGAAAGAGCTTAGCTTATTTGGCAAATCGCACAAGACCTTTGTGATAAACCACCATTTTCACTCGCAGGCACTCACATCTCTGTCATGCACAGATGAATCCTCACACAAAATGTGTGGTACAGGTTAGGCTTCAAAATCTGCAGCATGAGTTTTCTTGAAGTTCCTATTTAGAAAGTCACTTTCTAGTGCAACAGCTTAGAGTGAGGTGTCCTGGCCAGCTGGAGTCCACAGAGTCTTTGTAGGATATTTTTTAATGTGGTCATCTTGTAGGGTATTGTGGGTGAATTTTGTTACCAGGCCTTTTCCATTCATGAGATCTCACTCCATTAATAAAAGTATGGAATTTCTGCTCTAACCTTTAATGCATAGGAGCTGCAAAGTTTTCTTTACAACACCAAATGTTCAAACTGATTGAAGCTCCTCTAATGTTCAAATATATGTGTCTCATTCATTAGGGGTGCTGTATCTAACAGACTTAAATAAGTTTGTTTGCATATGTACGTATTTACATGTACATTAACCAAGAAGCAAAAGTAAGAGAAACTTGATGAAGAGTTGGTTTTATGAAGAATCAAAACCATGCACTCACTGTAATTCACATTTTCAAGCCTGAAAATAAAACCTGAAGCTTAATTGTTGCAGTGGTCTTCCTTCCTCACCCTTGTTGCCATAACACACATCTGGCAGACAGGTGTATGTTCTCAACATCTGGGTTTTCCCAACATGTCTTAGACCAATCTTTCAGGATGTTTAATCACTGTCAGTATAGTCATACTCCATATCATCCTCAAAGAATAATGTTAAGATTATTATCTGACATTTATTTTTCACATCAACTTTGAAGAATGTTCAATATATCGAACTTAGGTAACACCTCTGCTTCCCACAGCATCCATTACATATTCTCAGAGTAAACACTAGATGGTGGAAAAGTCAAGTGCAGAATAGGAAGTGTTATAGATGCCCAAACACTTTTTTTTCTATATATATTTTTATTTATTTATTTGATAAATTAAATTATGATGATGATAATAAATTTTGACTGAAAAAATGGCTTTTCGATTCTTCTTGTTTCTCCCACAAACTCTTGATGCTACTTCCATGCACTCAGCAGTGTATGTATGATGCAGAGTGAAGTTTTATTGCTGATTTTCAGAATTTGGACATAACTTCTACGCTGTGTGCAATGCTGGCAGACACAAGTGGCTGTATGAGGAATAGCTGGTTGCACAGAAAAATACATTCTGCCAAATTTTCTTCTGGCGTCGTTTATATTACTGGAGTTTCCACAGGATAAGCTCAAAGCAGGGTGAAAAATCAGGTCCACCATTATAAATCTAGAAAACAGCTGCATTGCAGAATAAAATTAGAGTAGGGCTTGCGACTCACTTTATTGTATTGGTCTAGCTATTTCTGTAAAAGGCTGCTCAAAATACATGAGTGTGTTTATTCACACAAACATAGGATTCCATCTTTGCATGTGACTTTTGTGATAAGATACCAAAAAATGTATGTATATTGATTTACCTGTATGAGGAGGTATCAGTGCACAAAACATTTTAATTGAGTTTGTGTAGAAATCCATCACATATGGAGGCTCAGTGAAACTCATGCATGGTTTGAAGTTTAATTGACCTCATTAATGCTCTTTAGTAGTGTTCAGTGATTCCAGCTGTTTATAGTCCAAGAGTTCAGATGTACTGAAGAGCTAAACATCAACTAAACAATTCATGGTTTACCAGAGAATGAAGTGTTACTAGAGTGAAAACATCATTTGCTAGTGAAATCTAGAAGGTAACAGTACTAAAGTGACAGATCACATATCAGGCCTTGTACCACACAGTGCCAGTGATAAAACTTATATCGTAACAATTTATATTATGCCTATAGTAATTTTGTCATTAATATACAAGAATTTCCCATGTAAGAGTTAACAATCTGTATTAACCTTGAAAGATCTGTTCATGTTTGGTCAACCTTTTATCATTATTTTGTTCAAGTTTCGTATGTGGGAGCTACATTAGGAACAAGTCTGAGATAAAGTTGCCTAAAACTTTTATCCATTTAACAAAGATATATTTTATTCCACTAAAACAGGATAATCTACTCTTTTCTTTTGCCAAGTTATCATTCCCCAAGCTGCCAGTAGTAGCTTTTAATCAGGAGGTCCAGGATTGCAACTCAAACAAATTCCTCTGACTGACAGATCCTGGGTATAACTATCTTAAAACTTCTGCTTTCCATTGTCCTGTAAATTATTGGTATTCCAGGACACTCCTACTGTATGTACACCTACTATGTCACATTCTCTCTCCAGCATTTATGGACTCTCTTTCTTAATGTTTTCTGTAATTTAGGTCTCATGAGATACAATCAAAAAATTTTCCTTAATGGTTACACAAACAGAAAAGATCTTGGCCATCTTCCAAGATTTTCCCTGTTGTGTTAAGGTAATATCTACTTTTATGTGCTTTCCCATTTCTCCATAAAGGCAGCCTTGTTTTCTAGCTTCATTAGAATTCATTAGAAAGAAATAAGGCCCTTTAAGATGACCTTTCCTGTCATTTGAGTTTCTGTCCTTTTGCATAAGCCTAGGTAATACAACTTGGACATATAGTCCAAACTGGTGTACTAATAAGTCCCATGAGTGCTTTGAGGTATCCCATTCTGAGAGGGGTTACCATTGCAGAATAATTGGCTAGTTCCTGAATGTTCTTTTTTTTTTCCCCTTAGTGCTGAATTTGATAAATTCACTTATATGCTGAATGTAATAAATTTACAAAAATTCTTCAATGTTTTTTATGGATATAAGCAAGGAAGGACCTGCCAGATCTGTGTAACAAATTTCACTACAGAAGCTGAAATACCGTCACGGTCTTCCTTTTTTTTTTTTTTTTTTTTTTACCCCTAAATTTTAAGGGATTACAGAAAATCAGAAGCAAAGGAAACATATTTAAAATCATTGCATTTCAGTATTCATCTGAGTTTAGCTGGTGTCACCATGACAGTATAACAGGGACTCAGGCATAAAGAAGAAACATTCAGGAATTGGAAGAATGGACAGATGACCCAGAAGGAGTGTAGAGACATTGTCCGAGCATGAAGGGATGGGCCTCAGAAAGCAAAAGCCCATTAGGAGCTGAATCACAGAATCACACAGAATCACAGAATGTTAGGGATTGGAAGGGACTGGACTATAGTTCCCCAGATCCTCCTTTTTACCATTTTGAAGATATAAGTAATACTCACTTCCAGCCCACAGGAACCTCTCCTGATCATCATGACCTTCCAAAGATAATTGAGAGTGGCCCTGTGGTGACATCACCTGGGACTCTCAGAATGCAAGGGTGTATCACATCAGATCCCATGGACCTGTGGATGTCCATTTTGTTTAAATGTTCCTTAACCCGAATGTTGTCCACAGAGGGTAAATCTTCCCTTCTCCAGACTCTCGCACTGATCTCAGGGGCTCAGGATTCCTGAAGGTCAATCTTACCAGTAAAGACTGAGGTGAAGAATGCATTGAGTACGTTGACCTTTTCTGTATCTTTGTCACCAGGTCTCCTGCCTCATTCACGAGCAGGTCCACATTTCCTCCTTTGGCTTCTACGTACCCACAAAAGTCCATCTTGTTGCCATTCATGTCCCTTGCCAGATTCAGAGAGCAACTACAATGTATTGAGTACTGTCCAGGGGCAGATGAGGAGTGAGTTGTCTGTGGGTGAGAATTAAGGGGCAGGCCAGCAGGGGCGATACTGTCGTGGGTGTCTATTACAGGTCACCATATCAGGATGAGGAAGTTGATGAGGCCTTCTACAGGCAGCTGAGAGCAGCCTCACAATTACAGGCCCTGGTTGTCATGGGGGATTTTAATTACCCTGATGTTTGCTGGAAGGACTACTCAGCCAGCCAGCCACAGTCCAGGAGGTTCCTCCAGTGCATTGACGATAACTTCCTGATGCAAATGGTGGATGAGACAACTAGAAGAGGAGCGCTGTTGGATCTCATCCTCACTAACAAGGAGAGTCTGGTTGAAGTGGTTAAGATTGAGGGCTGCCTTGGCTGCAGCGACCATGAAATGGTGGAGTTCAGGATCTCATGTGGCAGGAACAGAATATCAAGCGGAATTGCAACCCTGGACTTCAGTAGGGCCAACTTTGGCCTTTTCAAGCAATTGCTAGGGGAAATCCTATGGGAAAGGGCACTTGAAGGTAAAGGGGCCCAAGATAGTCGGTTAGCATTCAGGGACTGCTTCTTCCAAGCTCTAGATGAGAGCATCCCAACACTTAGGAAGTCAAGGAAGGGAGCCAGGAGACCTGCTTGGTTAAACAAGGAACTGCTGGGCAAGCTCAAGTGGAAGAGGAGAGTTTACAGATCATCGAAGGAGGGGCTGGCCACTTGGGAAGAATATAAGACTGTTGTCAGAGGATGTAGGGAGGTAATTAGAAAAGCTAAGGCCTCCTTAGAATTAAACATTGCAAAAGGGGTCAAGGACAACAGAAGGACAACAGAAAGAGCTTCTTCAAATACATGGCAGATAAAACTAACACCAGAGGCAATGTAGGCCCACTGATGAATGGGATGGGTGCCCTGGTGACAGAAGATACAGAGAAGGCAGAGTTACTGAATGCCTTCTTTGTTTCTGTCAACACTGCCGGAGGCTGTCCTGAGGAGCCCCGTACCCCTGAGGCCCCAGAAGAAGTCAGGACAATGGAGAGATTTGCCTTGGTTGATGAGGACTGGGTTAAGGAACAATTAAGCAATCTGGACATCCATAAATCCATGGATCCAGATAGGATGCACCCACGGGTGCTGAGGGAGCTGGCTGAAGTCATTGCTAGGCCACTCTCCATCATCTTTGCTAAGTTGTGGGAAACAGGATAGGTGCCTGAGGACTGGAGGAAAGCAAATGTCACTCCAGTCTTCAAAAAGGGCAAGAAGGACGACCCAGGTAACTATAGACCAGTTAGCCTCACCTCCATCCCTGGAAAGGTGATGGAATAACTTATCCTTGGCACCATCTCAAGGCATACCAAGGATAAGAGGGTCATTAGGGGCAGTCAATGTGGCTTCACCAAAGGGAAGTCATGCTTCACCAACCTCATAGCCTTTTATGAGGATATAATCAGGTGGACAGATGATGGCAAAGCAGTGGATGTGGTCTATCTTGATTTCAGTAAAGCATTTGACACAGTCTCCCACAGCATCCTCGCTGCTAAACTGAGGAAGTGTGGACTGGATGATCAGGTAGTGAGATGGACTGTGAACTGGCTGAAGGAAAGAAGCCAGAGAGTCGTGGCCAATGGGACAGAGTCTAGTTGGAGGCCTGTATCTAGTGGAGTCCCTCAAGGGTTGGTACTGGGACCAGTACTATTCAATATATTCATCAATGACTTGGATGAGGGACTAGAGTGCACTGTCAGCAAGTTTGCTGATGACACCAAACTGGGAGGAGTGGCTGACACGCCAGAGGGCTGTGCTGCCATCCAGCAAGACCTGGACAGGCTGTAGAGTTGGGCGGGGAAAAATTTAATGAAATATAACAAGAGCAAGTGTAGAGTCTTGCATCTGGGCAAGAACAACCTCAGGTTCCAGTATAAGTTGGGGAATGACCTGTTAGAGAGCAGTGTAGGGGAAAGGGACCTGGGGGTCCTCGTGGACGGCAGGATGACCATGAGCCAGCACTGTGCCCTTGTGGCCAAGAAGGCCAATGGCATCCTGGGATGGATTAGGAGGGGTGTGATTAGTAGGTTGAGAGAGATTCTCCTCCACCTCTGCTCTGCCCTGGTGAGACCTCATCTGGAATATTGTGTCCAGTTCTGGGCCCCTCAGTTCAAGAAGGACAGGGAACTGCTGGAGAGAGTCCAGCGCAGGGCAACAAAGATGATTAAGGGAGTGGAGCACCTCCCTTATGAGGAAAGGCTGAAGGAGCTGCCTCTCTTTAGCTTGAAGAAGAGGAGACTGAGGGGCAATCTCATTAATGTTTATAAATATATAAAGGGTGAGTGTGATGAGGATGGAGCCAGGCTCTTCTCAGTGACAACCAATGATAAGACAAGGGGCAATGGGTATAAACTGGAACACAGGAGGTTCCATTTAAATTTGAGAAGAAACTTCTACACAGTGAGGGTGATGGAGCACTGGAACAGGCTGCCCAGGGAGGTTGTGGAGTCTCCTTCTCTGGAGACATTCGAAACCCGCCTGGACGCCTTCCTGTGTAACCTCATCTAGGTGTTCCTGCTCTGACAGGGGGACTAGATGATCTTTTGAGGTCCCTTCCAATCCCTAACATCCTGTGATTCTGTGAAAATACTTTGTAGCAACAACAGAGCTCTGGCTCCTTTAACTGATTAATAGATATTCAACTATACATAATCTTATCTCTAAGATAAGGTGTCTCCTGAAATCAGTAAAGGATACTACCAAGTCAAAGAAATTCAGGACTACTTTTCATTATATTAATATTATGAATCACGTGATCATTACATTTTATACTGCCTATCAACCTTTGTTGCTGTCTTTCATCCCAAAGGAAACCCTTCAGGAAAAGTCATCATGTAACAGTTACATGCTGAATATCACTAACATATTGTATATGAGTTTGAGAATGTTAATGTCACAATAGGTGTATGTGTAGTCCTGACAGCAACATAAGACACCATAAACAACCAAAGACTTCTTGCTAAAGATATACTGAAATAAAAGGTCAGCATACAGTGTAGTCAACACAGTCTCTATAAGGAAATCAGCAAATTTATACAGAACTCTTCAAGAAAGAGAGTGAATGGCAGGGGAAGTAAAGAGTCCTACCAGGGAGGTTGCTTTTGCTCATACTATTCATTGAACCTTTACTACAACTATCTACTGTATCAGCTGTCAGTCAGCTCAGTCACAGAATCTAAGTGAATCTCTTTTATCTCTATGATAGTTTATCGTGATTTGGAACATGGTGCCATTCACCTACCAACTATGACTTCTGTCAGAGTTCCAGTAGTGCTCAGCAATGATGGATCATGAGTTTTCCTTTAGGTTACTTGTGAAAAAGTCAAAATCTTAGGCAGGTCTCAAGGATGAAATACTGAAAAAATTTCAGCTATCTGTGGAAGACCAACACAATAACACTGTAGATGGTGCATTTACAGACTACCGTGCAACAGCTCAATATACTTGTCTTTCATGGAAATAACAGCACATACAAAGAAGTTTGGTATTGTATTGAGTAACCACTAGTATTATTTAATCCACCATTATGGGTGATATAAGTCAATGAATGTGACCAGTCTGTGTATGTGCCAGGTAGGATGAGAGCAATCACAATGGAAGCAGAAGACACACAACAGACTGAAAACATAAGGCTGTCAAAAAAGACATAGATTTCTCATCATCTTCTTGTTAAGGTACTATCTAAAAAGGCAGTGATATCCACGTAGCTGGGAATTTGAAATTCACTAGTCATTTTTTTAGTGCAGGAATGGAAATGAATGGTGTTCCCAAATATCCGCCTGTTGGCACAGAGTCCATCTGGCTAGCCTGGAGACACCTGAATTATCTCTAGATGGGAACCAGGGTGAGTAAAAGATAACAAGCAGAAATGGGATCTCTGTAAAAGTATAGACGCACATGAATGTGGGGAAACACAACCCCAGGAACATCTATTTGACTCTTGAAAGATTCAGGTAGTAGTGAGGTCCTGACCAAGATTGCAGAAAAGGTGTTTAAGTATATCTCCAAATTGTGAAAAACAAACCAACCCAAACCAACCAAAGAAACAAACAAAAAAACACCTTCAGGTAGCAGAGAAGCAAATATAAGAACTAAAAAGTGAAGATACCAGGTTGAGAAATTATGTCTGCACCACTGTGAAGGAGGAGTCACAAGAGAAAATGGAAGGTGAGAGGGCTCCCAGATCTGCCCCATGTTTACATGGCTGTCAGCTGGACAGTCTGCAAGTTGTCTGAACGCAGACAGTGAGGAAGGTCACACAAGCAGTCAAGGCTGGTTATACAAGATACTTAAGATGCTTTTAGCCACAGTTGAGACCATGGTTCTAGATTTACTGTCTCGAACAGACAATGTGGTCTTTAGAAAAACTTCAGGATGCTCCCCGATACACAGCAGTTTCATCGAACTGAATTGAGTTGGCTGAGTATAGCTTAAACAGATACTGTAGAATTTACATGAATTAATTATCAAAAATAGCACCTTGTTACCAGAACTGCTTTAGAAATGCAATGCATGTCCAACAAGACACGTGCCCTTAGTCACGACTGGCCACAAAGATATTATGGATGATATTTCTATGACCAAAAACTTTGTCCTACTTGAATTTAGATGTGAGACACCACTTGAGAAAACAAACTAGAATATTCTGGTTTCTTATTCTTCCAGCAGCTTAGACAATGCTATCCATGATAGTTTGGTGAAGACGGAAAAGAGCCAAGGGTTTCTTTAACTGAGAAAAGAAAATCAGGAAAGGATTTTTAAGCTTTGGTTTGCCATTTCAATTTAGTGTTCTGTGCTTTTTTATTTAAATTGACTAAGAGATGACATTGTGTGTTGAAAAGCGTTGCATGTGTCATCACAAACCTTTTGTGATGACAAAACATTTTGACACTAAGTCTACTGTTGGGATCCAAACCAGCTCATGAAACCACACTGACAGACAGGTGCATATGTCAAAGATTCAGTTTGAGAACAGTGGTTTTAGAAAGCTTTATGCTCAGCTAAATTCAGTGCAAAGGTATATTGCAGAAAAGGAAATCCTTTTCCACAAGAAAAGCTACATCAAGCTCAGAGACATTACTTACCCTGAGGATCCATTGGAGTCCTGTATAAACACTGCAATTGCTGCTTGGATTTCATCAAGAGCTGTTTTTGGTGTCCATACCGGCTGGACCTGACATAGGAAATTAATTTCTGGCAAGCCACTTGTTTTAACCACAGCTAGACGGCCAAGCCAAGCCAAATGTAAATTTTTCCAATCTAACAAATCATTTTTTAATTTTGAAATAACGGGAGGAAAATTCATCTTGTGAAACCAGTGGAGGTGAGGAGAAATATTGACTTGAGTTCCTCATTTGTTTAGACCACACAAAATCAAAAGTATTTTACAGCTGTTTAATCATGGCTTTCTGTACTTCAAATTTCAGATTTGACATAATCAATTTCATAAAATCGTATCTTGTTTGATTTATTAATTTCTTCAGAACATAAATTGTAGATTTTAATGGTTATTAACAGGTAGCTATTAGTAGCCCATCAACTATATGTAGGGCAGACCTATACTCTGTTTCCCTGAAAATAAGACATGATTTTTCAGGATTTTTGAGGATGCTCAAAATATAAGCCCCACTCCAAAAATAAACCCTAGTTACAGTTCATAAAAAAGTCAATTTAAATAGTGTCCAGGCAGCTATACATGTAAAAAAGTAAGCATCTTTTGGAGCAAAAATTATGTAAGACTCTGTCTTATTTTTGAGGAAATGGTATAAATTGTACTTATTTTGTGCCTTCAGTAAAGGTGTTCACCACCAAGACAAAAGAAGTAAAGTGGGTGGAGGCAGAAGACAACATTGTTCAGATCCTTCCTGTAGCTGAAATTCTTAGGAGAGTATGCCATAGAATTTTATCCTGGGAAGTAACAGAAATGTGCATATGCCAGTTACCTCACAAGTCTGGTCCCTCTTTCAAGAAGACTGCATGATTTAATACTGATGTTTTAATTGTTTAATGATAGTAATAAATCTTTGTTTTCTTCCCCATTTGCTGCACCCATAAATTATGAACTACTTGCCTATAAATGTTTGCCTATACTTTCCTAATATTACTCTTCAGTTCTCTGGTTGATCCATTGGATTGGGTGGAAATTTTACGCACTATAGGATGCCTAAGCAGATTTGTAAGGGTAAGCTCTAGCTGTCAATAAGAAGAGCACACAGCAGTGTTACAGAAGTTAACTGCAGAAGGCAGTATTAAACACTCTCCTATCCATAAGTAGCTCCCTCCTCATCTTCAGAAATATGTATTTTCATTTCTAGTAGTACCTTATTACCAGAGATTCTTTGCTTCTGGTTTCATTTCTCTGGTAACCGCTTCTTGTAAATGATTCTTACGAAAAAATCCTGACTAAATAAAAAGGGGTGAAATCAAAAGCACTTTCCACCACCCATGGAGTAGCACTTCGTAGCAGTGATTTCTGAAATCTGGTCTGTCCGTCTGAATGAGATCTATGGACTACGTTTCATTACTATGAAAGATTATCATAAAAACCAAGTTCAGCCATATGATGTCTCCATTGATGGCACAGAAAGTTCCTCAACACTCTTCATTACTCATTCACTCCTTCTCTCTTGAGTTGACATGGAAGTCTCCTTAATCTTCTTAAGACAGCTTTTGGGAGGACTGTAGAGGTCTGCAAATTTACCACTGCCATCCAGAAGGTTTTTGCTCAAGAATTAATTGTTATTTCTGAAGCTACTTAAAATTTTCATTTGGATCAACACAACCTTTCCTACACATGTCTTTGATGGAGATCTGACTGCAGTAAAGCAAGCTGCAAGAAGAGCATGTTCTTTCTGGGTTGGATTTTTTTCCCTTGTTCCATGTGGTCATCTTCCAGATTTGGGTGCCAGTGGTTTTATGCTACATCACAGGATTAACTCTGTTTCCAGGTCCAGAGCATCCCACAAAAGGGAACAATGCAAAATCAGTGGGCTTCATCTTGAAAAGTTGTGGTCAGGGACTTCGCTGGGTCTTGCAATACAAAGCCTGAGCTACTGAAAATTAGAAAACAGCTGGCCTTTGCTTCTTCCTAAAAATAAAGTATTTTGATGTCATAGGCAGGAGACAATTAGCTGCAAAACATAGAACAAGCCATGTAGATGATCCTCCATGAACACCAAAGCACTTGGATCTCAGTGTGTGATCCCTTGAAGTGCAAAGATCAGACAGTGACAGAAAACCTCCTCCTACCTGCCAGGACAGATGTGTTGATGGCAGCACTGAGCGAAAAGGCAGCCAAGCAGGCTTGGCCTCTCAGACAGCGCTGGAGCTTGCCAAACTCACAGAGTGGCTGAAGGTGTTCACAAAGAACTTAGGGCCAGAATGAGGAAGAGTAACTACTTGCCTTGTTTCTAGATGAGTCTCCAGGAGCGTGCTTGTTGCCAGCTTGCTTGCATGTGAGAAATACATATTTGAAAGAGGGTAGCTGGATGATTTTTTGGTTCCGACATCCCTTGACAGCCCATACAAAAGAGAGATACTTTTTATAGAATACATGTGGTTGATAGTTTCATACAAGAAAATTATATTAACTGGATGAATGAATAAGGATTTGTATATATCACAAAAGTTCTGCAACAGGAAGCTCAGATATCCCCATTGTATAGAAAAGTACTTGATTAAAAAATACACTTCCCTTTCTGACCTTTTCTATAAATCTGTAAGCTACCTAGGTAAAGTGTTTATTTTTTCTCTTGACTTAATAATCCATTTTTAATAACAAAAAAGCACCTCAAATATTTCAGTGTTTGACTGATGGCACTGGAGTATTTCTGAAGAAACTTCAATTGTAGTGTCTTCAGAAGGAGAAAACTTATAGACTAAATACTTGAAATCTGTTGTCTAGAAATAAATGGTCAGTCAATGGCAAGCAAAAGAGTAAAATCAATTAATACTTGTTAAATTAAAATAATGTAATTTGCTGAAGACTGCAGTCCTGTTTTCAACAGTAAAAAGGAAGATGAGTAAACATTTCAGTGATGGAGGGTGGAATCTTCAATTTATACTGAAATTTCTTGGCTGATACCAGTTAAAATGGCAAAACAGGTTAGGCTAATGAAAGCAGATGGTCTTTCCATGTTTTCAGAGCCAAGACATTAACTGTGTTTAGGGAAAAAATATATTTTTAAAACAGCTTATGGAGTAATTTCCAATAATAAAGCCACTACAGGAAAATTATCCACACTGTTGATGATCCTGAAGCTCTGTTCTGGGTCATTTTCTTTGATTGTAGTGCAACTTTCTGGAATTTGCTTGCAATACATTGTGTCCTCCTTGAAAAGTTGTGAAATCCAGAGGTGGAGGTGATTATAACACCATATTAAGCACATAGTGCTGTCATCTCTTGTTTTCCAAATGGCATAAATGTATGCTGCAAAGTTTGATGCTAATGCTAAGCAATAACAACACACAGGACAACTAGGCAATCAGGTCCGGTCCGCATGGGTTTTTGAAGGACAGGTCCTGCTTGACCAACCTGACCTTCTATGACAAGGTGACCTGCTTAGGGGTTGAGGGAAAGGCTGTGGATGCTGTCGACCTAGACTTTAGTAAAGCCTTCGACACTGTTTCCCACAGCATTCTCCTGGAGAGGATAGCAGTTCATGGCTTGGATGGGCACACCCTCTGCTGGGTAAAAAACTGGCTGTATGGCTGGGCCTAAAAAGTTGTGGTGAATGGAGTTAAATCCAGCTGGCGACCGGTCAGGAGTGGTGTTCCCCAGGTTTCAATATTGGCTCCAGTTCTGTTTAATCTCTTTATCAATGATCTGGATGAGAGGATTGACTGCACTCTCAGTAAGTTTGCAGATGACACCAAGTTGAGCAGGGGTGTTGATCTGCTGGAGGGTAGGAAGGCTCTTCAGAGGGATCCAGACAGGCTGGATCCATGGGTTGAGGCCAATTGTATGAGTTTCAACAACGCAAAGTGCCAAGTCCTGCACTTGGGTCACAAGAACCCCAGGCAACACTACGGGCTTGGACAAGAGTGTCTGGAAAACTGCCTTGCAGAAAAGGACCTGGGAATATTTGCCAATAGATAGTTCAATATGAGCCAGAAGTGTGCCCAAGTGGCAAAGAAGGCCAACAGCATTCTGGCTTGTATCAAAAACAGTGTGGCCAGCAGGATCAGAGAAGCGATCATCCCCGTTTAGTCAGCACTGATGAGGCCCCACTGTGTTCAGTTTTGGGCCTGTCACTACAGGAAAGACATTGAGGTGCTGGAGACAGTTCAGAGAAGGGCAACAAAGCTGGTGAAGGGTCTGGAGCACAAGTCTGATGAGGAGCAGCTGAAGGAACTGGGGTTGTTTAGCCTGGAGAAAAGGAGTCTGAGAGGAACCACTCTCTACAACTATCTAAAAGGAGATTGTAGCGAGGTGGGTGTGGGTCTCTTATCACAGTAACAAGTGATAGGACAAGAGGAAATGGCCCCAAGTTGCAGCAGGGGAGGTTCAGGTTGGATATTAGGAAAAACTTCTTCACTGAAAGGATTGCCAGGCATTGGAACAGGCTGCCCAGGGAAGTGGTTGAGTCACCATCTCTGGAGGTCTTTAAAAGACATGTAGATGTGGCACTTAGGGACATGGTTTAGTGGTGGACTTAGCAGTGTTACATTTATGGCTGGACTCTACTATCTTAAGGGTCTTTTCCAATCGAAATGATTCTATGATTCAGACTTCTGTCTCAGATCCTAGTTTGAATGGGGACTCAACAACCAGCTGTCAGTAAGTCTTCTGTTCAGGGATGGATGTGACAAATCCACTGCATCAGTCCCACCCAACTGCAATGCACATTCATAGGAAATATGGCACATACGATTTAGGGTGTTCTATGGTAGCTTGAGTCTCCTATAAGCTTCTTAATCCATCCTTACTCTGCTCCTAAATTAATGGAAGTGATTTGTCACCCTATATGTTTTATTAGGCTTTGCTGCAGGGATGGTTAAACTGTACGTGGATTCCAAAGTCAACTCATGGAAGAAAAATCTATCAAGGTCCATTTTATTTAAAGACTGAATGTCTGGCTCAGAAAATTACTGAAACTGAATTTATTGGCTGTTGAGAGAGTTTTCTGAGGAATATCACCATATTCTTGCCCTTTATATATACTCTTATAGACACTTACTTTTAGCCACTGAGACAGAACTGGACTGGATGGGGCTTAGGACTCAATAAAATTATTCTTTCTTCTTAAATTTATTTTTTATGTGCTTAAAAAGCAAGACTTGGGGGGAGCAGAATATGTTATCCTATTTATGAATATTTTATCCTTCCTGAATTTATCTTAAAGAGACTATTAAGAATGAAAATGAGTACCATGGCTGCTTGGAAAGGGCAGTCAGTACTCTTTTGTTCAGACGCAATTATTCAGTATGGCAAGGATAAGAAGAGGAACAACAACAACTAAGAAAAGCATAGAAGATTTTTGTTTTGTTTTTTTTGGCTTTTTTTGGTTTTGGTTTTGGTTTGGGTTGGGTTGGGTTGTTTCTTATTGTATAGCATAATCTACTCCAGTTTTGCTGCTCATGATGGAGTTCTAGAGACACAAAGGACATGTCTTAAAGGTTTTCAGCACAAGGCCTAAGCTCTTGCTAATCTTTTGCCTGTGCTGAAAGGCAAAGTTCTCCTAAAAATAAAGATCTTTCTAATCAGATTTCCTTTCCTGTTCAGGTATGACCTCTGTTTCTGCCTGAATGTGTCCAAGCTTCAACATCTTATTCATCTAAAGAACACAGATAAAGAAATGGATGTCTGTGCAGCATTTTAGAATGTTGCCTTATAAATGCCTCCCACATTTTGATATTTCATATTAAAAAATTAACAGGTGACATTTTGACCTATAAACTATAACTCTTGCTGCTCACTCCTAACTAGCTGAGTTGTGATACTAAACCTTGAGATGGCTGAAATTAGTTGAGGTGAACTGCACCATAAACCATGTTTATGCTATGTTACCTACATCTCAAATTCTACACATCACTGAGTACAGAGGTACTAGTTATAGATGTAGCATAAGTGCTAATTTTGAGGTAAAGAATGACAGAACATGCCCCGTTGAATCATCCTATCATCCTAAACCAACAGTGATTTACATAAAACCATGTAAAAGTTTAGACTTGTGGATCTTGGACATGACCTCAGTCTGGTCACTTCTGTTGGATTTGCTCCAGACAGATGGCAACTATAATTTTTTTTAATGTTGCCTAAAACCAAAGAGTAAATTATTTATACATTCTTGAAGTGAAATATCCCTTTGGATAGTTCTGGTTTTAATGTGTATTTTTTTTACCACAAGTGACTACTACTAATCACAAGCATGATCAAGAATTGGTTAGTGTGGTCATCATCTCTCTTCACCTGCATCTTAGTTTGACAGCAGCTGAATCTTAGCTTGATAAATCTTTCAGGTGCTTTTTGATAAAAACAACTTGTTGTTTCACTAAAAGTGTCAGAAGGGATGTTTGGACCTGCCTTTCGATGTTTCTACTTATGCCAAGAATGCAGGTGTTGATCGACATTAACATGTAATTGATGTATTTGTTTCAACCTAATACATAAACTGTCCAAGTTCTTCCCTTTCTGATGTTATACCTTTAATAATACTACGGTATTTCAAAATGCTAATAACCTTTTGAGACTACATAAATCTCTACAGCATTTGCTCTGTAAGTCCAGTCTCTATTTAGGAAGAATACACAGGATACCACTGTAAAGATTTGTTTCTGAAATCATATGAGAAACCATACCTACGCCCTTCCTATTGACTTCTGACATGCTCTTTTAGATAAGCAAGTTGAGCATTTAGTGTGTCTTTCCACAATATGATAAATAACAACTTTGAATATAATGGTTACATCTTCGAAGGTCTGTTACTTGGTCTGTTTGTTCCTTTCTGCTTGACTGGAATGCAAGAGCCTGATTTTTCACCGGATAGAGATGTCACAGGTTTTTTGAAAGCACCTTTTTCACTTACAAAAATGTTCAGTACTTGAAGGACTGATTAAATACACCTGTAGTTTTTTTATTACCTGTGTTCTCCTACAAGTCTGGAAATCTGATTAATTCACTGAACCTGGTGATCACCCCAAGTAGAGCAATAAACTATCTTTTGTATCCATGCCCTACTGATTCCCTATAGAATTGGAGTTACCTTTCTTTCACCTTACTCTTTCATTTTTACAAATAGCAGCGAAATCATGCAGCTTTTATATATATATGTATTGGATCTGTACTTCAAGCACTCACAAAAGCAGAATGCACAGCAATAAGATCAATAAATCTCTAGCTAAAACACTAAGTTACATTTTTAGGCAGTTCCCTCTGTTTTCAGAGCCTTTTTATGAGCTGATAGAGATAATGCGCGCATTAACATAAGAGCATTTTCAAAAAGTCAGAAGCATTTTGTCTTTGGTTTTATACATAGCTTTGTGTAATAAATAGCCTTTGACTCTTGCTCATTAAGCAAGTATGGAATTTCATAAGATCAATGGACACCTTGCTCCCAGGCTGAATAAAGAAGACATTCGGAAGATGGTTATATCAAGAAATATTACTTTTCTTGCTTCAAGGTTAGATAATTTCCATGTTTTAAACACTTTGTTATTCTAAGTGTTTCTGGTTTTGTGGAAGAGAGTATTAGCTCACCATTTCACCTTTCCTTATTCAGCCAACACTATGAAGATGAATGTGTTTATCACAGGTCCAAACTATCTTAATAATTTTGCTTTAGAGACCTTAAATCAAAACATAATAAAACCAGACTTGCCAGAGGCCAGGTTCTTGAAGTTGGTAGATTAAATAGCATATCATAATTTTAAGAAACAGACGCAAAAGCTTTATAGAACTCGTTCCTGTCTTCTATTCAAAGTTTGTTCGAATGTAGGATTGGTTAGGAACACTTTTATGCCAAAATTTAAAAAAGAAACTTGCACTGGTGTCCATATAAACTTAAGAATCTTCTCATCTTCTTTATCTCATCTTTATCTCATCTGATTTATCTCCAGATGAAGTTAAATCTGCTAATTAAGTTGTAGACCTAAGGGTGGGTGTGTTTGAAATCTCAGATCCCTGAGATTTCTAAATCTTGGATTGGGACAGCAGCAGACAATTTGCTATCTCTCCATTTGTATTAGGTTGAAATGGGAAGCGAATCAGTTTCAGACAACCTTGTAATTTGATCAGATATTATGATTGTCTGTTGAAAGATATGTGTGTTCAGAAGTTTCAGGGCTTTTAAGAAGAATACAAATATAAGCTTATGAAACTTATAAATGCTCTTGTGAATCAGTCACTTCTTGCAAGGCTCTTCTAATTTAATTGGAAAGTGTTGTGTTGCTGGTTTTACTTGGAAATTCAGGGCAATGAACGTGCAAATGCGTAAAGCATTATGCTTTTGAATAGATACATCAGCTGCATTTCCTCCAATACAACCAGTCAGTTCAATTTCTGGTGACTGCTGCATTGCTTTGTATACAATAAACGTATGCATTCAGTCTACTTGTACATAGACCAAAAAGATTTAACACTTTCCAAAACAATCATGACAATTTGCTGGGAGCATTAGTTCCAGATGAGTGGGCTTCACTAACTTCTCCTTTGTCAATCACATTATCATTGTCCTGCCCTTTGTCACTGTCCTGGTTTTGTTAAAAACAAGACCAGTTCTCTTTCAGTGAATTTTCCTTTCAGCTAAGTTCTTCTAAGTACCTTCTAAGTAACTGCACTTTTCTGAATTTAGCTACATGTTTTTCGGACACTGCACTCCTGACTGATAAGGGTGAACAATGGAATGCTGAAGAAGCTCATGTTTAGATTTATTGCTATAATAACTAAGAATTCTGATAAAATTCCACATGTTCCGTCATAAGAGGGATGTATTTGCAAGGAGAGGTGGACAGAACAGGTGATTAAAACTGACCAACTGCGTATTCCATCTCATCCATGTCATACACCCAATAAAAGAGGGAGATCATGAGGGTCTTGCTGTCTTCGACCATGGCTGGCATCTGAAGAGGACCCTGCCTGTCGTCCCTGCAATCCAAGGCCTGAGACCCTGCATCTCTGAATCCAGTTCCGGTTTGCTGTGAAGTCCTGCCCAGGACTTCTGGGTGCCTGCCCTGCAGCCTCTGGAGTGACGCCAACTCCATCCTCTGCCCAGCAGGGGCAAAGCTACACTGCTACCCCAGGATACTCAAGATTGGTTTTGTATATGTTGTATCATTTTCTCTATTTATTAGTAGCATTAGTAAAGCCTTTAAAACCTTCCCAACTTGAAGTCTCTCTTCCTTATCCTTCTTATCGCTTTGTCCTATCTAAGGAGAGGGTAGAGGGAGGATTAACAGAGAGCATCTGCCACGGTTTATTGTCGCCTTGCAATTAAACCTTGACAGTCACCTTGCTCTGCTTGCAACAGAGCAGTTGCAGAGTGCAAAGTGATGTTCTCCTTTTGACCCTGTAACATCGAATATGATCCCGATTCATGAAACCAAAACAGCATCATACTATTTGGGGCAGCCAAGACTTTATGGCATCATGGGATCCTGCTATCTCATGGGCAGTGCAATGTTGAACCAGCTGCCTTGTGTTGAGCCAGTGCAATCACAGCCTAAGAAAGAGGTAAGAGGAGAACTGCAAGTAATAGTAGTCAAGGTAACTCAACTGTAAATGTACTTTCCTTTATCAATTATGAGCAGTTAGAAATGGGAGGGCAGGTTGCACCTGCACTTTTCAAGCCAATTGAGGTGAACAAATCAAGTCTTAAAGCATGCTATGAAGTATTCTCCTGCAAGTGCACAGAAGATTGGACAACAAGGACAGAAAACCATTATATTGGCTCCTGAAAATCTTTCCTCAGAAATGGTCAACTAGTAGGACAGTAGAAATACAGTAATTAGAATTTAAAGGAATTTTGCAGTAGCAACTATGAGGATCCAATTTCATCTTGAAATGGACAACACTACTTTTGATAAAAAGCCCTGGGTGCTTTCTGAAGTAATCTTTGTCTCTTTTTTCCCAAGTGAAAGAATTATAAAATTAATTATGAGAAACTTACTTACCAGGAAAACATGTATCTCAGTCTGTGCTTGTTTCCAAAAACAGGCATTATTTAAAACATACAGCTTTATATGCTGACAGCCATCCAAGTTATGCTAAGCACACCTGTGAGAGAACGTGTAAACGTCCCTAAACCCAGGTTTGACACAGAAAAACATGCTTGAGAGAGGACCATGATAGTCTCACTCTCAGAGGGACTGTGCAATCAATTACTGTATATTTTTAGTTGCATTGAGAGATTCTTAGTCAAGCACTCTTTTTTTTCCAGATTCAAGCCAAATACAATTCTACTTCTTTTGCCATGACTGTTTCCTATTTTAAACAAGGGTCCACAGGAAAAGACCTAGACATTGTGAATTGGGTTTTCAACTTGCATCACTGTGTCAGCTCAGTTGAAATTGATGGCTTTGTAATATTTTACTCTTATTGATGACTTTGCTCAGTAGTGTTGTCATTTTTCTTTTCACAGGCACCCATTCAAAGTACAATGTATGCCTCAAATCTTGCAAGATTAGGTTAACTGCTCTGTTTAATTTTAAGTAATAATTCTTAAAAGGTTCTTTTTTGATGTGTACAGATTTCCTTTAACAGCACAGGTTTACTCTTGCCAAGAATCCTAGTATTGACAGAATAGCCATTTTGTTTCGCAAAACGTAGATAAGTCTGGGTTCATCTTATTTTCCAACTTCTGACTCAGAGAAATCTACCATGAAAGAAAGAAAGAAAAATATCTCTTTTTTATGCCAGTTTGCTCCTTTTAATTAGCTATCAACAAAATTCAAATGGTAAAGAAAGGTAAAGGACAAAAGTCTGACCCCACCTGTTCCTGCCATGAACAATGAACACCCAAAGAAAGAAGCCAAAGTTTGAAGGTCTGTAGAGAGTAGAAAGAGATCTTCATTTCCCAGTGTCACTGATTTAAGAGCTAATAAGAGCTGATGTGTTGTTAATAGAGATATTCTGCAGGATTAAATTATCTGAGACATGTCTCCTAGCAGCCTGATCATCATTAGCTGAGATCTAAATAGTTTTTTCCAAAAATGAAATTTATTCCTGAATATAAATGTTCATCATTTGAGTTGTGAATACAACAGCTACGCCTATGAAAGCTTATTTCACTGCCCTTCTTAATGTGTAGCTCCAGATATTAATTTTCTTTTTCAGGTCTCATGTCTTGTCTCAAGCAATACATTTTTTAAAATTCCATGTACATTAATATGGCCATGATCACAAAATTTAAACAACAACAACAACAACAACAACAACAACAACAACAAACCACGACAGACCACAAAATAATTTGCAAAATAATTCAGCTTCAGCCATCAAGAAGTATCTGCAAAGAGCATACTGTAAGGTGGTGACAGGAAGCAGCCTGGGAGACTCTGGAACATTTTAGCTGCTTAAAATGTAAAGTGCTACTATCGTAATGAAGTGTTTTCAGATGTAGGAGCACTTTTTAGAAGTACTGTGAAAAGAACAAAATTTCTGATTTAATGTTATGTAGGATATGGAAACAAGCATTCAGAAAGTGGGAAAATTGGTGTTAAAGTCTTATAGCTGAATTCTTAGCGCTTTAAGCTTTTCCCTTTTAAATACCAACCTATCTCTGTCAAGATCACACTCTAGAAGAACCATGTTTATTTTATCTAAAAAATCCTTGTCGAGACCGGGTCATCTGTCATACATCTCAGATCTAGAATCAACCCAATATTGAGGGATGTGGTCACTTGTAATTTTACCAGTTTAAAATCTAGGTGCATCATAGGTCAAATAGCTGGAAAAGTGAATATTATACCCAGATACACAACATTGTACAAAGGGGAGCAGAGCACAGCCAAAGTGATGATGTTTGTTATGAGAGAAAGAGCATCTATCCTGACATAGTCTGAGCACCGTTGAGATAAAGTGTTGCAAGATGCCGACCTGCCTGGTGTTCAGGAGGCTGCCTAGGTGTCTTCTATACAAAATTTATTCCCTAGAGAAAACAATAAATAATTTCATCAGAAAACTGAATGTAAGGCTGCCACGACTGCAGCCTGCAGGTACCGTGTGCCTTTTTCAGCCTTCCCTCAATACACCTAGTGATGAGATTCCAGAGCGACAGAGTTTTCTTTGACTCTGGACAACTCTGGGCAGTAATTTTCCCCCTGCAGAGCACGACGCTGTCTCACTGGCCGTGTGCCCCCAATCTGAGAGCCCCCACCGACTTCAGCAGCAGTTCCTGGGGAAGCTGCACTCCTCCGTCTGCTCTGCCATAGCTCAGCTAAGGCAAGCAAGTGTGGTGGAGTGTTCCAGTATAATGAAGAGCTGTAGTGGTGTTATCTCTCCTCATCTCTTCCGTCTTGCTCTGGTGGGCTTCCCTGTCGGACTGAAACACAAGGAGGAGACTAACACAGTGCTTCCTCTTGCCTGATGTTTGCTTGTTATTCCAGCTAATTTGCTCCAAGAAATAAACTGCACTTTAAAATGAAAGGACCACATTAATTCTGGTCCTTTAGGCCAACAGCGTATCTCCAGGCATCCTTAAAAAAACAAAACAAAACAAACAAACGACCACAATTAGTAAAAAAACCACTTATTTCTTTATTTTCTAGTTAAAAAGAAATCCTCATCTCCCCCTCCTCAACTCCCCCAGCCAGGCTGATTGACAAAGTGAGCAGAATCCGTGTTCTCGCACCAGCGGATATCTGTTACATGAGAACTTTCTTCTGGCGCCAGGAGGTATTTAGAGAGTTTGCCTGGCTATTCCACAGGGAAACCCTGTTGAAAGTTGGGGATACCTGAGGAAAACTCGCTGCTGGCCGAACTCCGGGAAAAGCAGAGATCTTTTACAGTTGATAACATCTCGTTGTCGTTATTGCACTGGAAATATCGGGGAGAAGGGGGACCGAGTAAATAACAAGTAGCTGCTTTTTTTCTGCGGGGAAGACGCTCTGGCCTTGCGCTGCGGGACGGGATCTCCTTTAGGGAAATTAGCAGCTCAAAGAACAAACCTGTGTGTGGGTTTTTTAAATTATTTTAGAAGCATGTGTCCGCTTATGCTCAGGGTTGCTGAGCGAGGAGCACGAACCCCCGCCCGCAGCCCAGACGGTATAACCAGCCCTGGCAGCTCGCTCTCCCCCTCGCCCCCGGCGCCCAGCAGCCCCCACAGGCGGAGCGGGTGTCGTTTCCTCCTGCAACCGAGGGTTTCCTCCGCCAGGACGGCGATGGCCCGGGTACAGCCTCCCCCGAGGGCCGGGAGAGGCCGCCTGCGCCGCACCGGGGCTCGCCCCGCGGCTGCCGGGGAGAGGAGCGGGGCAGTCCCGGGCCCGCGGGCTGGTGCCCGGGCGGCGGAAGAGGGGAGAGGAGAGGCGAGTTTTAACCCCGGGTTTGTTTTTAAGTCCCTTCACCAAGTGAATCACTGAGCATATTCCCTTATGGGAAGTTTCACACTCACGAGGCAAAATAATTTCTAGGAAATACATATACATATATATAATTTTTTTTTCTTCCAGGAGTTCATTTGTTCCCCGTTTGCCTTATTTGACATGGCTTGAGCCACTGTGTAGTTTTTAATTTTCTTATATTATGGAAAGCCACTTTTTGGGGAAGCACCGCCCCCCCACCCCCCCATCCCCCAAAACACACAGACTCATTTCCAATAACTGCTCGGGCGGGCGGTCCCTGCATTCCCCCGTTATGCTTTCAGGATCCCTCACCCCAAGGGAGCTGGGCTAGCTCACACGGAGCATACCCAGCTGGGTGCCAGCCAGGAGACCGGGACATCGGCACCACGGCGCTGTCACCTTAGGAATGTGACAATAAGAAAGGGCATCCTTTAGTGGTACCTCGAGCCGTACCCGATCTCTGGCCAAGGACAGGGCACCCACGGCACAGCATTCCTGGTACAGGCGTTTTTAGCGGGGTATGAGAGACACCGTACCCCTCTCCCTTCACTAGGTGCATTTACCGGAGGATCTGAGCCGTTTGCTCTGGGTGGCATTTAACAAAGGTTGTAGTTCATCCACCTGCTTTTCCTACAGGACCAGCAATGTCAAGCAACCCTTCGCGGCAGGAGCCTTGCATGCCTTCCGCGCAGCCTACACGGGTGTTGGAAACGCTTGTGGAGAGATCAAGACTGAGATGCTTGCCAGAGGCTGTCCTTCTCCCCTCCAGATATCCTGCCTTTCTCACCACCGCGAGAAAATGAATAAAAACGCCCTTGTTACAATAAGGTCTTTCCGAAAAATCATAAGTGCACTTTAGGTCGGAGCGAAGTGACTCGGTAACGCTGTGGAGTTCGAGGAAAGGACAAATGCCAAAGGAAAGCCTTATTTAAAGCACTTTATCGAAAACACATAATCTCCCTCCTCCACCCTGCTTTGTCGCTGCCAACACCCCAGAGGATGAATGAGAAAGACATGGGGCTTTTAGCGGTTCCCCCTCCTTTCCTCGGAGATAACCTGCGTTTTACAGCCCTGGCCTCTGAATATATTTTTTAAAATTTATTCTGAAACTGTAGGAAAAAAAATACAAGGGTTATACCCCTTCTGTCTCATCCCAGATACCTGTCGGGCTGCCAGCGCTGCGCTCTGACGCGGGGGAGGCGGTTCCCGGGCCCGGGGCAGCCCGGTCTGCACAGGGATGCTCTCCGCCCGGCGCGGTGCCGGCCCGCAGGGACAGCACGAAACACTCTGGGCTGCTGCAAAGATAAAGGAGAAAACTGGGTTTCGTGGACTCCTCTTTGCTTGGGTTGGTTAAATTTATCTACCAAAATACCTTCTGGAAAAGTGCGAGGAAAAAAAAAAAAAAAAAAGAACAACCTGTCCCTGTCCCAGCGCGCCTTCCCAAATCAGGGATCCCCCCCTCAGCAGAGAAAAGCTGCTTTTTGTGGCCTCAGGACCAACAATGGTGGCAGAGACAGAGCCCCCTGGGGAAGGCCCTCTCTGCAGCTTCTTCCCATATAGGAGCTGTTTGAGCTGCTGCTCGTATCTCCCCACACGCACGCTGGGCTTTGCAGAGCCAGGCTGCCCCGGCACCGCATGCAACGTGCAGTGATGGACTCTGAAACAGGGGAAGGATGCTGGCCTCGGAGTCCGGGCACAGGTCATATCGGGTTTTACCTTTTAACAGATAAAAGGGAAAGAGACTGCACTTGATAAAGGGTGTAAAACGCTGCCTGGTATAGCAGAGACATTTTCCCTACATCGCACACAGAGAGCACAAAGGATCAAAGTCTTGACAAATGCAAGCATGATGTAATGCCCTGGCCCCATCAAAGACTTTATCCTGAAAATGATATCTTAGTCAGGGTCGCATAAATCAGCGGTTTGATGGATATGAGAGGAGTCAATTCTGCTCGGTTTCGTTGAGTGTAAATCCGAAGTAAGCCCTGAGGTTCACTCCTGATTTACTCTATTGCATTTCCTATTTCCTTTAGTAACCAAGAAGCAGGCAAAGACGATCTGAGAATTTAGCTATCCTCCCCACCCCCAATCCTTTCAATTAATGAGACGAAGTATCCATTATACGTGTCCATTAATCCGCCGAGGCAGAGGTAGGAGCAAAAGGTGAGATTTGCCATTGTGGCTTTTAAGACTGGGTACCATTTTCTTCTTTGTTTAAAGAAATTCAGCACTTTCTCCCATTAATCTTTAGCGGGGAAAACGTTCAGCCCGCACCTGTATAAACAACCCAGATGGAGGGAAAAAGTAAACCTATATCTCTTCGCCTGCAGTATCTTTATATATATATTTATACGGATAATGTAGGCTAATTGGGGAGGCAGAGCAACCTCCAAGTCCGGCGCGCTCCCCTTTCACCGCGCAGCCTGTAGGACCCAGCCAGAGCATCGTGGTGTCAAACCAAGTTCAAGAGATCCAGTTGCAAGATCAGCTGCCTGTTTCGGTGGTTCGAGAAATGTCAAGTTTCACTTGGAAAGGTTGCCGTTAAACCCGGCTCTGATGTGGTTCTAGCCCCAGCGGGTGAAGCCGAGGTTTATACAGCGTTAAGTACCCCTCAATAAGACCACAGGGTTGGCGGAGAGCGAAGTGCAAAGCGCTGGGCGAAAAGGCAGCCGGCGGTGCCAGGAAAGTAGTGCCGCAGCAGCCGGGACGGTTCCACTCGGCCAGGAGGGAAATGGAAGGGAAAAACCAGGAGCAAAAATTGCGGGACAAGATCTTTCCACCTGTTGTAGTCATTAGATTCTTTTCTACGAACTGAATTTTTACTTTGGTTAACCTTATCCAGGCAGGGCTGTGAAGGCCAGCGGGGAACTAAGTGCTAGTTATTCATCTTGGAAAAAAGGAATATTTTGGGGGGTGGGAGGGATACATGTTGTTGGTTGATTTTTTTGTTGTTGTTGTTAATTTATGCTCCTGTCGAATTTCCATATCAGCATTTCCAGTGGATACTTGCTCCCCCACTCTCCCGTGGACTCAATAAAAGCCGTAGTGTGGAATTTGGGTTTTTTTGTTTTGTTCTGTTGTGTTGGTTTTTTTTTTTAAAAAAAGAAGAAAAACAGCGAATCGCTCGAAAAGCTGCCTCGTTTAATTTGCCCTATGACACATAGCTGTACACAGTCCAATTAATTGGCTTTTATTTAATTGCTCTGAGGAAGGAGAAGCCCTCAGACACGTTATACTCGTTTGTTACTTTCGATAGCTTCGCAGCAAGTCTCTGACACTATCAAAGCACAGTCCGCATCTTTTCGGCGACTTTTTGCGTTGCTCGCCATAAATGTCAATCCCACCCCTGAGCGCCGCGTCTCTCGCTGCCCCCTCCCGCTCCCGCGGAGGGCAACGGGGCCGCACAGCCGCCTCCCGAGGTAGGGCAGGCAGCGGGCAGGGGAAGACCTCGGGTTTGGCCCCGTCCTGCCGCACCACTGGGCGGCGGAGAGTCGGACTGAGCGCGGGTTTACACGGCGGGGAAATCCCCCGACGTCGGAGGAAAGGCGAGAGGGACAGCGAATGCAGACAGGTTGGGGCAGAGCCCCGGGTGGCGCTTAGCCCGGCTGCCGCCGCCTTAAGGACAGGGAGCGGTGCACCCCGCCACTTGAGGGATCAGCCCTGGGGGCATTTTGCCTCCTCCGGGGCTAGGAGAGGGCTCTGTCCGAGAGGAAAAGCGCTTCTTGACACAGTGGCGTTACTCCCAAGAGCACAGATACTCCCGGAGACATCCTCGCGTGTACCCCCATTGGGGTCTGCGCGGACCAGCGCGCAGCGTTGCGCTGGTCAGCGCGGAGAAGCACCGCCCCCGGCGCGGGGCTACGCCGGGTCCTACCCCCTCCTCCGCACCCCCACTCCTCCCCTCCGCCCGGCAGATGGTTTGCTCCGCGGACACCCGATATATAGCGCTGTCAAGGGGCGCATCCCCCCTCCGCGCCCTCTCCCCCCGCCCCCCTGCGCCGGTACGGACTCTCCGCGGCGGGGCCGCCCCGCGCTGGGCCGACTCGCCGGCGCGCCCCGGCCGTCCGCCCCTTCCCGCCTGCCCCGCCGCCCGCCTCCGTGCGTCCCGCCCGGGGCGATGTCCACGGGCTCCGGGAGCGAGGCGGAGGAGCTGCCCGAGATGGACCTGCGGGCGCTGCAGCTGGAGTACCCGCCGCCGCCGGCCAAGCGCCAGCCCCGCGGCGAGCTCTACCCCTCGGGGGACAACTCCTCGGCGGCGGAGGAGGAGGACGACGACGAGGAAGAGGAGGAAGAGGAGGAGGACGGCGAAGGCAGCTGCGCAGTGGGGCCGGCGGGCAGCGGCTGCAAGAGGAAGCGGGCGCAGGGCGGCGGCCCCGGGGGCAAGAAGGCGGCGTCGGGGCCGCGGGGGCCGCCGCCCGAGGGGAAACAGTCCCAGCGCAACGCGGCCAACGCGCGGGAGCGGGCGCGGATGCGGGTGCTGAGCAAGGCGTTCTCCCGGCTGAAGACGAGCCTGCCTTGGGTGCCGCCCGACACCAAGCTCTCCAAACTGGACACGCTGCGCCTGGCGTCCAGCTACATCGCCCACCTCCGGCAGCTGCTGCAGGAGGATCGCTACGAGAACGGCTACGTCCACCCCGTCAACCTGGTACGGCGCGGGGGGGCGCGGAGGAGGGAGGCCGGGCGCGGCCCCGACGCCTTCGGGATGCGCGGCGAGGGGCACCCGCGGGGGCCACGGGGGAACCCCCGGGGCACCGCCCGGGGTAGCCCCTCTGGCCTGCACCCCCCGGGCAGGGTTGGCAGCGCTCAAGCCGTGCCCGCCGTCGGAGAAGCCGGGGGGTGGCCCTGACCCCTTCTTAAATCTCCGGTCATCCTCGCCCCGGGGGCAATCCGAGAGCCGGGTTTGGCCTGAGGTGATGGCGGGTGTGTCTGTTCTGGGGAGTCGGAGTAGGGGACCCTAAAGAAGTAAATTCCTCGGGCATTAGATAAGCTTAATGTCCGAAAAAGGAGTAATTCGCTCTGTGGGCTGGCCTGGAGCAGAAGGAGAAGCGGTCATTAGTTCATCGGTACAAAACTAAACGCCTGATGCGTGCCACAGGGGTAAAAAGGTTGCTTATCTAGTGCAGAGTGATTGTTTTTTAATAGTTCATATGCTTTTTCATTTATACAATGATGCAAACAGTTGCAAAGCAAGACAGATGTTGCATTTTTTTTATGAGAGCAATTTGTTGCTGACCGTTACAGCCCTGTTGCAGAGCATTTAATTATCCTGAAAAACATAATGAAAATATTTGTTAGAGGAACTCAGCTCTCCCTGTGCTTCCCACAGGGACTAAAACATGATGACGTGTTTGCAACTGAACCAGAGTTAGACATCTATCAGTAATAAAGCTCCAGTTTCATACCAGGATATACTTTCTTTTTAATATGGAATACCTGTTTTCGCTTACAGACTTGGCCATTCGTGGTTTCAGGAAGACCTGACTCTGACACCAAAGAAGTTTCTACTGCCAGCAGATTATGTGGAACTACCGCATAGTCAAAGTAAATAATTTTGTTGTTGTTGTTGATTTTTTTTTTTTTAATGGGATGGATATTTTTAAGAGCTGTGATTTATTGGCTCCAGACTAGAAAACAGGGACAAACCCCATCTCTAACAGTGTTAAATCTGTGTCCCCTGTCATTCTTTTCTCTTAGAGTTCTGAGGGAAGTCTATTTAAACCAGTAAAGAAGGGAGGCGGTGGAAATTAGAGTTTTTATGAACTGACTGAAGCAGCTGAAGTCCAAGATTTGGAAAGGCCCTTCCTTGGCTCCGTCATTCTTACCACTGCCTGAGGACCTGTTGTGCTGAGGCTTTTAAACTAATGGAAGAAGAATATAATGATACAGAATTAACAGCATGGACCAAAATACAACTCTACAAACTAACCCAAACAGTGTTATTTGTATTCTAAAGCAAAGCAGTATTTTAGAGTAGCTTTGAAACTCAGATTTATAATATATTTTGATGGCTTTTGTATTCACTGATCTGGTTTACTGCAGCTATGCAATGAGTATATATATATATTTTTTTTTGTCCTTTTAACCAGAATTTTCTTAAACTTGTAAGTGGCTACATTCTGCTTTTCAGCTACAATACATTGGAATTGAACTAATTCCTTTGATTATGTCACAAAGTGCCACATGTAAGAATGTGGGACTGTCCCTAAAAATGTGTGCCTTAATCTGGAAGGGAATTCTGCATACTGTAAGGACAGGGTGCATATGTTGTAAAGAATGACTTTGTATGATGCCGCAAAATAAGAAGAATGCACGTTTTCAACATTTTTCCTGTACTGTCATGTTTACCTTTGAAAAGTTTACCCTGAAGTGAGTTCTAGTGACATTTCTTCACTGATTCAAATGCTGTAATAAAAGAGGATGCCATCAAATAAGTTGCAAATGTAAATAACTCTATTTTTTTATGAATTACATTAAAAGCTTGGTTACAATGACTTACTGGTTCTGTGACAGTGTGTGGTTGCATCAATATAGGAACTTCTTTGTAATGCAAGTTCTTGAAACCTGCTTTTGTAAACACAGTTATCTTCCTCATCTCTTGAGAGCAGATACCTCTCCAGCAGCAGAGTCAGATAAGAACACTTCCACCTCAAACTATTTATATGAGCTATAGTACTATACAGAGCAGCAGGGAAAAACACATTTTACCAATTTGTAGAATTCACTGTCATAATATTTTCTGTGAATCAGAAAAATGAATAAATGTATATTAAGAAATGGATGTCAGTTATTTGTGCTGCTTCATAGCATGAAAGCTCCTTTTGCTGTTCTCCCGCCATCTTACATTTCCATCTGTAGTTTGTTTTGCTTTTATTTGTATCTGTGCATCAGCTGAGTTTCCTAGTTGGGAGCAGACTTTTCCTGTTTTAAGATTAAAACTCCTAAGATTATCTTTTTTTAATCAAAATATTTTATCAGCAGTTAACTCACAGTAAGGGAGAAGACTCCATTGCTTTAGAGAAAATAAAGCCTCCTCTTCATTTAAGCAGCCAGGAGGAAGAAACATTTGCTTAACAAGAACCAGATTAACGTGGTTTCTTCTCCGACCATCCTACATTGTAGATTTCTGTTTTGAAATACTGCATAGAAGCCCAAGACTGACTACTGGTTGTGTCTTTCAAGCAGATGTAGTTCAGAAAATTGCTTTTCTTCTTGTGAATTGTAAAATAGTCCATAGCCACTGCAAAATAACATGAGGGCTCAGTCCAGGATCTGCTGAAATTGTTGCTTTTGGCGATTTGAGGGCAAACTGTACAGAGACTGTAATCTAAATCTTTCAGTTTTAACCAGAGAAAGGCTGTGAAGGAAGGGGGCTATCCTAATTTGTAGTTATGTAACTGAGGTGGGACTCCAACTGGCCTTCTATAGGAAGCTTCATAAAAAGAATATAAGCAGTAAATCTAAAAGGAAGGACTTTTAGGAAGGCATATGGTATTAGAAAACTCAACCAATGTTTATCTGAACCCTAGAGAAAAGATTATTCAGCAATTTAACTAAGGTGCCACTTGAGATAATCTCAGTTGTGATATTTAGCCGGTTTTGGCCTTGATCCCAGCTGTAATTGCTTAATGACTCCAGGGGATCGGAAAAACAAGGAAAGCATGGAGAACTTTAAACAGTATAGAAAGGTCCATGCGCAATGATGGAAAAAAATGTTCAGGGAAAATTCCCAAAAATGAAGTGGTTACATTAAGTAAATACAGTAGGTCAAAATTGGGGATGAAGAGTGTGACATGAAGAAAAACACAATATTGCTTCCATCCATGCATCATGCTACATGCTCTCAAATACTTTTTTTTTTTTCCGTGTGGCTACATACTATATAAACGTACTTTCTTCATAAAATAATGAATGCACTTACTGTATTTGTTACTGTAACAGACACATCAATGTGATGATGGTGCCCTAGTAGACTGTCACTGGTTTTAGAATAGGAGTACACAATGGCCGCAGGTGACATTTCAGGTCAAAATCTGGAGAGAAAATTACAGCTTTTAGATAGTGAATGTTGTGTAAGACTTAATTCTTTGTTTTAAATACCTCTACACAGAGATGCACGTATTAGTGTATACTTATTTATCTTAATATGGCAATTAGGTATGTTTGGATTTCTCTAACAAGGATCTGATATTTCAAATAATTAATTTTAATCCTTAGGTTCATAAATATTATTTTTAAAAAGTAAATTAAGTGATGAGGCATTAAGTGATGAGGAAAAAGCTCAGATAAGTGAACAGGCTCTTTGTGGGTTTCTCCTGAGATGAAGGCTGCCCTCTTGCCAGCAAAGTGCCAGGTAGGTCATGTTTTCTGGCATTCCTCACCTAAAAAGACACATCAAAAATACATGGACACCGTTTTGAATCCTTTTTTTAAATTCACCAACAGATGAAATTCAGTTCAGTGCTTTATGTGAACAAGGTGATCAAAATGTTCTAAAATGCTGGGTTTAAGCATTAACAGATTTCATAGGAAGATAATGTGGTTTTGTCCTTTTTTCTAGGAAGTTTTTGTCAACCTGATAGAGTAAATTGATTTCATTTTTAAAGTCTGAGGGTTTTGTTTGACTGCGTTTGGGTTACAGAGCGGGGGGAGACTTAAAATGAAAAAACTACCTTAGATTTCTACAGTCCACAAGCACATACATTTTTATTAGATTTGGCAAGTATATGCTTGATTATTATTTTGTTACATTAGTGACACCTTTTTTCCTTGGCATAAGCTACAAGGTGAACCCATCTTGATTCCATCAAGGTATACAAATCTTCCTAAAGTGGTTTTACAAATAAAATGCCGAATCATCTGCAGCCCATATTCAGCTGAGACCTGTTTCATGTGAAATCTTAAAGGCAGAATACCTGCACTGACTTTCCTGGCAGAGAGTCCATAAATAAAGAGGAGCACTTGTCTCCTAAAAATATTTTTGTGACTTCAGACTTATATAAATGTTGTGTGGAACTTTGTTTTTTCTGTATTTTATGTGGGACTCTGATAGAGCAGATCATTAGCCAGAAAGCTTCATCTCCATCATGAAACCATTCCTTTCCAAGACATGTGTTTGCTTACACAAGGAAAATACATCTCTCATGTTGGAAATGTTAACAATTCTGATCTGAGCAAAACAAAGATAGTTTGCTTACAAGAAATAACTAAGCCATACCTTTCCCATTTAGTGACTTTATACAGGTACTATTCAAAGAACTCTCAGATATGCTACGTATTCTGAATTAAAAAAATCAATTTTCTCAGGTAAGTAAAGGTGACTACATAAGAAGTACAGTTGCCATAGGGGTCTCCCAGGAGAAAGAGGGAGCTGAATAAATTAATTTTAAGATCTCAATAACTATCTGAAAGTTACTATCTCTCTTCATTGGCTCTAGAAGGACCTTAAGGTGACCAGCTGTGTGATTCAGATAAATACCTAATGTTTTAGGTAACTATGTAATATTGGGAGGAATAAAGCCATGTTTAATTGATTGAAATTTATATAAGCTAAGTAAGATAAAAAAAGGAAGAAGTGGGATTTAGACCTATCCACCAACACAAGCTTATAGTAACCTGATATTATAAGCAAATAATAATGACATTATTTGAATGAAACAACACAGAAAGCTGTCCATTCTACTAAAAAGTAGTCACTTCTCCACAAGTGGCTAATTCTATATAACAGCAAATTTGCATTTGGTATGGCAGCACAGATTCTCACCAAGGCTAGTGGCAGTTATGCCTAAGAATTAGGTTTGATCCCAGGCAGGGTTTATTACACTCCCCTCCAGCTGAAAGATTTGTACACGGATACTTTCTTCAATGCACAGAGGATGGATGCTGAGCTGCCTTCCAAACCCTGAATACCTAAATTGGTATTTTTAATATATTCTGACAAGAGTGCATTTGGATCAGTTGCTACATCTTGCAGAGACTTGAGTTCCCACAGTGCATGCAGGCTGGTTAGGGTTCAGGTACCACAAAGAAACAGGTCTCAGTCTCCTCCTTGTCTCTGAAAAAATTTGTAAAAGTAATTAGTAAAAAATAACTAAAAAAGTGCCTTATTTGGAAAGCAGCACATGAGGATCTCACTAGAGTTAAAAGTCCCCAAAAAGTTAAGACAGCCAAAAAGATTCATATAGGATCTATCCAACAAGACAGGCAAAACTGACAAAAACTTGTAGCTAATGTAGGGCTGGAGAATCACTCCTGTGACGTTGGAGTGCTGGCAGTCTGAAAGGGTCTGTGGCTAGGAAGATGTAGTGACACTCAGAAGAAATATAATTAACCTTGATGATGTGACTGGAATTTAGCAAGCAACGGAAATCACCCAGCCTGCTCATGCTGGTGAAATTGTTAAAAAGAAACCAAATCTCCAGTGTTAAAAAGGATTCAAAATGTGGCAAGAAAAGTGCTCTATGACAACAAAGCAGGCACAGCTGCGAGTCAGATTATATACACGACTCCAACCCAAGTGAACCAACTGCTTAGCATCTGGGATAAAAAGTCACAAGAATAGCAAAGGATTGCATCACTTAATCAGTTTACAAAGGGCCGTGTAGGGAGCACAGCATGCACGAAGGGAATGGATAACCGCAGCTTTAGTTTATAGGAATCTTCACAGGATCAATAAGAATAAGATAAATGGATGGTAATCCCAAAATCACATGGATGGCTTTTTAATTTTAATTCCAAGTTGCTGTGATCACAGAAGCAACATCATTAGCACTGTAAATCCCAGTCAGTAACACATAAGAAGTAAATGTAGGCATGAATGTTCGTAGAAAGTCAAGATTGTAACAGCACAAGGAACTTCCGTACTCCTTGAATATAAGCAGTACAGAGTTTAAAGTAGTTCATGTCCTTAGAATGATCAAGAGGTCATGTCATCTAGAGGAAAAGGGAACCAAAGTGAATCAGAAGTCTTTTGCAACAAGGAGCAGAAAGATTCCAACTATCCTGTGGTTTATTTTTTCAGGGAAGTCCCTCTTGCCCTACGAAGGTGGCTGCAGAGGAGTGCAGTAGCTCAATGTTCTGGGAAGCCTCAAGAAAGCAGATGAACTGCCAGAGGAGATACAGTCTGTGGTCACTATGGGGAAAACCAAAACAACCCAATGAAAACCAAAACAACCCAACCTCATTTCTCCTGTAGAAGTGTCTCATCCCACCCTCAAAATAAATACTCGTGCATGACATGTTTTCCACTATCTAAAAGGGAGATCTTGGAAAGATGTTTCATGTCAAATCTTTTTACTTGCACTCTGGCACACATACAGTCTGGACCTGTCTGCATCCCTCTTGGGGAGACACTGAATATGTGTACTAACGTCACCTGCTCCACGTAGCAACCTGTGGTCCCCAGTCCAAGCAGCATAGTGTGCCTCACATCACTTGCTCAAGTCTCTTTTAGATCAGACTGGCTGTGTCCATCCTGGAAACCACTTTTCATCCTCCTCCTCTGGGTCCCAGTGGGACATCAGTAACCTTCAAAGGGGGCAAATTTATAAGAGATACATTGCTATTAACTAGGAAGTCCTGAGGAAAATTATTATACTCCTGAGTGTGACACTTTCATGCTACATATGGGTACACTCAAGATTTGCAAGGCCTATTAGGATAGCTCTGTAGAACTGTAGAGGTTCAACAAGGCCACTCCTCTGTATGCAGGAAGATCTCTGGGGCTCTCCAACCCCAGAATCTCAGCTAGGTTCCAACACAGGAAGAACACACATCGCATCCATTTGGCTTGTGTCCAATTCTTGCTGTGTTTCATAGGAAACAGAGCAAAATTTGTGGTATTTGGGGAAGGACCGAGTGGATGACATTTTGACGTGGGAAAAACAGGGAAAGAAAACAAAGAGAAAATTGAACAATTTTCTATATGGTCCCTGGATTAAAGTAAAACTGTCATACTGGTGAAGTTCTGTGCATATGAGAAACTGGAGACAGAAGCCAACATACTAAAATGTGCAAGGAGACAATAAAGAATAATCCCTCATGAGTACATTTACCCTAATCCATTAAAAATGACAGTGTCAGCTAATACATGGAGATATATGTATAAAATTTAGCTGTCTGTAAAGATATTTGGATTAGAAGTCTCACGTTTAATGGCATGACATGACGTTCATGAACTGAAAACTCTCTTGAAAGAAGGGTCTGGGGTGTCTTACACTGGCTGACGCATAAATGTGTATCATACGTATGCTTTGAAGATTATTTCTCAAGTTATTAATCATAACGAAATGCTCATAACTGCAGGACCTGCTACCAATCTATTTCTCATAGTAACCTGGTTTGAGGTGTTTGCTCATCCTCTGATGCAACCCAGAACAGTTCCTTTATCTCAGGGAACAACAATTTAAGATTTCTTTTCCAGTCTATATAATTCCCCCATAACTCGCGATGCAAATTATGTCATAAACACCTTTGCTCATCAGGCTTCATAAAAAAGAAAAACAAACAAACAAACCCCAAACCAAAACAAACCAACAAAACCAAAACCAAAAGCAAAACAACAGCCCTTCTAGGCTAGATATAGCCCTGAAGTGGGTGTGGGTGGAACAGCTGTGCAGATAAATCCACTTAGGCTTTTTGCCCTCCTTCACTGCAAGTAAAAACACACCAGTTTCCTCCATAAACTGTTCATACTGTATCATCTGGGGACATCCTTGGTTTGTAAGAGAGAAGTAGTTGCCATAAATTAACACCACTGGTATTGCCAACATTCTCATCACTTTGACCACCACTTCGAGTTTTGGAACAGATGCCAAGGACTTGACGGACACTTGAGAGTCTCCATTCCCACACACCCTGTGCAAAGGGAGTGCAGCTAGACTCAGAATTGAGACACAGTATTCACATACTCATTTTATGATTTGTACGTAACCGTCACTAAACCTGCCCCGTGGTGATGGCACAAGCGAAAATAAATGGTGTCAGGGAGCATTCCAGGGCACTGCAGCTTAAGTGTCTGTGCTACTACATTGTTGGAGAGGTCCCCACTGGTTTGTGGTTTTGGTATGGGCCACATGCCATGCTCCCAAACAATGCCAAGACATCATTTGCAAGTCAGGAATGGATAGGGATCATTCATAATATTACAGTTTACATGAAGTCATCTTATTTTGGAGACTGAGAGTGCACAGACGTAAGCAGTATGGACACAAGCTAGTCCAGGACAGTTGGCCTCAAAGCCGAAGGGCAGTCTTGGTATGAAATAACAGCCCTTTATGCTATTTAGTAGTTTAGACATAACCGTTGTGTACCAACAGAAGTCTCTAGTTCACAGAACCTCCTGTGTTATATATTTGGTTTAGATTAGTCTGCAAGCTCTTAAAGGAAGAGACCATGTTTCCCTTCGTTTTTATGTATCTAGCACAAAGAAGCCCTACATCTGATTAAGATGTTAATGTCAGGAGTAAAATGAATGGAAATCCTGACATTAATCTGTAGATCTTACAGCTGAAGTTGAACAGGTAATTGATTTAAGGTTTTATGTCCCTTTGTAATATAAGTCTCAGCATGCAAGGCAGAGGCAAGTCCAGCAGTGGACTGAAAGAAGGCAAATCAGTTTTTCTGAGCACAGCTTAACACTGGAATGACATTGTACGTGAGGCACCAAAGCAATGTAACAACCCAAGTTTCCTCTTTCATATTTTCAGTGTGTCTCGAGCAATAAATATGAAACCTATTTTTTTCACTTCTCAGATATGCCTTTACACCTGTGATCTGCTCTAGGTGAACCTGCAGGTGGGTTGAAGTAGATGATCTCCAGAGGTCCCTTCCAACCCCAACCATTCTGTGATTCTGTGATTATTGTAAAGCCAAAAAAGATTTTTCCCCTCAACACTTAAAAAAGAGTAAATGAGTTATGAGTTGCAGAGGTTTCCTGAAAGCAACTGCTTGGGATACCTACAGACCTAGAAAGCCACGGTTCCCAAACTTGTGCAATCTCATAGGAGACCCTCTGTTGTGCCTCTGACCGTGGGCAATTGCGTGGGCCAGGGGGACGGGGAGAGCCCTGGTGGCCTCCAGCACCTCTGACCACCACGAATGGTCCCTCTCTGCCACCGAGCTGTGTGGCTGTCCTCTGCCAGCTCTGTCACCACACCGCAACCTTCTGAGGTGACTTGGGGTGAAGAACTGGCGCCCGTGTGGGAGGGGTTGGCAAGAGGAAGCGATGTAGGTGGAAGAAAGAGGAAAAAGGCTTCGTGTAGAGGATGCAGATGCCTCCAAAAGGGCTAGAATGGGTCTGGCTCTTACTAGAGGAGGGAAGATTTGGAAGGATCTCTGAGCGGGGTGACTGTACTCACCTCTTCAGGCAAAAATGTTTAAATACGCCCACAGAAGGGGGAGATCATCTCGTTACACATGCTTGTTCACTTCTAAGCATTACTTTATCTAATAAAGAAGTACCAGCAGAAAATACCAGGAACCCTCCGCACGCAGTGAGCGCCGCAGTCGAGGCATTCGGCAGTTACTTGTCGCCTTTTGAAGTTTTTCCGAGCGTGCCTCTCTCACCTCCCCAGGTCCCGGCCCCCCGGCGCGGCCGCCGCCCCCCGCCTCCCGCTCAAGACGAGGCAGCACCGGCTCTCCGCGCCCTCGCTGCGTCCTCCTGCGCGACCTCCGCCCGCAGGAAAGCGGCGGGGCAGCGTCCCGCCCCGCACGGCGGCGGAGGGAAAGCCGCGCTTCGCTGCGTTGCCCAGGGCAGCCCCACAGGCGGGCTGCGGGCGCCACCCGGTGGCTACCGTGCCGAGGTGGCTCATTTCTGCCAGCGACCGCTTTGAATTCAGCCCGGGGGCGGCGGGGCCCGAGGGGCAGCGCGGGGGGCGGCCCGCCGAGGGCTCAGCGTGTGCGCGGGGGGACACCCCTGGAAACCACAGCCCTGCCTGCTCCACCATAAATGCCGGAATTTGGGGTCCCGGTACGGCCCGAATGTCCCGATTCCCTGCCAGTGCGGTGAAAGAGCACAGAGGCAGGAAGGAAGCGCGAAGGAGGCGTTCGCATATAAATATAAATACTCGTATATTTAATTAAATTAATTTAATTTTTAAAAAAAATAATATTAAATTAAAATTTTTAAAAATAATTAAATATAAGTACTTGTTCTTTGATTTCTTTGTCACCCCTAAAACTGGTTTTACCTAGCTCCCAAATATGCATTAGTTTAATGATCAGTGATTGACCACTGGTGATTTGATTATAGCCCTTGTGCCCATGTTCACACTTTCAAGGCCTTTGCTAGCATTGCATGCTTGTCCTCTATGCTGCATCCCTATTCCAGGGTCATCAGCAGATCATGCTGTATAGAGCAGCTACATGTTATCACCACCTATTACTTTCAGAAATATATCAGATTTATTGTAATAATAGGCATTGCATGTTACAATTACACAAAGCTAAACAAGACTAAAAATATTAATTTAATATCCTAGGCTATTTGATACTGGTCTTTTAATTCCTCTGTGCTGTACTTGCCTGATGGTGTTCAGGTGTGACTTGAGCTCCAAAGGCCATTCAGACCTTCTAGGAGAAAATACAAACAAGTAAAAGCAATGGCAATGTTTTGTTACTATGACTATCTTTCAATAATTAGAAATTGTCAAATACCTACTTATCGAAAGCAAGTCATAGTAGGACACTCTGCGTTGGTGTTTTCATGGACTGAATGGACTTTTTAGTTCTCGTCTCCTTTTTTTGCCTTAGATAAGAGAGAAAGAGATTTTTCTGTGGCTCCAGTACAAGAGGCCTGTTTGAATCAACCCCATTGTGTAACTTTCTGAACTTTTTAATGGAATAAACAGTGTTACACACTCATTGCTAAGTACTAGCTTTATACCCAAATAAAGTACTGAGGGGGAGCTTTCCAGCAATGGCCAGCATAGCAGATGCACAAGACACTCCATATTTCTTCATATTATTGCCTTCAGCACAGGAATGAAAGAAATAAAACTTGTCCCATTGCTGTTTGTCCTGTCTGACAGCTGCTTGTCCTTGCACAGGAATGAAAGAAGTAGAATTTTGTCCTATTACAACTTATCCCGTGTCACATTTGCTCATCCTGGCTAGCATTTTTGGTTTTATCTCTCCAAACACAGTACACGGGATACAGTCTGAACATAGAGGAGGGGACATACCGCTTCTTAAGCCAGGAGATCTGTGTCAGATCAAGAAAAAATATAGAAGTGTTTTCTTTCTGCTGTATCCAGAGGCTGATTCAACAGAGATATAGTGACTGCAGCTTGCAAAATCTGCTGGTATCAATCAGTACCAGCCTGTAGGAAGAGTGGAAATGGCACTACAAGGATACCTAGAGTTACTGTGTCTCTGTATTCTTTCCTATTAAGTAATCATCCCAGAAACTGGAGATACCTCCTTGCGCCTTCACCTTTTCAGTTTAAGTCTGAGCTGATAAGCTAAAGTCTATCTTGACTGGAAAATGTAGCAATGAAATACTGACTTGGATGAAAATTTGCTGTCAAAAGTCCTTTTGACAACAGTGAGTTAGGATTCGTTCTAAGAATTTAGCACATTCAGATTTTATCTCTTTCCGCCCTTCTAGTTTATGTTAGGAGTAGTGATCCAGCATGAAAACTTTTCCTGGTGTGAGAAAAAGTAATTTTAATGCAACAGAAACAAATTTGTTCAGCTCCTGAGAAAAAGCACTTCTACCTTCTTAGCCTTTATTTCTTTCAAGATTTAAACAACCAAGCATCTTTAAGGAGGGCCCACTTCATTACTCATCTTGCCCTGATATTGCATCACTTGAAGTCAATCCCTGCCATGTTAGGAATGTGTCCCTGATGCTGGAGAGCATTTCCTGGATGAAAGAAACCCTGTAAACCACTTCTACAGATTGACTGTGTGGTGCAAATAATGCTCCTTGTGCTGTGGAAGCACAGATAAAATACACATGAGAGGAGAGAAAATACATGAGAGGTGATGACTGGCTATCTGATTTGTTTTGTTTTTCCTCATGATTTTCTGATGCTTGTTCTCCAAGCACGAAGTGGAGAGACTGTAACAGCTTCATTAGCAAACTCCTTTCATTCTGCCTTGGAGGCTGGCTTTTTCTGTATTGTAAATGGTCTCCCCAAAAGGGGAAATCTGTCCAGGCAGAGTTGCAGATTTTATCTGTAGACAATAGGTCTGGACTAAAGAACTTGACTGTCTAAGATTGCAACAGTCCTTACAGAGCTTGTAGTGAGAACCTTTAGGCAAATCCACTTCATATAGTCCATGAAAGATTCGGAGATGAAAGGCTGGGTTGCCCTGGCTGGAAGGTAGATCAGGATGTACAAAGCCCTCTTGTCTCATCTGCCTCATTAGATCCTGTTAGCCTTGATCCTCTGATAATGAAGGGTGTCTGAGAAAATGTGGAATCATAATTTTCTTTCCAGTTTTCTTAGGTGGACACTTGGGGATAGAAACAGGGAGACGAGTCTTCCTCTAGGGAAAGGACAGAGTACATTACTTCAAAATCAATGTATCACTGCAGAGTCCAATGTCTCTGACACACAGTTCCTCCCAGTTCCAGTCTCTCCATCTCTTTTCTATGTTATAATATGCAATGGACCCCAAGGTAAAAGCACATTTTATCCCAGAATAAATTTTTATTATTCAGGATGATATGTCAGCTAAACACAGTAGCAACTGTTTACATATGTTGGTATTTAAGTTTGCCTGAAGCAATCATTCTGCCACTGTAATAAGTCCTGCTGTGGGATTAAATACTCATTTGATTTTTTTTTTTTTTTCAGTTTTAATCCAAGAAAGAAACAAAGGGCCAAGAAAGTTTTGAGTATGATATTGAAGATATCAGCTGTGGAATCTCAGCTGAGTTCTCCAAGAGAAGAACATTCTAAAACTGTGGCTGCTGAAAGTGTCTTGGTCCAGTAGGTTCTCAGAATATAAACCTGTTCCTGTACATAATCAAAGTGATGAAACAATTACAAGAAATTATTACAGCATGTTTCAGAAGCCCTTTGTGCTTCAGATCATGTATTTCCCATTCAAGTCAGTAAGAGTGAAAAAAAAAATCTTGTCACTGAAATTTTTATGCTTCTATGAAAAAAATTGTCCCTTTAAAGAGCAACTTGTAAATTTACAATGTGGTTTGCTAGTTTCCAGTAAAGTGACACCAAGCAATATATTAACTTTTAAAACTTTAGGGAGTATGCACACCTTCTAATTTTAGGCATATAATTTAGATAGCAGCTAAGATCATTTGCAGAGAAACTGAAGCCTTCTGATTTGCCCTCCAGACAGATCTACTTTTCATAACTCACTGTGTAGGAGGAGCCTAGTTTCCTTCCTAATTTAAGCATATATTTTGGATTCCTTTAGTGAAATAATATGGCATTCTTTTTCTCTTGGCATCTCATTCTTTAAGCTAGAAAAGGCTACTCACTTTGCTCCTTAGGCACATATCATATTTTACTCAACAGTGCTGTTGCTGGGCCTCAAAAATGGCCTTAAAAAGGCAGTAGAATTGGCTTCAGGTAGACACAAGGAGTGATTAACTTGCATAAAGCATTACTTTTTGAAAGAACAGGTTTGAACAAACAATAACCACCTTATACCCTCAGATCTAATATGGAAGTCTAAGTCATTGGCACCAATGTAAATTATTTTGCTGACACATTGCAGGTACGCAGTTTGCGTTACGCTGCACCTCTCCTATTTATGCCTGGCAGGCATAACCTGCACATACCTTTCTATGCCTTGCAGGTCAGAAGCAGCGGTACCATCACGCTGCAACACCTCCAAAATGTGGTAGCACGAAGGGATCTCACTCTGATGGTGGAGAAGATCGTGTGCCTGCTGTCCAAGAGGTGGACATCCAAGAACCAGAGTGGAGCTGTGAGATCCAGCTTTCTTCTGGCTTGGAGGTGCAACAGGAGGAAAAGATGTGTCAATGAGCTTTTCCTTAGAGTCAAAGGATGGCACTCAGTAAAACTGCTGATCAGCAGCTCCAAGTAGCTGATGTGCAAGGCATATGGACCTGCATGAGAACATGTAGACAAATGTGTTCAAATCAAACAAAACTAGAGCCATAATGTGCTTGTATGACCTTTTTAAGCTTAACAGTAACATTTTTTCACATTCATTTGTACCTACAGCAGTTCTTTATGTCCAGCAGTTCACTATTTATGTCAAAGGGCACTTCATATGAAGCCATTTTTTTCTGAGGAGAATGAATTTGTTACGACAAAACGTGTCTTTCAAGAGGATACATTTAGGCTGTGTGGGAAAAATTGTACAACCAGGACGCAAGCATGTGAAATTTAACTGGAGGTTGAAGTAGTTTGCCTAAACAATCAATTGGTTCTTATTTCATGAAATCTGGAAGAATTCAAGCAAAGAAAGGGAGTAGAATGTAATATTTGTAAAGGACTACTTCTGAACACTCTGATGCTCATATTTTGTCATTTTATAAAACTTAAGGTAAAAAGAGCTATATTTTTTTCTCAAACTAAACCATGAAACTCACACAAACCACACCTCACAGCTTGATGTAATGTTGTTCTGCCTGAACTCATGCCAGTAACTGTTTTACACTAAAGCACACCACAGCTTGCTTTGTTTGTGACGCTGGTTCAAGAGCACTTACTTTAGAGTTTTAAAATACTGGCTGATACTAAATTTAATTACTCCATCATTTGGGGAAAAAAATCAAACAAAAAACACTACCACCACCAAAACTAGAGAAAGAACATATTAAAAACCTCCAAAATAATTGTAAAGAGCTTTTCCCTGATGAAAGCAACATATTTTCAAAATAAGTACTTAAAATGCTGGGACTAGAAACAAATAGTGTCTGCATACATCATCAAAACATACTGAATCCCACTGTACAACGTTCTGTTTTAATATAGTACACTGAATTGCCCATCTGAACCAGTACAGTTTTCATCCTTCCTTTTTATCTGGCCCATATATTTGGTAAGGGCAGCAACTGAGTGAGGAAACAATTTATTTTTGGCATGTGAGAAAAATTGCTTTAAAAAACAGCCTGTCAGTGATTCAGAATCCAAAGTACTTTACTTAGAAATAGACACAAGTAATGAACCATTTCTGATTTCCCTGTCACTTGTTCATGTGAAATCCTTCTCAGAATTATTCTCTAAATTTACACAATGTTATGTTTGTAGTTCTATATTATATATTAATATATAAAACATAATAAGATATTAAGATATCATATGTTCTGTTTTTTCAAATAAGGTGTATGTACAAACATTTTACCCCTATTTGGCATATGTGAAAGAACATTTTAGAAATACATTACACAAAAGTAAATAAAAGATAAAGGTAGATAAAGTGCTCAGCTGCCCAGAGTTGGGCATCTGGGGGAATTCGGCTTTTCAAGTGGTCAAAGACATAAAAAAATCCTTTATCTGCACATTCCAGGTCTTAATCCATAGTCAGACAACTAGATTTATTTCCCTAAGGTGTCCATTCTCATATGATGCAACTTAAACAAGAAAAGACTCTACGAGTTACAGAAATTTTGAGGCTAAGGGGTTTTTTGTTGTGCTTGTAGCACTATTCTGATACCCGAGCCTTCTCTTTGATGAATTATAGTTATGACAATTTAGGATTCTCAGAACACCTGTTAATGTACATCAAAATCCACATTCAGCGAGGAGGATGCAGTTTCATCCATATTGTTTTTGCTAGAAATTTAAATGACCTTGGTTGTAACATTGGCTTTGGAGAACAGAAAATCTGCCAGGTTCTTGTAGTCTGTAGAGAAGATGGAAATTATTTGCTTTTATAGCTGCAGTGAAAAGTTGTTGTAGAATCTATCTGTGCGTTTTCTATCAGTTTTGATTGTTTCTAATGTTAAATAATTGTTTTTTTCTATACGCTCTGACATTTCACATTATTTCTGCTTCTAGTTTCTATTTTTTCCTTCTGCTAGCTTAAGAAACTTCTGGATATTTTTTGTCTTTAATCACCTTCTTCCCTTTAGAATTATTTTAAGCTCAGGGAGGAGGAAAATCTCAAAGAGAAATGCAATTTCACTCTCCAAACTAATTGGTAAATACTATCTATCCAATCTCCAGCTAGACTGGGCGTGGGGTGTCTCACCATTTCTTTCACCTTTAACAGTTTACATTGAAAAAAGGCACACTAGCATTTCTCACTTGGCTGCATAAATCGCAGGCTCTTGCCTATTTCAATTTCCACAGAGATTAGTCTGACTAAACCCTGTCTTCCAGAGAGGAATCGGTCCCCATCTGAGTGCAGCAAGAGATGACAAACCCACCACTACCTTTTGCAGTTGTTGCAGCAGCTATTAAAAATATGTGCATTATTCCAAGTCATCCAGCCTTGACTTTTGTGTTGACCTTCAATAGACCTGTATTTTTTAATTTTTTTTTTTTAATCTCAAGGCTTCTCCTTCACTTATCACTACATATATATGCTTTCCAGGTACTTTGTAGGAGAAAAAAATAAGTTGAAAGGAGGGAAACAGTGGTCAAAAGTGTGTTTTTATTTTTTTACTGCTCCTAGAGTGTATGGAAAAAGTGCAAGTCCTCCTGTTGTCCTTTCCTAGCTATTTTACTAATCCTCAGCTCACCCTCAGGCACAGATCCCCAGAGCCCCCTGTGGTCTGCCAGGAGAAACAGACAAAAAATTGATGCAGATCCATCTTGTGCCTCTTTCTCCTGCTCTCCTCAGTGATATAAATGCAGTCATTTTCATATGGAGAAGCTGCACCAGTTGCCTTCATGGCCATCGTATCTTCATTCTGATGTGGCTTTTTGGAGATAATTAATGTTTGGGCAGGGAAGACATCCATATAGGAGACCACCTCTAAGCTGCAAATGAATACAAATAATCTGTGCCTCATTCATTTCTTCCTGAACAGCCATCTAGCAAATGCCCTCACATATTGCTGTTCGTTTCTTTCAGCAGCTAAAAGAAGCATTATGCCCAATTTTTGACTGCATAAACAGAAAAATAGGGTTACTTTTCACCTTCTAAGTTATAAGCGCACAATATGAATTTGCATCAACATGTTGTAGTGTCCGAAATCTTTTATTTTGGCAGTGTGCCAAGTGAAATTCTTTCCTTCCTTCCTTCCTTCCTTCCTTCCTTCCTTCCTTCCTTCCTTCCTTCCTTCCTTCCTTCCTTCCTTCCTTCCTTCCTTCCTTTCTTCCTTCCTTCCTTCTCCCTTTCTTTTCTTTTTTCTTTCTCTTTTTAAAATTTTCTTTTTCTTTGCCTTTTCCGCTCTTTTTTTGGTGTTCTGTAAATGTGAATATCCTTGCTGTAATGCTGAGCTGTTCTGCAGAAGAAGCCTAGCATGTTTTTGTTCTGCATGTTTATACGTTGAGGCTCTTAAACCATGTTTCGTATTTTTCTGGTTTTGCTGTAATTGCTCTAGAAGTCAACACTACCAACTCGAAATGGATTTCTGACTCTGTTGGTTTCCAGTTGGTGCTCTTTGAAACAGAAAAAAATGTGTATTTCTATACTGCTCCTACAAGAGTATGTATACAAGTGTTACTAATTAATGAGGGGACTGTACACCCCTTAGTGCTAAAACCTGTGCCTTTCATTCCCTCTGTGCTGTTACAAACAAAAAACCTCTTCAATATCTATGTCTACACTGAAAAACACTTAACCTGAGTATTGCTGAAGCTTGGGGGGAAATAAAACTGTTCCTGGACTTTTACATATGAAGAATGATACGCTTTAAAATAATCAAAATGGACTGACTCCAAATATCCAGATGTAAGGTAAAGAGAAAAAAAATACAAAAAAGACTACAGCAAATCCTTTTTCCATCTAGGCTTTACCTCTACCATGCAGATAGGTCTCCTGATGGAGGGCCGAGTATTAGAAAATGAAGTTGGAGATAAACTGTCTCACTATTCAGGAAACTTTCCGTTTCTGCCATTCTTTTCTAAGGGACGTTGTGCTGTGTTGTAAACTGCCCCGAGCCTCCTGCATTGAGCTCAGTTAACTTGCCTAATTCCTAGTCTGTTGAGCAGAGCTGTAAACAAATTCAGAATACAGACCTGAAACTATGCAAGACAAAACAGCATGATGGTATACCAATTAATGCCTGTCTTCATAAGGTGTCCGGCCCTGTGAGTAGAGTATAGGGCTAAACAGGATAATGATGGAGTTATTTTGTGCCTGGTGAATTAGAGTCAACTCATTCTCATCTTGAATAAAACCCAGCACTTTAAAATTGTCATAAATACAGAGAAGAAGGTGTGGAGCCTTTTTTTTTTTTTTTTGAAGATACAACACAAAGAAAGGGAAGAGACAAAGATCCTCTGTTTTAATGATTTGTGTTGCAAAATGAAGCTATCAGGACAAAAATCCATGCAGGTAATCAAAATTAAAGATATATGTGAAAGGCAAAATTCATCTTAAGAGTAGCACTTGAATTGCTGTAAAAATTGATGATGGTAGGGTCTGCAGAATTTGCTCTCATCTATCACTAATCCAAAGCATTGCAAAGAATTGAAAAGCCTGCTTTAAGATGGTAGACAGAGTAACTTATTTAAACTTCTTGCTTTCACTTAAATTACATACCAACATGTAAGCAATGAGACTTTTCTCTGTTTTCCCCTCTAACCACAGCTTATGTGTAAAACCAGGTAGCAGAAATTTTAGCCCACATCTCTATTAAACTGGGTAATGACTATTCACCGTGCAGTTTTTGGCAAGTAGAGACAGGGCAACTGTTCAAGAAAAACAAGAAATTTCCTGCTGTATATGAACTGCTCATAAACACTTGAGCCCTGGCACTTTCTACTCCAACCCTGCAGGTCTCAGATGCCTTGTATTATAGACACTGCTAATTACAAGCAGTGTGGTTAAAGCAAATGCTTAGCCATACAGAACATTAATTGACACTGTTTGTTGGGGAGAATGAAGGGCTGTGTGTGGGGAACTGTTTACCCAGTGAGAAGGCCCAAGTCACTGCACTTTTTGCCATTTTATTCATATTTTCCCAAGGCAGGTCTGGATTTAGACTACGTTCTCTGCCTTAGAAGACCAAGGAGGGAACTGTGATTCCACAGTTCCTTTCTGGCTCCCCTGGTTCAAGGTGGGAGGTAGTCAGCTAAAGACCTGTTACCACCAAGTTTCCACAGCCGTGCTGGCCAGGCCTGAAAGGGTGTGAAGTCAAGGTTCAGTTCACTGCCTATGCTGTAGCTCTGCTACTTTACCTAGCGGTGTCTCATGTATGAACACCTCAGCCCCCGTGCCTCAGTCAGATGTGCTAGGCATCACCGAAAAAAAAAAATGACAACAACAGCAAAACCCGGGACCTCCCATTCTTGTTTGAGGCATTCAGAGGATTTTTCTTCGTTGATTCTCTTGTACATCTCATATTTCTGGTCTTCGTTCAGTAGCACAAAGCCTGTCTTTGGAAGAGGAGATTTATTAGGTTGTTCTGACTGCTTCTTACTGAAGAAGCTGCCCTTTTAATTTTTGACAGTACTCAAAATCCTGTGCAGTCAATCTACCAGCTTTTGGGATGAAATTAAGGATGATAGGATCACCTTGGGTCAATAGCCAGGAGACTAATGAATATGAGTTAACTGAAGAGGAGATATAAGACATGGTGGTCATAATACATCATATATTTACACAGAGGAAAGGTGTTAGATGTGATCCTTAAGAATCCACCTTTTCCAATGTAAAGGTAGTCAAGAGCTACAGAAATTATCACTAGTAACAGAAAACTCTTAGTATACCCTGTTTGTTCAGGATCTCCAACTGGGTGGGAAGAATTTTACCTTTATGGCAAAATTTAAAGGGTAGAGAGACTAAGTCTAGGAAATCAGCATAGAAATGAACATCTCATCTGATCTAAGAAAGAAAAAAGTTAATTTTGCTTCATTTCTCAGGAAGAATTAAAAGGGTAATGACCCAAACAGACAGCTTTACTGTTTTATTTTGGGTTTGTTTGTTTGTTTGTTTGTTTTTCCCCTGATTTGCTATTGTGAAGCAAGTAAAAACAAAGTGTTGCAGAAGAAAGGGACAAATCCCTCAATTTGTGGAGTGTCCTGTTACTTTGCACAGCACAGAAGGGGTTAGGATTGAGCAGATCTCTAACAGGAGTCATGGCCGACTGTGGGATTGTATAGAGGGAGTGGAGCCAGGCTGAAGGAAGCAGAGTTGAGGCAGTTAAAGTTTAGATCTTTCAGACTCCTAAAATGAAAACAGAAAGTACTCTGGGGGTTATATTTTAGCCTCTGTATTTAAGGTAGGTAGGCTTTGCAGATAAACTATGCAGTCTGCAAGGAGGGAACTGTGTGTTGCCTGGTGAACCTGCAGAGATGAAATACCTGAAATGAAAGATTTTCTAAAAACGTCATGAATATCTTAATAACTGGCAGGATCAGCTTTACATAATGACACTATAACCTCATTTGATTAGTTCTGGTGTAAGAATAGGCATTTTACACCTCCCCTCCTCCTGTAAAGAGCAGAGCAGCCTGTCCTGTGTTTTTTTGGCTGAACAGCACCTTCAGGTGCAGATCTCCCTCTGTACAAGAGAGGGCAGCCGAGTCCTGGCAATAGTGTCTCCGGAGCTCTGGACATCTGGAAACCTTATTTGTTACGCTTGACTGTAAAAATTACCGCACAAATTGAAAATTAATCTTTGTTCTTCATTTTATGGGGGATGGGAGATTACTTTGAGACTTCTTATGTTTGAAGGAAAGTTACAAAATAAAATCCTTTGTTTTATTCATGGGAAATTTCTGCTAATGTGATACAAATATGTGGGTTTCTTCAGTGATAAATTACTTTACGACTTGCAGTGTGAAAGCTGAGCTGAATTAGAGCCCTATGTCTGGACTGATCTCATCAATTTTGGTTCCTCAGCAGGAATTTGGCTTTTGATCACACACTTCTTAATAGATCCAAATATCTAGACACCATGGCCACTTGTGTTTAAATCCTTGCTGCTTGGGTTTATTTCATGCATCACTTTTTGGTCTTAAAAGCTAAGAGGTGCAGCTCAGGGTCAGACTGAAGGTCTGCATTGCCTAGTAATCTGTCTCTGAGTGTGGTTAATAGCAAATGCTTAGGGAAGGAATATAACAAATATGGCGAGCACAGAGGGATCGTTGTCTGACATACCATCCCACCTTCCAGAAGTCACTGGTCTAGAGCAACAACTTCTTGAGCCAAAGGCTGTATCTTGACAGCCACTCTTTCTTTCCTCTGAGGACATTCCATGTGGTCAGTATACCTGAGACTGGGAAGGCAATTTAAATATTTTCCTTGTTTGATTTTAAGGACTGTTTTCCTGTCTGAGACAGACTTTCTCCATTCCTGAAGCTTTCTTTCTTTTGTCATTCTTTTTTTTTTTTCTTTTTTTCTTTTTTCCTTTCTTTTTGATTTTCTTGCGTTAGTCTTTTTTGTTACGGTCTTCAGAAATTAAGCCAGCTTAGTCTCAGAATCATGCCTTGTTCTCTGTCATAAGATCAGGTGCCTACTGAGACTGAGATCTTGTCCAAGTTTGAGTTCCATCAAGTTCAGTTCCATCAAGTATCTTTCCTAGACTTGTATATAAAAGAGTTATCTTTTTGTCTGTTCATTTTAAAAAGAACTGCTATGCCCCCCTCAACTCTATTCATTTCATTTTTATTTCAATGTATTTCATAATATTTATTTCTCTATTTCTGTTTCAGGACTACCCCTTTTTTGTTGACGTCCTCTCCAAAAAATCATCTCAAATGAAAATGTCCAATGAAAACCAGACTTGGGTGATATGCTTTGCCGATATATGGCAGGCCAAGTTCACAGAGATGGCACTAATCCTCAAAAAAAAAAAAAAAAAAAAAAGGCCCATGTCTCATCATTGTCTTTAAAGAGCAAAGGAAAATGGCTGTTTCATTGCAGAGGCTAAATTAACAGCAATTAAATAAGAAAAACTGTTTGCAGAAAATCTTCCTCATCTAACTTTCATCAATCAAAATGTCCCCACATCTTTCCTTGCTGGTGATTCTGATGTCATCTTGTGATGCTGGTGATTACTGAATGTCTGGCCTGCCCACACTCTTGCTCCTTGGGCCTTGCAGTTTTCATGGGTTAAGGCTACTCTTACCTTTAACATTCCCCTTATAAGAGACCTTACTGGCCTTGTCTAGGCTACTGTGGGACACAAAAATGAAAGGGAAACTCCTGAGTGCTGGCGAGTTGTACACTAGTTCACCTATGGCTGTTTTCTGTTCAGGTTTTGCCCCTAAGCTTAGAGCTCCTGCTATCCAGCACTGCGTAAGTGTCTATATTCTTCACTGCAGAGCTGCCTCGCTAAAGATACAGGGTTCTGGCATTCCTTGCTAGTACATCAGTGGCATTAATTTCTTTACCAACTAGTACAATAAAGAAGCATGTGCCTTCTGGATTTTGCTTTAAAGCAACTCTCATATGTGATAAGGTGTTGGCAATGTGCGTACTTCTCAGTACACTCATTACAGCATTATGGTGATTTATGGATGATTTATGGATCAGCTAAAGCACAGTCTTGGTGTGAATGCCCTGCCTAGCTGCGGAGGTGATGTGTTCATGGAAAGCAAGGATTTGACTTAAGGACTAAGTTTCAAACCCACAAAGTTCAAATGCGTTCAGAATTTACTCAAACACGTTCTCACATTCCTCTATTTTACAGGCAAGAGTAATGATTCTAAAAGCAACTACCCTGCAGCATCACTGGACTGAAAAATTGAAGGGTTGTTTTCCAAGTAATCTGACTCTGTACAGCTGGATCAATAGTCAATATTGCCAGGGCTTGGCTGCCTTGCTTCTACCTAATTTTTACCATTGCATGTCACAATAAAGCCCAATGTGGAAGGCCCTCCAGGATATGGAGGGGGAAAGAGTACAAGAAATCATACCTGCTCTCAGTGCTGTCTGCTTTTTAATACACAATATGTTTTGAAAATTCAAGCACTCAGGTAGGTTTGTAAATTGGATGGAGATGTCTAAGTCCTGTAAAATTGAGCATTGATCCCTGTTATTTGCAAAGATGCTGGTAAGACATAGATATTTTGCTCAGCAGAATTATCCTAGAACTGTCCAGGCTCATGTAGTTGCCTGTTTGTAAAACGGCATATGAGTACTGCCCAGTCTTTAAAGCTAAATTTCAGCTTCATGCTAACCTAACTTTTCTAGTTGTACATTTTTTGGGCTGATTTTCAATGTGTTTGTGCCAATCTCCCTTCTAGTAGGCTTGAATCAAATTAATGGAGACCTTGGAGCACTGGAAAAAAACAGTTTCAAAAGTTTGTCCCAACAACTTTTAAAAATTATGAAATTGGCCCCTTTCACATCCAGTCCCATGCCTTCAAAGCTTCTTCAATACAAGAGTGGGTTTTTTCATCCTTTTTTTAGCCCTCTGGAAATTCTGCTCCTGGCTAAGACTGATGTGACCAGGAGTTATTCTTTACAGCTACCTCTGACAGATGATGAAGGCACAGTGGGTGACTGTGTCTCCTGCATTAAGCAGCGTCCTGCTTTACAGTTGCCAGAGTGAGGGGAGGAGGACAGACAAGGTTTTATGAAGGTCAGTCCCAGACCTAAGACTAGTCAATGCTACAAGCAACTACTTGTAACTGAGCAAAAGGCTCTACAGCAGCATTGCCCCACTCAGGCTGCATGTTGGAAGGGGAACAATTACCTGTCAGGGACATGGATGTGCCAGGAAAGTGGTTTTTTTTTAGTGGCAGAGGGCTCCCGACCAGCAATATGTGCCTGATTTGTGACCGCAGATGCCACTTGGGTGGTGCAGACAAGCTCCAACTGCTCTCAAGAATTTGTCCAAGTAGCTCTTTAGAAATTCCACCTGGCGAGACTTAAACCCTACCTTTTCAGGACATTGTCACTGACTTCCTCCAACATCTGTAAATAGCTGGTTTGTATATGTTCATGCACCGTGGAGGATAGAGTTTAGGTTTTTTTACTAGGGTTATTCTTTTGACACAGGGCCAGATTGTCAGGGAGTCAGATCTATGCTGGGGGGAGCTCTTTGGTTGACTTAGTGGGTGGCATTCTCGTAGGCGAATAACAATTTCTTTGTTTTGTTCGTTTTATTGTACCTTTATTCTTAAGGAAAGGACCCACTGTGTTTATATATGAGCAGATTGTTCTCCTGTTTTTGAAAGCTATTCTTTTTCATCCTGAACGCTGCTTCTCTCCCCAACCTTTATTAACACACACCCACACACCCTCAAATCAAATTAAAAAAAAGAACCCAGAAATATAAGGACAGGTCGACAACGGCTTCATTCATTTGGGAAAATCCTTACCTAATAGTTAAAATGAAAAGGATAGGTAAAAAAAAAATCATTCCTATTAATCTGTTTTCTGTCAAAGATTCTTTTGGCTACTGCTGCATAAGAAACAGTGAGAACCTGTAATAAGTCATCTCCTTTGCAAGAAGAAGCTATAATTTTGACTTTTCACATGTCAGAATGACTTTTTTCTTCCTTTTGCAACTTCACTTTCAAATTTAGACTCCACTGCACTGAAATTGCAAATTTAGGACAAAAGTAAAATACTATTTAATAATGGCAATAAGAAAATTTACTGTGTAGCAATCAGGGAAGATATACCAAAACATCAGCTGATATTCAGGAAAAAAGTGTATTTATCATGAAATATGATTGTTGAAAGCTATCAATGAGTAGCAGAATATGTGTTTTCTCAGAATAAAACAATAATAAACTGGATTTTAATTGATCTGTTTCTACAAAAAATATAAAATATAGCAGAAAAACAAAAATAAAAATGAAAATTAGCAATTATATCTTGAAAATTTGTTCTCAGACAAAATGGCTGATTTGGTAAAGTTTAATGCAACTGGTAAGAAAATATGGGGAGATACTGAATTTGGACAAAATGAGAAGAGAGTGGATTCTTTAATTTTCTGACAATTTAATTAACAGTTTTCAGTCAGGAATATTTGTTATGTGAGGTTTTAGACTAACCCTACTTGGATTCTCAAGCAATTTACAAGCTCCACAAACCTATTATTTTTCTTTTTTTTATTTCTGAAATAAAAGGAAAACAACGTTAAGTAGTTTAATTACACTTGGATTGAGAAATCAAGTGTATTAAAGACAGAAAATTCTAAAATATTGAATACTCACAGCTAACTTTTCCCTTACTTAGACAAAATTTGTCTTCTTTCTGTTTTCTTTCTATATTCTATATTTTCTCTCTCTATAATCTATATTCTCTATATTCACTCCATTCTGTTTTTCCTTCTCTCTTTCTTCTCACAATTACTAGTCAGTATTCTGATAAACACTTACATATTAATCAGCATTCAGCATTAGAAAAGGTACATATGAGATATAAAAATACATTTTACTTAAGTTCCTTATTCAAGTCTACAGACAACACTACTTTTTTGCACATGAGCTTGTTTTCTATATGCACAAGAGTTTTATTAAGATAGTTACTTCTGTTTTCTTTCCATAAAATAAAGTGTGTTTATAAGGACATGGGATATTAAAATTTGGATTAATAATTCACTCCTTCAGTCACTTATGAAACTCTTTAGGACAAGTCTGCATGCTCTTTCTGGTTAGTGTTGGTTCCTTCAGTTTGTTTGACTCTCACTGGTGAATTTGGGCTCTGTGGGATGGAACACATTTCTTGTTACTCAAAAGAAATACACCAGTGTATTTTTTTTTCCTGCCAACATAGTAATGGAAAATAAATGGGTCACCTACTACGAACTTGATATATTATAACTCTCTCTTGACATTACCATGCCTTAGTTTTAAGAAGCGACTTCACTTTTTTCTTTTTAATCAATATCTATAAAATGTCAGTTTCAAGTTGATGCTTATCCTGTGCAGTCATTGCTGTTTTCTTCGATACATCTATACTACTTGCATATCAGACAGATTTTAATTTGGCACGATGCTTAAGTTATAAAGCTTCGATTCCACAAATGAACTGAAGCCTATGCTTAATGTGAAGCTATTCAAGTCCAAACATGTGCTTGAGCACTTTGATGAGTGGGGGAAGGCTAAAGCAACTTCTTCTAATGAGCACATACCTCAACATTTAAAAAAATAGCCACCATGTAAAAGTACCTTTTAATGTCTGTTGAAAACTGCAGCTGAAGAAGTTCTCAAAAAGTTGATAGGAATGATGAGAGCAGAAGGAACAGTCCTGTGATCGTACACCTACTGTATCTAAGGCAAAAGCTTGTCCTTACTGTGGCTTCGCTGTGGGTTCCCAATATGTGTGTCTGACTTAATGTGGTTAGGGAAAAACAACAGTTTTAAAGTTGCAGTGACTTTTCCACCATTGTTCTATGCCCAGGAAAACACCAGGCCATCTTTTAAAAGGATGTCCTGGGTACTTGGTGCCCAGCTTGGAGCAGAAGGAGCAGAGGTTGGCTGTGTTGGTACTCAAGTCTGGGTAGACTCTGGGCAGAGTAAGCAGGTGCTAAACCTGGTGATCCCCTTTGAATGACTGTATGCAGTCTCTCAAAAGACAGCGTGCTGGCTGGAGGTGGTGTTAGACTAAAAAGCCAACTACTTGGTGTCTTCTCCTCCAGGGATAAGCTGCCTTTCAGATGATAGAGTCCTGGTTTGCACAAGCCCTGCAAAGCAAATACTTTGATCTTTTCCCTATAGTGCTGATGCTAAATTTTTAAAAAAGGTTCTAACTCTGTTTTCAAAGACATGGCTTGGGCTCCAGCTGCACAACACAAAGCAGTTCAGAGTAAGCATTGCCTCTGCATCGCAATTGGGTTTTCTTTGTAAGACATTGGCAAAGGCTTCCCAGAAGCTGTTGATCCCAGCAGCTCATGTGAATCCTGCATGTACCTGTTCTCCTCATTCATTTGCAGTACAGAGACTGTATTATACCCAGGTCTTCTAAAGTTTTTCTCTTCTTTACGCAGCAGAATCCATCCACCTTTTCCCAGTCTGCTTTCATCCATGCAGGATTTGACAAAGGAATGAAGAGGTCGATGATCTTCTTTCCTATGTTGGCTTTCTTTGGAGTGATCTACAAAGAGTTTCTATTCCTTATATACATCCCTGGCTCCTCAGTTCACTAGAGAAAAGCTACCACACAGAAATGTCTCTGTCCCCTTATGCCTATCTTGCCATTCAGTTTTGAGCCAGTCAGCTGATATTTTTCTCCTCTTTTTCCCTCTTTGAGGTTCAAATGAGCAATCAGTAAAAAAAAAAAAAAAATCTGTACTTATATTAACTCAGGTAAATGAGGCTCATCAGAACACTGCAGCATGTGATTTTTTTTATGTCTATGAATGCTGAAGCAAGTGATGCCTCTAGACAACTCCTTCAAACACAGGTCCCAGTGATGTGACTACAACCAGTCCCTGAAACCCACTTTAGTTCTGGCTTTGTATAAGACCAAGATACTATCACACATTTGCAATACTACCTGTCTTGTCTAGCAGGTATTAATTAAATAGCAAAACATAGTGCAAGGACAAAATTTTACCTTTGACCTCTTACATTGAATGCCATCTGACATAAATTACTGCCTGTCATGTTGTGCTGTGATACATCAAAGTAATCTCACACTTTTACTGGAGAACTACCATTACAGCAGAGCTATGATGCACAGAATAAATCAACATTTTTCCTGTCTTGTAAATCGCTAGATTTACATTTCTCAGGTGAATGGTAGTGTGGTGACACCAGTGGCAACCAAGAGGTAAGACCTCCTGTTGCCTTTGCATGGGTCTTCAAAGAGGTCCAGGAATATTATTCCTATAAGAAAGGAACAGAGATCATGTTTTTTCTGCCTTATAGGCTATTTAGAAAGAGATCTTTATGATCTTGGAGAGCTTCTTTATGATCTACAGAGAGAAGATGCCACAGAAGTAAAACCTTTCTCACATACTGTGCAAGACAGTATTTCAATGGTGTCACACATCTTTTTTTTGAAATAAAACTGGAGAACAATTTCATAGTCATTCATTTTAAAACTGGCAGGAAACCCTGAGAAATATCTGCTTTGGTACCAGTATAGTAAATCACAGAACGTAATCCAGGCAGGTTTGATCCACATCTAATAAATTGTGGCTGAACTGAAGAATTTTGCATGCTGAAAAACTCAGAATTGCATTGATGCTTCTAAAAAAGGATATCACAAGTTAGACAAACATAAATCTTTTAGGAAAGAGCAAAACATTAAATCAAGATCAACCTTCAAATGAGGAAAGATTATTTTCTTCAACTCTGCCCTGGAAAAATATAGCCTCTGGCGAATGAGTTAAAATGTCTCCTTCAGAGTACAGTACAATCGATGTGAACTACTTCTGTTTCAAAGACATTGGCTAAAGACTCTTTCAGCTTCACCCAATATCCTCACAGAGCTATGTCCAAGTCACTTCCACAGCCACTCACAGCCCAGGGTATGCAGAGATGGTGTGAAAGACAGGTACATATGGCTGCATGAAAGTACTCTTTATTCCTCTGTTTAAGCTTCAAGTTGGCCACATACAAGCAACCTGTGACCTGGGAACCATATAACCACTTTAATATTAGCAACTTTCTGGGCCCATGCCAATATGACCTACAGAGATGCTGGGTTTAGTAGCTCGGACACAGCACTGTGCTAATCCGTCCCTATTTGAAAGGCTGGATGAGATGATCCTTGAGGACCTTTCCAACCTGGTATTCTCTGATTCTATGATTCTGTTCCTTAGTGCTGATACCTAGTACCTATTTACCTAATATAAGGTATAAGTAAGGCACCTGGCTTCATCTGCCTATGTCTGTGTAGTCTTTTGCTAATAGAGACCTGCTGACAGTGGACCTGATTCAAACGCTTGTGAAGCTCTCCCCATACGTTTTTTCATTGAGACCAGTGAGAGTGGTGCACACCTCTTAGTGGGACAGAAAATCAGTTGCTGCTGACCTTGACACTGACAGTAAAATATTGGCTTTGAGCTCCACACCCTGAATTAACCAGAGCTCTAGTTATAGGTGAAAGTGCCTCCCCAGGCAGTTTGCTGGAGGATGGGGTGAGGGTAGGATTATTCTATGAAAATGAGATCTCACAGGAGTTCAGCTCCTGGTCTTGAGCAAGCACAAAACAGACTGAGATTTTTAAGAAGTTTACATCCTTGCAAAATGTATCTGGATTTTTACAGGACCATCAAACGTCCTGGATGCTGAGGCTCTTCTGAAGTTCCATTTCCAAAGCACAAGTATCTTAGAAATCCTCAGCAAAGCTATTGTAGAGTTTATTTATGTTTTAGCAGGAACGTAACATTGTGCTTTTCTCTAAATGATTTGGAAATGATTGAACCATTTTAATGAAACTTTCCAAAATAAGTCAGCCTGAGACAGATACCTTGTCTGGGAAAATTCAGCCCAAACAGTTAAAGCTTGGCAAAATTTTAAAAACAACTTAAAACAGCATCTTATAATGGTAGGCATTGGGCAGCTCAGCTGTAGTTGTCGCTACCAGCTTTGCCCAGACTCCCTAAACTGTCAGAAGGTGTTTGTGTTTCAGAACATTATTTCTACAGTCTATTTGAAATGGCAGATGTTTGTTTTTTAGCTGCTAGTATTACATTTTGCTTGAGATAAGTGAAGTGTTGAAATTCCAGTTCAGAATGTGCTTGGCTTGTAGCAATTTCAATTTATGTCATAACTATGACAAAGCAAGGAGGTACACATTTTTTAAAAGATATTTTCTCATTAGGGTTAGGGACTTCTATGCAGGCCAAACTGAGGTCTGTGGTGCCCACTGACCACATGAAAGGTGGTTTGGGTGGTTTGCAGAGCGCTGGCTCTGATGCTTGCTGAGTGAGGCCTCAGGCAGGTGCACCGAATTTGAGCACTCGCCCTTTGGAAATGTTTGGCCCAAGTATTCAGATTTTGAGTGGGTGGACTGTCTGGCGAGCCAGAAAGCCACATCAAATTGTGATGAGGCATAGGGATGTTATTCTGTGCTAGTGGGTGAGGTATTGCTCACACCCTCTCTGCACCCATCACACAAATCCTGTTGGTCATACAGCCGCTCTTGCTTTTTCTATTCCCTCCTTGCAGCCTCCTCATCTCTACGAGGGTAGCAAGGGGAGCTTTCTCACTCAATGACTTGTGTGCAGTTCCAGGAGGCACTTTGAGTGGCTTCTGTGCAGTTCTGAATAGGCACAGAGGACCTTTTGTTTCTCCACAGGGAAGCAAGGGTGAATTGATTCGCAACTGAATAACAGACAGACCTAAAGGTAAACCTGTCAGTTCCTGGATAGAAGACAGAAAGAAAGCACTTTTCTCATAATCCTCAACAATGGAGAACCTACATTTCAGTTTGTTAAATCAATAGATGTGTCTATTTTAGATGCATATACATAATATAGATACATAATTTGAATGTAGATGTACAAAAATAGTTAATTTCTTTGAAGGATTTCAAGACTTCAAAATGTTGTTTAATTCTGACTCAAAGCAGTATGTTGTCAAGAAAGAAGATTCAGATTGTTGCTTCAGGTTATGAGAAACACAGAATTATGAAAAAAAACCCCATTCGATTTCCATGTTGATTTTTTAAATTTTATTTTATAAAATGAAACTGAACAGAAAATTTAAAAATCAATGCAAAAAGTTGCACAGGATGTTCCATCTCATAGAAACCTTAGACTTTTTCTTTCTCACAGAATTCCAGAATCCTGAAAAGTTACCAAAAACTTGGCAAAATTATCATCCTTAATGATGCGTTTAAATTTTGCTAGACATAATCTGACAGAAAAACTTAGTTCTGAGTTTCTACACATGCAACTAATTGCAAATACATTGCATTAATACTACTGTCTGAGTGCTTGTATAAAAGAAAAGTGAGCACAGTGTGAGGAGTGTTTCTTGCGTGTCTCTGAATGCCCAGAGTAGAGACCAGTTTCAACACAGCTGAATGCGGTGACAAAGCAGTGGTTTGCACCGCACACAGGTTTGCTGCGCTGCACACAGAGCTGGGCATGTCCTCTTCCAACACAGATACACCTATGGCTGTGGGACTGAAGTGTGTTGGCTGAAAATATCAAGAAGCTGCAATGTCTCCTTAGCTTATTAATCACCTGGGTTCATTACTAAGCTTGTGAGTGTTCCCTGTATAAGAGTTCTTTGTAAATCTTGACCAGCTTATTTCATGCCCTAGCAACTTTCTTGGTACATATGCTCTTCAGAAGGTGATAGAATAATTAGATGAACTTTCCAAACAGTTCTTAACGTTGCTCTGGAGGCTTGGCTAATAATAATTCCTTCTTATATTTGTGCTCTATGTTCATGTGAAAAGGAATTTCAGTCCTTTTGCTAAATGTCAAACGCTGTTGATAACAGAAATAATATCTCATGACTTAGGATACAAGGCAGGTCCTGGTATGCCTGAAGCAATGCCTACTTATTTGAACATCTCTTTTAAAAGTAGTGTCTACATAAATTTTTCCACCTTCCCAATTGTTTTTTTGTTTGTTTTCAGGGGATTATGATACTGTGTTCATGTTTCAAATGCTTATAAAGCTATGGTAAATAATTTTGGTAAAACTTTCTGTTAAATGACAGTTTTATTCTGTTAAATGACAGTTTTATTCTGTTTACCAAATCTTTAATTGTTTGGTCTGAAATACTGGGTGCCTATATCAAGCTAAATTTCCTGGTGAAGTCTGAGCAAAGATGACTTGGCATGGGGAGAATAAGTTGTATTCTCTGAATTAAAATATTCTGTTAGTTGTACTGTCACAGCTATAATGGTCTAAAGCAGTTTGAGGGTAACGAGTGCCTGGTAGATAAAAGCAGGGCCCTGTGTATCTACATTGCTATGAATGCTCCAATAAAGCCATTTGGAATTTGGACACTGTAGCAGAAAATTCTTAGTATTGTGTCTACCCTAATCATGTATTTATATGCGACTGGACTGAACACATTGTACACCATAAAACAACTAAATTTGTTCTTTCCAAGAAAGAAATAGGAGGAAGTTTCCTGGGAAAATAAGGAAGCAAGATTTTCCCTTCTCTTAATTTAGCTTGGTCATCCCCTTATCCAAATGTTCTCTCAGTATTAGTGAGGTCCCAGTGCAGTACTGAGGATGCTGTGCTGCTTGAAATGCTGGCAACAGACGTTGAACTGTGTCGGGTTGGTTACTGAAGATCGCACCAGTCTACTTGGAGGAGCGATGGTGTTAACTTGGGCATCAATTGGTACTGCCTTTAACACCTCTTTCATCTTTTCCCCTCACAAATGTTTCCTTTGGCAGCATTACTTACAAAAGCAAGTGTCAAAAGAAAAAGAGTCAGTCAAACTGTGCAAACAATGCTCACACAGCTACATGCTCTCTAGGCCCTCCCCCTGCAGCAGGGTGTCTCTTTTATCTCTTCGTCCTTCACTGCCCTCTCATTCAGCCCTGCCTGGTACCACTCACAGGGTGGGACTTGTACTCCTTGTCACAGACCTGGGGCTATGGAGGACAGGTCACAGTGCTCCTTCCTCCCATGCCATGGGGAAGCCTGGTCCTCCTCCACCCTGGCGGGGCCTGGGGGCCTTTCTGCCATGCAGCTGCTGCGGGGTCTCACCCTGCATGGGATCCCGCTGTGACACCAGCGCCAAATCCAGCCTGGGCATCCACAAACCTTGTTAAACTTGGCACGGAGACCACTGACCATCTCTTTCTATTTTGAAAACCAGTAGAAACAGCAATATCTGAGGAGGGTGCAACAGGTGTTCCCGAAGCTCAGAAGTATTTCCATTTAATTACACAGCCAGGCACTGTGGGGCTCATAAAGTTTCGGTGTTTGTGCCTTTGCTCTTACACTCGCTTAGAAATGCTGCAGCTGCAGAAAGCTTTAAGAAAATCTTTTCACCTTATAAAAACTGGAAATATCAAACTCTGGCTGGGTAGCTAAAAGGTGAGGTTCTGGTGTAAGAGTTAGTTTAACTGATATATTTAAAAGTGAAAGTAATAAACAACATGGAACCTCATTTTTGTATATCCTGTCAGGTTTTCAGGCATATTGAAATGAGAGCTGAATGAATACTGCGAAAGGACATTTATACATTCATGCAAAGCCTTCAGTTGGCTGTGGTAAGATTTTATGGGCTTTGCTAAAACATACAAATAAAAAAGTTAGTTGACAGGGAAATAGCAACATTTAAATATTCTGAGGGTTTCTGCAGAGCATACCTGAAGGCGTATTCACTTGTGTTTACACCAGTTGCCAGCTGTAGTATTTATACTTACTGTAGGAAAGGCAGGTCATTCTGTGAACTACTGATTTATATGTTGTACTCGTCAGGGGTATATTCTGATCTCATGTGATCAAAGAATCTACAGTTGAAACCATGACTCAAACAAGAGTCATTTGCGGAAAGCCAAATGCCAGCTCTCTGTAAAACTGTCACTGAGCAGCCTCAGCCCGTTCATGGAACAGCTCAAGGAGAGAGCTCTGAACTCAAGAACAGACAGCTAATGTCTCTAAGTTACAGAAAAACAAAAGTATGGATGCCGGTGCTCATATAAATGAAAAATAGAGGGTTAGCCTCCTAATAAATGCATTATTTTTGGATCTCCTTATATGTACCTATGTAGTCACAAGTAATGAGATTTTATGTAACTAATGATTATCGGGATTTTTTGGTCAGAATTGCATAAGACAGTCATTTATCCCTAAAAATGTTTAAGAAATTTCTTCTCTATCACATAATTTTGTCCTTAGAATTTTTTTTCCTACTCACCTGGTTAGCTTTAGGTTATCTAACTCCCTGCAGTCACTTATGAGGTGGTGAAGTTCTTCCTAGAAGTTAATTTTCAGCACTTCACTGGATGCTTTTCAGCACAAGTAAGAAAGAACATAAGTCACTAAAAAGTCATCACAGAAGAGACACTAAAAATATTGGATCTCACGTGGCTCTGAGGCGTGTGAGTGCTAGTTTATGATTTTTAATTGAGACCACAGCTTAAACTCTACTACATTTACCTTCAAAATATACTTTAAGAAGTATTTCAGGAAAGAACCTAAAGATACGATGCTTCTTGGTAAATAGTGGTTTGATTACACTAGTAAGATAAGTACTCCGGGAAGTATTAGGAATGCTTTAAAATAAATGTATCTGTAGTGTCATCCTTTCAGAATTATGTTGCATTTCTTGTAGCATTATTTTTCAAAACAAGTTTCTAATGTTTTGCTTTTTTTTAATTCAGTACAGACATACACAATACTGGTACTAGTGATTTTAGCAATCTTTTATGCGTTTTCATGGATATTGACTTTCGATGAAAGAATTCTGTCTCTTTGGGTGTTGTACAAGTTGTATTTAAATACAACTATAATCTATTTAAATACAACTGTAATATATTTAAATATGTTCCTGAATAACACTAACTGGATTTCTCTGTGTATCCATGCACACTTAAAATATGTCTATATGCATATTTTTTGCAAAGAGTATGAATGAAATTTGGGTACAAAATGTACCTGCGTTCAGTAAAATTCAAGCTGTGTCTTCATCTTAGAAAAGGCCACAGAGCTTCATAGATATTGACTTACAAATGTATTATTTAAACAGAATGGCAAGAACCCGAGTGGAAATTTACACTATGAGATGCTCGTTCAGCTGAGTTGAGAATGAAATAGTGGTCAATTTTATAGATTTTGGCTGCATTTTTGCCAGCAAGAACAATATGTTTAGATTGAAAAATTACTAAAAATACAATTTTTAGAAATACAAGCACATTAATCCGGATTTTCCAGGCTTGTTTTTCTTACTATTTTTCTCATACTAATAACAGATCTGGAAGATCTATTTTAGGTTAAAGACATAGCAAATCTGAAATAGCAACAAGAGGATACTGTATGCGTTTGCACATTTGCATGTGTCTGTGTTTTGAAAAGAGGTTCTTGAGTGCCAAAATCTTGCTAATAAAAGATATCTGTTTTTCCCATAATCGTCTTTCTCCTCTTCAATATGCCATGTCAGCTGGCTCTCATGGGATAGTAGCTCTCTACAGATTACACACAAAGTGCAGTTTTGCCTTTTTTTTCTAAGCAAAGATCCTCACTTTGATTACCTAGCCCAGACCTGTGTGCTTATCCAGCGAAAATAACATCTCCTGGGACCATCAACTGTATTTCTTCTTCAGATTAGCTGGATCAGCCATAGGGAGAGTAAAAGGAATAATCTGGTATCTAGCATTTTTATTCTTGTCTTTCTGGTCTTTCTGATTGGCGGGGAAAAAATGGATGGCACTAGTTTCAGCAGCAGCTCTTTGTTACTTGGCTTCATTTTTATTTTATCTGGCATGAAGCAATGAAGCCTGTGTGAGTTATTACTGTCTCATGTCTCAGTAAACAATTAATTTTTTTTTCCCATCCCAAACTGCCAGAGTCCGGCTTTCATCCAACCTTTACAAAAAGACTACTGTGTCAGGGTATGTTTTTCATTCTTTTTTCTGATCATGAAGGCAGTACTGCAGAACTTTCATATTTTAAGATCTTTCCTTCTGAGGGAAAGAAAAAAATCTTCTAAAGTTGCATCATCCTGTAGGTAGGGATGACTTTTTTTTAATAGGGGTCAGTGTACTACGTAGTTATTTCCTAGCTAAATGTTGCCATATAAGTGTTAGTTTCCCATCCTGCATATTCTTCCTTGGTTGGTTGATAAACAGGTAGATTCATGCAAGTAATTACCTCTTGGAATCTTTATATTAACTTTCAGGTTTTGATATCTAATTAACTCATTAAATGCTCTCGAAGTTGCTATTTTTAAAAATCTGAGCTTTTACTATACTGGCCTGTAGCTTTATAAAACTATCTGTAAATCATTTACCCTCAAATTTCTTTTGTCAATGTAGGAAAATGTTTGGCTTTACTTTGAAAATCTCAACTGATACCTACAGTTTAAGTGCCTATAAGATGCTGATGCTGTGGAGTTAACATGAGACATTACTCTATTAAAATAATGTAGTTCCAGACCTCATTCAGAGTGGGGTTTTAAAATGCAAGGTTCATGGTATAAATCTTCTTCAAAAAGAAGAAAAATGTATATTTTACATGGACTTTACCAGAACTCTAGTATTCAGGTCCTGAATGATGTAGGTTATCCACTTAGCCTGTGAACATGTCTTCTATTTTGTATTCCCTTTATTTTCATGTCTTTATTATGCCTATGAAAACCAACATTGTGGTATTCACTGCTTAGGCTCACTTTCTAGCTGATATTTCTCAGAATGGTATAAGAACACTGTGGCAATATTTTGGGAAAAGAGATGGAAAGAGAAAAGCATAGAATATGTGACATTGCTTTGAAGTATAACAAAAACCTCTCCTAACCTGCTAAAATTCAGGTCATTTATGATAACCAGGTAGCAGGACTTGGCCCTGTGCTTAAAGTTGTGACATCAGCAATAGTCATCCACTCCTACCTAATTCTGGAGCTGGATCATACATGTCTGTACCTTCATCAGTAAATTTTCATAGCTGCTTGGAGCATCTGGATATGCTTAGGCTGTCACATCTTTAACCATGTTAAACAACTAGATTTCCGTGAAAGCTCCACACACTAAGAATTTACTTCCCTATCCATGGGCAAGATCTGAAGGTATTTTTAATATAAAGACTGTTTCAGTAGCACAGTCTAAATATGAGAGTAAGAAGAGAAAAAAACTGTAAATCATGTTCAGGTGGAGTAGGAAAATCTTTGAGAGAGGCCTCCCGAAAACTAGTATCAATTTTCTCTGCTCCTACACCCTTAACGACACCCAGGAATCACATTTCATCTTCCATTCCTCTCTAGAGCCCCTCAAACAATTGCTGTGACCCCTTCTTTGCCATTCTACATAGAGCATGTTGGAACCGTGACGAATTTTCCCTTTCACTTCTGAGAAGTTTTAAACTTCTGACTTGCACTGGGACACAAAAAGGACTGAAAGAACCCAGAATTTCATATCTTACGAAATTTGCCCAGGTGATGGGAGGTGAAGATGCAAAGATTTCAGGCAGGCTGTAATGAGCAGGTTCCATTAAGCACCAACCTGATCATGAGCAGCGGGTTAGACCAGGTGACCTCTGGAGGTCCCTTCCAACCCGAACTATTCTCTGATTCTGCAAGCCTTTGGGGCTCCAGCTCCAGAAGAAGACTAAGGATTATGAAACCCAACTGGAAAAGAAGTCCTTCCCGTAACCAGCAAAGGCCTGCGTCTTCGAGAAAGCAATGCGTGTGCAATGCAACATTTTTTTCCTTACTGTGTCTACCATTTGCTTAAGGAACTTACTGTTCTGAGTGCTGGGGTTTACAGCTCTCATTCCTAACAGACGAACCTGCCAAGCACAATTTAGAGTTCTTAGCTACAAGTTTCAGTAGGTGGTGGAACAACTGTACATCACTAACCCTTCTGTTTGGTTATATTGGTGCTCCAAATGAGGGAGTGGTGGAGCTTGTCAAAGCACATTAAATCATACAAGTCCTAATCCTTCCAGCATTTTTTTCTTGGGCATGTAATTCTTGTTTTCCAGAAATGCAAGTATTACACAAATACTAGCGCTGACTTAGTCATTGACACATTGCTGGGTTCCATGTCTCTGAAGTATAGCTAATGATTAATAAAATAAATCAAGAGAGGAAAGGTAAAGAATTGCCTCAGATTAGGAACTGAACAAAATGCATAAAACAAAAAGTATTATTAAACAGTCAATTTCTGCTGCTGCTTAAAGATAACAATAGGATGTCTCAGCAATGCAGAATATGTCTGCTGACTGTTAAATAAAATTGTTAGAATTGTTTCAAATAAATGAGTGAGGTAAAAATATTTACCAATTTGTGTTAAACAGGTCACAATGTGAGAAACTCCATGAAGAAGCAATCACGTTTAAAATAACACAGATGGGTATGTTTATAGAAACAGAATCATCAAAGATGACGGTGTTTTTTCTGCTTTCCTGGTTGAAAATATGCTGAATATATCACTTAGGATATAAACGGATCTTTGACGTAACAAAAATTTCTAACAGATCCATTGTTTCGTGGCTGGCCTCCACATGTCTGCAGTTTGCAAGTCACCATATTTGATCATCACCTCAAGGTCAATATGAAAATCTTGCGTTGTTTTCATCTGCAGAGTTTTAAGGACTTCCTGGCACACCACAAATGTGGCATAGATGTCATTCATGAAGATGATACTGTTACCTGCCTAGAGGTACAGCAGCTGCTGGAACAGCATAGTTTCTTTGTTTTTCAGCTGATGCTAAGAAAAGGTCAAGCAAGAGGCTGTAGAATGAAATGTCAACTTGCAGCATGGGATAGTGCCCAGGGTGATTCCTTTCATTCAGTTTGGAATCCAACAACTTGTAACTTGCTGATATTTTGTCCCTCGCTACTAGCTCTTTGTTATGATTGCTGATTAATGATTTTCCTGAGCAAAGTAGCTGTGTTAATCTGCAAACCAAAGAGGAATAAACACAGAAAAATTACTTAAATACGATCTAAACAAACAGATAAGTTGGCATTGTCTGTGCTTTATCTATCTCGTTGACAGATTTTGATGTCAAAAACAGGCAGCTTGAGAAGGACTTCTCAGAGTAAATATTCTGAGGTACTTCTGTAATTACCTAGCAAGGTAGGGAGAAGTATAATCCACCTTGGCAGTATTTCTAACATAGTAGTAATATAATTAAAGTACTTACCGTATCAGCTAGTAAATTAGGAACAGATTTTTGTTTTCTGTCATCCTCTAGTGCTGGCAGTTGGATTTCCACAGTAAAATGTCAGCTATCACGGCTCCTCAGCAGCAGAAGCAAAATTATTTTTTTCCAATAGGTAAGAGAGGGCCTGTGGTAAAAGAAACGATCAAGATAGGACAGATAGGTAGGTGAAAAATCAGTCTTGCTGCTTACAGCAGTTGGAGATGTTGATGAGCACTGGTGACTACTGCTACCAGAGGAGACCTGTCCCAGTTCCTAGCAGTGGCAGCTGCTCCGTCATGCTTTGTTTGCTCCGTTTGCTCTCATAGCAGTAGCAGCATCTGGACTAGATTTTTGGAGTTCAGGCTCAACAAAGTAAGCAACTTGTTATCCCTGGCAATGTACTGTCATAGTTCTGGGTGTGTTTTGAGCTGACTTTCACGACCAGAGCAATCAAACATTATGTTGTTAGCACATGCACGCAAACTGGTATCTCAGGAATATAGGTAGTGTTTCAGACTCCCCATTGACAAAATCTCCCATCTCAAAATGTGTACCTTTTCTATATTCTTTTTTGCTCCCTCTCACAGCAACATCAGCATGGTAGTAGTGAAAATCCCTGTAAAGGTATTGTGGAAACTTCATTGTAGGAGGCAAATCTATAACAGGACCCAATCAGCTTGAAGCTGAACTTAAACAAATTTGGAAATAAGATGCAGCTTTTTAAGTGAGGGTAATTGACCATTGGAACAGATTTCCAAGGGATGTTGTAAAATCGTCACTTGATATCTTTAAATCAAGACCGGCTATCTTTTAAAAATAAACACTCCATTTTCAACACCAAGGTACTGAGTTCTGTTATGTTGTAGGGAAAAATAATTACCTTCGATGTGGAACTGACTAGCAAAAATTGTCTTACTGTTGCCATACAGTAGTTCAGACTAGCGATATCTTGTGAGCGACATGATTACAGCAGTAATCAGGACTGTAATTAATATTGTCTAGAAAATGCGTGTAGCCAGCCTACTATGCAATGGAAGGCAGAAGTGTCCACACAGATCTACAGTCAGTCCTTTGCACCTTTAGGCAACCTTGCATGATGGCCTATGTAGTAAACCTGGAGTACTTGTCGAGATGCTGCTGCAGACACAGTCCTCCAGTGCATTGCAGGCAGCAGGAAAAATCTCCTTCATTTCCTTCTGTGCTTATCACACAAGTGACTTCCCATTCTGAAGTGAAATCTCCTAGCAGGCAAGATGTATTTTATAAAAGCCATCTCCAGGCAGCAAATTAAATTTATTTATGATGTTTATTCTGCTGTTACTATTATTAAGCTGTTCAGTGGTCAGAATATACTATCCACACAAAATTTTTGGCTGTTGCCTTTTTTTTTTTTTTTCTGGGAAAAGATGGAATGATGTTACCGTCTGTTTGCTAGACCAGAATTTTCTTTTTTCCCCCGCTTATGACTACTATTATATCTGCTACTCTTCTGCACCACTGATGGCTGCTATCATCATGCAAACTGGTCTTAGTTCAGCTGTTCAGGCTTTATTTTCTCATAGTTTTATAACAGTAATTTCAGGGCTGGGGACAGACAAAGTACTGAGGTTGGAGATCAGGCATTTATGGATTAGTTATACATCTTCACTTAACACACACCAAACAGCAGATTCTGGTTATTTTCTTTACTGGTCTGTACTTCAGACAACGATCTCAGATAATTAATCTATACGAGAGGTGAGAGTGGCAATTTAAGAAAACAGTTTTTAGGCCTAGCAGCCTTGAAAACAGAGCGTCTTAGCCTGGTGTGAAGTTGTGAATTCATCACAATGTTTCAGTTTACTGTTATTTGATTTTATCCATTAAGCCAAGTGATTTAAAACTTTTATTTCTAGTGCCTAGGTACATGTTTTCAGGTTACAATGGGAAAGAAACCTTCTGACACTACAGGCAATTACTCCAAAAAATCATTGCTGGACCCACTCAGCCTCTTTCAAAGACACCCCAAACTTTCAGTGCAATTTATGTCACTGGAACCATTTTTCATTTTTGCCAAAGATAATTGACGTTAACTGGAAACCTTCAAGTTCAGCTCACTGATTAACAGTTTTTATTACTAGCAAGTGCTTTTTCTTAAAGGAGAAGGAACCTCAAATATTTCATAATTCTATCTTTTCTAATGCCCAGCTTTTCATCTGAGAATGAGCTGGAATGCATTTGAGTTTTGCTAGGAATACAGATAAAGTATTTTCAAACATCTGATTTAAATTCATCAAATGAAGTTGCTCTTTAAAAGAAAAACATTTTACTTTACATTTCAGATTTTACAAATAAACAACAACAAAAATCCCCATAAAAATGTGGGACAAATAGGTAGGTAGGAAAAGATTTATGCATATGACTCCATTTAGTAGTAGAAAGAGGGCTGATGCTTAACTGTGAATTTCTGTGAGGCATTTGTTATTCTTGCAATTAAACACTTACAATAAGCACTGTGTATGTCTCCACTGGCTCTTAATTTAATCCTTACCATTTGATGACATGTCAGACCTCATCAGTTTTACACCTTTTTTCCCCCCAGAATGAGTTTTCATTTACCAATTTCAATTCAATTACTCTTGCTCTCGCTTTTCATTGTAAATGTGATCCCACAACACTGCTGTTAACAACTGCTAGCAAGACCTCATAAATATATTTTATAATTGATGGATGTTACGTAACAAATTAATGTCTTAAAAATAATGCTGAAAGGCATTAAAGCACCAGTCCTGCGAGATGAAGAAGTGAAAGCTTCCCTCTCCACATCTGGAAATAAATTCAGTTTGACAGTGTTTTTGCTTGTTATTAAAACTTCTCTGTTTGCCTGTTGTGTTTGATACATTATTAGAGATGACAGCTGGCATTTGACTGAAACTTATGTCAATTACATATTCTGAAATCATGGAGAATTCAGAATTGTGCTGATGCAGACTGAAAGCCTAAAAAAAGAAGAGAAAATACAAAATTTAGAAATTGTATGTAATATTACAAATTTGTACACTGAAACTCTGTCAAGGTCAAAATGGATGATGATGAGCACATGTGCTAATATTCAGAAAGTTCAGGTGGATGAGGAATACAGCTTCCTCAAGAATGATCATGTTTTGGTTGCCCACTCAGTTGCTAGGTATGCCACTGGAAGATGACTTCTGCCTGATTTGTCAGCATGTGTTTTCAGGTCTGACCAAGTAGATTTGCAGAAACCAGTCAACAGGCTCTGGAAGAAGATTAACATGAATACATAAGATAGAATGAAAGAGGTCACTTTTGTATATAGTGTTCAATGGATTAACTGTATACTTTTGGAAAATCCTCAGCTGCATGTTTTATTTGTCTGCAGTAAAGTTGCAAATTTAAGTCCTGACAAGAGTGAGGCTGGGCATGCAGCCATAGAACCATAGAATAATTTGGGGTAGAAGGGATCTCTGGGGGCCATCTAGTCCATCCTCCCCCTCAACACAGGGCTAACTTCAAAGTTAGACCAGCTTGCTCAGGACCTTTTGAACATGTCTAAGAATAGAGATTCCACAATCTGTTACTGTGCTTTATCACTTGCATTGTAAGAATTTTTTGTCCTTATGCCTAGTGAGAGTTTTCCTTCCCACCATTTGTGACAATAGCCTTTTATTCTGTTGAGATGTACTAATGGAAACAGTCTGGCTCCATTTTCTTTGTAAGACCTCTTTAGGTAGTTAAAAACTTGCAACTACATCCCATGACAACCTTGTCTTCTCCAGAATAAACCATATTTATTCCTTCAGCAGCTTTTTCTAACACATATGGTATTCACCAACCCCCTCACCTTTATAGTAAATCTACTCTAGACTCTCCAGTTCGTTGGCCTTGCTCTTGCAGAAGGCCCGAAAACTGAGCACAACATCCCAGTTGTGACCCACCACTGTCAGATAGAGTGACAGCTTCACAAAACTTGCAGATTATCCTCTTTTCTAATGTTGTTCAGTGTGCAGGAAGCCTTCATTGCCACAAGACTGCACTGCTGACTCATGTTCAAACTGACATTCTCCAGGATCCCCTGTCTGTTTCTGTAAATCTGATCTGATTTTGATCTAGTAGGCCCCAGCTTATAATGGTGCATGTGGTTATTCCATGCCAAATATAGGATTGGACATTTCCCTTTGTTGAACTTCTTGAGGTTCCTCTGTACGACTGTCCTGGTCATTGATGGAGATGAACAGAACATGAAGACAAATAGTGCCATATCAGTCCCTGAAAGGAGACATTCACAACCAGACACGAGCTGGACTTGTAACCACTGAGCGTTGCTCTCTTTGCCCATATGTCTTGCCAGTTTTTAAGCCACATTATAGTTCACCCGTAAAATCCACCTCTCCTCAGTTCAGCTACAAGGACACTGTCGGAAACAGTGTTGAAGGTTTTGCTGATGTCGAGGTGACATTCACTGCTTTCTCCTCATCCACAAAGCCAGGCATTTCATCATAGAAAATAGCCAAGTTGGTCAGGTGTAATTTTCATTGATAAATCCTTCCCGCGTATTCCTAGTCACCTTATCTTTCATATGCCTAGAAATGACTTCCAGAAGGAAGTACTCTACAATCTTCTCAGACACTGGGTTTAGGATGAACATCATCCTCCTCACTGTTTTTTAAGGTGGGCATGACATTTGGCATTTTCCAGTAAGAAGGAACCTACAGGAATAGCTACAAACTTATCAAATGCCTTTCTACGACTTAGGCCAGTTCCTTTGACGTCCTTGAACACCTCCTGATAAGTCTGATGGACTTGTATATGTCCAGCTTCCTTAAGTAGTCCCTACCTTTATTTTCCTCTCCTTTGGGTTGTATCTGTCTCCCTTAACCTCTTCTCTGATGCATAGAGACCAGGGAGGTCTATCAGCAGTGAAGACTAAAACAAGGAAGATATTAGTACCTAAGCCTTTTCTATGTCCTTCAGCACAAGATCACCTGTTCCATTAAGAAGTGGAGTCACATTTTTTTGATCTTGCTTTGGTACCAATATATCTGCAGAAGCTCTTCTTGTTCCTGCTTCACATCTCTCACCAGTTTTAACCCCAGCCAAGCTTTAGCCTTCCTGATTCCATACCTGCTTGCCTTGGTGATGCTTCTGTATTCCTCCTCGGTTACCTGTTCCTGCCTCCATCTCCTGTACATTTCCTTTTAGCAGTTCAACTCAGTAAGACTGCTCAACCAGCCCTTCTCCTGCTGGGCATGCTCATATTCTTGCCTACTCAGGTCAGGGTGGATGATTCTTATCCTTTGAGGATGATGTCCTTGAAGACTGGTCGGCTCTCCATGGCTCCTGTGTCTCCTACAGGATCCTACCTACCACTTCCCTGAACAACCAGAAATCTACTCTCCTGAGGTCCATGGCTCTTTTCCGCTGATTGTCTCGCTCAGTTCCCTCTGGATCTTAAACTCTACCATCTGCTTGTCAGTGCTGCAGCTATCACATCTCCAACCAGTCCTACCTTAATCATGAGTATAGCAGGTCCACAAAACACCTTCCCTAGTCCAGCACCTGATTTAAAAATTTATCTCTGGCCATCTCCAGAAATCTCCTAGATTGATTGCAGGTGCTGGGAGCCAGGATCTGTGACCATGAGACTTGTCCACCTCCTTTTCTGGGCCCCTGACCTACAGCCTCACAACCTGTTCTTAACCACAGGGCAAAGCTCTAAGCATTGAAGCCGCTGCTCTCCCTAGACAGCAAATGTCCCTTTTTGTTACCTATGCCTGTCTTTCCTAAACAGCCTGTGGTTCCCAGCCTTCTGTAGGGCTGAGAGACAGCATTCTTAATCATATTTTTAATGCACAATTTCTCTATTTTGTTACCAAAAAAATCTCATTCTGAACCATCAGCAAATTCTTGACTAAAATAAACTCAGAGCACAATCGTCATTTTTATCCCTACTTATCTGTTATGCACATCATTTAGACAGTAGGATGTAAGCACAGAGGCTCATGTCTTGCCTGTCAGGCACATTGCATTGCACATTGTGCAACAAATTCACCTCTGATAAATCTTCATTGTAGTCAGCAACTGCATCACTCAAGGCTTCTGTGACAACCCTCAGTTGTAGTCAATCCACAGAATTGCTCTAGGTATTCCATCTTCGCAGAAGGTTTGCCTGTGTGTGTTTCCTTGATTTATTTTTACCCTGAACAGAAAATCTCCAATACATCATTTACCATGAAACTCGCTGTTACAAGAGATGAGATTATGAAGAATAATGACTAACAGAAGCAAGTTGTTTAAAAATCATTAATGCACCTCAATTAAAATGGTTATTAATCTTCCCTTGTGAAAAGTGATCTATACTTCAGGTTCACAATTTTTTTTCCTTTCAGTTTTCCTTCTTTCCTTTCCTTTCTGTATTCATTGTCAGCATCAAAATTGATACTTGAAGATTTGTCCAGTGGTGTTGATTCAGGTTTTAGCTGTCAAGTAAATTTAAGGGATTACGTGTAGATAACAGGAGCAATACTGTTTCCAAAGGTCTAATAAATCAGAGCAGCTGTCCTCTACTGGGGACTCCATTGTGATCCTACCTACAGACTGCAAGACCCAACATACCTGCACCCAAGGAAAGGGGTAAGTTTAAGTCCTTGGGCTGCCTTAATGATACCAAATGGACCATTCGCTACTGAATGAGCATCCTGTGATTGTTCTGGATGAATAATTCCTATTAGAATAAGCCAGGGTATTTTACGGAAAAGAAAGTTTCCTGCCTGTCATATAAATAAATACAGCCATAGTATAACTTTCCCAACCCCTGACATAAACTACTGCTAGATTTACTGCTAATGTCGAAACAAATATTTTTATTCTCTTCCACCCAAGTAAACCTTATGGATTAGTCAAAAGCTCAGTTAAACAATGAGATGTTTAACATTCTTTTTGGCATAATTTTTTATTTTTTCTTGCTCTCAACTCCAATTCACCCTAAACATGAATGAATGACCTTTAACTTTTTAAAGAACTATTCCCATGATTTTGGAATCATTACAAAATATTAGTTCATTGAGGAGGAATTTCATCATTATATCTCAATAGCTGAAATTTTGTTAGAACTGGGAAAAAACCCAAACTGTGCTTTTCAGCCTCACTATCCTACAGATTTGCAAAGCACTTGAATTTTTCCAGCCAGTATTTAATTCTGAAAATAAACATTTATATGGGCACGTGAAAGTGGAATTTAAGGTAATGATTTTTAAAACTGAGTTTCTCTGAAACCACTCAGATTCTTTAAGATATTTGCTGAGTCCATGTCATATTATTAGAATCAAAGATAACAACATATACTGAAAGATCAAAGTAACCTGAGAAAAAGCTCCTACTATCTTGGACAATCATCAAGGAAAAAAGTCTGTCCTTTTCTTGAAATAATATTGTGGCAGATTTTGGCAGCTTCCAGAACGTTAACTATTGTAAAACAATAAAGACTTTCCTAATAATGTCTACTATCCAATATCTGAATGAAGGCTTTGACAGGTTTTATAGATGAATGTGTCACATGAATCTGTGCATCTGTGGCCCTAACCATAGCTAATACATTTGCGTATCTTCACAGGAGTTTGGAGTATTGTGGGAATATTTTATACAGGAAGTTGGAGTATTACAATTTCTGTTAAAAGTGGCTTGGGAATATTTTTTTAAGAGACGTTGTGGAGAGGTGCATCTAAAAACACATCTGTTATAGCATCCCACAAGGTCTATGAATCTGTACCATAGTAAAGCATATCAAGTTATCTCCTTTCGATAGACAATCAGTATACCTGAGAGCCAGCCTTTTCTGACAGGGCCATTTCATCTGATAGAGTATCAAATGGCTTGTTGATTATTCTGACTTCAAAGGCCAACGGTGCTGATATCTTCAAGGTGGTCTGTAATGCCTGAGTGATGAGGCCACCTGTCAATGTGACTGCAAAATTAAAGAGAATCTGTTGGGAAATGGAGGGTAAACTTCCTCTCCCTCAGATTAGCTTGATTAGCCTTGGACAATTTAACTTCTACAAATCAGTTTTGTAGCTATGGGAAAATTATTTATCAGTGACTACTTTTTTTTTTTTTTTTTTTTTTTTTGTGAGGGGAAGCTGTTTATTATGAGCAGTTCTGTAAAATGTGCTCACCTACTTCAGAACCAGGTTTCCACTCCCTGAGTTACAAAATAAACAGAATTCCTCTTCACTTCCATCAATACTTGAAATGATTAATTTGTTTTGAATAGTAAAAATACCTATTCCTCTACCACCTTATTCTCTTTGCTTGTTTTGATAAAAATGTTCTGTTGAAGATAGTGCAACGTCAGGAAATAAGTCAGACAAAAAGGTTTTGTTCACTGAATAATAAGCTTGTGACCTGCAAGAATTTATTAGCTAAGAATAACTACATTATTTTAATCTTTCTGATGGAAAGATGAACAATATTTTGAGTTTGAAGAGGAGGATAAAGGTGGGACATTGAAATAGGGAGAAGGAGCCATTAAGGACTTCTAAGGTACCTACGAAGGTGAGGATTATCTGTTGCAATATAGGGCATTTTTCTGACTTTCTTTGCCTGTTATCATCAGTAAAGCAGGAAACCACGAGGGGAATCTCAGTGTTAGCGGATTAATACAACTTTCTGATTTTCAGGCTTTCTCCTAACCTGCTCACTGCTGCTCCCCCCCCAAGCAGCCAGTGGCCATCCCTGTCATGACCAGGAGGAGTGCACCCACTCCATGGCTGAAATGGAAGCATCTCCATCACCTGACGGGTACATCTCTGGAGTGCAGCTAAACTTCAGATCACCCACTGAGGCTGCCTAAATATTGTTTTAATGTCAGTCATGTGCTAGAAAAAGGGACTATCATGTTCAGCCTTCCAGTGTTCCCTCTGCAGTCCACCGTTTTGGGAAGTTCAGACAGATCTGTTGTTAAGTCACAGCAAGGGAAACGCTGTGCAGCCACTCAGTAAAATCTTTACCCGTGTAAATATTTAGCTCCATATATAGGAGCTGATTTTAACAAGTCATCCATCAGAAGCAGAGGCCTCATCTGACAGTGAGATGCTTTACATCTCTGAATCATAATCCCTTGCAGGGCATAAATAATCATAAGGGAGGCGGAACAGAGAAGGGCAATGTTGGCATGCAAATAAGTGCACAAATCGGTCTTAATATATTTTGGCTGGAAAGGTGTAGAATTATTTTAAAATGTTGCCTGCTTAGTTTCTGACAGGGATTAGGTGGTGTGATTGCCTCCAGCAGCAGCAACACATCCCTGTCCTATCTGTTCAGCCCGCCCTGGGGACAGAACATATACCCAGGTGGGGGGGTCTCACTATGCAGTGATCTCACTTCTGCACTGGCAGAGTCAGCCAGATGCATCAGGCTTGCTGCTTGTGTGCAGATCAAGTGTATCCTGGCAGCTGTCAGTGACCTTTTGAGCTTAGATCCTTCCTTAAGATGACACCAAGGCCACTCAGTACATGTGGATTTTTATGACCCAAGAGGCTACTTCCAGCCCTGCGTTCCAGTAACTGCCGTGAGATCTGCAAAACTAAAAACCTTCAGGTTCAGAAGTGTTTTTTCTGTAAATCTTCATGACTGAGCAGGAATTTATCAACCCAGATAAAGTCCTGCTAGTAACTTAATTGTATAGTGGCTGTTTCTTTAAAAAATCACTTTTTACAATGTTATGTACTGGGACCTGCACCACATTTGAAATTTCTTGTTAGAAGAACTGACATTTTAACTGATACAGTCTGGACCATGTACATATACTGCTCACCACTCCTTAGCAGGGTCCTTTGATTGAGCTGACAGCAAACTTTCTGTACTATTCATTTATTTACGCACTCAATTTTAGACCATATTAAGCAGTGGATATGAAGAGGAGCAGGACAGCATTATCAATATGCATGTGTGGCTTGAAGAGAGAGACTCGTGCTTCTTCATTTAGCCCTAATAGGGAAATCAAGTCTAAACTGGGGCTGCCACAACCTGCTGTTAGAACAAGTGGTTCTCTTGAGCCAGGGCTAATGAGGCTTATTTTCCTTTAGATTTTGATTGACTTGGTGTCTAAGAAATCTGATAGATATGTTTACGAGATCTCTGTCATACATATACACTCCTGTGACTGGTAAGCTATGCTGCAAACTGTCCCTCACTTGGGGCGCCTCTCAGGCCTTCCTCCTCTACATGCATATAATATTTGCAGGAACTTAATTATCAGAAGATGACTGTTCATCTGCCAGTCTTGACTGAAACCAGGCAGCAGGTGCAGAAGCTGCTCTGCAAAGGAGAGGGAGACAGAAATACAGATTTAAACGTACATTCACCCAGAGGCACAGTAATTGCATAAGACTGACTTCAGTGGGAAATCAGCCTAAAATGACTAAGACTTTTCTTTTTCAGCACTAAAAAACAAAGCTAGAGAGAGAAGGATGAAACAAAACCAGAAATAATTTGGCATAGCTGATGACATACAAAGTCAGGAGCAAAAAGAAGAGACACACTCTTTCCTTTTGACTTTTGATATTTGTTTTCTTATGAGCAGGGCACCAATGCCTACAATAGTTGGCATATGCTAATAACTGTCTTGTTATGGCACAGTGTGCCCTGCTCTGCTCTTCTTGAAAACTTAACCCCTCCTCCCAATAATCCTGCTACTTTCCGTGTCAGTCAGAAAACAGTGACAGAATTTCAGTATCATTTGGTCACGCGCGGATGGTTTTGGTTCTTCTGCAAAGTTCATTGATTAGTTCAATTAACTGTCTCTCTGGAAATCAAACTGTAAATAAGGTTTTTATAATGTGGCACCTAGCAGGCAAAACAAGGGTAAGTTTCCCACCTGTAAGAGACAGGGCTTCTACTGCTCTGGCACAAAAGTAAGTACCTGAAAGTCCAGAGGTGTGAAAATGTATGGACAATAAGGTATGGGGTACTGATAATCCAGTAACAGCACCAAGAGAGCTGATTTTCTTCTTCCAGCAGTGGGCAGAGGAAGTCACAGGGTTTCTGCTTAGTAATGGAGAGCAGGATTCCCAGAGGAGGTGACCTTCCCGCATGAATTAAAGCTACTGGAAATAACTCCCTGCAGACCACCTCAAACTAGACACAGCTGGTCCTGCAGCACTTTGTGTTTTTCATATTGAACATACTTGATATAATTTTAGGGTTATGTTTGCACTTCTAGCATGGGATATCAACTTCTTTTGTCTTTTTTTTATTAGTCTTGGAATATTATTTTTATTAGTGATCTTTTTCCCTTCAGAAAGGCACCAGAAAAATGTGAAGGGCTTACAGATAGCGTTTTGATTTTTCCTGTCTGCTGTCCCTCTCTTACAGAAATGGCTGCAGATGTTCGGTGTCCAAATAGCACCTGGATTAACTGAATAAAAGCAGGAAATAGTTTTAATCTGTGTTGAATGACCTATAGCATGAAAGGATGCATTTCCCAGGCCATGAGAAATTTAATTGTTAGTGTGTAAATGTTTGCATTACTTTCTGCAGCTCTGTTGTCTTCAAAAATGTCATCTCATGCTGAAAACTGCCTTTAAATGCCACTTTTCCTGCATGGAGAAGAAAGACTGTCTTTTCTTGTCCCTCCTAGTTTTGTCCTAGTGATTCCAGAAGCAGAAAATTTCTATGTTCTTCATGTATGTCTATTTTTCTTTCTGATTTTACTAAGCAACTTTAAAAAATAACATTATAAAATAAGGAGCTGATTTCCTCATTTGCATGAATAGCATATTAATCTCACTATTCTATATCTGCTGCCCTTCAGTTATTTTTCATTCTTTAAATTTTAGAAGCACTATATTGGTTTCTAGCTATTGTTATTTTTAATTCTAATGCCCTTCCTTTTACTCTCCAAACAAAATAGTCGTCACATATTTAATTTTTTCTCATATTGAGGTCTCTCTGGTTCCCATGACTTTAATTATTTTTGTTATTGTTTCTTTGGATATAATATGCATATTAGGCTTAAACTCTGAAGAATCAGTCATTGCCTCACTAACCTTTACTGAGTTTCCATCCTTCTGTTGAAATTTCATCACACTTTGTTAACTCAAATCTGGATGCAAAAACTTCAGAGGAAGATTCTCCAAGCAGAGCTTCTCTTTTTATCATATTAACCTTTTGTTTTTACTGTAGTTGAGCAACATACTCCATCCTCATGTACGTGCTTTTCCAACCCACTCCGTTCCCCTCTTTATCTCTGCATTCCACTCTTTATTCAGAAGTGTACAGACAGCACTACTATTTTTAGCTCTTCAATATATCATTTAACATTTGCTCACATTGAAACTCATCAACTATTTCTTCAGCCATTCCCCTAATGAGTTTAAATATCACAGAGAACAATCTAGACCACTTAAAGTATTAATGTTACTTAAGATTTTGCTTTCATCAGCAAAGTTTGTCAGTGCATAGAAAAAGCATTAGGATCAGCTGCTGACACTTCTTCCCTGACTTAATCCAGAAGTGATGGGCTCAGAAATGTATTGACTAATAGTTAGTAAGAGATGTCTGATGCAAATTAAAGAACGAACAATTAGCTCTATCATGAAAAACAAATGCATCTGAAATTTATTATAACCACAGAAGAAAGCCAAAGATACTTTCAGTTCTGTTGAGCTTTATAATTGTATCCAGCAAAGTGTCCCAGCAGGTTATTGAGACACAAGGAGAAGTAACTCTGGTTTGTTGGCTGGCCAAGAGGATTAAAACTATTCAGCTGTATATAAAGCAGGAGAATTAAGAAGTAAATGTTCTATAGAGAAAATTTCAAGTAAAGGATGGTGTGCACATGAAGTAACCTTTTTTTCTCTGTCCCAGAACTGTATCTTTACATAGGGCTGACTAAGAAGACTCTTTCATTTGTTTGGTGTAATGCAGCTTCTTGCAGAGAGTGCGCGCACACACACAGCTCTCTCCAGACAGCATTGCATACGTGCATCTTTCTTTCAGTCTCTTAAAAACAGATGCAGAATGTCACATAGGTGATGCAATGCTGAATGCATTGTGCTTGCTCCAGGACACCTGCTTCCAGATGTGTTCCAGCTGTCTATGCTAGGTGCTTGATTTCCAAGGACACACAGACACCTGAGGACAGGTATGAAGATAATTATCCTGCTGAGTAGGAACCAGGTTAGAGAAAGCATTGAGGAGCATCTTAAATCTTACTCTCTTCCAACATAATTGGCCATCTACTTGGGATTCTGACACAAAATCTTTTCCCAAAGGTGATACTTCACTTATTTTTAAAGTCAAACAAAACAACATAATATTTATTTTGATAAGTGAGCAGATGGAAGAAGAGAGAGGAACACAGTTCACAATTAATATTCTAGCTACTGAAGCCATCCTGTGTGGTGTGAGTGACCCGAATGCTCAGATTCACCCTCTTCAGCTCTCTCTCACCTCCCCGAAGAGTTCCCTGGACCTGGAGGGTATTCCTGGGCTCATCTCTCCTGCTTTCTCTGTCCACCACATGGGAAATACTTTTCTGATGTGGCCAGAACAAACGTGTAAGAGAGAGTGCATAATCACCTAAGGGGAGTGGAAATCATCTGGATGTCAGACCTTTTCTAAAGTCTATTTTTTTCCAATGATTTAACATAAAATGCAGAAATAATCCCCAAGTAGTTGTAGGAGAAAGTGGACCCAGAACCAGGGCTTCTCTCCTAGTCCCACACTGAGTACCCTAACCACTAGACTGTGAGGTTGTGCAGATCTCTTTGCCTCTAAGAAGGCAGATCTCTTTGCCTCTAGACACTTGTGATGGAAGAGGAACAGCATTTGTGCCCAATTTCCTACAATATATGCAAAGACCTCACGTTTAGGGTTTCTTCTGTGGAAGTTTGGATTTTTGCATCATTGAAGATAGCAGAGGTTGGGTAACTGCTCTGACATTTATGTATTTAAGCAAGAAAAAAGGACAACTGCTTCCTTCTCAGGTAACTTCTGTTAAAGAAAAAAAAATTAAATATGTTTAGAAAATTCTTAGTGGCTTGACTTCTCAAAGGGAGTTAAGCAGTTAAGCCCCTTGTTTATAAATGTCTATTAAATGTTAGTAAGTAATTGGAGTGGTGATAACTGAGCAAGTTTTGAGCATCAGAGTGAGAACACGGAGAACTTGAGGTGCCTGCAGAGCTGTAAGGTCAGCAGTGAAGGGTCTTTATGGTAGAGCCACAGCTGAGCAGTAATTTTCAAGACTAGAGTTTTGTTCTCATGTAACTACATGTTGCTCAAATCCTTCTTTAGGTACCTACATGTTTTTCCGAATCAGCCCTTAATAAAAACAAAAGTGGCTGAAACTGAAAGATGTCTACTATTTGCATGTAAAATATTTTTTTTTCTTTTGGCAAATGCCATTAAATCAGTTGCCACATAATTGTTCACTGTGTTCACCAGTTTGAGATAGGGTGGAATGATCTTTTATTCCCTAAGACCTTTGTGATTTCTAACGGAGCCATATTTTTCCTTCACCCTCCCAGGCAGATTTACCTTCAACACAGTTTATAAGATGACTCAATGTACTTCTTCTCATTGACAACTCTATATTCATAAATGCAAATCTGTTTTCTAAAAACTGAGTCAAATTACCCAGACTTCTCATGCAATTCACACAGAGCTGGATTCAGTGCTGAGTATTGCATACTGATAAGTAGAATCTTAATGGCTATTTATTTATGAACAAGGCACATATTGATTCAAAAAGCAGCTTGAATTTTGAAGGCTGCATGTATGAAACAAATACAGTATGCCATGATGCAGAAATGCAGGGCAATTAATGATGTGACCTAAGAGAGTAAAATCTACCTTGAAATAGCCAAACACATAAGCGCTACTAAATCAAGGACTTTATTTTCCTGCCTTTGTCTTTCCAATGTTTAGTTTCACAGTAAATGAAAGGGGCTATTTGAAGTAAGGGAGAGGAGAAGACAGGTCGGTGACCTCTAGATAGACCGTGGAGATCAAAGGCAGTCTCCATATGTGTTAGATATTATCTTTTTAGGGCAAGTAGGCACGATGTTTTGTGATGCAGCAGTGTGGAAACACACAAATAACCTGCTTAGTGACCACTGAGAGAAGAATGATTGACATCGTGCTGGAGAAACAGTAGTAAAACCATGAAAAAGAGATTTAGTTTTAGTTTACACAAGGGTCCTTCAAAGCTCTGTAGTGCTCTAATACTGATGAAATAGAAAATTTCTGAGCTTACATAAATACTCTAACTTACATGTAAAAAAAAAAAGCTGCTACAACTGACGTTTGAAAGTCAATGTTCTCTATAGATCTGTTAAAGGTACTTATGAAACTGCCGTTTCACAAGACATATACCTTTTTGTCAGTTACTTCTTTTATTTTAAATGCACATACGATTTGAACTGTCTTGATTCCTTGAGTGCAGTTTACTCGTTGCATTACAGAAGGAACATTTTCAGTAGAAAATTATAGAACTACTGGGCAAAATGTGATTTTGTTTTCAGAACAGTGGATCCATACAGCAAAGACCCTGCTCAATTGCTGTCAACACAGAAAAGCATTTTAGCAGGAGCGACATGTTAGGGACGTGTGTCCCTCTGCATAGAGAGGTGAGTGTGGTGAGGGCTTTACCTGGATCAGGCTCTAGTTCAAGGAAATGGCCAACACATGTAACCTGTCTCCGTTAACTTTTCCTCTCTGTGTAGGGATACATAGTAGTATTATTCCCTTGGAAAGACCATGAAAATTCCTTTGTGTAAACTTCCAAGTCTGGATTGAAAAGAGTGAAGTAAAAGTGAAAAGGATTACTGCTCAGGATATTCTATTAGACTAAAAACATTGACAGTTGCACAGGAGGCCATGCTGAAAAACTAAACGAAACAAAACCAAACCAAAGCCAAAAAACCCCACAACTCTTTGGTTTTGTTCTGTTGCAAAGTATGTTGATAGGACAATGTTGTCAAATAGCTGAATATCATCAAAATCAGCTTAAGAAGCCTTAATGCTTCTTTGTCTACATAATGTCAGTCACCAGTCTGCTCTTTTGAAGTTCCCAGTTCAAGAGCAAATGTAACCAAAGGTGAATATGGTTACAGCCTCAAAGTTGAACTTGACCTTTAAGTAACTCTTTCACTTTCCCCACTTTCCTTTCCAATTTATCATTCACTTGGCAAAGCTGGAAAACATATTTTTTCCTTTTATTATTGCATCTTTTTCTGTTAACATGCTTTTTGCTGTGCTGTTCTTAACTTCCATTTTTATCTTCATGTTATTTTTCTTAAAAATATATGTATTTTTAACCCAGAACATCAGATGTATTTAGTTGATTATCCAGTTTATTATATTCTTGGGTATATTCAGGCTCCCCAAACATCTGCAAATTCCTTTGTTGTAATCACAGAGTATTCTGAGGTCTTTTTTACAACGTATTACAATAGCTGGAAAATGTATTTCTTTTTAGTATTTCTGAAAATGAATGTGGAGTTCCTCTTAACTTAGGATGAGATGGAAAATACAGACCAGTGAAACCATGACTTATGTGGAATGCAACACACATTCTTTAGTAAACCCAAATATAACTGAGAGCAATTCATAATCTTTTTACACTGAGGCATGTCCCATGCTTTGTTGCTTTTGTTGACCTGTGTTTTAAGATATTGCTGCATCCCTCTTTGCAGTGTTCAGCCATGCCTACAGAATATGCTTGGCTATACATCAACTCTGCTTTCTGTACCTGTTATACACTTTAACTGAGGTCAGAACCATCTGCAAGCAAAAACCACACACCAGTACAGACCTGCCTAACCCACAGACAGGTTGCGTGTTCCCTTCTTAAAGGCTGTGGATGGAAAATAATGGAGTGAGCCATGCAGAAACTCAGCCCGTAGTCAGATGCTCACTTGCAAAAGAGCAGTAGCATTTTAAGAGGTTACTGCCTCTCATCAGTTCATTATAATCCTTCACCTGAGACGAATTACATGTCCCTGTGACAGCTCTTCATCTATGTCAGCACAGAGTAGAAAAGATTAGATTAATTCATTGCTGAAAGAGCTTTGAGCTGACTGATGTTATTCGCAATGAAACAGAGCCAGGCTGTAATTTGTCTTTGCTAGAAGAGTGTTAAATAACAAATGAAGGATGCAGAAGTCTTGATCTGACACACCTTTAGTACTGAAATTTTGACTTCCCAAATCTTGGTTCCATGGGAGGTGACGGTGGCTATTGTGAAAAATGACAGGGCTCAAATTATTCCTTGAGGGACCGAAGGTGTCAGTTGAGAGAGTTTCAGATAAAAATAAAAATGGACACTGGCAAGTCAGGCCTTAGTACTAGTCCAAAGTTTAAATAGCAATGAAGATACAACCACAGTTGCATCCTCTGTCTTGAAAATACCGGACAGAAAGACTTACAGGGAGAATGGCCATGTACTCCAGCACCAAGCATTATAACTAATACATGGGAAATCATCATTCTGCCAGATGTTTGGTAGATATACAGATATTTCTAGCTTACATTGTTCAATAGCATTGCCACCAGTTGATTAATGAGATTCATCAATGAATTCCCAAGGGAGGCAGCTAAATCAACTCTTGGCAACCACAAGGATGATTGTCACAATATAGAAACGTTGTAACTGAAAAACTGGAGTAAGCTATGTTCCTCTTGGTGGGAAAATAACTTTTTAGGTATAATATAGCCACTACAGTACTGAGGTTTGTTCTGTGCAATATATTTTTGAAGTCTGGGTGGAACATAGAAATGTTTTAATTAGATACTACAAAAGGATTATATTACCTTCTGTGAAAATATTTACAATATATCCATTCAAACACTTCATAAACAGCAATAAATAGCTCACAGAACAGCAATGTGTGAACAAACACATCAGCTGGTCTTTAGACTCATGAAGGAATAGACTCCTCAGGGTTAGTTATACAGGAGACTACAATAAATTAAAAACAGTCCCTAGGTACTGAAAAGTTTCTTTTTTTCAGCAGAAGCACCTGCTGGTTTTCTAACCAGGAGCATGATGCTTCAAATTCATTAGTAGAGTCAGTCTTGCACTTAACAATAAAATTGATATATAGCCTACTAGCAAGGCAGTCAATAACTAATTTGCAGAGAACATTCTCTTGGCATATGCAGAAATAATCCATCCTTTTTCCATCACGTTACAATTTTACAGAATGACAGCCATGCTCCAAACCTTCGTTAAGACACCTTCATTTAAACACCTTCAGGTATCCTTTTTTGCTGCATACTCAGCATAATCAGGACAAACTCTGTTCTGGTGATATAAATCCTGAGTAACTGCACTGAAATCAGTGGATTGTTTCAGATTTATGATTAGATAAGTGTGAATATTTTCTTTATAAGGTCTCTAATAACTCTAGGCAAGATGTCTTGGACAATTGGTCTTATTAGTAAAAGATGTTTGGACTGAGGCAAACAGAGGAATAGGTACCAAACTTCCCACCTTATTTTAAAGCACCCAGCTAAATGTTACCAAAGACTTTGGCAGAAATGAGGAATAGGGAAAATACCAAGCAATGCAAGTAAGCAGTTTAAGAACAAGACGGAGGTATGAATGAGTCTTATGTTTCACAATTTGACATAAATCTTTAATTAAAATGTGAAGAAAAATATCTGGGAGGAGACATGAAAGAAATGGTGAGAATGTATCTCAAATTTCCACATCACTACTTGAAAGACTGCTCGATGCAATCATCCCTCTGACGATATTATTAATATTTTGGTCCTTCCTTCAGCACTTTTGTACTTGTTGTTAGTTTAGGGAGCTCATGGAGGGCAATTATGACAGAGGACGTGTCACAACCTGTCTCTAAGCCAAACTGCTCTGCATAGTTGTGGCCTTAGCCCTCTGCTGCCACAGGGAAAAACCTTCTGACCCAGGTTTGGTGGCCCCCTAACCCCTGCGGACAGGAGGGAGTGTAAAGCTGGTTGCACCCAGCACAGGTGGTAGCCAGCACATTTGCAATGAGTGTGCAAGCTGAGGCATTCAGAGCTGACACCATTCCCCTGTTCCCATCCTGCAATTCATAGCGCCACTAGTAAGGGTGATTCACCCTTGTTCTGTAGGCCACTAGAGATTAAAAAAGCCAAATTATAAATCCTGCTATATACACAAAACAGTGTGAACAAAGTACTCAAAAGATGACAGCACATTCCTGCAAATAATCCTGATGGCTGTAATACACTTCCCCTCCTCCACCCCACTTTGCTTCCCTCATATCTCTACTTTTTAATCCTCTGCTTACCCTAGAAAACCTGTCTTGTTCCCTTTGCGGGTGAGTTGCATCAACATTTGGGGTTTGTGGGTTTTTTTGGTTTTGTTGTTTTTGGTTTTTGTTTCTTCGTTCAGGTTTTTGTTTTGTTTGGGGTTTTGCTTTGTTTGTTTGGGTATTGTGTTTTGATTTTGGTTTGTGTCTTGGGATTGTTTGGTTTGGTTTTAATATAAATGCGTCTGCTTTGAGAGGAAATTAATCTCTCCAGAGAAATGGTTATTTTTCACAACAGGTTTGATAGTCCTCTCTCTGCATCTAAGGTATCCCAGTAGTTTACAAACAAGATAAACGTGCCCAAGGCATCAGTATATGGAGAGTTAGAAATCTGCTCTGGCTACAATAAACCCATACTTGTAAATAGCTTCCCCCTCTGAGTCTTCTTTCACAGATGCTCTCCTAGGAAAACACTGCAGTTTGGCAAACCTGCATTCTTCGACAAACCCTTAATTAACAGAGAGTTAGACATGTCCTTTCCCAAAGCCTGGAATGCAGGATGATTGGCCTGCCGCACAAAATCACCACATAACTTAATGAGCCATTGGCACTTTAATTTTATAACACACTTCCCCAATTAAGCTCTCTAGACCCCAGACTTACACAGCTGTCCACAGCTGTTGGAAAGTGATTTATCACTGTCAGCCTTCACAGCCAAAACATTCAAAGGCGCAAGTTTTCAATATCACTCAGCAGATAAACATTTGTCTCTTTTCATCCATTTTAATGCTATTTCAATAAACCTAGAAGTTATGTGCATTGATTTATATAGCTTTTCGTACCTATTCTACAATATGCAGATTCATGTTGATTCTGCATTCTCTTCAAGTGTGCCCAATGGACTGGTCTGGGAATATAGAAAGATATATACCTTATGGTAGTTTTTTGTTCCTCTGAAAAACACAAATATGAGCTGAAATCCTCCAAACTTCCCACATGGTTGGTCGTACTAAGGAACGCACTCCTAAACATGTGTTATGAGCAAACATTTAGACTCAAAGTGTATGCAAATGAAGTTATGCTTTAGAGCCTACTCGGCTGACCTTTCCTTTTTAATGGAATCTTCCAGCTGTGTGATACTGTCTTACAAAATGGGCTATAGAGCCTGGTGAAGAACAAACCTGATAAATGGACCTAAGAATCACAACAGGTGGAATTCACAGGCAAAACATCCAAAGGGGCAGGTTTTCTGGATAATTGATTAGACAAACATTCAAGTCTTCTAGTTCATTTCAATACTGTTTCAATGAACAGAAACATTACGAGCATTAGCCTCACATTTTTTCATACTTATCTTTTCAACTTTAAACACAGTATGTTTTATTTTATATTCTTGCATACTATACTTTGGTATAATTGGTGATACTGATTTTGTATATTAGACTCCACTTCAGGGTGAAGTAGGAGTAACTTTGGTTGGAAGAGGTTACCCAGAAAGGTGGTGGATGTCCCATCCCTGGAGACATTCAGAGCCAGGCTGGACAGGGCTCTGAGCAACCTGATCTAGTTGAAAATATCCCTGCTCATTGCAGAGAGGTTGAACTAGATGACCTTTGAAGGTCCCTTCCAACTCAAACTATCCTATGATTTTATGATTCTATGGAGCAGGAGATAAGTAAAAGATGATGTTTTATCTGGCAGCTGAAGGTTAACACAAACAGAAAAAAATCTGATGTTGATTTTAGAGGGAAACTTTATTGGAGACAGTATCGATTTTTCTTTAATTTGACTTCTTCCTATACAGGTACCATAACACTCATACTATGGTGAGGAGTCGTACAATCTTACTGTATTCTACTGAAGTGACTTTACTTCAATTAATTCTCTCATGCCTTCAAATTCAGAAAAAACAAAATGTATATACCTGTAGAAGCAGGAGATCCTCACACTCAGCACCGCCACTACACTTGAAAGCAATATTCAAAAATGCTTGGGCATCGCATGGGATTAGAAATAATGGCAGACATTTTCTGGTTTTGAACAATGCATAGAGATAAGAAACTTAGAGTACAGACAACTGGATGGATTTGAAGATCCACAGAGAGAAATGAGGCTTCTTACTTGAGTGTCTCTATCATCTGTCAGTCACTCAGTGGCCTGTGTGGAATTAGTGAGTGGTCTTGACTCAGTTATTAGCTAACCATTTACCAGTGCTATATTACAGAGGATGCTTATAAATGAAAGGTTTTATCTCAACTCATTTACAATAGAAGAATTTCCAAAATAGTAACTGAAAAAAGGGATTACTTATACACTTACAGTCCTCATTATAAGGGACATGGTCAATAAATCACTGTTATAAGTGTAGGACAAGAAACAGTAGAGTTTTTCCAAAGGAAAGATGCATTAAATTCAATTGAGTTGGTGAGGTCAAAAAGAGAGCCTTGATGCAGTGATGCCCATTAGCAAAATAGCACAAAAGAAAATCTAGTTTAGCAACAACATTTTCTTTCTGAAACAAACAAACAAAACCCAAACCAACCCAAACCAAACAAAACATATATAACAACCCAAGCAGAACAGAAACCTCCAGGTCCCACAAGCCTGAACTTTCACAAACCCGTTGCTTGCTCGCCTTTCGGGGTGAGACAGCCTTGGAAGGTGGGAAGAGATTGTCTTATTCCCCACCCACTTCTCAACAGAGAAACCTGGAGAGAAGTATTCATTTATTTCTCTCTGATATCACTTTATCACTAGGAGGATGTTCTGCATTCTGGATGTTTCTGAATAAATTCATTGCTACAAGAGGTTTCAGTCATGGGTTATGATCTCGTGAGTTCAAGGATGGATCTTTTAATCCATCTATGATCACAAAGGATTAGAGAGTTTATTTTAAGCAGCTCTCAGTGCTACTCTTCAATTTAAAGGCTGAGTAACATTAACTTCTCCATAAGAAAGGGAGCAATACCATGTGAAGTAACACTCTATACCTGTACTATTCGTAAGTTTTCAGCTCTGGACGTTTTCCAGAAAGCTAGAGGATCCAGTAGCCATGACCACTGGTAAATTTAGTATATCTTTAGGGCGACCCAATACAGACATGAAGTTCCCACAGACTATCCGGGAAAACACAGATACTTATTACTTCAAATGCTCAGTGCATTTCTTTAAGGTTTTGAGTGGGCTTGTTTCCCCATATCTCAAGGACTACTTTATGCAAGATTATTGCCAGTACAGCTATACCTCAGAACTACATAACTTCCTACATATGTGTAAAACTTGCCTGCAGTGAGAGACAAATTCCTTCCAAGACTGCAAGCTAATGTCCTGTATTCATCTCCTTACCTGTAATGCAAATTCCTTTGACCTTTCCACCGTTAACATCAGACAGACACAGTCTTGTTCATATTGAAATAAATAAAACTATACAAAAAAACCCCCAAACAAACAAACAAAAAAAAAAACAAAAAACAACCAACAAACAAACAAACCCACCGTGCTTGCACTTCTCTTCCTGGGAGAAAGATGAAAAAGCAAAGCAAACATAACAAAAGTCAGTCAGGGCACACAGCACACTGCTGGGAACAACTTTACTTACTGCTGGGATGACATGAACAGAGTGAACTTTGTTATGATCACGGTTGTGTTCCAAGTAAACCAAAAAGCCCTGGTCTAAGCAAGGTTTGTTGTCCTGCCTCCAAGAAGGGTACTAACTGAGGCGGGTCAGGGTGCAGCAACTGGAGTGAGGAAGCCTTATTCCTAAAGGGAGGAAGGAGATTTGTTCTGGAAAAAGGTTTCAATAGACAGCACAAACAAGTAATGGCAAAGGGATCATGGTCTTGTGTGGTTGTGAATATCCTAGTGGCAGGAGCAGATGCAGTGCGGGGTTCTAGTAAATTGAGTATTGCTTTAAATATACATCAAGCTAACTCAAAAATTGTCAGAGTGAGGGTCAGTCTATTGAATTTGATGCATTTTCAGTATGTCTCACTGCAAAGTTACTGTGAAATGTATGGATCTTGGTAGAAAATACTAAAATAAATCTGCTATGTTTTTTCAGTTTTAAAAACAGTCTTTGCAACAAAACTTTTCTCTGCTGTAGAATTAAAAGGAATTATAGCAACATTTTATCACACATACTTTCTTGCACATAAAATTCAACATGATCCACTGAGAGTAGCAGAATAATATCAAAATTTAATTTTCAGCTCTACTCCATTTTATGAGATGTTATGCTTTTTCTTCTTTAGTCGGCTGGCACCTCTGAATGACATTTTCCCACTGAACTATTTTTAGCTGAAGCAAAATCAATATTAGTTTGAAAGACTGGGAAAGGAAAAAAGACTTCAGCACTTTTAGTTAGCAGATGTTGGAAAGATAGCAGGAAAGTTTTTTGCTAACAAAGTGTTTCTCAAGGATAAACAATGATTTAATAACAATTTGATCTAAAGCATATTCTGCTGAGCAATTTACGGTATCTTTACCAGACATGTTCAAGTTACATGCGGCTGAGGTGAGACACTGCGGACGAGAAGTATTTGTGACTACCCTGAATAGGAGGAAGCTCACTGTAGTCCTGCATTCAACTTTCTACAGCTTTAGCCTTGTCCTGCATGGAGAGAAAGACTCAAAGTTCTCAACAGGGACTGAGTGGGTGAATGAGTAATGTAGGAGTAGAGCTGCTAACCTTGTCTTGAGCTGGAGGTAGCTACTATCGGAGCACAGCCCTACAGTGTCTCAGCCCTTGCATCCCCTTCAATCTGACATATCACCTTTATGTCAATTAGCTAACACAGATTTAACTTCTTGCTTTTTTTTTTTCACTTGGGAAGAAAGATGTGATAACAGAATCCTGTGATTTCTGTTTGCTTCCAAAGAGTGTACAAAATCCCTTATCCTTGCAGGCAAGAGCCAAGGAGAAAAGCAAAGGTTTTTTGCCAAAAACTCTGCACTTCTTCAAGCCAGCACCTAACTGAAAATCTCCTTCAAACTTTGCCTCTGTCTGTCATTTATGGGGCTTGTTCCAGTTTTCTCTCCTGCCATTACAAGTTTCTCTTTGTCCACATAGAATTCCACCAAACTAATATACAGTCATGCTCCATATATAAACCTTGGTTTTTGACTCAGAATTCAAAATGAAATGTTGGTTTGAACCCTTGGCTGGACTTCCATGTGGTCTGTGCATTTGTAGTTGTTGTTGTTTGGGATTTTCTGTTTGGTTGGTTGGTTGTTTTTGGTTTTATTTTGTTTCAGTTTTTAATTCAGCTCCCTCATTAATTAAGGGATATTGACTGTTTCTTGAATGACAGGTGTACTCTTCACCTGCTTGGAGAGAAAGAACTTCCTTCAGCCTCTGCTCTTTACCCTCACATGGTGGAAAAGCACTGTTATGCCTACCTTTCTGATGGAAAGGCAGAAAGAGGCAACAGAGGCCGTTGTTTTCTGCACATCCCCTTGGAAGTTCATATTGCACCTGTAACCAGGTCTCTTGGGCTGGTTCCCCAACCTCACCTCACACCACACTGCTTCTGTGGCCCCACTTTCCTCTGAGATGGACGCCCTGGCCAGCCCCAGAACAAGCCAAGCCTCATGGGCAACCACAGGGCAAAGCGGGGGTGACCCAGTCCCAGGGCTGCCTGACACCTCCCAGCAGCCCGACGCTTCACTGCGATGTTGCACAGCTACAATGCACCCTTTAACCCTGCCTGCCTGCAAGTTATTTTAAGCCTATGGGTTATGAAACCTTAAATAAACAGGTTCTCTAATGAGTTACTTTTGTATGATTAATTCATCAATATAAAAATGTGTTTTCATCATAATATTGCCATTGTTTGCACATTTGTAAAGAAGTATGGAAAGGACTGCTGCAGTAGTCAGTGACTGCTAAGTAATATTGTAGTCATCTAAATTAGAAATTCATTAACCAGCAATTTCATATACTGAATCTAGACGAGAACAGCTCAAAATTTCTTATGGCATGATGCAAAGGGGAAAAGAAAAGATATTTTGATGTTTTTAATTCATGTGAATTGCCCAACACTTATGTATGTTATATCAAATTCATTATATATTTAATAAAAGGCTTCTATAGTGGCCATCAAATTAATTAATATTTATCTATGCTTGATCAAATTCAATATTGTAAGCATGTAAGATATTACAACATGTGAGACATTCTTTCTTGATTTGCAGAGTGGTGTGTAGAAGCATGTAAGAAACTTCATGCATGTGAGTACAACAGGGCTGTATTCCTCTATGTAAATATTCACTTGCGTGAACATTTGTGGTATCTGAGCTTCTCCTTGTAGATTTTGGCTCTTCGTGAAAATCCATAAACTGGGATTCCAATAATGCAAACACTTTAATATCTGAGTTAACATTGTGCATATGAATAATCTAATTGAACTCACATGCACAAAATTATTCACATATGTTTGAAGGATCATGGCCAAAAGAATATTGATTACTATGACATATATTTATTCATTTCACTTCATTTAAGATGAGTCTGAGCCACAAAGTGCTGGCTTATGCTGCATCTTCTCAAAGTGTGGAGGTGTTTTGAACAAGATCTTGGTCTCAGTCCATTTCTTGCACAATTAATATTTTATATATTTCATTTGATTGTCTGTTCTTATTTCATTCATCAGAACAAAATGTATGACTCCAATCACTGAACAATACCTGGATTATTCATCTCATCTCCCAATGGTTAAAGAAAACATGAATGTACATACCCCAGCATAATAGGAAGCTCAATTTAGTAACTTACTACCTTAATGTAATGACCCTTTTCCTCTGAGAACTGGCTTTGACTCCAACCCAAACTAAGGCAGAGGAAACTCATTTTGACTGTAATGGCTACAAGTATAATGAGATTAGGCTGACAGAATCCTGTTCTCTCCCTGCAGCCCAAAGGTATTCAATTCAAAACCTCCTTCCTCGCTTGGAGGGGGAAGGTGCTAACATTGGACGTGCTGGTCACTTACCAGCCTACCCAAAACACACTTCTATTTTACTCTATCAAACTGACTTCTGCAATGAAAAATACTGTACAATATATGATGCTAAAACTCTAGGTAAAGTTGTCTCCTTACCCAATAAAATCTACTGAACTCTCTAAGAAACTACAAAGAACATGCTGTTATATGGTATATGATGTTAGGGCCATATTCTTTCATTTCCTGGCATTCATGTATCCTTAATTAACTTATTAATTTGGTACATTCTACCTACCCAAGCTAACGTGAACATAAAAGCAAGAGGAAGAGAATTTCACCTTACGCTTGGAGAGAGTACCTGCCTTTCAAAGGAATCACCAGAAGCAGTATGTAAAATTTTAACCTTCTGCAAACTGTTTTAGGGAATACAGTTGCAGAGATGCTGGTGCATGGCACAGCAGCCAGGTGTTGTGCAGACATACAGGGCAAAACTCTTTTCCATGGCCCCTGCATAATCTTTTGTCCCACTCTAAATAGCAATACATTTTGAGAGAAGAAGGGCCCACTTTAGTAATTGTAATTCTAATTCTTTCACCTAATTTTTTTTGCATGAAAACCATCCTTCTAGTTTCAGTTGCAGCCTCTCTTTGCGAAAGGCATCTTCTCCCTCAGTTAAAACTCCGCTATTGATGAACCAGCCATGCTCTGAGAGAGGTTGTTTCAATTCCTCCACTTTGAAAGGTATGCCCGGTCTTTCTGACTCAGCTGTTAGAAATCATTGTGCATTTTCTGTGAGATTAAATAGCTATCTCTAGGAGAAATCATCTTCACATCAATATTTGTAAACCGTCAAGTACTGCCTGTGAAGACCTGTGAATCAGTGTAGCGGTCAGTGCACCATCACTCTTTGTTGGGACAAAGGCCGACTGTCACATAGTATCACTGGAAAAGACATTTCAACATCAAGACCAGCTATATTAGCAAGATTACCATCACACCGCTTTTAGTATTTAACCAGCATTTTTTCAATGGTTTTACATTATTTAAAGAATGATCAGCAGAAAAGCATGTACTTTTCTCCACAAAAACATCTTTGTTATTTTGGTGGAAAGCAGAGCACTGCTATGATCTTAAAACAATAACTACATATTTTCAGAAGGAAAAAATACAACAAATCAAAGGACTACAAGCTTCCATAGTTTCTTTCAGGAAGAAACATGCACAACGTTTGCCTAATCAGCCAGTCCCTTTGTGAAACAAATAGGAGTATTGTTCCACAGAGAAATTCTCCAAGCACTAAATCCATCAGACTTAGAGCTGGTTATTCACAGGTTCAGATCTAACATGTCATGAATCTCCTTATACTTCCTAACATTCTTGTTTCTGATCTCCTGTGATCAGTGCTGCTTATTAACATGGCCTGTGGTGTACCACAGACACCATTACAAACCTGCTGTTAAATCAATCACTGGGTGGCACCCAAGAGCCAGCTAAGAGATGTATTGTATTGCAGACACTCTCTAATACACATATTTTAACAATTTCCTCCGTCTTCAGTGAAATTATGCTAATATTTTAGTTGAGTTTCCTTAAGTCTGGAACTCAAATTAAGTCTGTCTGTTTCGTTTTTATGATAGTGCTTGAAATCACTTGCAGACAAGGGGTTGTTGGACCATGAGATTTATAGTGGCAATGCCACAAAGGTGAAACACATCCTGAGGAAGAGGAAAGCAATCTGTATAGCCAGTGTTTTCACTGCAGTAAAGTTTATAGCAGTATTAAGGGAATAGTTACAAATCAGTTTGATGGTGTTGATTTCATTGAGAATAAGTATATTTACACTTGCAAGCTTTCTCTTAATAATTTTCAGTATGTTTTACACAATGGGGTTAGTGAAGGTTGAATCTGAGCATATTTCAGGAGTGACAAAATCTGTTTTTCTTTTTCCCACCCATCCTTCTACTTTACTTCACAAAAAATGGTTTTATAACAGCTCCTAAGGGGCTGAGTCAAGGTTCAGCTATTTCACTGAGGCTCACCGATGTTTCTGAAGATGCTGCAGAACCTTTTACGTTCAGATGCTTTTGGTTATGATGTAGACACATGTGGGAAGCAAAATACTCACAGTGCATGAGTACCAAAAGCCAACTACTTCCTCCACTGGCTCCATACCACCAATTAATTGCCTGGAAGGCTGGGGTTAGAGTACATGATTTCCAAATATAAAGCTTTATAAACCATGCAGGTTATAATAATTTTTCTTCCCTGCTGGCAACTGAACTGTTCACACCTCATTGTACCTCTATAGTATGTGAACTTGTCACCTGCAGAATATCTCAAAATTCAGCCAGTTTGGGGAAAAAAAAAAAAAACAAAAAAAAAGAAACCACAGACAAACACACAAGCAAAACACTTAAAACCTAAATAGGTAACAGATATGCGCGTGTACTTGGGGACAAGTATATTAAGTAAGGACAATAAACCAGCTGTCTTCTTCAGATAATATTCTACTTTAGACATCATATTTCTTGAAGAATACTTAGGTCTGAAAACCTTTTCCAGAGGGAATGAAGGGCTAGCAGGGCAGCAAAACCAGAACCAGCAAGAAAGAGAAAAAAAGATACTCTCAGAAAGTTTTTAATGGCTGTTGCCAACAATGGTAAGAGAAGGGCACATAATGGTGAATTATGCAACAGCAGCTGCACCCAACACAAAGGGGCAGCTGGCAAATGCCCATTACAGGGGCTGGGATGCTGGTCAGCAAGCAGGGAAAAGAAAAAAAGGTCTATCAGATACCTGTTTCAAAGGCATATCATCTAAAAATACAACAGAGGGTGGGAGCTTGTGTGCCCCGAACTGTGATGAACATCGCACCATTCTCTCTTTCCTTCTTCCCTCTTCAAATCTATCCAGAACTGTTCTGCAGCCAAGCATTTTACACTGTTAGCCCTTCAAAATATTTGCTAAATATTGTTGTTGTGTTGTCCTACCACACCATGTTCAAAGTCTGCCCTCACCACAGCCCTGAACAGCACAGACATTACACTCAGCGCTTCCCACTAACCTGCCTACCCACACTGGCTTTCCCCTTTGCTTCCTTCACATACGCCCAATTTTTGTGTCTTTCCTTTCCTAACTAAAACAGGCTTCCAATTAATGTTTGCTTTTAGGATGGTGTACCCTCCACAGTGTGGAGCAAGGCAGGGTCACGGACCTCACTTCCTTCCTTAAACTAAGTAAGTGCAATTGTACAGGCCACACAAAGAGGACAGTCCTTGTTCCTCCCCCGCTTTGTTCATCCACCCAAAAGACTCCGACAATCCAGCCCTAAAGTAGTAATGCAAACCATAGCTATACAGCTGAAATTACGGCAAACTAATCTTTGACACTCATGAGATCTCTCCTTAGATAGCCATCATATGCCTAACTTCTGTCCCCAAATCATGTATAATAAAAAGTTAACATGCCTGCTCATACACGCCTGCTCTTTGGAGTATATGAAATAGACCATCAATAGCTTGAGAAATGAGAATTCTCTAGAGACAAAAAGGTTAAGTCTTTTCATATAACAAATTAAGCTCCTATATAATTCTTAAGCTTTTTTATTTCAAGAGGGAGGAAAATGGTCTAGTTTTGTCAATTAAAATACTTTAAGTTAAATCCTTGCAGTGATTTTCTTCGTAATGAAAAATATATTTTACTTTTATAGAGAGCAATGAATAGCTATGATAGTTATTTTTTTCTCTCATTTTGAAGAACAATAGGTCTTTTCAAGAAATGTGTTTTTGTTCTTTTTATTAAGTACTTTAAATTTTCTAGTTTTTAGTTTCTTAGTATAATGTTTGCTCATTCCTTGGAGTAGGAAATTAATATAAATCACTTATTCCAATGTCATAATTTGGAGTATTTTTTTCTCAGATAATCTTTTAACAGCAGAGCAATCACAATATAATGTCTCTATATTGAAGAGATTTCTTCCTGTCCCAGTTACAAAAATATATTTCATAATAGTGTGAAATATAATGTCAGCCTCTGCAATTTCCATGCCTCTGTGCAATGCTGGTTTTCTATTGGCAAAAACTGGACTGAAACAAGAAAAACCTGTGACAGCTCATTTCTAGAAAACACTTTTGTACTGCAAGGACATTAATGTCAAGGTGCATGCCTGTCTGAGGAAAATTAACCTCACTCTTATCCATGTAGAACTGTGAGTCACCAGGTTTGAATTTATTTCTGATTTATACCATCATGAGTGAGAACAGAGCTGGTGCAAGTTACTGACTTGTGAATTGGAATAAGGATAACAGAGACTGCTTACATACACCCTACTGGTTCTCCGTCATGATGTGCTGTATGACAAGGTGTGGCCGTGCTGGTGTGCAGGTCACCTCTTCCCTTCCATCCAAATCATGTGCATGTTATCCCCAACTAAACACCAGCTAATGGATCTCCTTCTTGCACTGAAGCTTTTATTCAGTAGTCCACATGGCTATACAAAATATCCTTTTGCAGTTTTTCATATTGGCATATTGCACACAATTTCTTCTAAGATTAATGGTATTTCAGCATAGAACTGTAATTTGTGATTAATTTGATGGACTACACAGAACTGGAGGCCAATCAACGTTAGAGGTTCAGAAATATGAGGAGTCATCCTTCAAATGCTTAACTTGAATACTTAAATGCCACTTATCAAGGTACGATAATACTTGACTTGCTCATATGTAGACTTGCCACATTTGAGTTAAATACAAATACATTTTTCTACATTATTAACGTCAAACCCAACGCTAGTTTGGGTTCAAGAGTCCGTACTGCCAGATCACAGTAGGAACATATCCCTAATTCAAATATCCTAATGTAACAGTTTTCTGCAGCTGAGAAACCGGTCTATTTCCCCTAATATACACTTGTGATGATGAGTGGTGAGTAACCCGTAAATGACATAAGATGTTCTTAATCTTGTATTGTTTTAATTAAACTTTCATTAGCCATTGCCCAAATGTTACTTTAAGTTTCCAAGTTTTCACTTGAAACGGCTGCTGTGATAGCTTGAAAAGATGGAAGTCAAATGGACAAAATGTAAGGATTAATTTCTCAAAAACTTACAAGAACATTAGAACCTAGTTTAAGGCAGTATAAAAATTACTGAAAGCAGTAGTTTTATTATTTTTTCTTGGACTACAAACTTTTAAGCACAGGACCCCACTTTCTTCCTTTGCTCATGGCTGAGGAGCCACACGACCAAGGTGAGTTCTGTGTGGAGTCAGGGCACACTGTGCCTCAGCAAAGAGCAGAACAGGAAATCTGTCTGGAGAGGCTCTTTCCATTGACACAACAGCTGCTTCTGACCAATGTGTTAGTTCAAATTCAGTCAGAGACAGTCATTGAACAGGTTGCATCCTACCACGGTAACTGAAGTCCAATGTCTTGTTCAAATTCCTCTTCAAAAAGTATTTGATCTTGAGTAAAATCAGTCATTATCTCTATATAACATGTCCTCCTGGATGAGCAATGGCTGACAGACAAGGCTCAAAGGGTTCCAGTAAATGGGGCTATGTCAGGCTGGCAACCAGTCACTAATGGGGTTCTTCAGGGATCCATCTCAGGGCCAGCGCTCTTCAATGTCTTCATAAATGACTTAGACTCAGGACTTCAGGGATTACTTAGTAAGTTTGCTGATGACACAAAATGGAGAGGAGCTGTCAACACTCTCAGGGGCAGAGAGGCCCTGCAGAGGGATCTGGACAAACTGGAGAACTGGGCAATCACCAACCACATGAAGTTCAATATGGGCAAGTGCCGCATTTTGCACCTGGGACACGACAACCCTGGCTGTACATACAGACTGGGGGATGAGATGCCGGAAAGCAGCTCTGCAGAGAGGGATCTGGGGATTCTGGTCGACAGCAAGTTGAACATGAACCAACAGTGTGTCCTGGCAGCCCAGAGGCCAACCGTGTCCTGGGGTGCACCAAGCCCAGCATCGCCAGCCGGGCAGGGAGGTGATTGTCCCGCTCTGCTCTGCACTGGTGCGGCCTCACCTGGAGCACTGTGTGCAGTTCCGGGTGACACAGGATAAAAAAGACATAAAGCTACTGGAGAGTGTCCAGAAGAGGGCCACAAAGTTGGTGAAGTGTTTGGAGAGGAAACCATATGAGAAGCGGCTAAACTCACTTGGTCTGTTCAGCATGGAGAAGAGGAAACTAACAGGAGATCTCATCGTGGTTTACAGCTTCCTCACAAGGGGCAGGCACTGGTCTCTTCTCTCTGGGGACCAATGACAAAACCCAAGGGAATGGCAGGAAGATGTGCCGGGGAGGTTTAGGTTGGACATGAGGAAAAGGTTCTTCCCCCAGAGGGTGCTGGAGCACTGGAACAGGCTCCCCAGGGAGGTGTCATGGCCCCAAGCCTGACGGTGTTCAAGAAGAGACTGGACAACGCCCTCAGACACGAGGTGTGAACTGTGGAGTTGTCCTATGCAGGGACAGGAGTTGGGCTTGATGATCCTTGTGGGTCCCTTCTGACTCAGGACAGTCTATGATTCTATAATTCTCTTCAACCTGATGACTTTCAGTCTACTCATTTTATTTCTCCACTGCTCCCCCATTTTTCTTCTCTTTGTCCTCTTCCCTATCTTCTACTAATATATCTGAAGAATCTCTTCATCCATCACTTTTCTCCATCAAGAATGGACTCATTTCTTCAATAAAGACATCAATGCTGACCCATCTCTAACATCTGTTTCTCTTATTTGTCTTACAGGTATCCTGCAGTGCAAGCAGATTTGCCAATGACCAAAACAAACCGCAACCACATCCATAGTTCCAGCTGCCTTTTCACTACATTTAACTGAGCTATGAGACCTTCTACTTTCTCTACCTTTGCTTGTTTTCCACACTAGTTACAGCATTAGCTTTGATCTTTTCCTCTTTTACATAGGTGGACATTTTTCTTACCTCATTTCTGTCTATTTGAAGAGTCTGATAGGGGCATAAGAGTCTTTTCTCCCTCAGGAAGCCTAATCCATAAACCCACCAGCCATCTCCATGTTGAGAAGCCACATATTCTACATCTTTAGTCTAAACTGAAGCTGCAGTCTCTTTGCCATCTGCTAGTATATACATGTCTATCTCCAGGCCATTTACATGGAGAAGTTTCCACAATAGTTCAAATATCAGATTGCAAAATATCTTATTTCCTACTAAGTCAAAATAATAGCCTGACAGTACCCAGTTAGTAGCAACTAAAGAAAATGTTGGCCCTCTAGCTGAGCAGTGTAGCGTACCTGTCCTGCTCTGAAAGTCCATCTCTCACCTTAGAATTGCTCTTAGCTAAATGCTCCTGTTTAGGCTGGAAGGGTTTTCAACCTCTGCTCCCAGGCATCAGAATTCATTTTTGTTGATTTACATCACCTGCAGGTACCTTAGCAAGTGAGTTTTTTTCTGGGATTTTAAGAGAAACCATATGCTTCATTTTATCTACCAGTCAGGTTCAATAAAGTTAAGGGAAATAGTGCAATATCCTTTGATTGTTGTAGAGGCTGCTGCTCTTTGACTTAAGGTGCATTTTCTACTGGAGACTCTCAAGCTCATGTCTAATCTTACTGCTTTATTTGTATGGAGGTTCTAATAGCCTTTCAAATTTAGCCAGACAGCCAAAAAATCATTCAAGCTCTCTCTTTGGTTGCTATAATTTTCCTCTCTTTAGCCTTGACAAATAACCTACAGTATTATCATAACTTTTGGGGATATCTTGTTGTGATAATCTGCTTAGTTTATTCCTTCAAGTGCAAAAGCTCCTCTAAAGGGTCTCTTGCTTCTATTTTATACATCAAACAATAATTACTTACCTTCACTTTCAAAGTCGTCATACCCTTCTTCCAGTCTGCTTATACCTCTCCTTCACCTGAGTACCTGAGCAACATGCAATTGCAGTCTCATCTATTGGGGACATTTTGAAACAAATAATTCTCTGCTTTCTCTCCTGCTCCCATAAAGATCCTTTGCTGGGATGGCTCTAGGACTGAGATGTGTGTCTGGACCTCACTTAGTGTTGTCTCACAGTTGGACTGTGAGCTCTTTGGAACACAGGCTGTATTTCAGGGACAGGGAGGAAAGTGAGGACGCTTCACATAGTGCAGTCTTAGTTAGTCACTATTCTAAATTTCCTTGATAACACAACTAATTATTTATAATAACAGCTGCAGTAGCAGTAAAGAGTTATAGCTGTCTAAATTATCTAACAGATTAAAGACAAGGGATTTTCAGTAAAGGCTTTTCCAGTGGTGGAATTTATCATTAGTCACCACATCATGAGTCTCTGGCTGGTCTGGTTGCACAACAAAACCATTTGATCTGCTGGGTTTTAGAAAGCCAGTCCTGTTGGTAGGATGGCTTTATACTCAGGTTGTTCAGCAGATTATGGAAAATCAGTCTCATTTTCATATTTTAATCTCAACTGTTTGGAACATTGATAAATGTCTCAACCTTGACTAGATCAGTCATATCATACTTTAAAGGAAAACAGAAATGATTGAACAGGAAAGAAACTTTTTGATTTTTGTCATTAAGTTGCAATGAATGTCATATATGATACCTCAAATATTTCAGGAAAACTCAGATGGTAATTTTACAAATTATCAAAAATGTGCACTGAAGAACAAATGTGGTAAACGTAAACCCATAACAGTTTTGACTGCTGACACTCAATCTGTCTTACTAGTTTTCTATTACCAGATAGACATTTCCAGAATAAGTTTTATGTAAGAACATGAAAAGGTTCTACATTGGAATAACTAAATGATTACATACTATAGAAATTTGAAGTTCACTTTACGTCTCTTCTTACAGTGTAGATAGAATTTAATGTTCTTTCCCTATCACTGGAGCCTTTCATTTTACATTAAAATACAAATCTAAGGTTTTCGAATATTCTTAAATGTGATGTTTCTGATTGGGAAAAAGAAAGTCAGTGAAATAGTACAATGTCAATAGGAATTTTTGAGGGATTAGCCGTGCTTTCTTTCTCTTCTCTGACCGTTCACTTTTCGACCTTTTTCATATGATAAGAGAGCTCAGACTGCCCCTGTCAGATCTTACCCCATGGTGGACACTGCAGATGAAGGTGGTGCTAAAGTCCCACATTTCTCTTGGAAGCCATCACATCCCTCACCATTCCTCCCACAGGACTCAGATATCCTCACTGACTCTGCATATGAGAATGACTAGAAGCAGTGATTCTCCACTATTTCATTTGTGGGAGGAATTAAGAAAAAAAAAATCCAAGTCATGAGCTCTGATTTTTTTCAAAAATGATGGAATAAAAGCGACATTCTGGATATGTCTATAAGCTATCAAGTGCAACCCAGAATACCTCCTAATCTACCATTCTTTCCATCTTCAAGGAAAGTGTTGCTCCCTAAAAATGAATTCCTCTTTGCCCAGAGCTAAGATGTCACCCGCTCTGTACATCATCTAGGGACTTGCCATGCAACCAGCTCAGGAAAGCAGCTGTGACTTGTGTTAATACAGGCTAAGCAGACTGATTTTGTCTCCTCCTCACGGCTGCCTCTGTTGTTGTGGACAAGAGTATCTGTCATGGTCCACTTAGATCTCTCAAATTTACAGAACAATGTATTCTGTGAATACAAATGCTGAATACATACATTGTGAACATATAGCTTCTTATTGTTTAGGCAGAAGACTTCTGCCTGACAGTACTTTGAGTCAGTAAGTTATATTTTACATTACATTTCTGCTCATATGGAAACTAAGCAGCAGTTTGAATATTAACAATTAAAGCAACAACATGATGAAAAATATTATCCACTTTAGGTCTACTTAAACTTGTCACATTCAGTAAACAGAGTATAGAAAGAACAGCTAGGAAATGTAAATGGCTCTGCAGTAAATTTATATTAGTCCAAACAGCTATTTCAAATGAGGTCAGCAGGGTGCATTTTCCATTTAAGAGTCATCCAAACTTAACAGAAGGCATTATACACATATTGGATCCTTCAAAGAAGAAAAAAACCCCCATGGTTGGCAGGCAATATAAACAAATACTAGGTTGTCAGGTAATCCTTATAACTGCATGGCAGATATTTATCGTAAAGTAGGGATCATTCTAGTGCACATTGTTTATACCTGATTTGATATTAGTGTTTTTAATATCCAAGTAGCACTGAAACACAAACTGAAGCGTAAAAGTAGTACTTATCTACATAAGCATCTGTGTCAATTTTATGGCTAGTGAACAGTGGGTGGTCAAACAAAAGGCTTGGTGCTATTAATGCATTTAAAATTAAACTGTAGCTAACAATCACTAATAAACTGGTGAAGTCAAGATATTCACCCTTGCACTGGTGTAAATTTGGAATAACTCCACCGGTTTAAGTGCATGGCTCAAACCTACATCACTGGACAGCGAAGCTGAATGCAGTCCTGGTCTGGTCATAAGTAAATGAAAAATCTGCTGTGTACCTTCTCCTTATCACAAAGCATTCCCAAATGATACCTTCTGGGCTTTTAAAAAATGAAAATTTAAGCTGTCCACTCTCCTCTCATAGCTGGAACATATGCTGCCACTGACCCCTCCTCTATGGCTTCAGAAGGTTGCAGGCAATAAGAATAACTTTATTAAGCAGTGCAAAGTGGAATAAAAAAAATGGAGAAGCAGGCAGAAGTGATCACCTCTGATATGTCAGAGTAGAAGAACAGAAGCCAAAGTAGGTGTTCAGGAAGAAGCAATGCATGGTTTGGATGTGGGGACGTGTGTTCTTCCTCTCTGTCTAATCCCACACAGGTTGTGTGTGTGTGTGGTGGCGGAGAAGTTACAATGAAGGGTGCACAGGAGAGAACGGGGAACAGCGAGGCCGTGTCCTGGGGACGGATGCTGAAGTTTCCAGTCTCTTGACACCCAAAGAATATCTCATAGTGCAGGAATGTAGAAGTAAGGAATTTTGGCATGTACAGCTCAGGAGTTCAGGGAGGCACTTTCACAAGTTGTCCTCTGGCGCTCTGCATATCTCTTCTCTGTAGTGACAGCTGCAAACCAATTGCTGCCTCTTCCCTATCTTCCTACAGCCTCCAATGAGTGCCTTTATGTTTGAAGAGTTGTCTAACCATGTTTAATCCTGTCCTGCATCAAACAGAGGCGTGAAAAGTGAATTGTGTTTCCACGGGAATTGCCACAGTGAGGGAGTGATCATTGCTGCATAGCTGTCTTTTCATGCTTTTTAAACAGATATTTATATTCCATAAATACCATCTCACACTCTGCCCTTTCCTACAATGCCACAACTTTACTGGGTAACCTAAAGCCCCATTGGCCCTTTAACTCCCTTTTTACTCTGAATCCAAAGTAAATAGCATTGCATTGAGAAAGATTGCTTGAAAGATTAGGTTACTCAATTAGAGGGATTTATTCCACCTTACCAACTTCCTTATAAACATTTTCATTTGAATTTTCAAGGACAGGAGTCCATTCTCACAACAGGCATGAGCCAGGCTCCACATACCATCTGACATTTCTTTACGTGGCTTAATTGAAATTGAAAGCTTCTTGTTAAAGTCAAGCGTTAGCAACAGCACAGACATAGGCCATCATGGAAAGCTCAGAAAACCTAGGTGTCTGCCAACACGTTTAGACATCAGCCGAGGCTCCACTAATGACATGCTCTACATAAATGGCAAGTGTAAATGCTGCTACTATCCAGCAAGGTAATAGATAAGTATTGCTACTCAGAGGCTAAGATACAAATATCATCTGGAGAGCAGTGACACATGCATCACAAGGTCAATTACTAAATTCCTTCCTGGGAGATGCCCATCATGCCCTGGAAACAACAGTTTTCAAAGCTCAAGACAGCTCTGACCTTCTCGATATTGTGCATCCAGAGCTCCCTACACAGGTTAAGACTCCTAATGGTGTTAGGAGGGGCTTCTTTATAGGTCTCATAGATTTATAGATTTCAAGGTCAGAAGGAATCATTGTAGTGCTATCATCCAACTTCCTGTGTAATGTGGGCTACCGACCTCCCCTGAAATAATTAACTGCAGTAAGTGACAGTAACAGAATCTCTGTTTGCACAGTTAACACTCAATAAACAATAAAACGCAATACCTACGGAAGATGATGAGGAGTCAGAGTCTTGTGGCTGATGTAAGAGAGCAGACCTGAGTTCTGCCCCACTCCCTGCTGCTGTGACCCTCCTACGTGCCCACCATGTGCAGTCAAGACCTTTGTTTCTCTCAGCCACAAGTCGCTACAGCATTTCTCCCTGACATGGGACTCTTGCACGCTTGCAAACTGCATTTCAGACTTCAGAGACAAGGTGCCAGGGGGGCACAAAGCACTCATTTTCGAATGGTATGCCTTTCACCATAAACCAGCCTTCTTCAACAGGCTTCCAGTTGGAGATCTGAAACCTCAGAAAGAATCAATGTACTCTGATTTAAATAATGACACTCTATAGTCACTTGCATATTACTGCAATGTAAAGTAGCTAGTCACAGTAAAATTTAATTTTCCCATTCAAATAAGGATTGTGCGTTTAGATTTGCTTGTCACTTTTTTTTTCCTGATTCCTTTACATAAACCTAATAGCAGTGATCCACTGACCTTTATTTTTGACAAAGTACATCATACCTAGCCAGCAGGCCATTGGAAAGGACTGAGTAAAAAATCAGTGCCAAAGTATTTGTGAATATGACGGTGTGAGTTTTTAGGGTGAAATGTGCCGCCCTTTGCCCAGAAGTTTCCAAGTTCATAAGAATTAGCTACATTAGAGGCTTTGTGAAAAATACAGGTATTCTATTATTGCGTGACAAAGGGACTGAATAGATCCAAGTAAGGAAATATGTTGAATAACAACATTTTTCTGCAGTTCACTAACAAGAGTGGCAACAATCAGCAGGAGTCCTGTGTCTCTAGGGCTCCTGTCTAATCCAGAGGTCTGAAACTGCATGGATTTGTTGTGGTGGGAAAGAAAACACAGACAGAAGACACAGGCAAGGAGAAATGGAAAATAAAAGAAAATCCTTTTGCATTGCCAACCAGCCCAGTAGTTAGATAAAGTTTGCCTTTGCATCCCCCCAAAAACCCAACACTTTTTTTTAGCAATCAAGTAAATAACACTGAGTTCACCCTTGGCTGGTATTGGTATGGTACTGCTGCTCCAGTATTTACTATCCTGGAGCTGCTAATAAGAAATATTTTTGAGATTTTGGTCAGAAAGATTTGTAGTTGATTTCTTAGCCACCGAAAGAGTGTTGCGTAATGACCATCTATGTGTGAGATGCATCCACTTTACTCAACTGAAAAGGAAACTAGTGGACATCATATCAACACAACATAGAAAAAAAAAAGATACATGGCTCTCAAGGGAGCACTCACATGTTTAAAAGCAAGCACGTTTGGATAGTCAGAAGCTTATACAGGGAAAACAATTATTTTAGAGTTAAGATAGGTCACCTATTCAAGGTTATGTTTACCTGTCACAGGGGAAAGCAAATTTTGAATGTTGCTCTTGGAGTAGCAGGGTTCTCCATGACAACATGTCCACTTTTGCTTGTTCACAAAAATGGCTTTTTAAAGATTGCAGTTGGTTTTGCATTTTCTGTTTATGACCTGTTTTACCAGTTCATTCTTGCACTCCACCTCCCACTCAGAAAGAGGAGACATTCTGTATTTTTTGTACCAGAAGTCCGCTTAGCCCACCATAGAGTCTTTAATGGTGTTTTTTGCAATAGGGAGGAGTATATAATACAAGTTACAGGAAGCAATTCATCCCTTAATACATTTTCATAGTTTAAAGGAATTAACTAGGTGTTTCCTCAGTCCGTGGTTAAATATGAAAAATTGTGTTGATGGACCTAACCTCTAGGAATTTGTCTGGTCCCTTTGTGAGCTGGTTCAGGTCTTTGGTCTTGTCGATATCTTATCCCAAGGAGTTCTGTAATTTAACTGTGTACTAGATCAAAACATTCCTCCTTTGATTTTCTTTAAATACATTGCCTAATAATTGCAATGAGTCTGTTGTTATTGTAATAAATAATCATCCTCTGTTTACATTATCAACACCATTTATTGATCTTACAGACCTCTATCAGACTTTCCTATCACATTTTATGGGAATTCAGAGACAATTCTTTTCCTGGAAGAAGAACCCTACCCTATTTTTCCTCTCACTATGTGGCAGTTGGTGAACAGCTCTAATCATCTTTGTCTAGTTCAATGGGGTGCCAGGATGCAGAGAGCATTCAAAAGATGGAAGCATCAGGATTTGGCATAGTTGTGTTTCCTGTTTCTAACTCTTTCTCCACAATTGCTAGCATTAAATGGCATTAAGACCAGTCTTGGGCATTAAGCTGGTCTACTCACCTAGCAAATGATGACTCCCAAACTTCTCTGTTGACTGGTCAAACCTAGTTTAGAGCTTTTGTATGGAACATTCAGGTTGTCTGTCTGGATAAGAACAGCCTTTGTAACATTATTTTATCTGCCTTGTTACCAGGCACCACCACCGGAGCCAGCACATTGCTTCAGAGTGTGCACCAGCAGAACTGGCATCAGGCACCGTTTACCATCTCTGCTCTGCCATGTCCCCGAGGGGTTCCTGACAGAGTCCAAAAGTGCAGTACTTTAGAAATACATCTGCATGATGACGAATGTAAGGTCTTTCTACTCTTGAACATTTAATCTATTATCTAAAGGTCCATGTTAAAAAGAAGTATTTGTCTTGAAGGAAAAACATTTTACTGTTCCTCATCTGTTTTTACAAATCCACACTTAGTCTGGCAAAGATATCCACTGTCATTTTAAATGAAAACTGACTGAATGTTACATCAGTTTAAAATTAACTCATACTGCAGTTAGAATTTACTGTAAGGCAGCTGGCTTTTATTCCTATTTTTTGAAGAGAACATATGGATTATGACAGAACCTATTAAATATCTCTGGAGTGTATCTGGGAAGTTGTGTCGCTTTACTCTGAGCTCCATCGTTGAATTTCTGCCTGAACATCTTTGTCTCCTGTAGGCTCCCATCAAGTTACAAGAAGATAGAAACCAGAAAAGCCTTTTTAAAGCATGCTTGGAAACATAGCTGGGTGTATGGCAGAGTTTTCTTGCTAATTCTTTGTCTTATTCGCACAGGTGACTCTTGAAATTAGTCCAGGCTGTTCTTTTTGTTGCTGACTAATACAGATGAAATGTACACAGAAGAATGTGTGAACTGGGGATCATCAACTTTTCACCTCACCTCTGTGTTACCTGGTATAAGGGATAACCTGCTATACAGCAGTATCTTTTGGAGGGTTAATGGCCTGGTTTACAAATGCTTTTATTAGATTACTTGCTATTCCTAAAGTTTATGGCAAATATATTTCTGTCACTTTGTTCATTTTATTGTGTTATGGTAGCAGTGTTTTCATATTCAGCAAAGCAACAGAGCATTAAGACAAAACGCAGCTGTCAGCCCACGCCTGCAAGGCCCTCCAGCAGTTTCAGTAAGAGAGTGAGTGAAAATATAATAGCTTTCTGGGTGGAAGCTGGACGGGTGATTTCTAAGCAGGCTGAGAGCAATTACCTGGCTGGGAATTTGTGGGGGAAACTGTGGTTAATGCCCCTTCTCTCCTGAAAAGTGCATGGGATCTTTAGCAACCACAACGGTTGAGATTGCAGGGTTTAGTTTAATTACTGAGAGACTCTCTGTGCCTTTAACAGAGAGGGGAAAGGAGAAGTAGAGTTTGGTGTGTAGCATGTGTGTGTTTTAAATGCCATTTGATAGCCTTTAAAAGCTCCATGCTGGAGCAGCTCAGATGCTTTCTTGTTTAGAAAACCTATGAAGCAGAAATTTGGCTGAAAGAAACTTTACTGGAATACATTACGATCTTTCATTTGTTGGCAGCTGACATTATGAATGTTACTGGTCTTTACAAAGAAGAAAATGTAATATTTCATTTTATTAAATTGCAGAATTAGTCTTACTTATTGCACTGTTGCAAACTTGTCAAGTGTTTCACTCCGTTTTGTTTTATAGTATACGTTGTGTTACTACCTGGTAATTAAGATGCTGATTCTGTAAAGACTGTGCCTGTGAGTTGCTGCTGCACTCCTTGCCTGTGCATTTAAACACAATCTCTGCTGACGTTAAAAGCAAATATGCATTATTATGAACCATGTCATTTTTTACTCGTAACAATGTATAGAATCAGTGTATGAGAGAAAAAAGCACAGTTTGTTATGTTCCAAGTTATTTGCAAAACTGGCAGTGAAAAACATTTTTAGACCAAACAACATCAGCGCTTTTATTCTATGTGTTTCTGACAGTAAATACACCATTTCCAAAGGAAAAAAGAGCAGTTTTTTAGCACTGACTTTTAGGATGCCAATATTAGAACAAATTATCGATTCATTTTAAGAAAAGAGATGATTAGAGAAATATGAAGCAGTCAGAAATTAGAGGATTTGAACACATGAAGCTTCTCTGAAGGTGAAGCATTAGTGAAAGATTTCATCACACTGGCCTATCAACCACCACTTTTAGCACTGATTACACATTTGTGACTTGAACTGGAGACATAAATCAGACTACTGCTGACAAGTCCAATTAATTTTTTAATCACAGAAAAGCAGCATGCCTTTCTGGCCAGATTTGCACTTGCAAACAAGAAGGCAGAGAACCAATATATCTGGAAACTTAGTTTTGCAAATGCAGCAACATACTTCTGAAGATTACGAAGTGGAAATAATTCTTAAATTTGCGTGAAGAACAGCAGTAGAGAAAGTCAAAATAAAGCCATCATAGGAATGATGGTCTAGGAAACTGGTGTGCTAAAAAGGCATAGGAGTCCAATGCACTAACCTATAATCACTTAGTAGAATTTCTGCAGTGGGATGAAATCTCTAGATTGTACTAATCACTTTTAAGGTAACACAGTTCAGAGTACTGTTCATATTGTTTCAATATTTAACTGTGGTGAAAATAACTTTTTTTTTATGTCAACATAGGAAGATCATTTTCTGCAGAGATTCCAAAAGTCAGTTTTATCCTTAAAATATTTCTTACTGTGCATCTTTTTTCTCAAATGTGACTTATCCAGTGGTTTAAATGAAGGCCCAAAAGACCAAGTTTCACCATAAATACAGCGGTTAATGATCCCTTCCCCACATGATCAGGTGATGGAAAAGCATCAAAACATCTATAATTGTAGATCTTGTAGCCTCTTTGGAGGGGCAAGGGGACTACTGCATGAGATCCAGAAAGATAAAGGGTGTGCTTCACTTTACATTTTGCAGTGCTGCAAATACACTCTGTGTTGTCCAGAGTAGAACATCTGCTCTCCCACCACTTTCTTCAATACCAGACCACCTTCCTCTCAAATTAGCCCAGCTATAGTGGAAAGACAACACTCATTGTATTCAAAAAATTCACAGGTTTTTGGAGTTTTGTTTTTCATCAATCCAAAAGAGCTAAAATGTTTCAGCAGAACATCATCAAGTAAACCAACCACCAAACGCATCTCCAATCCAAGATCACTTGGGCTTTTTGCAGTCACAGATCCCCTTGTTCCCTCTTCCACAAGCAGAGCATTCTCCACTGAGTAAGGGTGAAGGCAACTTCAGAAACACAGGAAAAAACATATCACTGCTCTCTTGAGCCGCCTTTGGACCAGTGAGAAATAGAGGGTTGAAAACCTCCTCTGCTTCATCCAAAGTCGCCTATGACCAGTCACAGTCCTACCCATTCTTTGCAACTTGGCTTCCATAGGTCTTTTAGTTTATAAGAATGTAAAGACAGAAATAGAACAAGATTGGATGGAGGGATCTTTGAGGATATGAACGAGGGAGTATTTTCTTTCCTCAATAAAAGTAAATTAATTCTCATTAAATTACTTTTCAAATTGCTTTAACTCACCACATTGCACTGCAGTTTTGGGGCAATTGGTATTGGTGTGCAGACCTTTTTTTGTGGGTTTTTTTTTGTTTGTTTGTTTGGCAGCTGTGAATAATATATGAATATGATTGTGCAAGGTACACAGACACATCTAAGAGTTTCTTTTAATCTTCTCCCCAGTAAAACATTTTCTGAGAAAGATACAGAATGCCATTCAGCCTTGGTGTGGCAAATGGAAATTACACTAGTGTCAAAATGAGCAACTTGAGTTGTGGATCTAAATTCCAGTCTAGCTGTTCTCTGGATGGCTTTCCGTAGTGTGATGGAAGAGTAAGAAACAGAATTAAAAGGGAATAACAAATCCTACTCCCTCCTCACTTCTATTCTTCTCTTTGTGGGTCCCTACATGTCTACTGAATTTGATGGTCCCTTCCCCATTGCAACTTTAGGGCTATAGCTGAGTATTTTCCTAATTGAACGGTGTGCTTATCAGATGTTGTCCATCTCCCAGACTGCCTTCCCTATGTGTAGATTATTGCAGATCTCAGGAATTGTTCTGAACAGTGGCTGTGGATGGGTAAAACAGACATTTTGCTTGCAGACTAAGTTACACAAATTCTTCTCTTTTTTAAGCACAGTGGATATTCAAAAACTGTATCAATAGGCCTCTTAGGAGTTTTTGTCTCGATTCAATGTTAAGCCTAGCTGTTGTACTTGCTAATTCTCAGGGCAAAATCTCATTTGTTCCACAAGACTCTTTTTCTTGTTTGACATGTGTTCTCCAGTGGGAATTCCATCACCCTTTGATTTAATTCTTCCAGATGTTTCATGCATCCTATTATGAGCCTCTTCAAAGAAAGAATAGTCACTGGTCTAGAAAGCAGTTGCATTTTCATTGTTCCAGGGAAACTAATAATTTTATGCTAGGAAACAGAAGCAAAAAAGTGTATGGGTAGTTGAATATATATGTGTCTATAAGTATATATATAAATCAGTAATAAAGAACTCCCTAAAATCTTGTCAGCTAGACCCAATGGAAATATACCACATTTAAGCAGTAAATACATACATAAAAAAATACATTCTATCTGAAGGTAACAGTATCCTTGGGAATGGAAGATTTAGGGCTTTTAACTTCTCCCCTTTCCACATAATGATTTGCTCTGTGTTTATAAAGGGGTGTTGTTACAAAGAGGAGTAGTTTCTTGCACCTGAAAGTCATAATGCCCTCATGAAAGACTGTAACAAAATAGACATTTGTAGAACAGATTTTAATTTTTGGCATTTGAAGTGTTGTTACACTTCAAATAAGAAAAATCAAAAGCATGGCTGGATCTTTGTGCTCACTCAGAACTTAAAGGTTGCTCCTATAGTAATTATTTTGTGAGTGTTTCCATGTCAGCTATTTGTATCACTTACTGTCAGCAAATTCACTGCACATATCATTCCTCTCCTAACACAATGCTTTTTTGTCATTGCCATATATCTATTGTTTAGGGATCACTACCTTTTTCTAATTCATTCATGACCCCTAGGTTTGGGAGGAAGGGTTAATTAGCTACTTTTTCAAAGAATTTTTGACATCATGTTGTCCCTTTCCTGTTCCTTCAAACAGAAATCACAGCTTAATTTTGAACATTTGTAGTCTACATCCAGCTAACACCCCCTCGAAAATCACTGGCCTACACAAGCTCAAATAATTGGATTATTGATTAATTATTTTTCAAGCCTCTTCAGTTCAAGCTACTCTTCTTCTCAGGAATCCTGGAAAGGCACAAATGTTCTCAGCAAACACCAAAATTTCTGCCCAAATTATATGTCATGACAAACAGTCTGAAAGTAACCTTTTCTTTTGTCTTAAAAGAAAAAGCCAAGTAGGGTAGATACTTAAAATCATAAACTCTGTTAGCAAGTCCTGTACCTTTCCAGTTTCAGCACTTCATCTCCAAAAACATTGTCTCCAGACCACAGTAGGGCAGATTTTGCTGTCCTAGAGTTTCAGCAATAAATCAGGTGAAACTGTACTGATTGCGTGAGATTACAATTAGTCTTTGGTTCAGCATTCCTCATGACCTGACTACTCTAAAAGCAGAAAATGCATCCTTGACTTATACATGGTACTGTGAGAAGAACCTAAATTGTAATTGCTGTAGAAAAGACAAGCTGGAACAGCTGTGCTCAGCCTCCATGCTGCTGTCTACAAGCCACCTAGATTCTGTCCTCTGGGGTATGCGGAGGACCCACCGTTCAATTAGCAATGTAAGAAGGGCAGAAGAGCTGAGAAACCCAAATACAAATATCTCACACTGGAAAAACAACCCTCAAACCCAAAACATAGGTGGAAGAACACTGATTAGGCCCACACAAACTTTGTCACTTTAATGCCACAAATATGTTGAAAACTGAACTTGACAGTTTTTGCTCAAAGTGGTTTAAATTACATTTACCAACATTCTTGTGAGCTTCATGTTGTGAATATTGATCTTTCTGAAATGCAGTATATTTGCCAGGCATATATGTGTCCCTGTAGAAATATAGCAGAAAGAAACATTTGGATTTAACTAACTTGAAACTAACCTCCAAAAACAGCAGCTGGACACAGCATCTTCAGATAGCCACATATAAAATAATATGTCCAGGTTCTCACAGTAACTCCAGAAGCAACTAACTCTACAAATATCAGCAATTTTTCACTTGTAAAGATCTTAGTCACTAAAAATAAGACCTGAAGCTTCTTTGCCTTTACAAACTCTTTTGTAGTAGACAAAAGTGGGAATCTTTTAGAAAACCCAGGTGAGTCCACACTGTGTCACATCAATAAGTGAAGGGTTTGGTTTGACAGTTATTGACTTAGATACAGGAGGAGACAACTGAAACCTTCCATACGTATCTGGCAGTTAGGTTGTTATGGATTATTAGGCTCACAAAAACAACTAGATCACAACCTGTAATTACTTACATGTGGCAATAGGGACCTCTTTGCTCTCCAAAACTAGAACATAATGCAATCCAATGGCTACAGGTGGGACTAAAATTATTTTTAAAGTGTGTAATTGCTTCCTGAAGCAAAATAATTCCTTATGGTCTTTGTCACTTGAAGCCTTTCAGCTGAACATCTTTCTTCTTCAGTCAGAAGTTACTGAGTTTGATAGTTTTCACTAATTTGGGTGCTGATCTAATCAGTATCAATAAGGGTGGTGGAAAGGAGAACAATTCTTTAACAAAAAAAATGAAATCCTGTGATCTGAAGTGAGCTGCCAATTAGGCTAGGTTAACACGTTAGTCCTTCCTGAACCTGAAATTTATGGATGCAACCTCTATTCCCATTATGGATGCAACCTTGACTTATCTGAAGCCAAGTTTATCCCCTGAGTCTTTTAAAAAAAATCTTATTTTCACTGTATATGTGTGTTTGTATGGGTGTGTTTATATCCTCATGCTGAGAGAGGGGTAAGATACTGCATTAGAGCAAGTAATGTCACTCTCTAGTACTGTTTTTATCTCTGTTCCAAAATAAAAATTTTGATATGTGAGTGATTAGTGGTGGTGTAACTGTGAGGATCCAAGTGTATGATTGGAGTACCATCTGTAATTCATTCTCCTCACTAACCTTGAATCCTGTTCACCCTTCACGTCTTGCCACTAATGATGCTGTTATTATGTAACTCTTAGGAAATTAATGTGATACACCTTGAAGTGAAGTTTTGATTTGATATTGAGTATCATATATTTCTTCTTCTAACAATGTCTGCTTATTTCCTTCGTCCTGGTTTCCCTTTGTTTTGAAGAAAGAAGCACTTTTCCCAGAATTCCAACATCACAGAATCACAGAATCACAGAATGTTAGGGATTGGAAGGGACTTCAAAAGATCATCTAGTCCAGTCCCCCTGCCGGAGCAGGAACACCCAGATGAGGTCACACAGGAAGGTGTCCAGGTGGGTTTTGAATGTCTCCAGAGAAGGAGACTCCACAACCCCCCTGGGCAGCCTGTTCCAGTGTTCTGTCACCCTCACTGAGAAGAAGTTTCTTCTCAAATTTAAGTGGAACCTCTTGTGTTCCAGCTTGAACCCATTGCCCCTTGTCCTATCACTGGTTGTCACTGAGAAGAGCCTGGCTCCATCCTCGTGACACTCACCCTTTATATATTTATAAACATTAACGAGATCACCCCTCAGTCTCCTCTTCTCCAAACTAAAGAGCCCCAGCTCCCTCAGCCTTTCCTCATAAGGGAGATGCTCCACTCCCTCCATCATCTTTGTTGCCCTGCGCTGGACTCTCTCCAGCAGTTCCCTGTCCTTCTTGAACTGAGGGGCCCAGAACTGGACACAATAATCCAGATGCAACACCCCCAAATGATTTGAAATACTCAGATCTTAGCAATACTATTACTTACAGCTTAGTAATGTCCTGTGGGCCAAAACATGTTGGTGTTCCATTTTACCAGAATAGACTTTTTTTAAAAAAGAAGTGATAGGCTAAATATTGAGTATAACACACAGGGTAAGAGGGGAGAGAGGAACACATGATAGGAGAATGCTCCTAGATGGAAAAGAAGAAAGTTGCATCTGTCACATGAATGGATGTTTTCTTTCTTGAGAAGGATGAGCAGATCAGTAGCAGTGGTCCCCAGTCATCACCTGCCCTGTGTGTAGTCAAGCTGGTGACTCCTGCTTGCTCCTCCTGTGTTAGCAGAGGTTTTACTCTGTCTGAGAATGAAGTGGGATGACCCAGTGTGAACTGAGTAGGGGGTAAAATGAGTGACAGAAGGATTCAGCAGTAATTCTGCATTTCCTTGATTTTGTCAGTTTAAATTTGACCTCTTAACATTAGCGTAGATTTTGTCATTTATTTTTTATGCCTGGTGTACCTACCTTAATACAGGGACAACAGTTCATGCTGAGTGTTTTGTACATAATTTATATCCAATACTAAAACCCTTTGTACTGCTTTAAGGGGTTATAAATTCACTGCAGCCTAGCGGATACGTTAATGCAAAACTCCTGGCCTGCACATTTCACTTGATGTGAATTGCCTATGATTTTCCACCCTGGACTTTTTGCCAACAATATGTAAAATAAAAAACTTACAGAATGTATCCATGAGCAATAATAAAAGCTGCCTTCCTGGGAATGTTCACATGTCTAATAATAATTATCCACCAAAGTTTGGATCAGATATTCATTGTTCACATTATTTTATTATTCACAGAGCAGTGCTATTTCCAAGACTTGTACAACATCCAAAGTTGTGGTTGTAGGGAAGTGTAACAACACTATATCCAATTTTATTGCACTCCATCATATCAGGTTAACAACATACTGAGAGTTCTGTTATATTTTGGTTTGTTTGTTTACACTTTGGCTAAGATGAGATAAACCTATTATGAAACACAAAAGTCATCCTAAGGGTATTCCATTGTGTTATGTGAAATTAATATGTATACTATAAAAAAATCCATTTCATCTTCACTGAGCTATTTATTATTTGCCTTCCTATCTTATCAAAATGACATTGGTGGTTAAGATGCTTTCTAGGTGTGACAAGCATAGTCCCTTCCCACAAGAACTTGCACTTTTGGCATGCTACAGACTGTGCCCTTCATACGCTTTGGTTTTCAGCAACTCGCAGGACTAAACATTTCACTATCATGTGACATAAGAAAATGGAAAAGGAAAATAAGGAAAAAAAAAGGGCAGAGCCAAGACAGAGCAGCGTGTGCTATCTAAAGGAGCTGTATTTGCATCTCTAGAGTTGTAGAGTGGGTGCTGGCACACATTAGTGTGCATGTATTGAAAATACCATTTCTGTCGTGAGATCAATATTAAGAAGGAGAGGTGATAGGGCTGGATGTTTGTTTGGAACCCATTGGTGTTGCATTATTTTATATGTGTACAAACATGTTCTCTCCATGACCTAGGTAGTGCTTTCTTTTCATACAACCTTCATTCTTTATGTCTCTACAAAGGAGCCCCTTCATGGAGAACTTTCCAGGTAGAGACATAATCACATTGCAGATCTGTCATGGAAGCAGAGGAGTGAAGTGGTAAATCTCAAATGTAGGCTGGGTAGGAGCAATGAAAGGTGTGGGAAACAAAGCTGGGTTGCCCGTAGCCATTTTGGTTGTGTTAAGACTCTCTCTTGTAGCAGGAGCTGGAGGAGACCTCCTGCTGCTCCAGCTCCTGCTGCTCCAGCTCCTGCTGTGGTTAGACAGATGAGGATCAGAGTGCTGTTATTAAATCTTTGGGTCCACCACTTTCCCCTTCCTCCAAGAGCTGCTCAATGCTGCAGAGGATAACAGCCTCCCTGGGTCCTCAGGGATGGCTTGCTCCCCACCAAAAACCCAGAAGCATCCATTTTGTACCACAGAGCCAGCTTTCATCTCCTGGAGAGGGAAAAATAATGAATTCAAGAAAACTGCAAGAGAAATTCAGGAAGCCAGAGCATCATTATTAATGTTATAGTTTCTTATGAAAGGCTGCAAGGGATCTTTAAGGTTTAAAACAAGCTTTCAGAACTTGTGTTTTATGTTCAAATAAAATAAAACAAAAATTAAATGAAAAAGGGATTTCCTTATGGACACAGCTTCTCCTGAAACCACACGGGAGCTTTGATCAAACACAGAGCCTTGAGAAAGTGTATTGTATTATGTACAACATTTCCAACAGGCCTCAAACTTCCCTTGGCAGCCCCTCATCCAGGTGCTTACCAAACCAAACACACCTTTATTTCATTCAATCCCACAGCCTCTCAGTTCATCATGTTAAGGGTACAAGCCCTTAAGAAATATATAAATCTATTCTGTAAATGGTATGGAAACATGTCCAATGTACTAGGTACTGTGTCTTGTAATAATATGTACACAGAAAAGCTGTCATCCTGTGTAGGGTTAAAATAATACTGCCTTGTTTGCCAGGGTGATTGTTTGTTTGTTTTTCTGAAGGGGATCACAATAGTTCAGGCTGTTGTAAACTGAGTCAAAATAGATTTCAGCAAAGAGTTACGTTTCATTGAATTATTTGTGATGGCTTTGATTAACCACAGATGTGCTAATCAGATCTTTTCAATTTCTTATTAACTACAGTACTTTTTTTTTCAGGACTTGATTTTTCTTCTTTGCTGGCGATAATGTAAACCTGACCTGAAGGCTGGCTTCAGTCCAGCCTTGGCAGCTTGCAGTCACTGCGCAAAGGAACAGGTAGCCTCTGGCTCTTTGTTTGTTTTAAAGTTTCTGTGATGATTGTGATCTGGAAGTAAGAAGACAGATCCAGGTCTCATTTTATACAACTGTTGCAACGGAAAAATTTTGTACAATCCCTTGAAGCCAGTGATGAAACGGGACGATGTTCCTCTGTCATTACACCCCACCAAACACCAAAAAAGATCAGAATCTGTCCTGTGTGTTTAGGAAGAACTCCCCCTGAAAATTAATTAAGACCTAGGGTTTTAAAATGTCACCAAAATATATATATTTAAGAGATAAAAGGAAAAAATGACTTTGAGGTTACAGTCAACACTTAAGTTAATTTAAGTCAATTCTGTTTATTTTAGTTACAGGCAGTGAGAGAGATCAGATTTCAACACATCGCACACCTGCATCTTCCGAGTTTGTTTGCTTTCCATCCCATGACTGCATTCAGTAGACAATAGTAACAGTCTGTAAGAGCACAATATTTTCTAAGCTAAAATGAATGAAAATCGACATCTCCATTTCTAGAGTTTAAGTAAACATTAGAGACCATGGGGGAAATTTGGGATATTGCAAACAGCCCATAGTTATGCCCTCAGGTTGCACAGAAACCACATTAGTTAACGCCGAGGCATGATCAGTAAGTGCTGATGTTCGCCATTGGGCTGCTGCTGCTGAAAGTCAAGTTGTCACCTTTAGGTTTGTGTATTCCTACTTTAACTTGCAATTAATAGAAAATTCGAAATTTTTTTCAGGCCAAAAAAAAAATGTAGGCAAGTACTAATAGGTTTTTGTTTCTCTTTCCTCAAATTGCTTATATAAGAGGCTTGACCTCCTGAAGTCAGTAAATGGACTTTGTTTTTATGAAGCTTTTGAATCTGCCCATTGATTGCACAATGGCTTTGAAACAGGAGGGCAGAGCACAAAAGTTCACATGTGGACATCTCCACAAACATGTGCATGTGTGTGTGTACATGCAGGGGGCTTGAGGGGGAATATGCAGAAATGTTCTTGGCTTTTGTTTTCACTTTGGTTTTTTTCTTCAAGACGAGGGAGCTCCGCACTTCAGTCTGAATGTAATTCACCAGTTTAGCTTTAAGAAAAGTTACATAAAGAATAATGAAGCTTGGGATAAAAACTGTAAGGTTTTCAATGCATCTTCTGACTATTGCTAAGTAATTGAGGTCTGTTGGGACGGGACTTCCCTCTATTTGTCTTTCCTTTTTAACTTGAGATTAAGAACTTAATAAATCTCCCCAAGTAGTCCTCTTCACCGCATCTTGAGCAGTACCACTGAGGTTCTGCTGCATGCAACTTGCAAGCATGCAACTTGCAACTACCACCCATTACAGCTGCTTAATAAAATTACCTGAGCACTTTCTTTCTGCTTTTATTGTTTTCCCATAAATTAGTTGAAAAAGGTAAAAAACAGCTGAAAATAAAAAGAGGAGTTGCTGTACAAATGCTGACTATAAGACGGTAAGGAGCTCCCCGGGTACTGAAGAGAGTTTCCAGAAAGATACATAGGAAGGTTCCCCTGTTGGGATTTTTTTTTTTTTTTTTTTTAGATTTCTTTAATCTGGGGATTTTATGAGTGTCTCCTTAGGAGGAAAAGGTTTGTTTTCTTGGCAGGGAGGGCAAGAGAGCAAGTCCTCTAACACCCATGAAGATCAGGGATCAGTAGGGCAAAGCAGCTCAAAACCTCCCCTGGCCTCCACATGAAAAGCTGCCTGACTCTGGACTCCTCTGACTGTTGGTATCATGGTTTTCCTCGGAGACATGCTGCCACCAGCTGCTAATGGCTTGGAATAGGAGCTGGTATTCTTGTCAATTGTCTGAGAGATATCATTGGAGTTTCCCACTACTCCTGCTCTAAAATATTCCCTCCTCTCTCTACCTGTCTTTTTGCTTTGTGGAGCTGCTAAAGCATCTTTGAAGAGAGCACATGTTTGAGAGCAATCTTTCCCAAATCTCCTCCTGTGATGGGAATTCAGAGCTTTCCTTTTCCTCCGGCTATCATGTATTCATCAGCCCAAGACTATAAAGCCCAAAGAGAGAATAAAATTGCACAGAAGTGAACTTCAAAAGCAGAATTGTTAAATATTTTCTTTCCTCTGCAAACTTGACACAACTCGTAAGCAAGGTATTTTCATTTCCCAAAATGGAGAACAAAGGAGAAAAGACAAATGGTTGCAGTGGAAACATGCAGTTCATTTTCTTATGTTTCAGTTTAGAAACAGACCAGAAAGGAAATAGTTACTTTGGATGCAATAATTTCTCAATCTTCCCACCACAGCCAAAGAGCATTTCATTGTTCTGAAATTTGGCACAGGGTTTGGTTTGTTTGTTTTGAGAGAGTAGGGATGTTTAGATCTGAAGGTTTTAGGCTCATTAGAAAGACAGAGCTGTGACTACCTGTATCTGACTTTCTGTAAAACTGAGACATGTGAGAGACCAATGTTCTCTGTCTCTCTTTTCCTCTCTCTTTGATTCTGTTTGTCTAAGTCTCTTTATTTTATTTTTTTGCAATTTCATGGCTGGAATTCAGCATTTCTTTTCCAGACAATTTTTCCTCTACCCAATAGCAAGCACACTTCCCCCCCCCGCCCCCACCTTGTGGTGATGAAACATCTTCTGTGAGCTCAGACTTGGCTCTTTATTGCTAACACCAGCTGTTGTTACCAAGAAAACTGGGGAGTTTCCAGGTGAGATGTGGCAGATTTCAGCATTGTGTTTTAGACACTGGATTGAGTACAATGTTTAGACCCTGGTATTTTGTTGAAGATGCTCAAAATAGAAAGCTGAAGAGGGCTGTTTATCTAAATGAATAATTTTAATATTCAGACACAAGATTTCATTTTAGTCATCCCCACTTGAAAGCTTTGAGTTTTATGTTGGTAATAAAATGAATCTGGTCCTTCTTTTAACCCTCTTCTTTAAGATTTTACCTATGGCAGAAGAGAAAAATAAACATTCTGAACTTTTTCTCATCTATTCCACAGTTACTTAAATTTCCCATGTTGGAAGTTAGCTGAGTGGCCATGTGGGAAGATTTAAAAAAAAAAAAACATCAACAAACTAATAGCCTGGATGATGGAGGATGCTAAAAATATCCAGACATGCACAGAAAGGCAACTGTTGTTGTTGCCTCTAAAACTGCTTGATTACCACTTGATTATTAGTCTTTTATTTTTATTCCTAGATTACTTGAATGTTTTAGTATCATCAATGATGGATGATATTTTTCTGAATCTCTTTTACCTCTGCTATGTGGTGAAGCTCAACCACTCTGTACAAAGGTTATAACCAGTTAAAACAGCCTGTTAATTATTTATGAGACAGCAAGAACACCAATGGGACTTTCACTTGTCCTTCTGGAGAAATAATGGGACCATTACCATCTATTTAACACCATGAAAAACAATATCCACAGGTGACCTTTCAGAATCATAGCCAAGTTGGATTTATGGCCATCATGTAGTCTCATCAAGTATCAAAGAGGGACTTAAAGTCAAATTGGCAGTTCAAATGGCAACAGCGTCCTGAGGTTTGATAATAATAAAATCTCTTCATTTTCCTTTATTTCATGTAAGTGAGTAAATGTCTCTCACAGAGCAGATCTGTTAGCTAGTGCTGGATTTTTTTTAAGTTCTGAAAGCCTATTGAATACTTTGGGTATGTGCTGTGACATGACATAACGATAATGTCTGAGATATTGCTGTGTCTGTTAAAATGGTCAAAACATCTGTACTTGGAGAAAAACTTTGGCACCCCATTCCTTCATCCGCACAGCCCTCGAAACCAGTCGTGGATGTTGAAAGACTGAAGGTGTTTTGAGTAGTGCTTAAGCATTAATACTTTTATGTATTTAAAAAAAAAAAAAAAAATACCACCATTACCTCCCAGGGATGGGAATTAACTTAAAAATAAAATTACATAAAAAATTGTTTTTAATTAGCAACTAATTCAAAGGAAAATATATGGTTTGTCTGTCCTTTATGGTTGCAGATTATACTGAGGTAGATACAATTTCAATCCTGATCCCTAAGTAGTTTTGAAAAGACATATACATCTATCAGAATTGTGACTATAGGAAGAAATAACAACTTAATCTAAATGCTGTCACTGAACAAAACAGCAGCACGTAGGACACATGCAGCTGTGAAACTGCAGATGGAATAACAAGGAAACAGAAGCTAACTGCATGTCTTGAAACAGATGTGAAACAGAAGGGGCATGTTTCAAGCAGCTGATTAAAAAAAGTTTCATTGAACTAATTATAATTGATTGCTTATCTTTAAAAAATTACAATAATTGATGACATACAGTTTCAAGAGGTAGGCTCAGTCCCTGTCTAAGTGACTGCACAACAGCATGGTTGCAATTTCTTCATGTGATAGAAGAGCATGACCCACAAGTACAAGTGCCACGGGAATTGCCGGGGAAACCAAACCTGACATCCAAGGAAAGCTGAGTGCAGGCAGAAGGCACAAAAGTAACAAGATGTTTATTCATCTTCTGTCATGAACATCACATTCATGTGCTTTTCTTGGCCAAAGGGGAAACATCTTCCACATTCTGTCTTGTCTGTCACTTCCTTCTCCACCAAGGCACCGATAACAATTTTCTCTTCCCTTACAGCAAGGGGACAGCAACGGAGAAGTTTTATTCATTATAAGCCTCTGGATATAAGAATTGTTTCTCCTTTGATATCAGAAGCCATTTCTTTACGTTGTCTCAGGCTTCAGATATGAGCAACACTGACCCTTTTGTGGAGCTCGACCCAGGCAGTCTCCTCCTCTGTGTTAAATAAGCCATCTGTCTATGCAGCTGCACAGCTCCAGCTGTCAATGCTGCTGCTGGCCCTCATGTTCCCAACCTGTCACCCTAACCCCCTCCTGCATCACCACCTACCCCTGCCTCCGACCAGTCCCTTTCAGCCCTTCAGAAAACATTATAAAACCTCAGCATGTGTCTTCTTAATAGCGCCAGAGCCCTGACTGGCTCCAGAAATTCCTGTTTGCGCTGCCTAATGCCATAATAGCCATGGGCATACTATCTGTAAATAATGACACAGAACTTCCAAAGCATGACTGCAGATTCAGCAGAATTTTTTGTGTCTCTATTTTATACTGAGTAGTTTCAAGAGCCTCACACCTTCTAGAAGGAAGCATTTATTGAACTCCTAGTCAGAAGGCACTTCACCAGGAATGTTCTCAAGGATAGAATTACTGCATTTTGCTCTAGGGCAACAGAACCTGTATTCCTGTTTGCCCTTCACAGTTCAGAAGCTAGAACAACTGTATATCCTCCCATAACTCATTAGCAGTAAGGAAATTGTAGGATTATGCATGGTATAATCTTCTCCTTCCTCTACTTACTTTAAAAATCCTTGAACTTTTTCTTTTTTTTTTTTTTAAATCCCATGGTAAATGAACTGGAGACTATTCACAAATCAAATATTAAATGCTCTAATAACCAAGATCATCTAAATCCTGGGAACAATATTGGCCACTTTCCAACTCAACAGCCCATAATTTGTATATTTTTTCCAGTTCAATTTTAGAGTTCTGTTAAATTCAGCGTAGTCTGGTGGTCTTTTACAATACAGTCTTTAAGTAGTCATCAGACATTTTTTTAAAAAATAACATGAAGTAAAAAGATGGCTCTTCGTTATTTTTTGGTATGAGCAGTGTATTTGTGATCCGCTCTTGAAGTCCTCTCACATTCATCCTCTCCTTTCCACCCGCTTGAAGAATCTGATACACCATGTCAAAAGTAGAGCCAATGTTTGAGGAATAGAATGTCTGTCCAAACGGTTTCATCTGAGTTTTCACTTTGGGCCTGTAGAGTACCTGCTGACAGGGAGCAGATTCCTCATTTCCTGCTGTTCAACATACAACTGGATCGTAAATGAAGCTCTTCACGTTGCCTCTGTTACTAAAATCTGGCTGCATCCTCCCACCAAGTGATCTCTTCCTCAAGTCCTCATTTATCACTTTCATATTCCACTTTGAAAGAAACCAAACTTCCAGGGAGCAAAGTACCAGAAGGGAACCATTAGGAGAGGATGTTTGGGGAGCAAATTATCCACATAGACCATCAAGTCTTGTCTATTCGTTTTTATAGGTTCAATACAAACCTTGATCAAAGAGTGCTTCCTTCCTACCCCCAGCCCCCAAACTACAGCAGAAGCAATTTATAAGGAGAAACTGATTTTTGGAAGATTCTGCTTGTTTATTTTAAGAGGAGCACCACAACATACTAGTTCTTCAGAGGCCACTCTTCTTCAAGGCAAGTTTCTGTCTTTCTTATTCAAACCAAACACCAAGATAAAATAGTGTGTATTTTTGATCTGCCAGAGTTTGCTTCTAAAGAGCAGGAGCAGCCACCTTTTCTTCCTGACTAGCAGATACATGCTTTTGGTAATTGAATGCAGCTGTTCTCCTTTCTGCCCCTTCTTAAGCTTTTGGAGGAAATTTTACTTAGAGAGATGCCAGTATCTTCAGTAGGCATCCAGAACATGAGGGAACACCAGCTGGAAAGACTGCCTTTGCAAAGGACAGGTACTGCGTGACTTCATTCTTAAATCACTGCAGAGAATGTGTGTGTGATGTCACAGGAAAATACAATTTCACTTACCTGTATTTTAGAGTCTAAATAGGTAGCTGACATTTCTTAAAAAGGTCTTCCACAAGTGAGATAGACCTGTTTTCTTAGAGAGAGATGTCAAATCCTTTTGCTAGTGAGATAATGCATATGAAAAAGATTTCTGTAAGCATCTATAGACACCTCACCTGTCAGCATGGCTGCCCTCATAGAGATGTCCAGGGACCAGAAGCAGGAGAGTTCTCAATGATAGACCCTTGGTCTACATGGCCTCTCCCATAATGTCATAAAATTATTAATGCAGGTGAGCCACCAAATACAGCCATAAAAGGAAAGGACTAAAATGTAATTTATAACTTACTGGTCATTATTTGTAATGTCACCAGTAAACACCATTTTTTGTTTATACCTTCACGTTTAGATGAGACTGTACTGTGGACCTTCGGCTTCCATAAGTGAATATGTATTCCAGCATTGCAAATTTTGGGAACACACTTTTAGAACAAAAGATAGATTTCCTATAAATACAAGCGAATATACTGTGACAGCTAACAGAGAGTGCAAAATTAATATCAGGAATTAAGTCTCAAGAGAGTTAATAGTAATAATAGCAAGACTTCAATAAATTAATAGTTGTACTCAAATTGTGCAATTCTTCAGAGATATGCCAATGCAAGCATGAGTGACAAGGGCAGTGGAAGTGCTGTAACATCTTAAAATGGATCTTAAATTAAACAGTTTAATTCTCTCAGGCTACAGACACAGGATCCAGCAGATAATGCTCAAAGCATAAGCCCAGATCAAATCTCACTGCAGCAGCAGTATACAAAGGAGCAGAGAACAAGCAATCAAAAGCACGCTGACCATGCATTGAAGAGAAGGCACTTGAAAGCCCCTATTTACCCTTGTTTCAGCCAGGAGTACAGTTCTCAGGGTGTGGGTGATGCAAAAATAACTCTCAAGGATTGTGTCAAGCATCCATCCGCAGGATTTTAAATAAAGATGAGCTGGTGTGCTAGAGATTAAATGCACTGTAAGCATGTCTGCAGTGCTCTGTGGAGGGAGATGCAGTGTTTCATGAGGCAGGAAAAAAAATTCATTACTCCCACAAAATGACACATCACCCAGTCCAGTGGACCAGGATGCCCAGAATTTTGTAACACTGAGGTAGGTCTGGCTTGGGCACGTCTACATTATATCGTACAGGCATTCCTTATACACGTGCAACATGTGTCTGTTGTCCTAAAGAGAAATTCTTCCACAGGTAGTTAATGATAATTTGCCTGGGTCAAAATCAGCCAGGGTGTCTCACATCACTGCTGGCAGAATTTTGCCCCCTGAATCTGGAAGCAAGCTCTTCTGTAATTAGAAATCCAGGAAGAATTACAGTAGCCTCTGAAGTATGAAGATCTTTCACAGCAGTTGCCCTCACGCTCTTACAGACATCAGTAAGACTGCACAGCTCTAAGTGAGGATAGGTCACAGCTCCTGAATGCTTATTTATGGGAAGAGAGGGAGAATCTGTGAATATAACAGCAGTACTTGGCCTCCACTAAAACAAATGTTCTTAATGGCTGATAAGGATGCCAAATTGCAGAAGCCGGAATTTCTTGAGGGGAAATAAAATTTTTTCCACTGTTTTTTTTTTTTTCTTTATATTTTTTAACAACCTTTGAGAATCTTTTGGCTGCAGCAGCAAAACTGTCTCCAGGAAAAAAAAAATACTAATTCCTTCAGTTTACACTCTGGTATAAACTTTTTCAAACCTTGACTGTCTTTATTACATTCTGAATTAAAGCATTTCTGCTGAATGTGGTGATTTATTTATAATTTTGTTGTTTCTGTTGGCATTTAATTCTCAGACATTTTTTTAAGTACTTAATATAAAATAAACTCACATGCAGATAACTTTGGAGCCGTGCAGTACTTTAAAACCCACATGTTTACAATAAAACAGTGAGAGCTTTGAAATTGAAGTTAAGCTCAGGATGAAACTAGGAAAAAAGTTAGAAAGGTTTCTATGCTCATGAGTTTGATTCTGCCCAAGTTGGGCCAAAAGTTTTTTCTCATCAAAAATGACTTAAATCTGGACTTTCACCAGTAAGTCAGAGAAGATACTTCATGCATGCTCGTCTTGAGAAAAGCAGAATCAAGGCCTCTGTTCCCAGTTTTGGTTTAGGTAATGGAAAATACCAAAAGCTGAAGAAATTGAGCTGTGTGGATAAAAGACAGCCATCTCAGACCCAAGGCTTTCATCCATTCACTCTCTTGCTGTTCACTTCCCTTGCTGTTTCTGACCATGATTTCTGTATGATCTGACTTTGTATCCTTTTGCAAGGAGCTTTTGTAAGGGAGGGGAGACTTTAAATAAAAGTCTTCCACTGGCTGTATTAAAAATATGAAAGACATGGTGTCATATCAACTGTGAGGTGACACAGAGCAGCATTTTTCCTCTTTACATTTTTGGCAGATTTGCAGTGTATTTTGGTGGTGGGAAAATGACCAAAGAATGGTAAAAACAAAACCATAATTCACTTGTAGCTATATCTTTTCTGGAAAAATATAAACTAATGTAGTGTTCTCTGAAGATTTTATCTGCTTTAATTTTACCTTAATTCTGTTTTAGCAACTTAGTTTAAGAAAGGTAAGAAAAAGTTAGGCAGATATCAGCTTTAAAGATGCCCCATATTTTTAAAGCTGTAATTGCATAACTAAGAAAAGTCATATTTAATGTGAAAATCTCCTCATTTTTAGTTACCATTGCCTGGTTCATCCAATTCAGAGCTCAGTGGCTGGAAGCTTGGCCTGTGTTTTCTGTTCTGGCCACTTGAGGGAATCAGTCTGTAGCTGTGGTCCATATTTTTTGTTTTTACACTAAAGAAGAAAGAAAAAATATATTTGTTGCAGAAAGTTTTCCAACTTTACTTCAACATGAAAGACATCACAAAGCACTGGCTCAGAAATAAATTACTCCCTACATACTAAATATCCAGGAAGGAAAAAAAAATGTTGATAAATGAGAGTCTTGGGAGTTGCTAAGTGAGGTCCCTGCACAGAATTTATGATCATGCACTCTTGGACTTCAGAATGATTAATACAGCTAATTCTCAGTAGAATAAGAGCTGTTTTAGCCCAGGAGAGAACTGTACGCTATTGTTTATAGAAGCAGATAACATCAAAGCGGCCCACTGCTTGTGTTAAGCAAATACAGAATTCTGGGTCAGTGCAAATTAATCCTAAAGGAGTAAGAAAAAGTTCTTAATGACTGTTAGATCACTGTGTTATCACTTTTCATACAACTGAAAATGGTAGAACTGTTAATGAGAATTACAAATGGCCTCACTCAACGCAGCATGCTGGCAGTTGTCTATTAGCATGGTCACCATTAAGTCCTCTGACGATCTGTACATAAGACATTTGCTAATGAAGTAAAGAAGATTTAGGCAATTTTCTGAGATATCTGAGCCATTTCAAAATGGTCTTTTGCAACAAACGTGCGGAGTGTTTTACACTGCAATTAGCTGAGTGGACTGAGAGCCTTAAAACTCTTATATTCTGTTCATACAGTAAGATCTGGTTTACAGAAATAAATTAATTGAATTTACACATGAAGTCACTGTGGGGAGAAAAAATACAAAACAGTCTTGTTGATTGTGTCTATTAAGCTGTGCTTTCTAGTCCAAAGACAAGGAAAGCACACAGTCGAGCTTTGTTTAGAATGAATAGGTTGCGTTTTACAGACTGACAATACCACAAAGTTAACTACAAATTGCATTAGAACATTATTTGGTTCCCTTAGAGTACAACTTAACAGCTATACCACAAGAAGGTCTAGAAAATAAACTTCCTTTAATTATTTTTAGGAGGTGGTTGGGGTTTTATTGGTAATGATTTGTGCACCCCAACACATTATAATTCTATTCCAGTCCCTCTGATGTGATCTACACACCATGTTATGGGATGGAGCAGGGCTGTTGACAGGACAGGAGTGGGAATGGGCTGTAAGGGTACGGCGGCCTTGTAAGCTGCGGGCTCCTTAGCTGTGCTGGCGGAACAGAAGGGCAAAAGTCCCCTCGATCCCTGTTGGCAGGTCCATGCCTGTTTACAAGTCATCATAAAACTGTACGAATACACGCTTTCTGGGTTATTTAATTCTTCAAGTATAGGCACTGTACAATTATTTGTCCATTAAATTTGGTTTGAAATGAATTGTCTTGTTTAACACAGGATCATTACACCAAGAAACTATTTATGTAATTATTAGGTCCTTTGATATATTGTCCTCAGGTACAATTGCTGTCAGTCAACAAAGTTCATATGTACATATCACTGAGTCTCAGAATATTTTGACATGAAGGTAAACAATTTTCAGAATGCAGTAACAGCAAAAATAGGTTCCCCCTGTTACTTATAGCTTTCCTTTCTACTGCTTCATATCTGGGTGCATCTTTGCATATGGAAACATTTGCTGATGTAAGCCAGGGATGTGAAATATCCCTGTGTGTACACAGGGGGAAAATGCTGTTCTGCATAGGACACCAGCTCTTTTTTTTCTCTGCTTTGGTACTCTTACATAGCAGAGTTCTTTGCTCAGGGGATGAAATAGGGTAGAGCTGTAGCAGCCTTGCTTTATTCTAGCATCAAACTTCCTGAAGATCTCTGAGATGGTTTTGTACGTATCTGGGTGTGCGTTAACTCAAATCTCTACATATGTTGTCTGGAGTCAACTAGCCAATTCTTTAGCGACACACAGAGGAGATCCAGGCAGTTGCCAAAAAAACTGTCGTTGGTGGGAAAAGCTACCAACTTCCGAAATCAATATCCTCCCAAAGAAGAGTTTATTAAGAAAGAAAAAAATCCACACCCCAAAGTGAAAACACATCTTCTCTTCCTCTCTTTAGCCCTTCTCACTTAGGTGAGTTGCCTGATCAGGAGGGAGGTTACCTGGAGTTGCACAGGTAAAAATTACACAGCCTGTGGTCTTTGTCCTAGGGCAAGTGTCAAGCCCACTGCCCCATCATTGCTTAACCAAACCAGTTATATTTCATTTTTTTTAATCTTCTCACAGGAGTCTGTCCCTCCTGCCCTTTAATCAGGTTTGATGTTTCTCTCTGAAATCCCTCCAGTATGTCTGCATTTTTTGCTGGTATGTATCTGGAGCTAAACACAGTGTAATGAGTGCAGAACAGAGCTACAGTGTAATGGGCACACAGAAAAAAAAAAAACCAAACACACAAAAAAACCAACACTCCGTCTTAGGACTGGGGCAACCACTGTCTAGCGATTTACAAAGTTTGTGTTTGAAAAGGCAAAATAAGGTATTTTTCATATGCAGATAAACTCCTGAAGTCTTCCACCTTCACTCTAACTCCTAGAAAAGAGAGGAGCAAAAGGAAATTACTGTGAGTGACTGCTTGTGTTTCAGCTCCGTCTGCCTCTGAAAAGACCATGCACACACCCATTAAAATGCTCTGCAGGCTTTCTTGGTGCCTGGTTTGTCCAGTTCACCCTTTCTAGCACCGTACAAGCAATATGCTGTGCAACTGGCCACTCTGACAGCTTCCATGATGCTAAAGTTTATGGCAACTGTAAATCTATTAAGCCACAATTTGCACTTAATAAAATGAAACAGCAAGTAGTTAAATGAAAGCTCAATCCTAAACTGGAGAACATTTTTCAGGAAAAGTCATTGAGCCTGCCATTGCTACTGCTGCCTTCCTTTGAGAAATTCAATCGTGCTGATTGAGGAAACCTGGAGAGAGACGGCTATTCCTTCCTTTGGTTTGTAATTGCCCCGTAGACCATTTAATCATCCGTAGATGAAACAAAGCCTGTGCTGTGGAGTCCCGGAAGGGCAGGCGAGCGCTTATCAAACGCTTCCGACCCAGCGAGCAGAGCTGGGAGCTCATCCCGCCGCCTCCGAGCAGCCCCGCTGTCAAAGCCAGGAGCTGAGAGCAGACTGGCTCTTCCTGCTGTCACTGCGCCGGCCTTCCTGCCTGCCTTGATTTCATTACAGGAAAGTCTGTGCAAGCCAATGTTTTAGGAGTGGGTTTAGAGCAGAGTACGAAGGTCTTTCTGCTGGAGAAGGCAGGTGGGCACTGAAACACCCGCCTGGACAAGAGCTGCTTGATGCCATCCTGACAAGAAGAGATAAGCACTGAGGAGCGAGAATTTACTGACTCCTGTAAAACACCTTTCTCTGTCAACTTTAAAATGTTGCTCGTCATCCTCGTGGCTCTATCTGTGCTCCATATTGTGGCATTTCTGGGTGACCAAGTGGATGGCCTTGTTGCACAGATAAATAGTCTGGCCAGAAACCATATGCCCAGTTTCATTAACTAGAAATAAAATAAAAAGTCTGGCCAGAGGCGGTACTGAGAGCTTGAAAACCTGATCCATCATACTAATTGGTTTGGAATATTAGCCTTTAGTTGAGATTTGAAATCCATTTCCTCTTGAATATAGGCAATTTGCCTAACGGCTCAGGCACTATACGTAATCACGTAAAGCTTGACATGCTGCCCTCTACTCCTAGCTCATATTTTCTGGACTACGTCGAGAGACTGCGGCACTTAAAACAGAGTTACAAGAACTGGCTGCTCCTGGGAGGGCATCTCTGGGCACGTTTCTTCCCCCCTTTCTGAAACTTTTGTTGGGAAGAATTCTTATGAGGATTTTTAATTCACAAAAACTCTCAGTGCTGACTAATGCATGCCAATTAAGTTCAGCCCATTGAATCAACAGTTTCCTGTTACCTGTTCCTTCAGGTAGAACAACGGCTGATACCCCTGCCCTTTCCCAGGCTTCTGTGCAGGGACCTTTCCTGCCTGAAAACAGTGGGGACACCTGTTTTCTGAGCACGGAAGGCCAGCACCTGAAATCCTAGGAATGGGCCCGCTATTGAGAAAAGGGTGCTTGATAAGGCAGCCACTGTGATAGGCAGCGGAAATTTGATGATGAAAGGAGATGCCTAACAGATTAATCTGGTGTGATTTGCCAAAACACAGGGTTTTCTGGAAGATTATCCACACTCGCAATAGGAAGCCCTTTGTTTTGTAAAAGTCCCCACTTATCATGGTATTCTTTATCTCAACAAGAAACATAATGGTTTACTTGTTTACATGCATGGCAGATATATTCAGAGCTGGGCTTAGGAACTGTGAACTCCTTTTCATTTGAAATGTTTCCAGCAGGCAGGTTATTAGCTGAGGGGGAGCAAGCAGTTGGACACACATAAAATTTAAATCTGCGTTGCTTGGATTGGCAAAAATGAATGTTATTTCATCCACTGGGAAAATGTTTTACTTCCTGCTCAAATACTTTTGGAAGAAAATCACAAGCTCATTTGTAGCCATCATATATGTATGTATATATTTTTTTAGAGTTAAGTGGTATGTCTACAGAAACGTATTTGTTACCGTATACCAGTTATTTTCCACTAATATTAATTATTTTATTAGCTTGTCTTTACTCCTTCAATTTTACTTTGCTTACTATAAAATGTGACTGATGACTTTACATTATTTATACTGAATGTGTGGCTGGCATCTAGCCCTTGATGTGCCTTGGATGGAACTGCTTTGGTTTCTGGAATTGATTTTTAAATACCTTACACATCCGGGACCGCAGAACTACCAAAGCACTGTGTTCTTGAACTCTGAAAATAAACAAAACCTACCATGTTAGAAAACAGCTTTATTGCAGCCCTTTTTAGCAATCTTATATCAACAAAGTTTTTCATAGAGGGCAATATTAAGTGTGCTGGAGACATGATGTACAAAAGCGTGTGCAGCAAGAACACACATTGTATGAGAGGAGCTGGAGCACAGGAGTTTGACGGAGTTGTTTTTCTGTGCTCCTCGGTGGTAGCATACTGTGTGTACTGTATAGGTTTTAAGTTTACTGCAGAGGCAGCCAGTTTCCATATCATAATAAGTCTGAGGTGGGGGGCTCACTTCAAAGAAGACTAAAAGAAAGGGCCAGCAAGCAAGCGAGCTGCTTGCCCTGGTGCCGCAGGATTAGTTCTGTGGACTCACCTCAGCAACCTGCTGCAGCCAGCACAACAGTGAGGAAGGAACAGAAATTAGAAAGAGGGGGGAAACAGGGCTGGAAATCTGATAAATCCATCAAAAAGAATAGATCTCCAAAGATTTGTCTGTCTAGACCAGTGGAAGGCTACAAACCGGAGTTAGTGGCTCATGCAAATGGATACAGTGTGATGAAAAATTACCATGGAGTAATGCTTGGCATAGACAGAGGATTTTATTTTACTTGTAGCACATATTTTATGGATTATGAAGACATTGGAAATCTACTTTCTGTTTTCTTCTTCCATATTCATAGTTTACATTGCTTATTTTACAATGTGTTCAGACACGCATTGTACTTTTTTCTGTCTGCTCCAAACCTTCCTGTAGTTCAAACTGCACTTAAAGCCAAGTCCTGTAATTCAGCATAGTCAGTGTGCAGCTGAAACTTAGAAGTGTGGGGAAGACCTTTAGAATTTTCTTGGAATTAGTGCAAAATCTTCACAATCTTTTCAAAATGTCTTCTTCATGCTTGCAGTGTCCATACAGTGTCCATAAAACCCTAAGGTGGAATCAGCAAGCAGGATCAAATACGATCCCCCCAAAATTAAAATAATAGTGATGGTGATGATGATAACACTAACATGCTTATAATGCTTTCTAATGTCATTTCCTCTTGTCAAATTTTATATCAGTTTCACAAAAGTGTCTGAATAAAGTCACATGGTGGAAAATAACTGCATCTTCTGGCCACAATCAATGGGACTACCTTCAGAGGAAAGACCTTAGCAAAGCAATAGTGACAGCTATACTATCTTAACTGTAGCAGTAGAGGCAAAAAATAATTTCTCAATGTATTTCTTGGCACTTAGCTCTTTCTTTGCATTTATTGAAACAATTGCACTTCCAGTACTTTCTATGTTTTTAATTTAGGCGGGTGATTAAAACATTCTAACAAAGATGAGATGATTAAACATTTTAGCCATTTAAGGTACATTGCTTCCACTACAATAATGAAAACATCTCTCACTAGGGTAAGTGTGGTCAGCCTTATGTTTCATACTACTGTTTCTCATTCCCTTATCTTGAATGTATTTGTAAAGGCTTATAAAAGGCTTCTTGATTTTTTGGGGGGGGGCGTGGGAGGAGTATTGGGTTTTCTAGAATTGGTTTGTTTGTTAGTTTGGAAGGGGTTTTTTAGCAAATGCATCACACCTGTTTGTTTGTTATTAGAAGCCTATGGCTACATCACCAGACACTAAAAATAGGATATTTCCTTTTTTATAGATACTAAAATGTTATGTCTGACTAGAACTTCTGCCTAAAAAGTACCTTCTGGGTTAGTCAAGGTTCTACATGCACACTCATATATGACTTATGGCATTGTAACCCAGCCTCAGGGATAAAATTTACTTGGTGATGTTAGAATATTTTCATTAGAAGCTGACTTCTAAAAATAACTTTCGTTTTTATTGTTATTTTAATGTCAGAAGCAAAAGTGTCTATCCACATCCCAAGCCTCCTGGAGGAATATATGCCTCCCTGAATAAAGGAATTGCAATGCCAAACTAAAAAAGTTCTGATGGACCATGAAGGATGTAGCCTTTCTGATGAGCCATGCTACAGCACAGTGTGCTGCAGAGGAGTCTACAACAGTGTTTTAGATCAGACCAGAAGTGCATTTCTGAACAAATCTCCTGGTTGTTCCCATTCACTATGGTTTGGTTCACAGCACGGAGTGGTCTAAGGGCACATTCAATAAACAATTTTCAGATGAAACCAAGCCAGATGTGTTGAGGAGTGCATCTAGTGTACTCCAGCCACTAACAGGTAGCAAACAGGTCCCAGAACCAGGCACAAACCAGCCCGAAGAAAATCCCCCTTGACACATGCCTGGTCCTCAGCACCAACACATTTGTTCCACTGATCTGCTTATACCACTCTGTACTACCTGCTACTATACGTGTAGCTTCTGTGACCAGCACTAATTTTGCCATGTGGAAGGAAGTTTATGTGAATAAAAACACAGTGGTGGATTTCAGAGCAGATTAAGATCTCCTGGCACAAACAGAAGCGTTGTGTGCTGAACAGCTCGTTTGCTGAGAAGCAGGGCTTCAGCTGAAGCAAAGCGTCTCGGTAGATGGACAGAGAAAGCCCTGATGCTTCCGCACAGGATTGTTTGCTGCACGCTGCTACTTCCCACCAAATCTGTCACTTAGCATTACAACAGACGTCTGTGAGCATGAATGATCAAAAGAAAAGTGTCTGTTTAAAATCAGCACCCTGTGTTCTTGTGAATGTCCATCACAGAGAAATATCTCTTAAAAATTAATGGAAAGACTACTGGAAAAAAATTACATGTATAATGATAAAATGCCAGTTGATAGCACGTCTCTGGAGGGCAACACAGGCCCTTCAGCATTTCTGATTTGCCATTAGAGCAGGACAAGACAGACCTTTGTGCCTGGAAGCTCAAGGGTTGCTTTTTTGCTTTGTTGCTCCAGTTTGATCTGGTAAAAGATACCAGCTCTCCTTACAAGCCTTGACTCGGTTGTAAACTTAGATCATCCAAACTACAACAACAACAGGACAAACTCTGCATAGCGCACATGTAATTTGCAGGGTCAGCGTGAAACTGATCCTGGTTCTTGGATGAAGAGAGAGCTATATATGTTGTGTCACATCCACAGAGCTGCCAGCACCTGCTAAGAACCTTCAACCCAAGCTGAAGCCAAAGTGAGCTGAGGTCAGGCTTCAGGCATGCCAGAATGGATGAAGTCATTGTGTTCAGCGACCCTGGCTAAATGTAGTGGCAATGTATGTATATTGCAAAACCTCAGTCCTCTGTACATCCTCTGTTCCAGTTGTCCTTGGTCCTGCTTTATGGAGGATATGCAGGGAAGATAGCCTTCAGCTGTATGGGACAGCTACAAAAATCGATTTCTACATTGTTAGGTTAGTTACATACTTTGTCTGAATTGCCAGAATTTAGCCCATTAGATTTTCAAGGTTCTCCAGAAGGTGTTAAATATGTCTTAAATTCATCTTTGAAACAAATGTATGAAGTATATGTTATAATACGTATTCAGTTCTACTGATCTCCCCAATGGGAAGGCAAACATTGTAGAAATCTTTACTGAACAGAAGGAGGACTTTGGCATGTCAGCTCTCCACCACTGTATTTGAGGCAACAGGACATTTATTGTTTTAGATCTCTGAGACTTTTTAAAAGAAAATCTTGGATTTTTGGCAGCTGAAGATAACGGCTTTCAATTCAGACAAAAGAATTGTTATTCCTGGTACTCATCCAAAGAATTAACCACAACTTAAAAAGTAATATTCTTCTGTCTGTACCTTAATGCCAGTGAAATATATGTTCTAATTTTGTCCCCCTCATCTTTATTTGTAGATAGATTTGTCATCTTTTGCTTCTTTGGTCATCTTCACTGCATCACACGAGGACGTGGTGTGTGACCTCCCTTCACTGTCTTATTTGGCTGTACACATCCAGGAATTGATATTGTAGCAAAAGGTCATCAGACCTATAAATTAGTATGATCTTTGTGTAGAAACTCATACTCTTTCCCATTAGAGGGACAGCTTCCATTATCTAGTTTGGTGTCCAGCATACTATAGAAGTAAATGCAGCTGTTTAGTTTTGGAGCCAGTAGACAGTTCCCATCATCAGTAGCAAAATGACAACTGTTTTGTTCATGCTATCTGCTTGTCCCCTCTATGTGTCTCTCCTCTTTCCTATCCTTGACCTATCCATCCTGTTCATGGCTCATCACTACTCATGAAACTGGATGGAACTATTTTCAGTTATTCTCTGGAGAGGAGTCACCTTCCTTGCGAGACTCGTCACTTGCAATCAAATCACTGCTGGACTAAGAGATCCCTCCATCTCTTCCCTATCTTTCTGCACAATGCATATGGCAGAAGGATCTCAGTTGTCTTCTTCCAGTTCAAACAAAGCCTGCTCAGGAGGAATGAGCATTCCCATTGCCATCCTTCTCTCCCACACAAATGAGGATCATTTATAGCAATTTACAATAATACAGCTTTGGAAAATATATACTGGAAGAGAAAGTGTTGTTTTAAGAACGATGTGGAATTTTCAACATAAAACTAAGAAAAGCACAGGCAATTTTTAGTGGTAAAATATTTAAATCCCTGCATATTTGACAGATTATTCCACATGAATGATAATGATTTGTTGTAAATGTCACCATAGCAGCTACATATAAATATATACAGTCTAGTCTGACTTCAGAAAAAAGCAAGGTTTATCTTTATTACCTGTTACACCACCAAGAATAGAAACATCCCCTTTGTATTCTTGAGAAAGGAGACCCCAGGTTTGCCTTTTTTTTTTTTTTCATTTAAATAGTGAGAAAACTGCAATGCAAGCTAGCCAGAAAATGTTGGCAATTGCACGTTGGATAGACTTGAGGGGTGAAATCTGAGAATCCCTGAGACAAAAAAGAAGGATGTTGTCAGGAACAGAAACTTATACTCAGTAGCTACCATCCTAGAGACGGCAAAAAAGCCATCAAAATTAATCAGGTTGCCAAGGGACGAGTTGGAAAAGGAGAAAAGGAACAATGAAGAAAATCTTAAGAAGACACTGAAAGGCAGAGGAAGACGAGAGGCAGCGAAAGGAGCAGAGGAAGGGAAGCACCGAGTGGCTCCAGAAGCATTAGGAAATCAGAGGTGGAAATAATTCTGTTGTCCAAAGGAGCCAGTGACCACAGAAGAGAAGGTGGCAATCACCTCAGTGAAAGCACTGCAGGAAAGCTGGTGCAGGGGAAGACAAGTAAAAGGTCAGTCAGGGAGTGAAGAGGAGGTGGGAAATGACAGAGCCTGTGAGGGAACCTCTTTGTCCCTCTGCACTAGTCATCCCCACCTCTGCCCCTCTGGCAGAGGCTGGCTGGGGAAGCAATGGCAAACTGCATGTCTGTTAATACAGCTGAGGGTCCTAATTATGTTCCTTCACAGACAAATCACATTTCTTTAGGCTCATCCTGAGGGGAAAAGAAACCTTCTCATATATTGTGGCTGTTGATCTCATGCTGAGAGCAGGGTCTGACCAAGCTCTTCCTCCACTTAGGCTATTCACACCATCCATCTGAAGGCATTTAAAGGTAGTGCCTAAGCAGGGAGTAGGGTCTCTCCACAGTCAGCAGAACAATTTTATTTAAATATGGTGTGTACATGAGTCGCTTGTAAATTTGAAAATCCTTAAAATACATGTGCAAAATCATAGGAAGAACTATAAAGCTAAAGCATGCACCCAGCAGTGAAGAACACGAACAGAAGTTTAATGTGTTGTCCTTTAAAAGAAGCTAATGTTGTATGCGTTGGTGTGGAAATACCATAGACCCTGTTTCAATTAAATGACTTCATTGAAAGAGCCATAGCACGAAAATCAAATGCTACTATTTATTGAAAGTGATAAATTATCCAAGGATTATAGTTCATAAACACAAGACTTGATGTCTAGGAAAAATGTAATAACTGCCTTAGGTATATTTAAAAAACAAGCTGCTCCATGAGTAGCTAACAGAGCCTGATCCCCTTTGCATTTGTGTCTTATATCCTCTTTATGTTACCACAGTATTAACCCTATTCGTCTCTCACGTCCCTACTTGATAATCCCTTTTGGCACGACAGAGCAAAGCCTGAAGCCTGTCTGGAGCTATGGGTTTACTGGTGAGCTGGCTGATACGTGGCCAAGAGCACCCATCGTGCATCTGTCCGTTGCCAGGCAGAAGCAAAGTTGGATTTGCCAAATGGGGGCCAAGTTACCTGGAAGAACAAATATGGTTTTTTCTCTTCCATCCAACCACAAATTTTCATGGCAGTTATTGGAATTTAACGATGTTTGAGAGTTCTCCTCCTCTCTCAAATGTGGTTGAAATTGGCCTGAATTTTTGTGGGGACAGGAGGGGGTGGGGAGAAGAAAGAGAGAGTGAGGGAGAAAACAGAGCTAAAAATAACAATGTTTGGATTTTTCTAGGCCATTTATCTTGGAATATTAGAAAACGTAATGTGGAACATAATAACTTTTTTTTTTCCACTAAAGACACAGAGTAACGGACATAAATTAATTATTTTTATTTTGATCCAGTAATGCACTTTCATACACACTGACAGCTGAATTTTCCTCAAGTCAGGGTACATGTATATTGAGCTCTGTATTTTTCATCTCCCAAAAGGACGGACAACACAATAGGAAGTCATTTGGCCAGTGCGGGGGAAGAGCACTTTCCAGGGTGTAGACTGTTACGGAGATAAGCCCACAGCTGTGTGAGGAGCGCATCAATACAACCATGTCTGTTTACATCAGCTGAGGATCTGTCACTTATCTGTAGCAGTATGCTTCCCAAGACAGCTTAACAGATTTGGACTTGGTTATATGGCTATTTTAAGAACTCTACAATGGCCCGTAAGAGAAATCTTGCTGTCTTCAGTAGTCTTGTCTAATTGATAACTCTAGGTCCCACAACTATTACTGATACTATGTATTAACAAACTAAGGGGAATGTTTTTAATATCCTGTGCCATTCTGTTCACACTACTCATCATCGATAAAGTTATTTATAATTTTGGGAAGTTAAAAACATTTCTTTAGAATAACTAGGCTCAAAGACTGCTCCACAAGCAGAACCAACCATATCAGTGGGGTGGAACGAAATTCAAGTCCTACACACTTAATGCCAAGATACAGTAGGTCCAGGACAGCCTCCACTGCTTTTGGCATTCTGATGCCGTAAATAAATACCAATTATTATTTTTGAGAATATTATCCTCCCTCAAGTTCATATTTTCCAACACTGGTTTCAGTTTGGCTTACTGCATCTTAATTACTAATCTCTCCTCTCTTTTCCGTGCCTATCGCTATGGCATCCGATTAAATGCTACAGACGTGCAAGACACCGGATCAGCACATGGCAGATGAGATGCAGATGCATCTAGTGAAGTCTTTACTGTTACGTGTGTTGTAATTTATAGTTTTCATCAAGTGTCACTCAAAGGAAATAGATTTACACACATACACATTTATGCCTGTCTTTCCTCTTACTCTCACACATTTATTTCTTTACTTTCTTTTTCTATCTCGGTATATGTCTACTGTTCTGTTGTTCCAATTCATAAAAGAATGGCAACATTTTAAATGTTTAGATGTCTACAGTGAAAAAGCAAAAGAAAATGGATCGGTGTAAACATTCACTTTGCAGAGAACTGTAATGGGCAATGGCCAATGCAAATGCAGCAAAGAAGCCAAAACTTCCAAATTTCACTGTCTCCAGTGTACATCAGCCTAATGGTCATTCCATCAGGAAAAGCATGGATAAATTAGAAATCTAATTACATTGACTTTCAGAGGTGATTTTTACTTGCTGTCACTCCAAAGTGAGCAATACAAAATTTCAGAATATAATCTTAGTGCCTACAGTACCTGGTTCTCATTGTTTAAAATTAATGACAGCGCATCTGTCCACAGTCCAGATCTCAAAACACCAGAGTTTTCTGTTTTGTTTCCACAGGAATGTTGGGGGATACATGAATGGGGCTGAGAGTTTTGTTCAAACCAGTTTTTTACATGTATAGACTGTTTCACATTGAAAAAAATTGAAGGATCATATGCATGGTGAATGAACAACTTTATTTATAGGGAAATATCTGTTTTGTATGTTCTTAATTTATTACACACACAGACACTTTCTGAATATATCATATGGGCTATTGTACTCCAAATACACTTTACAGACATCTACCAACACAATAATCAGTTGTGTTTACATTACAATCAGACTTGACTCATGCCTGTAAAGTCATCCCATTTTATGTATTTACACACAGAGTTTCTCCCTGCCCTTTCCCCCAACAGACCACATAAAATCTCAGAAATCATTCATAAATTCTGAAGTCAAATCTGCAAAAGTTGTAAAATGTCGGGCTTAAGGCTGCTGCTTAAACTAGAAGAATAACTGGTAGTGGGGATTAGGAGGTGGTGATCTGTGGACTGACTCTGGGGGAAGAGCTGGGGTACTCAGTGCATTTTAGCACAAGAAACAGGAGAGAAAATAGAATGGTGACCCTCAGGCATCCCAAGTCTGTGGGACGGGCAAGGAAAACTGGGATTTTAAGAAATGACAAAAGAGAGCAAGCTTCTACTGCCATTATGTTTTTTGTAGGCAGTGAGTTAAAAATACTTCAGACAAATGTAAGGCTTGGATGTGCAGCTCCAGGAGCTGAAGCTCAGCTACCTGTATTCTAAATGTCAATCAGCTGGGTTTCTACAAGTGGAAATTATGACTTATTCTGTGTGAACAGGTTTGCTCTTGCAAGTCTTTCAAAGATGGAATTTTTGAACAGGAATTTTTCATGAAATTTGAATGAAATACCATTGGGATGCAAAAACGGACCAAAGAGGAAAAAAATGAAAAAAGCCCACACAAAAACACCCCAAACACAAACAAAAAACCAAACAAACAAAAAACCAAACCAAACAAAAAAAACCACAAACAAAACACAAAGCTTTGGGTACAGACAGCAGCCAAAACACTTAAATTCCATGTCCTTAGTGCTGCCACAGTACTTGTGTGGCTGATGTGGAGGAATTCATATTTTTATTATACAGCTCTACAGGAGGTTTATTTAATGACTTGAAAACAGTGGAAAACATGTCACCTCCTCAAACACTCTCCAGTCTATCTGGAAGGCCAAGTGACTTAATCTACAGTACAACAGTGTACCAAAGTACCATTTGAAGCATTAATGGCCCCTCTGATTTGACACAAAGCACTAGGAAGAAAAACCAAACAGGGAAAGATCACAGGAGTTCACAGGAACATGAATTCACTGAAAATCATACAGAGGTTGAATTTAATTGGCAATCATAATGTTGTCTTGTCAGGTCTAACAGTGACTCACCAAGCTAAAAATCTACATGCAATAGTACAGTATTAAAAAAAAAAAAAAAAAAAAAGTGCGGTCAGGAAAAGCATCACCGAAACCTCACAAGCAGATATCTGGCATGGAAGTGCTAAAATAGACACTTTGCCAAATACTGGTGGGCAAGGACAAATGTTGTTTTCATTCAAGTTTGTAAAATGAAAAAAAAAAAAAAATCATTCTGGGATCCATTATTTACAGTTGTACTTTTTCTGTAAACTTTGCCTGTATGAAAGGTAACATGCACGTTGTTTATTACCATTTTAAATCAGTGAAGTTAGGATTTTCTTCCACTCTGAAGTGAATCTGGTGCATCAGAAAGACTTCAAATGAAAAGTAAGCATAAAGAGTTTAAAAACACAAACATCACAAAATTATAATTCATTTATGCAAAAAGCCCTCATAAAAGCATTGTAGTGTTGTGATGAATACATTTCATATTAAAAAAAAAATCTTGCAGCAGCTTATCTTTTTCCTGTGTTCTTTAAAAGTTGCGATTTCAAATTTCAAAATGCTTTCCGATGTCAATGACAATCTTAATAGAGTCCAATTAGTTCCACAGGGCACTTTCTAATGCACAAGCTCTTGGCTTGATTGCAGTGAATGGTGGGTATTTCCTGTCTTTAAGTCCACATATGGATTGAGTAAGGCAGTGGCAGAGAGACTACTGTTTTCCTTCACTACATCTTCATTTCTTTTTCACAGGCTAAGCCTTTTTTGTTTTTCCTGGCTCTGTTGTCAAAACATTGACCAGAGTTTTGGCTCATGGCATCAGAATATGAGGCCAAAACAATCCTCTGTAAACCAGTGTGGCAAAATGTATTTTAAATCTATACATTCACCATTCAACCAGGGGAGTAACCACGCCACTGTGGTTTAAAAACAACATGGGTTTGCCCCCAGAATGGTTTGATTTATTTGACAAGCTTTTTCAAGCTGGGTATGTCAACATTTAAACTGTTTTGAGGCTTGGCTTCCTACGTCACATGTACGGCAAGTATTAAAACACACTCTAATCATTTTCAGTCTCTATTAAACTAGACAAGGTGAATGCATTGTGCATTCTTCAGGATTTCTCTCAAAACCTGCCAGTCTCTCTGAAGACAGGCTACAGTGATTCTTTTTATTTTTCCCTCAAAAACATTAAATTGGAACCTTTTGAATATTATCGTTGTTACATCCTTTTTGGAAAATACATCTTTACAATAAACATGTAGAGTTATTTCCAGTTCCTGACATACAGAAGTCCAACGTAAAACACTAAAAGATTACACATATTAAGGGATTCTTCTGAAAATGTAGCATAATGCCCAAGTACATTGTGACTTATTTTCCTGTGTTGTCGGGTTCCTGTAGGGATTCTCTTTCCTCAGGGGCAACTGGGAATACAAATGAAATCCCAGCTGTAAAACTGAAATCAGGACAAGACCAATTTTGCACACATAATCGGGAAAATTAAAGTATAGACGTGGTGTGTGGTAGATTAAATAATCTCTCCAAACAGAATCTAATAGTTTAAGTACTAGGATGTAATTCCTCTGAACCAGAATTCCAGTATGATTTACTTCCAATGTGTTTCATTCCATTTTTTGCATTGGGTACCACAGCACTGAGCCGAGCCTCTGTCAGTGTAGGTTGCATGGACATGATCTACATAACAGCCACCTACAGAAATAGCTGCACAGGCACGCAACAGTACGCCTGAATTCAGGGTGAGTGGTGGTTCTACCTTGAACCGGCTATAAATGATCCGTGTGACATTTGAACCAAATTTAAATATCCCACCTGGATTTACTCCCAAACTGCACAGCGGGACCCAAAGAACAGGCCAGAAAGTGCCTTTCATTGGTAAATAAAACATAAACTTTCTCAGCCAAACCTGTTTCATTGTGTGTGATGCAGAAAGCTTTACGGGGCGGGGGGGGGGGAGGGGGGGGGGAGTGAAGAAACCACTATGTGACTATAGAGACACATTTTATGGTTCCTCTTTTATCTCCCCGACCCCAGGGGTCTCCTACCCCATTCCACCCACGGAGGGGGTGAGAGGGAGCGCTGCGAAGTGCCCCCGCCCCTCATTGAAGGAAAAGCAAGAGCAGTCAGCGAGGGGGGGGCACTCCGCTCCAGGGGCCGCTTCGGGTGGAGGTCCCGCTGCCCCAGGAGGCCCCCGCGGCCCCAGCCCCGCCCGGCCACCCCCGCACCTCCGGCCCCCGGAGCCGCGGCTTGGCGGGGGGCCCGGCCCGGCCCCGCTCCCCTTCCCGCCCCGCCCGGGGATACTCACCTTGACACGCAGCCTCCCGCCTCCTCGCCGACGCTTTTTCCTCCTTCAGCGTATTCGCGTCGGCCTTCGTCACGAAAACTGTAAAACCCCTGTGCTGGATTTCTAGTGGCTAAATACAGAGCACTCAAAAAAAAAAAAAGGGGGGGGGAGAGAGGGAGAGTAACATGAAGCAGCGTTTCAACAAACCCCATAAACTCGAGATGCGAGAGCTAGCGAGAAGGGGAAGGGGGAAGGGAGAAGGAAAAGCTTGAAAGTATCGGCACAAATAGCAAATAGCTTAGTTTTTACTCCCAGACACCGTAACTTGTTTTACGATTAGTGATCTGTTTAAAGATTTGTCCTGGAAGTACTTGATATTGGGTTACAAAAGGTTACGTTAATTGCATTAAGCCATAATGACCCATGAAGGACTGCAAAGACTTGGAGAAAAACACGCCTCTTCCTTAAAGAAATAATAATAATAATAAAATTTTTAAAAAAATAAAAAATAAAAAAAAATAAAATAAAATATAAAATAAGAAAGTCGGAGAGCAGCACGGCAGCAGGGCGGGCTGAGCGGTCGAGGCTCTCGGAGGAGGGAGGCAGCGCCCCGGCCCCCGTGGGGTCCGGCCGCGGGTGCCCCCCCCCGGTGTCCCCCCCGGGTGCCCCCGCTCGGCACTGCCACGCCGGGGGTCGTGTGTCGGCCCTGGACGCAGCCGCCTGCATTATGGTGCGGAATTAAATGTTTCTACTAATAATCTATAGTCTCGCTCGCCGGGGCAGAGCAGACAAACAAAATTGTCATTCCAAATGAAAAGAAAACACTATTTCTTAGAAGTGTTTAGGAGGGTGCACAGCGGGGCATATTTTCTTTCTTACTGGCAAGAGTTTGTAACTGGATCCCTTAACATTACTGAGAACATGAAAACATGAAACAAAAGTATTGATCCAAAATTTCGCAGAAGTATCCAAATACCCACTGGTTTGTTCGAATTTTTTTTAAGGTTACATCAGATGTTTACGGGAGAAAGTGGAAGCTTGCGATATAGCCTTTGCATGCCGCATTCAAACATACGTGGAGGAAAGTGTTATTTGTGTTGTTAAATTTACATTATGTTCACTTTAATTGCATCAGCTGCTAGATAGATCTAGGAATAATGACATTTAAGAGGGAAATAGCAATCATCTTCAGAAGACTGCAGCATAATGGAGGAACTTAATTAATTTAACCTTGCAGTCTTCCATTATGGCTGCACTTTATCATTTCCACAGATGGAGCTTGAAGGAATTAACAATGTTTTTTATCCCAGCAGACGTCTCTGACTGTGGTTAGCCAATGGCAGATTTCCCACTTAAAGATGCATTTCTTCACTTGAGGGAAACCAATTCGAGCCCCAGCAATAGCTGTCAAAAGTTGCCAGTGTTATACGTGTGTGGGATATTGAAAAACTGAGAAAATGCACAATACGTGTCTCTTTATGGTCTCATCAAATGACGCCGGAAGAAGACAGAGTGTTTCCTTGCTTACCAGAGCCAAGACTTTTCCAATACCGTTTCAGTTTCTTTTCCTTTATTTTCCCCTTCACTATATTTTTTACTTTAACAGAGTACCCCGATAATCTATTTTTTTCTTTAAAAAAAAGCAGTACGTGTCTGTTTCTAGATTTGTAGAATTCAACCCAGCACTTCTCCTAGATGATTTGCAATGTTTACAGACTTCTTGTGCTTGGGAAACCTGAGTAGACTTGAGGTAAGCACTCCTCCACACACAAAACACTGCAAAAGCCGGATTATTTGAACAAGCTGATTGTTTATTATTTCAGGAAATAATGCATTTTCCACGCTGTCCTATTCTGGGGTGCACACGCACGCACACACTCAATTCACTCGTGGGTGTCAGACCGGAGTCGGGAAGGGAGAAATCTGTCGCTTAAGCGATTAAATGTTCTACAGATTTACCTGCATATCTGGGATATTAAAGAGTGTCGTTTGACCAGTTCGAGATGGATATTTGTCACCTCGAGCAGCCGGGACCTGAGGAGTCAGCCATAGCAGTGCCGAAGTGTGTCAGACGAGCATATTTTTGGCACGATTCCCTCCCCCCGCTCTTATACGAAGTTTGTCGGTGGCTAGGAGACAAGGATCGTTCTGCTTTCTGTGTGCAGTAGCAGTGCTTCTGTGTTCCAGTTAGGTCTTAAATTATATTGTGTGGCTTGGTTTTTTTTGGTTCGGTTTCGGTTTTTAGATTGTTTGGTTTTGTTTGGGTATTTTGTCGGGTTTTTGTTTGGTTTGGGCGGGTTTTTTGTGGTTTTGTGGGTGTTTGGGTTTTTTTGTTGTTTTTGTTTGCTGCTGATTTGGTTTGGTTCAGTTTTAGTTTTGAAGTTTTATTGATATCTGGGGTTCAGTATTGCTGGTGTTTTTTTGACGGTGGGGTCTGTTTGTTTTCGGTTTGCACGCTTCCGAATGCCTGGCAAGGAAAACTCCCGTTTGCCCCTGCCCCAAATTTGATACCGTTCCTACAGCCAGATACAGAAAGCATTTTTTCTATTTCTCCTTTGTACTGAGCAGTGTGCAATAGAAAGCAACGTACGCAGGAAAGAAAGCAGGACTGCTATTAGAATTCATACTACTGTTAGTTGCTACAAAGCAATGAAGGCGAATGGCAGCCCAGGAGCCACCCGGGCCACGTGTGCCGTGTCGTTTTAGGAGGGCAGGTTTGAATCCAAACCTCGATTTGTTAATCTAGCAGGTATTTCCACCACCCAGCCAGTGGCGTGACACTGAATATCAACACGATATGAAACAATTCGGTGTGCTGCCAGTTCTCTCGGGATAACTTTCTGGTTGCTGGCGGCTGAGAGCAAGGCGAGGAGAAGCGCAGGACAGCTAAGACAGTCAGAATACTGCGATTTGGACTGATGACGTGCGCCGTGACGCTAACCCAGCTAATGGGGAGCCGTTTCGCCAAACAAAGGAGGCTAACCAGTTTGTAGTTCTAGTCATTGGCCACCTGCAAACAACCCTGTACATCTATGTGTACATATTCCAGTGGGGGGAAAAAAATGGAATATAAGGAAGAATCGGCACAGAAATGAGAGCAGACGAACTCAGGCTGCGACCAGCACGCAGCTGAAGTCTGGGCGTGGGGCAAAGCTTGAGGCGCAGCACCGCTGTCTGCCCTGCACGGGAATCTGTTAAACCAGGGAAAAAATAAAAAAAAAAAAAAAGAAAGAGAGAGAGAGAAAGAGAATAAACACTGTCGGTGAAGCCCGCAGAGGCACGACGGTAGCACCTGCTCTCCCCGCCGGATCCCCCTGCGCAGCCGGCTCCGCGCAGCCCCGCCAGGCGTTGCTTGCAGCAGAGCGCCTGGGTGCAAAGGGGCTGCGAGCCGAGGGGGAGCCCTACGGTCCCTCGGAGAAGGGCATTTGAGGTTGTCAGGTGTCAGTGATGCGGTCGCTGGGGGATTTAAAGTTTGGGTTCGCAATGTAGGATAACGCCGTTGTGGGAATGAGTCCCACTGGAAATCCCGCCTGTGTGAACACGGCTTTTCAGCGCCTTCCCCTGCTCTACAGGCACATCTTTCCAGTTACGGTGATTTAATCGAAAATAAAATATTTTTTCAAAACCTGCAAGCTGTTGCTACTAGAAAGAGAGAATACAAATCCCAGTGGGAAGCCCGCATGATGCGGGATCCCTTTCTCCCCTCGGAGATGCGGGAGGGCCCTGGAGGTCCCCGCCGCGTCCCGCGGAAAGGACAGCGGCCACCTTCCCGCTCCGTGCTGTGCTCCTGCATCGGCCGCCACCCCCTCGGATCGGGGAGATCTGCCTGGGGATCGGGAGGGACTTCCTTGTTTACCCGGCCCCGGTGGCTCCCGCTGGTGCCACCGCTGGTGCTTGCGCCCTTAGTGGGGAAAGGAGGAGCGGAGAGGAACGGGACGCGGAGAGGAGGTGGCAGCGGTGAACTAGGAGACGGGAAGGCTGCAGGAGCAGCTGCTCAGTATTAGGACGTGCGCTGTGCCTGTCCTGCCCAGCCAGACACCGGGACCGAACTGCTGCACGAAGGCGGCAGCGTCCTCCGGCCGTCTTGCGCCTCTTCAGACTGAGACCCGCAGAGGCCAAACCTCCCTGGTGCCCCTGCAGATGTGACCTGCAGCCAAGACACCAGGGCCCGAGTAAGGGCTTTAGTGAGACCTCCGGTCCTCTCCCCCCACCCCACCCCTCGGCTAAGGCTCCCCTGGACTCCACTCACAGCGAAATCCGCTTATGCAAAGCACCAGGGCCGGGGCGGGCTTGGTCCGGCCCCAGGTAGGGCGCGGAGCGGAGCCAGGCGGGGGAGGCGCTGCGATGGGCAGGGAAGCTGCAAATGTCTCCTGCAGCTCTTCCCGCCGGGCCGCCAGCAGCCGAGGGGTCTCCATCCGGAGGGTGGGCTCCGCTTGTAACGGGGAGCTCACGTAAATCTTCAAATCTCCTATGAAAATTAATAAAAACACACGAAATCCTAGACAGTCCGTAGCAACTGATTTTTATCTACCGTTTTACGCTCATTATCCACCTAAATATACCCCCTCTCCCCGCGTGATTTAACGTAGTTTACGGAGACCACAGGCATTTTTGGCTTCCCTTTGCCTTTTCGTTCTAGCGCTGGCAGTGGGCTGACTTCAGACTTCTCTCAACAGTTGAATATATCTGGGGGTTGGGATGAGACCAAGGCGAGAGAAAATGGCCTGCATTCAATGTACTCCTCTCAGTGCCTCTGCAAAAGTACATGGGGAGCCTCAAACCCCGTGTTTCTGCGCATCTCCCTGGGCACAGTTTCTCTGGAAGCTGGAGATCCTGGCCAGGGTTGGGAGAAGGCGGGGGTTGCCTTTAATCAGCATTGTCAGAGAACCATTGTCAGGTGTGGATTTGTTTCAGGCCATGTTTACATCAATCAGTATTTTCGTTACAATCTTGTCAACAGTTTTAATTCAAAACGTATGCTAAAGAAGGAGGAATAAAGTAGTACGAGGGAGAGCGTTATTTTTAGAAAAATATTAGTAAACACGTTGGCATGGCTGAAATATTTTGATTGTACTAGCGGCTAGCACTTTTTCCTAGCTTCATCGGCAATTGATACGGTGCGTGAGGACGGTCAGTAATTTTAACGAGCCACTACCGGGGCCTGCCACTGCAGAGGAGCAGTCGGTCTCCTCCTGAGCATTTCCCTGTCAGTCTAAGGTAGGCGCAGACCCTCCGTTTTTCCCAGGGCTGGCAGCGGCTGCCGCAGGCGGTGGGAGCGCCGGGGGGCTGCGGGCAGGATCAACAGCAGCCCTCGCTGCATGACCGGGGCCGCGCAGCCCTTGCGCGCCCTGGGGCGTTCCGCGCAGCGCCCCGCGCCTCCCCGCGCAGTGCACCGCTTGCAGGTCCTGTGGGACCCGCTCCGGTGCTGCGGGCAAAGAGGAGGCGGGAGCCCGCGGTGATTCTCCAGGTTTTGCGTGGCAGACGGTGGCGGGCCTGTACGCGGGTTTGCAGGGGACAGCCGATGCCTGGCGCGGAGAGCCGCGGAGAGCATCTCCCGCGGAGCCGGCTGAGCCACCTTGCCACCCCGCTCAGGAGGAAAATCCACCGAATTAAAGTCTGAACCGACAGAGTCTCCTACCTGCGCTCTATTTTTGGCTTAGCTATTTGCGCGGGCCTGGGGGCGTCCGGCTGCGCGGCGCGCTGCGGGCGCCCTGCGTACGTCTCGCCGGCTCTTTTCGCTCCCGCTCTCCGGCATCCCCAGCTCACTTTTCACATCAAATAGGCCATTAACTTTTGATCCTTGCTGTTACATTCCAGGTTTCCCAGTGATGTTTCCTGCACACTGAGCTCCCACCCCCCAACTCCTGTCCTACTTCGCGTTTAAACACGACCTAGTAGGTCTGAATTTCTGTCGAAAATGTAATTTTGAACATATGCACTCATTTGTCTCTTCTCATTTGGCCTCACACAGAATCATAGAATGGCTGGGGTTCGAAATCCCTCTCGGAGGAGGGACCTAACTTTGTAGGTACCCCGGAAGAGTGCTGAATTTTTGGCTTGCTTACGTCTTTTGGCAAACGAGCCAGAATGAGACCTATTAAAATACTGACTAAAGCCTGCGAACGCGATTTCCATAACTTCAAAGCCCTTACGCGACTATTGGCAATGGCTGCGCTCAAGCGCTGCAAACAGCCAAAGGGACCAGAAACGCATCGGCTCCTCGTGTTGAGGAACTTATTAAGCGGGAGCAGTGACTCGATCTTCAGCCGAATAGGTTTGTTGTTTTTTTTTCCCTGTGTCATCTCCTAGTTTTCCCTCTTGGCCATAGGAAACCACTGGAACGACTGAGTGCAGTGCTGAAGGAGCACCCCCAAGGTGCTACAGGAGGTCACCTCTGCGAGACAAGGGGCTCGGCCCAGGGTGGGTTTCCACTGGGCACGATTCCACTAGGCACGATTTCCGTGGGCACGATTTCGCGCGTATACTCGGGTTTGCACCCCTGTCTCAGCCCGCTTCCCCGACGCCTCGCTGCGAGGGGATGAGGCGGTGGAGCCCCGGGAGTCCCTGTCACGTCCCTGGGAGCATCACTTTGGCCCCGTGGGACCGGTGCCACAGGGGCTTAAAAACCTGAAGGGTCTCAGCCCGTGAGGGGAGCGTTCAAAACAGAGGAGAGCGGGCTGTGCAGAAGGAGGTGGCAGCCCCGGCTCCGCGCAGCCCCGGGCCCGCGGAAGCGGCTGCGCGGCTGCGGGACGGGGAGCGAGCGCGGCTCGACCGGGGCTGCTGCAGCCAGCAGGCGCCTGTTTTCCTTCTTCCCTGGTTTGTTCCTAGCACGTCTGCACGATCAAATTGGATCGTGGGATACTACTTACTTAAAATTCGCCGTTTCGTTAAGTTTTTTGACAATAAATTTGCTTTCTGGAATGTTTGCAGGCGTGTGCTCAGAAGAGGCCTAAAAAACTAGGAGAAGGTAGTCTTGAATTCAGCATTTCCCCCCAGATATCTAAGGATTTTTTTTTAACCTATTAAACCTGTTTAAATATGTTGCAATGCCTAATATCATTTTGATCATTAAAGGAATACTATTTTTAAATTTTTTCATGTTACAATAAATATTTTACTTTCGAGTTAACATTTTCTTTGGAGGCATTTGAGCATCCTGTTACGAACACAATTTTCTCCAATATATCAAGTAATTTTCTTCATTGATCTTCATCTGGATATAGTAAAGACAGATAAGCAAGACTTACATCATCAACAAAATGGTTAAATTACATGGACCAGCCTCTTGGACTGTTAGGAGTTAAATCAAGCCACAACTAAGGAAACTAAGGAAAATGAGGAATGTTAAATATATACAAGTTTTCCAAGATCCCAATATAAGACACCTTTGATTAAACTCCTAGATCTGATAAACTGCAGTTCTAAATTTGCAATAGTGTCTCTGTGCTTAATGGCTTCCACAAGTGGCCTCATGCAAAACCGAGGCACAAGTCCGTGTTTGCAGAATATGACCTTAAACAAGCGGATGGTCACTCTGAATGGTTCAGCCTGTGTTATGTACACGAGCTTCTGGTTTCAGGCCTTTACTGCTGAAGAACCTCATCTACAACTGTAGAGAGACCAAAGCTAAGGATATTATTCTATTTGACATGGAGTATTCCGTTTGAACATCTTAACGAACAAAGGCATAATAAAAAATACCAGAGAGTTAAAAATAAAAAACCCGGATTGAATTGATAATCTACTTTATAATTTGGTTTTAGTCAGTTATTTCATGGAGGAAACTTCTTTAAATCCATGTATTCATAAATAGCTCTGTGAGTACTTTCATTAAACTTATAAATACAGGTGTGTACAGTGTTAGAAAGCATTAGAGATGAATTTACATATACTGAAAAAAGTGCTTAAAACTCATTGGAAGTCAGAGGGATTTCTACCACTGACCTGGGGAGCTGTGGGAAGTTTCTGTCTGCAGTGACACAATGATCAGATTACGAAGCTGGAAGACAAACTTTTTATCCACTCCGCACAATGTTAAGTTGCTGCTTTCCCCACTTCATCTTCATCAGTTTTAGACAACTCCTTATCAAAAAGATATTGAGAAACTAATGGAGTATCAGGGATAGGATGAGGGGGGAAATGAGCAGCACAGTAGCAGAGAAATATTTAAAGTTTTATTTTCTAAATCAGCATATCACATAGAGGATAACAACAAACATCAGAGGTATTGAAGACATAAGCACTAGAGAAGAAAATGTTTTTTGGGGGGGAATCAGAGCAAACATAACCAAGAGTTAAAAGATTAAATAATTTTTGAGTGGACTGCGTGTTATTTGTGTTCTCATGAGATCTACTAAAGCAGTAAATGAAGCTCTGTTGTCACATGTGGCCCACCAACACGGCATTATAGGTGCCAGCTGGTACGGGATCCCAGTAGCATCTGCCTCAGAAATGTTTCCAGGTTCCATTAGAAACCACTACTGGAAATGCTACCTTTGAATCTTCTATTTTTTCTAGTAATAAAAAATTTGCTTTTAATTGCATTCAGGTGTAGTTGAGGACTGTATCTAACTGTGGAACTGAAAAGGTCAATTTTACTAGCCCTCCCTTGCATGGGTAAGTCAGGTTTATACTCATGGCAGTGCTTTTCTTCATAATGCCTGTGCCAGAGCAACATCTAGTTTGTCTGTCACAGCTGCATATATCGTGCAGTGGACTAGAGACAACAGCATTTAAAATGTCTTTTGTTACTCCCTTCCTAGTATGAAACTTCACTTAAATAAAACAGTAATTATTTTAGAAACTGAATGCATGCTTGGGTTGCTTTTATAAAATTAAACCCAAGTATAGACTGCGTGCTGTTTTGTTTTGGTTTGGTTTTTTTTTCAGTCATAAGTGCAAGGCAAGCAGCATGCTACAGTAGACCTGACACAGAAGGAAAAAAACATAGAGATACGGTGCAACAATGTCTCTGGTAATGAACTCAAATGCTTGAGTCTGTAAAACCACACTGTGTTCTTGAATGAATTTTGTATTTGGATCACTAACTTAGTTGAAAGAAGTGTAAAGACAGCTCCCTACTGGCAAAAATATCTGAGGAGATTACAGAATGCTGTTTATTCCAGCGAGTGTCTGGAATAAATTATGTTCAATAAATTGGCTCCTGATACTCCTATTTCAGATGAGAATTTGTACAGTGTGCTAAGTCCTAACACTTCTGGCCAAACCATAGCCTTCATTAGGATTTGCCATTCATCATACCTGCCAGGAGCTCTCAGATCTGGAAAGGTGCTTGTTTTGAAGAGATAAAAGACTAACAGAAAATACACATTTACCTTGGAGCTACTGTCAGTTCTCAAAGGCACTGGTCTTCCAAATTTCAGGGCTCTGAGTTGTCAGTCCTAATATGTTTTCCTACTACTCCCACTGAAATTCATTAGCTATCTGAGGAAGACTCAAATTGGCTTTAGATAACACTATAGGTCATATAAGCCACTTAACATTTTGGAGGTTTCTACTGTAGATAATGGGATAATGGCAGCAGGTGACCTGACAGCTTTTGGAGTGGGAAAGAACTTTGACAACTTGCATTTACTCCAGAGGCAACAGCTGATGCTTGACAACTTGCGAGACTGGACACTAGGAAGCAGAATGGCAATATGAGTGCTATTTTAAACATAATTTAAAACAGTTCGGTCTAATACTGTGAATTGTAATTACGTTGATATTTTAGTCATTGCCTCAGTATTATACAGGCTTCACTTGGTTCTTTTCACAAGATCAACAACTTAAAAACCTGCAGAAGGGGAAAGTGAACAGAAACACTGCAAAGCCAAAACTAAGAAAATCCAAACAACTCATCACCATACTGTCAAGGGCTTCCTACAGGAGAGAATTCCACTTTTTCATCTCTGTGAGTAGGCTAAGAGCTCTCATGAAAGCATGGTCCTTCTTGGGGCTGTGTTGCTAGCATTCTCACACATCTTTGCAACATATACCCTCATGCTGGAGCTGACCTTCATATTTTATTCTGAGATATCCCACACAAACCTAGGAGCATCCCTGGGGTCCTAGATGTGCTATGGTAGAGATCTTCTTAAATATGTTGGATATATGTATGGTTTTTTAATACTACTTGCTCAAAATTAGCAAATACCTAGGAAATGAGAATATTTGAATTTTTACCAGGTAAGATTTTTAGGTGAAAAATGACAGAATTTGGACATATGTTTAGCTCTACACCTGACTCTAAAGAAAACCTTCATCACAGTGGGTAGTCGAACACCTATTAGTCAAAGATTGTGACTTTCTGAAGAAACTGCTTTGCATAATGTAGCATTTAGGCTGTACACGTCTATTCCTTGAGTCCAGGAGAAAGCATGTTGCAGAGATCTTGTTTTCCTCTTTGCTTCCAGAGACTTTTACAGATCCACAAGTGCTCTTCTCCATTTCATATTCCACTAGAAGGGAGCAAGTGGACCTGTGACTTTACCTCTTCTGGGTCGGTCTTTCTTATAAACTGTGGACCAAAATTTTAACAACCCATAGATCACATTCTCCCCTCAGATGTGTTAAGGTGATACAAAAGTTCCTAGCATGATCCCATCGTCATGGGTCAAGGTGAGTTTGGCTACTGAATTTAATAGGAATTGAGTAAGCTCTGCTAATACCTTCAAATTGTGTTGAACTAGAAATAGTTTAATGATTTTTTTAAAATATACCTATAAATATCCCATATTGGGTAAGTCAAAATATGGCCTAACTGATTAATTTAACTTCAAAAGAATGTGGACTCCAACTCAGTTTGTCAGTATGTTTGTACATGGCCCTATGCTTGACATTTTAATTAACCCTCATCCTTTAATCGGCAGGACTGTTACACTGAAGAAAAAACAAGTGGAGGAAAAAACCCTTGAAATTGTTAAAAAGTAAGAATGGATTCCAAGCAACTAGAGTTCTTCAGGACAACCATCTAGACATTCTAGTGATTTAAATGGCATCGTTTGTGTACCTAAAGTTAAGGAAGATCATAAATGCTTGTGGGAACATAATTTCAATTTCTCTAAAGGTAGAGATATGTTTTGTGTTTTCTGACATTGGCATACAGGCAGATTGTGAAGAGCTGGAAAGGAAAATAGTGGACAACTGCATACTGAAGACAAAGAAGTGTCTGAAAAAAATGGAAGAGCTTGAAGCAATCACAACTTTTCTGTCTTGCTTGTCTAGGGGAACACTCCTTCTGGTTTAAGAAAGTAGAAAGGCAGGAGGAGGCTTGGACTGCAACGTTCATCTCTATAGTACAGGTTAAAAAAAAATCAGCATCAGAGCTGCTTCCATGTGAACCACCTAGCCAAATTGAGAAAGGCATTAATTTACATTAGACTCAGGTGCCTGTGCTTCACGTTTCATGCAGGGTCTAAGTTCATACCCACAGGATGGTCAAAGAGAATGTTCTACCACTCTTTTGCACTGACTTCGTAGCTGAAGTATAAGATACAAGGAATCAGACCCGTGCTTTCTCTCTTCATAGGTAATGAGGAAAGTATGATGTGCACAGGCGCTGATTTTAGGGATAAACCAAGGTGCATGGGGTCAGGTGCCACATGTGTAGCACAGCGTCTTCCAGAGCAGTGCTCCCATGCTGCTTTTGATGCTTTTCTTTGCCTTCTCCATCTAGGGCAGCGATGGATTTCCCAGGGCGGTGAAGAGAGGTGTCAGATAAGCCCCTGCGGCCCGGAGATGCTGCGGGTACCCACCCGCCCGGCAGCCCCCGCGCTGCCACGAAGGCGGCGGAGCTGCCAGCGAGCTTTGGGGGTATTTAAACCTGCAGCCACCCCTTACGACCCTGCAGCACTGCAGGAAGCCGGGATCCCCCAGGACCCATCCTTCCCCTCTCTAATAATACCTTCCGTTTTAAAAAAAATAATAATAATAAAAAACCACCAAAAAAATCCCAACAAACGGAGGGGGCGGGCGGGGGGAAAGGCCAGTGGCGCTCTCGGTGTGCTCTGGCGAGCGCGGCCGGGCAGGCGCGGTGCTGCCGCCGGGTGAGGCGGCCGCGGCGGCGGCGGCAGGAGGAGGAGGCGGGCGGTCGAGCCGCTCCAGAGAAGTTTCCTGGCCGCCGCCTCCCCGAAACCCCTCTCTGCCCAACGCGGCTCCGCGTTCCTCGCAACTTACCGCCGGGCGCCGCGCCTAGGGAGCCGCCGGGCCCGCGCCGCCGCTCCGGAGGCCCCGCGGAGTAAGTGCGCGCTGTGCTGCGCCGTGCCGAGCCGTGCGGGGCCGGGAGCTGGGGCGGCGGGGCCGTGGCTGCCGCCCCCGGAGCCGGCGCGGCGCGGGGTGCCGGACACGTGGGTGCGGCAGGGGACGGGCGGGACGCGGGTGCGCAGCGCCGCGGGGCTTGCGGCGGGGAGGGAGGGGCGAGGCTGCGGGAGTCCCGGGGGAGTGGGAGGGGAAGGGGCGGCAGAGCTCGGCTCGCCTGGTGCCGGCCGGGGGTTGCCGGGCGCTGCGGCGCGTCCGCGGGGGCCTTACCGCGTCGGCTCCGCTGAACGCGTTGCTTTTTTATTTTTGTGGCAAAGGGTAAAAATCAGCGGGAGCTGTGCTGTGATGAGCGTGTCTGCCTTCACCTCTTCCCCTGGGGCCTGCCGGCTGTGAGCACGGCAAGTGTCAGGGGAGGTGTCCAGGTCCCCACCAAGGAGCGGGCAGCTCCTCCTCCGACGGACGGGGAAGGGCTGCAGATACCGGGGAACCGACGGCGATCGCACCGCACCCCGCGCTGCCCGGTGCCCCGGGCACGGCCCCGCTGGTGCGGCCGCCTCCCCGCCGGGAGCCCCGGGGGCTCGGGAAAAGGCGGGAGGCAAGGAAGGATGCTCGCTCTCCCCTCTCCTCTTCGCACATCCCAGCACCTTGTGCGGAACGAGGCGAGTGCTAAGCCTCGCCGACGGGGAAGGGGTACACCCACAGGTGTCCCTCTCCTCAGCCGCCTTCTGGGGTTTTCATTTTGCTCGCCGTCACCTAAGCCCTTCGAAAGATTTGTTGGATATGAGTAGTTATGAGATTATTTTAGTTTGTGTTGGTGATCTTGGAGTTAAAGCTGGAAATACTCTGTTCTTTACAACTGTAATGAAATAGGCAGGTTTTCAATCACAAAGTCAAAGATCAGAGTTTTCTTCAATTATTAAAATATAACATTAGGCTTTTTGTTGTTTTGTTTTTGGGGTTTTTTTTAAATTTCTTTTAAGCTCTAAGGAACATAGTGTTGCATTTAAATTGCAAAGAGAAGTGTAGTTCACATTGACTTTCAGTAGCAAAACACTTTCATGCTTACATATGCTCTAGCAAAATGTAATGTGAACAGCAGCACTGAACAGTCACTACGTTTGAAGACTCACACTTTCTGTTGTCTTTTAAAATAAAAATATGGTTATAAGAAGAGAAATCGGTCATTCAGTGCTATAAGAAGCTCTTTTAAAAAGAGAATGTGGGGTGTGGAAATTCCCTATGAAACAATTTCCAGATTAGAGCTGTTAGTTCTCTGCCAAACGCTGTGTAAGCATGAACCATAATGAGGGTAGTTGTAGGATCACAGAGTAGTCACGGTTCAGGTAGTCTGTCTGCACTAGAAAATCAGAGACAGAAGAGCAATATGTATGGAAATGCCCCAACTGAGGACTGTAGCTTGTGGAGGTAGCTGGCACATCTTCTGAAGGCTAGTTTGGATACACTCCCTCCAGACCTTTGTCCGAGCTTGCAAACATCTTATTCTGTAATGGTTTTCAGTGTAAGGTAAACTGTGAGTATCTGCATTCTTGAACAAAATTTTAAAATGTATAGATTAGTCTTTATGAATGGTAAAGCATTCTTCAGAATTGCAGAATTTGTAATAGGAAAAAAAGGGAGGAAGCAAATCACTCTTTTTCTTGTTTGTGGCTCAGTCCTCCTTGCTCTGCCAAACCTGTCAGTGTGGGCAAGGTGAGGAATGGACTCCTCTGGCAGGAGGATTTTAAAATCTTCAAAGGTCATTTGAACAGCTTCTCCAAGTCAGCTGGAAACCGAGGTCCTCCTGCATCCCATGCATTTAGTGAATTTTAGGTTATTTTCTCCATTTCTTTCATTAAATTATTTTGTTAGAGAATCCATAAATATTATTGCTCAAAATAACCTTTCCTTCTAGATTTAGAGAGAGTGATACAGAATTAGGATAACAAATTGAATTAAGAAGCTTGAGCATTTTCCTTCATTTCATTTTTACTCTTTTTATTTTTGAATTTTTAATCTGATAGATCAAACATCATAAGATAATGATTTCTCAAATGTCTGGACACTTTTAATGCCCTTTAATCTTTTTTTTTTTTTCTTTTATCCTCTTTGTGACACAGCATGTCTTCTTGCTCTGTCTCCGAGTGCAATCCTACTGCATGTCCAGGGAAAGTAAAATCTGAATTTACCATTGAGTTCCATGATATGGGTCAAGCTACCATGGAAAGGCTTTAGTGGTTGGACCAAGAAAGTTTTGCCCAAATTTGACGGTGAGAGAGTGAGCTGTCCTGTGGCTGCTTGGCAGAAGCACCTACAGGGGCAATTCCTGGCGGGGTCTGGGGGGCAGCTGCTGCCCACACCCCGGCCAAGCCCTGGGCAGCGGGTGGGTGCATGGGCAGCACAGGCAGCGAATGCCCCTGCCAAGCCCACACAAGGCCCCCACCATGCCTGGAAAAATCATGGAGGTGAACTCCCACCCTTTGAGGTGGGTCTGCATTTCTGCAGCTCCCCTTGTAATGAAGTGAGCTAGGAGAAAGCTCTTTTTATTTATAAGAACGGAAATTGTGTGTAAAGTCCTTAAAATCAAGGAGGCCACAGCTGGGTACTTCATGTGCTTTTAAAAGCTTTTCCAACTCAAAGTTGTTTCTCTGTCCTTCCTATGCTGTTTACATAGCGAGTCACACCTACTGCCGCTTTAGGCAACTGACCTGATACCTGAAATTTCTGAATTTTTGATTTCTCAACTCAATAGCTTGAGGTCTTTATCATCTGAATATTGAAGTGGATTGCATGGTTTTGTGTGAATAAAATTTTCCTTTTTAGCTTTTAGGTTATATGGTTCTTAAGGGAAAGCGAAACGTTATGTTCAAAATATATGTAGTACATTCTTTATTTTCTCCTTTATTATGAAATATTATTTATTATAACTTAGTTATAACATTATTTGACAAATGAAATGATAATTCATCTTTTATAACAAATTGTAAAACTAATGTTATATGGATAGCAACTATCGTCTGTTATGTTTTTCACACTCAATGTATTACTGTAGCCAGTAATATACAGCAATAATTACAATTTTATGTGTAGCTGTGATGGTTAAAAAAAAGATTGTAGGAGTTATTAGGATAAGCAAACTCATAAGAAGGGTGGCTGTTGCTAGAGGACAGATTGATTTAATGACTTAAATAACTTCAACTTTGTTTTGCCTTTGTATGTTTTGGTTTTTTTCATAAATGTATACAAGATTCATTCTCATTGGTGGATACAGTTTGGAGACATGGAGAACTGAAACCAAATACTGCTGTTTGACTGAACTTGGTGCATTTTTTGCTGACAAAGAACATATAATGCATCTTTGTGTAGTTGTGTAAGCAGAAGCTATTTATCAAGGTTCCAAATCCTTAAGTTTTCAGTTTTTATTGTGTTGAAAATGATGAGTTACTGAATTAATTTTCATGAAAATACAGTCTGGCAGAAATCAGAGAAAAATAAAGTAATCTGTCAAGAAAGAGATATGACAAAATTGAACAAACCAGCATTTAAAAATGTTTTTCAGCATTGTTTTCCAAGGAACTGAGAGTTCTATAAATGCTCTTACAATCTTTTCATTCTCCTCCCCTGTAATATTCACACCAATTGTCCACATTCAGCAAAGATTTATTGGTGAGGTTTTCGTTTCACAAGTGGCTGCTGGCTAGAGAAGAGAGGTCCCATCCAGTGCCTCCTTCCTTGACCCACTCAGAGCAGGGATGGCCCCGTGGGGAACCAGGCAGCACTGTCTCTGGGATAACCCCCGAGAGGCAAGAGCTCGAGGATGTGGCACAGTAATGTGAAGGAAAATTGACATCTTTGTTAGGTAAATAAAGTATCAACTTTCTTTTAAAGTTAACTTTTGTTAGTGAATTGTTGCTATTTCTGTTCACCATGGGTCAGGCTTTCGAAGGTATCTAGGTGACTAAAGGTGCAATTGGGTGCTTACTGTCCTTCATAAGGGTGCTTGCAGTGTACACAAACAGACAAACAAACAGATGTAAATGGTCATAGATGCTTAACATGATGTGGTGCCTTTAAATATCCCTTTGGACCTCACATTGACAGCTTTGACAGTTCAGTGATACTGTCTTCTGGTTTTCTCAGGTTCATTCTCTTTCTTTTGGACTTTAACAAAGATTGAAAGAGAACCCATTCTCATAAATGAGTCCAAATGAAGAAAATAGACTACTTGCACCTGCTAGTGAAACTTGTACCTACTGCAAGTAGATGCCTTTGCTGCATGATGAGAAGCAGAAGTATATGTAGATAGAAAATGTCAATTCTGGCATTTGATCTGTTGTAAAGATTGAAAATAAGATACTTCTTGCAGTACGTGAATGTTGTGACTTTAGACCAAAGAAAATTTTGGTTCACCTTGAGAGACAGGGAAGTTTTCTCATTGTATGGCAGATAAATAAGAAAGCAGCATCCTTAGCCTCACTGATGAAGATGTGAGCAAGTCCACTGGCCTGCACATTCAGTTGAACCTCAGTGATTGATCCAGTGTGGATGCTGGAAGAGCCACTCACGCAGAGACATCAGAGCTGGTCACCTGCAGAGGCAGGATGGGTTTGACCAGCCGTGGTGGCCTGAGCTGTGTGGCAGGGGAGTGCAGCTCCTGCTCAGTCCAGGGGCAACGTGGTGGTTCTCAAAGGGTGTGGGGCCTCACAGAGTGGTTGAGGTTCAAAGGGACCTCTGGAGATCATCTACTCGAACCCATCTGCTAAAGCGGGTTCACCTAGAGCAGATTGCACAGGAATGTGGCCAGGTGAGTTTTGAAGGTCTCCAGAGAAGGACCCTAACCCAGTACTTGGGTCCCCTTGTGCTGGGAGATGCCATGACTTTTGTCTGTGAATTTCCCAGTTAGGCATTAACTTTCCGTAGCTGGGATGACTCTCTGCATGCTTTCTCTAACCCCCTCTTTTTTGGGTATTTGCTGCTCTCTGCGACATGATGGCTTCCACTGCTGAAAATACTGCTGGTAGTGTTTCTTACTTGAATGCTTTCAGTAGCTTGGGGGAAGCCTAGGCTTTAATGAAGGTTGTTACAATTTCAGACTCAAATGTATCTGATTTATTAAAAAAAAAATACAAGTTAAAAGGCTGATTAAAATAGAACATTATTTCACCCAGAGGAAAATTGCTTTTAATTGCTCTGTATAAACATTGAAGCCTTGTAATAGTTATGATTAGCAAACCTTTACTTGTTTGCACTGAATTGTGCAGAAGCAGTACAGTTGTTTGTTGTTAGACCACAAACTTTTATAGACTACATACATTTTACAAACTACTTTAAAAGCCCATGTAAAATAATAAGTGACACCTTACCTTTAATCTAAATTTATAATAGATGTAGAAAGGCTTCCTAGAGCATATATATAATTATTACTTATTAGAAACATTGTACAGAACCACACAGGTTGAAAGTAAACTTTGTTTGTAAAGCATCTTACATTTCTTTCCAGAGCTAGGTAAGTATTCTAGTTGCATGTTATGATTCATAGCTTAACATTTTTCTTGTATATATTTCAGTTTCTTTATCAACCATGACATTTAGTCTAACAGTCAGTGTCAATCTGTAGATCCACTTGCCTTTTGTGATGTGTTTTACACATAAAAAGCAGAAAACAGAAGATTGCTCAAAAAACTCACAATGAAGGGACAGACTGTTGCATTCTGTTTGTTTGGTTTTTTGTTTATTTGTGTGTCCCCCCCCCCCACCTTTGTTAATGATACATAAATAAAACAAGGGAAAGTAGGGATTCTTGTAACTTTTGATAACAGAGATTCCATGGAATGCTAAAAGCAAAGCTCTTGTTTGAGGCACAGAATTCACACTGTAAATGTTAATTTTGTTAATTTTTAAAAGTATGAATTTCCTTTATGTTTTCACCTTAAAAATAGTCTTTATTTGCTGTCCTAACCTGTTAGCGTGTTTCTTTGCTGAATAGTTTCAACCTACCTGTCAGATACAAATAAAGTTGATCCCACTGGGTAGTTTAAACATCATATTAATTTTGTAAGTCATTAAAAAAAAATCTGGCAAGCAAGTTGTGAGTATAATTTTAATGTTCTTTTATGGTTTTACTTTCATGTGTATTTAGTATTCAATGAAAATATGATCTTTCGCTATGTTTGGAGAGCTCTGCTTTTAGAATAACATTATTGCTTCAAAATTATATATATGTGTGTGTGTGTGTGTGTGTGTTGCCCACTTTGGCTCTTTGTGGAGCTTCCTAAGAGAGGTGTCCTGTTGGTTGCCTCTGCCAGGGTGATGCATTCAGCAACCTGACCATCGCTGGTGTCATACCCGATGCACATCACATACTCACCAGGACCTCAGTCCTGTTCACAATTTAAACCATTCCCGACCACAGCAGATAAGGGAAACAACACAAAGACTTATCAAGATGGTTTCTGAACCAGTTATATTTCAGTTTTAGAACCTGTAAAAGCTATGGCAAATTGCTAACCTCATTTTTGCAGTTCTCCAGTCTTAAACATTTGCCTTTCTCAGGTGCTCAGATAGTTTTGGTTGTTGGGTTTCTTTCCACACCTTGGGAGAAGTTTCTTTGCATTTGACCAAGTCTCTGCCAGCTTTGGGGGACCAGAGAGCATTTCTGAGTTTACTGAAATTAGCAGCCAGCAGATTCCAGTTCCTTTATAAACATGCCAACACCTTTTACATTTGTTCGTTTCTTCAGGTGGAAATTTTCTGCTATTCACACTCCACTTTCTTTCAGTAGCTTAGTTTGAATAATTGTGTTCATCAGACACAATCATTTTTCTAGGTTGTTTCCACTTGAATAGATGTTCCAGGTTAGCAACTTAAATTAGCAAATTATTCATAAACAACTTGGGGAATGAGGTGCATAGCAAAGAGAGCAGGCTGTGAAGAACTGCGCAAAGGACCTTATGAGACAAGTCACTAGACAATGAAATGGCAAATGAAATTCTGCAGAGAAAAATGTAAACTGACAGACCCTGGGCAAAATAGGTGTAGCTGTATGTGGAAAATGAGGAGCACTGAGCTGGACCTCACCGTTCGGAAGTGAGATCACAGCATCAAAGATAATTCCAAGGAAATTTGTTCAGTGCTCAGTAATGACATCCCAAAATGAATGTTCAGAATTGTTAGGAATCCAAAAAGTGTACATGGGTTCAAGAGGATGACGGACAAGTACTTATGAGAGCTGTACTGAGGGTTGCCAGAGAGATGAACTCCACCAGGCTCAGGAAACCCTCAGAACTGAAGAAGCAGGAAGCTGGGAAAATAGTGGGGCAATGGCACAGACTGGATCTGTTCTTGCTCTTCTGCATCCATTTATGGCCGTTGTTGGAGACAGCACCAGGGGGATTGTTGGTCTGAACCGGTAACACGGTCCTTCTGCTCTCAACACTTCTTTTTTCTTGCTAGACTTAATCATGCGTGAGAAATGTGACACAAACTCTATTGTCAAATGGCTTCTTCAAGACAGACTTAGGCTTACAGAGTTGTACCAATTATATAAATACTACCAGGATTCAAAATGTAGTACAGATATATTAACCAGACTGTCATTAATATAATTTTCTTGTGGTGTGTTCTTTGTGTTTATAGTCCTTCTGTCTGTTTTTCTTCATTGTGCTCTTGTGTCTCCTCTGTTAATCTGGTCCAGCACCCAGTGAGATTTCTGTGTAGATAGATGAGCCCTCATGTTTCCTTACCAGAAATGTTGGTTTTCAATGAAATTAAAACATTAAGGAAACACCATAATTTTAGGTTTTAATTGATTTTTTCATCTTTATTTTAAAGTTAAAAGCTATCACCCAGATATCAAAAAAATCTGGATATTTAATTTATATTACTGACTTAAAAAGAATGAGATTACTTTGGTGCTGACCTAGACATCACAGTGAGTGTAAGTGCCATGGTTTTACATGTGCCTGTCCAGGACACTGAGAGTGCTTGTTCTATATTTAGAAAGGAAAGCTTACCAATAAACCAATAAAATGGAAGTTTTTCAGCCTTCTTCCCTGCAAGTTTACTCCAGCCACAAGTCCTGACACTCCATTCATTTCTGCTCAGAGGTACTGGAAAAAGGGTCTGTGGAGGTAGACGTGGATGTTTATGGTGTATGGTGATGCAAAAGCAATGACCCAGATGTGCAGAGTGTGTTACCTGTGGGCTGTGTACCCATAGAGAGGTCTAGGGCTGGTCCAGAGGCTGTGTTTAGGTCAGTGTCAGTGCTGCAGTTGGTACGGGATGTCTTCCAGCAGATGTGCATGTTAGGTCCTGCACATCTGGGCACCTATCTGTTTTTTTGGAGTCCCCGAGGCTGGTTGGAAGGCAGGATGCTGTATTGCATCTGCAGGCATTCCAGGCTCAGTCAGAGGTGGTCTTCAGTCTCAGCACTGGAGTTAATTGTTTATAAAGCTGCTGAAAGGTCTCTATAAATTTCATTTAAAAAATATCTTTCCCTCTTCCGTTTTATTTCCTTCCTCCTTTTTTTTTTTTTTTTTTGGTTTTTAGCTGTTACACTTGGCAAGTTTCTTTCCTAGCATTTGGAAATAATTGTTTTCTAAATGCTACCCAGGTTATCTGCCAAATTTAACACCTTAAAAGGAAGCGGGGGCGAGGGACAAGAGACCTACCTGGGAATAGAGTGAATGTAGTGAGCCTTTACCAAATGCTGAAAAGGAAACTTCTCAAATATAGCACCTCAAATCAAAACCATCACGTTCCCTAAAATTAACCGTAAAATATCACACGTTATCATGTACATTGAAAAAAAAAGACCATTTCACCCAGCCTCATAACCTCTTTCTATACCAAATGATAAAGCATATGTGGCTTTTATGTTTTGTTTTGTTTTGTTTTGTTTTTCTAGAGAATGAAGAAGATACAATTTGGGGAGTTACCAATTTTATCTAGCTGTTATTAGAAAGTCCTACCAGTTCATGAGAAAGCATGATCAGTGTTGTGAACTTTTTAAAAAAAATTTTTTTTAGTAAAAGAAAATAAGAACAAAGCAGTATCCACTGATGACACCGGAAGTGATCTCATCTTAGAGACTTTGCAATAGCACAATCATCGGTGAGGTTCTGAGACAGGGGTGGTATAGCTGGTGGCACAGGAACAGAAAAAAAAGTTAATCCCATCTCCTTGGTGATGGAAGCGGGAATGTTGCCCAAGGTGGTGTTGCGTTCCTGATGTTTCTGGTCACAGTGAGCTTCAGCAGGGGCTCACTGCAGCTGAACGTGTGTTACAACAGCCTTGGACGGCTCCGAGATGTGTCTTTTGGTGGCAGAGCAGGGCTTGCATGGGAAATGCAAAGCTTTTATGGAGAACAGCTCAGCAAGCGTAAGAAATTGGGTTCCTTGTCCTTAAATGTTGATGCCTGTAAGTGCCGGGAATCAACGGTGGCCAGTTTCTTTTTGGTCACCCCTGTGTTCGGTGCTGTCTGTGCAAGAGATCACCCTCCGCCGGTAGCTTTCAACCAGAAGAGGTTATTTCACAGTGTCCCTGGCTACGTTTAATATCTGCTTCCCATATAATTGGCCACTCGCTTTTGTCAGGTTCTCCGGTGGGTGCTCAGATGGGGACAGCCCTTGCAAGACGAGGAGCTTGTTGAAGATCCTGGCCACCTCCAAGGCCTGGCTGGAGAGTGGTGGGTGGCCACTCTGTGCCTGGTGGCAAAGGAACACATTCAGGTCCATGTGTGCAGGAAAAATTGCACTGCATTGGCTAACGTTGCGGAAAGAAGGAAATAAACTCCCCCATAAACCACTTTCCGTACCTCTTTGCTGGTTGTGTGTGTGTGTGGTTGTGGTTTTTGTTGTTGTTTGTTGTTGTTTTGTTTGTTTGTTTTTAATTCCCTTTAAAATGGTAATAGCTGTTTGGAAAAGGGGGCTGCTGGTTATCATGCCTGGTAAGACAGTACTTCTTTAGCTGCTTGAACTCTAATTGCTACCATCATGCATTTAATAATAATATTTAACCAAGCAAATGACTTCAAAAGTAGTAGAGAAAAATAAAAGGGGATATGTACTTTCATGATTTCCCTTCAGTTTAGTTCTTGTCTTTTTCAATAATTTGAGGTATTTTCACTCATATTCGATGGCATATTTTGCATATAACGACTTCTCTGTAATAGATACTCTATGTAATTTAGATGTAATTTTTGATACATTAACAACTCAAGGGAATTTAATTAGTTTTCATAAAGCTTTACTAAAAGTTAAAAATAACCTAAAATGGCAATTACAGTAAGGATAACTAAGTTGCTGTTGTTTAAAAGTGGAATTTTTCAAAATTAAAATTGCTTAATTACATTGTAAATCAGCTGTTCTGTATTAACGTCTAAGGCCTCGTGTTACTGCTGGTTTGGTTCTGCTGCCAGTGGTCTCTGGTGGCTGCTGAGAAAGACAAGTCTTTGCTCCTAACAGTGTGGGGGGGTATGTATAGGACCTTTTCTTAAATGTCTTTTGCAGTGACTTGAAGAGCAGAATATATCAGAGCCGAATATGCAATAGTGGGTTCTTTTGACGCTGGTGTGTTATAGGAATCTCTTCCAGAGAGGGAAAACATTTGCTGCAGCAGCTTCTGCAAGCTAGGTCGCCTAATTGCGGTTGAACTGTGATATACACTAAAACTCTATATATGCTTTTTCCTTATGTCCTTTAATAGAAAATGCTTTTTAAATGTAGAGGATTACTAGTCTTGGTAAAGTTTTCTTTCCATTAGTAAAGAGAGCACTGCTGATCTGAAAAGCTGTCAGGTCATCCACATACCAGCATTACATCAATTGACTTTTGAATATTTTTCCATTAGAAAAGGCTCCATTTTATTCCCTCACTGAAGTGGCAGACTTTCAGCTTGTGCGGTTTTTCCATTTATTGAATTTTGCAATAAAAGAGTTTTTGAAACAGATGTCAGTCATTGCTTGGAAGTGGGGCGTTGTTAGAAAACTGTTTTCTTCTGCTCTTTGCCTTTTTTTTTTCTTAAAGTTAGGAGAAATTCTTGTTCTTTCCCCTCCTTAACTTTAATTGTCACTTTTTAAAGCCTCGGGCCATTTCTAACCCATAATCTGGTGTCAGAACAAATATGAGCACCAAACCCTGATTTCATAGAAATACTTCAGATTGGCCATTGTTCTCAGCAGGAGCAGGACTGGATTAGATGTCTCAATTGAAAACCAGAAAGAAGGGAGTGGATGCATTACAGAAGCATGGTTCATATTAGCATCTTCCTTAGGGTGTGGAGTGGAGCTGTTAACACTTTCTTAATGTTTATGTAGAAGTAGCTGAATTTGTGCAATGAATAGCGTCCAGTATAGTTTTATTGTGCACTAAACAACAGAGCTTGAAGGAATATTTTTTTCTTGCAAGAATCTCATTCAGGTAGAAAGATGCAGAGTAAGATTTTGGATCATGATTCTAAAATATGTATATATATATATATGTTTCATATACTGCGTGTTGTTAGGACAAATTAGGTATCTTCAGGTCATGGGATCTTTGCTTGTCGTGTGTAAGCAAAGTGCTATTCATATTTCTTTTGATATAAGGTGTATATTTATATATGCACACACTTAAAAAAGCAGTTTTACATTTTTGTTATTCTTTAATAGACTACATTTGCCCCACATCTTAAAAAAAGCACCCCAAAACCAAAAAACCCCCAAACCAAACACCAAAAAACCCAAGCCAGTTCTTCTAATGAGGGTTTTAGTTGGGTTTGTTTGAATTATTCAGATGATTAATTCTAAATTTGAAGAAGGTCACAGCATTTTATTCTAAAGAAAGTGGTCTCTGCAAGGAAACCCTGTTTTGAATTGATGTCTGTTTGGGAGGCCTTTGTTAATACGTCTCAGCACTTCACTGTTATTTTTAACATCAAAGTTTCCAAAGGTGAGAGAACACAAAGCATCCATATTTTTAATTTATGGGGGCTAGAACTGTGACCTAATGTAAACTTGAAGAGATTTAGTATAAAAATATCCTTAGCTTGAGGGCAACTTTTTGAAAACTTTGTGGATTTTCTCTTTTATCCTGGCTCAGTGTACAATCGTATTTCTTTGTTATTATTTCCTCTTAGCATTAAAGTACAATTGACATTGATAGATATCAGGGAGAGGCTGAACTTCACCAAAAAAAAAAAAAAAAAAAAAAGGAAAAGATGTGTTGTTGGCACAGAAATACCGTCAGCAGAAGAGTTCCTGGCTGCCTTTTATTCATCTGCTGACAGGGAGCACAACGGGACTCTCGCCGCCTGCTTTTGGCTCACGTGGATTTGCAATAAACAGCTCTGCTATATGTTTATTTTCAAGATTAATTCAATTCATCAAAGATAACTGCTCCCAACTTGTGAATACTTGTTCGTTAAAGGAAAGCTGCAGATGTAAAGATCAGCTCTTAATTTCATGCCAACGAATTAATACGGCACTGTGGTGCTTTCTTTTCCACAGGTGTGCATGTGTACTAGGACTGTCTGAACCTCACTGTAACTGATAGCCCGTATATAACTTGGAAAAAGAAATCTTCAATGGAAGACCCCCAGGGAATAAATGGGAAGTCTGTAAGTAAACGACTTGTCAGTCCTGAGAAAATAGTTACGGCTTTTAAAGGGGTAATTATTTTTGTTGCAACCAAGTGACTGGAAAGTTTTAGAGAGCTACATGTACTTTTAGTGACTGGAAGCAGTGAATGATGAAATTCATTGAGAGGTGGACGCTTATGCTAATGCTACAGAAAATAGGTATGGGTTTAAAAATATTTGTCTTCAGTGATTCATATTACAAAGTGATGATGTTGCTTTTTCTAAGAAATACACACCTTGCTGCATTTATACTGTTAACATTTTGATCTGTTGGAGAGTTTTCTCCTGTTATTTGAAGTTATTTCTTTGTCCATGTGAATATATATAAATATTGTTTCTGGGTAAAGCGGGTGCAACTCCTAGCTAAGAAGTCTTATGAACAGTGGCAAAATTTGTGTTTTTAAAAAAAAGTCTTTAGCAGCATTGCTGTTTCTTGTAAATGCCTGTTTATAAAGTTGCAATAGTAAAAAAAAATTGCAAACTATCAGACATGGTTAATAATGTTTTAAAACAATATTTCATGCATGGTCAAATGATTAGTGTGTGTGTTACAGATTTGTTAGTTTAGTTTGTGATATCATTCTTGGCACTCAGTGGACATTGAAATGCTACATATATATTTTTATTCTGGATTGTTTTAACAGAAACAGTGCACACTGAAATTGCCTTACTTTTACCAGTGGTAAAATAATTCCAAAAACTACTATTTAGTAAATTTGATTAGATTTATTTCCTGCATTTTTTCCCATTTGTTTTCTACATTTGACAGTACTCTGCATCATCTCTTTCTGTTGCACTTGTATATCCAGTTTCCCTGATACTTGTGTTAGTTTTTCACGTAGCAACAGAGTAGAAAGAACTAAGCCACCTAATAATAAGCCTGTTGTGTTGGGTGTTTTTGTTACACTTCTCCTCTAGTGTCATTTTTACTGTCTGAAGCAATATGGCTTTGATTATTTTCCAATGTTCATTTGTTCCAGTCTGTCTCTATGTGTATGTTTGGGTATTTATTCATCGCTGCTACAGCAATATGTGAAAAGGACCAATTCACTCCTCAAGAAAGGAGTGGCCATGGTTACTGACTGGTGCTAAACAGGGATGGTTGGTCCTCTTTGCAGTTGCAGTCCCAGAGCTTTCAGCACCACCCAAGCCCAGTCCTTGTTCTGTTCAGGATGAGGCTTTCGTCTGTGCACGAAAAGCCTTTCCCTGAAGCCGTCGGGTTTTTCTGCGGCTCCAATTGCAATACTGCCTCTCTGTGTGCTCGGCATATCCCAGGCTTCATGTGCTGCAGTGGGTTTGGTTCGGGTGATTGTATGCTGGAGCTGTATGTAATGACAAATGTAACTGTCGCTTAACATAACAGGAGTATTAAGGGAAATATTTGTTCATGGTTTGGCACTACTAGCACTCCTGTTGGGGTTATTCATTCCATTCCTTCTTTTCACCACTTAGTCCAGAGAGCCTGTAAAACACTTCATCTGCTCAGAATTTCCTTTCACATTACCCAAGTGGGTGGTAGTTGTGGATGCTATCGGGATTATCAAAATCAAAACCAGTAACTGCTGAATAGACTTGCTGCATCAACAAGCACTTAGGCTTCTCTAACTGTGAGAGCCCCAAGGTATATGACACAGGGCAGAAGCAGTATTGTGGGCTGTGACTCTTTTGATTGCCGTGTCATTGGATAGGTTTAAAATTGGGATATTAAACTGGTGAATCAAATCCTGCAATTAGGCCCCTCTTTAATTCATTCATAATTGGACAGGCTGCTGTGTTTGCAATAGTCAGTTGACCAACACAGAGGTTTCTTAAAAGCAGCAGTCAGAAGGCAAAATAGTCTCTGTGAAAATAAAGATTTCAGGAGCACTATTTTTGTTTATTCTGCTATGTATGTATGCATCCAAGAAAGAAAGAAAGAGAGGGTGAGGGACAGATTAACACTGTAATTACAAGACAGAAACCAGAAGACATTTAGGATTTTAGATCCCAAACACATGTATCTACTCATAAAACCTGGTGGTAGTCCATAGGAAAAGAGGAAAACTTTTCTACAAGCACTGATTGAAACACACTTTAATTTTGGAACTGGCCCATAAAAACTATGCTGTGGAAGCAATTTCAGGTACAGAAAGGTAAGGGAAGAGCTTTATTCAGCAACTGAAAATTTAAGGTGTATAATGTTTTAGGAAAATAGAGCTAGATGGACAACAGAGGCAGCACCAGGAGTAGAAGAAAGGAAAATGAAAGAAGTTTATCAGACAACACTGAGAAAATAGAGGAGTATGTACTTTGCCATTTTTTGGCCAAGATTTCTCTGTTGAGAAAGAGGATAATGTTTACATGGTAATGCAGCCTGTCAGCGTTAATGTGCACGAGAGGATAACATAGTAAGCCCAGTAGGCTAACTTCTGCTCTCTATTACATTCATACAGCTGAGAGGGCATTTTAGCATCTAAGCAAACTTACGTCACTTGGAGAAATGATCCTAATGGTACTGTCGTGTTTGGTTCACTTTGTGTAGGAATGGACTTGCAAACTTGTGCTTACAAACTTGAACGCTACATCTGCTCCTGTCTTTCTTTTACTAGGTGCCTAAGAAAGAAGCATAACACAAAACTGAGGCTGGCTAGACAGGAGGATATCAGTCTATTATTCTGCCAGAAAAAAACATTGTTGTTTAGTTTCTTTCTTTCCAAGTCCAAAAAAGGCTTTGAAACTTGTTTGTTAATGATATATGCAGCTATTAAAGATGTTCCACTCATGTTTTATCAAGCTAAAACAAGAGTTCTTGAATCTTTGTAAGCAGTGGGTTGTTTTCAGTTTGCATCTCTGTATTAAGAAATTGGTTGTTGATTTCAGCCCAGTTTGTCAGTGACACAGAGATCTCAGTGATAAACTGGGAGGTCCTGTTGACTCTCTTGAGGGACAAGAGGCCTTGTAGAGGGATCTAAATAGACTGGAGTATTGGGCAATGAAAATTAACATTGGGATGAAATTTAACAAGTCCAAATGCTGGATCCTGCACCTGGGATGGAGTAATGCCCAGCACAGGTATAAATTGGGAGAGGAGTACCTAGAGAGCAGCCCTACAGAAAGGGGTCTGGGAGTGCTGGTCAACAGTGGCTCAACAGGAGTCAGCAGTGTGAGCCCTGGCAGCCAAGAGGACAAAGCGCATCCTGGGGGGCATCAAACACAGCCTCACCAGCCGGTCGGAAGAGGTGATTATCCCTGTTGTGTTCAGCATTGGTGCGGCCTCACCTTGAGTACTGTGTGAAGTTCTGGGCCCCACAATTTAAGAAGGATGTGAAGGTCCTTGAATGTGTCCAGAGGAGGGCAATAAAACTCGTGAGAGAGCTGGAAGGAATGTCCTGTGAGGAACGTCTGAGGACTTTGGGCTTGTCTCATTTGGAGAAAAGGAGTCTGAGAGGTGACCTCATTGCTCTCTACAGCTTCCTGAGGAAGGGATGTGGAGAGGGAGGTGCTGAGCTCTTCTTCCTGGATCCAGTGATAGGACAATGGGAATGGTTCAAAGCTGCACCACTGAAGGTTCAGACTGGACATTAGGGAACATTTCTTTACCAACATGGTGGTCAAACTCGGAAACAGGCTTTCTAGAGAGAGGTGGTCATGTCAGTGTTTAAGAGCCATTCGGACAATGCCCTTAATAACATGCCTTAACTTTTGGTCAGCCCTTAAGTGGGCAGGCAGTTGGATGAGACGATCATTGTAGGTCCCTTGCAACTGAAATATTCTGTGCTATTCTAAGTTCCTACAACGGGGCTGCCTCAATGACTGGGCTGTTTCAACTCCAAGACTGTCAATATGCCATGCTGCACACCTCATTGATCTTTCTGTGGTTGTACCTCTTAGCTGACTGACTCTGGAGCAAACCACCAGCAGCAAACTAGTATTATTTAGCTTGTGACCAAAATCTGCAAGTCTGATACACAGCAAACATGTTCACACTTTGAAGCGCCATGTGTAGGGTTGCATCTCATGCCTGATTTGGTATATCCTGCTCCAGTCTCCATTTGAGTTTGTAAATCCTGTTCTTGACCATTCTGCCAGTCATTTGCAATGAGTCCCACTGCTCACGCATGCCTCACAAGAAAAAAACACATCTCGTTTTAAATATTTTTGAGATGAAAATGTCAGTTTAGATGTTATAGAAATCGTGATTGTAAGGAAACTGAGAACGGGTAACAGTACACCTTATACCAAACTGATTTTTAAAAATTAATTTAATTTTTTTTTAAAATGTAAATTTTAAAAAATAATGTAAAATCATAATGGTAGGCTAAATCTCTACCAGTCCCAAACTTGGCATTGACATGAATGTGTTGCCCTAGAAACCCTCTAGAAGCTCTAGAAACATGACGAACACTGATAGTCAGAAGATTCTGGCTTGATATGCTTGAGGTAGGCATACGCCTGTGTTAGAGGTACCCCGATGGCAACTTTTAAAAAAACCTCCAAAAGGGAATTGTAAAAGTAAGCAACTATTTTATTTAATTTGATATGCCTGTTGATTTTTAAAAATTAATTTAAAAAAAATCATTTGCAAGATTCAGCACAAGGAAGTTTTCACAAGTAAATATTATAATGTTTTCAGCAATTACTATACCCTATGGGAATACTTTGGAGGGTATTTCTTCCCCATCAGTCTCTCTTCAGAAGCAATCTCAGGTTATTATATAGAATAAAATACTTTTCATTCCTACCCCATCCAGGTTCATAGTGGGAAATTCTCATTGCAAATTTGTACTCCAGGAAGGATTTTCAACATCGAGTGTTTCTGATGATCGACTTTGCCCATCTGGAAAACAGAGCAAAGACTCGGAGGCCCTCAGCAGTCAGGTTAGATCCAAACACTGTGCACCCAGTGAGCCAAGAAAGGAGGTGCTCCTAGTCTGCTTCAGCAGTTAATCTTCTCCGATTCCCCCTACAGCCCCCAAACCTCAGTTTTCGGTCAGTGCTCTGGGCTGCCTAACTGCATACTTCCAACTTCTTGCTCCTCCCTGCTGCTTGCCGGACCCCTCTCCTGCTTACCCCATGCTGTGTATCAGACAGTGGTGCATGCACCGAAAATTCACTTTATTCTTCTGCTAATGGAAAGACATAGAGTGAGGAGTTGGTTTCAGCAATAAAAGGAGGGAAAAAGAAAAAAAACACCTCCCAAAAAACCAAACCAAACAACCAAACCTCAAACCCAAAACAACAAAATCAAACCAAAAAAACCCCCCAAAAAACATCCAGCACCTGGCTGCAGCAAAATAATGAATTTTGCAGCAAACATGCGAGATTCTGTGGAATCTTGGAAAAACGCCAGACTCCATGACCACAGAAATGCTGAGTCCATGGGGCCCAGAGAGAGATGACTGGGGCAGTTCACATCTCTCCGTCTTTGTTTCAAGCTCTTTGCAGTCTTACTGAGGCATCAGATTTCACTTTCTTTGCATTTTCAAGGTTATCTTTCCTACCAGAAGGGCTAGAAAGTTCATTTTGTTTCGAGGTGAGCTGAGATTTGGCAGTGTGGCTCACCAGCCAGGGAGCAGTTTCAGAAGCCACCGCTGTGGTGGTAGCATGGTTGTGCCTGTGGGCATGGCCGGTGACAGCCTAACAACCTCTTGGTTTGAGCAACGTCATCGTGTCGTGCCACCACATTATCTGTCACATGAGGGGACAAAGTCTACTAGGAAAATAGGTGAAAATACACATATTTTACCTTCAGTTGAAAACTCATAGCATCGTCACCTGTGAAAATCATATATATTGGTGCTACCTTATTTTGTCTCAAAGGCTGGCACAGCACTATACTCTCTTTTGCATTCCCTTGGTGTTCTGAAGAAATGTGTAACATGCTTCCTTTTTGGAAAGCTTTGCAATAACCGACGAGCATCGCGCAATTGCAATCTGTAACTGAGCCTATAAAATGTAATTGCCCACACCCTTCCCACACCCCTTCCCCTCTCTATTTGCAATTGGTAGGATATTGGAAACATAAGCCACAAAACCCACTTATAACACTTGGTAAGTGTCAAAAATAATGAACATCCGGAACTAGCTGATATATTTTAATTCCTCAAATTGAAATGAGCTGATGCAAGGCAATGTATGGTAACTGCTCAATCAGTAACTATTAGCAGAATTTTTTCTTTAAAAATATTTTAGTGAAAATACTACTGAAAATTGTAAGCTGTTTGTGAACAGTTGGAAGAACATACCTAACACACTACGAACTATTCATTTGGCTGCATTTGCAATAACACCATGGAGGAATCCTTGTTACTTAAAATGTACTTTTCAGTGTACTAATTGGTGGCAGAAACCCTGCAGTGCCGAGGCAACAATGCTTGTAGCACTGACAGAAGTACTTCTACCCACAGCTCAGAGTATTGTATGTATTCATAAATCTTTGCAGAACCAGAGCCTAAATGCAGCATTCATCGTAGCTCATATTTTTAATGAGCATTTGTAATTTTCCTCCAATTATACCAGAAACTAATCCCACCACCAGCGTAACTCTTAGTGTGTTTTCTGCACACACATCAGCACGGACATTATGGTCCCAGCCTTAGCAGAAGGACAGAGACTTTGCAGGGATTTGATGGGGCTCTGTCAACAGATACCACCACTGATTTTAGCTGCAAACCCTCTTTTCCTCAGAGAGATCGATCTTTGTCTTTATTATGGTGTGAGATGTTTGTAGATAGCCTTATAAAAATGGGCATATATGTAGATATAAAAAAACCCCAAACACAATTAATCTGATTCTTTCCAGCTGCTACATACGCGTGCTGTATACACACTGTTCTGCATGAAGTCTCTTCTTGAAAGTCTTGATGAAGTTGTAGCTTAGCCTTTAACAGCAAAAAGCAAACTGCCAATGAAGTTTATTTTCTTTTTTACTAGGTTTTCTGGACCATTGTTCTGCTCAAGGAGCCATGTTTGTTAGTTTTGGCTCTCTGACTTTTCTTCCTTAAGGATAAACTCTCCTTAGGCAGTTGTACAACTATGCACTAAAATACTGCATAGCAGTTTATTCACAGCCCAAGCTCCAGCAGAATTCAACTGTGTGACTTCCTGGCTTAAGCGGGGGTGCATCCGTAATGTAAATACCTACTTGATTTTGTGGAAAACCAGGAGGTTTTTTGTTTGTTCTTGTAAAAGATTCCTGCTGGACGCTTAACTTTAAAGTTGGCATCCAGCCTTCTCTGCTGTGACTCGGATACTGATCTGATTTTGTGCTTTCATGGACATTTTTATATTTTAAAATTTTTAATTCAACATTAGCGTTGCTTACAAGCTACAGAGCAGAATAAAATCACATTACAAACATTGTAGTATTAGATTTTATCACCATTTATTTCTTCTCATCTGCCCAGGGATTTCTACATGTTCGGTAGAACTAATTTGCAGTCAGACACTGAGGTCTTCTAGAAGGCCAGCAGGCTCCACAAACTAATTTATCCAAATAACCAGTCCCTCATAGGCCAACCATAGAAGGACACCAAAATGGCCTAAGCAGGCAAAGCCCCCTTTTGAAGTCTGGAATGTTTTGACTGACTTGAAACAGGAGGCAGGAATGAAGGGATAATTTTCAGTGACCCATGGGACTTTTTTGCCATTTTCAAATATTAGGTAAAACAAAGAGAAATTGCTTGTTCTAATTTAGAAAGACTTAGCAATCCGGAAGGTAACCAGACTCAGAATTAAGTACTAAGGTATAGAGCTGAAGTTTACTCAATGCATTGCGGGTTTGTATCTGAGTATATAGTATTTACACACCCACACATAGACACACTGCTTTACTTATACATGCACATACCAAAACTGTTTTTTGAATTTCACTTTTATAACAAAACTTCAGTACAGAGTATATCTATGCAATATTAAGTGAGCTACCTGAAACACTATTCTTAAGTACATACTGTTTTTCTTGAAACAGTCATTTTTCATTAGGAGGACATGTTCCTGTTGCTGCTTCAAAAACTGACATACTCAGATGCAAAGGCTTCCATGCCATACCTGTCTTCTCACACCCCCTGTCCTGCTACCATTCGAGTAAATGCAGAAATTAATATAATTTTTAAGTGAGTCTTCTAGTCTAAAGTAGTCTTGCATGCACAAAGGGGAAGTATTTTGATGCATACATAAAACCACTATTTTCTATGAACACTTTTAGGGAGAGAGAGAGAATGCGAATATTTAGGAAGAAAATTCAGCTACTTGCTGTTCAGCTGCTTGAATGTGTATCTTAAAGACAGTGTGGAGCAATCTCACATATTTCAGGAACTTCTTCAGAGACACGCTCTTGTCAATTTTTATCTCAACTTTACCGAGCAGGTTTATGTGATAGGCCCAGCCCTGTATTTAACAACACTAATGACACAGACCAACTCCAGCCCTCAGCTTCATCCCCATGACATTGACTCACAGGCAAGATGGAGCTTCCGAGCAGGAAGAGTGTTGTCTGTAAGGAGGAATCACTAAACCAGTAGTGAAGCTTCTCTACCCATGCTTAATAGAAGTATGTTGCCTTAAAACGGTATTTTTGCAAGGACATTGGTCACCAGTTCGCCCTTTTCCTTCTGACATCTTTAGTGGTTCTTGGGAGCTGGATGGGTATAACACTCCCAGTTAAGGGCGAGGGTAAATGTCGTCTCCTGCGCACTCACAGCGAGATTACAGGCTTAGGGTTCTGCCGAGCATTGCTGTGGGTCTCACGTGCGTGTCCTCATAACTTTATGGACAGCAATTTTAAGCTGGCAGTTTAAAGTTGACTATTAAAGATCTTGGGTACTTGGTTGGGCTGTAGCTATTGCTGGTATTGTTCCTGTGTACATAGCAAATTCCTCATTTTAGTTTGTTATTTTACATGGGATATTGACATATAAGTTCCTCCTGATTTCAGATTTCTCTGAAATATTTGTGCTTAGTATTATCCTACAGTAACAGACAAATATGACATAATGACAGAGAAATCCTGTTTAAGTGCAGTTTTCAATCTTATATATACTGACCTCATATTAGTGGATTTCAGAAACATGATGTTTAAATTAATGTTGTTTTGGTGTGAGTGTATATATGTGTGTCTGTGTGCATGGAATGTTTTAGATTAAATTAGGTTATGTTCCATCTTTACTTGAGGAATATAATTTTGTTAGTAGTTGATAATGTTAATGCCATGATTTTCTCATATTATGTTTACATATATGGCTACGGTATAAATCAAATTATATTTGCTGGGGGTAAGATTAGTCAGTCAAGGACCTGTTTACAGCAGGAGAAATTAAAATTCAGAGTTTGCAGGAAAGAGATGCTCCTCTATTTCTGTCTGCCGTGCTTTAGCTATGTTGTCTAGACTGTCCTGGAAGCCGTAGACTCACTGGTCTCCCAGTGTGAACACAGCACAGCAGCAGAGCCTGGCAGTGAGTGTGGAGGCTTCATAGAGATTTCTCATAAATCACGTAGAATTTGTCATTCTGATAATTTTGGCATTCAAAGCCTTATATTCTGCCACCAGCATTCACATAGGGTGGACTTTCCGTTGCAACGATGCACCTATACAACTGCGCAGTAGAGCATATGGGAGAAAATTTCTTCCCAGCTCCTGTGGTGATCAGCTTATACCCTGAAGCACAGGAATAATTATCCTGATTATAATTTACAGAGCTATAAATGTTGTTAATGGTCATGAGTCAATGAATGAAATTGCTTGAAGATTAAAAAAATGCTTATTTTTTTCTCAATCTGTTTTAAAAGGAGTAAGTGGGAGAGTAGGACATTTCAGGCACACTTTCACACTGTCCTTATGCAGTATAATATTTTAAAGATATAAATGAAATGTTACGTTTGGGTAAAATGAATGGGGATTAAAAAAAAAATAGAGAGCTTTTAGAGTAAGCACTACTTGGGTGCTTGTAGATTCAGGCATTTGCTCTTGCTGAATGTGTATTTAGTACTGTAGATATTTTTAGGAAAGTAAGCATGATCTATTATTTATTTTATTTTTATTCTTAATAATTGGACATATTTTTCATGTTCGACCACCCTTTTAGGCCTGTAAATAATTTAAAAGATCTAAAAGTATCTCTGTATTCAGAATCAACTAGTTAAATGCGTATATGCCTTGCTTTCACCTTCAGTTATTTGTACATGAAAAAAGAATCTAAATTTAGAGATGGCCCATTTCACTTCTATTTTTCTACTCTAGTTCGAAGCATCAGACTTTTTGGGAACAAGGTATATTTAGTGATAGGCTGATAGGTACACCAGATTTATGTCATTTACAACAGTATTTTGGAAAGGGAGAAGGTGTAAGATCTATGTTTTATTTTTCTCTGGTTTTAGTAAGGCATTGTAAAAGCAAAGTGGCACATCAAACAGGTTTATATAGTGCAGACACTGCATAAATCCTGTGCTCAGTCCCTGGAAGTGCTGTGTACTGCCATTATGCTTTCTATAAACAGAAGACAAGCACACTGCCAAGTCCTTGCAGCACTGCACACCAGCTCTTTCTGTTCTTAGCTTGTCTTGTTTATTGTTGCTCAAAGACTGCCCTATTTGCCAGTATTCCATCCGCTTTTGATCATCGGGTGCAAAGAGTGTCTTGTACTTCTTGGTAGCTGGACTCTCCATCTCAATTTCATCTCTGTTTGCAATTTTAAGTAAAATAATTGCCTCTGATGAGTCTAATTAATTTGACAGTATTTTGATCTGACTAAAGAGAGTAAAAGACAATAGCTACTCAGAAGCAAACACTTCTGGGGCTGGACAGGAAAACAGGAGCCTTGTTTTACAGCTTGAAGAACACTCAGATTTGGACTGGCAGAGAAGAGAAAGAGGTATGTAAGTGCCGCTGCATTGGGTTAGACAACATAACTTAGCTTCACACCACCAAGGTGTCTCTTCCAAGCTGAAGAGCTTCGTTTTTTCCTGAGGCTGGCGAGCTTTGTGTGAGAAATTCAAGATGTGAGCACTCTGGTTTTGTGACGTTTTCTGTTTTACTCTGTCTTTCCTTCCTAATAATTTTTAATACTATATCTACCCTTTTGACTGCCATTGGCCAGTGAGCTGTTGTTTTCAGAAAATTATTGGCAACAAACCCAAGATCTCTTTCCTGGGAACAGTAATTAATTCAGCACTTATCCTTGCTCATCCTCAGTTTGACTTGTCTTTTACTTCGCATTTGTTGACATAGAATTTCACTGGCTCTTGTAGCATGCAGTCACCATGATGGCACCTCTCTGTAGGCAGCTTTGCCTTGAGCTGTCCAGTATAGTTTAGCGAATTTATAACCTTGCTGTTTGCCATCTTTTCCAGGGTATTTGTGTTTAATTGAGCAGGTTGTTTTGGAATTCCGCTAGTAACATTGTGAAAACTGTCCACTTATTCTGTTACATCCTTTAAATAGTAATTAATGACAGACCTTTTATTTTACCTTGTGACAAATTATTTAAGAGCTTTTCGCTTGCGAGAGCTTTTCAGACATCTAAATATACTACGTTAACCAAATCATCCTTATCCAAATAATCATTAACTCCTTGCAGAAACGCTAGTAATCTTGAAGTTATGACTTCTCTTTACAAAGCCATACTTTCTCTTCCCCATTACATCATATTCCCATGTGCCTACCAATTCTCTTGTTTATTATAGCAGCTGATTTGATCATGCTTCCATTGTTTTAGAGGTCTTGGGTGAACTCTTGGGTCTGAGTGTTTTGTGCCTCTTCATTTTGTTAATCTGCCCCAATGCTTCCTCTGCTAATACTTTAGAGCTTTCAAGGTGTTTTCTTCTTGCATAGTGCCTATCATGCAAATAATTCGTTTATTAATAACTTTACTACAATGGTCTGATCCTGACTGAGCATTCCTGTATTACCACAGGCAAATGTTGGCTTTTCACGTGTTTTCCATGAAGTTTTTACATTGATCTGAGCCAATAGCAATTTTTTTTTTCCCTGCGTTCCCCGGGGTTTACATTTGAATCTACAGAACTTAAGCCCTTTTCCAGTTTCAAGTATTTAGCTGTAATGTATGGCACTTAGCCTGTGTAATGTCTCTCGACCCTCAATGTCTGCTCCAGCTAAGCCTGAGTCTTCTGTGGCTCTGCACAGGTCACCTAGTACTGTACAGGTGTCTAGGGCATCTAAAATAGCACCAGAGGCCTTGTCTGGGCATCAGAATTGCTCCCAGTGTTTTTTTTTATTTTATTAATCTTCTATCTACCTGTCTAGTAATTTTGTCTTTTTCTACTTGTGTTGTCTTTTCAGAGTATAGACTGAATGTACTGTTGCAGATCATTCACCTCCTACAAATGTTCGCTATTTTGTATAAATAGTTTAGTGAGATCCATTAATCACGTGTATTGTGTATAAAAATACAAACCCAGAAAATGTGGGGAATTAATTGCATCTTGGCTTCCAGATCATACAGCTATAATGCACGGGCTTCGTAACTTCCAGGAAGTTATGTATTTTAAGCGTACCTACCATGCCAATTGTCAGTAGCGTGAGTATGTCTGCCGGTATGACTGAATGCATGCTTGCACATTTGCAACCTCTTCTTATTTCTTCGGAAATGAAAAAATATAATACAGACTGTTTCAATGATTTTAAAAGCAGTATACAGGGTGTTTCAAAAAGGTGGACCAAATATGAAATCTCTATATCTCTGCAATCATGAACGAAACTCTTACCACTTGAAAGGGTGGGGCACAGAGTTTCGAATTATTACAGCTAGATAACTCATTAAACTGTTTGTAAATTTTTGTGTAATTGTAACATGTTGCCATCATGAAATATACTGCTTTGAAATCGGGTCCATCTTTTTTAAATGCCCTGTAGTTGGTTACAGACTTTTCCTGGTTTGTATGCTATGGGAGTCTCCAAAGCCCTCCTAATGTATTACTCTAATTCTTTTTTGTTGTTTAATCGTTTGTTTCAGAAAGTCGTTTCCCACATGGTCTTACAAAAAATTTAAATAGAAGCCTAGAAACCTCTTTAGTTTGTCTAATATGCTCTTGAAGGATTTTGCTGATTTGGTGCCTGTAGGTGGGCACCTGTAGCCTTGCTCATGTCCGAGGTCGAGGGGATGGTGGTGTCTCCTGCCCAGGCAGACACCGTGCTACTGTCTTCTCCCTGCTAGTACTGCTGGGTGCAGCCATCTCTTCCAAGTGAAAAATGCCCCTCTACTCCACTCTGTTGAGACCTCACCTGGAGTCCTGCGTCCAGCTCTGGATCTCTCAGCAGAGGAAAGACATGGACCTGTTGAAGAGGGGCCAGAGGAAGGACACCAAGATGATCAGAGGGCTGGAACACCTCTCCTGTGAGGCCAGGCTGAGAGAGTTGGGATTGTTCAGCCTGGAGAAGAGAAGGCTCCAGAGGCACCTTTTTGCAGCCTTTCAGTACTTAAAAGGGACCTATAAGAAAGATGAGGACAGACTTTTTAGAAGGGCCTGTTATGACAGGACAAGGGGTAGTGGTTTTAAACTGGATGAGGGGAGATTCAGGTTAGACATGAGGAATAAAGTTTTTATAATCAGAGTGGTAAAATACAGGAACAAGTTGCCCAGAGAGGTGGTGGATGCCCCATCCCTGGAGACATTCAAGGCCAGGCTGGACGGGGCTCTGAGCAACCTGATCTAGTTGAAAATGTCCCTGCCCATTGCAGGGGGGTTGGACTAGATGACCTTTGAAAGTCCCTTCCAACCCAAACTATTCTACTATTCTATGATGAACTGAGACACATTGGCAATGTGACTTCTCTTTCTGTCAAAGCTGAAACAACAGCAGGATATTTCAACATTCCCAAAGTATTTTTAAAGACCCGGGATGAATAGTTTTTTAATTTTATCCTTCTACCTGTTTTGTTGAAGGTCAAGTCTCCCAACTACATCAGGGAGAATTAGGTCACAAAACTCTGGTATGTAGACAGCATTTTTGAGACCATTTCCATACAGCATAAATAACCACACAAATAAAGCTGCAGAACAAGCAAAGTATATGCTTTATTATTATTCGAGGGAACAGATCCTCTTTATGAATCTCCTTTATCTGTGTGAGACTTTCCAGATTTTGTTGTTGTTGTTTTTTCTCAGAAGTGTTCCACATGAGCCTAGAGTGCCTGTGACAATGTGTAAAGCATTTTTATTATGTGCCAATGGCTGAGAACAGAACTTACTATCCTGCAGTAACTTTTACAGTGGGAGGTTTTATAATCAGTGAAAATGTGACTACAGCACTAGGGTGAGATCTGAGTAAAGCTTTTTGTTGTTGTTAGAAAGAGTTGTTTGAACATTTAAACTGAAAAGATCATCACCAAAAAGAGCTCCCTTCTCCAGCTGAGAACTGAGGTGACAAAATTTTGTGTTTCACATGGTTTGCAACACATCTGATGGATGAGCTGAATAGCAGAGCTCATTACTTTGAGTAGCAGAAGTGTTGATATAGCTGTGATGAACTAAAGAGGTATTTGTGGTAAGATTTGCATGAAAAAAAAGTGTCTTTTTATACGATCAAAATGATGGAATAAGAGGTTGCAAAAATCAATTTTAGGTGCAAAAACATTTGCAGCTTTTCTCACTGAATGTGTTCAGTTAACAAAAGAGAATAGCTTTGAAACTGAAACTCTTGGTGAATTTGTGTTGAATTTGAGTTAAGAGTTTTGACAAAAAAAACCCAGAAACTGGGGATGCTGGCATCAGTTGCAAGTTGGGAAGGTGTGATTCCAGCCCCTCTTCATTCTTTCTGCTGGTGATGGTGCTTTGGGACACATGGTCATGACTGGTAGCTTGTGTCAGAGCAGAGAGGTGAATGAACACCTCGCCCTTGAGAGCGAGTGTCCTCCCCACTTGATTGCAGATATTCTGAGGGAGAAGTCTGAGAGCAATCTGTTACAGAAAAACAAGAGAGAAGATGAAGTTTAAATTCCAGCTCTAACCAGGCAGAAGTGGGATTTAGGCTCAATTTTGCATTCTTTGGATTGTAGGATAGTCAGTTTGGTAAGAAACTCCTGCTCCAGCCACCTGCCCCACCCCTTTGTCATCTAATCTTTTCGTTAAAAGGTCTTTCTCCAAAACTTTTTTCTCCCCTTGCTAGTGAAAATTCTGGAAAGTTTCGATTTTTGGTCTGACTTAGAAGGGTTAGACAGATAGGTTTTGGGAGAGTGGGGAAATAGCCTTCCAGCAAAACTCCATATTCAGAGCTATCTTTTTCACATTCTTTTTGGAACCTGCATCTCACTGACCAAGAAAAGGCAATGTTGGAAACATTCCATTATTTATGTAATATTATTTTAAGGTAAATTAGTAGCTCTGTGATTTTTTTTTAAAAGTATATGTTATTATTCTTTGTATCTATGAGAAGATGAAGGACCAGTTCTTGTGGGTCGCACAGAGAGAGGAAAGAGAAATACAAACTGTTGCTTAAAGAACTTGCAAGTTTAGTTTATAGCCAGATATGGTGGAAGAGTAAACGTTGTAAGCCCATCTGTTCTAAAAGCAGTTTCTGAGAGCTGAATTACTTAATTTTTGGAAAAAATATTCTATTAATGGTTTTTTTATGAAAAATAAATATAATCAATACCCTTAATAAGTAATGCAGTGACTATTTTTTCTTTTATTTTAGTTGAACAGATGTCTGAAGTTTGGCTGTAATACAGGGCTTTATTCCTGTTGTTAAATATCAGTAACCAATGAGAGCTATTGACTCTCAGGCCTCAGGTAGTTCAGTCATCCTGGCTTCAGTGTGCACTTGAAGCCCATGCCTGCTGCACTGTTGCTGGATAGATCCTAGAGCTTGAGACAGAAAAAGTCTGCATCACCACTCTTATCTGCTGTGGCTAAATCCCAAGCAAGTCACTTGGTGTGCAAGACGTGGGCTTCTGCTCTTAAGTTGTGCACTACTTTCCTTCCTCCACTTTTTTCCTCATCTTTCCCATCTCCGTTGCCTTCTGTTCAAGAAAAACGTCTCCTAAGTAACCAATATGATTCCTTTAGCAAGTCAGTTGTGAATCCTCAACTGGTGAAGCTGCCAAAAACTAAGCCTTACGTTGTCTGGTGCTAACACAGTTTGGTAGATCTGAGAATGGCTGATAAGATCATGAGCTCAACTTGGTCAACAAATTGCAACTAAAAGTGTGTAGGAGACAGAGAAGCTGATTTTATTTTAATTACGCTTCCCCCTCATTTTGTGAGTAATTTCTTTATCTTCAAGAATGTAAGACTAGACACCAGCAATATGGCAGCTCGACATCTTTTCTGCCTCTTCCTAGACTTCTTCCAGAGAAGAGTTAATCCAATTACAGTTGGATTATAATGACACCACAAAAGTATTTTATCCCTCTCTTGACCTCTCCCATGAAATGTTTTGGCATATTAGTGGGAAGAGAGTAAGAAGTGTTATCAAAAGGAAAGACGTATATAATACTTTAATGTTTTGAAAGCATTCACTGCTCTTTGTTAAAGGTTTAGACAGTCTGTGTGGGGATTGTTGTCATTGAGAGGTGTGATGGTTTCTCTGTACTTGCAATGCCAAGGTGTGTATTGACTGCTTGTCACCGTGTAGTGAGAAGGATCATGTTAACACCTTTGACTCATCCTGGACCTCTTAGTCTATCAGGTTTATCATATCTAACACAATTTCAAGAGATGTCCTGTACAGAGCATGTCCATTCTTCTATGTTTTACAGCTGTTATCCACATGTCATGGCATTCAATGTGTTGTGCAGGACAAGGCTGTGCTGAGCAAGTTGAAAGTGAGGAGGAAGGTAGGAACTGCACTGTGTGGTGTAATGCATGAGTGGGTAGTGAAAAGCTGTGGACAATTACTCTGAACTGTATGAGAGGCAAAGAAGTTTTGAAGAAAGAAGGACAAGTCATTTGCTCCTTCCTTCTACCTTCAGGTGAAAGCACTCCTTCACTCACCTGCCTTTCCTAGCCTTTGACTTCTCATCTTTGTTTTCACATTTATTGGCACAGAGCAATAATTTGTTCCAGTTGAGGTTAACACATGACCAAGGATCTTACCAGCTCATGCCTAAAAAGTTATTTGTGCATCTGAGCTTTCAAGTCTTATATGACCTGCCATAAAATTAAAAATGCATGTTAAACATTTTCCCAGAACGACTTTGAAAGGTATCAGTTATATACCTATCTTGTGCTGATGAGCGTTGTGACTGTTTGCTTACTGCACACTAATGCCAGATTTACACTGATGCTTTTTAGGTTATCCTGAGTCCTTTCCTTAAGCTCTGGTACACCTTTGGCTTTCTTCCCATTCACTGTCAGCTTGTGCTAATAATAATCTGTGGATCTCAGCTGTTTTTGTCAAAAGGCCAATGCTCTTTTGGGGATTTATTTTTTTCTGCACTCATCTTATTCAACCACTGCTGTTTTGTGCCACTCTGGCTTCTCACTGTCAACAGCTAAGTAGGAAAACATTATTCCCTCCAAAGTGTGCACAGGGCATTCAGCATTAGAGACAGCTGCTAGAAATAGAAGTCGCGTCCTTCTTGGTTTTGCTGAGCAGTTGTAGATAGTGCGTGTCAAACCGACTCCTCGGTGCGAGACTATGTAGTTGTTACTGCTGTTACCTAGAGAGGATTATAAACTTTTGCTATACTTTTTATTGCAGATGGCATTAACCGTCACAGTGTTCTTCTCTTAGTATTTTTCTTTTTATTGGGTTACTTGGCAAATGTTTCACGCTTAAGTATCTTTAACCCTAAATCCTTGTGAGACACTAGTTTAGAGACTGTTTTTATTCTGCCTGTAATTCTTGCGCCCCACTGAGAAATTGTGAGTCACATGTATAAGTCCAAGAGAATTGTCAGAAACAAGTGGTGCTGACAAACCTGACGTATTTTGTACTTTAACATTTGTTTTCTGTGAGTCATTTGTACATCTGAGTGAATTAAGTGCCAAAAAGTGTTACACAGGAACTGTGTAGGTCTGCCAACAAAAATAAACATGGTTGTGACGAAGTGTGTGACAGTGGTGTTTGCAGAGCTATAGAGGCTCTTGGAGGGACACTAAACAAGTACCATTAGGATCACAAACAGGCTGACCATGGGGTGTGCAGGTGCTGGGCTTCTGGACTGGGCTTTATCTTCATTCAGCACAGCCTTTCCATTTAATGTGCATAAAGGATTTTTCAGGGCTTATCGGTTTTAATAGCTCCAGATCTGTCAGAACTGAAGGACTAGGTTAACTGGCTGTAAGATATGATGTGTTTAATCCAAAATCTTTGTGTTAGCCCAGTGTGCCTCAGCTGTCATTAGAGGTTTTGTGATTGCTCTGCTGACACTCTATGTAGAGATCAAAGACTTAAGTGAGGAAGAAATTACATTTCTCTGCTTAAAGATGTCCTTGTCTAATTGAATGTAATGTTTAGGTGGTAAGGAGGGTTTTGTCATTAAGACACTGACCTGGCATTGAGATACATCAAGCCTCTCCATGGCTGTCCTGCAAGCTGCTTGCATGACTGTAGGGATGCCATGTAGTCTGTCTCTGCCTGTTCTTTGTCTGCAAAATGGTCTTTCCCTCTCATCAGATTAATCTAGCCAATATGAGCTAGTTGTAGTAAACTTGTATTATGTATAGAAGGTGCACTAGGCACTTTGTCTTGCAGTCCTGAGTACTGAACTTGTGTTTCCTTTTGAAAGCCAAGTGAGAGAGTGCCACACATGAAAGATGAGCTACTCTAAGCTTTTGCTTTCAATGATGAAAAAGACGAAGCTCAAAATATTATTCCTTTGAACATCTCTGTGTAAATGCTCATAGCAACTATATTCCGGTGGACAAATCCGAAACACAGAGACTGACTCCTACGCTTTTGCAGTGACAAAGATCTGAAGTCTAGATTTGAGCACTGTATAATCTGTCCCTGTGGGGGGAGTGGGAGTTGCGTGTGCATGGTTAAAGCCCTGAATTTGATCCAGAATTTTCTCCGGTGCTCTGTAAATGCAGTAATTCATCTTAAAGCATATTCTTGTGTACAGTTTCTTCCTCTTTGTGAGTGCACACACATTTTATAAGACTGTTCCACAGTGTACAAAGAATTGTATGCTTTTGAACAATTTGAATTCTAGAGCAATTATATTCTATAGCAGACTTTGACATTTTAAAATACTGAGCACATGTTTAAATGACACTGTTCAATGCTTTCACATTTCTTTGTTCTCATCTGGTCAGAATATAGTGTGGGAATACCTTGTGATAATCCAACTTTGCAGAATGTGTTTAGTAGTTTTTAGTCTATTGAGTAGTTTGATTAATTAATACGAAGTGGTACTGAGAGGCAAATGAAGGAAATGCCAGGACAAATAAAGCAAATTTTAAACTTGTTCATTAGCTCTTTCTAAAATACAACAAAATTAGTAGACTTGCTTTTAGACATCTTCTGTTGCTACTGTGCACAAATGATAGTACATGAACAGAGGGCTACGTGACGCAATTTCAATAGTAGCAAGAATCTATTATCCTGTAACTTGATGGGTTTTTAAACAATGCAAATTTTAGAACAAATATTTTAAAATTATAAAGATAAAGATAGTTGCCACATGTATTTCTTATATTTATTTTACATTCAGCTGTGATTTCTCTGTTAATCTTTGTTTCAAACATTAAATGCCTTCCCCATGGCAGCTGTCCATTCACTTGTACCATGACTTCTGGCATGTTAAGTTCAAAGTGGAATGTCGTGGAGAATGCAGATAATATATTTAGTTCCTGTCACCAGACAACACAAGGCACCAGTGCGTCTCGTTCTCAGAGGGGGAAGCCAGCTACTTTCACTGCAATGTTCCCCTTTGGTTATAATAATATAATTCGGGTTTTTTGAAGAGGAAGCATTGGTCAAGTACATCAGCATGATTTTTGCTGTAGTCTTCACTGATATGAGTATCTAAAGGAAAGGTTTTAAACAAAATAATTTAAAAAGCAGCGTCACAGAGGATATGTAGAAGAATATATGTTTGTTTTTCAATGCTTTGATATGTGCATCCCGAAAAAATAACTTGTAGCTGGAGCAGATGCAGGAGAACTCTGGTCTGAATGATCAGAAGCAAGCCATTTTAAAACAAATTATAGAAGCTTATAGAAGAGAAAACTTTCCCAGGAGCATAGTGAAAGGCTTAATCCATATTTCTAGAAAATCGCAGCTGTCAGGCTTTCTTTTATTACCCTAGCAAAATGCAGTGTCAGGTGTTATGAAGAAGTTTGGCTGTGCATTTAGAAAATTAATAGCTTCCTTACATCAGATGTGTTAAATAGAAACATGTCTGGTTGTGTAGCTAGTTGTCATATTTTGATGTTCCTATTGAAAGTTTTTTCTTATACTCTGTAAGTTATGTTCAGTAATTAAGCTATGAGGAAAGAGACATTTTGTTGGAACAGTGATCTTTATGCACATAAGAAAAACTTTTATAGGATGAGACCAGTGTTTACTATGCCAGTCTTTCTGTATATAACGTCAGATACTTCAGAGAGCAGTTGCCATTCAGCCACAGCGAATTCCAGTGTGAAAAAATAAAGAATGGAAAATTTGCCATGAAGAAAAACAATTGGTATTGACAAATCCGTTTGTATCCCTGATAAATTGTGTTCATTTTGTCAGAAGAACAAAGTCACAGTCAGCAGAGGTATCTTACACTGATGCTCTGAGTTTCATTAAGTTCTACCACTTCTGAATGGGCTTTCCAGCTTTCCAGTGCTTTCATCTAACCGTAGATTACTACTTGCCTTAATAGCTTAAACCTCAGGTTTTACAGGGTTGGTTTCTTCAGTTTATGTTATGATTATATACTGAAAATGGATGCTGCACTACTCTTATGGTGATTTTCCTCCCCGCCATGTGAATTTTCGTATGTTGAACTTAGTATTTGTTGTCTCTTATCCTGTTACTGCACAGCTCCAAGAAGAATCACACTTCATCTTCTGCTTATCCTTCCACTAGGTAGTTGTAAAGAGCAAGAAGATTTCCTATTAGCCTTTTCTTCTTCAGGCTGATCAAACATAGGTCTCTCAGCTTCTTCTCATATGGCATGTGCCCTCTAGTTTAATAGCCTTCTCTTGGGCTCATTCCAGTACAGCAATGTCTCTGTTATACTGGGAAGTCCAAAACTAGACACAGTGTTCCAGAGGCAGTCTCTCAAGTGCCAAATAGAAGGGAAACAAACATTCTCTGATCTGCTGCTTTGCACTTTGGCTGATACGACCTCATAGGCTTTATAATTCTTCACTTTGCTAGCTCATGTTCAAATGCTTCACCAGGTACACCCATGCTGCAAATCTGCTTCCTATCCAGTTGGCACCCAGCCTGCACTTTTGCATGTTGCTATTCTGTCCAGGCATGGGACTTGGCATGTCCATTTGTTGAACTCCATGGGGTTCATGTAGGCCCATATGAAGCCTATCAAGGTCCCTCTGATGAATAGCAGCCCTGCCCTTCCAGTTTTGGAGGGCAGAGTTGCCAATTTGCAAACTTTGCAATCTGCGAACGTGTTGGTAATACACACTATCGATCTTGCTTGTTAGTAAAGATAATAAACAGTATTGACCTCATTATCAATGCCTGGAAACTAGCTGCCAGCTGGCCATCATATGGCCAGTCACAAACCTTCAAGCCCAAAGGTTCAGCCAATTTTCTACCGGCCTTATCTTCTACTTATTTGTCTGAAAGAATACTGTGGGAGACTTGTGGACTCTTCTCCCCAGAGCAAGTCATTTCATCATGAAGGCAATCAGGTCAGTTAAGCACTGGTTGCCCTTGCTAAATTCATACTGACTGTTCCCAATTATCTTCTTGTCTGTCACATGCCTGAAAATGTCTTCTGAGAGGATTTGTTCCATAATTTTCCTGGAGGCTGATGTTCGGCTGACTGGCATGTATTTCCCCACAATCTCCTTGTTCTTCTTAAAGATGGTGTGATATTTGCCCTTTTCCCATCTTCAGGAATCTCCTCTGATCATTATGACCTCTCAAAAATGGTCAGTGATGCTGCTTGTATCCCTACACACTCAGGTCACATCTTGATACTCCTCATGAGTAGCCTGTCCCTGCCTCCACCCTCTATGTACTTCATTTTTGTGGCTAAGCTCAACCAGTAATGTCTTGTTCAGCCATACTGGCTTTCCTCCCTTCCTGCTCAGATTTCTACATGTTGGAAAGGACAATGCTTTGGGGAGGTTGTGAAGGGTCAACCAGCTTTCCTGGGCCCCTCTACCCCCATAGGATCCTGCCAAGCAGGTCCCATCTACTCTTCTGAACGTTAAGATTTGGATAGATGAGAGCCTGAGGCTCAGTCACAGTCTGTAGGATGAGAGTGTTCATGGTGATGTGGGGTTGGCTTCTCCCTGTGGGACAGGTCAGAACAGAAAGGAAAAGATGTAGCTCTGGTCTCCAAGTTGGCAGCATCGTGAGGGAATGTGGAGAGGAAGAAATGGAGGTACACAACTTCCATTGAGGACTACTATTGGTGATAACAGCTGCTGATGATACTAGCTAATGGTGTTAGCAAGATAAATTTTAGAGCTGTGATTTAGACAACCAGAACATGGAGAAAATGGTTGTTACAAGGAACACGTGGAATTTCTAGTGTTTTGGGAAAGTCCTTTAGCACTGGAATCCACAGGCTCATAGATCAAATCTAGAAAAGGTAATAATGTCTGTTTTCTTGAGAATAACTGATTTTGTAATATGCTGCAAATACATGAATGTATAGGGTTGTTGTTAAGCTCCATATAACTAAGAGGTAATTGCGTATTATGTAACAGTAGCCTAAGTTATCACTGCTAATTTCCTTTCACACTGATGGCATTCTAGACCCCAACATCAATTAATATTTCTGATGTATGAATACTTCAATTACATTACAAAACCCCTTAAAAAAAAAACCAACAATGAAGAGTGTGTGGATACTACTATGCTTGTTCTATCTGTATTTCTGTGTTTCTGTGTATCTGTGTTATATACATATATAATATGTGTATGATTTTTCCTCACTTTAAATGTGATACTGAATCCAAATGCATGTGCCTGTTTTCCAAAGAGCCCAGGAAGGATGGAAAGCTCTGGGTCTTCCAAAGAAACAAGACTTCACGTCAGTTTTAGTTTAATGCTTGAGTCAGGAGACATTCTAAACCTTAGAAAGTAGTTGATTTGTTTCTCTCAGTTTTTCGTGAAAATCAGTTTGTTGATTTGAGTGCAAACTGGTTAGGAAAACATCACACAAGAGGCTTGATGACAAGAAAAGAAGAAACAGTGGAGTTTTGCTTTAGTTACTGCTGTTGAATTATTAAATCAGAAGGAAAAAGAAAAAAGTGTTTACAAGCACTATTTATGCTTTGACTATAATATTTTGCATTATGAAAAATGTCCATGCTCAGTTTTTACACACTTCCTAATTTGCTGGTTTACCACATGCATAAGGCTTTATTCTGGCAACAGTTCTGAATGTGCAACTCTTTGTTCAGCAGCCTGAAGCCCTTGCATCGCTAGCTGAGGAAGAAAAAGGCAGTCTACAAGTCTACAAGTCTACAATTGTAATAAGCAATCAGCCCTACTCGGTGCTAGGGCAAATGTTGATTTATTAGAATATGAAAGTTGTTATTAGAAAATCAAGTAATTGGAATGCTGTTTGAGGTGACAAAACAAATGGGAGCCACTCCAGTAAGCAGCCTGCACTGATTGGCCAGAGAGGTGCGACTGGGAGAGAGCGCATGGGTGGCACTAGAGTTTGGAGGGGTCAGGGATCCGTCAGAAGTTGGAGTCAGAGCAGTGAGACGTAGATCATCTGAATAGTCGTAGTAGCAGCAATGTGGCTTTGCTGTATTTTCGATCTCGGCCATAACTGTGTGGTACCCGTTGCTAACTCTTCCAAGGCTGCACTGCATTCGAACCAGAAGGATGCTCCCCACGGCAGCCTTATACTTTCCCTGCTAATGGATTTGAGACATTCTCTTTTCTCTTAAGATTATTCAAGGCCACTTCAATCCATAAACTTCAAAGAAAATAGCTTTAAATAAGTGGGCATTTGCCTAGAAATTGGCAATATTTAAATGTGGCTGAATGCCCATTTGAATAAAAAATAAATCAAATAATAAAACACAAGCAGAGATTGCGGATGTAAACCATGGCAGATTAGGTTGAAAGAGGAAATTGATTTAAGTGTGCCTTTTTTATTTTTCTTACAGAAGAATGCAAAGTAATTATTGTATTTTGAATGAATATTTTTTTTCTGTGTAATGCTTATGACATAAACAGAGCCTTGACTTCTGAGAGCCTGATAGAATGTTATCAATTCCTAGGGGAAGTTCTTGCTTTTGAATGACTAGCAATTTTATGTCAGTTTATCTAATTGATAATGTTTATGCCTGTACAGTCTGCAAAACAGAAAACCACTTCTGTGGCAACTTTTAAAAGCTGAAGCTAGGCTACAAAATTTGATAACCACAAAAACTATTTAATGCAGCTAAACTCCAGGGCCCAAATATTTCCCCATTATGTAATATACAAAACAAACTCATTACCCACAACATGAAAACAATGCTTTTCCCTCCTTCCTGGGATGCCTGCAATTCTCTGCCTTTTAGTTTGAAGATTTTTTTGAGTACTCCATTTGTTGGCCCTGTCTGCAGAGAAGGGCAGTAATCACTAAATGAGTAAATTTAGTCATAATTAGATAAAAAGCAGTAACTCTTCAGTCACTATCAGTGGACTTGATGTATGCACACATTGTGAGATAAGGTATGATGAGGAATACAGTGTTGAGTTCATCACTGAAACAAGAAGTGGCTGAATGTTCAAGAGACTGAGTTATACAGATATAGATGTTAAAATGTTAGCAGTTCCTCTGCCTTTTCCACCTAGCCAGTTTATGTTACTGAATGCTAAAGGCAACACAGTTAATTTTGAAATTGCTAACTTCAAGAACAATTACCAAAAACTAGTTTAAATTCTGTAGTTCCTTTCAACTTGCAGTCAGGTTTCTGGCAACTAAACTGCTGCCCTGCTGACCTTAAGCCTAGGGATATCCTTAACATGAAGTGCTATTTGTACTAAGTGGTGAATTCTTAGTTCTATGATGTAGCTTGGTTATCTAGGGACTAAACTGGGCCTCTCACCCTTAAGGTCCCGTATTTGTTGAACTTAGATGTTAAGTATCAAAATAACTTTTTCTTATTTTCTAAAATGTGCACAAAATAATAATTAAAAAAGGCCTGAACTTTAATCTTTTCTTGTTCCTTTAGTGGTAGGAGTTAGACTTCCTCAGTGTAGTCATGATAGTTGAAACTCCATAACGCAACTCAAAGACCTTAATAAATGGACAGGTCTTAAAAGACTACTTAAGATACAAAAGGGTGTTAATGAGGTTTATTTTAATCAAATATTTTAATGTCAAAAATATTTTTGCATCTCTTGCAGCTATGAGTTTCATATTAATGAGATTTATACAAGTATGTAAAAAGGGGGAAATGAGCCACATAGTTGAATATCAGTGCAGTTGTTTTCAGCTGTGATGAACAAAGTAGTTCAGCAGTATCTGTGATGATATGGTTAATTTTAAACTTTTCATGCCAGTAATATATCTTTTTCCATAAAACACACCGAAGTAAAACATACGTATCATATGAATACATACATTTATATTTATGTTATATAAATACATAAATAAGTATATCATACTTATATATGGGTTAAGTGAACTGAGATGTGTAGAAAGCTTCTCAGTAGTACTGCAGGTATAACTGTTGCGAATGGATCTCAAGTTTACATACATGAAAAATGATCTATTAAAGTAAATTTTGTTCTAAATGCTAATTGAATTTTCAGGTCATTTATACTGAATCGCTTGCTTTCATTCCTTCCGTATTTATCTTTTAATCTTTGCAGAAGCAAAGTATTACAATCACTAAAAATCTCAAAGTCTTGATTTAGTAGATCACATCTCCCAGAAGGGGACTTTTAAGAGGGAATTTTATACTCCAACTTTTCTAGGTATCTGGTTGAAAGAAAATTATTGAGAAAACTGTGCTAGTGCCAAGACTCATTTTTAAGGTGACTGACATTTCTGAACACCAGCCAAGGTGATGATTAGGCTGGTCATTTGTCATGCTGTTAGATTTTCCATTGGTGGTTGAGTTTTGTTTGTGAGCTTCCAGGTTTACAGGGAAGATCTTGAGTATGAACCAAGTGTAAGCTGAACATTTCAGTGTTACTATAATTAGTCCTGCCAACAAACAGTGCTTTTGCAGACCTTGTGTTTCTATGTTTGTGAACTGTTGTTACTTTGTCATAATACAAAAAACACATAAATAGTTTACTGTAGTGCCCAGGGGCCTAATCACAGACTGTGTGTTCCTAGGTGAATGATAAAATATATAATTATTTTTAATGATTGGACCTAACGCAAAGATCGTGAGAGAAACTGTGACAATGTTGAAGTCAGCAAGAGGATTACCAGTGATCTCAGAGGGACTAGCCTCCCATTTTTTTTGCAACTGTCATTTTTTCGTACTTGAGATAATTCCGTGGCCCAAATTTGTCTCTTTTTATAATTGCCAGAGTCCCACTGTAGAGTATTCCAGTTACTACCGGTTGATAATTAGTCTATAGTGGATTAGTCTGTTAGTCTATTGTGCATGTGAAAGACTATTATCTTGAATTATCTCAGATTAAAAGTAGACCTTTGGTGAAATTTATGAAGCTCAGTTTTCAGTAGCTGTCTCCTGTGTGGATTTTCTGCTATCTAAAATCTGGCTGTGGTTATGAGGCAGCCTTTCCCTTTATGGGGAAGAGCTAATCAGCATCTCTCTTCTAGTTAGGTTTCTCTGTCCTTTACTGCCAGGTTCAAATGTTACCAAGCAAAGAGTGAGAGACGCATGGCCCATGTGACAGTAAAATACTTGGTGTTTTTTTTCTTTTGATGTGAAATGGAATTTTTCATTGCTTTGTAAAAAAAAAAAAAGGCAAAATTAAAAAAAAGTGAGTTTTAACATATCTTCGCCTTTCTTTCCTGTAAATATTAAATATAAGTAACAGGTATGTCACTGTGCAGGATTAATCTGTAAGCTTTAATAGTAGATGAAATTTCTTGATATTTACTGGCTGAAAAGTGAGTAAGAGCAAGATTATTCATAATTAAAAATCAAAACCAAAACCAACCAAACAAACCGCCAAAACCAGTTCCTGACCAACATAAAAATGATACAGAACTGTATAACTTTTGATATATCTTTTAATATCTAATTCAATTTTTAAAATCCTAAATAGTGCTAATAGACCAACAGACTTTAAAAAGTTGTCTACAACCATCTATAGCTCTCAGATAATTTGAACTGATCATACCTTATCCAGATATTTGTGGGCCATATTCTCACTTGCCAGGTGCAAAGTTTCATCGCATTGCAGCCCTGAAACAGAGTATACAACATGTTTGATTTTGTTTGGTAGGATTTGATGTTCCTTTATAAACACTCTCTATGTATGTAAATGACAATGCAAAGTACAGGGAACTTAGATAAATGTGCCTGGAAGATAGTTTTAACTATCCTATTTCATATGAACCAGAGTGGACAGGCTGACTGTCTTGAGGACCAGAAAATGTTTCTATGTCTCGCCAAGACATAGAAATTTAGAGGGGGGGATCAGTGACCTAATTAAAGAACATGAATTCTTCTAGTGTTGATGCCTAAGTTCAAATGTTCTTTTTATACAGGAAACTCGCCTGCCTGGCTGCTACACAAATATTAAAACAACTCTGTGTGAGACAAGTTTTTTCAGCATCTGGTCTGCAGCACCATGAGACAGTAGCTAAATCTTCGCTATGCAAGACCTCCCTGTCAATCTCGAGCCTAAACATAGTAGCCAGTGTAATAGGATGTTTATTAGGGGAAACAAATAACTCATGTCTTGAGATAAGCTCCTAACATAGACCACATTCCTCTTGCAAGTTACTGTGAAATGACTACTGTGTTTTCTTCCTAACTATATTCCTTTCAGGAGGAGACTGTGCATGCCTGGTTAAGTCATTTGTAGCCTTGTCCTCCATATAAATGAATGTCAAGGTTGAATAAGATAACTAATGAGTTGGACGACTTCATACTTGAGCACCATAAGAGAGGTAGCTCCAAGTTTCCTTCCTTTAATCCTTGGTGGGTCTCTTGTATTCTCATAACCTTTTCTCCCGACATACGTCTCACTGTATGTTTCTGGAAAAAAATACCTTATCTAGGACTTATTCAAATCACATCTACTTGGTTACCACATTCACCTTGGGACAAAAGCCCTTAATGCAAAACAGGGGTCAAATATGAAAACAATGGTTTCCAACTGTTCCAAATCTTTACATTTTTATAACTAAATATTTTAGTGTCAGAAATGTAACTAATAAATTGGAAGCTTTCAAAATCACAACCAGGAGGTATGCTGTACGCTGTAGCACATGTTTTAAAAAGGAAATGACTGAATAAATTAAAACACGGGAAGACAATCTGAGTTACATAATAGCTATATGTATTAAATCATTCAGCAGAAGTTGCAGCTGAACTAACACTCTGTAAAAATGAACTCTCTGTGGTAGACTCTTCACTCACTGAATTTATTTAAAATGTAACAGAGAGGAGTGAATGGTTGTACAAAATGGAAAATTGCTGCCATGGAAGAGATATGTTCAGATTTATTCCTTGCAGAAAAGATGATGATTCAGTTACATACAAGGGAGAAGCAATTAACTGTATCTTTCAGTTTAAATCTGATGCTTATTTGAAATAATGTTTAACCCCAAACCAATTCTGTCCCTCTTATCTAAATATTTATCTATGAAAGGAAGAAAACATGATCTATTCATAGAGAAGACATTGTGGGTGTAATTAGAAATTGTTTACAGTCTACGTAAACACCAGGTCTAAATATGTCCCCATAAATGCTCATTTAAGCACCCCATTCACCATTTTTTTCTCAAAATATTCAATCATGTTTTCACTTCAAGTGCATGACATAACTACAGCCGGGCTAAAATTAAAGTCTTAATAGCCTAATATACAGTGCCTTACAGGGCGCCCCTTACAGACCAACCAGCCTTATGAATTCCAATCTTACTGTTTTATCTAAATTAGGAGCCAATGATCTGGAACACATAATTTAATTTTATGATGCACTGAAAGTATTTCAGTAAGTAGTCATCCGGATTGCCACAACACACAATTTCAGTAAGGTATTTTGCAGCTTGTCTGTATAATAGATTTTAAAGAACAGAAATTACCTGTTATCAGTAAATACGGAGATGTTTCTGATCTATCAGAAGGGTGCCTTTATTAGTTTTTAAAGAACTGAAATTGAAAAATACTTTGCCATGTATAAGACAAAAATACTGCAGTTAGTGCTTGGAGAACCAGCTCTTTTCCTTTCTTCTGTCCCTCTTTCAAAAAGGCTACTTACCAGAGCTGCCTTATAGTGATCTTCCTTTTGCAACTGCTATGAAAATATTAGCTTTTACTTTGACAGAGAAAGAAACATAAACACGTAGCCGATCCCCTATATTCATATGCTAAAAGCATTAGTACTTACCGGTTCAGGGGACTCTCTGCTCATGCATCCTGGAAAAAGAGTGAATTCCCTCATCAAGATGCACACAATAATTAATTGTATAATATATAAAACTTTTGCTGCAAAAATTATTTTAACTGTATTTACTTATTTAGGAGAAATGCACAGAAAACAATAATATTCATTGGAAGGACTCCACTGTATTTCCTGGCATGCTTTATCATCAGTGATTTAAATAAAGTCAGAGATATTGTGCTGAGATTTCAGGGAAGAACTTTACTGTGTGAGAATACTTTAGTGGTTGCTCTGTCTTTCCTGGGCTGTATGCCACAGCAGATGGGGCAATTTCAGTGAGAGAAGGCAGCACAAATTCAATGTGTCCTGTACTTCTTGATGTCTTTGAGGAAGCATCTGTGTTGAATCCCTTGTGGTTAGGTTGGTGAGGACTTAGAAGCAAGTGAACTGTGAATACTGAAGTTCATTTCAATTGACAGGGCTGCAAATTTTAAACCAGAGGTAGACAAACCTCATCACTGTAGGAGCTCCATCCTAAAACACTTGTGGATAAAAAACTGCATGGGATGCACTGGAGAATCAAGGATAACAGGAGTGTGATTTTCCCAATAAGAAGTGACAGAAGAGTCCCTCTGCTCCACAGGGCTGATCTGTCTTGCTTCTCAGTCCCAGAGCAGCTGAGGGTTGTCATCTTCAGCAAGCTGAACCTTGCTGGCAATATGGATTAGCTGGCAGACTGACTAAAACTTGCTGCTGGCCAGCTTCACTGTAGGGAAATCCCTTTGAACATCTATTTCTGTTTAGCACCACATTTTGGCCAGCCTTATCTGATTGCTGGAAGAATCTGAATCAGCTTAAGCATTAACCTCAGGAGTAAATGGTCTCATTATAATCAGTGCAGCTACCAACAGGCTAAACTTATGGTTCATGATTTAGGACCCTCCATTAATAGATGAATAAAGTGGATTCTAGTGGTTCCATATGTCCACTCATTTTTCATTTATTGAAAGGTAATGCACCAGCCACAGTTCAAACCAACCTGCTTTACAACATATTATTATAATCTATTGGAGGCAGGAATATACAGTATGTAGTGAGGTTAGACACAAGTTTTGTTCATTTGAAAAGATATAACGAAGTGAAAACATGTTTAGTTCATTTGAAACTCCTGTATGCTCCATTGAAGGATCTCAGCCTATGTCTTTTGCTAAATTTTGGGGATTTATTCTATTAAAATCAGTGCTTGAACCTGGGAGTTACTATTTTTGAGGCCATAGAAAAGTGTTTTTCAGAGACACTTGTCAGGAGTGGGACTACGCTATTTTGTAGAAATCAAGGACAATAACACCCATTCTCAGCTGATACAGTAGTCTAAATGGTAATCCTAAAAATGAGAAGGCAACTCCTATTCTTGTTATCAATAGTTGCTTTACCATTTATCTACAAAGGACATTTCTTATGCGTATTGGAGGCCTATTTGAGACTAATTTTCATTGATCTATAAATAAGAATAAAATCAACCTTTAAAAACTTTTAATGGCCTTTTTATTTTCTAATGATGTTTTTACTACATCACATATCACCAGAATATTTTAAATATGCTGACTGTAAATTGAAAAATTTTAATAGAAATGTAAATGAGAGAGAACTTACTTCAATAGATCATTTCATCTATCACCATCTCTGAAACAGGATCAAACACCTTAAATACCATTGTACCTGTGGATGCTAGCTTAACATGCTCTTTAAAAGCTATGATGCTGGACTTTGCTGCTTTCCCAGTTCTCGGAAGGTAATTCACTGCCCTCTTTGTGAGAGACTTTTAGGAACTGGTAGTGCTTTATTGTACCTCTTCTCAATTTTCTCCTTTCTAGATCCACTAAGCTGAGTTCTTTAAGTCATTCCTGATAACTCATGTTTCCTCAACTTGATTGTCTCTTGCTCCTTGCAAGGTCACCTGGGGTGTGTTACCTAAAAGAAGCAGAGGCTGTGTTGGAGTAGAGGTGAGTGAAGGAATTCCTTGCATGTCTTGCATTTGACATTGCAGTTTATCCATCACAATAGGATGAACACTTTTTTTTTCACACAGATTGCTTAGACTCAATTTGTGATCTGCTCCAAAGCCATTTCTCCAGAGCTGCTACCTATTCAATAGTTGCTTTCTCATATCTCTGCAGCTGCCTGTTCAAATGTTGCAGTTTTTTTGCATATTAAGTATAATTTCAGTTTATAATAACTAAAAGAAACTAAAAATGCAAACTCAATTTTCTGACCTGACAGTGAAGGGAATTATAGAAACTTGCAGTGAGCATCTTTAATTCCAACTTTTACTTTTATTTCACTGATATTTATATTTTATCCTCACTGTTCTTTTGGTGGAAGTCTTTGAAGGACATTTATTTTTATTGGTAAGTTCTGTTTTGTTTTTCATTTGTTTGTGGGGTTTTTTGTGTGTTTTTTTTGTTGTTGTTTATTTTGGTCAGATGCTCAGACATAAACTGTTGGTATTAATTATGCCCCATAGCCCTGCTTTCCTAGACCATTTTCTTGCAGATATGCATTTGCATGTAACTAATGTGGTTGAAGTTTAGGGGCCTGCTTGCAGGACATATATTTGGACATGTGTTTACATCATTTGAGTACTGAGTCTTTACTTTGAGGTCTTTGGGGAAGCAACTCTGCTTTCCTGCCAGGGAAGTGTCTCATGCATTGTAATAACAACAAATAATATGAAGAATGGGTATATTTTCTTCTTCCAGCATAGTAATATACACAAAGAAAACTAGGTTATTCTGAATTTTCAAGTGCCTGCAGATTTCTTTAGCAAACGCTTTTGTTGCCTGATGACCTTTCCTTCATTAGTACGAATTTCCCTTCAAGGCAGGCATTTTTCAATCAACAGTAATTTGCATATAATTTATCAAGAGAAAAGGAAAGCAAAATAATTTTATTTAAAGATTTCCCTTTGTTTTAAGTGTCATTAGCAGTTCTGACTAATCAGATTTTTACAATCTCATCAGGCGCTTTTAGAAAATCTCTATGAACTCATCTAGAGGATGCATTTATTCCTAAGTGTCCTGTATTGCATTACAGCACAGTAACGAGTCACCGACTGCTACAGATGTTTATGTGAAATGCAATTAACACTCTGCCAATTTAGTTTTTATAGGGACACAATCAATTTTTATTCATTTTAAAGCTAGAATGCTTTCTTTTATTGTGTGCTGCCTCTCTGCTGATTATATAGCTAAACAAATTATTCTTCCGTTTGTAGTAAATGGGAGTGTTTAGGCAGACAGTACTGTGGCATGTTCTATGGATCACAGATAAGATAGGAATTAAATATTTGAATTATGTAGAATTTGTAAGAACTAAAAGCTAATTTAAAAGTGTATTTAAGTTTAGTTTATTTCAAAAAAATCACATGTAGATGTGAAAAATGGTATTTAGAAATGTTGGTTTAATCAGAAGCTTGGTCCTGTGATGTGCTAAGTGTCCACAGCTACTGTGGCTTTTGTTATGAGGGGAATAGAAAACTCAGATTGTTCAGGGTCTCCTTTAATAATGACATTTTCTTGGCTACTTGACTTAGTTAAAGTAACTGCAGTGAAAAATACTAAATTATTATACGCTAATCTTTGCTGCATAAAGAGACCCTAAGTAAGTGCTACGTTCAACAAACATAGAGATATTGTTGTAGGTAAAGACTGGAGAAGAATGGAGATTTCTGGATGGTCCCTGTTGGGTAATATTTCTTGATATTAAGGGTGATGTTAATTCAAGTAAATAGTAAGAGCGCAGAAAGAAGACTGGAGGTGGCATGAATGTGAACTATTAGGAAAAAAATTGCTTAGAATGAAGCACTTTCTGCACTTAGCAAAATCATTTATAAAATTGCTTGTGCTCATGCAGAAGCATTTTTTTTTCCTAGGAAGTGGTTCCACCTTAAATAAATACTTGTTATCCTGACTTTGGTGATCACATGCAGAATCTGTAAATAGAGCTTCTGCTCTTTATTTTTTCTTCCTTTAGAAGCATGCCCATATAATTTCCTATCCCTTCCATATGCATTTTTTTTGTTTGCTTGTCTCCCTTGACTGTTGGGCTATGTTAATCTGCTTTAGTAAAAGCTTGTCAAAGAGTTGCTGCCTGCCTGTCCTTAATATAACTGTATCATTGGGCTGGCCAGGGAAGCACTTGAACCTGATTGCATATAGGCCATCTGCTGGCTTCTTCCATTTGGGAAGGCTGTGGTTGACCCCCAAGCCATTCCTCTGGGTATCCGCTGTGCTTTGTACTCCACCAAGCAGTCTTAGCACTGTCCTTCCACCAATACTGATGTTTCTTCCTTGGTGAGTCCTCCTGGTCTTTTTTCTTTCTCATGGTCAGCTCTAGCATCCATTCCTGTGGTGTCCCATGTCTTGTTCTTTCCATCCTCCAACCTCATGTCCTGCACTGCCCCTGACATCCCTGCATCCCCAGCTCCTGTCTCACTAGTCCTAGCTTTCTTCTTCTTCCCTCTCCTCACCTCTCTGCCTATTATGCTTTTCTCAGTCCCAGAGCTCATTTTATCTCTCATCTGCTCTTCTTTTCCTGCATTTGAACCAACTTGTTTCTCTGTCCTTCCTGGGCACAATGTAGAGAATGAAGGGAAAGAAAAGATCATTAAAGAAAGGATAAAACCCCATTTCTGTCCTAATTTTATGAGGCAGCCCACTCAGAATTCCCCAAAACATGCCAAGTGTGGATAGATTGGTCCACAGGATTGACCTGCTAAAACGTAATATGTTATCAAGTCTCTACCATGGGGGGCTGGACTAGATGACCTTTCGAGGTCCCTTCCAATCCCTAACATTCTGTGATTCTTTGATACCATGAGCTGCAGTTTTCTAAGATTAATTATTTTTATCAGATTCATAGGGAAGTTAATAACTGCTGCCCTGAAATAAATTGCATCATCCTGATGTATAGTCCATCTTAAAAATAATTTAAAAACCCACTATTTTGAGTGTGGGCAGAATTGGTTGGTTGGTTTTTATCATTCTCAGAAATGGCTAACAATTTTGATCGTTTCATATGAATCAGCTTGATATTGGGGAAGCTGTAAATTTCTTGTGGAACTTGTTCCCCTGCTAGTTAAAGCATGTGTAAGTTTTCTAGGCCTCTGTCAGCCAAGCTGGAAAGTAAGTTGAAAAGCCATTTCTTCTGCAACTGCCTTGCTACCGTTTTGCTGTCAGGCTGCAAGTTTTGTAAGTCCAGGTCATTCAGAGGATGCTTAGATGTCACCTACTGACTATCAGAGCCACCTCTGCATAACCCATGCAACTATTAAAATTTAGTTTCAGAGAAAGCAGTAAGAATGTGCATCCTATGTGTGTTTAAAGCCCACATTTACATCCTCTGAATGTTTGCTGTACATTTTAGAGAGGTTTCAGTCTAACTCCAGATGTATGAGTGCTTAAAGGCAGTCTTGTCTCTATACTTGCCTGTCAAGTGTCATGAATGTTTTGTTATCTGTACCAATATTAATTTACTTAGCATGCAGTTACAGCACACTGCTGAATTTTCTTGACCTCAAGCACTGAGACAGAAATGTAACTTAAAGAACAGAAGTAGTTTCCTTAAATTTAAACTTTGACTATAAATAATGCACACACTTTTGTGTGATGGAATAATTTCCCCCAAATGTAGTTAAAAACTACCGAAGTTATTTTTTTTAAGTTCATATTTCTATAAAATACGTCTAATAACCTTATAGCTCACCACAACACAAATCTAAAGAAAATATTTACAGATTATAATGAACCCCTCCACTTTAAATTGGTCGTGTAAGGATGATTCTGTATTCAGAGAAAATGTACAAAGGTATTCTTTTATTTTTAAGATGTATTTTACCTGATCTGGCTTTCTGTGGCAAGTAACAAAGTATTAGCACCAGAGGTGCTAATAATAACTCACGACCTAACAGAGTTTTCTGAGGCCTCCCTACAGACAGTACGAAGGCTTCTTGTTTCACTTCTTAAAATTTATTAGTATTCAAGTTCAGTGAAGCCTAGATGAAAAATCGCAGAAAATAAACACCCCTAGGAAGTATGAACAAGGTGAGCCACAGAAGCTGCTCTTACACTGAAATCAGATGAGATCCACATTTGGTTCTCTTTCATGTTTCTCTTGCGATTTTTCAAAGGAAATGGTACAATGACAATGACTGTTTTTAGTAACAAGCTGTAATTGCCACAGTGTTAGGACACAAACCATTGTGAAGCAGAAAAAAAAAAGGTCTGAAAATGACCAGCAAGGACACTTTAATGAACACTTGAATGCACCTCAAATGAAAACCAGATGTTCTTTGTTAAATTCAGCAGTAAGCCTTCTGTTCCGATTGAGGAAACTGTACTTTCATCAAGCACAGAGAACAAGGAGAGGTCTTTCCAACAACAATGCGTATTTTTATGTGTTTAAGAGATAATACTACAGAGGTATGTTTCTATACCTTTCTGAACCTTTACGGCATATTTAACATCACTGATATAAATAACCCATGGCACCATAATTTTATGATTTGAACAGTACGGTTCTTTATTTAGGAAAGCTCTGTAACACAATTTGCTTAGCAAATGGAAAATATTTCTGCAAAATAACTACTGAAAAACTGCAAACTATTTCCTTACCATTTCACTGCACCAGGAGGAATACTGCAAATAAAGTGATGCTGTAAATAGAGTTTGATTTTCAGCATAGTTTTGATTTAATAGATCGTAAATACCATTTTTTAGCTGTCTGTTCTCCAAGTTCTAGTGGGACTTCCTAGGTCTGGCAAATTAACCACTGACAGGAAACTAAAAATTCCTAGGAGAATTATTTGCAGTATTTATGCGCATATGTGTATCTATATCACTACATAGCTAGACATTCAGAGGTATATAGCATTGTATATAAACTCTAGACCTTAAATACATCTTGGCTTGTAGAACACCACCAGCAGCTAAGTCAGGTATTAGGTGCTCCAGTTATCCCAGTAGACCTGTAGTCCTACTGCAAGTATAACTTCACAAACACTGCTGGAGCGAAACAACACTAAGTCGTCTCTTCAGACTTTAAGGAAAGGGTTTAATAAGAGACGCTCAGAACTAATTCTGGAAACCTGTAACATATTATAGGTTTAGCACTAATTTCTCCAGGTTATCAGGTTGTCCTGCCATCTGAATCTTTGGTAGATAGTGAGAATCCTGGCTCAGCCCCAAAAAGGGTACAGATAATTGTCATGTACCATCTGCTCTCTTTCTGATTAGGAGAAGTGGAACTGGAGGCAGAGACAGGTCATGATGGAGCTAACTTCTCTGTGCTTCAGCACTTGTTGGACTGTGTTAGTAGAAGTATAGGTGGGCTGCTGGTTGTTTGAGCTCAGGTGAGGAATGGGGAGAAATAGCCAGCTTCTTGTAGCTATCCCTCTCCTCTATGTCTGAACATAGTTTTAGGATTATGTATATTGTATTATTTCACTAATTATTAATGTAGTATGAATCATTACAATCAGCCACATCTAAGGCCTACTGAATGGAAATGTAATGTATCATGCCAAGATCTACTTGGAGGCAATTTAATTTATGGCTTATTGACTAAAATTTGTCACCATTTTCTTCTGAGATTTTAATATATGCTGTGCAAGGGTTTATCAAGGCATTCGTTCTATAATAAGTGATGTAGGATAGCTGAAAGACTAGCATGCATTGGCTAATGTTAAGCGATATACTACAGCTGTTATACAAGTTCTTTTTTGTGCGTTAATTCTCCTGTAATTAATATTTAATTATTTAGCCATTTCTCTGTTTAGATAGTTAATAACTTAGGGTGTTAGGAATATAGGAAAATTCGGTTTGGAAGGCAACTCAGAAGGTCCATAGTCCAGCCTCCTCCTCCAAGCAGAATCACCTATAAGGTCGGACCAGGTTGCTCAGAGCTTTAGCTAGTCCAGTCTTGAAAAACCTCAAAGTTTTTCACCTCAGGGTCAAAAAGGTTTTCCTATAATCTACTCTGAAACTCTTGTGTTTTAGCTTATGCCCATTGTCCCTCATCCCACCACCATGCATCACTGTAAAGAGCCTGGCTTTTGTCTTCTTGATGACCACCTTGGAGGAGCTGGAAGGCTGCTACCAGATTACCCTTAAGCCTGCAAAACTTGATAGAGTTTGCCCAGTTTAATCCAATGGCCAAGCCACATGTTATTTTGAGGAGCAAAGGCCAGGTGTTAACCTTTAAAAAACTCCTAATACTTCAGTGTTGACACGAGTTTAGGCCTTTCAGACTTTTTGCCCTTGTGTTTGTTAGAACCATGCCTCTCTGCGCTGTATGAGAGTTGGTCTGACATTGGTGAGCGGTTGTGAATGTTGCGCCCGGAGGTTCAGCATGGGGAGAACTAAAATGTTGAGGGGGATGTTTCAGTTGTGGATACTTGATGTTCTCTATCAGCTGCAGAAGGGTTTTGGTTTTGAATGCCTCTTCACATACCAGGAGTAATCTGGTATTTACATTAGTCAGGCGAGGTTCCTCCAAAGGTCAGTGGATCTCTCATCTCTTGTGTTGTTTCCACTTAATCTATTCAGAAGGACATACCCTCTTTGCATCCTTCTTGCTTTCTGCCATTTTGCGGGGATTTTAAACTCTAAAATGAAAGTCAAATCTACAAAGCTACTGGGAACATCAGTTCATCTTCAGAGAACTTCTGTTTAGCTCATCTTCACCAGGTTCTACTTTGCATTTCATAAAACTCTTAGGACATCCACTCCTTTTATTTGATTGTTTTACTTATTTTGCCCTGCATTTCTTTAGCACATTTAATTTTGAACACAAGATGTCCCAAAATATTTACACTACGAAAAGTGGTTCATCTGTTTTTATCAACAGTTTCTTTTTTACAAATGAATCAATCTCAGCTTCCTGAGAAAGTGTTTCAAAGTTGTCATTAGCTGTCTTCATGACTTTGCTTCAAAATTGTTTTGTTCCTGTGGCTGGACTGAGACTGGACTGGAGGGAGTAGGTGGGGACATTCTCATACGTCCTCAAAGGGAATTCGAGGGTGTGTCTTATGTTTGTTTCAAAGTAAAATGCCAAAATTGCCAAAACCAAGCTCTATCTATATTAATCCTGATTTTTTACATTTTTCAATTGAAAGAAGAGAACTTGTAAATGCTTAGAGATAAAAGTGAAAATCTGTTACTTACCATCCAGTAGTTTAAGAATACAAAACTGACTTGTACAGCTGTATTAACAAGTTTGCATTCAGCGGTTACAGCAGCCCAGAAATTACTGGGTGCAAGACGCTGGAAAGACCAGATTCATAGATATTTTCAGAGCCTTGCTCATCTGTCACAACTTTATGCTTGGCTCCAGTGTTTCTCTTCTTGTAGGGGAGCTGCAGACTTGTAGCTGGCTTGCATGAAGCTGAAGCTTTCATAAAGCTGTAGTGAAGTATATCCAACAGATCATTTTGAGCCCCAACTGTTGGCAGGAAACATGAGGAATTCCTTGAGATTCTCTGATAGTTTTATACTTGGTATTTGGAGATTTTTTTATTCACAATATGTAGTGTTTCTGCTGTAAAGACTCAATTTATTTTGGCTAGATGTAGAGGTAGGAAGCTTTTATTTTTGTTTTGAACATTTATGGAAATGAGTGGCAGTTTATAATTTTGTTCTCATCCTTGGGAGACTTGTAGGAGATTTAGTGCTGCATGAGACTGTGGAGAGTTGTACTAGATGGGTGAATAGAAAAGCATGAGAAGGGAGAGAAGCAGATCAGCAGGTCCTTCTGAATATCAGAAACTATGATCATTTAAATTTGATGATAGCTACTGATGAACAGTATCTACATATGGATAGGTGGACAGTTTGCTCCTTGAGCAGATTTTCTGACTTTTGTTTGATAGCATCCTTGCAGCGCCTTGGGAAGGCTTAAGTTAGTGACGTGTACCCAGTCCAGGTTCTACAGATTTTGACCAGTTCTGTCAGAGCATCCCTCCCATGCCTCAAGAAGGAAAAATATTAGTGTTTTGGTTTCTTTCTGTTTTATGTAGACTTTTTCTCCAGTGTGAATAAAGTTTTGTTGTTCATGATGCCAACTAGTGTGTCTCATGGAGAACTGAGGTAATGGAAATCATCTGGAGAAGGACTCCACAGTAGCAGGAAGGAGTTCAGAAATGGCAGTAAAACTGCGGTTTTTCATTTGCTTATGGAGACTTATTAAATTTATGTTTAAGTGAGCAAACTTAAGAGATATGAATTGGTATGCCAAGAAAAAAAAATGGCGTCATTCCTGTATTTCAAACTTTAGCAATTAGAAGTGTAAATTCATGTGCTATTTTTTGTTGTATTATATAGAAGGCAGGGACACTGATTCATGTGGTTTGTGGAAATAGTAAAATATATACTTATTTCAGAAACCATTCTCAGTTTTAATTTATATATTTTGGATAATCTTGCAAAGTTCATCCCAATGTCATCATAAAACAGATTCACTCCTGCTTTAAGTGGTAGTAGTACAACAAAGTTATGTTTACAGGAGTAGATTTCAAAATAAATATTAGATACACCAAATAAACTCCAAATGCACTATAACCAAGCTACAAATGCAGTTTTAAAAGTGAGTTTCGGGATACATTTAGCAGGGCAAATGTTACATGTATTTCTTCTGTTTTCTCCTACTTCCTGCATGTTGAGACTCAGTAACGAGTGTATGCAAAAAGCAGAGCTTTATGGAAGCATTAACTGGTGTACTCATTAGTGCCAGATACTGACTCTTTACTAGAAGACATTGACATGTAGAATCACTACTTAGAAAAGAACCCTGGATTTGCAAGCTGAAGTTACAATACTTCCATACTGTATTGTGGTGATTTTACTGTTTTAGAATACATGGAACCACTGTTCAGAGACACAGCAGTGTTAAATTTTGCATATACTGGAGTATTGCATGAAAACTCTGACTGCCAAAGTTTGGAGTTTAGGCTGGCTGTCGGGAATTTTTGTAAAGAAAAGAAGCCATGAAAAAGAGCATTATACCAAGTAGATATACTTTCAATTTCCCACCAAAATATTTCCATGTTATTTTCTCATTTCAATCTTTTTTTTTCCCCTTTTATGACTTATTGGAATTTTGTCTTACAGTCTGGGAAAGCACTGTAACAGGGAGTAGAAATCACAGATTATAATTTAACTCTATGACAGGATCATTATTGCAACGTTGGATGTAGCTATCTGCTGATGTTTTGGTATAAGCATACTAGTTCCTGGGGGCTGCAATGGAATTTGTAACTTAATAGGAAAAATAAATAAAAGGTCCCACTCTTAAGCAAACAAAATCCCTTCACAACTAAGCTCTTAAAGTTTGAACACCATTCAGAGTAATTCAGAATGGAAGTTATACTCCAACAAGTCGTTATAGAAATGCAACCTGAAAAAAACGAAGAAATAAGGGTCTTTTATATTTATCCTGTATTTATCCCTGTAAGCAGGGAAAGTCTTCATTTTCTAATGCCTCATGTGTATTTTAGCTTATTTTACTGGAGGTCTCCTTAGAGAAGCAGAGAATTGGATGGAGAACTTCATTAGTTCTTGAAGGACAGAACAGATTATTGAATAATAACCAGAGATCTTGCCTCCCAGCTGTTTGAATTACATAAGCTGTAATAAAATGTACACAAATCCTCCCAGAGATTTAAGTAGATCATTGTGCCTGAGGAAGTTGAATTATAGAAAATAACATCTTAATTTCAGGCCAGTGTCTCTGAAATTCATTTCATAGGCACTGAGAATATTGAACTCTCATAGATATCAGGCTACTGAATTCTGGGCACCCAAATCAGAAGATACAGCCCCTTGCATTTTCCCAAGACATCTCTATATTTTGTTTGTTTGTTTGTAGAGAAACAGATGGAAGAGGTTGTCTTAAAGATAACAAGAAATAAATGTTATATTTTTTCTTTAGTTCCTTTTGCTAATAAAAAACATCCAGTTATTCATTTCGTAAAAGCAAAACATTAATCAGACAGGCTATTAAACTGTAAGAAACGAAATATAATAGTTGAGAAGGGAAGAGGCACTACATCTCTATAATGACTCATCAATCATTCATTGATGTTAGTGTAAAATTAAACACCTACTTTTTATACAAAGTTGATGAACTGTTTGTATTTACAATGCTGAAGGAGGTGCTAAACCACATAAATGAACAGCAGCAAAAAAAGCCAAATGACATTGTATTTGTTCAGCTTAAAGTGTTGTTTAAAAAATGACTAACAATACTGGAAAGCACCGAGACATCTTTTTGCATGAGGTAACCAGTGAGTGTGGAGGTGTAGATCCCTCAGAGAATGTACACGAGACACAATGAGGCTTCTTCATTCTTCAAGTGCGCCATTGAGAAGGTGAACAAAAACCAGACAGATATGGTATATTTGGATTTTCAAAAAAGCTTTAGATTCTCACAAGAAGTAATTCAAGAACCACGTTACTACTAAACTTCTGTGGGGATTCAAAAGTGGCCAGGAGAATAAAGAACAAATAGAAATAGGACATTGATATTCATCGTGCAAAACCTTCAGCATCTATACTACAAGTACTTTGATAAATACGCTTATTAATCAACTAAAAATAGGATGAGTGGAGAGGTGGCAAATTTAAGACAAGATAATTTAGGCAAAGAATATTAAGAAAGGCTGAAGAACTCCTGCAGGACCTGATATAACTGGCAAATATGATGCAAACTATTTGGAAGAACCACGTGAGCTACTGTAGTCAGAGCCCCTAAAGAGATTCGAGCATCCTTTTGTGTAGCTCATGGCTGCTTTTGCTCAGAGCACAGCATCAATCAAAAATTAAATTGGTTTCATTGATACTAGAAAATGTTTTCTTTGCACAAATAATAAGCCTGTGTTGTCCATAGGAGAAAAATTACTTTTAAAGTTCAGAAAGATATAAAAGGGTATTAACAAGGATAATACAGATAAAAAGAGAAATCATTAAAAGATTTTTTTTTTTTAATGTTACATAACCCATATGCTACAGAAGGCAAAACCTTGGGCAATTGTATCCCTCTGTTGTTGTTCTAGAAGAGTGGTCAGCATGTCTCTGATCAAAGTGTCTGGTACCATCAGAGGGATGAGACCATCTGGAAGGCACAAACCACAAGGCTCAGTGGTACAGCAGTCATTGTGTTCAGAGTTCACCTGAAAAGATAGAAGTCTCTAAATGAGAAAATGCTTGTATTTGTATAGGTCATTAGAAGGTGGAAGTTCAGTTTGCAAACCCATTCCATTTAGCTTTTGGGTCTTGCACATTTACTGTGTGCAAGACGACACTTTTGTCTTATCTGAAAAGATATAATAATATAATACAATATTGTAATAGTTAATTCATAACTGATCACCTGCAAATGAGCTAACTACTTAGACTTGTATGGTTTTAGTATCCTAGGCTAGCTAAGTGCTTCTGGAGACTTAAAGCTCAAAACTCAGCCCACTCAAAAAGCTTGTTAATGGGTCCCACATGACACAGCTATCAATTTTTTAGTATCAGATATACATGCTGTATCCATTATAACTTTCACTTAGGGGCAGACTTGCCCTAACTGTACAGGAGCTTGTAAAGCTTTGCTCTTATTTTTGGTCTGAAAGAAGGAAAAAAATTAACGATGTCAGATGAGAGTGAAACTGAAGTATCGCAAAAGACAATGCTCACTGTGTCTGGCAGAGAGAGGCCTGATGCATTGCAAAGGGTTGCAAGATTCTCTCTCTGTTTTTAACATTTCCCAGGTTGTTTAAACGTGCATTGTAAGCAATGATAAAATGACAAGTTATCATTGATCTGTCCTTTCCTCCATCTCAGAGGGATTCATTAAATAATGCATGCACCCATGTGAATTACCCTTCTTCACTATACTATCCCCAGACCATTAGCCAAATATAGCAACAGCAGCATCTTTCAACCCCTAGAAACCCTTTGGCTTTCATTTAATTAAATTATCCCATTATGAAAACTCTTATAATGAGATTAAATTTAATTATTTATTAGACACTTATTTGCACTAGGGAACCTATCAATTATGCATGGTTGTGCTAAACATTTTTCAATCCATCACCTTTTCTTTTCATGGAAGGTGCAATTTATTAAGTGCATCTGAAGTGCTGTAACAAAAGAGCTCTAGTGGAATTGTGCATGCCATCCTAGTTCAATTAATTGCAAATGTAATAGGAAAACAGAAATATGAAAATATATTCTCTCTCCTTTTGAAATACAACATGCTGTCAGAATTGCACATTTTGCAATTATTTTGTTCATCTCCTTTTTACATCCTATCTAGTAAAGTTCATGTGCAGTCATTTTAATAAATGGTTTTGGTTGTATTTTGTGCATTAATGGTTCCTAATTGCACAACAATTCAGATGTAATGCCTAACTAGAATAGGTAAAAGAAATTTTTGTAGCACACTGGCTTGTAGTTAGGTACAGACCAGAATTTCTTATTTATTTATAGAACATACAAATAATATAAATTAGTTGATCATAAAGATTAAATTTTAGGCAAATTGTTAATGTATATAACCATAAAACATCATCAGTCACATATCTTTTTAACAAGAATTTGAATATGAAGGTAAAAACTTACAAGCTACAAACAATTGTTTCAAGCAGAATGGCATTTTCTGATGAATGTTAAGAAGAAGATATAAACATCAATACAGCTCTGAGCTTTTCTTTTGTAAGATCTTGTCAATAGGTAATTAATTATTCAACTGGAGTTCTGTGTGGCTCAGGGCAACATTTCAAAGAGCTTTCTTTTATAAATTGCAAAATCATCATAAGATTGCTTCTACTTTTTTCCTTTCCTTTTTTTCACATTTGGAAATAGCATGTGTCTAAAAGCTCATACACACCTGTGAGGTGGCCTACGCAGTGCGGTGATAAAGTGAGGAGCAGTAGGCTTTTTAGTAGCAGTAGGTTTTAGCAGATGCTTTTAATATATTACAAAATTCTGCCTTGCTTTAAAAGTGCTCGTGTTTCATGTTCAGATGTGCGTGGAGGTCAAACAGGAAGATTTATGTCCTTTTTTTCATCACTTACGCATGTAAGAGGATGTTTGCTTCATTAACTTTGAAATTCACTGGCCAAGTAGTCTGCATATTTTAGAGGATTTAAGTAAATGTGTCCCAAAGTTCACACAAATTACTATAGAGCATTTCAATCCTCATCTTGAAGGACTGAGACATGATACATCTGTTAATAAAAACAAAGGAGTACTGCTTGTATTTGGCAAAACAGTCATATCTTGTATTTATGACTTTATCAACATCACTGGTTGGTATTATTTGGTAGTTTTTTTCCTGCAAGTCAGGACTGTTAATTAAATCTCAGTGTAGCCTAGTGGGCTTGATAGGATGGTTTTATTTCTGTGAGGAAGATTACATTCATTAGGACAGCTCTCCAGGTGATACTCAGAACTGAAGATTACTTTTTGGTGTGCTGCTTTTGCCAGCCAAGGATCTAGCTCTCATTTTCCAGAACAGTCACTCGTCTTCCACTTGGATAGATAGGTTGATATGTAAGTCCCATATGTAAGATCAGTAAGTAGTCACATACATTTCTTCTGTTGAAGTACCAAGATCATACATGAAGCGCGCAGTGGTACCACTACTAGTAATTTTGGTCTCTGACACTCTCTGCAGAATCAAACCTCTGAGTGAAGCTAAAATATAATATCTAGACCAAAACCTTTGCAACATTATGCTGCAATGAGATTACCATCTGCAAACTCTTGAATGGTGAAAGGATGAGTTCCATTTGACATCTTCTCAACCTAGAAGTAGTATTTTAATATATTTTTCATCAAGGTACAGCAAAAACCCCTTCATTTTAACTTTGGCAAAGATGTGATGGTTGCTGTATTTTCATGCTGAAACCTTGGTGCTGCAGTTGTCTGTGGAACAGCCCATCTTAGTTTGTGTTGGGGGCTGGTAAGTTGGCAATGGTTATTCTCATTTTTCCCATTGTATAATTAGTTGACAGCTTTGAACTCTACTTTGAAACCTCCTTTAAGGATCATGTAGGCTACATACTACAGTATGTTAGCAAATAATTCTAAATACATGAAAATGAACATGAAAATTCATACTTGAGACATAACATCTGTCAGCCACCTGCTTCAATTATAGCTATCCAATCAGGCCAAATGCTTTGGTAAGCATACTCAATTTTCACACCTATGTTACACGAAGGTTTCAGTGTCTGCAAGCTGGCTGTGGTTGCAAGTCCCCATGTACTCTTCTCTTCCTTTTACATGTGCTAATATATTTTTTAAATTCTTTTTCAAGAAAGGCGAGCCTTCTAAAAGCTCCAGATACTGAAACACTGAAGAAACTGTACATCCAGATTATACTCTGGAGCGGGTTTTTTGGATGCAGCTTTTCAATACTTTGCATACAAGTTTTGACAGTCTCATCTGGGCAAAGACATCTATGAAGAAAAATTGAATGGCAGTGATGATTTGATCATTGATATAAAAAACTTGGAGGTAGGCTTTTTGTTTACAGCTTGCTAGCAGCTTGTCAGCTTTCCTTAACATCCTTTTGTTTTTGTATTTAACAAAGACAATGATTAATTGGATACTGCATTGGATATCAATATGTTAAAAAGTAACTACTTTCAGCTGCATACCTTTTCAAGCTTTAACAGTGATGGTGAAAACACCTAATGTGGCCCGATCTAGTTTGTTATGATCTTTGGTCTCCTGCCTTTATTAATAAAGAACAGCATAAACTTAGTATGGTTCTGAATTAATATTATTTAGAAATGTTTTAAAAGAAAGATATCAAGTTTAATAACAATACTACTTAGAAACATCGAGTTTCCACCTTTGTTGCTTGTTTATTGCTTTCCCCTTCCATGACTCTTCAACTAGAAATGGGTTTCTACAGAGAGGTTAAGACAGAAACAAAAATAATGTTGCATCAGGGACATTATGTTTAAAAGGAAAAACGTTTAAAATTGAGAGAAAATTGGGTTTTCAGAGATTTACAGGATGTAGTAATATTTTTAGAACATTTTAAATGCAAAGAGCGTTCAGCTTTTTTATTCTTACAGCTGTTAAAATCTTTTTGTAAATTGAGACTTCATTTAGTTTGGGTGAAAAGACTTCTGATCTGAGATTTGCTTATATAAGGAAAAGATTCGTTTTCAACAGAACATTGACAATTTTCCCAATACAGATAGCTGTACCTGAAAGTTGTCAAGCCACCAGGTCACTGAGCCAGGTAGAAAGACTCTTGCTTCCCCTGTCCCTGATGTAAATCTTTTTGCCCATCATTTTATGCCCTCAGGTTGCCAACACTCTTCCCATTTTCCTTGAAACAAGTTGACAGCCTAAGCCTTTCCAGCAGGCTGTGTAACAAAGCCCTTTCAAGACCTACTTAATACAAAATCAGGCTCATCATGAGCTCATACATGGTGTCAGTTCTTGTGGCTTTTACTTCTTTTCTAGTGGTCTCATCTCTCACTACATTCCTATGCCGCCTTTGATTTTATTTTCTGGTATTCATCAAAGTAGATTGAATGAATGGGTGAAAAAGAAGATCCTCTTCACTGCTATCACTCTTACTCATGACCTGCTGCTGCATGGTGAAGCAGAGAAAGTCAGTCTGGCCCACATATGAGACAGGGCAATCCAGCTGTGCACAACATCAGGTCCGAGATGGTGCCTGAAAAAAAAAGTGTTCAGATGATCTGTAGTATGGAAGAAGTTAATTCTTGACTGCAGACATAGCTGGGCCCTGATAGCAAAGAATGCGCAACCAAACTGTGGAAGGTTTCCGTGTCTGTAGTGTTGTTTTCTTTCCTTCAGCAGCTCTTCAGGATGAACCTGATTACTTGAGGTACAGCTTTGCTTGTAGGGACTGCTTTCAGGTAGGGACTGAAAAGATTTCCTGTGACAACTGACAGATCTTACCCTCTGGGGAACTGTCTTTCTACGTAAAATGAAGTTGCTCTGTCAGCAAAATGAAAAAGTTCATTAAGATAACTGAACAGAACTGTAAACGGAGATCAGACAGTTTCTTGTTATAACCTGGTTTCCTAAAGAAAAAAGACTTTTGCAACCACATTCTTTGTACATGTCCGTCTAGCTGTATGTCTCCTAATAGTAACTTTTCAATTTGTTGGGAAATCTCAACCCAATCTGACAGGGAGCTAACAGTCTCAAAAATATCACGCACCTTCAGGTTTTGTGAATAGAGGCAGATGGGTCATGGAGAACGTGTGTAGATGTCCTTGGCTGATGAAAGGCTAAAGACAATTATATTTTTCAATAGACATCTGTGAATCTGTAAGATAGGGCCATCCTGTACTGATGATGGAAAGGTGGGAGGTGTGTTGCTCTTCAGTTCAAGCCAGCTGCCTTTTGGCCCTGGGGGTGCTGCTGGTGGGCGCAGCTCATTATGTGTCCCTCTCCCCAGACTGGGGTATTGGTAAGAGGTTGCATGGTATAGTTGCTCTGTGTCAATCCTAAGCCAGATACTCTCAGCGCTCCCAAGCCCAGAGGTTGCATTTCTAAGCAACTTGCATGCCAGAACCAGGATGCTTTCCTCTTAGGACCCACATCATCTTCATCGGCAAACCTCCCTTTCTTCCTTGTCCCTGGATTCCCTTCACTTAAGCCACCCCATGATCTTCTCTTCAAGCTCACCAAGACAGAGCTTTCAAACCCATTGCAGCTGCTTTGCCACCAGAATTCAGCCCGTTTTAAGGTGCAGCTTTGAGACGGCTGAGCTCCCGCTGTCTGCCTGTGTTCACTGCCCCTGCTGCCAAACTTCCCAAGCTTATCTGTGCAGGGAAAAAAAGTCTTCCCTTCCCCCACCCTCTGTTTTGAGGAGATATAAAAAAGCTGGTTGGAAGCAGCAACTGTGAAAAGTGAAGCCTACAAGCTATAAAACAGAGGGAATCTCTGGCAAAACACTGAAAGTAACTCTACGCCTGTAATTCTCTCTACTCACAGCCTTGCTCTAAAATACCCTGGCTGACCTTCCTGGCACATTGTGGGGAAAGTTCAAATATAGTCAAATGACAAAAATCTTTCATTTATAACTTGCTGTCATTAGCTTCTGGGGAAGGAATGTCGAAGCATGGTTTCTGGGACTATTGGATGGGTTACCAGGTTGATTATGTCTTATTCTGGTTTTAGCGGTGCTTTTGATCCTACTTTTTTTGGTAATTGTGCTTTTAATTATGTGAGAGGTTCCCAGGATATTAATTTTCTATGTATCCAAATGGGCATTTCAGCAAAGGAATTAATGGAAATGTCTTTGGACATGAGAATTAGGAGCAGCATAAGCAGTTTAGCAACTCTGATTAGGCTGAGGACTTTTTCTTTTGGGTATAAACTGCCACTGGAGCATCCTGACCTATCTATGTGAAAAGACTGCATGTCCCTTGTGTGTTTATAGATTGTAGAGTGGGAGATGCAGACAGCGTGTACTTGGAATTAGACTGTTATTTTAGACGGTGGAAAGCAGGAGGGAAATTTTCAAATTAGAGTGTGAGAACGTAACCATGTGACTCATTAAAATTAATAGGAACTGCATAGTGTAGTCTCTGTGCACCACTTTGAAAATTTCCCTGGGTGTTTCTCTATGAATATTTATGCAATCAGAGATAAAATGCAGACAATGAAGTAAAAGCCATTGTAAATACAAAGTAATCACATAATTTACATGTTTTTAATTATTGACATAAACTCCACTTTTGTCCAGTAATAAAAAAATGCATGTGAATGAAGAAAGTAGTTAAACACAAAAGAAAAGTTTCAGCAGTTTTTTAAAAAGGGAATACTTTTCTGATTTAGTTTCTAAAGAAGTCACTAAACCTGCTTGTGCTTTTAACATGATATTTAAAATCTATACTCCAGTATATATATATGCATATATATATATATTTTAAAGATAGATAATCATATCACTCAAGAGGAGAGGTTTATGTCAATCAGATCACCAGATATCGAACAGCTTTCTGGTAGTGTACCAAAGGTCTTATTTTGATCTCAACATTGGGTTAATCTAGTTCTTTGTGTTCTGAAGACTGTACCTGCACTGAAGGATGATATGAGAAAGGTACAGGAGGTACGCAGGAAAGGAATATGCATTTTCTTAAGAACCCACTTATTTGCAGTGTCCTCTATACAGTTACTACTGACTTACTAAAAAACACAGGGTGCTTATCTTTAATTAAGTCATTAATGGTGTTAATTTTATTATCCACTGATCTTGTATTCAACAGCATATATCCAAAGGAAGGTAACTAGCAAGGTTCATGGTTCCTCATTGTTAGTTCAGTTCAGAGAAAGAATGAAAGATGAAGCAGGTATGTTTAAAAAAAAAAAATCAGATGGTATCTGCATCCCATCCAAAACTCAAGATCCCCAGAACTATTTTTTCAGCTGATAGTATAATTGTACCACTTTTGCTTTCCAAAGATGAATGTAGGAGGTCAATGAATGACAATGCCTGCAAAATGAGAATAATTCTGATTCAATATAACCTTTAAAAAACTTGTCAGGAAAAGCAGATATTCTGCAGGTTTCTCTGTGCTTGCCTGTCTGCCAAATGATTTCTGCATTTTGAAGTCTTGTCAAACTGAGCAGCCATCTTCTGCCAAATAATTCCATCACCATTTAGTCTGTCATAGGCTTTGTCATTTTATCTTAACTTCTCTGCCCTGTGGACTGAACACCAGATGCTGAACAAAGACCAATAGAAAAGAAATGTTATGCTTTCTCTCTGTATAGCACTGCCTTAACCCAAACATCCTCCTCTCCTGAAACTGTGAAGCGGAGAAATTCCTCCCTGGGACCCCAAACTGAAAAGGGAAACAGTCACATCTCCAGTAGGACTGAGCCTCTCACACCCTTCCTAGGGAGACCCAACATAGGAATGGTGAGGAGAAATATATAACAAATTGATCAGTATCAGAGGCAGTGATCCCTTACTTGTTACAAACAAAATATAAGCAACCTCTCTATCACATGGAAAATACAGAATAGAATAGAATAGAATAGAATAGAATAGAATAGAATAGAATAGAATAGAATAGAATAGAATAGAATAGAATAGAATAGAATAGAATAGAATAGAATGAATATATTTCAGTTGGAAGGGACCTTCAATGATCAGCTCGTCCAACTGTCTGACCACTTAAGGCTGACCAAAAGTTAAAATATGTTATTAAGGGCATTGTCCAAATGCCTCTTAAACGTTGACAGGCTTGGGGCATCAACCACCTCTCCAGGAAGCATGTTCCAAGAGAATTCCCTGGGAAATATGAGTGGTTCTTCCCTAAAGGAGAGTTTAACTGGCTAGTGTAAAGAAAGACAAATTGTGTAAATTGGTTAACTGAAGGGTAAATTGAGAGAGGGCTGGAAAATCATTCTAGGTGAATGTGGGCATCTCCAGCTGTTGACAGTGGCTTGTGAACAGCTGGATAGCAGAACCTGCTATGAAAAAAAATGCCAGGCAGCTCATATTGCCACGGGACTGTCTCTGCTGCCAATATAATGGAGTATCTGTGATTCCTACTTCAGTGGTTCAGATCAAGAGAGCTGATAGAGTGAACACAGAAGAGATCAAATAAATACATCCACTCCCTTCTCTCATCTTCAAAGCCAAGAGAAGGGAAATAAGCTTCCAACATGCAAAAAGGCAGTCACCCCTGTGTGGGAGAATGGACTCCTTAGAAAGTATTTGTAATGCAGTTAGAGGTGAGACACCGGCATATTGGACAATGCATTAACTTCTCTGATGAACACTTATAAAAAGTAATTTCCAGAGCTAACAAGGAAATATGTAAATGGAGAAATAATCAGATAAAGTGATGGAGACTGAAGAAATGAAACACTCTGGGTGCAGTTATGAAAAGATGATTAGGATGCATTTAGCAGATTTCAGCTAATGAAGTCAGAGTTGTAATTGCAGGCAGGTGTGGAATAGGAACAAATTTTAAATGGTAAGTCGGCATTTATGTTTTCTAGACTTGCAGGATGTCACGGTTTCATTTGTTTCAGCCTAAATGGTTGGAAAAAAAATTATGGGAAATTTTGAAAATGTCCTCCTTAGGAATAGCTCATTTTTTGTTTTGGTTTTGGTTTGGTTTGATTTGGATTTGGTTTGGGTTGTTTTTTTTTTTTTCCTAAAAAATAGTTTTATTTTCATCATTGTCATATCCAGTAACTCTGTGAAACACTCTGACAAACATGATAAATATTCTAATAAACACATTGATAACATTCACACTGATAAAGTCTTGTAGAAACATTTGTGAAAATGGCAGGTAAGGAAAATAAGAATTTCGTGAGAGATTCAGTTTCTTCAGGAAATGCTTCATTTGTGGCAACAGATAAGCCATGTTTATTGGAAGCTAGATTAAAAGCAGGTTTTACCAGTTGTAGGGAAGTTGTGGAAATTCTCACTGGGCCTGAATCTGTGCCTCTCCTCACCCCCATCCCATCCCAGCAGCCCACCTGCACTGTGGAGATACTGTGCCATTCTGCTGGAGGTTTCTCCTGCCACTTGCTTGTATGAGAGCTGCAGTTGCACCTCCCCCTGAGGTGGGTTTCAAATTTGGACCTGAGTCCTTCATGTAGGTGACTGCATGCTGCTGCTGCTTTTCCCAAAACTCAGTCATTCAAGTGCCATCTAGGAGGAGAGCGCTATGACTTAGGCAGCAAGGGCTGCGGTGTGAAGGCTTCTGTTTGATCCTTCAAGTAGGGCCCAAGTCACAGGAGGGACCACTCACCACCGCGCTGTCCCACTCTCCTTCAAGGGGTCTTCTCCATTCCTCCTGGCCAAGCCACTTTGCGATGGTGCAAGAGATAGAGTGTCTGGCCCTAACAAATTGCATTTGTGTGAGCATATAGGCGCTGGGATGTTTTCTGAATGCCAGCAGGTCTTAGGCAACAGAGAACGATAGCCTAAGCATGGAGCTGAGCTCTGCAAGGCGCGATATGGCGCTCAGTATGCTCAGTGGCACAATTTAAGCACTGGTTCCAATATGACATCATTAGTTACTTCATTTTTCTTAGGTCATGTCCAATACAGTTATTTGGGTTGAATTTTAAGTTAGGTTGAAAGCTAAGGCAAATTCATGGAGTTGGGAACAGTTTTTGGGTAGTTGGGGTTTTTTTCTGGTAAACAAGAAAAAATATTCCTTTCACTTTTTGATCTAATTCATAATTATCCGGTATAATTACTCATAATACTAATACCTTGTCATAAATTCTATTTTTCTTTGTAACTGTTAGCCAACAGTCATTAATAAGATGCCAACCTTTACTTGGTATTCCATCTGTGACTGGAATACCAGAGTTCAGGTATTATAAATGAGTTTTAAAGGTTTGAGATCAGTTTGAACGTTTCAAAGCATATTGGTTTCTGTCGAGCTTTCATAAAAGGATGTTTCAAAAAAAAAATTTTTAAATTCTATTTTATGAATTCATGTGCACATTTCAGAAAGGAGGCAGAGTAAGGAGTAAATTCTTTGGGATATTCAAATCATGGACCAAATCAAAGATCCATTCCAGTGAACAAAATGGATTTACTTCTTCTTTCAGTAGAATCCACCCTGCAAGGATGTTAATTTGGACGTCGTTGCATTTGGTGTTAGGCAGGGAAGGATGTTGTGGATTAATAGTTCTTCTAGGATGGTAGGATGGGAGGAAAAAACCACATTTTCATATACTAAAAGAGATATTAAATTAATTAGTCATTCCCTTGAGCAGATGACACCTATCTGCTTATGGCATGTTGATATGTGGAAATCATACAAAGTCTGAATGTCACTGTTTTTACTATTTATTAGGTTATTGTGTTTCCGCAGTTGCCTGCCTGTAGCCACCACATGTATTTTCATGTTTCTTGACTGTTAAATGGCAACACTGCTTTATAACTGTTAATAGTTCTCATTACCATTAGTTCTCAGCTGTTTGAGAATTTTTTTATATTATACATGGATCTTTCTAGCAAGAGCAAAGCCATGTATGTGCTTCAACAGAGCTATTTAGAAATTTAGCATGTATCTTTAAGCTGTGTAGTGCAGTTTTATTAAAACAGAAACTTATGTCTTGCAAAGTTACAAGAAAGCTTAGGTGAGTGTAAAGATTTAGCAAATCAGTGTCTCAAACCAATCTCTTAAATCACTGTGATTTATTATTTTTTTATTCATAGTCATGATTTTCTAAACCAAATGTAAACAGCAGTCTTCAAACCTCTTATTCAGGGTCTCTAAAGTCCACTTCTCTCACTAAATTAATAGGAAACATTTTTACTGCATATTAACTTTCAGCTATTTTTTCATTGCCATTCACTTCAAGTAATTTTACGGTATCCATTCAATTTTTGAGAAACTGGTGTCTTCGTGGACTTCAATGCATCCAAACATGAAGAAATAACTAGACCTGGATCCTGCAACCTTTTGAAGTCAGAAGGACTACTAATGGGTACCACAGTCTACTCTTTGGATCACACTGCAGGATGGTGGTCTGGGCTGAAGCAGATCCCAACACTGGCTGACAGGAACTTTATAACATAGGATATGCTGAGCCTGTTTCATCCTGTACATTTGTCAGATGGCAAAAACAATTTTAGGCAACCCCGTATTAGATTATTGTAAAAAATATTCTACCCACCAGTTGTTACTTTTTTATGCATACTGCATAACTATTTACTATTATTTACTTACTGACCAGAAAAACAAGAGCCAAATCCTGGAATTAATCAACTAATAGAGAAAGATTTGTAGGAAGCTCCTGCTGTGCTTGGTGTACCACATATGTCTGAGGCCGATTCCATAAAAAAAACCCCAACATGAGGCTGATCCTATTTTAGTTCAGGCTTTAAGATGCATACACTATATTTTCTAGTGTTTTGGAGGTGAAAATATTTATAGTGTTTTCTTATTTAAAAATATATTAGGACTAAAAATAATGAGGATTTTATGAGAGGGGAGAGAGGAGGGAAAAGGAATGCATTGTAGCAGTATCATTGCTGGTTTGTGGCAGCTGTTTTGGGTCTCACAGAGGAAAAAGAGCTTTATGGTGCCCGAGCTGTACCCAGCTGAGGAGCAGCCACTCTCCAATCCCTTGGATTTCGTCCTTCCCAACTGTAGGCACCACGCAATTCTTGAGACTCTTTCTGAATTCAAAACCCTTTCTAGATGTGGATTAAGGTTTAGGAGGAGGAGCCTTCATTCTGGACACTTGTTTTGCCTTGCAGTGAAGGGTGGAGAAGCAATTCATCAATGGCTATGGGGTCCAGGGATGCTTACAGCCCACTGGGGCTTGGTGGAGCAGGTGGCAGAGGCTGACGTGACAGCAGCACCACCAGTGTCCTCAGCAGGGACAATGGAGCCCTCGTTTGTGTCCCAGGCACCACAAGGCATCACTTGAAGCATTCAATCTCCAGCAGTATAATTTTGACTTTATTTCAATAAACAGTCACGTGGGGTGGAGAACATTGGTGGAGTATGTTTCAGGCTAGTGCATTTTTAGTGCTATTAAATGGGCTAAATTTTTCTAGGCGTCTCTAATTTAGGATTTGCTGATTTCCAGAAGTGCTGTTAAATATCAGCCTAGATACACAAGGGTAACCTGCTTATTAATATAAGGAAAGTGGCACCAGATGCACTGACAATAAATATGCATTTTTGAGTTGCACTCAACACATTCCTTATACTGATAGCTGCCAAATTACAAAGTTTTAAAACAAAATCAGAACAGTTAAAAACTATTTCTCTATGGTCATCCAGTTTTGTTTCAAGTTCTTCATAGAATTGTGTTCTGCTGTGTGTATGTTTGCATCCTCTTCTCCTTACATTACTGCATTCTTCTGGTATCACCAGATGAAAAGCGTTATTGCCTCTGCTTGGGGTGCAGTACCCATGTGCTGTGCCTTTCAGCACATAAAGCGGCATCCAGTGCAACATGTGTTTCATTTGTCTGTGTCCAGTTTGGTAACATTATTTAATGGAGGTTGCTCTATATAGAGATCCCTGTATTATAAAAGGCAAGGCATCCTTAAAGACACATTTTCAGAACTTCATCAGATGAATCACTCAGATGGTTATGAGTGCTTCAGTCTTTTGCATATGCAAATGTGGTAGAAGGGCAAGGTATATGATTATTTTTTTAGATAATTAAATCAGTCTTCTGCTTGTTCTTAATTCTTGTGAAGCCTTGTTGAAATCCTTATTTTAACCTGTTTCCCTCTAAATTAATGACAGGTTTTCAGGGAGAAAAGTATTGACTGCCCTCTGTGATTTTTTTTTTCCCTTGAGCCTTGGTTTGAAAAGGATCTGTCATCTCATGTTCATGGGCTGAAAATATAGGTGTAATTATGAATAATTGGTTTAGGAATTAAATATTTCTTTGGAAAGGTAGATTGTTAAGCAGGAAATAGATGTAGAAAATCTGTATAATGCACTTAATTAAAAGAAAATCCGTATTAGTAGCCTGGAAGTATCCAAGCAGTAAAAAGAGTTTAAGCTTTGTTTACATTTTGGCTGCAAGAGGTGCCTCTCTTTAAGTATTTAGATAAACAAACCAAAGCTGCTGTTTTCATTAGCATGAAACACAGAGCCCAGTTTCCTTACCTCAGAGAACATTAAACTAAAATTCAGTGGCAGAAAGCAATTCGATCTCTTGCAAGTATGAGTCTTGATAAACCTTACAGTATGGAAAAAAACCCCAACCTTCAAATTTCGTACCTATTGACATTGCTTAATAAAAACATCTCAAGTGCTGCTGCTTCTGGGTGTGTTTCCAATAGCAATGTGATTGCAAAGCTCTGTGGATAAAGTTACCGATCCTTTGAATTCTGACCTTCAGTCTAAACCAGCTTTAGAGGTTACTCTTTTTCCGATTTGTGAGATTGCGGAGAAAAAGTTAATGCTGCTGGAAGGAAGCGGGGGAGGGAGCTGGGCTTGGAGATGAGAACTGGGACTTTGAAGCCGTCTGAGAAGTTTTCCTCTGGCCTTGATTTGTAACAACAAATATTGGCAGTCTGACTCTGAGTAATTATACGAAGTTTCACAATAGAGCATGTGCCAATTGCAATTTCTGTGAATACAATTACTATTGAGACCCAACTGATTTTAAGGGAAATTATGCTGTTGGGTGCAACGAAGTCTGGATGCTTGGGGAGCTGTAGCCATTAGAACCTGAGAGCTAGCTTAAGCTGATCGTCTGTGTCTATGGGGAGGGGAAACCTCAAAATTGCCCCCCCTTGACACATCAAGTGGAAGTGTCTGTCCCTCTCCACTGAAGATGAGGATTGAGATGATCATCTTAAATTAAATGCTTCATTTTAGGTGGTTACGGTTAGGTGAGAGGAATCTAACCCCTGCTGAACAAATGAGGGTCATGGTTTAATTACTGTAAGGTTTCAAACAATTTATTGTGGTAAATTTCATATAAACAGTTTACAGGAAGAGGAATTGATGCGAATGTAATATAAATTGTCCTTGTAATGTTTATTTTAACTTAGACTTCCACTTTTTCCTTTTTGTTACAAGGCCCAAAATGTGGAATATTTATGAACTTCACTTTTAGAAGATACTTCACCCTTCTTGGTCATCATAAGAAAAATATGTGTGACTGAATGTTTCAAGGTTAAGGATGTACATATTTACTGTATTAAACTAGCACAAGGTTTGTGATTTGAATGTGTGTTTATGAATCACTTACACTAGTCGTAAAAGCAGGCTTTACTTAACCATTTGTCAGAGTAAGCTTGGATTCTTATTCTATTCGTGTTCATCATGATTATAAATGCCTTAATTAACAATTATTTTCTCTATATAATTTTTAAAGTTGCTTGTCCAGTCTGATATGTCAGCAACTGAAAAATTATGCAATAATTGACAGAAATAATGAAAATACAGTAATGATCCACTGCTCCATCTACTGTTGAACAGTGACATGAATAATGCTTCAGGAAAAAAATACAAAATGCATTTAGGAAATAATAACAAAATGGAATTTGCAACGAATAAACCTATTGTTTCTGTGGTTAGTGAACAAACATATTTTTCTTGCCGAATTAAGAATTCTGAGTACGGCTTTAATTCAGAGCTGAAAAACAAAGGCAAACTTTCCATCTCCCTTTTCACCTTATAGGAGGTGCTGACAAAACTGGTTTTGTTCATGTTAGTGGAAAATAGTTGGAGAAAAGACAGTGTAGCATTACTGAGCTGACTCATGTTATACAGTGTGCTGTATTTATATCACTAGTAAAATAGTAAGTTATTGCTGTGAAAAAAAATTGCAATGGTTTGTAAATTCTAACTTTTTTTCTAGTAGCACCAAATGAAAGATGAGGAAGGCTTAAATAGTTGTGGGCGAACGAACTATGGAAAAATGGCATGCGTGTGAAATGATGTGTTTTATAGCCTTTACAGAACAACGGGACTTGATTATTTTCTCTGGTAATCTCTTATTTGTGCTGCATTCTCTGTGCAACTTCGTCTGCTAAGGAACCACTGGGTATAACTTTTATCGCCTGTTAGATTGCTAGCAAGCTGCTCCTCATCATCACTGGTGCATTTGATTAGACTAGGTCGTTTTTGTAAGCAAATTATTATGCACACATCAGATGAAGGATGATTGTTTTCAGTTTTTTAAGCTGTTATGTTTCCATGATGAGCTGGAGTGAAAACTTCAGTGTAAATTAGAAAAATTAGCTCTTTCTCAAGGAGGCTCATAGGTTGCAATTTACTTCTTTCATTTCATCCCCTGTCTTGCCACCAGCTAATTCTCCATGTAACTTTTTTCAAAGGCAATTATGTTGCCTTTGGTGGGACTACTTTTGTAAACAGTTACTACTATGTTTATGTATCTTTTAAGCTGAGGGTTTCCTGAAAAAAAAAAAAAAAAAAAGAAAAAGTGACATTCTCACTGATTCTTAGGTACCATAGACAGTGTTAAAAATCCCCCTGTAAAACTATTGAACTTTATTGGAAAACTGAAAAAAATTGAAAAACTGAAAAAGTCATTGCTTAAATGAAGGCTGTTGTAGTTAGGAAAGCTACAGTATTACTCCTAAACTAAGAGGAGATCTCAGAGCTTCCACCTTCAGAGTGTCATGAACCTGGTTTCTCAGTCTTTAGGGAAAAGCAATGCCATCGTTTTGGGGTAAAACATCTACTTCAGGTGATCTGGAGACCAAAACTTAGCAGTATTTTTGTGTGGTGATCATTTTTGTGTGGCAATCATAAGTATAATTACCTTCATGAGATTTCTAGAAGAGAAAAGTGATGTAGAAAGTTTTCAGTTGGGTGTCACAAACTATCGAAAGAGAAATGACTATTAGGTAGATTTAAAACTTACCTTCATGTAGGAAACCTTCCCTTCGCCCTGCCAAACTATTTATTTATTTTGCAGTTACAGTACTGAGCATATTTACAGTTTGCAGTTTGTGTCTATAAATATATATGCCGTATATTTTTCCCCTGTTACATAATCTTTTTAAGATGCAATGAATCTATTGAAAAAACATGCATACCTTGACTTTGGAAAGTGAAAAACTAAGAAACACTAAGGTATTTGCTGTCAAACTAGAGTTTGAGCACTTCTTCTGTGGAAAATATCTGCATTCGTTTATGTTGTAGTTGCCAAGAACTATTTCAGAATCCTATCAAGTCATGAATTCATTCAAAAAACGAAAGCAGTATCTACTTAAGATTAATGAAGTTTACTATTTCCTATTTTAAATTATACAAAATGATCCTGTACTTCATACTGAAGTTGCTGACTTGAAACAAGTACAACTGCATGCAAACTAGTAAAGATGGCATTGGGGCCAGCTGTTCACACAATTTTGACTAAGTACGATGGTTAGCAGCACTCACCTTTTCTTATAATGCATTGTACATAGACCTTAATTAATTATTAATTTTATCTGGTGTCTCTTGAAAGAATGCAATAAAATTGTCCTTCTCAAACACACTGATAGCGTTTTGAATAGAGCACTTAAAATGGTTGATTTCTCTCACTTTTTGTGTTTGTATTTACCAAGGTCGTCCTACTTTTGCTCACGCAAGTAGCATGAGACAATAAGGGCGCCTGTCAAACGCTGCAAACTTCTGCTCCAGCCAGGGACGTCTCCAGGCAACAGCTGCTATGTGTAAAATAAAACTCGTATGGAGACATAGGAGGGATATCGCCTGCTGCAAGGGGTTCTGACGTTGCGTTGCAGTTGTTATGGGAAGAGCCAGGCGGTGGCTTTGGGGAGCGATGGGATGCATCTTCTACTTTAGCAGAGTGTGGTCTTCCTGGGCCTATTTCTAATGTAAAATATTTCAGTATCATTTCCTGCTTAGAAACAAACATGCAAACTGTCCCACTGTTCCATATCCGTATCTAATTTTTCTTAATTACCAGCACATCTGTAATTGTGGAATCCAAGCACCCAGTAAATATAGTGTTCAGGATGGACCCGCTTTACTTGTGCTGAAACAACTGTGTGACACTGCGTGTGAAGTTACAACCATATTACATGAGTGACAGTTGTAAAAATATACCAAATGGCTTGTTGTGCATTTGATATTACATAATAGGCCTGGTCCCTCACTTACGACTCTTGAGATGCCAGCTGCATCATCAGGAATGCAGAATCAGGGCAAATTCAGGTATGAAATAAATGTATACAAATCCCATTGAAATCTCTGTTCCAAACTCAGTGCAATTGTGGTTCAAAATTGATGTTGGATGCCAGTGATCAACAACCCAGCCTGCGCTGATTTGATATGCAGTTAGTTGGAAGAACAAAACGAAAAAGCCAAGTAAACAAACCTCTTTCGAATAGGTGCAGTGCTCAGCTGGCATAATTAGATTAGTTGTTGAAATATAAAAAACTGCACTCACTTAAACCAAATGAGGATCTGGTCCATGGTATCAGCTGTAGGATAAGTTCATAGGTTAGACCATACCAGGGGGTAATGATATACATTAATCTGAAGTCCAATCTTCAGACGTCAGATAAAGAACTTTAAGGCACTGTTTAATGGCTGTATAAACACCGAGGACTCTCCTTTATCTTACATCCCCACATCTAGATCATTTATATGGCTTCAGTTCCCATACTGCCTACATGCCATACTACAGAAGAGATTAAAAATTCAAGGCCGATTCTTTTCTTGCAATGCATCGTCAGCACCCTTTTTCTGATCATCTTAGCCTCTGTGTAATTCATCCCATGTTTATCATCACATTATCAAGCTCTGTATGTGTGTAGGGGGATCTGTCTCAGTTTAATTAAATGCAGAGACTGGACACACTCCTGAAGTTATTACTTAGACAAAACTCCCATTAGGGACTACAAACTCTAACCCACAGTAAACCTGTTTCAGTAAGCTTTACACCTAAAACAGTATTTTTTTTTTTTTCCAAATACGAAGTGAAGTATATTTATGCAAAAAAATCACATGCATCACTGGAAGTACAGTCATATTTTTTAAATATTTTTTTTATTTCCATAGCATCATTTAAGTATCACTATTTTTGAGAAAGGGTTTTGAGTTACATTTTCCAGTGTCAGATGGTACCTCCCAACAACAATATATTTTTTGAAGTTCTTTTCCCAGAAAAAAAAAAAAAGAGCTTCTGCTTCCTAAAAGTAGAAGTCTGATCTTTTTCATGTAATAAGTAGATCTAGAGAGAGTGAAGCAAGACATGTGTCTTTAATGCTGTATAGGATTGGATAGGATTTTTTTTTTAAATGCTCTTATTATCACTGGTAAACACTTCAGTAGTAAGCATTTTCCGGAGGATCATGGCTGTTCCAAGAAGCACATAGTTCACAATGATCACATAACCTTCTATTAATATTGCAGGATTTCAAATGAATTTTACCTGACAAAACTGCATGTCTCCATAATAAGTAATTTGTATTCTTTCACAGTTTAATGTAGAACATCATAAATAGTTTTCTTGGCTCGAGATCTGGTTTGTGAATATAAAGAAGTAAAGGGATTGTGTTTGTGCTGGCTATGCAGACGGGCCCAATCGAAAGCTGCTTATTTTGACCTGGGCTCCCATATATGGTATGTGACTGTCCCAAGATCCCTTTTCTCCGCGAAACAAAATGAAATCCTAGGTGCCTTTTCAGCTCGAGGTTGACTTGTAGCTTTGCAAACCGATCGGCTTTCCTGAAGTATTCCCAATATACTTGCTACAAAACAATGTCTCACTTACTGGGATGTAATAGCCAGAAGACATTTCTCCTCTAGAAGTATTGCTTTCATTCACAGATTAGTTAATTGAAGGTAAGGATATATTAGCAGTGGATAACCACAGATTTTTGTAAAGAAAAAAAGTTCTGTTTGAATCTATTTATACAGTATAAAGTTATTTTTTTTTATTTTTTATTTTTTTTTTTTTTAGATTTAGTACTTTAGACCTGGCATGGTATTAAGACTTCTTTTTCTTTTGGTACTGCAGATCGTTATGCTGTTTTCCTCATCATATTTGGATTATGTGTATTGAAAAAGTGTAAAGAAATAAATGTTACATGAATTGAAAGATACTGTATACGAAGTGGAAATGCTCTGGAGAACCCTGGTCAAATTTAGTTATCGTGTACGTTAAAATATTTTTTAACATAATGTATGTATTTTTAAGAGAGTTGTGTGGGTTTTTTTAATTATGAGCAACTAAAACTGCTGTAATAGAAATGTATCGTAAACCCATTTCAGTTTAATGGCTTACTAATTAAATTATTTAATTACTTATTGATTGGTAAAAGCTAAGCTTTAAAGAATTATTGTTACTTAATGCACAAATTTAACTCTGTGCAACCATCTCTCTCTTCCTTGGAAGTATTTGTAAGGTCTATGGAAAGGGCCTTTACACAGTTTTAAATTTTAAAACTTTAGTAGGTGAGTAGTAATAATTTCAAGTACAAATTTGACTACATTTACAATTGTTTTTAGAAGTACAGAGATTTCACATATCTGCATAGTTTAAACAATTTTAAAAGTTGCAGATACTTTATTTAATAAATACCTTTATATTGGAGAAGACTGGCTTAAATAGTTTTAGCAGACCCTTTCTTTACAAGGTTGCAAGAATCTCAGATATTTGAGAACAAATCTGTTACATATCCAATCAAAACGGCATGTCCGGACGTGTGTGCTGGTTGTATGCTTAAGAGCCTCTGTGAGTATCCTTATTTAGCTTCTCTCATTGATATGATGTTGGTTTAATTCCAGTTCTTCTATTAGCGCGGCTGTTGTTTAAACCCAGCTTACTCGAGGGGACGCATCTACACACAGTTAAACGTTTTAAACGAGGAGGGACCCGAGGGATTCATTACTTGTCCCAGGGTGAGTCTGAAGAAGGTGCAAAAAAAGAGACGCTGGGTGCGGAGGGGGCGGCTGGGCGGCCGCCGGCCAGAAGCGCGCAACCCCCGCGCCGGTTCCGCGCAGCCGGCAGAGCGCGGCAGCGCCGGCTGCGTTTCGCCCAGGCGGGGAGGTTGACTTCAGAACGCGCAAGCCTCATTGCAGTTGTTGCTTTTAAACCAATAAGGTTAGGACAAGAGAATAGCTGCGGTTTGCATTACAAAAACAAAAACAAAACCCAAAGGAAAAAAAAAAAAAAAAGAGGGGAAAAAAAAAAGGGGGGCAGGAGAAGGGGGGTGAGGAGGCGAGAGGGCGCGGAGCGGCAGCGTGCCCCCAGGCACCGCCTGGGCAGACCCACCAGGCTGAGCAAACAGACGGCGGGGCTGGAGGCAGCGTCGGCCGCGGCTTTGTCTGCCCGCCGCCGCCCCGCTCCGGCCCCGGCCCCGGCCCCGGCCCGCGTCCCTGCGCCCCGGGGCGCGCCGGCCCCGCCGCGCCATGGGAGGCGCCGCCGCCGCGCTCTGAGCCCGCCAGCGCGGAGGCTGCGCGCCGCGGACAGGGCGCGCCCCGGCACCGTGAGTACCAGGCGGGCAGCGCGGGGCAGCGGGAGAGGCGAGAAGGGGGAGGAAAAGAGCAGAGAAAGGGGTAGATCGCAATAGCCTCGTCGCCAAGCAGCCCGGAGTTGTGCGGCGGCGGCGGGGACGGATCCTGCGCGGAGTTGCGCGGGGATTGCCCGCCGTCCTGGAGAAGAGCAAGGCTCAATTATAAATCACTAGGTGCAGCAGTTAATTTTGGCCCTGTTTCAGGCTGGGGTTTGTAGGCTTCCCACAAAGCAGATGTTAGGCGGTTCTGTTTATTGTGATCAGCCAGGTTTTGGGGATTCTCCTGTTTGGACTTCCTAGCGTGCTAATGCTTCGGCAGATAGGAAAAAAGTGATGGAGATGTTCAATAGGGGGAAAATAGGCACGTAATATAGAAAACCCTTCGATCTTTCTGAAAGAGACATGAGAGCGTGAGAAAAAGAATAAAAAAACTAGAAGGAAGAGTGCCTGACAGAGATTTTGACAGTGCTTTCTGAAGCAGGAAATCCTTTTGAATTTTCCAAACACCAAGGAAAACACACAGATCCCCACAGGAGAACTTTTTATGATGACGGAATAAACATCTACACAACTGAAATATTTGACGTTTATTGACATTTTAGGTGGCTTATTTAGAACGGTGATCTTAGAACGAGAAAGTTAAAGACCTTCTGAAGTCTCATGAAATTTACATCTTTCTTTCGAGCAACCGAGACCCACAAAAAATTCCCAAATATGTGTTTCTCTCGGTGTTTCTGACAAACACCAACAAGAGGAAGGACTGCCCTTTGCAGTGAAAGGTTTGTTCTGGAAAAGCAAAGGTGTTTGTGCATTTAAAAGTGTTTCTTAGAAGGTAGTTAGTTTCTGGTGTCATTGTTTGTTTTGGGGTTTTTTTGGTGTGGGGTTTTTTTTTTTTTTTTTGGTAAGTAAACTTTTTAAAATAAGGCAAGCAGAAGAGATAAAAGCTTTCAGAGAGAAAAAAGATAATAGTATATTTTCAGGTGGTTTGTTTAAATTTAAAATGATCATAGAGATAAATTTGGGTAAAGAAGTGGAAATGTTGTGTAGTGTATCACTGGAAGTTTTCAGCGTTCAATACCATGTATAAAGAATATTTTCTTTTCCATCCCGTACTCATTGGCACCCGCCAGAACACAGACTGCTGGTTTGGTGTGTAAAATAAATTAATAATGTGTATATGTATCTGTACATACACATGTGCATGTACATCATATGCTTTTATGTATATAAACACATATGCGCACAGTGGTTTATGTGTTGCTCATGAAGCCCTGACACGCAGTATTTAGCCAAGCACCTCACTGCTGTCAGAGTTTTCCCAAGGCCTGGTGGGGTCTGGAAATGAGCAGCCATCCCCTTTCAGCAGCTCTGCACAGTGACAGGCGGCTTGAGTCACCCTTTGCCTTTGGAGAGCGGAGAAAAAAAGAATGAGTAATCATTTTGTTTCAGTTGCAATAAGTATGAAATATTTTTCGGGAGCCAAAAAAATCTTGGAAAAGCAGAAAGACATTCTTAAATGGCTGGTCATAATAGGAGCATTGTCGCCTTGTAGGACTTCTTTCTTAAAGGGAAGAAAGTGTTGGGGTTTCAAAATGTTTCATTCATAAGTGTATGAAAGTGAGTATGTAGGAGAGCACTTTTATAAGGATTTAAACTAGTAATTAAAAATGAAATAACTGTAATTACCTGCTTCTGGTTTAATAAGTGCAATTTGTCTTTGATGTGAGCATTTAGTGAAAAAGCTCTCCCTCCTCACTTAGACTCCCGCTATATGATTATTGGGAGAGTGGAAGAATTACCAAGTTTCATGTGTTGTCAGGAAGGTGCCTTTTTGTAGCCAGTTTGCATTTTAGTTTTGTAACATTCTAGCCCTTGAAGCCATTATGCCTGTAGATAGTGAGTGCAAAGCGCTTTTAAGGAGGCAAAGAGTTCTGGTGGGGGAAAAGTCCTCTTCTCTCCCTCCCTCCACCCCCTGCTAAAAATGACAGATTCCCTCCCCCCCCCCCCAACCCCACCTTCCCCCGGATGAATCCTCTGATTTGAAAATTGGCATTGTCTTTGAAATTTGTTTCTTTAAAACAGACCTGTGTCTTAAGAAAAAGTGCACGTGCTGGCTATTATTTTCTGGGTTAACTTCTTATTTTCACTTAGAAATTTTTTATTTTCATCAGGAAAAATGTTTTAAATTATAGACATTTAAAAAGTTCTCCTAGCAAGCAAAAATACTGTGCAAAACCTGTAATTTAGACAAGTACCTACATTTTACTTGCTCTGTACCGCTGAAATTCAGAATCCCTTCCCATTTACAGTTTACTTTTCACAGAACATTATTAACTTTTTGGCTTCATACATGATCTTCTGTCAGATGCTTTTGATTCGTAATTTAGCAAAGTATAATAAACAGTGCAAAAGTCATGAATTTTCCTCTGCATCCTGAGCTCTGTGGTAGGGAAAATGTGATAAAATGTGTACCTTAAGTCTTGTTTGATGATCTCTCAAAGCAAGTTCGCCTTCTGGAAATAATTTCTGGGGTTGAAGAGCATGGTATTAACAGATTTAATGTGGCTATTCAACGGATTGGTGGAGTACTATGTGAGGTTTAACAAAATGAGAGAGACAAATTGAACATCAACAAAACCTACATCTGTGAAGAATTATAAATTTAATTAGAAAAAAGGCAAACTTAAAAGACCTCATTAACTAATCAGAATTTGATGTTACTGATTTAAGATTCTTAAATGGATGAATTTTAAGTGGCTTTGTATCATTGTCCTTACTTTCTCACCATGTAATATGTATTGCCCAGATCTGCAATCCATATGAAAGAAAAAGATGTGAACGTTACTTATAACAATCAAATTATACACAGTAATATCTTTGAGGTATTAAGGAGAATGTGCATGTCGTTTAGCATATATGGCATTTTTAGTTTCAGTAGAGCACAGAGTATGAAGGGTGAGTGACAGCTTCCTTTTTCTCTCTCTTTTTTTTTTTTTAATATTTCTCTTTGGCTAGCTGGGTAAGGCTGTTGCTTTTTTTTCCCCCCTTTTTATTTTTTCCCTTTTTTTTTTTCTTTTTTCCCCCCACTTTTTGTATGATATGCGAGTTATGTTGCAGAACTTCAGCTATCCAGAAATCTATTGGCAAAATGAGAGAATGTATGAGAGCAAGCACACGCCACCCAGAAATGTTTTTATTCTATGAACTGGTCGTCATAAGTGTGGTTCCTTACTGCATTGTAATTTTGTACTACACATAAAAAACTGAAAGCATGTGAAGTGTAGCATTTTGTAAACTGTAACTAATTTCACTCACATCTGTGTCTAATTGTTGTCTGCATTCACATTCTTGAGAGTAGATTTATTTTTCCTGGACCACTCTGTGGATTCAGCTGACCAGCCTAAGTGAGGATTAGTTGTTTTAAAGTTATTTTGATTAAAGAGTCATTTTAAATATGGTAACGTGCAACACATGGTTTAAATAATCCTAGAGACACAAAGGAATATATCTAAAGTATGTCTAATGAAAATGAAGATTGTGGATATGAACTTTCACAAATCATAAAGTGTTAAAGGACATATAAGCTATATATTTAATTCACTTTGAATGGGTTGGATTCTTTTTTTCCCGTCTCCCATGAATCCTTAAATGAAGTCTCTCACTATACACACATGTGCATGTATATGTATATATTCGTAAGTGTACAGAAGTTGGTTTTTTTTTTCTAATTTGGGTAAATAAAACAGTGAAGATTAAATGTATTTTAGAGTTTAGTATGAATAACACCGTAGGGCACTTTGGAAAACATCAGTTAATTAAAGCATCTATTTAAAAAGTTAAGTTTTGGCTGTTATAAAAGATATATTTTAAAGGATCCTGTGCAAGAGGGAGTGAAGATAGCTCTGTGAGCAAACTTAGTTCTCACCTATAATTTTTTCCAGGTGTTTAGAAGTAACAGCAGAAACATATCCTAGGGCACTCTGCTGCAGCTTCTGGGGTAAAGAACTGAAAAAAAGATTTTTTAAAAAAAAACCAAAACGCTTTTGAATGTATCTGCTCATCTAGTTTGATTTGGCATATGATGATGTACTGAAAAGCACATTATGCAGTACTTTAAGTACCCAGTTATAAAAAGATTGATGTTTTCCAGCGTGCATTATTGCATGATTCGTGACATCATTTGTAATGTTCTGCATTGCCTGGCTGCCCCTAGCAGTTGTTTACTCTTGCTAGTAGTAATTCTGTCTGTGATTAAAAATAACAAAAAAACCCCCTACAGACACATAAGTAGGATTTGCTTGGATGATTTTTATGGCACTTAAAATGCCTCATCTCTCTTGTCTTTGCTCTGTGATCATTTAAGAGATGTCAGTTCAGGTTGAATGGAAATGCACATGAAGGATTCTCAATGCAGACATTAAGAGGACATGTACCTTGCCTGGAGAAGCTTTTGCGTGCTTTTAAGCTAACAGTGTCTGCCACCGTACCTTCACCTGAATTTTATCACCTGCTGACAATCATTACTGGCTATAGAGACATCTGTTAGCAAAGCAAAGGTGTTTTTCTAATAGGACATAAAAATCTTTTGCTCACCTGAGTTATAGAATGAGTTGTTTAATTAAACTGGAAAATTATTGCCGGCTTCCCAGTGGAACCAGATTATTTTTCTTGATGAGTGACCTCAGAGGTAAATGCTGCAGCTTCCCCCTCTTTATTTATCCAGAAATGTTATTTTAAGTCATTTTATCAGAAATCTCATTAGCGACCGGAATTTTTATGGGTAAGACCTTGTGCAATAACATGCGGAGTTTTTATTTTAATTCACCCCATTTGGAGATGGGCTTGTGTAATATTGCTGGTCATTTATTGAAGATCTTTACCATAGACAGACCTGCCCCTTGTCTCCCACAAAAAAACAGTGGCAGCTTCTCTAGCGTGTTTCACCCCTCATCTTTGGGTTGAGCAGAGATTTGCGGGTTCTCTGTTACCCAGGCAAAGAGGATGGATGGCAAAGAGGGGAGGAAGAGGAAAGGCAACATGGTGAGGGCAAGAAGCTGCCCAGAGTTAAGGGGATGGGAGGGAGAGAGAACTCAGCCTGAGATGACCAGAGGAGTGGAGGATGCTGGGGGGGCTCGGAACTGGAGCGGCTCCCCCTGCCCTTGGTGGGGTGCGTGGTGGGGTTACCTTTGCCAGGGTGTGCGGCCATGCCGTGGGAGGAGTGAGCCCCTCTGCAGCTGTCACGGGCCCCTGATGAATCACTATCCCGTCACTTGGCCGCCGTCCCCCGGCGCGGGGAGGAGGGAGAGAGACCTGCCGAGGAAACAACAGTTGAGCCTTCAATTTAAAGACAATATGCCTTTCACGGGCAACGCGCCCTCCTCCTCTCCTTTTGGGTTTAAAGGACAGAATTGTCATCTGCAGTGATATCCTTTCTTTAATTTAAGGCCTCGTAGTAAAGCGGAGTAACAGAGGCTTCTGTTTCTTTCCTTGGTTTGCAGGTGCAGAAGTCCCAAACCAGTTCAGATGTCGCTGTTTCCTCAAGCTGCAGGTAAGGATTTGATGGAAAGCTGCTATTTTTCTGCAAGCCTTTTATTAATTTTTTAAACTTCAGGTGATAAGTAAATGTTTATTCTTGTTTTCTGCGTTAAGCAGATGAGTAAGTGCTGGAGTGTTGCTTTTATGTGCGTGCAACCAAGTCTGTCAACCATGAGCACCTACACTTTTTCTCTAAATTGTCTGACTTTATATTAGATACTGGCTTTTGAAACTCATTGCCATATCATCCTTTTGATGTGTAGTTTGTTTTAGGTAATGAAATATAAAATGAAGGATTCATGCTTAGAACTTGTGATAAAATCTCAGTTAACACGTGAAAACTTTGTGTCTGAAATGACACTTAGGCTTGAGGATATTTATACCATTATTGTGCGAGGAATTTTTAATGTAATTTTAATAGTCTTTAAAAGAGCCTAAGCATTTCTTCTAAACCGAAAAAATTACTGGTTCAAATGCCTTGGAGGCGCAGTAACCTATGAAATTTCTACTGGGAGCAATTACTTAGACTGAGTTCATCAACATTATCAAAAGTTTAAGGTATAAAGAAACAGAAAGATGGGGCATTTCAATCATAAGCTTCCCCAGCATCAACTGAGGGATATGTCATAGTGGTGATGGCCGTTGGCCTTTTTGTATAAGGCTCTTAAAAAAGCAAATTGTAAATATACAGCTGCTTGTGTTCTGTATAAATGTTTAATTTTTGCTTTGAATCAGAATTGCTCTCTTCTTATTTTGGCTGAACGACAGCTGTTCAGATACGGCAGTGCTAAGGCACACTAACGCCTGTATGGATTCACTATGCGTTGGTCATATCCCTTTTCAATTGGGCACGCTTTATGTAATCCACAAAGCAAACAAGTGAGCAGACATAATAATGTTTTAATGCTGCATTTGTTTCAACGGAAACAGAGGAACAATTAAGTAGTTTGCCAGAGTAAACACATACATCAGGAATATCTCATTCCCTGTCAGTAGATGAGAGGTTTTCACAATTGCTTCAAGTGTTTTATTTGGTTTGGAGGCCCATTATATTGCCACAAAGTGGTAAATCTTGAAAAAGCAAAGTGTTAATTTGTTGTAAAGAGACTGTATGTCTTTGTGTATTTGTATATCTTTGTATGTGTCTTAAAAATGCAAGGTGACATAAACGTTTAAAGTACAGTACTTTGTATCTAAATTTTATTCTGTTAGAAGCTGCAAAAATAATTAAGGTAGCTGGTCAGTCATGTGCGGGACTACAAAATGAGTTTAGCACTAGAAAAGATCAAGCTGGGAGAAGCTGTTCGTTTTTTACTGTTTTCAGGACATTGATTAATAGCGAGCTGTGCCTCATCTAGGTAATTCCTCCATAATCCATGTCGAATCTGTCACTAAAACTAGTTGCATCTTGTTTTCAGGTCTATGGAAATGCAGGATCTAGCCAGCCCACATAGCCGACTAAGTGGTAGTAGTGAATCCCCCAGTGGTCCAAAACTTGATAACTCTCATATAAGTAATAATTCCATGACACCAAATGGCACAGAAGGTGAGCCACCACTTCTTTAGTGTTTCATAGTTTGCTTTTTCTCCTTATTGCATTGATGTTCTCGCAGTCAGTAAGGTATATAGAGAAAATGTTTTACTATTTCAGGTGTTCTGTGTTTATGTAATATGGTGTATAGAGCTAATGTTCAATGTCTTTCAGTAGTTACTATCATCAAGTTTCAGCAATAGCTTTCGTTCCAGGTTTATATTCCTTTCATGGAGTTTGAATGGACTGAGCAGGTAGTATGTGCAGAGCTTTAAAAAAAAAAACAAAAATCAAAAAAACCTGAAAGAGCAGTTTAGCGATGAGAAAAAAAAGGAGATGTTTACAATTGTCAGACTACAAAATGCGATCTTTCATCTTTTCTTTTTTTCTCTATTTGAGTATTTCTTTATGTTCTCACTTTTTTTCAAGCTCCTAAGGCTATTAAGGTTTTGTCAAGTAGGCTAATAAAACCGTGTCAAAATTTCCTTGGGCTAGCTTGCTGCTCTGATGGAGTGGCCAAAATTCAAACAGGTGTAGTAATTCAATGGGGTAAACTGATACCTATTTTTCAAGAAGCAGTCAGCCAGTTGATAAGTTATGTTTGTTCTCAGTAGAATACTAACAGCAGAGCAACCTAACAGCTTTGCCGGTAATATAATATATGTAATAGTACATGTAATGAAACACAGAAAAGTTTATGTAAAAAGCAGCGAAAAATACTCTTTCCTGTAACATTTCTATAGCAATAATAGGAAAGACCATACATGGCATTTGGCTAATTATGTGAACAGAGCTTTTAATGCATTACTAGAAAACAGAGTCACACAATTTCAAATATTACTTTTCAATATAAATGTATAGTTAGCCGTTGTAGCAAAGATATGCCTTATTTCCTAAGAACTGGGTCATATTAGTGCTGTCAGACTGTTTAGGATTATGGACATGCATTGCATTCTTCCAGGAAAGGCACATGTCAGTCAAACAGATGTCATCCCCCTCAATTCCCCATACATTTCTGTTACTCATTCTAATTGGAGTCCTCTGTAGTGGGGAGGGTTTTTGGGTTATCAGATTAACAGGCGTTTGTGCCAGAGGTGTGTATAATTTACTTTTTTCTATTGCTGTAAGAGTATTGCTGCAGTCAAATTTTAAGCTAATTGGGGGAAAAAAGTAGCTTTTAAAAGAATAAATAAAGTTCTTAATGTGTTAATGTAGTTTAAGCAGAAAAATATTTCATATCCACAGATGAGTCATCTTATATTTTGAATACTCAAGTATATTATTATATTTTTGTATCGTATTATCTGTTATAAACCAGTTTTGGTGCAGGTTAAAAATTGCTCAACCCTTTCAAATTAAAATTCCTCTTGCTCACGAAAGCCTTTGCTGTAAACTTCACCAGCTTTTGTAGCTTTTATGTAACTTGAAGGTTCTTTAGCAGCACGAAAATAGGGAATGTTCCTTGAAACACAAAGACACCATCTGGCTTGACTTTTTCTTCTAAGTAGTTGTTGTGTGCAGACATACGCTCTGGAAAATAGGGTGCTTAATATTACTTTGTCAGGAAATTAGCTGTATATTGTGTCTATTCATGGACTGACCTCAGGTAGCAAATAATTTTGGAAGTAATATCCCAGCTTCTCAGCAGAAATCAGAGTTTATCGAAGAAAGTGAATTAAACTACGGTAACTTATTTATCTGACATTAGAATTTTAAAGCTCAGGCTTATTAATTTTGGGTGAATTCTACCCAGAAAGCTTATGACTTGCAATATACATTTACCTTCTGAGACAAAGCCAAATGTTTTTGTTTTTCTGTGCAATTTTCCCTCAGGTGACATGACCCTTCTCAGCACTGCAGACTGGTTGCTGAGCCCTAGCACACAGAGCCCCGCAGGTTTGGGGGGCTGCGGGGGGCGCAGCAGGCGTGGGCACGCAGCATGTGTTTTCACACCTTGTCCAGAAAGCATCCCGAGAAATAGCTTGTGTTTGGCGGTTCTGATCTAAACTTTCTCAATTGAAAATTCCTCCCTCTGCTCTTAAGTGACAAATAATGAAAGGTTTTTGAAACAAATGTAATTGAATAATTTATTTCTGAATTAGTTGTGTACCAAGAGACAAAATTTGTGAGCGAAGCAGATGCCTTGAGATGCTAAAAGGCTTAAGAAAAACTGGAGTGAATGAAGCAAGGGTTTCTTATTTTTTTTTAAATGAAAGGTGAAGTAAAATTATTTTTTCTGAGATTCTTGAAGCAGAATCCTGCTGAGACACAAGTGGCAGATTGTGAGGATGCAGTTGTAAGGGCTTGCCAAACACCTTTCTTAAAATGCTGCAGTGTGTTTGCTTGCTTGTTGCACGTGGAGTGGAGATGCGGGTTGCTGAACCTTCACATGTTAAATATAATATGTAAAACCAACATCTAATCGACTATGCATTTGTTCTCACTAACATGAAAGAGCCCTCCTTTTCTGGCATAAAGGACCTTCATGTGAATGAGAAACAGGCCCTCCAGGTATTTGCATGTCATAAATATCTTGTAAAGATATGTTAAATTTTATTTGACTCTGGGTGTGATTTAGGCAAGTTTCCATACCCTGAAGTGTAGGATATGTTCACTAGATGAGGGGAAAAAAAAAAAAAAGAAACAGAAGAAAAAACCCCAAACCCTGTCCCAAAGTGAAATGGCCCTGTTTCAAACAAAGATGTTCATTAATTCCTCTAAGGCACATTTTCAGACCTGTCTCTTATTGATGTTGTTCTACAAGAGGATGTGGTTGGAAGATAGCTCACTGTTATTAGCTAATATTTTTAGCTTCACACTTAGTGGTAAGTTGGCAAAGCACTGAATGGGGATTAAGTTGTGTGATCAAGTCTGAGTTTAATCTCTGCGTGCAGCTTTGATAATAACTCTTTGTGTGCTTAATTTCACTGTGGTGGAGCAAAATTACTGTAGTGCAGAACCGACCAGGTACTGCTGGCCAAGGACTGTAGCTGAAGAAAATCAGGGGGTTTTGGGTGACTGCTATTTATTTCCTTTTATCTAAACATTTTTAAACAAGTCAGATTTACTACTTCTTGCCTCAGATAGCAGTTCCTCTACAGGATTGTTTTAGAGCATTGTGATTTCTGTAGAACTTACACTATTCTTTCAGGTTTGTTGCAGAATGTGGGACAGTCTTCATAAGTCTGAATGTATGCGTGGTGAGGGAAAAAGTAGCATTTTCTTAACATCTTGATTTAAAAAAAATAATCAGTAGTAATTACTAGTAAGAAATAATTATTTTGCTGGTGTTTGTTTTTTTCTTCCTCTTCTCTGAGCCAGGCAGCATGGCCTTCAAACCAGTGATGGGGAAGTAACAAGGAAATTATAGACCCTGACCAGTCAGAAATTCCCCAGGATCAAATCCAGAGGAGTAACACTAAAACGTCTGGCTAAAAACTCTCAGAGAAGCTAGTCCTGGCATGCGAAAATGGTGCTGATGGTATAAATACTGCAGTTTTTGAGTTTTCCATTATGTCTTTAAGTATTTTTCTACAAAATATTCTCTGTCGTAGGTAACAGCAGATAACAAACACCATTAAAAAATTGTCCTATATGACTTGCCTAGGAAAATCTGTTAAAAAAAAAAAGGGAGAACTGAAGTAGAGTTCAAAATGTTCATAGTCATGCCTTATCTCTAATCTTCCTTTGTCAGCAAATTGCTATGTTTGGTTGATACTGAAGGAATTAAAGAAAGAATAACAACAGAAGCTAATAAAATTGCCATTTGTTAAGTTTTGTCCAACAGCTAGTGGCTATTCCAACAAGAGCACCCACTTTGGTCAATATACTTTAGAGGGGAAAGTCTGCGAGTAATCAATACATTTGAAAGGAGCAGCAAAGCTGTTTTCCATAGCGAACAACTGCATCCAGTTTCTGCCTTCAGTGATCTTTACTTTTATCTAAAGAATGTAAATCAGTTCTGATGGATTACATAAAGTGAGAAACAGGAGCCTTTGGCCCATCGTGATGTTGTTTTATGCAACTGGAATGGAAAAGAATAGATGAAGATTGAGAGAAGGAGACATGGTTTTCCAAGCAACTACACTTCATTCACGTTAGGAGTGTGGAGCTGCTTCTGCTCTCATTTCTGAGTGGATAACAAATTGAAGATCAGATTTTCAAAGATACATAGGAAGAGAGGCTTCAAAGGGAATTGGACATCAAAATTCCTTTGGAAAAAAAAAAGGGTTCTCACTCTTTAAGTATCTGCTGCAACATGAGATTGAGATCCCACACAAAGGCAGTCAAAGCTCCCCACTACATGACTTATCTGATAGTTGGCCATTAGAAAGGTTGTTTTAAGTCTGGTGAACGTAAATCCATCTTCAGGGTTTCAGAAGGCAGCACTGTGTAGTATGTTTGCTGTTGAGCTGCAATATTACAGAACGGAGAAAAAAATGTTTTCAGTATTTTCTGAAGATTACTTGGTGGAATAAGATGTTGAAATCCATAGAGAAGGTGTGTGCTGGTGGTTGTTACAGCACATGATGTAGATTTCTGTAAGTAAACGATATGTTGAGTGTGCATTGTAATTCTAACAATACTTTGTAGCACTCATAATAGTTTTTCAGGTGTTAAAACCAAGCCTGCACTTTAGCAGTGAATAATTTTAAATTTTTTAGTAAGAGTTATTAATAATTTTGTGTACTTTGGGGCACAAAGTTGTGGTAAATGATGGCATTTAGACAAAATGATCCTCCTTCGGGAGATGCTTGGGTTCTAGTGTTTTTTAATTGCTCATTTCTGGAGTTTCTGCCATTAATGTATGCTGAAGTTTCTAGACTTCTGTTTGTGATGAAGAGCTTGATGGTATGAAACTTGTAATTGGCACAGGGATACTTCCATATTTAGAAATATCATTTTCCTGAAGGAAAGAACCTCATTTAAGTGAAAAATCAATAGCAACACTGGTTCTCACAGACATCTGAGGGAAAGAAAATACTCCGAATGACAAAGGTCTTTGAAAAAAGAAAAAGAATGGAACATCTGGAAGCACCATTATTTTAATATAATCTATTTTTGCCAGCTTCTCATAAACATGTTCACAGCACATGTTGTTCCAGATTGTGGATGGAGTGTGGCGGTGTGAGAGCACCCTCTGAGTGTGCCTGAGGGTCCCAGAGCCCTCCTGGCACAGTGGCTTTGCACAGCCTGTGGGATGTCAAGAACCTGTGAAGATATTCACTGCTTCACCAAAAACTGGAACTGCAACACATTGCACTGGGAACAACGCCTCTGCAGTGGGGCCAGCCTGTTATGTGTGATTTTCATGTGTGCAATTGTGCGATTGCACAGCGTAAGATAGAAATATCATACACCAGACCAGTAATACAGACGAGAAGGCAATCCAGCCCCTGCCGTTGGTGCGCACCAGCAGAAACTCCAGGGAACCATAGAAATCTCAGTCTAATTTCACACCTTAATAGACAACAGGGTGATGTTTGAAGAGCCTTAGCAACTTCAGAGACTTCTGACCCTTCAGATGATTTAGCACTTACATTTGCATCTTGTAGTCTTCTGAGGAGTTTTGCTTATCACAGGTAGATAAAAAAATCATGAAACTTGGTCACACTTCAGGGTTAGCCAGGTCATTTGACCCTAGGTCAGTGAGTGTAGTACCTGTGCTACCTGGCTTGATGAGACAAGCTGGGGAGTTTGCTGCTGCTGCTGGGCAGAGGGGAATGCAAGCTGACACTGACCTTCTTTGTCCAGGTGAATTTGGCTTTAAGTCCTGCAATTCAGACCTTGGCCAAAGTAGAGGACGTTATTTCCCACTTATGAAAGATGGCCCCTGCTTTGTATTCTGTTTCTGTCTTCATGTCTCAGTCTTACATCTTGTACAGCTACATTGCAGAGTGGACTTGACTTCTCCGTGATGCTCTCTGTTCACCTGAAACCCTCTGTGTTTCCAGAAGGTGGCTGAAGACAACCTTCTTTGCCATTAATGGCTGAGACTGTGACATTGTGTGGTCATTCTGTCTGGCTTTGGCTAAAGAGTACAGATATTTTACACAGACACAGTGCAAACTATTACATATGTGTAGGACAACTGCCATGGTCAGGTTCCCAATCAAGGATTTAAGAAGAAAAACAAAAACAAAAACAAAAACAAAGAAAAGAAGAGAAAAGAAGAGAAGAGAAGAGAAGAGAAAAGAAAAGAAAAGAAAAGAAAAGAAAAGAAAAGAAAAGAAAAGAAAAGAAAAGAAAAGAAAAGAAAAGAGAAAAAGAAAAGAAAAGATAAAAAAGAAAAGAAAAGAATCCTCTAAATCTAATCTTCTAAATGATTGTTTCTGGATATATGCTGCTTCCATTTGGACAGGAGAGATACAATCATCTAGTGTGAATGGACAAATGAGTGTGAAGGGATAAGAACATTAGTTTGACTCAGATTATTCTCATCTCCTAACTACAGTGGATGAGACTATTTTAACCCATGGCTACACTTGTCAGGTGAAGGTCTGGGTTAAATCTTGATTAGCAGCTACAAGTACTATGCAAATTTGTCTCCACCCAGGTGGTTTCGGTGTTGGATGTTCTTTCTGATTTTGCACTGCAGCAGTGATGCCATTTCTTTGTAAATTCAAGGTTTTTACTGCTAGGTGAGCAGGTTACGATGACATTAAGGCTCTTTTAGTTGTAATGTGTAACATAAAAGGAAGATGAAGGTCGTGGGGGAACCGTGCATGCACTGAAGGCTACATGTAACTGCAGCCCACCTACTGCAGAAATTTTGGAGCAGAGGAAGGAGCAAGCAGGAAACAGTCCGGGCTTGAACTAGAATGTGCTGCTTTGTGCAGGGACTTTCTTTGAGAGCTGAACATAAATTTAGGCTGGAAATTACCTTGTAGTAATTACCTTCTGGTAATTTCCAGGCAAATGAAATTCAGGAAGAGTCCTCTGCTTTGAGAAGCAGGAGTGAGTAAATTTATCTGGCTTTGTGGTCAGGAGCTGATGATTTGATGGTCTATGATAAAAAGAGAAAATAATGTCTTGAGTAAGAATTAGTATAATTGAGTAACCTGTTTATAAGTAACTTGTAACCTTTAGTAACCTGTTTATAACTGCAAGATTTTTCAGTGCAAACAGTTGAGAGTTTGAATGAAATAATGGAAAATATCATCAGCTTAGAGATTCAAGGTAGAATTTTTGTCCAGTTGTTAGTGACAAATAATTTTCTTCGAGCTTTCAGGAGAGCTTTGGGCTTCTAGTGGGTACGAAAAGAGGATGGTATCAAGGAAAATAGTGTATGAATACTAATGGATACATAAAATATGCAATCAAGTTATGGTGAGGCAGTATCTGTCATGAAAATTTGTATCCACAGAGTGTTTAGCTGCTAACATTATTTGAAGATGTCACCTTGAGACAGAACAAAATAGGGCTAGAGATTGTATTTATATGTATGTCTATAAACAAATGTGAAAGCCTTGCTTATTTTGTTGACATTCTTTGTGCTCTGTGAACACTGAGAGCTCTCAGCCAAGAATTATTTCATTTTGCCCACTTAGTCATATAACACAAAGAGTATAACATTATAGTATTAACTCAAAATTATTAAATGCAAAATTAAAACCAATTTAATAACTTAGCCATGTTTACAATATTTCTATTCTGGTTTAATGTCTATGGCATAGCTGTTGACAAATACTAGTTCAGGAAAGGAAGCTTTATATGTAGTTTAGATAATCAAAGTAATTTAAAAAATATATTTAAGAACCTTACTATTTGCGTGCTTGAAAGTGCAATCTTTATGATGTATTCATATGACTTTTGTATTGGGAATGGCCAAATGTTAGGTCTCTGAATCCATATTTAAAACAACCAGCATCTCATTCCTCACAGCACTCTTTACTGCTATATACCCCAGTGACTGCATGACAAACTGTGAGTTCAGAAAGTTCTTACTTAACCAATGAAACACATGAACTTGTCGTTTCTCATCTGAAGTTCTCTTTCATGGTAGAGTTCAGAAACTGCCATGTAAGTTGTTATTAACTGCCTTTTGTAAGGTTTTTGTAAGGCTGACAAAACAGGGCGCATTGCACTTGGAGTCTTTGAGTGTAGAAATATCTCGACAATCGATATAATGCCAGATCAGCAATGATGCGATCTCAGAATTTGTGTGCTCTTTTCTTCTCAGAGCTAGCATGTGTGTTATTATTTGTTAGTCATACTTTTTCTATTATTTTGCTGTGTTGTTTCCTTATACAGTTTCTCTTAAAATCTTGTCTTCAGAATCATACATAACTAGAAAAGAAAAATAAGGAGGAAAAATGTTTCCCTGTTATAGCTTCCTAAGCTCCTTGGAATATAAACCCAATCTATATCAGAAATTCTAAATAACTTAAAATTTTGTAGCAGATTAGAAACACATTGGATTTTGTCTTGAATTTCTTGATAGTCTGTTTCGTTACATCAATGATTTTGCCAGCACTGAAACTTAGTAGCATATTGCTAGATCACAGTCTGTTCTATAATACAAGTCTGATAATTCTGCACCTCTGTTAAGTTCTGTTTTGACAATGGAGCAGTAGAAAATGAAACTCTCCTGTTTCACTTTCTGTTGTCTCTGCCATGACTGAGCGTGCTGTTGGCAGTTCCTGGCAAGCTTGCAATGTGTTCTATGTCCATGTGGCAATATTCCCACTGACTGCCCAGTGTCATCTTGTGAAAGCTTAGGACACGTTGCAGAAATGTTAATTGTCATGGAAAATGTGGAGAGCTGAAATCCAGAGCATGCCTAAGGAGCACGTGGCAGGGTCAGATCCGTGCCTGACCAAAGCTTTGCTTCCTTGGACAGCTCTGTACACCTCTCATGATAGACCTGGATTGCTGATGTGCTGCTGTGATAGACTGGTAGACTTGTAACTTTAGGAAATCCCTTTGCAGTTCTTTTCCCCTGTGATTCTGTGGGGAAAGATCACAGAATCATATAATAGTTTAGGTTGGAAGGGACCCTCAAAGGTCATCTAGTCCAACCTCCCCGCAATGAGCAGGGACATCTTCAAGTAGATCAGGTTGCTCAGAGCCCCTTCCAGCCTGGCCTTGAATGTCTCCAGGGATGGGGCATCTACCACCTCTCTGGGCAAACTGTGCCAGTGTTTCACCACTCTCATCATAAAAAATTTCTTCTTCCTGTCTAGCCTGAATCTCCCCTCTTCTAGTTTAAAACCATTACCCATTGTTCTATCAAAACAGGCCCTGCTAGAGTCTGTCCCCAGACATATGCTCCATTGCAGGTCAGTTTTTGTCTTACGCAGTGAGAATCCAGGGGTGAATATTTCCAACTGGCAAAACCATGGCTGTTTCTTCTCAGTTTATTTCTTTGTATAGCAAGCTTTCATCCTCTTGAAATATGTTTAGGCTCAGACAGAAGGAAATATGCAGTCATTTTCTGGCATTTTGATTAAAATGCTTGGGGAATGAAGGGCTTTTCACTTCCTATCCATTGTTATTAAATTCCCAACTAGCTGCAGCACAAGGTCTGCTAAGGTCATGGTTGTTCCTAAAGATGGCATGATAGGGCTTATTTGTTATCACCCTACTAATGGGTATCCAGATCAGGAATAATGTGAACAGCCTTTCTTATCCTGGCTTTTCATATATTCAGGAAATACAACTGCTAAGAGAGGAGACATAAGGAACAGTTGTTATGAAAAATTTATAAGCACCTCAGTCAGCAACTAGAATTCATTTCCATGAAGAAGGCACTGCAGTGTACTTCATATGTTTTACTGTATCTTCAAAAGTCATATGTTTAGTAAATAGCATTCAGTTATAAACATAGTTGCACTGAAATATTGCTGATCACCCGTAGAGACATAAATTCCATTTTGATGAGGTTTTTTTTCCAAAATGGTAAATTTAACAAGGACCTGAGATCCAGATAAGTGGCAAAGGCACGTGAAGTACATTTTAAACCAATGGCAAGAGAGGCATTTGCATCCACTTAGAAAGAAATAATCCTAGAAATCTTTATCTAAAACAAAGGATGCTATAAGTGTGTGGTGTGTGAGGTGGCTCAGCATAGTCCTTGGGCTGCTACTTTGCAGTGATCCGAACAATGATATTTTATTTTATAAGGAATATAGAAGAATTGTTTCTCCAGTAGAGAAGAGGGAGATTGGAGAAAGCACACACCGAAGTCTTCCACCCCTTACCCTAAGCTAGATTGATCTGTGTCATCTTCATCTCTTTTCCTCTCCCACAGCTGTCAGCTATAGAGAAAAGCATCTTTCATTGTTATTTCCAGAAGTGTAATTGTACTGTGGAAATTAGGTTCAGAAGACTTGCAAAATTTTGGGAAAGCTGGAGTAGTCTATGGGGGAAGTGTTAGTCTGACTGTAAAATGTAGCTGTGATAAATTTCTAAGAAAAAGCGGAAGATCATGTAGATGCTATAATTCTTGGTATCTAGATTAACAAACTGTGTAGGACTTGCTGTTAAAATCTGGTAGTTTTTGGAAAATTACTCGGGATAAACAAATATATTGTTGTACCTGTGTGTTAGACTTTCAGTATTTAGTTATGAAATGGATATTGGATGTGTTATATGCTGTGTTTTTAGGAAATGCATTTGTATTAGAGTTGTAATTCAGATCATGAGTGCACTCTTGAAGTGAACCTCTTGGTCACGCTTTCTTACCACACATAAATTCACCTTGTGAAGTCTCTTGGACTTCACTTCTTTCAAAAAAGATGCTCTGCAGGAGAACAGCCAACATTCTCCAGCTGCTGATGGGTGCTCCATCCTTGGGACAAAACTAAACCTATCATCATAATGCCTGAACCGTGGATACTGGACTCTCTGCACCAACTATTTCACTCCATGAAACTTTTCTTGCTGGGCTGCACTGCTTGCTAATGCAGATGTAGAAGAGCTACGAGCTGTGTGGAACTGGAATTCATCTCCTGAGTTAGTGTGTGCAGACAAAACATCCCGTGTGAGAATCAAAAGAAAACAGTGGGCGATTAGTAAAATCTTGAGAGTTTGCAAGTAAATCCCTTGGATGAGGTCAGGTGAAGGAAATAGTGAGGAATGCAGAAATAAGAATTTGGATTGGCAAGGAAAGGAAAGATCCTTTGTCAAAAGGGGAAAGTGTCTCTCTCTCACCCTTTGCAAACCTGGCACCAGAAGGGTTTCTGCTGGTGATGGTTGCAATTCCTGAACACAGATGTATAGCCAAACATACATACATACGCACACATCTATGTCAAGATTACACTAAGGCTTTACACGTCAAATAGGGTGCACTTTACCTTGGTTTTCTCGGGTTCACTTTCTGCAGTGTTGCTGAATTGCCTCGCCGAAAGGTCAGGTATGCACCCGTGCTGGCGTGTGGGAAGCGGTGACTGCGTGTCTCAACAAGACCGAAAGTGGTGGGATGTTGATAGTAAGATCAGCTCCATTGTTTTCTGAAACATAACCCTCAGTTGCTTTTGGTGTGCTGTAACTCCAAAAGCTGGGTATGTAAAAATGGGATTGAGAGATGGCTGTGCTGATCCGGTAACTCCCTGGGAGGAGGGATTGCGCCTGTTTGCATCCAAGCCAGGGCAGCCCCATTCTTTGTCCATGGATTGTGCTGAGATTGTGCTGAGATTGTGCTGGAGTAGCAGAAAGGGAAATTTGTTTTTTTAATTGAGGCTTTATTAAAAGTCATTAATGAATAATTAATTGTGAAGCAGCATGAGCCAGGAGAGAATCTCTTCTACTCTCATTCTTTTTCACTCTCTGACAGCCACATTGGGTTGCTGGGGCAGAGGAAATAAAATGTAAAAGTGTTCTTTGAAGTATCTGGCGAGGACTGTGTGCTCTGTGTTTATTCAGTGTTGCTGAGTATAAAGTTGGTTTTCATTTTGAGAGGAGAAATCCACCACGAGGAAAGTGTTTTACTTCATCACAAATTTTCCTCTGAAAAGTTATTTGGATGGGAAAAAAAAAATCAAACAGGACTCAGAGAAACCCACTTTAAAATATTTCCTTTTTTTTTGTCTTATTCAAATTGCTGTCTTTCAAGCCTGTAAATGTCTGTGTGACCTGATCTAAATGTGGACTCTTATTGTTGGGTCTGCAGGATTAAGAGAAATCAGGACAGGTGCAGAGAATTGCATGGAGACTTCTGGTTTGTTACAGTGGCTCTTATTCCTTGGGGACAGAAATAACCATCTTGATCATTTTATATGTATGTGTAAATCATAGCTGGCAGTACTTTGCATTGTTCATATACACAAATACATAAAATGCAAAATATTGTAGCCATGATTTAAAACATTTTCAGCAGATTTTTGTTTCATTGAATTTGTGGCTGCAGTGAGTGTGTGTGCATGCGTGTGCAAGAATATTAGGTGCATATAGAATATATTTTATTTATATTTCTATAGTTAAAACAGAACCAATGAGCAGCAGTGAGATTGCTACTACTACTACCACAGACGGGTCTTTAGACAATTTCTCAGGATCAGGTAAGGAATAAACAAAGGTTTTAAGCTCAGCATTTTTTCATTTACTATTTTCTTACCCCAGGTGGTCTAAACCTGTGCACAGCTGTTAAAAAGTCTTGTGCACTTTGCAGCGTATGCCTATTTTTCTTCATCTTACTCAGACAGTGTAAGTCAATAGGAGTTTTCCCTGAGTAAGGAGAATTACAGCACCAGGCTTATTGATGTCCATTGGTGTTTCAGTGAGAGTCTCACTAGGGAGTACTCTGGCCCAGAGTAAATTGCTCCTGTTTTCTGTGAGTAAACACCTGCCTCTGTGATTGGTGTTGTCATTGAGGGGTAGGTCTTATTTATTTTAATTTGTTATTATCAAGGTATTCATTCTTTTGTCAGGCTTTTTTTCTTCCTGGAAACCAAACACATTTTAGCTGCTAACATACAGGAGACAAACGCTGTAAGAAAATCCTAAGATGTTTGCACAGTTTTGCATACCCATGGATAAACTGTGGTATTTCAAGCACATCATTTTTATGGCGCAAATCAAATAAAAAAAAAGGATCTAATACTCTGTCGTGGGATTATATTTCCAGAATAGCAAAATTTGACATCTTGCAACCAGTCAGGCTCCAAGTAGGCAACCCTTTTCTGGTCTTGTCACAGCCTCCGTTTTCTGCCTATGCTGTTGAGTATGAAAGTACCAAACTGGAAAGGCAAAAAAAAAGAGATTTCTAGAGTGAAAGAAGAGCTATAGGAGCTGTGTACATCTGACTAAAGGTCAGACCATAATGTCTGACGTATCTGCAGCCCCACAGGCCACAGAAAACTATCATGTGTGGAAGGCACAGAAAGAGATTCCCTCCTTCCCTCCACACTTTGCAAGTGCTCCCAGCATGTAAAGATGATGGATTTTTCCTGTAGTTGGCCGGGAAAGAGGTAGCTGGCAAAGGGTAATTATCCGTGCCTTGTTTATTTCCAAGTACTTAGCAATAGGGCCTGTTGTTTCTCTGGCTGTCTGATTTTACAGTAGTCTCATAACCTGCGGCTGACCCCTTCCTGGCAAAGGCTTCCAAACCAGCCCTGGGACCTAAAGGAGAATCGGCGCCCAAATAGTAACCAGAGAGCGAAGGGGCTCCTGAAAATAACGTCTGGAGCACATTGGCACATCTGCCACACTCTCGGCAGCACCAAGAAATACCAAAAGAAACTGGGTTGGGTTGGCACAAAGCTCTGTGTCAGCAGCGGCTGGGCTGCCAGGGAGCAGCTCACTGTTTAGCCTCCCAGGCTGAAGTCTTCCACTAAGAAAATTTGCACATTGGTCGGGACATCTTTATGCAATACTGAGTGTTTTGGAGGCCTGAAAGCATTTTAGAAAGCAGATAAGATGGGGCAAAAGAGAAGGAAATGGAATATGGTAATAGATTGTCTGCACTATGGAATTACAAAAAAAAAAAAAAAAAGAGGCACGTGCTCTGAAGCTGGCCATATGTTTTCAATCGAGGCATGCATAAAGCTCCTTCATAAAATGTAGGTCTTAAAAATTCTAAAAGTTAATAAAACGTTGCACTTGAGATATCAATAATCCTTTGAAAATATGAAGGGAAATGTTTCCATTAGGAAATAGATTGTTTGCATTGAAAATGTTGTCTGTGTGCGAGCAAAGAATAGACTATTGCCCAGGAGCTGTACAAAGGGGCAATTTAGTATTTGAAAATCGTAATCAAGATTTTAATGTTAAACATTCTTGTATAGTTCCTGATAAAATATTATTTTCTATCTAAGGTATCGATGATATTTGAATTTAATTAAAATCTTGTTAATACTCTGAAATTCTATTAGGAAAAATAATATTTATCTTTGGTGTGTGTATTTACACTTCTGTGTGCTTTCTTTTCTCCTTGGTGCAGCAATTGGAAGCAGTGGTTTCAGCCCAAGACAAACACACCAGTTCTCCCCACCACAGATTTACCCTTCCAAGTATGATATCTTTTAAAAATAATAATAGTAGTAGTAATAATAACTGAAATAAGCAGATTTTAACCTCATTTAAAATAATAATTGGGTCCATCTGTTAAGTCATAATTTAAACCACAGCAGCTTCCAGGGAAAAAAATATTTTAAAAATTGCTAAGAATGTATTTAAAATATTTGGAAACTTCTTATTTTACTTATTCTTTTATTATTTATCCCTTGTTGTTGTTTTGTCTTTGTCCTACAGTTTCTGTTCTCTAGCATAGCCTATGATTATATGTTCATGAAGTAGCAGGATTATAAGGCTAAAAATAAGTACATGCATGTCTGTCTAATGCAGTGTCTGTCCTATTTTGTGTCATTTGTAATCAATAGCAGACCATACCCACATATTCTTCCTACCCCCTCTTCACAAACGATGGCTGCATATGGGCAGACACAGTTTACAACGGGGATGCAACAAGCTGCAGCTTATGCCACCTACCCCCAGCCCGGCCAACCCTATGGAATCACTTCATATGGTAAGAAATCATGTCAGTGTTATTTTATTCCAGAGGTAAATATTTTTTAGAGCAAGATTACGTGAGCTTTGCATCAGTGCTTAGTGGGACAGCTGTGCTCTCGAGTATTTCTTTTGTAAGATTGGTAATTTCCCCATTGGAGTGGTGCTTAATTTAAGTATTAGAAACGTAAGAAGCTACTCAAGAGGATGACTCTGTTTTGGTATCAAGGAGAGAGGTTCATGAGGTTTTTATTTGTGATGTAAAAAAACCAGCAGTGAAATTGGAAAAGAGATCTAGGGACTTCCATTACACAGGCACAGCTCCTGGTGACTTGCCGAGGAGCTCTGCTCTCCAGCAACACAGTAGGGTAAGTTGAGACCATAAAGGTCTGAATTTCAGCTGATCCAGATGACTGGAACCCAAGCGAATCAGAAAATCTGCACTGACTTTCAGCAGGTGAAAAACTGATTCAAAAAGACCTCCACCAAAAAATCTCACTTTCAGTGTTTTAAAATTCCCTGAAGGTGAAAATGGAGGTAAATTACCACTAAAGCTCTGTCTGCCTGATGAAAGAGATAATATTAAGTAGCAAATATTTAAAAAAAAAATTAATTTAAAAACAAGCTGCTGTGGGTGAGACCATTTTGCTGCCAGACTGTCTGCTGGCAGACCACATAGCAGTTCGGCAGCAAGGATGCATTATTAGAAAATAGGTCTTATATTCCTCTGGGGGAATATGTTGAAAATATACAATCCACATACTTTTAGCAGTGTATTTTGTAAAGATAGACTCAGGTAATGTAAGTTTTATAGCAAGAGGACAGAACTCACAGTACAAGCTGTGCCTCTTAAAATCCTTAAAACTAAGTGCAAAACTGGTGAATCTTTCATCCTGAAATCTGCAAGGTGAAATCCATTCCGTTTCAAGCATATCCTACAGCAGATTACTCTGGGCAACAGGCACAAAAAATAGATTATTATTTCCCTTTAAGAAAACACATTTTATTAACATATAAAAAATTATGATCCAATGAAGCATTTTTCCTGTGGCTATAAACTTGATTACTTACCACCAAAAATATAGTTTTAAACATGAATCGGATGTTTCAGTTCCATTCCACATATTTTAAACTTACACAAACAAAATACTTTAAGGATATTTAAACTACATTTTCAAGACTATGGAGATGGGGATTCTTCCCCCCACCACAACAAGCTCATGTTGCTGATGAGAGCTGGTCTACTACATCCAGCTGGATCGGGGGTGTGATAACAGATGACCCCTTTCCCCCCTGTGCTCTTCTTGACCCCTTTCTCCTGCAGCCACTTCATGTTCATACTTAGTTGGCTGCTGTGGCTCTGGCATCCCAAACAGTGACTTTTTTTGGTTTTTTTGTTTGGTTCCTCTGGATGAAATCCTGACCTCACTGAAGTCAACTGTAAAACTCCTACTGACTTCAGCAAGGCCTTGATTTCGCTACTTGAGTTTCACCATCTCGCTGTCGTCGGAGCTATAATTGAGAGTTGCTTTACTTGGCAACTACTCGCCAGGGGTTAACATGCCTGCCTGCTCTTTTGTTTTGTTTTGGTTTGTTTTGTTTTTCCCAGTCCATCCCCTGTGCCTAGGACTTGGGGGAATTTTGCTGAATGTTTTACATTGCAGAGCTACTTTTGGCCACTGAACCCCCCAGCTCCTGACCCGAGTGGATTTTAATGCATTTTGTTCTTTTCAGACAGTACCTCCTGAGCGGAGCTAAGGTGCTCTTTGATGACGTACTTTATAGCGGTAATATTTTAAAGCAAATAACCATTTAAAAGTTTTGAGACCTAACACCATATATATTTTTGCATCTTTAAGGCATGTTATATAATCCGAGCTCTCAAAATAAAATACATGGGGAACACTGGGATGCTCATTTGCAACATGCAAGAACTGAAGCCTTGCTTAGAGCCAAAATTCTCCTCTTGGGTCTGCAACTTAGACCTCATGTACTGTCTGCCTTGCCTTTCTCTCATCCAGGCAGAGAGCTTGCAGCAGGTATAAAGAGAGGACACATGGCATCTGTGAAAGGAGAAACTGAGTTGGAGTAGGTGGCTTCTTTTTTTGTTGTTTCTTTACTCTGGGGCTTACTGGAAGACAAAGTATTAATGAATTCCCATATCAACCTCCCTCAAACTTTCTCTTTAGGGCAGAGTTTGGGAAGGTGCTGTCTCCAGTCCACTTCGAGCCTCCTCATTTTTCCACTCCTCCAGCTCCAGCGTGGTGCAGCCACGCGGGCAGATAGGGGGTGGAGGGGAATGCCACTGACAGCTGCCTCCCAGGGGCTCCTGGCTCTGCTTCATCTGTAAAGCCTCTGAGGAGGCTGGAGAATTTCCTGAAGCTCCCTCCTCCTGGCCGCTCCAGTACCAGCATCTAGCAAAGGCTTCGCTTAACTTCTTTTCTTTCCAGATACTGACAGTCGCCTGTCCCTTCCCGCTTCCTTGCATGCATTAGGCTTGGGAGAAGGAGAAGGGAACATCAAGGTCTGATGAGTGAAGACCTTCTGGATGAGAGCAGGTGGGAAGAGTAAGTCCCAGGAGATGAAAGGCTCTTCATAGCATGGAGGTTTGCAAAAGCGCACATCAGTGCCAAGTTGTCTTCACTCAAGTGGCATCCTCCTGCCGCTGCCTTTGATCGTCTCCTCCCTCTCTGTCTGAAACAGAGTCGAATCAGGCTCTTAAAGCTGGACTAAAAGTTTAATGCTTGATTTAGTTAAACTTTCTCTAAGCAGTATTTAATCGGGATTTCAGAAGTCCTTTTAACAGACAACAAATAGGGATCGTTGATACCAAAACATCTGTAGCAGGAGTTTCCCTTTGGAAGAGAGGTGTCAGATTCGTCATTGTGATTGTTTAATTGTAACATGAAACAGAAGAAGCAAGTAAGCATCAGGGAAAAACAAGCAAACAGTCTGGCAGTTAGCAAGTCTGGCAGAAGGAATTAATGGTAATTAATGAGAGCAGTTGAAAAATAATGATTTAAATGGCAGGAGAAACTATGCTGCCACTTGTATAAAGGGAGATATTTAACTGTACAAACACAGGAACTTCTCAGCCCTCTTGCACCTTCAAATATTGTTGATTTTTTTTTTTTTAATTTAAAGATCCAAGCAGGAAATGGCCTCAGATTAACAGTGATTTTGAAAGGAATGTTACTAATTCACACTTAGTTAATTCGGTTCAAATAACAATGGTTTCTGAACAATGAGGTATCGCTGAATGCCACAGTGAAACCTAAGAGTATTGTATTACTTTTCTATTGCATTGGCTATAATTATTTTTAAATGGTGGTGCATGTTGGGACAACCTTGTAATTAAAACTAAGAGACAGAGGCTGGATTGTGTGCACTCTCTCAGTGTTTCACTTGCTGATACTCACTTGCTCATTGCCTTACAAATTGGTGGAAGAATCAGTGAAGTTGAGAGACAAGTCATTCATTTAATTGGACTTTGGATTCTTTTATTATTAAATTTGGAAATGAGAGGGTAATGTGATGTGTAATGGATTTCCCTGTCAGGGCAGATTAATGACTCTCTGCTATGTTTTTCCCAGTTTGAGAGATTGCTTCAGGAATAGTTCCTGTCTATTAGGTGTTTATTTGTTAAAAGACCGAATGCCTCCTGTAGTGTTTAATTAGCTTTGAAAATCATAACTACACTTAATGCTGCTAGTTCTCTTTATCCACTTCTAATTCCTGAGAAAGCCGTTGAACTCATAGCCATGTAATTTTCATGTAGGAATATTATACAATGCAAATCTCAGTTATGTCATTAATGGGTGGATGGTGGGATAGCTTGGCTATTTTATGCTTCATTAAAGTCACATAAAGTTGCTAATCTACCTCTGTGAAATGTCATGAATATATGGAAAAGTTAGCCTCTGGCAGGAAAGGAAAAAAAGAATAATGCAACTTCCTGTTCATGTATAAATTTCTTTTGCAGTTATTGGAAACACGGTTTTGAATTTAACCTCTCCCTGGTGAACTTCAGTTTTATGTGTGCTTTTAGACTGCCCTTACCCTGTTCATTTGTACATGCTCTCGGTATTCATTCTGTCATGCACTCAATATTAGGTATATGTTAAAAGTGCTGTTAATTAAGTGGTTTTATTTTCCATCCCTGTTTGAATACGAACAAATAGATTTGCTGTCACTAACTGATTTAGGTGCATTGTGGGCAGGCATCAAGACAGAAGGTGGATTGGCACAGTCACAGTCACCTGGACAGACAGGATTTCTAAGCTATGGTGCCAGCTTTAGCACACCTCAACCTGGACAGGCTCCCTATAGCTACCAGATGCAAGGTCTGTATAAATGGGTATTACCATTAATTAGACATAGTTAATGCTATGGTTTTGTTTGGTTGGTGTTTGTTTGGGTTTTTTGGTTTCTTTTTTTTTTCCCTTATTTCTTTACATTTCTAGGGTAACAATGAATGTTTGCTTGAGCACTTACCTCTGATGTTATTGCAGTTGGAGCTGAAATGGTGATTGCTTCTGCTGAGAGCAGTGGCGGGCCAGCTCTCAGCAGTTTGGAAGATCCCTCACTTAGTGACTTCATTAATTTTTAAATAGTGAAGTGTTGTAGTGTTATTACAGTAAAAATGTACCTCCAAATTGCAATAGTTCAACAAACAGTGAATGTGACAAAGCGAGTCCTGGGAAACGTGTCAGGATTATGAATTTAGGAAGTGCCAAATATAATTCGACACCTGAGTGTGTTCAGGGAGGGAGAAGAAGATAAAAATACCTACTGCAGCTGTGGAGGTAGCTAAGTAATGATTGAAGTCTGTTTCTTTGAAGTCTATTTTAAAGCTGCAAGTCTTTGTATGTGTGGGCTATTATTATCAATTATATTTTGTAGCCTTACTTGCCTGTTTAGTTTACTTAATATCTTTCCACCTTGTACTCCCAGTTCCTTTTTTCCCTTTTGTATTGGGAAGTTGCTGGGTGTTCCCAGTTGTGGATCATCACCACTTTAAGAGATATTAAAAAAAAAAATCTTCATTTACTACAAATAAATAATTTTTGATGTCTGCTACAGGACTTTTCTCCTCTGAATTTCATAGTTGAAATACAGAATGTTGCAGATTTCAGAATTGTTGAAATAAGTGATCACTCACAGAACTGGACTACATTTTTTAAAAGTTTTGCACCTCTCTGTGTTATTATCATGCTCCATTCAAACTGTGTGCCATCATAGAAACGCTTCATGAAATGTCTTGAGGTAGAAGTGGTTTCAGAGACCAGGTGAATGAGGTTTTGCTTTTGTTCTGCAGCTTTAAGGGTATATTGATCCAGTCCTTCTCTCAGACAGAGATTTTCTTCTTTTTTTTTTTAAAATCCCCTTTTGAACTGTGTGCTGAGTAGCTCAGGGCAGAAGCGACCATCTGACATCTGAAGTATTGCTTACTTGTAGTGTGTGCTGACAAGTAAGAGGAAGATAGTATGAATAGTATGCAAACTTTCATCTACATGCTGAATAGTGGTGGACTTCTACTCACCTGAGTAAATATAGCCATGACCAGGTTATCGGTTTTGCTTTCTGCAGATAGCTACACTGAAAAAAAACAAACACATGTGCTCTCCTCCGCCTAAAAAGCCCATCTACCTCTCTGTAGGTGTCAGCTTGAAATGCTTGCCAGCAGCAGCTATGAGGAGCTCCTGTATCGACATTCCAGCTTTTGAGGAACTGACAATTCATGGTCACTAGGAAATAGAGTTATTGAGAAATCATGTCTGTGTTGCCTATAATTTATATTGCAGTAGTGTCTTCATGCCACAGTCATGTATCGGGATCCTATTGTGCTGATTTATACAGCTGAACAAAAATATAGTCCTTATAGAAGTTGAAGGCTAAAATAAAACACACAGGCTAGGAACGCCTAATATAACAATAAAGCTGACACTGTTTAGACATGATAAACAGTTGTCACCCCATATTGGTTATCTAACAGCTCTAAAGGTGTTTTTTTTGTAAGATACAGAGCAGAAGGGTGTCAATATAAAGGGATTTTAGGGAGGACAATAAAGCAGTTTTGCAGATGTCTATGGGAAACTCATTCAATGCAGGGAGGAAGGGGGGAGCAGCATGGGATAACGTGAGAGAGTGCTTGTTGGCAAATTTTAAGAGTAAGTACTGAATTCTGGCATTAGTAGAGCACAGCTAGGAATGAGTCAATGGACTACATAGAGGTCTGTCATAAAGGGTATTGCTTTGTTTTCTGCAGTATGCAAAATATGTATAAGATCAGAATTGTCAAGGTCATGAAAGGGTGGCACTTGCCAAGAGATGGAACAGTAAGATCTTGGAAAGCATTTCAGCTGTACACATTGAAAGGCAAGGATCTAAAAATACTCTGCAAAGGAATGATGTTAAAGATGACCCAGTTGTGCAGCTCTAACGAGAGAAGGGGCATAGGCATTGATTTCACGACAATATTGCCTGCAGGGCTGAGGGAGGAGCTGGTCTGAGCCTGGGTTCTGCTCCAGCTGTGCCGTGCGTGGGCTGAGAGCTGCCCAGCTGTGGAAGGCAGGAGATCGCTGACAGTCTGGCTTGGGTGGAAGAGCCACAGGTCAGAGTGGGAGAGTCTGGGGGTCCCTGTGGTGTGTGTGTCATTTCTGTCGTGCTTGTAAACAGCACGGAGTGTGGATGAGGGAAGGACTGGTCTCCTACAGGAACCTTACAGACAATGAGGATGGAAATAAGGAGGATATTTCAAATTAAAATATTTGTGGAGTTAGAAGTTAAATAGAAAAGAATCACCTTGCTGAACAGGTCTTTCTTGAACTTAAATGTCGACAGCATATAGTTATCTATACTTGAGAATATATGTCTTTTTAATGTTTTCATTAGGCTAAATTTTGAATTTGAAACACCTTTAAATTGACTTAATTCTTCCTTTTGATTGAACAGGTGTTAAAAGTAAACAGGAACATTAGTTTCCCTTTCCTCATTTAATTTTGGAAAGAGAACCTATTCATAGCTTCAACTATTATTTAAGGACAAAACTGATTCTCTTGACAGAAGACAGGGGTAGTGCTGCTGCTGTTCAGTTGTTTGTGCAGAAACCTCCAGAAAGAGAAATGAGTTTATTCTTCCTTTCCCCCCTAGCAGTCTATGGCCAGCCTGCAGCCTCAGCCTTGTCATAGCCTGCAACAGCCGTTGTTCTTCTCCTGTGTGGCTGCTGAGCTGCTAAATGGAGATAATGGATCCCATAACCTATTTCACAGCCACGTGCTACAGGACGGCGTGCTCGGGGCCCTGCTGGTGTTCTTGCTTGCAGTAAAGGGGTTTTCCTAGTGTCCTTGCTGTTGCCACGCGCGTGCTCTCTGGTTGGGGTTACCTCGTGTTCAAAACCTTTGGAGTGATTCTGGTCCCCCTCCCTGGGGCGAATGTCTCTCTGCAACCTAAAGGCACTGCCTGGCGGTGCGTGTGCAGCCAATTAAACCCAGTGCTTGTCCTGACCCTGCTAAAATTACAGCGTAATTAGTCACCGAACAATAGCGGAGAGAGAGGCTGCCAACTTTTGAAAATGATGGGGAAAATTGCTGCCTATGACTCTTTGCTAAGGTTATTCTGGTAACTGGATTTTTGTTTGTTACAAATTTATCATCTCTATAATGGGGGATGAGGAAGGGAGAGAGTGGGAAGAGAACTTAGATGGTTCTGCCACCCTGTCTCCCTGCTCCCCCCACCTTTATTTTAACAAGTACATCCCTTAAGCTGTTTTTCATATACGTTGCTTGGTAGATGTTGAAAGACCACTTACATGACTAATGGCTGTGGCAATGGGCCGTTGTTCCTATATTGGCACAATTATAAGAATTGCTCAGTGAAGATAAATGGAGTGGAGAAAGGCTGGGGGAAATTCCAAGGAAAGAGCTCCATTTGCAACAGGAGTATCCTTCTTGAGCATCCTTTTGGTTGAGATAAAAGCATGGCTTTTACTCTGCACCCAAATACCCTGCCTCTAGAAGGGTACTAGACCTGTGATGAGCACCAGCATTGTTTTAGTTACCAAGACTGTGATGTTTGAGAATATACTAACCGATCGGTTTGGGAATTTATCCATTAAAAAGTAAACGTTAAGGTATTCGGTTATTATTATACAGTATAAAAATATTGTGCTGGATGGCTAAGCAGTTACTAGGACAACAAGGAGGACTTTGCCAAGGATTTTTAAACACTGTAAGCAAACGGAAGAAACCTTGAGTTTAAATAGCCCATCTGGCCGCCTTAGGCTTTCCCAGGAGAGCTGCGCTAAACTTCTGCCACATGCATCTCACCCTGATGATAGACATAGCCCATGGCAAGGAGACGCAGCTCGGAAAGCAAATGGGCTTCTGTGCAAATGCAGAGGGGAGGACGGCATCCCGCGCCCGGCGGCAGCACGGGGGCGAGCCCCACGCCTGGAGCCCGCGCCCCGCTCCCAGCAGGGTCCGGCCGCCTTCCGACACTGGCTGGGATTCCCAGCTTTAATGTGGGTCCACGCTCTTTGCAAAATAGACCTTTGACCTGCAATTTACAGCTTTTATCGCATTTTAAAGCTACGTAGCTGGCCAGCTTGGGGCAGTAAATTTTGCGCGATTTGAAAATATTCTTATTTTTGCGTTTGTTCAGCTAAGGCAGGAGCAGCAGCTCTATGCCGTGCTGTGGACGATTATTTGAAAAACAAATGGCAAAACTGGACGATTTTTAAAACAACTTTAGGGCAGTAGTTCTGGGTGGCCCACAGAGCCATTTCTGAGAAACCTGCTTCATGTTTGTTACGGTCTAGGAGACCCTTACCCCTCCTCCATAGGAGCCAGTGCTGACCATGAGATGAAAGAGAGAGATTTGCATGTTAGTATGTGTGTGTCTTTGTCTGAGAGAGAGAGAGATGCTGGCTGGCATGTAATTACTTTACTCATTTGCTCTTGCAAATTATTTGCCAAACTTTCTGTGGAAAGATAATGTATTCCTCAAAAAAAGGTGAGGGGTTTGGTTTTGGGTTTTGGGGTTTTGTTTTGGTTTGGTTTTGTGTGTGTGTGTATGTGTTTTGTGGTTTGTTTTGTTTTCTTCTTATAACTAAGAGAGGCCTTTTATGTCTTTTTAAAATGGCTCAAACCAAGCACCTTTAAAACCTGTGTTTGAATGTATTACTGCATCACTCCGAAATAACTAGAGAAATAAAAAGAGACACAGTGACTTACAGTCTTCCAGCCAAAGCACTCTTAGAAATAAAATAGCATTTCAAAGTTTTGCAATTTAAAATATTTTTCAGCTGTATTTTGGCTCTGGGGTTTGTTATAATAAAAAATAACATCTGTTTTCCAATTTTAAATTAAATTTAACACAACATGTTTTTCTCATTAGTACTGTTTATCTGTACTATCTGCTAAACTTGGATGTCAACTCTTCTGCTGAAGTAATCTGATTTTACTTCACAGGATTAGTAGCATCTATCAACAACCACAGAGCTTCTGCACTACTAGCAAATACAAGAGAAATGTTTACAGTCATTATCACACATTAAGTTTAAGCTTCATCCTTTACTCCCACTGCTGTTGGACACACTTCACATCTACTTTGAGGCTTATGTGCATTTTTAGTAACTTCTGCAATCAAATAATTTAAATATTTTTTTCCCTTCTGACTTCTTATAGCTAGGATACCTATAGGGTTTGGCGGGGGGTTTTGTGTGTTAAAAAAAAAAAAAAAATGTAAATGGTTCACAAATGCCCTTCAGGGGTTGTACTAGGCATGCAGCCTTGCCTGCATTCCTCGCTGTTTGGATTTGCAAGAAATGTCACTTTTCCCAATAAGTAACCTCTGCATAGGATTTGGTTGTTAACTGAGTTCTCTGGGGTACCTCAGAGGGTCGGTGAATCTCTGTGCCTGGCTCCCTGTTGACTTCCATCCCTCCTTGTTGCTCACCTGCAAGCTTTTGCTCCCAAGGTCTCGGTATATCTTTGCGCTAAGGTTTCAGTGGTGAGGGAGGCTATAAACAATCCCTGAGGTTTAATGTGAGCTCCTGGCTGGCCGGTGCCCTCCCTTCCACTGGACAAGTTCAATAGGTTGCCTCATTACAGACTTTCTGGTGGCTTATGTAGCTTCACTCTGTGCATCCATATGTCTCAGCTGGTGGCTGTGTCACTCTTGGGTTATAACCAGTGAGGGCAAAACAGCTGAAAGGGGGTTGCTGCCCTTTTAGTGGAACAGCTTCTCAGGTTAGGTATTAAACAAGAGCCCCATCTGTCTATTTTCGGTGGCTTAGGAGGAGGGAGGTGAAGGCAGTAATTCAGTCTCTGGGCTAAATTCAATCTTGGATCTCCCTTCTCAGAGAGGTGCTTTTTTTCCCTTGTGTCATGCCTGGTAGACTATATCAAAAAAAGAAAAAGGTTTGTGGCCCAAGGCTGTCTATGATTGATTAGCGAATCCTAATGGGTTTGCGGTCAGGCTGAGCTGTTTGGAGCAGGGAGTTACGGCTTTTGCTGTTTCGTGAGGGGCTGGGGCTCAGGGAGGGGAGAGGACCTGGTTCTCAAAGGTGGTGGGAGAAGTGGAGCCAGAAAGCTTCTGTGAGGGAGGGGAGACGGCATCTCTCAGGACAAGGCTGACAGCTATTGTTAAAAAAAAAAAACTGAAAGTGAAGAAACTCTCATTATTTCTACAACTCTGGGTTTTATTCAGAGGGGTGGGATAGCCTAATATTCAATCAGAGCTGAGGTGGCTTCAAATCCCTGTGTAAATGTAAAGATTTTCTTTTTGTTGCAATAATGAAACGCAGGGTGTAGGAACGATGAATTATCACTTTCCGTGTATTAAGATGTTATGGAGCCGATGACAACCAAATTGGTCAACATATGGGAAATATTACAAATATACCATATCCTTGTGATATAATTGCATGATTGAAGTTATTTTCTGATACCGTGTTTTAGTAATTCACATAATTTTTCATTTTGTTTTAGGCAGCAGTTTTACAACCTCATCAGGAATATATGCAGGAAATAATTCACTCACAAATTCTACTGGATTTAATAGTTCACAGCAGGTAAATTTGTAAATATGAGTTGAGGAAACTTTGGCAAACTTAGAATTCTCATCCACTGAAAAAATGTAGCCCTTAAATTTATTTTTGAAAGAAAATTAGATCCTTTCAAGTTAAACTAATGTTTACAAATGGTTTTCTTCAATTTGTCATCTTCCAACAGCAGAGCTAATTGTCTGGGCTTGATGTTCTTATTCACACATCTTCAGCAGTGTGTCTAATAAACTATTTGTATGGGAAGACATATTAAATTATGCATAATTCAGATTTCTTTTTACTGCCTCACAGATTTAGGTCCTACAGCATCCAGTCCAGGAAGCATACTTGCTGAAAGTCTGACATGTGTTTGTAGTTATATTTTGGAATTTATACTAAAAAGTGGCAAAACTTCGATGGACTATTCAGTTGCTCTTTGTCTTGCAGGAATATCCCTCTTATCCCAGTTTTGGCCAGGGCCAATATGCACAGTATTATAATAGCTCACCATATCCTTCACATTACATGACAAACAGCAACACCAGCCCAACGACACCCTCCACAAATGCAACATACCAGCTTCAAGAACCACCATCTGGCATCACCAGTCAAGCGGTTACAGATCCTGCAGCAGGTAATTACATGGATTTTATGGTCCCTATGTGGCACGTTTTTGTAAGTTGAAAGGGGATTGAACTGGATTTTTTGTGTGTGTGTAGTTGTTGATTTTTTTTATTATTATTATTTCTTAATCCTGAGCCTGTCGCACGTCTTGCACAGATTCTAGCAGAAAATAGACTAAAGAAAAACTGGAATTAGTAAAAGTTTTAAAGCTTGTGTGAAATACAAGTTGTATTTGTAAAATGCTTCTGTTAAAAATTGCAGGGTATAGGAAGGTCTTGATACTAAACAAGAACCTGATGCTTTTAAGCTCTGTCTTCGTTAAGATAAACTCCTTTGATTTTTCCAAAGACTGAAATCGAGAGGCCTTCAGACCATAGCCCAACTGTCCACTTGAAAGAGAGCTTTTGTGTTTTTCACTTCCAGAGGACATAATAATGCTTGTAATGGGGAGCTGAAATTGCACAAGTGTTTCCATTTTAAGAAAAAAATTTTCAGTGGCTTGTCCTTTTTCAAAGTCGTTTTACCTTTCTTGCTGGAATTTGGCAGTCCTTTACTAGTTGAGATATTTTTTGAACATTTACGCCAAACTGCTCCAGCTGGTTTTGGAAATGAGGGGTAAAAAATACTTTTCCCATTATTAAAAAAAAATATTACATTTTTTAACAGTTGAGGCATGTCAGTAGTTAGTAGATGGCAGAAGTTTGAAATCTGTCACAGGAAAAGGCCAAGGTTGCAGATGTGTTTTTCAGTAACGCGTTAAGAAGCAGCTATGATTTGGCAATGTTATCAGGAGATTTTGGGTTGGAGTTTTGTTGAGGGAGGTTGTTTTTAGTTTTCTTGGCTTGATGACTGATCTTGCATGTGCAATGTGAGCTTTAATATAATTTGCTAGCACTCTGTTGCTTTTCCGCATTAGTGTGTACCTGAAGAAAATGTATGCAGTGTTGCTTCTTTCGATACATTTGCTGAAAGTAAGTAGGAAAGAAAATACTGCTGATGTGTGTTTATATACACAAGATCACATGTGTGTGCAATGTATTTGAGACAGGAATCTTTCTAAATATATGAATGCATATTGGAATCTGTGGCACTTAGAATATATGGATGTGTATTGTAGTCTGCATAATTACTCAGTTTTTCACTTTGTTTTTAATTTTTTGGTTTTGTTTTCTTGTGGGTTTGTTTGCTTTTCTAAGTTGGAAGCAGTAAGTTCTTCTTACCCCCCAAAACAAATGTGATTGAGTTTTAGCTTTTATCAAATACTAAAATTGAATTGTTTTATTATCTGGGTCTTGATTTTTTGTAAAATCTTTGCATATTTTTTAAAGTAGTTGATACTTCCTAAAAGCAATGGTAAACATATATATGCAGAGAGGATGGATGTTTTTCCCAAGCTCAAACTTAGTGGATTACAGGCTGCCTTCCCATTTAAAAAGTTTTCTGTCCTCTATAATCCTGGGCAGAACTTTTCTGTCAGTTCCTTTTTAAGAAGTCTTTTTTTTCTCTCTCCAATCTTCCACACTCTTGTGAAGAAAGTTTTGGCTAAAAATGTGAAAGAGGTTGGTGGGCTTTCTCATGGATGGGTCCTGCACCTAAGCCCTCTTCTAGTTTATACTTTCATGTATTGAAAGCTGTACACCCATGGGTGCTCTGCCACTGCTGGCTTGGACATGGCTGTTCCCTGGACATGTGCACACCTCCTCTGACATTGCTAGGACCACTGTCTCTTACCCTGAGATATTTATCTTACTGACTTAACAATTCTGAAAAAGTTTCTTCAAATAGTTTGCAAATAGCAAGTCTTGATGTAGCTATAGGGTTATCTTGGGCCACTGCCAGTTTCAAAGACAGGGACACATCTAGGAAAGTACCTGCTGTGGGCACTTTCTGTTAGCAGGAGCTAATGGCATCATAGCATCATAGAATAGTTTAGGTTGGAAGGAACCCTCAAAGGTCATCTAGTCCAACCTCCCTGCAATGAGCAGGGACATCTTCAACTAGATCAGGTTGCTCAGAGCCCCATCCGGCCTGGTCTTGAATGTCTCCAGGGATGGTGCATCCGCCACCTCTCTGGGCAAACTGTTCCAGTGTTTAACCACCCTCATGGTAACAAATTTCTTCCTTATATCTAGCCCGAGTATCCCCTGTTTTAGTTTAAAACCATTATGCCTCATCCTGTTGCAACAGGCCCTTCTAAAAAGTCTGTTCCCATCTTTCTCATAGGCCCCTTTTAAGTATAGAAAGGCCGCAATAAGGTCTCTCTGAAGACTTCTCCAGGCTGAACAACCCCGACTCTCTCAGCCTGTCTTCACAGCAGAGGTGTTCCAGCCCTCCGATCATCTTGGTGACCTCCTCTGGACCCTCTCCAACAGGTCCGTGTCTTTCCCATACTGAGGGCTCTGGAGCAGGATGCAGGACTCCAGATGGAGTCTCATCAGAGCAGAATAGAAGGGCAAAATCGCATCCCTCAACCTGCTGGTCACGATGCTTTTTATGCAGCCCAGGATACCACTGGCTTTTTGGGCTGCAAGCGCACCTTGCCGGCTCATGTCCAGCTTTTTATCCACCAGTACCACCAAGTCCTTCTCCACAGGGCTGCTCTCAATCCCTTCATCTTCCAGCCTGTATTGATACAGGGGTTTGCCCCAACCCAGGTTGCCCTAACCTTGTACTTGGGCTTGCTGAACTTCTTGAAGTTCTTCCTGTTCCATTTCACCAACACAGTCAGCAGAAGGTATAGGGCTGGATTCAGATTTCTCCATTTATCTTTGTGCAGTTTACTTATCTTTATGCATTTAAGTTAACAGGCTGCCCAGGGAGGTTGTGGGTTCTCCTTCTCTGGAGACATTCAAAACCCGCCTGGATGCCTTCCTGTGTAACCTCACCTAGGTGTTCCTGCTCCGGCAGGGGGACTGGACTAGATGATCTTTTGAGGTCCCTTCCAGTCCCTAACATTCTGTGGTTCTGTGACATTCTGTGAAGTTAGGATCAAGCCCATGTAGGCTCCTTCTGTATTCAGTGGAGAGAGATGAGAATCTCTAGAGCAGTATTTAGAGTTCATTTTAACTACAATCTTAATCCAGAGGTGCTAAATCCTCTCCACTGGTATGAGAGCAGTTTAAAGTGGGTGACACTGATGGTGGGTTCCTAAGTAAAAGTTAGGTGAGAACCTTTCACTGCCTCACAAACCTTGAACGCTGGTAGAAGGGAAGTGAGGACCTGCCAGTGAATCCAATGCTGTGCCTGCCATTTCTGCTTGTACAATGTCTTTTATTTTTTTACTTCTCTCAGAGCCTCGGTTGAGTTCATACACAGTATGCTCAGGAGATAAAGCAAGGCTAGGGTCAAAGAAATGAGGGATCAGCATGGAGGAAGGGAATTCTCTTGGAGTGGGGACAAGTGAAAGGCATAGCAGAGAGAAGGAAATTCCCAGCTGGATCAAAAACACTGAACAAAGAAGCAAACTCACCAAATTTTAATTTCAATTAGTCAGATTTCTGTAGCGTGTTGACCCCATCTTGTCAAGTTAGGCTGCTGATTCTCCACCATAAATGGAACATTGTGTATGAGGGATGGTGGGGAGCAGTACAGAGCAGTACAGGCTGCTGTACACCTTTAGAAGGATGGTCACCAGCTGCTGAATTGCAGCTGTTCTTGCTGGATGTCGATATCCTTAGATACCTTCCAGAGGGTGTTTCAAAAGGACAGACCCGTTTTCAAACTCTGGTGATTTCAAATTTGGTCCATCTTTTTGAAACACAGTGTATATTTAAACAAACAAACAAACAAACAAAACCAACCAAACAAAAAAACCCACACACCAAAAAAAACCCGCAACAAACCAAAAACCAAACCAAATCAAACCAAACCAACAAACAAAAACCAAAAAAAATCTGACAAACAAACAAACCCAAACAAAAAAACTATCTAATCTCTGTGGTTGTGAACTGTGCCAGGAAAAGCGCAGAACAGCCTTCAGGATCTACAGCGGCACCAGAATAATTTGACAGACATAGGTGGTTCCTATGAATTTGGGCCAGGAAGTGAAACAGAAGAGCCTGGTAGGAAACGGGAAAAAAGAGAAAGTAATAATGTGCACTTGTGACATTTTTAGTAGAGTTTTGCAGACTTAGAAAGCTCAGATAATTTCACTTAAAATATGTTTGATTCCTTGTTCAAATCTAAAATAATCCTTTTACAGTTTCACGCAGTTCCTAGTTAAATATGCAAGCTTTTGGCATGCAATCCAGGACGTTCAGGGGTTCTTGCAAAAGAACCAGAGATTTTACATGCTCAATATTTCTTCTTTCTGTTCCCTTCGTGGATCTGAAAAATTTCTTATACCACAGTCATCACAAGAAACTTTGATTGCATAGAGGCTGATAGTCCCTTTCTCCATCAATCAGACATAGACATTAATGTTATTTTCTTGTGAACAGAGGGCTGTATTTTCACTAGTGACATAATCAAAAAATTATTAAACAAAACAATAAATCTCAGTATGTAATTTCGAATTTTTATTTGCTTTGCTTCAGATTTCATTGGAAATTTTGTTTCAGTTCAAAAGTAAGAATTTTCAAAGTTTTTTTTTTTCTACTTATAGAATTCTAACTTTTGGTTTACAGAAGAAAATGTTTTTCATCAGAATAACAAAAATATATTAGGTTCCTTCTGGGATGAACTTTCAGTCTGTTCATGAGTAAATTATCCCAGGTATGAACTAGTGAGTTACTGTTTTTTCATGTGAGCTGTGGTATCTACAAGAAGTAGTAATAATTAAAATGATAAAAATTAATAAAGGTAGAACAGTGAGCAAAAATTCGCTCTCCCTTCCAATCCTTGGATTCATTGAAGAAGTTTCAGAGTAAAGAGAAGGAAGTATTTATTTATGTTGCATGTAGGTAAGCTGTGCAGCCCCTTGCTGCAGGATGTTGTGGATGCAAAAAGTTCATGCCAGTTCAAGCACTGCTTAGACAAACCCAGACACTGGATTTACACAGGGTCTAGTGTCAATTCAAGAAATTCTTGACGCGAAAAATCACTGGAGACAGTGGCTGTATTAGCACTGTATGTATGCCTGTCCTTTTTACAATTTCTCACCTAGTCACCTGCTGTTGACCAGTATTGAAATTTATACTGGATGGATGGAGTTTTGCCCCAATCCATTATGCCTGCCCTGGTGTTGTAAAATAATTAGAGGAACATTAATAGCATGTATTTCTAAGAGTTAATGTAGAAAATTACTACTTTTTCTAACACTTTAATAATCTTCTCTTGCAATATTTCAACTTCATCAGCACAACTGGTAAAAAAAATTTCTTGATTTGTGCAAATTTTTGTTCAGAAATTCAGTCAACAGTTGAATTTATCCTGTTTCATATGATGCTGTCTTTATAATTTTTTAAACAGTGTTTCTCACAAGAGAGACCTGTGTTGTTCTTGAGATTTGATCTCTTTCAGTTTTCTTGCTTTCTTTAATAAGTATGTTTGAAATATTACTGAAAGCGTTTTTTTCATATTACTCACATACTTCACCATGCAGATTAAAAATCCCACAAGGGCTGTGCTAGCCAACAAAAGTTGTTCTCAGCCATGGGTCACCATTTTTCTCTTAAAGACTAAACTTCTTTTTCCTTGAACACTCTGTCACATTTATTGCAAAAGGGAAAGCTACTCTTACAGTTTCTCCTTATCGTATTTCATAACAATATATTAGAGACAGGAGAGTGAAACAGAGCAAATAGGGTATATAGGCAACTTTTCACTAATACCTGTATAGAAACAAATGCTGCTGTATTCACAGTACATTACTGGTGTTCCAAAGTTTGGTCTTTTTCATAAATAGAAAGGAAGAGGAATTCTCGAGTATATATATGAAGGAAGCTCAATGAAAATTTTGTAAAAAAAGTAATGAGGTAGGGTGCAATAATGAATGGCAAAGTACAGCGCTGGTTTTGCTTCTCTGAAAATGGTTATTCTATTTTCACATTAACAGTGTACAACTTTTAACTCCTTTGCGTCACATCCAATAATTTATAGCCTGACTCACTGTCACGAGATATGTTAAGGCTGAGAACTTGATGCACTTTTCAATAGCCTTTTTTGATAGATAAATAGGATGTTCATAATAGCTTTTAGGAGGATTAAAGGTAACAATAATTTCAAATTGTTTAAAAGCATAAATAATGAGTAAGGAAGAAATGTCTACAATGGAGAGAGGTACTATCTGCCCATTATGGGATTGCTTCATCTTTTCTTCTTTAACATTGAAAGTTGTACAAAAAAATCTGGACCACTGCAGGGCTTTTTAATATAGTTGTTGTCATACATAGCTAATGTATACTGTCATATATAAGATATACTGTTAATATGATACTTTGTCATTATTTTGAATATACAACCCTAAATTAAAAAGTCATCTAAACCTTGAAATAAACAGGCATTTTTGACAACATTTTTAACAACTATTGAGGGTTTCTTTCAAGTTTATAATAGTACACTCATAGTCCTCAAACGACAAACCTTAGATTCATTTTTCATGTGAAGAGTTCAATGTTTTGTCAAAACAGCACTAAAGACGTCCTCCTGTGATCCTGTCAGCAGGCACTATTGTATTTCTTGCAATACTTAATTAGTACTTTTGCTTACTACTAATATAGTAGTCATATTTTTTATAGAGAAGTAAAAAAAAAAATTAAAAATCCTCAAATACCTATGCGATTCTGCTGCGTTGTTTAATGCTGGTGTAGTTCTATGTAAGCAGTAAAGAAAGAAGTTTGTATAGTGCTCATGAAATTCTGTGTTTAGCTTTATTTATGCAAAAGTAGACTTTATTTATGCAAAAGAAAATCATAGCATGGGACTGACATATTCAAACTACATGTCTCTTATATTTTTATTTTAGTATACAGGAGTTGAAAAAGCACTGGCCTGAGTATTTAAGGTCTTTATTCAAAATTAAGTACAAGGTTTGAGGGGAAACCATTGATCTGGGCACAATCCAAATGGAAAATATTTGTACAAACCTACTTGCAGAGACATAAGCCTATATTGGCTATCCTAGCCGCATCTCGTCCATGTGATTTACATTGTGACATGAGATATGATTACTTTGACAATGTGCATTTACTCTTTTGCATACTCTTTCAGTGTAGTAGGGAAAAAGTCCGATGAAGTTTGCAATGGCTTTGTCAACAGCAAGACCTCTACCCACACATTCACCAGTTATATTTACCTAGAGACAGACTTTATTTTGGGATTTCTGGGATAGCTAGTTTTCCCCAGATTTTTCATTTGATACTATTGCTGTATGGTACATTGAAATCAATAGGAAGAAAATACAGCAATTACTTATGGGGCATTTCCACAACAAACTGAAAGGAATTACAGAATATGGTGTTGCAAATGGTATCTCTGTGGTATCTCTGTATTGTTTATTAGTAAGTAATCAAAGTACTCTTATTTATGAGATGATGGAAAATTGTCCTGTGTGACAAGACCATCAAAACTGCCCACAATGATGTATAACAGGGAAGTACATGCTTATGAAATGTTATGTCAAGTTGCAATAATACGGTGCCTTGAAGCATAGAGGAAAGTCTGCTACAATACGGTTCATATATTTTAGGTAAATCAGAATGTAAACACATTTCATTCCTCACAGTTATGTGTAGTTTGTATCTGACTTGATGTCACCCTGCACTACCAGGGATCAGGAGCCAGGTGTACCAGTCACTCCTGGAAAAGGAGGCATACATTTGCAGAATCTGGGTTTAAAATGTTTTCCTGACTGACTAGGGAAGCCAAGATTGAGTCTATTATACTTGGTCAAGGTATGGAGGAAGGAACTCTGAGTGTGTGAAGCAGAAACAAGCTGTAACATTTAGTGCCTGCCTGGGGCAGAGTGCAGAGAGGTGCCATAGCAGAGAGAGATAAAATTATATGTCTGCTAGTGGATGCAGAAGAATAACTATTGCTACATTACTAATAATTTTGTGAAGACATATGCAACACACAGAAATGGCTGTAGTGCCCCAGACTGACGGACCAACCGGCCCTGTACCCTGCCTGTCTTGGTGGCCATCAGCAGAAACCCTGGGAACAGCAAGGACAGGCTGAGCTTCTGTAGGATTTGCCTTAAGCACTTTTCCAGCTTCCAGATATTTTAATCTCAGGGGATTTCCAAAGCTGCTGTTGTTTGTATGTTTAGAGTGTGCCTACATTAGCATTTTAATTTGAAACAGGAGTCTGTTTTGATGAGGAGCTTTGGCTCAGCAGAGTGGTCCTAGAGCACCTGGCTGGAGTCCTTCCAGATGAATCTAACCTGGAAGGTGTACTCCAGGACAGATCCTAATTCCTCCAGCACCTATTAAGGATGCTCAGGAGACTAGATCGGGCTGGACCTACACTGAAATGACCTCCCAGAAAATAGGTAGTGAAGCCTGGGGTCATTGCCACCACTCATTCGGTTTCGCAGACACAACCTGCTAATGCGGCATGGCTGTAGCACTCCTGGATGCTTCTCTTCCAGGGATGTCTTCAGGCTCTTCTTGAGCCCTTGTAATCTTTTGGGAGCTTGGATTTTTTTTTTTTTTTTTTTTTTTTAATCAAAATGTGCAACAAATCTCCTAGCTTTTATCTGAACTCTTCCTTCTTTTGTTTAACCTGGCTGATGCCAGCTTCCTTTGGGAATCTTGCTTTAGTATTGGGACAGGCAGCAGAGAGCTGACCCTCGCCCCCTTTTCCACTCCTGATTTTGTGGAGGGCTGGGTTTTCTCCTGCACTTCCCTGTGTTTGTAATGCTCAAGAACAGGATAAAATTAAATTAAGTGCATTAGAAACATAATAATGTCGCTTGGCAAATATTACAATCTGTCTGTTACTATGAAGTCAGCTGAGGTTGAACAAATCATCATCCTCTCACCAATGAATGTAGAATAATGGGTATAATGATAACGTGTTTTATGGCTATGTAGCTTGACTTTAGCAAGGTTCTTGCTGTCTTGACACTTAAATCTTTTCACTTAACAAACTTATAAGCAAACTAGGCTAAACCAGTCTAGCAGAAACTACAGCAGAATGATACAAAGCTATTTAGGAAACCATGTCCAGAGAGAAGTCAGTGAGGGCTTGCTGTTAAAATAGAAGGATGGCTACAGCAGCATTCCTCAGTGTCTGCCTTGGGCCTAGCACCAGACCGCATTTTCATTAATCATTTAGATGACGGAACAGAATGTGTTTGCCTATTAAATATGTAGATGACACCATGCTGAGAGGGGTTGCGAGTTCTTTGGAGACGGGATGAGAACTCAAAAAATGGAGATGTGATCTGAATAGGAGCAGGTGTGAGGTATACATTTAGGCAGGAATGATGAACTGCACAAATGTGGGATGGGGAATGTTGGCAGCTCCTTCCAGGCTCTACCTTTCCCTGTGGACCTCTCTCAGTACTCCCTATATTAGTGGCACACTGAGTACCCTCAGCCGCTGTTGTTTTTCTTGCTCCAGAATTTGTCCAGGCTTGGGCTTGTCGAGGCTCAGGGCTCAGCTGGATACTGGATTCTTTAATTGGGTTTCCTTATGAGGACCTGAGAGCAACCATTGGACAGTGAGCTGGTAACCCAGCCATGCACACGGAGGCTGCCCTGCCAAACAGCCTTAATCCAAAGAGTACATGCTATGGTTTCCCTTTACATACATGGAATATGTTTCATGCACACGATGTCACGTTTCCACCCATTGGTTACTGCCATCTGTCACACTGTTGACAACAGACTGGTCTCCTGAGTAGGCTCAGAGGCTCTAGGTATTAGCGATGTTGTGTATTCAGTTCATGTGCAATATTTGGCCAGGTCTTTGAGAAACAACCAGTTAGGTGTCACTTCCTCAACACAAGGTATCTAGGGATCCTGAAGCCAACATTTACTGAAAATATTGCAGAAAATTCAAATTGTCTCCTGCCAAATGGTGTCCAGGGGACAGTGGCGTGCAGGACATGGGAAGTAAAGCTTTGCTCATCTTTGCTTTGGATTACTGTTTGAACAGAAAATAGAGAGCAATAATAAAAGCCTAGAAAAGAGGATCATCAGAGAAGGGTTAACCTAACAACAAAGGAGGTTTGAGAACAGTCTTCAAATGCCTGCAAATACAATGAAGGGAAGAATTTTTTCTCCACTTTCATGGATGGAACTTAAATTGCTGTATTGAATGCTGAACTTGTATGTTTTGTTTCTAATGATAGCACAGTAGATTTCCTGGACAGATCCATAAGAGTAAGACAAATCTCTCTTGGGAATGATGCAGGTACAGCAGGCCCCAGAAGGGTGGGCTAAGGGGTGGGAGTCTGTCAGGTGAGGGTCTGACTCATCCAGACAGATGACTTGCACCTGAGAAGGGGAGATAGAAATGAGCCTCAACCCAAACATCTGAATTTTAAAGCACGTATTTGGCCAACATACCTGTTAAAGAAATTCTGGTCTGTTTATTTTACTGGGTTATAATTTATTTCAAAGCCTTTGCATGTTGTTTTCTTTCTTTTATTTTCTTTTTCTTTTTTATTAAGGATTTTACTAATGAAAATAATGTATAGCAGATAAACTCATTTAAGTTTAAAAGGCTGGGAAAATTTGTACTAGTTATGATTTCTTATTTACATTTTAGTAGAGTAAATGAAAGAGGAATGAACATTCAAAGTATTAGTTTAAATATTCTGAAGTGTACATTGTCATAGGAAAAACATATATTATTGGAACGTGCATGATCTTCAACATTTAAACGTCTGTCTTTAGTTATGCAGACTGATGTGGCTGGATCATTTTTGTTATTTAGCATGTACACAGAATCACTCTTCTAGGTATAGGTCGAGTGTCTTTTGAAAATTCTTTGTTTTAACCTTGAATTACATCTTAAACGGTTATTCTGCTTTGTTTAATGTAGTCTGAGATACTTAGGTAAAAATATAATGTGAAATATATATTAATTTCCATTAAGTGTAGATTTGAAGGCCGAACATGAGAATTTCAAGACATTTTCCTTTAATTCAGCACAAGGAACTGTTATTATTTTGAGTAATTGTGAGTATGTGGTGTTACACAGATGTCCAGAGTCTCTTCTTTAATCTAACCTTTGACCTCATCAGGATGGGTTTTTAGGAGAAAGAATCACTTGTGTGAGAAGTACACCTGTCTGTTCGAACCGGAATGTCATGTTCTAGGCTGATTAAAAAGCAAATTAATATTGGTACAAATATCCACATCTACTGAACTCTAAAGAGCAGTTAATGTTAACTGAGAAATGAGAATTATAAAGATATCGTATGCTGAAAATTCCAACTGCCTTCACAAAAATAGTGATTTTAGGAAAAAAAGTATAATCATCAAAATAAAAGTCTTTGTGATTGTAAGACTGTGAAGGGAAGTATTGAAAAGAGATTTAAAAATATGGTTTTGCGTTTCTGAGGAGTGTGGTACTTTTGGTTAAATGAGTTAGGAAGGATAATTTATGCTGGGTCTCTGCCTTGTTAATGTAAAAGCACTTCACTGTTACTGAGTCTATGGATGTTAAAAGTAGCAAAACATCTTCCAACTAACATGTTTTCAGGAAAACTTTGTTGTTCTTACACGCACGAATCATAATTCTTTTTCACCTGTTAGACAACAGTAAATATTTTTGTAAATAAATTTTACTGAAGCATAATTATTAGCATACAATACTGTATAAAGAATTGTATCCTGTCTTGATGGTGCTGATTTGAAAAGTTCAGTGTTCAACAGGCCTTTGAAGAAGACTATAACTTTCATCTTCATAGCTGATACATATTTAAAACTTAATAACTGAACTTACCCTGGGAAAATAAGTGCTCTATTTTTTTGCCATATTCAGAAAGAATTCTATTAATCTGGCTCAAATGTAGTGATCTAAAAGTGTCTGCAATCAGACAATTTGGAAAAGTTTACCATTTTAATATGTTATTTTTTCACACCTGGATGTTTTCTCTTACCAGTCACCATAGTGGTTATCTTAAAGTGTGTTTGAAAACTTAAAATTAAATCAGTGTTCTGAAAAAGAAAAAAGAAAAAAAAAAAAAGCTGGTATCCCTTAAAATCATTAATTTAGAGTTTAATCTTGTCTATGAAGTAATATGATTTTCTCTGTGATTTGAAAGAATAAAGATTTTCTTTTACTTCTTTTTTATTTGTTTACTGAAATAATTTATCACTATGTTTTTACATATAACTTGAACTTGATTGAATTAATTCTGTATCAGTATTGCCACTTATCATTGTAGATGTAATTATTTTAGTTAGGACTCTTTAGTGAACATCCTGGTTTTAGTGTCACATGTAAAAAGCAAGGAAGTTGAACATTTTGAAGTTTAAACTGAAAGGTAAAAATGTCATTTCTTTACTGCAGCAGAATACAGTACAATCCACAGTCCATCAACACCCATTAAAGATTCAGATTCAGATAGATTGCGTCGTAGTTCAGATGGGAAATCACGTGGACGTGGCAGAAGAAACAATAATCCTTCACCACCACCTGACTCTGATCTAGAGGTACATTATATTAGATGTCATCGACCTCTTATAGGCTCTGTTTATATCATCATTTTGCAGGCAGAAGTTTGGGTTTGTTTTTTTTCCTCAAACAGTATTTTCAGAGAAGATAGAATTTTTCTTCTAAAGAACCTTCTTCATGAAAAGCATCTACTTTCTCTGAAAAATACTGGAAGTTTCTCCTTTAGATTTAAAAAAAAAAAAAAGTGCTTTTTCCAAGTCAAAGAAAGTTTTGCAGTTGGACAGGAGATGCTTCAAGCACAATAGTGGTTTTTGTTCTCTCATGCTATGTTCACATTCCCCTCAGTGGCCAGTGCTTTGTGCTGAGAACACATCTCCAATGACACACCACAGCTTCGAGTGTCCACACTGCATTACTTTTCCTTTCCAAAAGCTTAGCCCATTTGTCATGATGGGAAAAACAATCTCACCAGGATTTAAAGTACTTGTATTTGAACACTTTATTTTTCATTAAAATATCATTTTGTGTGTGATCAGAGGACAAATTTAAAACGAATATTTTCCATGGGCTGTAAGCAAAAGATTCACTGATGCCATGACTTCTTACACATGCAGCATCTAAGTTCATAATTTTAATTCTTCAGGTGCCTAAAATCCATTAAAAATGAACACAGATTAAGGGCATTTAAGTGCTTTGCAGCAATTTGCTTTATTTTGATTTTAGAGGTCATTTCAAGAGCAGTTATATGAACTTTGTTTTGTAAGACTGGCAGAAACACAGAATTCAAACCCAGAAGATTTAATTTTCAGAGGCTTTTGTTCATTTATTTCAGTTTCTATCTCACATCTGGCTTCAAAATAATACATTGTACAATCTCATTTTCTGTGTGTATTTGACAATAACTATAATTTTATTCTAATGGAATAATTTGATATAATAGCAATTGTAGTAAAAAGCTAACAGATTGAATTACCCTATTATGGAAAAAAACCTGTTAGTTCTGAAAATAAAGAGCAAGGAGACTATGGTTTTAATATATAACCATTTCAGTACAATTTTCTCATTTGTGCGCTTACTGATTCAAATTTTAACTTTCCATTTCAAGTATCAGCTTCACAGAGGAACACATTGATTTGATTCTCTTTTTACAGAGAGTATTCATTTGGGATTTGGATGAGACAATCATCATTTTCCATTCCTTGCTTACAGGGTCCTATGCTAACAGATACGGAAGGGTAAGTGTCAAGAAACTGATAGATATTTTCAGTAATATTTACTGCTTTATGGTTGATACACAAGGCAGACCAGAACATTAATTGATTCTCCAGGGGCAAACCAGTACCAGCGTTTCAAGACATAAAAAATAAAGGAGTAAAGCTGTTTCACACGTCCATTCTTTGCACGAACTCAACTCTCATATTCAATAAATAATTAAATAGTGTTGGAATAATACTTTGACCACTTGAGGTTTGGTTTGTAGGTACAGAGCGTCTGAAACCTGTTGATATAATCAAAATCTGCAGAGGTTTACCTCCCCTCGGAGAGTGAAGAACTTCCAGGAGTGATCGCTAAAATAACATTTTAATTCTGAGTGATCAGCAGTATGCTGTTCTCTCCATTAAGAAGACAAGAGGAAGAATACTTTTGGACACAGACAGATTAGTCTAAAGTTTTTTACCTTAACTTTTTAGAAATCTACATACTGACTGATGTTTTTGAAAGTCTGCTTGTGAGTCAAATCTTTCTATTGTGCATAGTCTAGAAATCATAAATGAACTGATGAATATATCTACAGACCTTGGGTTTCCTTGGTAATTCTCAGAAAAGAAACGTGGTCTTAAGTGTAAAAAAAAAAGTTTATGAATGGAATGCCCTTGTGAGATCAAAGTTTATTTTTCCGGGATTGTATTTGAAAGTTATTATCTCAGCTTGCTCTAAAGTCTGTTGGCCATTTCATATTCACCTCATATGAGGTATAACTAGAATGTAATTTTTGGTAACCTTAAAGAATTCTTCATGTAAAGAACAACCAGATAGTTTTGTCTGGCTTCATGTAATCACTCTGTCTTCTCGTAAAGCTTGTATTCATCACTAAAAGGTTTTACTCTACACCCAATTGAGTGAAAGGAAAAGCTATTATACTATTGATTCAGTCCATGACTGGGACAATTTCTGAGTTCCTCCTAGCAGATTATTGCATCATAAAAATCTAAAGCAGTACTGCTTTGCAATGTTTCTTGCTTGTTCAGGTGCAGTGTATTTTCAGAAGGATTTGTTGTAATAGCAGCTTACCTATTTGAGGAACATAATTAGTTTTTTTTTTCATTACATGTCAGAAAAGCAAGTTAATTCAGCAGTCTTTGTTTTCTAGTGTTGTTAGTTTATATTTAGGTGGTAAAAAGACACTAGAACTTTAAATGTTTTGATAATTATTGTGTGGGTACATATAGACAGTATTATCATAGAGTATTAAACGTTTACCAAAAGTTGTTTTCCATTTCTTATGGCATGCCAAAAGCATCAAGCCTATGACAGTTCAGTATAGAATGAGGAAACCAAATCCCAGTGCTCACAAAAAACCTCAGTGCCAGCAAAATCTCCCCACTTGCTTTTGGGCAGCAGAGTAGGGCTGGAAAAGCCTAATTAGTCATTGCCACAGACGTACTTGTGCGAGCATATTTTTTCCATTTGTTAATAGTTCCCTATAGTGGTTTCATTAACTGGGGCCTGAACATAAACACCTTTCTTGCTGGATGCTTGAGGCTGAGTAAATGGCTGGTCCTCAGCTGCAAAGAGATATAAATGTGTGTGCTGCAAGGAGACGGGTTGCTCCTCATTGTAGCTCCCTCACTGTTGGCTGTTTACGCGAGACGAAGCTTTCACCCGGCTGGCACTGGTTGCATGGCACATAGCAGAATACTTCTGCATTGCAGGATGACGGCCGACCCTTGATGTTAAGAAGGATGATGGCATTAGTGCTTATGCTAAGAATTAGTGTATTATGTGCTGTAGATAAATATTATACCTTTTGGTGATGGGTAACAACGTGCATGCCCTTGGTTCTCAGATGCAGTCATGGAAGTGTGCCATTCTTGCTTTGTTTTCTTAACGTTTCTTTCATGCCACAATTTCTCTTGACTTATTAACAGCTTCAGACAACAGTTCACAATTTCCATACACACAAGAGGAAGATAGTGTCAAATGTTCACAGCAAACATGCTAATACATGTATGTGTCTTATGAGAATTGTAGGGTTTATTTGCAGCAATGGAAGGTGCACATTTTTTAATTGATTTTTATTGATTTCTGGCCTTTGAAATCAGAAATCCACATCGTACATCAATCTGGGAAAAAAAATGTTGAGGGGAAATTTTGTTCTTTTCACCTGTATTCTCCTTTTTGAACCATCTAACATCATGTTCTCTTATGTTTCTGCACTGCGGTGAGGGCTAGAAATGCCCTTTTAAAAAATTAAATCTAAGCTGCTCACATAATCATTAAAACACAAAAGCTGGATCTTCAAACAAACAAAAATATCCTAATTAAATGGTAGAGGATTTGGCAACTTGGCATTCAGCTCTTGTCATAATGCCTGAGTGAGTTTCATGGTGAGTGGCTATGAATGATGAGCAGCCCTACTGCTGAAGAGATTGATTTTCTTTTGCATATTCTCTACCTCATTCCTCATAGTTTCTTGCTTGTACCAGCCTTTTCTGTGTATTCTTACTTTCTCATCTGTTTTCATCACCTGCTCTCTTTTTGCTGCTATTGTGCTCTGCTTTCTCCCTGCTTTTGTCCTTTGGCTTTGTGCAACAAAATTATACCCTTGTTTTTCAGTTTGCACAGTCATGGTATAAACTGCAACATTTTTATCTAAGGGTGATTTGAATTTTGTGAATTTAATGCAAATGTATGAAACTAGTATAGAAACATGATTTGTACTTCCAGAAGAGAAGAAAAAGAAACAAATCAGACCAAAACATTTCTACTTGCTTTTGGAATTTATTTTATTTATATGTACAGAGAAAGACTTGTTGAATGAATATAAAATTATCACTTACTTTAATTGACTTTGAGGCTTCTAACACCTATAAAAACTTATGTTTTGAGCTGGATGTCAGCTGATTAAGTTTTGAAATTTGGAAAAAGTTGGAGCCCTTTTTTAGTATCTTGGAGCAGGTGGAAATATGTCATAATATTGGCACTAGAATACTGTGGTCTTTACGTACATTTCCATTCTCCGTGAAAGCATTTAGATTCAGAGGCTTTAAAGGAATCTTCCTTTAAATTATAAGCTATTTTAATGTGGTTTAATATATTTTAGAGATTGAGAAAAACAAAGCCTGGTTTCACTTAACCCTTCATTTGTGACCTGTAGGCTTAAGTGGAAAATAAGCCTTGTACCCAAAGTGAACTTTCCTGTTTTTCAGCTTCTTGTTTCTCCACAAAACAAAGAAATCAAGTGGGTAGAATTTTGAAATGACATACAGACAATGTTTTGGCTCCAATACCAGTATTCAAAACAAGAGGCCTACTTAAGCGGTTTGACATTGGTATTTCTTTTCTTCAGCTAAACTGTACCTCCCTCAGAGATTTGTACCTGATTTTGGCCATACCTGAAAAGACACTCTGACTGAACCTGCAAATCCCAATCAACAAGAAGAGATTGTTAGCTTTCCTCCTCATTGTGTGATACCTCACAATAATTAGTTAGCAATTAGTGGCTTAAAATTGCAAAAGAAGGTTTGGTATGGGATTTTTTTTTTTAAATCTTATTCTAGCCCTTTCTTTTTTTCAAGTTTTCAGCCCCCACTGTAATGTCTGACATCAGAATTTAATCTACTGCTGTGCCTTAAACCAAGGCTCTTGTGCCTACACAGATATTTAAAACCCTAATGCAGATAAGGCTTTTGCTTCTGTTAAATGCGTGGGTAGCCAGAGCCGCAGCTTAACACAGTTTTTATGCTAAGTGGAACTTGCTATAGAAAAAGATTGTGTTTAATCAAGGAATTAAGGTTTCTTTGAAGAGCAACCTGTTTTGTTTCTTCTCTTAGCTTTTATGGTATTTAATCTGACATTTTCAGTAGGTGCCAATGATTTTCTTATTTGTTTTTCTCCTAATTAAATTAACCTAGCAAATGGCATTATTTTAATATTACTTTAGAGAAATCCCTATTCTGTTTTGTCTGCCATTTAAAAATACCTTGGAGTGAAATGGTTCACAGAAAGCTTTACAAAAAGCCATTTTTTCAGACTCAGAAGTGTGATTAAAAGTTTAATAAAAATTTTTAATTTAAGTCATGTGTATATTGAAACTTAAAAAATATATTCAGAGCCATTTCTTTGAAATTAACCATATATGTTCATAACCAATGTCATGCTCTGTCTGCCCATTTATTCTGCTTTTCAAAATGATGTTCCTATTTATGGATGGAGGCTCAGAATGGGATTAGTTCTACACTGTTATGTTAGTATAATAGTTGATAATTAAGATGTAGCTAGTGATCTTCATTTGCATCTTAGGCACTTAGTCCATCTAACTCCTTTTAATAACTAGAGCAGAGGCTTCTCTGGGGTGACTTCTGTTAGTGCTTAGGCACAACAAAAATCATTGTCTGTTTGGTTTTTTCTTTAAAGGCTAATGAGCTATGAAGGGTGGTGGGGTGGTAACTGGGCACAAAAATAAGCAGGAATGTTGGAGGGAGAAGTAGCCCCAGGCCTATCTAGAGAGAAAATATCACCTGTTTTCCACTTCACACACCTACAAAAGTAAAATGAAGGAAGGCATAGGTCTAAAAATAGAGCAGTATTAAAAGAAAGTCACAGAATACTTTTGTTCATATTTTAAAGACTTTCCGTTTGAATTAAGAAGCCAAATATTCTTTTTCATGGTGGTGCCAGTTTAAATAGAAGGCTTATTTTCAAAAGCAAAGTTCAGCAAAATAGCATGATGCAGTTTTTCTTTCCCATTTATAAGGGCATTTTTTTTTTCAATGCTAGAATACTTATTTACTCTTAAGGTATGTGAGTTCAAGAATAAACGTTTTGTTGGTTCTTTGTAGCTTTGTTTCTAAATGCTTCTTTCCATAATTATTTTTCTGGTTAGTTTTACTTGGGGTTTGGTATTTCCAGAAGGCAAACAGGCTGCCAAATCCCCGTTCTTTTCCAAATCTTTACTACTGACAGATTTTGCCTTTTAACCAGTAGTTATAGAAAAATGTTTGAAAGTTCAGAGATCATGTTGAAACACCTATTAATTTGATTGAGAAGTGGAAAAAGAAACTACAGACTGCATCTTTTGGTTTTTAACTTGGAGTTGTCATCAGGTTTAGAATATTAACTTATTTTAAGTAAAATATGGGTTGTCACTTTTGCAGTTCCTAACAAACTTACATTGTTAATAGAGGGTGTCATGAGATAATATAACATGTTCTTTCAAACTCATGCTTCTGTGCACTTGGATATACTTGGCTTTATAAATGAGAAACTCTATATCGAATATGTATATATTGGGCTCTCTTTTCTATTTTTCAAATTGAGAATACATAAAACACAAAAAAAAATCAAAACAAGGCAAACATCTGTAATGCATTTGGTAACCACAATGCTGAACATGCTTTTTGAGTTTATTAGCTCAGTAAGGAATAAGTTGTTATGGTAATTTCTGTAGAGAAGTTAAAGTGTGTTATGTATTAATAACAAACAATAGATTTGTTCACTCTGCATGGGTGGGCCCAACTGAAAGAGTAATTAAAGCTTGGTTTTGTGGAGAATCAAGGAGTGGTTTTAAATATAATTGCCATTAGCAAATAAAACATTGACGGTGATTTGCTTTAAAGTCACTAGATATTCCCAGGACCGAATCCTTTTACTTGTGACCAGTGAGAGTTTATTTTGAGTGACAATAGCATTATCGTACCCCTGGTTGATCATAAAACTTGTAAATGGTTGCAAAATCTAGAGAAGTTTTAGGTGAAATGGATTTGTCCTTTGTGCATGGTAGGGCAGAGAGCCTATGCGAGGGATGCACAAGGTTGACCACAGAGATCCCGCTACAGAATCGTAATATCAGTTGAGTTAAAGTCATATTTTTTTAGTGTTACTGGTAAGTGTTACAGCACAGGATTAGTGAGTTGCTGAAGTTAAACTGAACAAGTTACATGTAATACATCCAATAACCGCTCTCGAAAAGCAGTTGTTCCAGTTTGTATTCTAGTATGTATGTTAGGTACGATATTGATGGTATACTCAATTTCTTCTTTAAGGATCCACCCACATCTGTGTCTCTTGGACTCCGAATGGAAGAGATGATTTTCAATTTGGCGGACACGCATCTATTCTTCAATGATTTAGAAGTAAGTGTTTATTCTTTTAAAACACATAGAGATGATTTAATATTTGTCTCTTTTTGTGTGTTGTTAGATGGTTTGACAATTATTCTTGGTTTCAGAGTTTTAATATGGAAACGTTTAGAAAATATTTGTATAATTTAGTCATTAGGATATATAAGAATATTTACACTAAATGTCTGCACTGGCATTCAAACATTGCGACAGTTTAAATGGCAGGGTTTTGTCCTCACAGGTCTTAGTATTTACAACCACAGTAGACAAGCTTTAGAAGTGGATACACCAAAAGCACCTATAAAGATTAGAATTCAATAGTCTGCACAGGCCATTAAACATTAAAACTTCAGCTTCTATAAACAGTTAAAGGCTGGGTATAGATTTCTCACTTACATCCCACTGTGGCAGAGTATAACCTTAAACCTGAGGGAAATCATTAATGTTGTATACACTGTCCGTCTCAGTGGCCTTTAACTGGGAGTCCCCTGCCTTCCCCGGTGGCAGGTACGATTTGTTATGCGCTGGGGTTTCGCTGCCTCTCCCCTGCGGTGTGCGGGGAGGAGCTGGTGCCGACGTGCCAAGGGCTTTTTCAGCCTACGTGGGCGATGGTTTGGCGACGCTTGTGAGATCTTTCTAAAACTATCCAAACTGCTGAAAGAGACTGTCACCATAAGGCCTGGTTGTTTCTTTTCAAAAGGGAAAAAAAGCAATTTCTGATCATATTTTAATAACACAAAAACATGAAAACAGTCAGATTTCTTTCCCATCACAATGAAGACAGCTGTTTATTTAAAATCCAACAGTTAAGCAAGCTTGTGGTGGGGCTGCCAACACACATTAATCATCAAGTTGTTGTTTTGCTGAATTTTAGAATAGTGTGTTATTCCAGACAGGCAAAAGAATCTGAAAGATTCAAATGTAACTTTTGCTGATCAAAGTTAATTGGCAGCAATTGGCCTTTAAATATTTCCTGATGTTTCCCTTCTCGAAATCAAGCAAAATACACCTTATTTAATAGATGAGCCAAAATCATTTGAAAAATGCCAGTGTGCGATAGACCTCAAATGTGGTTTGTCCAACATCTGTCCTATATTTTGATTTCTTTTCATCTAAAAAGAAACCACTCACAGATGATTTGGCATCTTAGAATGTAATGAAATTATTTAAATGTGCTTTATTTTTTCTTCCATTCCTTAGTGGAGTATTTATTTTTTTTTTATATACTTACAATAAGATAGATTTTATCTTTAAATTTTAAAGGTAATGTTTTCTTTCATTAAGGTAACTATATGTAAAGATATGATTGTTTTGTATATGAGAAACACCATTAGTGAGTTGCATGTGTAGGTCTGATTTTTTCAGATTTGTAGAAAAATATAACAATGCTAGTTATTTTCCAAATCTGTTTCTGATTTCTGGTTATATTTCATTTTATCCAGAGCAGAAAGAGAAAGTACTACTGTATCTTGCCAGCATATTCAATAAAGTTCACTGTGTTTTCATTTGATGTGCATAGCCAAATACTTGTTAGACTTGTAGGTACTTCTTTGTACATGATTGTCAGTGTCACTGACTTTATTGGAAGTTAATCAACTGCATCTTAGGAATGGTAGATTAACTTCTGCTGACTGGCATGTTACGGTCTTAACAGTACAGCATAGCAGTTTAACTGAAGAACCTTGAAGCTGAGCATGAAAAAATACTGATCCAGGTGGTTCGTGAAAGCAGAAGAGCTCACTGGATGAGCTTGGTTCTTTGCATCCCTCCATAACAAGCCAGTTTATCTTGCATCTCCAAACTCCAGTGTAACAGTCTGTGTCTATACCCCAGTATGTCTTCTTCATACACAGAAGCAGTTAGGAGCAAGAAGTTGTGTTCATGTCCTTGTACATGAGCTCTGAGTCCTTATTTGCAAGGAAGATGAGCTCTGATCTGAAAGATCATTCCCTGTCTAAGGGAGCAAAGAACATGCTCATTGTGTGGACAAGAGGGTTTGTGCTTGTGGATTCCCACAGAGAAGTCTTCAGACAAGTGCACGGGGAGGGTGGCATAAGAGAGCCTGTACTTTGTGGGAAGCAGCACATAAGGACTCAGCCTGGCCACAGACTGAGGCTTTCAGTTTACCAGAAGTTTCAGGGTTTTCGAAACGTGTTGCAGACACGTGGTGTTTTTGAAGGAATGTGTCCTCCTGGAGCTGCAGGTGGTTGTTCTTGTGAGCATCACCATTATTAGCAGGGCCTGCCTAGTTCCCAGGGCCTGTGACCTCAGGGCAGTTGCCTCACATCCATCTCAGAAACTCAACGTCCTTGCTTGGTGGTTTGGAAGTTCAGGCTGCCCTACAGCTTGACAGGCATCCATGAAAACTGTGGGCAATTTGGTTTGGCTATGCCTCAGGCTTGAAGCATCTGTTCTTGCTGATGAAGAGTCTGGAGGATCGAGTGGTGACCCTGCTCAGGCCTGAGCTTTCCAATTCATCTGCACAAGCATCTGGGCTGTTAGGAATCAAGAAGTTTGTAGGCAACATTGCCAGTGAGCTGCAAATCTTGGGCATCCTTGCCCAGAAATAGTATGAAGACAGGCAAAGCTGGATTTGGAACGTGTCTAACCCGCAGTGTTGATGTGTCTTTGGGTCTAGGCATAATTCAAAGCGGGAACCTGAAAACCGATGCTCTCCGGCTCACCCAGGCTCAGAGGGAAGCCTTCCTGGCATATAGAGAGGCTGGGCTTACGGGCAGGCAATCATCTGTCATAACTTTGGCCTGTGATGCACATTTTTCCAGATACCACAAGTTGATGTTTTTTAATAAAAATCTTCTTTTCATCTAACGTGTTCCAGAAAGATCTAATCAGAACATATCTCTTGTCATCTAAGTTACAGGGAAAGTATTTTTCGTCTTATAAACTGCTGAAGACTGATTAAATATTTTGAATGTAAAAGGCAGACTTGCAGCAATGATCTCTGAAGCACTGCTTGATTTGTGTGTGACCTAACTGGCTTTTCAAAGCTCAACCTACAGATTTGTTTAATGTTATTAGGTTAAATTCTAAACTTAAGCAGTTTTTGAGTCTGTATAAAGTGAATCAATGCCAATGCGTATCAATTGCAAACTAGTTTACCCATCCTAATTTAGTATATAGCCAAGTAAACAAATAATTTGATTTCCTATATATTATTATTACTAATAATAATGGTATTTGTAATTGGCATTTTTCAAACTCAATGAAAAAATTCAGCCGGGTGTCACTATCTCTGAAGTCAGTATTCTGTTTATGAATGAGTTGCACTTAAATTTACAGTTACCTCAGTCTCAGTTTATACTAGTTCTTAGTTTATTGCTTCGAGAAAAAGTAAGAGAATGCGTTATTTCCTTGACTTTGCACAGATTTATTGGGAGTAATTAATTCCAAACTGATATAACAGAAAATAATTTGGATCTTGAAGGAACTTTTCCTAAACAGCATGTTAAAGGGGTATGTCACAGAGGCACCCCAAAGTCAGTTTTAGGCGGACAACAAATTCCAAAATAGACTTTATTCTAGCCAGAAAAGTGCAGCAGATAAACCGACTAGAAACAGAGTTTATATAATTATTTAGCACTCTGACAACATGAAATACAGGTTCGGATATCAGTTGAGGAGATTACAGGGGTACGGTAAAATAAGAATAATGAGGATCCTCAATGTGCACGCACACACCCACAAGAAACAAAACCAGAGACCTCTCACTGCAGAGTGCCCACAAGAAATAATCACTTAGCCTGGGTTAGATAAGGACTCATTCAAGGACATATCCAGTAAATAACCACTCACCCAAATGAGGAGCTCTCAATCCCAGGAAGTCTCCTTAGACAGTATCCCAGTCTAAGGAGAGGGCTCCAGTTCACAAACCTGCTGCTCCAAGAAGACCACTCCAAAGGGGGCCTTTGGCAGGAACCCCATTTTATAGGCTGGTCAGATCTGGCTGTGGGTGTTACTACATGGTCCAGAAGCTTTGCAGCTACTCTGGGCACCTCCTCTGCTAATGACCCTGTCAATTGACTCAGGGTCCCGTTAAGGACCCGGTCAATTGATCGAGGGTCCCACCCCTCCTGCCCCACCAGCTGGTGGAGGTGAAGTCACCCTGTCCTGGGGTAGGGAAATTGAAAATTTTCATTTAAATATCTCATATTCTGCTCTGTAGTAGAATTCTAATTGTGAACAGGAGGGAATAAAAATACATTGATTTAGTGCTCTCAAGAGAACCAGATTTATCTCATCAGAAAAGAATGTGTGATTTTACATGCTGATTATGTTGTGATGAGGATAATAAGGTATAATATTTTAATGGTATGTATGGAGCAAATACACATATTAGGTATTTTAGTACGTATTCTCCAGTGTTTTAGGGAAACTAGCAACTTGATGATAGGACTGAAACATGACATCTACCTATCTGCATCTTTAAAGATTGTATATATTTACGTATTTATATGGACCTTCTTAGAAGAGTAGTTTATTCATTTCTTTGGCATATCAGGTGCACATTATAACTAGATATGTTAAAGGAATAATTGCTGGTAGTGAATGATTATGAACACCTTATTTTAAAACGTCAGTTCAGTGCTTTGCAAAGTCTATTCTAAAATGGTAGCGTCAGATTAGATCTGTTCCTTTAGAGATATTTTCTGAAGCTGAAAAGTTCACTTATGAAGCCACTTTTTTTGTTTTTAATCTTACCTAACAGCTTTTTATGAAAAATATACCTTTTTTTTTTTTGATCTGTGTTGAATTCTACTGAAGTAATTAAAATCAAATTAATTTGTAGGAGTTTTTTTGTTTTGTTTTCTTTTAGGCTTTTTATTTCTGTTTGTTCATGTCAAGTTTTTGGTGTGGGCTTTTGCGGGAGGGTTCAAAATAAGGTTCTATGTATTATGAAACTATAAGAAAAATAATTAGAACACCTCAGAGAAATGCGGTAATGCATAAGGGCACAGTAATGATGATTAGCATTCATTTTTCTGCTACCAGTGAAGGATATATAATGCACACTCATCACTTCACAATCGTGAAGTCTCTATATGCAAAGTGATGATACATCTATGGGAGTAATTTATAATGGATGGCAGTATGGTAGGAGTTTTTCTGCTACATTAGTTGATGTATTTCTCTTAACAATAAAAGAGGAGGGGATGCTATCAGATATTGCTGTAAAGCGGTAACTTTGGTTCTTTGGGGAAAAAAAAAAAGTTACATTCTAGCAGTTAGAAATACCGACTAATTTCTCATCAGATTCTTATTTAATATCCACCTGTGTTCCTGATGAAAATTTAGAGTGTAGTCTCTTCTGTGTGTCAAGAAGAGTTGCATAAGTGCTTTATCATTACAAGCATGATGTTACTACAGATTAATGAATCTATGTGGCGTCGCATTAGTATATTGCTATGCACAGACCCCTCTGGAAAGCCGCCTGTGTTGGAGCTGCCTGTGGTTTCCATAAGTTGCAGCTGCGTCTGTAACCATGGCTGGTTGGCACAGTGGCCTGGGCCAGCAGTGGCCACGGTGCTCCAATTTTTATTTCTCCCCCAGGTGCTCAATCTTCCCGCCCGGTGCTTGCTTCGCTCCAGGCTACCAGGCAGCACCTTTGCTCCTCTCTCCTGCCTGCCAGGTCAGCCGCTCCTCCCACACCAAGGAGCGGCATGAGAGCAGCCGTCTGCATTGCTGACTCTCCTGCCTCTTCACTCTGTTAAATAAAGCAAGATTAATGCAGAAAGATTTTACAAATCCTACACTTTACGCATATGGGAACATACCCAGCTCTCATGAAGCAGCAAGATACTGACATACATAGATGCATCTTTTCACAGTTTAAAGCAAAGAATAAACAGCATTTATGTCCCTACACTCTCACACTCTGTTTGCCCTGTAAACCTCTTTCTTCTACCCATATAGCAATAAATCCTTCCAGGACTCCTACAAATCTGTAACTGCTAGCTTGGATTTACTCAAATCTAGTAGTTGATAGGGAGAAATTAACTGCCAGGTATTTTCTAGGAAAACTGCTCTTTGTGGATTACTTCCTGCATAATTTACTATGTGCATGGGCCTGCTCTCTTTATTTGTAGCTCCCAGTCATTGGACTATCTGTATTTATCCACACTACCTCTCCCTTGTATTCCTTTGCAAGCTCTAGGCTGTGTGAAGGGCAGCTTTTACTGCAATGTGACTGGAATATCTGTTACACAGGAGTATGCAAGCACTTCTATTCCCTAAAGAAATGTAAAGGACCTTTAAGGCCCATGTTGCAATACAGACTCTCGTGGTACTAAAGCAGATGGTGATGCCTTTTGTACTAACACCAGGCACTAAAGGGATTGCTCCAAAAGGTGCTTCAGGAATTTTGCAGTGAAAGCTCAGGCCTAAGAAAAGAAATAACAAAACCTCAGCACCAGCAGTCATGAAGCTTGATCACATAGCAAAGCTTCTGCAATGTTAGTCCCTGTTTGGCCTTTGCCTTTAATTCTTGCAGGTGAAACCAGGCTGCCTCCCTGCTGCTGGAAGCAAATGTACCATATAAATCACTTCTGGGCCTCAATGAGACCTTTTCTTCATGACAGGGACATATATTCTTCTTTTCATCAGCTTGAGAATTTTCTCCTTTGTAGGTCTCAGCAACACCACAGGAGACTAAGTGACTTTCCTCCCAGGTCCTTCAGTGACCGTGCACACAGCTATGTCCCCAGCGTACCACGCAGGGCCCTGTAGGAATGCCTTTGAAGCAATACAGCCATATGTTCTGTTTCTTTAATCTGAAGGAGAAAGGGAAACTATTTCCTCTCAGACCTTGATACTTTAATATGCCACAGACTTAGGCTGGTAACTTTTAGCACAGTAGCACTCTGAAGCATAATTCGGGATCGTGGGCATTATGATAATACACATTATTGAATAATAACATTCAGCAGACTTATTGTGTGCAGGTTACTGCACATCTCAAAGAACCATGACCACTGTAGGGTAAAATGCTCTTCTTTCTGAAAGCGTTTAGCACATCTGGTCCTAGAATCAAGTAATCTAACGAGTGAACTGGTTGGATGCATGCCAGCCCCTAAGTGCAGGCTTTGAGCAAGCTCCAGAGCAAGCTGGGAGAGCAGGCTGGCCACTATTAGCAGTGTGAAAGTCCATCATTTATTCTCTCACACTTTGTGGAAATGTTGTGCAGCCAGCTTTGGGCAGGTGTGATAGGTGTGATGTTGCCTGGATGTAAACTTAACTAAGTTGCATGGAGGTCCATGGTCAGTGATGGAAGTTGGGGGAGCAGCAGGGACAGAGCCAAGCAGACCAAGGAAGTGGCAAAGGAAGATTGTGAAAACATGATCACTAGAGAGAAAAACTCACTCAACTTCTCCGCATAGAAAAAAACAGATCAAGATCATTTTGTGTCTGAAGCGATGCTCCAAGCTCTGAACATTTACAGGGTAAGACTTTGCTGGCATTATGTACTGATCACGTGTCTGGTGCATGAGTTCTACATACATATTTATGCAGATGAAATAACATGAGGTCCATTTTTGTGGTTGCCCCTACTTTGTAATTTCTGATCACTGTGCCTTCGTCTCCTCATCTACAGATAAGGATGATGATGGTTAAAAGGTATCTACAGATACAAGGAGGATACTTCTGTCATAAAGTACACAAGAGGGAAAATAAACAGGTTACTCTGGTGATTGTAGTAGTTGTTATTGTGTACAGTTGTAGTTGGCTTTCTAACAATGCTTCAGTTTGGTCTCTTTAATGTCTTAGTCCTGAGGAACATCCTGGCACAAATGCTGTCTCTGCTGACACAATTAGAAAATGTGTCTATTCAAAACACTTTTTTTTAAAAAAAAGAAGGGAACAAAAAAAACATTGCAAATACTTATCCAAGAAAACTTCCCAGTTTTTCATTGTATTTGTTGATTTGTTTTCTATTGGGTTTTTTGTACCTTATTATTATTTTGGATTATTTTTCTAAGTTGTAATTGTTCCAGTTTGAGTTATTCACAAATTTCAAGTAAAGTCCATTTTTTTAAAACCACAGTTTAAAAAAACAGCCAAACATTTAGAGCAGAAGGGCACCTGTTAACACTAATCATGACTGTGTTTCAGGTGTCTGCATTCATGAGCTAGTAACCAGTATGAACTCCGTGTACGTCTACTGTTTGGTGCCGGGGCTTGTGTTTGGGATGCCTGGATTTTGCTGTAGTACAAATGAGCTAAGAAGTAGGCAGGCATGCTTTGTGAAGAAATACATTGACATGTAAATTATAGTAAAGAGCATTCCATAGAATCACAGGATGGTTTGGGTTGGAAGGGATCTTTAAAGGCCATGGGCAGAGACATCTTTTACTATATCAGGTTGCTCAAAGCTCTGTCTGACTTGCCTTTGAACACTTCCAGGGGTGGAGCATCCACAGCTTCTCTGGGAAACCTGTTACAGTGTCTCACCACCCTAATTGTAAACAATTTCTTCCTTCTATCTAGCTGAAATCTCCCGTTTTAATTTAAAACCGTTAAGTCTTTCCTGTTGCAACAGGCCCTTCTAAAAAGTCTGTCCCCATCTTTCTCATAGGCCCCTTTTAAGTACTGAAAGGCTGCAATAAGGTCTCTCTGGAGCCTTCTCTTCTCCCGGCTGAACAACCCCAACTCTCTCAGCCTGTCCTCATAGGAGAGGTGTTCCAGCCCTCTGATCATCTTGGTGGCCTCCTCTGGACCCTCTCCAACAGGTCCATGTCTTTCCCATACTGAGGGCTCCAGAGCTGGACACAGGACTCCAGGTGGGGTCTTGCCAGAGCAGAGCAGAGGGGCAGAATCACCTCCCTTGACCTACTTGTCACGCTGCTCTTGATGCAGCTCAAGATACAATTGAACTTCAGGGCTGCAGGCATACATTGCCGGCTCATGTCCAATTTTGTATGCACCAGTAGCCCCAAGTCCTTCTCAATCAATTCACGACTTTGCCTGTACTGATACAGGTGATTATCCCAAGCCAGGGGCAGTACCTTGTACTTGGCTGTATTGAATTTCATGAGGTTCAAATTGGCATATTCCTCAAGCCTGTCAGGGTCCCTCTGGATGGCATCCCGTTTATCAGTGCCATACATTCTGGTGAAAAATTATTTGTGATACACAGTAGGCTAACTTTAGTGGTATTAAACCCACCTCCAAGATGGTACCCTAAAAGTAATTTCTATCAGATAACGTTTTGTCTACATACTATCCCAAACTGCACATTCAAAAATGTTCCTTTCAGTAACAGAATTAACGTTCTTGTCCCATTTCCAGGAAATAAAATACCAAATGCTGACCTACTTTTCATGGTAACAGTTGTACCTGCCCGTTAGGGCTAGATTCTGCAGAGCTGGAAATGTCAGATTTAAGGATCGGCCAGCACAAGAGATAGTGTATTGAAGGGCAGCAGTGAGGTACCTGGAAGTCATTGTAATATCTGCCTCAAAGCAGTATTTAGACAGGGTCTGTTACTGGAATCACAGACCTACCCCAGGTATGGAAGCTTTAATTGCAACAAAAACCTTAGTGTTGTGCTGCAGCAGCAGGCTCTGAAGGGTAGCAAAAATTGCTGTATAATGAATGATGTGATACGACGCTTTGAAAATTGTCTTACAACCAATAATTAAACAATATAGTTGTTCTAAAAACCTGCCTAAAGCTTGATGGAAATTAAGAGGTGCAAAACTCACTGGAATTTAACAGAATGAGACGTTTTCAGTATATTTTCATGCTTTTATTGACAATCCATTAGCAGATTTCAAAACACTGGCTTATGTTATATTGATGACACATAGAAACATCTGCCCTTAATGAATTTTTACTTTTACGGGGTTACAAAGTCCCTGCTATGTGAAACAGAGCTTTTCTGCCAATGCAGGTCATGCCCTAAGCACAGACGTGATACACTGCTTGATGGTTCAGCATGTTAGATCCAAAACCAGGTAATGATGTGATTCATCCTCAAGGCCTCTTTTTAGTGCCGGAATTGTCATTTCAGATTTGAATAGGCCCTTTTTATGATTTAAATTATCCCAGAACAGTGATGTCAAATGAATCAGTAAATAGTTGATACTAATGGTAAATGCTGTTAATGTTGTTATTAATTAATGTATTGCTTGCCATTTATTCTTGCATAGAAAGGCTTCTCTTTGACTTGTAACGTTACAAAACTGATGTGAACAAAATGCTTCTTACTTTTTCTTTAAATATTATGAATACCACTGAACAAAAAGCCTATCTACTACTGCAGATGTCAGTACTGTAGTTATGATTCATTCATAAGTTTTCTAAGTAATCTATTGTTAGTTTATAACCTAAAAATCTAAAAAGTTTTACAAATTCAAATAACATTCCTGAGCAGTAGATTTTGTGTTTTGGTCTTTGATTAAGCTGACAGATGTGTAAAATTTCATTCAGCCAGTCAAGTCCCCGGTGCAGCTGCAAGTGCTGAAGAGTGCAAGTTATTCCAGCTAAGATCAACATTAATTTACACTCAAATATCTTTCCCAGCCCACCCTTTCTGTGCAAGTAATGCAGTTATTTTGTGCTGATTCCGCCACTTTGAGGCAAACATTTTTTTTTTCCTCACTGCACTCTTCCAATGTAAACCCCAGATGATAAACTTAAGAAAACATAGTAGTTGCCTTTTAAAAAATTCTCTTGCTGTTGATTTGGGTACCATCTTAAACTGCAAACCTCAGATTTGCGTTATCCAAGTTGGTGTTTTAAGTGCATTAGTCTCTGAAAATGATATACCATTTCTTTTAGGAAAGCTAGGCAAAACTGCCATCCTTACATGCCATTTTGCAGGATGAGAGCGCTTTAGCCCATCCTCACATAAATACAAAGATTTGAAACCACAGCACGAGCATCTTAGCAGTATTCATGGTAGGTAGTTTCTATCAACCTCTTCAACAGAGGTTTAATTTTAGCATGGATTTACAATGTTATTTACAAGTTAGCTGGTATCTTGAGAACCATTAGGCAGTTTGTGCTTGTGTGGTTACCTGTGCGTGCTATGACTATGGTTTAAATTTTAAGAAGCTATGCATACACATGTATTTTAAACAAATCTGTTTGTTCTGGCGGGGGGGAGGGTTGTAGGAATTATATTTAAATGTTGCTACAGGGAGAAAAGTTAAGATGTGTCTTTCATTTTGTTTTAAAAGCACGAAAGGAGTGCTTGGAGTTGGTTCCCAAAATGTTTGAGTTTCACGGTCTCAGGAGATTTCTACTGTTTCAGTGTGGTTACAATAAGGCCTCTATCTGCATTTCATCCAGTTCAATGGTCTAATGAAACTTTAAAGAAAGGGGGGAGGGGATTATTCCCTTTACTCATTGCAGTATCACTTTTAGTTTTCTGTGTTTTAAAGTAAAATTTGACTGCTCTTAATTGTCTTTTTAAAATCTGCCTTTAAATATGGTCAAGAAGCTGGGTGATTCTGTAGCGGACTAAAGCGAGCTTAGTGTGTGCTGTTAAAGCATGAGGATTTAATGAGGGTTTTAAAACATGTAAATGAAAAGCCTGACAAAAGAAACAATGTCGTATTGAAGGAATGGAGTATTTGTTTTATTTTTCTCAAGATCCTTGTCCAGTCGGAACAGGGCAGTCTGGGCACCTTCTGAACATTACCTGCAGCACTATGCAGTCAGGAGATGATAGTTCTCATGTGTTCACTGGCAGCAGAGTGTAGGCCACTGACATGAGTACTGAGCTCAGATGGAATATTATTGCCCCAAGAATGATCAGCTCTGAGCAAGTGACCCTTTCTGAACTGTAGAAAATCATTTAAATCAGTTGAAGGATCTCCTTTTCTGCTTATTTGTGTAACTTGCATTGTGAATATAAAGTATGGCTACACAAGGGAATAACTCTTTCCCTGACACTGGTAGGCAAGGGGGACAGCCAATTGTAGCAGTGGTTCTAGCTCAAGTAAGAGACTTTCTAAGAATTTTCTCTGACTGAAAAGTTTAAAAATACAACTCAAATATTTCAGTTCATTTCTTGGAACAAAATCTGTATATATTTCTTAAAAGTGTGTTTAAAAGTCTGAAACTGCTATTATGGCTTTGGTCAAATGCATAAAGAATAAATCAAGCCATAATTACCTACAAATAATAGTTGACGAACAGAACAAAAAAGACAGTGAAAACATACACCGACTTTTTTTGTTCCATCACCTTAATAAATTCGGACAGAAATTTGAATACAAGCAACCTCTGACTCCCGAACTGTCAAGAGGACTGACTAACAAAACTAATGTCTTTCCTGAATCTAATCTCCACTAGTTTGGTGTTTAACAAAGCAAATATAATGACTAACAGAAGTATCTTCAACAAAAAATCTTAAAGCAAACAGTTTTTTTTTTTTCTAATGGTTCCATTATATTGTAAATTCATACATCTGTCCTTATCATAGGAAGGTAGGAAAAATAGGGGGGCAAGAAGTTTCATGAGTGTAGATTTTTACATTCTAATCAAAAACAAACTCAAGCATCTATGCTAATATATTATTTAATGTACTGGGAAGGAATCTTTAATTTTAAATATAGCATTGTATATTAGGAAAAAAAAACCCTGAATACTGCATGGTTGATTCTACTTCAGTCTTTCTTTTGTTTTCTTTTGAGTTAAAAAAGAGAAGTACTATGAAAAAAAAATTTTATAAACTTGCCAAAAAAAAAGCTTTTACTGAAGCACTATCTCAGCAGTGTGGTAATAGAGTTTTTATGTATAAACTTCATATGGTCATGCAAAGGGTTAAGCTATGTGATTTCAGGATAAAAGGTTTCCTGAGTTGACTATTATTCCTATGGTCTGCCAACAACTTTGCAATAAATGGAATGGTTTTTATGGGAATGTGGTTATTCACAGCAAGACTACAGTTGGTGTCAGTATGAAAAATTCTTCTTTAGTAGATTCTCTCAGCAGGGATAACAGATCTGAAAGAAAGGCAAAAAGTAGTTACAGAGAACTCTGGCTGGTGTTGGTGACAAATTATGTTTACAAAATGATGGGGTAACTCATTGAAAAAGAAGAAATCAGAACAACAGTAAATCAGTCTTGCTCCTCTAAATACCGCTGTTCCAAAACAAGATACTTGTGATTGTGCATATCATTTAATAGCTCCCATTTCCCTTGTCCATAAAGCAAGTGAGACACCTGGGCTTTCAGTTGCAGGGGTGTGAAATAATTCTTCAGAAATCAATAAAATTACTGTAAAGTTATACCATTTTCCTTAACAGAAAAAACTGGTATGTATGAATTAAAATAATCTGGGAGAAAGGAGAAAAAATTTCTTCTTCGATTAGCTTTTTTAAAAAATAGTAATTGGTTGTGGTTATTTTATATTTTTGTTATCATTTATTAGTATCACATCTACTTTTTTAACTTTATGTTTTTTGAAATAATATTGCTAGAAGGAAAGTGTGATGGAGAATGCATTAATACATTAATGAACTTAGCTGGGATTAACAACTACTATGTTCAGATTCAGTGTGTGCTAAGCCTTCAGAATATTCAGAAGATTAAACCCTTGATTAAGTCTGCAGCACTGCCGTTAGAACTGGTAATATCTTCCATTTGAGTAAAGTTACACAGAATTTAATGATTCTCTCCAAACCATATAGCAGCTTCTTGGGTTTTAATTCTTTCATCATTCATGAAGAAAGTTGTTGGAGGATGGGGCAGGTTGTTACCATTTTGGTTGAGATTCTTTTTTGAGCAATAGGTAGCTGCTGTTTAAGAGGTAAACACGGCAGCTCTGAGTGCTTCCTGCTCTTTGTTTCCCTCATGCACAATTACCCCAGTTCTATTTAAAACATTTCATTTGCAAACTTGTCTCAGAGCATTGCAAAAGCTCAATGTAACATTATGGTATGAATTTCCGTTGTTATGCTGAGATCACCAATGATGTACCAGCAAGGAAGAAAGAAAATCAACCTAGCTGTGTCAATGTCAGAGGAAAAAAAAAAATATATATATATATAAAGATATATTTACCCAGTACAGAGAAACAGTGCTGTTGATAGGTGGAGGTTAACCTGTCTTGAGGTAAACAGGTGGATTTACTGACCCAAAAGTAAATATGAACTAAGGTGATGCCAAAGAAAATACATTTCTTAAGAACATTACCTTTCACATCCTCTCAAACCAGAAAAATAGCATGTGCATCCTTGAATATACTAAATGCCTTCATTAGCCATATTAAAAAAACAATCTATGAAAGAAATATATTTTTGTTTGAAAATAGTTTTCAAAAGAACATTATAGTTAAAGACGCAGCTGGAAGAAGAATCAGCTCTTGGTGAGTGTTGAATGTAATCACTCTTATTGGTCATGTGAATATTTATTGCTAGTAATACAAAAAATGAGAATATAACAGTCCAGCTTTTCAAAAGGAGATGGGTTTTGCCAGATCACCATTTAGCAATGAACAATGGACAGAAGTTCATGTTCAAACTACTAGGTCTGGTTCTACAGCTGTGAGAAATTGCTGTTTCCCTTGAGACGCCTATCTGATTTTGGCAGAGTTAGTCTAGTTTGGCTGTGATTGGAGAATGGATCCTGCAAAGTCTTTGCAGACCTTTGGCCATTTACTGCCTAATTGTTTAGCTGGATGTTGAATAAGAAACAACCGTAGTCACTTATTACAAAAACAGGTAGAAAGGATGGTAGAACATACCGAAAATAGATTTCTGGTCCATCAAACTCAAAAAATAAGCAATTACAAGAAAGGTGGTTGAATAAGCCTTGTTCTTGGTGCAATATTAATACAAGGGATGGTTTCAGGGAGAGGGAAACTTCACAGACAGAGCTGGCCAAATTATCTCCCTCTTACCCCCAAATACCATGACAGCTGAATGAACCCTGGTCACCCAGAGTAGAGTCCTCCAAGGCTCTACAGAGGAATATCTATTAAAAAATACCTTTTCTCATTTGGCTGAAATACAGTGCACTTCCTCCTGTACTGGAAAGCTCCTGATTGGGACTGTGGCTAGGTAAGCTTTAGGAGGAGCCCATGAATCTGATAGTTCACGCTCAGCAACAGGGAGTTCTGGGAAAACTGAATGTGATTATTCCAAAAGCTTTAGTAGAGCCTGATTTTTATTTTTTTTCTACAGCACTACATTTATTTGTAGATGTAAACCTGATTTATAAGGTACTTTAAGTCCTATGAAGAGCAGGAGAGTTCACTTTCTAATAAACCTGTCAATGATTGTGGACTCCCTTCCAGCAGGCATCGCAGCAGTTATCACAGCACATTCTGACTGAGACACAAAGCCCATTTATTAGCATTTAGTTTTCCACAGCAGCAATCCAAGAACAGCTCAGTTTCACTGCAGGAAGGAAGGAAAGAAAGGAAAGGAAATAAAAATCATGGTAAGGAATTTTACCTGATATGTATATGAGAGAATGGCTGGAAATAGTTTCTTGTCTATGTGATACTACAACCATGGGTGACTTGCAGAAAGCTCATGAAGTTCCACTTCATGAACATGGAACTAAATTACACCACACAGGTAGCTCTAGGGAAGTGAACGGAAATGCAAAACAAAGTCTTTATTCATAGGCAGAACAGTGGCTTTGCTGGTGTGTGCAAAACCCAGCTAAAAGCTTTCACCAATCCAAAATGCACGATGCCTGGCTGTTGTGGAATGTGCTGCTGTGGTGCATGAGTGTTAGTTACAAAAAATAACAAATATCTTCTTAACTTACTTGAGAAGATCATTCCTATAGGCTTACGTGATTTCTTAACCACATAACTTCTTTCCTTTCATGTGTCCAGTGGTGAGCACCTTCTTACTAGGTGCTACTGAAAATAGACCCTATATGAGGTCCTTTCTCAAGAAAACCAGATGGAGTGGTCTTTGCACACGCAAAGCTCAGCTGAAATACATGGGAGCCTATCAAAGTCGTAGCATCACTTTGTAACTTTATTTACCTTCCTGTTGCTTCTCCCTTTCTCTGAATGCAGGACTGTAAGGTGGCACAAAAGCTCTTGCCTGCCCAGCTGGCATTCCCAGAGCTCTGGCTTAGCAGATAGTCATCCTCTGCTTCATCTGGGCAAGGCAGCAGTGCCTCAACCCCCTCCCTATTTCTGCCATGGACCAGCAGCATAGGGGTCCAACATCTGCCCCACAGCATCGAGAGGAGAAAGAGAGAGAGGGAAAAAATGCAAAGTATTGTGCAAAGGTCTTCAGGCTGCCCATAGGAGGAAAATGTTTAGCTATCTGTACTGGCAAGGTTAGCAGAGAGAATTTTAATCCCAGTCTTTGTCCCATTAGCAGATAATTACAAGGATGGGAGACTTGCTAGCTCAAAGCATTTTAGCTTTCATTCAAATATATGTATTTAGGAGAGATGGTCAGCAGCACTGGAGCACTGCAGGTTTAAATAAATGGGTCACATGCGATGGAAAGAGTGAGGTTACCTTTCCTTGTGAAAATTTCTATGTGAACCACAAGAGCACTCTCATTTCCTGAGATATGAGACATTGTTTTCAGGCTCTTATGGAAAAATCTTTCTTTTCATAAGTTTAATTTTGATATTGTTTAAAATTTAAATATATTTGAACAACCTTTAGTATATAGTTTCAATAAAATGTATATGTTCCTAAAAGTATACTTTCAAGTTAGTGTGTTTGGGAATAATTCATGACATGCTGACCAGGTTCATGGCTTTTGTTACTTGTTTAAACACATTCATATTTTATTTTAACTGACTTTTATTAGTCATAGATTTTTTTTCTTTTTACAAAAGTATACATGCACAGATAACATGAATCATGTCGTAAAGAAGGCATTTACAACGTGAAGTGCTGAACTTTTAAAATAAAGTGAATTTGACATTTTGAACTTAACACTGTCCTTTCCAGGAGTGACAGGGAGTCTTTAAACATATAAATTTGAGTCTCATTTAGCCATTTCTATCTATGGGTAAAATTCTTTCTTTGACACTCTCTGCTTCCCTTCTCTCTTCTTGCAAAAATATACAGAAATAGAATAACAAATGATTTTGTCAGAGTCGTAGCAGGAATTGATTGTTAGAGAGGCACTCTAAAACGCTTCTCTGAGTAAGATCATACATTACAGAAACAGAATAATTTTAAGCTTTAACTTATCTGAACTGGAAGGTAATGAGCATATTCAGAATGATAGGGAGTCTCTCTGAGCTGGAACCCAGACAACAAATCTACACTGTAAAGCAAGTGAGAAAGCCCTGGGGTTTGGAGGACTGCACTTATTGTGACTGTCTTGAGCTCTGCTGGCCCTTGGCTAGAGGTATGATTTTACATTTTGGTCTTTCTCTTCAATAGAAAGATTTCAGTGTATCAAATAATATATACCGAGACACTATCAGTTCTTGAAATATCTGCTTCATTACACTTATGAGGTAAAGAGAACCAGCAAAATAGAGTTTTCTTTTGCTGTGGGAATGTAACTGTCATGTTACAGTTACTATATAGATACTTCTCTAGGTCATGTTTTGTTTTAAATTTGATTCTTCCAGTTACAAGGTGCAGCTGAAATGAAAATGTAAACCTTGCTTTAAGTGTAGCTACTTCAGTAAACAGAAGTTGCAGAGTAAGATCGGTATTTATTTTGGAACAAACACTGTTTTCTTTAGGAGTATCATATTTAATCCAAATGCACTTGTTCCTGTGACCAAGAAAAATAGGATTTTAATAACTTTTTCTATTAGAAAAGAATAGCATTCATTGTGTGTTTGGTGCAGGAGAGGACTCCTAAGTCATTGGCTATGAAAATGGGTTCATGAAATAATTTCAGGTCTTAGTAGTAGCTAATTATTTATATAGTTAATAGCTTTTGTTTGTTTGTTTGTTTTGATGTGCTATTTTAACAGTAAAAGATGGGCTTTGGGTTTTTGTTGTGATTTTTTTTTCACACTATAAGCTTCTCTTTATAGTCTTAAGTTTAAACCAGGAGTGTTTTGAAAGCCTTCACAGCCTGATTTAATTCCTTGACTGTTCATCCACAAATTGTCAGACAGAATGAAGTGGATTTCAAGAACTCTCTTTGTTCTTCATATCCTGTGCCTGACCCACAGGTAATCTGCACCTTTTTTCTTCAGTGACGAATAATTATGGTGGGAAAGAAGAGAAAATGTTAGGGTCACAAAGTGCAGGCTAGACAGAGATGACAGGTCCTGCCAATTGAGTGCCAGTATTGAGAACCTGCGAACCGTAGTCTCTGCTTTTTCACATGGATTTACGCTGTACGTTAACAGGCACCGTGCGATGATGGGTGAGGAAGTTCAGCACTTCAGGCTTTATTGCCTCGACTTGAAAGGAAGTGCAGAGGGTTTTGTATATTTAACAAGTACAGAAATAACAGTAGAGGAGCATTTGGCACAGGCCATATATATGAACACACACAGGATATGGGTGCTGCTATTCTATGTAATGTCATTTTTCTAACCTGTACACATACTAGAGATTTTGCTATACTTCTAGTCAAGTAAAAACTGGAGATTTATTTGCCAGGTTTAACGACTACTATTAAATAATGTTGGGGTCCTTGCATGTTGTTTTTATAAAACCAGAATAGAGACTAGTTGCAGCAATCTACTTTTTATTTTGCAGGAATATAATCACAGCTATAAGTAAAAAGATGTAGAAACAAACAAATAATAAAAAATGGTCATCACAAACTAGCTTTGGAATATGCAATTGCAGTTTGGAAAAACATTCCCTGACAATCTGTAATCCTATGTTTCCCAAAGAAGCACATTGTGATGGCTTATAGAAGTGATGAGTCTTTGTGGAGCAGATAATAATCTGAAAGGGTATATATCTTAAAGGGTATATTATTTCTGGAAAAGACATGAAAAGACATACTGCTGTCATATAAAGCTGCATATAAAACACAGCAGTGTACACTAGAGGATTTTTTTTTAATTAAGGTTTTTTCAGATACATCACATTTATGAAGGATTGCAGCTTTAACTTGTTTTGCCAGATCTGTTCTCACATGTACATGACCAAATTTCTCTACTGTTCAGTAGGGAAAATGAAGCAGTGGATATAATTGCGTAATGACAGATATGAGAGGAACAGAGAATCCCAGCAATCATTTCCTGCGAGTTGGCCAGAGTCCAGGTTGTCTCAATGGACATGATGATGTAAAGGCAAACTCAAAATAGCTTGTTCTGAAGGGTGGTTGTTGGCTTTTTTTTTCCCCTCGTTCTCATTTGACTTTGCAGACTAAGGTATTGAAACAATTAGTTGACAGCGTGGTGTTAGTTTTCTCAGGGTAAATTAAGAAGATTAACCAAATTTGGAAATGTATTTTAGCCATAATCAGCAGATTTGGGACTGTAATACTTCGGCATCCTCTGAGGTTATGTTCATAATATTATTCACATTGTTCCTTTTCGTAGTATGCAAGCTTGTCCAGAGTTATCTTACACTCAATGTTTATTCAAAGGCAGCAGAATTATTAGGTTTATTTTTGTTAGTTTTGTAACACAGAAATGTAGAGGATCAGCATGCTAGCCGTTACATCACTCCACTTGGCATGTAGTGTTGGCACAGATAAGAGGAACTCTTGTAACAGCCTTAATCTCTTTTTTTTTGTTATTATAATTTTCCTACAGCAAATTGAGTAGTGAGGCATATTTTACATAATTATGGCAGAAGTGCACAACTTCATGGGTGGTAGCGAAGGAGCAAAGTAATATAAACATTTGCAGAACATTTCTGCCATAACTTAATGCATTGCATATGAATCTTTCTAAAGGTCCTAAGTTAGTTTGAAGGAATTATTTCAGAAGACTACATAGGTCCAGGCATTTTAAGAGCTGTGAATAATGACTGCGGAGCATCTCTCGGAGTTTTTGGCTCATCATACAAAAACAGAAAAGAGGAGGAAAAGTTAGCAGGAAGGAGTTATCAAATGCTTTGGGAATGGAGGAGGGAGAAGACACATGCTTTCCATGCCCAAGTAAGTCTTAGGCTAGACTCATCTAGTCCACCATTTCCAATTGTTTTTCTTTGGCTTACTGCATTTCACTGGAGACATATTTTCACTTCAGTTTGAAGGAGCTCCTGTGAACATGTATCTGCTGCTGCTTCAATCCCAAAGCAGAGCTGATGGAAGAGAGCATAGAAACAAGCCTCAGTTACTCCCTGCAGTGTCTGTTGGTTTAATTGTGCTGCTGCAGGAGATTTGTTCAAGCTAAGCTACTAGTTATGGCACTGAAAGGTCTGAGGGATGCAAACATGCAGATCCATGTAAGTTAGCTGTGCAAGAGAAGAGCAAAGGACAGCATGGAAAGTAATTTCTTTTAAACTGCTATAGATAGATTTGCTAAGTTACAGGTGCTGACACTCATTTTCCCTTAGGCTAACTGATAAGTCCACAGACAACCTCCAATATCACCTTTAACACTGTATCTTTGAGCATGCTTTAAGCATGTTACTAATGTTTTATATCACCTGTCTGGCCTCTTCCTTCATCCAAACTTGCACTTTAAAGGTATACAGGAAATGTCTCCTTTCTCTTCCTTGACAGTAGCTTTTGCTGAGATCTCCCTCCTACAGGCGTTTAAATCCTCCTGCATTTCACAGCTTGCTGTCTTTTGTGCTACCCTTCCTGAACTGAAAAGACTTGTTCTCCCACTTTGCAGAAGGTGCATTTTCTCTCTGCCTCAAATTCTTTCTTAAAATGTAATTCTCCACGAAGCCTTTTGAACAAATTTCCCTGGCTTCCAGATGGCACTTATTTGATGTAGTTCTGGGGGTCCTGCCTTGGGCTCCAACGGCCCAGCCCCACTCTTCTGCCTTTTCCCACAGCGGCTGTCAAGCTTAGTGTGCTGATCGTACAGAAAACCAACCAAGAAGAAACAGCTGAGCCACGTTTCTGACCAACTTGCCCTGTGATTGCTGGCCACAGCTGCAAGGGATCTGCAGCAGAGATCTGAATCAGAGCAGCATCGCTTCTCTAGGCTAAATTACCCTTTGCGAATAACTGTCCTATCCTGTGTCCGGCACTCACGCGTAGAACATACATGTGGCACCATGAATAAGGTCTTTTAAAATTTCTGTATGTTTCAGTAGCCCAACTCTTATTTTCAAATGAAAATTGAGCACTTTGGCAATGTTTTCATTAAAATCAATGCAATTTAGACAGACCTATGTGAGAATAGGTTTGAAACGTCTACGATGCTTTTCCATTCTGAAAGTATTATCCCTTGAACTATACCAAGTGTATTTGGCTTTCCAGGGTTTGATCCCAAAGTGCAGAGCTGCATCTCAGCCTGTCTGACTGAAATCCAAACCTCCAGTGCAAACATGTCATCACTTGTAGTCCCTTGTGAAGATTTCAAACTGGATACACTGAAGTTGCAAGGTCAACACCTTTAGGAGCAAAACACAGCTTGCTGCATTATCTTTATACAAAAGCCACAGGATATTTTGCTCCTTACTCACCAGTTCAGCCTATTTTAAAAGCAAATCCAACAATTTTAATGTTCTGCTTTGGAGCTAACTACTAATCTGATTCTATCATAATAAAATACATCTGCATAAATAACATAGAGTTATAGTGTTTCTACTGGGACTTTCAGTATTAATTTTAGGTAGCACTTTGCCAGAGAAATTAGGTGGAGAATACTAGTACTGTATTTCCTATGAAAATTTTACAAAAGTGTCAAATATATCTGTAAAAGTTTGAAATGGTAAGCCTGCAAATAAACCAGTTTTTTGGTTGTTTTTTTGAATGTCTGTTTAGCTGTAAGTTGGCTCCTGTCATGGAAGCTTTTTGGGGAAGTACTTGAGGATTTTATGAGTCTTTGTATTTTTATTAAAATATATCTTTGCAAAAAGGTACTGGTTGGAAGTGTATACTTTATTTATTGGTCAGTGTCAAACTTCATTTTACCGTATTCCTGATTATTGTGCATACTGAGTGAACTGCTGTTTTAAAATGTTAAATGTGTGGATACTTGCTTATAACTAATCAGGGCACTGAACAGTGTCTCAAGTAGTCTTTGCTCATGAACAAAATGCTCCACACAAAGCAAGCAAGTGAAAACAAATACAAGGTGTTCCAAAGGAAGGTTGGACCAGATCACTTAATGGTGGGCAGGTGTTGGCTTCTCTGAAGAGTTACTCCTAAATAACTTTACTGCTAAAAAAGAAATTGCTAAATGAGCATTTTCCCTTCCCGTGTTCAGGGGTTGAAAAATGCACCCATCACTCATTAGCCCAAAGTCTGAGTCAGCTAGACAGTGTGAAAAAATACCTGGCACTCAAAGCTCACATTTAGCCTCAAAGCCGTGTCCTGCCACTCAAGAGGAACAAAACAGTCATGCACTGTTTGTGACCTTCCTTTAGTTGTAATGTAGTGTCAATCACATTGGTCTTTAATCCTTTCCAAATTATAACATGTATCTCTTGTGCTTTAACTTTGCTTCATTCCCTTCCTGACTTGACTTTTTTCTTCTTTTATTTCTGACAAAAGGGGACACTATCTCTCTCCATTATATTCAGTATTTTATCAGAAATGTGTGATGTTCATCACCTTTTCTTCCATTTGCTTGCTTTCTTGACACTGCTTCTATACCTTTACCCCAATGAGTTTTAATCTCTAATTTCTCTTTGGGGGTTTTTGTCTCTGAAATCACTCTTTCTTTCAATACCATGATTTCTATTTCTAATGTGTCATTTCAGTTCTCGCTTTCTACCTATCAAGCAGATAGTTAGTCAGAAGGGGAGAATGTCTGTGATGTCTCAAGGCTTGTGATGGTCCCAAGACCTTGCAATGTAAATTAAAATTCCAAGTCTTCAGGTCCTCTCTAACTGCAGGATTGGAGATGACTGGTGTCATCTTTCCTGCCTCTATCTTTTGCCTGAGAGCACTGAATTTGTAACTCTGTTGAGTTATTCCTTCTTTCAACTGCTCCTGTGAGAAGCTGATCTTCTGCTCCTTCCTTCAGTTTTGTGGTTATTAAAAAAATTGTTTCTTTTTCCCAAATTTCTACTTTGATTCCTCTTCTCTGGCAACTTGTTGCAATTGTCATTCATAGTTTCCAACCTGGGAGACTGTTAACTTGATAATTGTCACTGCTGTGTTGACAACCCAAGCTTAGGTTTTCTATCTGTGGAGACTTTGAGAAGTCACTAAGTAGTGGAAGAATAACTACAATGGGAAAGCCGCAGATTCAGGAGGGTGTCCCTTCATTAGCTTACACTCAGTTTATATTTGAATCATTAATTTTGTAGGCATTTGGATGGACAGTTCCTTTCAGTTATAAACAAGCAAAGAACCTCTTGATTTCTGTGAATTTGATAACTTGCTGAAGAAGCTTCTGGGTTTTTTTTGTTTGGGTTGTTTTGTTTTAGTTTTTTTTTTTTCAGCCAAGTTGATTTTCAAAGCCTGGCAACATATGTTCACACTTGTAGTTTCAGCTGTGTCTGTACATCTAATACATTTTGTCTGCCTGAGGAGGAAATTCGCTGTATGGTGCTTAAATATGAGCAAATGTAGTATTGTCTTTCCTGTGCTGGTTGCCACTCTTACATCTCTTTAGCACAAGCTACCTATGTTTAAAATACAAAAGAGCACCTATTACAGTAAGAATAAGTATATGTTATACAAGTGCAAAAGACCACACCTTGTTCTTCAAAGCGTTTGAAAACTTTCTGAGCTATTTTTCATAGACCTATGTTTTTAAAAATCTAGAATCCACAGCCATCATGTGAGGCCAAATAGACTTCTTCAACTTTTTTCTTATCTGAGGTTGTTGACCTCAGGAGAGGAGGAGTAGGTTACAGGGTCAAAGTCTTTTCCTCCTTGGAGCTTGCTGCTTGCTGGGAGAGGGTTGGCTGGAAAATAGATGTTTTAGAAAAAGGGTTGAGGGTCATGATTTTAATTCTGTTAGGGAACAGCTGGTTTGAGTTTCTTTGCACTTCTATCTTCCCTCCCTTCCTCACAAATCCATAGAGAGAGAAAAATTTGTTCAGGGGAAAGTAATAACACAAAAATAAAGGACTGCAATTTTTTAATGTTTAAAATAGATCATGTTTGTTATAGAACTTCACATTAAGAGAGAGAAGAGGAAATTATTAAAATAATTGAAATCCATTATTGTTTCAAGCATTGAATTGAGACTGATCTAGAGTGCCAAAGGTTTATTTGTTTTCCTGCCAAAAGTTAAATTGTTATTATTAATGTTTTAATGGTTTTTTTGGTGGATAAACAGTACCCATTACAATATTTAGTTTAGTGACGGACAAAGTTAATTATGAATGTGCCGTGTTAGTTTGCATACGAGTCACTGAAGGAAGATGGCTTGATTTGCCTGTTTCTGTTCAGATTTTCTTCGTCTTTGCATGCTGCTTTCATGCACTAAGACCAAAGAGAGAGAAGGAAACTCACAACTCTCAAATGAATGGCAAACTAGGAACAGATTTTTCGTCTGCACTCCTCTGAAATGCTGGCCTCAGGCTGTGTTGGTGTGTGGCTCAACAGCAATCAGAGGTCATAATTTCATTGGCGGTTAGCATCAGGTTTAATTTTTCTAATATGTTACATTCACCAAAATGTCTGGTTTCAGTTACACTTATGCACTGACCGAATCAGCTTTGAGCAGCATGATGTCTTAAGGTACCTAAAAAGCTACAAGAATGTTTATGGAACACATATGCTAATTGTTTTTAACCACTTTCCTTTCTAAACACAAAAACTTGGTTTTGGAAAGCCATTTAGCAGTAGTAGCTAATGATGATGTGCATTTATTCTAAGAAATGAGCACAAGGAATAGGTAAAATAGTTGTTTTAACAAGACTGCCATCTACTGATTTCCACAATTAAAAATATTCCTGATGAGTAGGTTGTTCATCATTTTTATAGCTTTATTTTCAAGAATTGCAAGATCAAGAAAATTATAAAGTCTTTCTGTCACCTTAGGAATGCGACCAGGTTCACATTGATGACGTGTCTTCAGACGACAACGGCCAAGATTTAAGGTACAAGAGAACTGAGCAAGATAAAACCTCGCTTTGCAAGTTCCTCCCTGGGAAAGCGATGAGCTGCTGTAATGCTCACAGTAGCCCGCTCTCTCTTTATAATAGCTGTCTTAGCCTTTGCAACTCAGCAAAGTGAGTAGCTGGTGATTGAATGTAGACTGTTGTCTTTTATTAATCTGGGGGTTTTCTTATCTCCGACTAGCACGTATAACTTCGGAACAGACGGCTTTCCCGCGGCTGCCACCAGTGCGAATTTGTGCCTTGCGACGGGGGTGCGAGGAGGAGTGGACTGGATGCGAAAGTTGGCTTTCCGCTACAGACGAGTAAAAGAAATATATAACACCTACAAAAATAATGTTGGAGGCAAGTGACTCTGGAGTATCTAACAAATACAGAAGTAGTAAAAGAGAAGAACATTTGGTTTCCATCCCTTTTTTAACGTGGTAGTGTTTAGTGAGCTGTTCAGTTTGAGGTATGTGGAAAATTGTTTCTGAGCTGATGGAAAGCAAAGGAAAATGGCAGAAGGTTACTTAATTTTGGTGCAGACGTTCTCTTATCTACTCCACAGGTCTTCTTGGTCCAGCAAAAAGAGAGGCTTGGTTACAACTCAGAGCAGAAATTGAAGCTTTGACAGATTCTTGGCTAACACTTGCACTGAAAGCACTCACCCTTATTCATTCAAGGTGAGTACAGGGTAGTTAGGAAACTTTAGGATTTCTGATGATGATCTATTAATAGAAGAGGCTGCCTGGTCTGGTGGACAAAATGCTGAACCTGGAGGACCTTCTTCTCATTCCTTGTTCTGGTCTGACCATGCCACTCTGTACCTTGCTTTCCTATAAGGTAGAGAAAACCCCTTTCTTTGTAAGTGGCAATAATAATGGTGAGGGGTTCTGATGGGAGGGATAAGATTTTGCTTGTTTTGTTTTGTTAAAAAAAAAAAAAAGGATGTTTGCATTTTCTCTCCCATAGGACAAATTGTGTGAACATTCTTGTAACAACTACGCAGCTAATTCCAGCTCTGGCGAAAGTCTTGTTGTATGGACTAGGGGTTGTATTTCCCATAGAGAATATTTACAGTGCGACTAAAATAGGTGAGCTATTTTTATACTGTTGTGATACTTTTGAAACTGTAATTCTAAATAAAAAGCTAGTGTAGTCTATATTTATTTCTTACCTACATTTGCCATAGCAAATACAGAGATTGGTAACACCTGATCTCATGAAACACTTTTCATGCTGAAGCATCCTAAAAGTGTTTTTCAAATGTTTGTCATGATCCAGCACAGAAAGCTTCATATAGCTCATGCAGTCTCTGTTAGGAGGAAACATAATTGCTTTTTTGTCATCATTTCTCAAAACTGTGAGGCTGTGTAGCAGCTGAGAAGGCTTTTTAGTAGGCTGTAAGTACAGAATGCTGTAAACATAAGCCCTGGCTCCATTTGTTTTTATGGGCTCTGTAGCAAATTTTGGTAAACAGTTTACCAGAAGCAAGACAATTTTGCTGCAGAATGTAATTATTTAAGTTCATTCATACTGACTGTAATAAGCTTCAGCCAGGCAAATGTTTATTTCTGTTTTCTGATTCAGTATAAAAGATATTATTCTGAGTATCTAGAAGTACATAGGACCATATTGCAACCGTGCTTGTAGTTTTTAATGTGATCATGAGATATCTGTTGTGTCGCAGATTCCTTCAAAATTGTGGGCTAGATGAAAACATGTGTTCTTAAGTATCTATAATACAGGAAGCTCAAATGGCTGAGAAAAAATGGTGGGTTATTTTTGTTTGGTTTTGTTTAAAACAAACAAAACAAACAAACTTTGTCGAGATTTTTATGTAGAAATTTGAAAGCATTACCATAAAAGATTTAAAACTGTTTTCTGGATGGAAATGTAATGGTACTGTCTGTCAAAACTTTAAATTAAATTAAAACTTTGAATTATAATACTTTAAATACATATTTTAATTAAAACATGTTTTAATAAATATTCCCTTGTGACTTCACATACACAGGACAGAAGGGTATTTTTGGAAAACTGTGTTCAGTCACTGACTGTCACAGGAAATCATGAGATTTTTGTAACGTGACATGATTCATAATTTTCAAGCATCATTTCAACCGACTTAGTGTTGGAGGTGTCTTATGCCTGGCACTACTGTTAAAGGGTGTCATTGAATAGTTTGGCTTCTCTTCTGGCTAGAAACCTTTTTGTAATTTCCAAGCTTTTTTTTTCTTATGCTGATATTGATCTGTAACTGAAAAAAACTACTTTGAAACACACAATTTTCCCCATCGCTTGCTGTAGACACACAGATAAGCATGTACCATGACCAGACTGAAGTGAACTTTCAGAGGGGGAACATTTGAGAAAACTCAACTGCAAGCATTTACTTTCTTTCTGGCTTCCCAGTATCAGTATGTAGGTGTAGGACTGGAGCACTGGGATCGTTTCCCCAGGTCTGCACAGGGAAGTAATGAGCCATGTTAATGCATCCCAGTGCAGGATCAAGGACTTGCCCATGTATTGGATTACAGACATTTAAATCTAAATCTTTTAGGTTACCTCCTAAGTCAGGATACTACTGTTTCAGGAGCTGTGCTTACTCTTGTCACAGGTTGCGGAAAAAAAAACCTGGAATTTTGACTCATATTCAATCAATTTGCTCAGTTCAGGATACTGGCCATCAACAGCCAGCAGAGAATTGTCCTGATGGGGAAATTACCCCTTGAACCCCATCTCAGATTAGAGAAGCAGACAAGGGAGTTGATATTGCGGACCTCTAGTTTGCTACCTCTGCCATGGCGTGTCTACTAAAGGACCTCATGGAGCAGATTTTAAGGCTGGCTGGCAGCTGCCGTGGCAAGAGTCAAACTGCACTTGGCCTTGACACGCCGTCCTGTGGGAAGGGCTCTTCTTTCCCACTAGCTCTAATAATTTATTATAGATCTGTGCTAAAAAGTCATGTATTTGATGTCATCCCATCACCACCTATCCTGAATAGTCTGATCTTTTTATTTCAGGAAAGGAAAGTTGTTTCGAGCGAATAATTCAAAGATTTGGAAGAAAAGTAGTGTATGTTGTTATAGGGGATGGTGTCGAAGAAGAGCAAGGTGCAAAAAAGGTAATGGCCTTTTTTCAGTGCGGATTGATTTCAAGAGTCTGAAAGCAAAATTGTCTTCAATATGGGACAGAATGCATTGACATTTGGGTTTTGTGTCTTTGCTTTATGAAATATGTTTTGACCATATCTAGTAGAAAGTTGTGTACAACTCTAGATAATAATGTGCCTTGTTGTTCTCCAAAAGACACATTAAGCTAGCTATGGATGTTTGATGTATGTCAAAAAGGAGCCTGAAAGTGGACCCTTGCTTTGTGCCAAGGACTAATAGTTCTGTCTTCATTGGCATCTCAAAATACTACATAGGATGTTATGAATATAAGCAAAAAATGGCAATTCTTGCTGATCAAAGGCAGTGTGCTGTTTGACTATATGAAATACGTATATGTCACACCTTGAAAAGGTATGTAGGACTGGAGTAGGTATGCAAAATTTTCAGTTTTCTTTTGTGTCCATAATTTGGATTCTGTGTTCAGGTAAATGTTTGTGGCTTGTCCTGCATTCATAACCTCAGTTAACTGACCATAGGATACTGTTTGAATGTGTCTTTATTATTTTTTGCTTTCTGCTGGGAAGAAGGGAAAAATTCACTTTTTTTTCCCCCAGTGTGGAACAGGCTCCATAAAAAGTAATTCTTCTCCATGATGAATAATAGGCAGTATTCCTAGCTTTTCTATCCTACCAAAGTACAGCAGATATAAAGTCTTTGCTTGAAGGAATGAGGCATAATTTTGGCTATTTGAACAATAGGAGAAACAGTAGGAAATGGGGCATTTCTGTTCTTGCTTCCTTTTACAGGTAAATTGCTTTTACACAGCTTCTCTTTTAGCATAAGGCTCTCAATGATAGTTCTGTATGTGTTTCCACTGTAACTTTCTAAATTGGAGAAGTGAAACTAATTAGTCCACATGTTGTTTTACAACCGTTTGCTGGTTTTTCTTCATGAAATCCATGTTTTGTGTCCCTGAAGTGTTGTGGGTAGCTTCCCAGCTCATCCCAGCGCTTCACAGAGTCTCAGTTTCATATATCCCTTTGGCGGACTAACAGGAATAGTTTGCTCCTTTCTCCTTCAGAAATGCCTTTCATCTTTGCGGAGACATGTTTTCCCACTGTAAATGATTACATTTTAAAAGCTGCATTTAAGATTGGGAGTAAAAAAAGAAAAAAACAACTTTGTTCCTTTTTTGTTGTCCGGTGAAATAGTGTTGTATATGATAATGGCAGGAGTAGTCCTTTCGGTAACATTATCTAATTCAATGCTTTTTTCAACAGGAAACATGATTCAGAAGAGCATAAGAAAAAGCCTTTCTAGTCGCTAAGAGGAGCAGCAGTATAGAAAGTTCCTTTGTGCCATTACTTCTGCGTATTCTTTCCCAGTGGAAGGAATTTTCAGATTCAAAGCATGTTAGATGCTCTGGATTAAATTATCTGCTGCAGCAATGCCAGAGAAGTCAATAAGTAGGCCAGCAGCTCTGCCTTTCTGCAGAAAATATTAATTTGATTAAGGAAAATGCTTCTGTGATTCTCGTCCTGCTTCTTACTCCACCAAAAAAGAGGTCACCATTTCACACTGTGAAAGCAGGATTTGCCTCTTAAGTTTTGGCTTTCGCATCCTGCAAGAGCAACAACTACGCAGTGCCTTGTGGTACCAGGAGCTGCTCCCAACTCAGATGTTGCCTTTTTGGTTATCTGCTCCTCCAGTTCTTTTTAGCTTTATTAGTAGTAAGCATAGGAATGCACACTAGTGTATACTGTTTAAAGATGTATGCCCTGCCTCGGGAATAAATGATATCGGTGTATTAGAAACCAATGAAAGCCGAGACCTTCTCCAGAGACCATGCAAACAAAACAGCAAAGATTTAACCCCAGAAAAAACCTCAAAACCCATTGACCCAAATTAGCATAACTGTGCCATGATGTACCCCATTGCCTTGCTTATGCCCTGAACCCTGTAGCTGATTCCTTCCTACCTTCCTTCCTGTCAGCACATTGGGTTTTGTGATATTCTTGGAGCAGGGACAGCTTTTATGTTATCCCTTTGGACAGCACTTTGCTGAAGGGGTTTAGCCTGTTGTGAAGCCCTTTAGGATACGTAAATTTCTTTGCACCACATAGACTGTAAACAGTACACCCTTCTTTAATGCTCAAATAGCACTTCATTGATTACCTGTGAACTACAATGAGAATTTTTAAGTGAGCACATAAATTCAAATTTACTTAATTTGAGAGATTTTTTTTTTATTCTGTGTTCGTGTAGTGAAAAGACCTGAAATTCTAGCTTAGGAGGTAAGAAAGTTAAGTTTTATTATTAAAAATAGTTTACCAATAATTGATCAATTGCTTCATTGTAAACCAAGATTTTAATTTATGTCCTTCATTCAATGAAAATCCTGTGTCAATACAACAAAAGGGGGGAAAAAAAGACCACTTAAAAAAAAATCTTCTTATTATAGTCATTATTCTAAAAATTTAACAGTAGAAACTTTTTAATACAGTTTAAAAGATCATTGCTCTTTTGAGAGACGTTTTTAAGACAAAATGTTTTACTGGAAAAATGCCGCTTTTGATTGATGAAAATAAATACAACACACTGAGGAGACCACACACTCTTATGTTTCACGTAGCACAGGACTAGCCGTGGTATCAACACCGCCGTTAATTGTCACTTCCAGCACAACGTTTTATAAGACAATTAAAATTCTCAGGCCGTGTGCATTGCAGACTGAGGAATAATCCTACCCTTTGGGTCGGTTCAGCTCACAGCCAGGGTGGCTGGAACGCCAGGGTTCACGCGGAGGTTGCTACCTTCGGATCAGCTTCCCTGGGAAAAGAGGGAGAGGAGGGCAGAGAGGACCCGCTGCGAGAGCTCAAAGGTGCTTGGGGCGGCTGCGGCATCCGAGATGCTCGGTGGGGCTACTGCGGTGACACAGCTATTCCCAGAATAGTTTTCTGGGGTTTTCTGCTAGAGACTCCACTGTCTTGGCATTTTATTTGTTTTGCTTTGTTTTGTGTTTTGTTTTGTTTTGTTTTGTTTGAGTTCATCTTTTCCCTTTGGAGCCACAGTCGTAAAGTAGAAAAAAAAAAAACAAACAAAACCAACACACAACTCCTGAGTTTTTCTACTTAGAAGAATTCTCCAAAGGATTTCTAGTTTGTGAGAGGAGACAAAGGAGAAGGTTCTGTGCACCAAGGAGCTGGATTTTACATCAGGTGATTCGGGAGAGCCCGGGCAAATCGGCTTCTCCCTTTGTCTCCAAAATGGTCATGCTGCATTGGGGGGAAATTGGGAGGAAAAATCATAAATCTTTGTGGAGCAATAAATAGAATATAAATGGGTATCCAATATGCCACTGCTTTCAAGCTCACAGTCACACTGTGCTGGTCAGGTTTGGGGTAGGAAGTAAAGACGACCGCTTAGCAAATCTGGCAGGAACACAACAAAAATACTGTGAAAGACGACAGAAACTGATGAGTTTTCTATTCAAATCCATCACAAATCTCAGGAGTAAGATTTTTGTATAAATATGTATTTGTTTAAGGAAAGGAGGATAGTCTGAACTTTTCAGCGTTGCTGTCAAAAACTGGCTTTGTTTTGCACGTGTGCTAATAGATATACTTTACTTGGTTGAATAAAATTGTTGAAGTTTTTTTCCTTTAGTAAATACATGCCGAAAAATAATATTGTTTCTATTTCAGAAATAAAATTCCTTAATATTTTTATGTTATTTAATAATATTATAATTATTAGTTTTACTAAATTAATAATTTCACTTTTCATGTTTTTTACACCAAAACCAAGGTCAAACTTTTACCACCATATTTCATTTCAAAGTGTCATCAAAATTAAATAATTAAAAAGCTCATAATTGTATTTATTCCCAAACATCATGTTATTAACAAAACAATTCATGTTTTTTAAAAGACAAAAGCTTCCTATTTATTTGGAAGCTATTGAAATAGTACACAAAATCATTGTTTTACTGCCAGTCTAGATACATATTCCTCCCATATGCAATAAGAAAAGCTTTCTTATTGTTTTCTTAGATACTAATGCATCCAGTTACACTGCCTATTTATTAGCGGTTAGCATTTGTCGTCCATTCTCCCATAGCAGTAAATGAGATATTAGCATTTCTCAGTGTGCTTAAAATAGAGGACACGTGTTGTACATGACATGCATGGTAAGTGTTGGCAGGGATGGCTTTCTAAAGGCAATATTTAGTAAATGTATATACAAAGAAACTCTTGCCCGGTCATTCGGTAAGAAAAAATGTACTTCTGTCTCAAGGGTGTGTTGCCACTTTTGACAGGGCTGGATAGTTGTGGTTGATTGGGGCATGGTAATACAGGAATGATGTATAAGTTTTTGTATGATAATTTTGTTACCTTCAATGTTTTAGTTTTGTGCAATAATTTGTTATCTTAGATAAGGTGAAAATTGCAGTACATAGCCTGTGAACACACATGCATATATAGGGACACATACGTGTGTGAGACTCTATATACCTACACAAACATATACATATAGATATATATATATATATGTATCAGGTTTGTTTCCCATCCTCTTAGCTATAGAGGCTGTGCCGTAGGGTCAGACTGATAGAGATCTGAATCAGCCGCCTTTGACTGTGCACAGAGCGCCAGGGCAGATTCCAGTCCCCTGCAGCCGCCGCGTTCCTGGCGTGCTTTATTTCTTGGGAGTGTGCTGCTGGTCTTTTGACCTATACGCAGGAGAACTGAAAATAATTATAATCCTGAGGTCTATGCAACCTCTTTGTTTCCATGAGACTCCCTAGAATCAATCCACACCTCACTCCTGTAATTATATGGAGTAAATGGAGGTTATATTCCTTTCACAGACAGACATAAATGAAACAGAGTAGATTCAAGTGAATTTGAAATAGAAAGATATAGCCAAAATAATGACCACTTAAAGTTTTGGTTTAAAATCTGGCCATAAACAGCCGAAGGTAATCCAAAACTCGATATTGCATATGGACATCTAGCAATAATTGCTGTGATTTGATTCAGCAGAAGCTAAACCTTCTGTTAAATCCATCAGGGTCTTTAACTGCCCTAGCTGCCTGGTGTGTGTACACTCTGTGATGCTGAGGTTGTTACTAGGGAAGCAATATAATGCTGGAGCTGCATGAAGTGGGAGCTGGAAGCCAAGAATTTATTACTACAATTCTCCCTATTCATTAGTTTGCTGCATGACCTTGAAGGGCGTCCATGTCATTGACTCTTGGCTTCTGCAGAGACACTACTCAAAGGCAGGCGTCCACCCAACTCTTTGCCGTGCCACATGTTAGGTGTGCTATTTACATCTCCCGGACTCGGTGGCTGAGGCAGAGCTGGTGCCAAGCTGACTAAGAGAAGCTGAGAGCTATGGCTGGTGGAAAGACAGAGCAGGTAGGTCCTGCCTGGCAGGGGGCTTGTGAGAGAAGGGGGAAACAGCAGCTGCACAAGAAAGGGAGGCAGCATGGGTGAGCACTGCTGGGCAAGTGCAGTCAGCTGGCACACACTGCGCAGACCTGCAGCAAGCACAAACCTGTTCCCCTTTGTCCTTGATGTAATACCACTATTAAATGTTATAAATTCTGCCAGGAAGATCTCACAGCCTAAATAAGAGATAGGTGTACAGAAGCTTTTGGAAAGCCTGGAGAATGACATGATTAGGGATTTTTATTTTGTTTCACTCTTGCTGGTTCATTTCCTCAAATGAGTCTTTGGGAAAGATTCGAGTCAGAAAGCAGCAGTGTCTGACCTGATGGAGTGGAGAGGATAGACTATCTGTATAAAGTAACAGAGGGAAGACACTGGGATGTGGAGTTGTAAGTCAATGAGCTAATGGCATATCGTTTCTGTTGGTGGTGGAGCATAGAGACAGTACAATGGAAGTTTAGGTTGAAGATGTAGAAATAATAGGTGTTGTAGTCAGTTTTCAATATTTCCTTCTTAAGGAAAGGCTTAATGTATAAAAGTGTTTTGGAAGCATCATAAATATTTGCTCCAACAACATCTCACATCTCTGAATTTTACTTTTGATGCTATCACTCACTCATTTGTGTCCAAAATGAGATTTAGTCAGCTGTTTCTCAAGGCTTTGTAACAATCTAGAGTTAAGCAAAGCAGAACAGAAACTCTTCCAATGGTGCTTCCTTGTGAGTAATTGCATTTTCTTCCTGAAGAAATTTCTTTGCTTTAAAAGCTAGGCATAGTCTGAATGTGGGCATTTGTCTATGCATCCATATTACATTTTATTTCAGATCAGGAGTGTCATACTGAAACAGATCTTCCCATCATTACTCCTTACCATGCTTTGATTAACATCCTTGACTGATTTTAGAGAGGCAGGGAGGGTGGGGAGGGGGAAGATTTCTTTTGGATAGAACTAAACAAGAATGTATTGTCCAGGTGCTCACCAAGTGTTCTCCAACAGCTAATGGGCACTTTTTCCATGATGGCAGACTAGAGCTCTTCTGAAGTGAAAACCCTGAAACATGGGCACTGGGTGCTCACCAGCTCCTCCTTCACTCTGCACTCCCTCTTACTGTGCAACTGCACTTGCTAACATTTGTCCTGCACTGGGTGCTCATTTTCCCGATTCCTTAAAGTGCTCCATTGCTGATCATACGTGACTCTTTAGTCTTGCTTATTAATATTGATTAATTCAGCATTATCTTCCCTGACTCACACAAGAGCACCAGTTGATCGCTCGTTAACAGTTGCCATTTGACTTCAGAGAGACTTGCCCCTATTTACACGGTTACGTTTTGGGGTTTTTTTTTAATCTTTGTTTTATTCTATAAATTCAACCCAGTTCATCATTACATCATTATCTGGATTGAGGCAGCATTCTTCTAAAAATAATAGTTATTTATGCACTGACAGACAGATGTTTACCTGAGCTTCTGAAGACAAAAATATGATAGGCTCTGTGCTAAGGTGTTTGCCTTCTGAGATAGGTATAAGGTAAAATTAAAGGACATACAGTAAACATGAAGCTGGAAACAGAGAGTTTCACATTGTTTTCAAGATTGTTCTCTAACTTAAAATTTGAGAAGACTTGCATGAAAAAAAGAATATAATCATAGAAGTGACAATCAGAAGATATTAGTTTTACCACTGATTTCAGTAGGATTAGGAATTTGCTCTGGAATTGCTGAAGGAGGATGAAGAAAGCCTTTCTGAGAAGTTGTAGATAAAGTGCTTGGGGAACTCAGAAGCTATTTTGGTAATAAATTGCTTGTGGTTTGCCTCCTAAAGATGCCAGGACACAGGCTGACCCAATGAAAAGGTGAACATGATCACATTCAGATATTGCCGAGTTTAATAAACTTTTTTTCCCATGGCATTTATAGACTATTTTTCTGAAGAAAGCTGATGGTTATCTTTATTACTATTGTCATTATTTGTGCAAAGGTTCTTGCTGACACTATAATCCCTGGTTTACAGTATAAAGATAGTTCTTAACCAGATTTTTACCCTTCATGGATAAGGTATAGTGTGCTTTTTCCTGGTGTTTGTGGTTTTGGTTTATTCAGGTTGCTTGCAAACATATTTGTGCTCCAGACAGATTTTATTGCAGCTAATAGGAAAAAAATATGTATTTATTTTAAACTTGTCCCATATGGAAAAGAAGCTTTAAGATCAGTGCTAACAATGAGTGATATTATACAAAGCACAGGGATAAAATTCCTTTCAAAGAGATGTAAGCAACACATGAGCTAGTCTGAATCACCATGGCTATGTTCTTAATTCACCTGCCAGGGATAGTTCCACAAGGAACAAACAGGTTTTGATAGTAAATAATATTTCACCCCCCCGCTTTTTTTTTTAATCAAATTATGTTCCTTTCCTCAACCTACATGCTTCATGTATAGGTCATTTTTCCTATAATTTGTTCTAGAAATAATATTTTCTTCTGCCACATGCTGAAATCTGTTTTTCTCATAAAGAGATGAGAAACCCCTCTCTTCCTTATGATCTCCTGACATGTTTGCTGTTGTTCCCATTGGTAAATAGATTTGCTGTTATTGAGACTATATGTTGAGGGGCTGAGTCAAAGAAACCAGAGATAAATGTGAAGGGTTTGAGGTTTCAAGAGCTCTTTTTCTCTCCTTGCGGTGTTCCCTTATCTTTGCGAAAGACAGTGGGTGGGTCTAAATACCAGAACGCTTGGGGTTATTTTTACATGTTGTCTGTGCTGTTCACAGCATGCGATGCCATTTTGGAGGATCTCAAGCCACTCTGACCTTATGGCCCTTCACCATGCCTTGGAACTGGAGTACTTGTAGCAGCTCAGCAGCACTTTGAAACCCCAGAGCCTCCTTCTGCCCGTGGACGGAATGCCTGTGTCTTGTGTCAGCATTGGACTACGGAACGTTGTGATTTCAACATGTTGACGTACAGCTGCAATTGGTCTTAACCCTTGCCCTTTCAGTAAACAGAGGAGCATGTCTTTTTCTTCAGAACAGCTGTTGACTCTGGTACTGCAAGTCCAATGAAAATAAGCCATGCGAACATTTGAACAGCTCATCTTTACCGTATTTGCTACAAAAAAAAGAAGTAGAGAAGGAAAAAAAAAGAAAAAAAAGAAAGGAAGTAAAAGGTTCATGCCTGTGAAGAAAAATAAAAGGACCTGCAAATGCTTTGTAGTTTTTAGACTCTTCAATGTGACACACACCGTTTCTTCAACACAGCAAACTTGATTGCACAATGAAGACTGAGATTTTTCAAAATACCAGTGGAGTAATTTTCTTGTAAAGAAGGTTTACTTTTTGGTTTCTCATACCCAGGGTACTCTGTACATCTTTACTTATTTATGAACAGACTATATTTTGACATCATGTAACTGAGGTTATGTATAATAGGATTAAAGGCTATTGTAAGCCTTTGCCGTATGGTACAGCAACTACTTTTGATTTTAGCACATTACAGAGTAGTTTAAAATAAGTCTAATTTAAACTTATAGGTACATCACTGAGACAATCATGTACAGGAAGAATTTTTTGTGTAAATTTGTAATAATGAATGATTCTTTTACATATTGTTAAGGTAAATGCTATTGAAAGATAGTAATGCCTTGTTGGTGAAGAATGAGGCCACGTGCGCACAAACTGTTGTGCAGTGCCTTATCAAAGCGTTGGGTATAAATATGTAGATAATGGATTTTTTTTAGATAAACTTGTCAAGACCAAAAGCATGGATGTCAAGTGTCAATAGGAATTGGGTTTTGTTCTTCTCAGCTGTTTCTTTACCTTTTCTTCTTTCACCTACTCTGATTATGAAAAGATTGATTTCTTCCCCCCCCACAAAGGAAATATAGATAAAACACAATTGAAGAGGAGTCCTTTGCTCTCTTCTGTTTCCTCCTTTAAAATTAACATATTAACCCTTTTTTAGAGTATTGAAAAATGAATTAGCAAATTCATTCCATAAAGAAATAGAGAGAGAAGACATATATTTTAAGACATGACTTAAACTGCAATGTTGGTACCAAATAGTTTTTGTCTCACCCAAAAATGAAGAAAACTATCATCGTGATTATTTTTAGAAATTAGAAATGAGAATATTTTGGAGAAATTGAACGAGAATACTCATATACGTTTAAGTTTTTTAATCCTCTTCCACCAGGAGTCAGATTTTCCTAAGATGTAACATCCATTGCCGGCAATGGAAATACTGAAATAGTTATCGCCAAGGAGTTAAAATTCGCTTTTGTCTATACCCATTTACAGGACAAATGTAGACTGTGTCTGTCTGTGACTTGTGACTTTTCTAATCTTGAAGGCCATGAGCTACTTGGTCAGATCAACAGTTAGTCTGACTTTTCCACTTGAATTGTACCAATTCCCTTTACCCAATTTAAATCTCTTCATTAAAAAGAAGCCTCAGCTTTTTTTGGTTCATTCTCCAGCTTTTCTTCTTGTTTTCTTTTGCTAAAAACACCAGCCTTGAAAAAGCTACCTGTAGAGCTACAAAGCGCCAATGTAGCTACAAAACAACACCCTTCTCTATTGGAGGAATCATATTGCTGCTAGAATTCAATGTTTGTGGATTGCTTTATTATCGACAGAGAGGTTTTCGTCCTACCAAGACTTGCACATGTGCTTTACTTTACCCAGTATGAGTACTGGAATTCACACAGTACTCACATACATACATAAAGCATGTCGTGGGTAGTCTTCAGAATTGAGACTATAATTAGCTTTTTTCTTCCTCAAGCAAAGTAGAAAGTGATGGGGGGTTGGTTGTCTTTTTTTTTTTTTTCCAATTTTTAGTCAGTCACAGACTGAAAAAAAATAAACAGTTTATCTGGGCCTTATTGTACAAAAAGTGTGTTGTGTCCACAATTGTGTACAGAATTTTTCTTCATTAATTTTGTTTTAAATTAATAAAACTGATTTGTGAACATATTAAACAATTGTCTTGTATGCAAATCTATGATATTTCTGCCCTCTGGGTTGGGAACGAGGAGACATTTCTCATTTCTTTGCTGTCACAAAGCAGAAGTTGTTCACCCACTTGTGCCCAGCTGAGATATTAAATAGGATAAAAAAGATTTGTGTCTAGTTTGCAGAAGGCTCAGTTAGGTGGCCAGCAGTTGTTTTGCTTATCAGCAGGAGCTAGAGAGGGTCAGTGCAGAACAGGGACTTGGTACATGGTGTCTTGCAAATGCGTGCCCAGGTGACCCCCCCCCAGAAGTAAATGCCTGAATGTTAGGTGCCACGGTGCCTCTGAATGTCATCCAAAGCAATCCCTGTGCTGGATGGATGAGTCTCACTGCTCAGACATCTCACTCGAAGCTCCAGCAGTGCTCCCATCCTCTGAGGATCTACAGGCCTGAACATCTCTAGGAATTCAGGACTGGCGTTTATCTCTTACAAGCACGGAGCAGAGCCACCCTTTAAATCAGGGGAAGAGTGGCAGTGCCCACCATTTCATAGCAGGTGCTTTATTGTAGACCCATGAAGTGTTGGTCCAGGGTGTGGGTCTGATTCTCTCTTCTAAGAATAGTGAGGGGCCTGCCCAAACACACATCTCACCTTCCAGAAGTCTGTTAATTAGGACAACTTTTAAACTAATCTGCCCAAGAAACACCCTCCACTCCTCTTCATTCTGCTGTACCACCCTGCACAAAAGGGTTAGTGAAGCCAGAGACTGCAGTCAGTGAACCAAAGAATGAGGATGGCTGCACTGAAAGGAAAAGCAGAATCAGGCAGAAGGAGAAAATGTGTCCATCCACTGTGAGTGGCTGTTTTGGAGTGGCTGGTGAAGACCCCTCTTTGCTACTCCACCCATGAATGAGAGCTTCGAATGGGGGCAAGAGGGCACTTTCTGGTCTAGTGAGAGCTGGGCTTTGTTGCTACATTGTGTTACAGCTTCAAAAGGAGAGACGAGCAGTGCCACAAGCTGAGAAAGGCATGGCTAGGTCAAGTATGGGTTTGTGTCTTCTCAGAGAGAAAAAGGATTAAGTCAGCATAGCTTCTTTTCAAACTAATTGTCCAATTCTAACAGTAGTTGACCAAAAGGAGTGCATTGCACCCATTCCCTGCATGGCGTAGAATGAACCGGTGTCTGCCATGTTTTCTGAGTAATTTGATCCTACTGGTGCCTGAGGTGCTGGAAGTGCCTGGCGAGTCAGGTCCTTAGGAGATTCAGGGGAAGAAATGTCTACTTTCCAGCCCTGGGAGAGAGCTGGGAACCAAGACTGGGTGTACATAAAGAGGTGAAACAACTAAATGCAAATAACTCTTTAACTTTACAAACTGCAGTATCTAATAATTTTAGGTAAGGAACAGGATGATATTTCACTGTAGAGTCTGCCTAAGTCTCACTTTAGGTAACATGAATTCTTTCTGTACCTAGCCTTTAGCATCTCCCTCTGTCCAGTGGAAGAGGAAAATAGCCTGAATAAAAAGTTATGGGCAACAAACTAAGCTGTAGTATTATCAATCTCCACATGCCGAACACTTTTCCTTTCTTGTGTCTTCCACACTTTCACCTTTCCTCCAACAAGTGTTTGCTTGGGTTTTGCTGCAGTGTAGCTGCTTCTTTGGCAGTGCTTGTTGCAAGATCTCCAGTCCCACTATGTGTGAAGGACTCAGTTCCATTATGCCACCAGGTGCCAGAAATTGTCTTCCCTTAGGAAGTGGCCTGCCATCAGAAGGCTCAAAGTGGAGTTTTCTCTCTTACAGCAAAACCGAACAAATTCTTCCAAACAGCAGAACTCTGGAACAAGCACAGTGGCTTTTATTCCATGAGGTTTTGCAGTTTGCTTCTGCAAATGATGAATAAAACCTCTGAGGTTTGCTGTTTCTTGTGATTTCTTGGATAGAGGTCTTTCGGAGATTGAAATCCACTTGCCAGCTGGCCACACTTTACAAAGTCACCTCCAAAGCTCTCTCTTCCCCTTGATGCACTGGACCCAGGGCTCAGGTGTGCTCCTCCACAGCCCATGAAAATGCACTGACTGTTCTATTGAACTCATTTTGGAGGTTTTGGTGTTCATGCTGGTGGATGATCACAGTGTTTTAAAGACATCTTCTTTCATCATTGCTTCTGATTTCAGATTATTCTTAAACCAAGAACATGAAATTGTAAGTGTTATTTAGCTCCACACATTTGCTTCCAGAACCCTGGCAGGCCTGTAGCTCAACATTCTCTGACATTACTCATGGACGCTGTGTAGCCTAAATGTTCTACACTGTGAATCAGCTCCTTTGATATATGAATACACATACTTGTGTTAAAAAATATTGCCTCAGGTCCCTCGTTTATTTTAAACTTTTCCATCTTAAAATGATTATATGTACAGTACTATTGATGTTTTTGAGGTAAAAGAAGCCAGATGCAATATATTATTGTGTTGTAATCCATTAAAGCATTGAGTTTTCAGTGACAAATCACAATTACAGCTTTACAAACTTGTGCTTATAATGTGAAGAAGAAATAGAGCTTTTTGTTAATATTTCCATCTCTTTCTTTTAAAACTGACAACCTAACAAACAAAAGCAGAGCCAAGACCAACCAAGGAACCACTTCTGTGTATTTGGCATCTCCATGGAAGTTAGGTGCTCGGAGTTAACTGTATGTTTTCGGCATTGCATCAATGATGCTGGGAATTAGTTCAGTGAAGCAGGCACTTAAATCCCCTCTGAAGTCAGCAGCTTTCTTTTCTGAGCCTCTCTATGTCGAGAAAATGAGTGTTTTTTTCAGGAATTTCATAGGTAGACCCTACTTAAATTAAAATCCTGTAAGATTCCTGTAGAATGAAGGGCACCACGTTATGATGTAGGTATGTCATAAGCTTGGGTCTGCTGTTTGGAACACATCAGTACTGCTTGAAGTTTCTTAGATTCTCCCTGATAACAATGTTCATCTGTAATAGCTTTAGTTCTAAGAATAAAATTCATAAAAATCATTAGAGCTATGTAATTTTGAGGTAGTGCCAAGAAAGTGAAATTAATAATAGGAGTTATTATTATTTATGTCCTTCATGACTGGAAGGCATGCTCAGTGAGTGCTGTCTTTCCCTCAAAAATGCTTGCAATGCAAACCAATAAAAGGTTAGTCATCTTTTCCTTGAAATTTCTGATCCTTTTAGTGTCGTGATTCTTGAATTCCACTCTGCAACATGAGTAGAGGGTGGATGTCAAGAGACATGTTGCTTTGTGCTGTATGCCAAGGGAGAGGCACAGTCCCGCACCAGTCTTCCTCCGTTCTTTGCCAATGGCAAGGCTGCACAGCTGCCACTTTTGTTGTTCTCCTTTTAGCCAGGGACTGGCTCTAATGAAACCATCCATCTCTCTTGTGCAACAAAGGGCTAGAAGAAAAAGGAAAAATGCAGGGGAAACAGTCAGCTGCCAGGTTGGAAAAAAAAAGGGAGAGGTGTGAGGGTTTCAAGACTCCAAAGAGGGTCAGTAGGTAACCAGGGAGGGTCACTGAGAGGAGCACCCACCACTCCCAGATAGCCTCCCAGCAGCTGCTCAGTGCTCTGCCCAGGGACATGACGGACAAGAGACTGCTGAGAGGCCCCAAAGTCTCTCATCTACCCTATCCCACCAGCTTCATGGTGTGGATCACTGGCTTGGTTGCAGCGTGGTAGACAACAATGTGCTGCAACTCAATATGTGCCTCAGAGGAGGATGGTGTAAATCAAAAGGAGCCTGGTTGTAGCCCCTTGTGGGGCTCCTCCTGAACTTCTCACCCTGTTCCCATCATCTCTGTGCATCTGAGGTGCAGCCCTTCTCTGTATGCCACGAGGGCCACAGCTGAACATGGAAAGCTATGTGGTACATGACCTGGAGTCCTTTCACAGCCTATTAACTGTGTGAACCTGTCTGGGGTGCATAGATAGATAGATAGATAGATAGATAGATAGATAGTCAAGCTTGATTATGACAGTGCAGTTAAAATGGTGTGTCATTGAGCCTGTTGACTAATTTACCTTGGAGCAAATGGTTTGCAGTGGAAAACACCTTTTACTCTCATTCTCCAGCAGAACTATGAGATGAATAAAACTCTTAAATTTGCCTACCCACATCATTCATCTTCAGAATTGTTTGTCAGCATTTCATTTTATGTTAGTGCAAATAAACATTTACATTCTAATACACTGGGGAAAAAATATTTTTCATTCTATGAAATATACTCTACATTGCCATTTATGTTTTCATAAGTGGCTAATAGTTCTTGCTAATGGTGTTAGAATAACAGGGAAAGGAAAACAAAAGATTTGGATTTATTTAAAGGAAAATACAGCTCAGCCACCTCTCATGGAAGCCACATGATGTTGCCAACTAACACCTTGTGGAAGTCAGCCCAATGCACAAGTAAGTATGTTATTAGCAATCTGCCCTTTCCATTGCTTCACCACCACTGGCAGTTACTTTGCTGCGGAGAGGTATTTGTGGCTTGAGTTTTGTTTCTCACCCGGTCTTTGAAATCTTTTGTGTGAACTGCTGACTACTGCTCCCCAAAGGGCTGGCCGCTGACACTCTGCTATTTCCAGTCTCATGTATAGGTGCAGCATTATTTTCCAAAGTGGGAATTGAAGCATTTACAACAGAAGTCACAGTCTGCTTCACTTTCTTCATTGGCAACTCGTGTCAAATTTGACATGGAAGTGAAATGAGATCTAGAGATTACATTGAACTGAGTATCTGGACGGCAGAGACAGGAGATAAAATAGAGAGAAGGTGGAGAGTTGTTAGAAAGAGAAAGAAAAAAATGTAATTTGTTTTGAATAATGTGAGATGATAAATTGGGGGGAAAATAATCCAAAGCAAAGAGTAGGAAAGAAGGATGAGTTGTCCAGAATGGAGTGAATTAGCTTTATGTTTAGGAAAGCAAGTTTCACTTCTTGGCTCTGCCACAGAATGACCCAGGCATGTTGTTATGGCCTCGAATCGAAAAAGGCTGAGACATCCAGAGCTTCAGCTGGGCATGGTGTTCTCCATGGAGAGAGCTGGGAACCTCGGTGAGTGGTTCTGAACCCAGCTACTGGCACCAGAGCAGCACATGAAATCCTGTCCTTACTGGGAGGCTGAGCAACCCCTGATCAATGGCTGGGAGCCCCTTCCCAAAGGCAGCTGTGCGCTTGCTTCCCGGCTTGTACAGGAGGTGAGGCTGCCCGTGCTGTGGTACGTGGCAGGAGGTCACCATGTCCTACACAGATCCTGCTGCCCATCTTCTGCAGAAGCTTAAAGATTAGTGACCACTCACACAGGATACAGGAGACTTTAAGCCAGTTCCGCTTTCAACCCTATCCCGATCCATGTGGTGTACTCTTGGGAGGCTGCCTGCTGTTAATACTCTAGGAGAGTCAGAGGAGTTTAGTGGGGGTGGAAGAAAACAGGAGAAGAGAAAGTGAACGAGCATCCAGGCTCTCAGAGAAGCACACAAGGATAGTGTTTGCTGAGCAAGAGTGCTTTGCCTCTGTGTAGCTGTTTAATGCAAAATACAGAAGGTCCTGGGAGCTGGCACTTGACTTTGAGTTCCTGTCTCTGAGGCATGTGCCCACACCGCCAAATTACAGTGATGCCCTTTGCACTCCTCAGCAAAATCCATTGAGCGGACTGAGATAGATTCAGCAGGAGGAAGCAATGATACCCGTTTTCCCTCCCCTCCACAGTAAACAAATGCAGTTCTTTGTACAAAGATGAGTAACTGAATAGAAACAAAATAATGATATTCCCTTTTACCTTAAGAAATGCTATAATTCCAGAAGGGATTATTAACTTCGCATTAAATTCATGTTCCAGCTCCTAGATCTATCTATGCAGTCATTATTTATATGTGACTCATTAAATATTCAGTAGAACATCTCTGTCATAGATATCAGAGGTCTACTAACATGCCATTTGGTACTTGTCATTAATTTGGGGTCACAGGATGTTAGTCCAGTAATATCTCCACTACACAGCAGATAAATCCTCTAGGACTGCTCCTGATATCTTAAAAAAAAAAAGAGAGTTTGAAATTCAGTTTAAAAGGCCCTGATTTTTCACCAGTAATAGCCTTCTTGGAGCTCTTTTGTTTTAAGACAGAAAGTATTTGAACAGGAGCTGAAAAAAAAAACAAACCTAAACTATATACTTAGTTTTATAGAAGACAAGGAAAGCTCAGCAAAATAAAACAAAAACAGAAGTAATCAAGGTTTCAATATCTCTTTTAAATGGCAATTGCATCAAAAAAAATAACTTTCTGTGAATGTTAGCAATCCTTTTTTGTGTTTTTACAATTCCTCTCCCCATTGCTCCATTTGCTGTGTGAAACATCAGGTCTGAGGATTTTGCTGAGGGTCTTCGGGCATTTCCCTGCAGAAGACCCAAACCAGGAGATGGGTGCACAGAGCAGGTAACAAAGCCAATGTTAATATTTCCTTGGGAGTGAAAGTGCTCTTGTTACCATTGGCTGTTCTTGTTTAACATAGGCAACAGGCTAACATGTTTAGGTGTTACATAACAGTTCCATTTCTGAACTATTTTTTGGTGATTTTCTTTCTTATAGATAAGCAGAACTGGAATTCATTTATGGTGGCTATACATTTACTTCCATTGAAGACGAAGACTAAATTCCCATCAAAACCTGAATGTAAACTGTCTGTTACAAATCCCAGACAGTTGGTCACCCATTGGCTTCTATAAAAGTTATGGACATCTGTGCAGATCTGGAACTGTAGCAGACCCTGAAAGCTTATTGGCATTTTTGCTTAATATTTGCTCTTTTTTTCCACTATGAGTAGAAATGAGACAAACCTGATGATTGCTATGGCAACCTTGAGCCAGAGCTTTTTCTGAAGACTTTTATTTGGTTCTTGAACCTTGTTTTCCTTGGGAATGTGGTTTGATGTTATTTCCCCCTTCCTGCTGAGCAGTCCAAGTCCTGAGCTGGGCCGCTGGGTGATGAGAGAAGATACTGACCTCATGCTCCTTTTCCTTTTCTTTTTTTCTTTTTTTTTTTTTTAACCATCTTTTCTCTCACATTTGTCTGTGAAGAACTGATCTTCTATGATCCTGTTCTTGTCATTTTAAGTTCTTCCTACTGGATGCAACATCCTCCTCCATATTTTATGATACTCAAATGTTTTAAACATTGACATCTGAGACAGAAGCTATTTAATACTTCCATAATAGTATGTAATATATTTCCTTCTGTTCTGAGATGGAGAATACTGTACCTGAAATGTACAGAAAAAGCCACAGTTCAGATACTAATATTTTCCACAGGCTTCTAATTACTCTTTCATCTGTACCAAATATAGACTGATGTTCAAACCTTGTGTAGGTCTCTGGCAGGACTTTGAACAGTTATGTTGTCTCTGGTCAGGTTTCTAAAACCATTCTAGTAATTTTGAAAACATGCTGGCAAAAGGAGTCTGTTCCACAAGACACCAGTTTAATTCTTAGACAGTGGCTTTCTGCTGAATATTTGTGGTATCGTTCTCAAGTGTGGAGGTACATGGGATTTCTAAACCCTCTGTTTTCTAGTGGGAATAGTTCTGGACAGATGGTTTTACTATACAGATGACAAAATAATTGCCAATGATTTTGTAGAAATAAAAATCTTTCTTGAAATGATGACCTAATTGTTATGTAAAAGAAGAATAGACTATTGTAAATGCTTCATTTTGTAGCACAAATCTGAAGATGAGCTATGAATGCTGTTTTCCAATCAGTCTGTTAACTACTTTTTATTAGACTTATAGGTGAGATTCGGGGGTTTTTGTTCATTCAGAAGCATAAAGCACAGGAAGATTTTGGCTCTCATAGATGGAAAAAAACAATTTAAACTATTTTCTGACTAGAAGTGGAAAGTAGACCCCTTTCAATCATACTTTCAATCAAAAATGAGGGACAGCTGCAGTCTGAGATTGAATCCAGTTATTCCCACAATTCGGTAGAGAGATTGAGATCTGGATTTTGGCTCTTTGATTTACTAATCCACCTAAATAACCAAATGACATTGTTTTTAATCTACAGGAGGGTAGGTAAGTGAGAAAAGCTAACTAACATGCAGTACGTTTGTGGCTGAACTGGTACATGAACCTGCTTAAATGTGTGTAACAAGTGTGCCCTAGGTCTCTAACCTGTATGTTTCCATTCCCAGTCACTTAGATTTCACTTCCAGCATCAGTTGCACAGTTAGTGTGAGTGTGGGTATGAACAGTTCCAATATGGACCCAGGGCCACCACGTGACCTTCCCACCCATCTTCAGATAGATTCCATTTGGAATCTGTATTTATGCAGAAATCAGTATTTTAGCCACCAGTCACCTTCTGATGGGCTGATGGGGGTCCATATATCAGAGAAGGGGAAGAGCATCTTCTGCCATAGGCTTGTCAAGTTGGTGAAGAGCGCTTTAAAGTTGCCAGGGGAGGGGGACCTCAATGCATCCCACTCCTGTTGATTTGATGCCAGTGTGAGCAATAGATGCCCAGAGCCTGGAGAAGGATCACAGGTCAGCAGGAGAGCACCTGAAGACCAGCAGAGAGGAATTCCAGACACTCCAGTCAGTAAGTCAGCTTCACTGGGGACCCAGCTTAAAAAGCGTCTATGCAAACATACATAATGTACATAATGTGGGGAATAAACAAGAGGAGTTTGAGATATACACACGCCTGCAGAGCTGTGATCTTATTGTCAACAACTTGATGTCTGAGTGGAGACCAGTGATGAGTGTCATCCCTCGGGGGTTGGTATTGGGACCAGCAATGTTTAAAATCTCGTTGGAGATATGGGCAGTGGAACTGAGTGCACGGTCATCAAGTTTGCTAACACCAAGCTGAGTGGTGGAGTTGACACACTGAAGGAAAGGGATTCCATCCAGAGGGACCTTGATAGGCTTGAGAGGTGGGTCCATGTGAACCTCATGAAGTTCAACAAGGCCGAGTGCAAGGTCCTCTACATGGGTTGGGGCAAACCAAAGCACAAATACAGGCTGGGCAAAGAATGGATTGAGAGTAATCCTGAGGAGAAGGACTTGGGTTGTTGGTTGAGGAGAAGCTCAACATGACCTGGCAATGTGCATTTGCAGCCCAGAAAACCAACTGTATCCCGGGCTACGTCAAAAGAAGCGTGACCAGCAGGTTGGAGGGAGTTGATTCTTCCCATCTACTTTGCTCTTGTGAGACCCCACCTGGAGTACAGCGTCCAGCTCTGGGGATCCCAAGATAACAACATGGACCTGTTGGAGCAAGTCCAGAGGAGAGCCACAAACATGATCAGAGGGCTGGAGCACCTCTCCTATGAAGACAGGCTGAGAGAGTTGGGGTTGTTCAGCCTGGAGAAGAAAAGGCTCTAGGAAGACTTTGTAACAGCCTTCCAGTACCTAAAGGGGACTTACAAGAAAGCTGGAGAGGGACTTTTTGCAAGGGCATGTAGTGATAGGACAAGGGGTAATGGCTTCAAACTGAAAGAGGGGAGATTTAGGTTAGGTATAAGGAAGAAATCCTTCATGATGAGGGTGGTGATGCACTGGAACAGGTTGCCCAGAGAAGCTGTGGATGCCCTATCCCTGGAAGTGTTCAAGGCCAGGTTGGACAAGGTTTTGAGCAACACGGTCTAGTGGAAGGCATTCCTGCCCATGGCAGGGAGGTTGGACTAGATGATCCAACCCAAACCACTCTGATTCTGTGATTCTTCTTCTGTTATATCAGTCATGTGACACAATGAATCAGAAAGCAGAGAGAAGTGTGTGGGTCCATGCCAGCCTTACCCATTAGCAACCTCAACACCGTATATGCAGGGAATGCTCTTCCACAGCTCGGTTCAAGCTATTCCATATACAGGACTATTTCACACATCTGCAGAGCACATTCCTCAGCTCATTGGTCTTGGTCTTTGGGTATTACGTGATATTAGTTCCCTACAGCCGGTGTAATAATGCTGCAAGAATGTGAACTGCGAAATGGCAGAGCTGTGGCTTGTTGTCATGGCATACGGGCTCTTCAACACAGGTTGGATTCCTATTTATTAGATTCAAGTCACCGAGTCATATGTCAGATCCACATGACTCATTCATTTTATATCTTCACTTGAAAGAGATTTTCTGTTTCATCTTTGTGTTTGGTGTTTTCCAAAGACAGCCTTGGTTAAATAAACAAAATACCATGTATTTGTGTCTATGGCTAGAAGAAAGGCTTGGTTTCAAATTCATTACAATACTCCTTAACAACAGTATGCAAAATCTAAGCCTATCTAAACAAGATCAGGAGGAAAAAACTGCATTAAGTGTATAAATGAAATTAATCATTAGTTCTCCAACATAGATTGAGCATACTGTTAGTGATACAGCCCATGAAAAAATAAACTACAGAGCCCTGGTGGTCAGACTATAATCAGCTCTGACTTCCTTATATATTCTTGTGAACCTACAGTGGTGTGTAGTTTTCTTTACTGCGAAGAGGAAGGCAAATAAATATAAATTGAAAAACACTGCTATGATTTGAAATCACTTGGCCAAAATTTGAACCTGTGTAACTATGTCATTTCATTTATCTATCAGCACTGATGTTTTGTTCTGCCAGAGCTCCCCAAATCTTCAGCTCTGTAGCACAGACAGTAAATCCCGAAGAACCATGTTTTAGTAAAACTTACTCGCACAGATGCTGAAAAAAACCAAAGACCCAAAAAAACAAAGAGGATAATGGTAAAAGCCTCTGCTCACAAACCTAACTTATGGTCTCTGCAGCTTTGCTACAGCATTTCATCTTGCCAGATGCTGACTGCATCAGGCTACAAATATTCTACTATTCCTCCATTTAACAGTTGTTGAGGTTGCTTTGTAGATAATGACCATTCCGGATCTTCAAAAATAACATAAACAGATAGGATAGGATGGGATGGGATGGGATAGGATAGGATAGGGTAGGATAGGATGAAAAGCAGCAAAATAAATAAATGGCTTTGGTTGAATAACACAACTGATGAGAAGACAGCTATCATTACTTCTCTTCCAGAAACTAAAAAGTAGGTAAAAGCCTGAGAGAAAGGATCAGTTAGGCAAGGAGAAATGATTTGGCTTAGAGACCATGTTGTGTGCTACGCAATTAACTTGTGGTTAATTTTAGAGTCGATGTTATTTGAAATATCTTATAATAGTTTGGCTGGGAATTAACCCATATCTTTCCAGAGTGGGAAGGCGAGCAGGCAGTGCTCCATGGTGGGAGCAGCCGGGCTCATCCAACTGCAGTGCAGCCATGTGTGGCACTCTCCTGAGGCAGGGATCTTCACTCACTCCTCTGCTGCACTTACAGGGACTCTTTGGCCCCTTCAGAGCTGAACGCTATGCAAATTTGTACAGTATGTGCATCCCCCAGCAACCGCCACAGGTCCCATAGGAAGGTAAAGCATGAATATGGCCAGCAGCAAAAGGTCCCTGTCCTTATCAACTGTTGTCCTCCAACCAGCAAACACCATGGAAAAATATTTTTCAGTTTGAGCTAATATCTTTTGTGAGTCAACAATAGCACACTGGAAGGAGAACAAGGATTCATGCAGCTACAGCATCCAGGATGGCTGGGTTATATCCTCTGATGCCCCATGTCCCACTAAGTCAGTGATTTATCGACTTCATGTGATATTTCTTACCTCATAACAGAGAATATCATACACAAAATAGCTATGTTGTGGTTTCATCATTATTCTCATCCTAAATCCAAAACACAGCACTATACTAGCTACTAAGAAGAAAATTAACTCTATCCCAGCTGAAACCAGGACAAGCTGTTGGGATACTGGCATGATTACAGTTGTGAAGCATCGTGCACTCCTCAGTCCTACAAAAACAGTCCAATGTTTTCAGTGATGTCAATATTTTATTGTAAGTACATTTCCATTTTAATTGTAGTGTTATTTGTATTTCAAACGTTTTATTTTCTTTACTCTCCACAGATCCCTGTAGTCAGCCAGATGTCCTGATGTTTTTGAGACAGTCCTCCTTCTCTTTCTCCTCTTCCTCTTCCTTGTCCTGCTGAATTGCTGTGTCCCTTGAGAGGGTGCCATTATGGCCCATCTCTGGCTTTCCATGCAGCGCGTAGGGTAAGAGGTACAGAAAACAGCCACCCTTGGTGGCCACACAGCAAAAACATATAGAGAGGACACTTCCTGCCCTCCCACCTCTCTAAATTCGAGGCTGGTGCCTCTGTGGGAAGGAACCTCATCTCTTGTTGAATTTGGTAAGATATTTGGAGGTGAAATCCTCCTACAAGCAGAGCTCATAACTCCATGTCTGCCCCTGATCATGGCTCCCACGCTGACTACCATCAATGTGTGTGCCAAATAATTACAGCCCAGCAGCCTTTCTCATTTCATGAAATTTGAACTGGAATTGAATCCTAGGGATACTGTGCCAGCTAAACGGTAAGGGTGTTGTGAAAGGTTTGCTTTTGTCTGATGGGAACAATCTCAGTGTGAGAGAGGGAGGAAGAAATAGTTATACAGAAAAAGCTACTTCAGTTCCAGTGTTATTAGACCAGTTCTGATGCCACTTTTCTCTCTCGCTTACCAAATACAATATTAAAATCTTCATAAATCTCTTTTTCTTCCTCATATTTTTCATGCCTGATTGGCTACCTAGTAACTGGGATGGCTGGGCAAGGAGTGAGGGAGTTGATTATTTCATTTTCCTCAGTATTTATTATTTTAAAAAACTGTGAGGATAAGTGGAAAGGAAGTCTTCACAATATGAGCATTTGATTAAACAACTGCTAAAAATAATATGTAAACAGTTTTCTGTAACATTTGTTCTAAAACATAGGATCTAGCAAGTCAGCTACATCTAAAGCTGTAAGTGGGTCTTAGCAATTTATCTCAGCAAGAGCTAGTGCTTTGCAAGTTCTTCTGAAGGATACAAAATTGTTTAATAGGGATTTACCCATTAAACAAATGTGAACCTTTAAAGTCCTGTTAGGTGCTGGCAGAGATTACAAACTCCATGAGCAGGAGGAAGGTCATTACCCCTTCTACCAGCTGACCTCCATGTGTCTGTCAAAGGAGACAACGATACAGCAGCAGTATCTAAGGAAAATATTTAGCTTAGAAATCTTGCCTTCTCTCTCTTGGCTTTATTGTCAGCATTTTTGTGTGGGTACCACAGCCTGGATCTTTCAAGGAGGTTGGGATGAAAACACCTGTTTCACTCACGATAATGTCATTTCTGCCCTAATTTGTGATCACACAAAGAAGATCCCATGTTACGAATTGCCAAGAAGAACATGCTCAGGTTGTGAGGGCTTTGTTGGGGTTTTCTTTCCCTGTTGAAGGGTAAACAGGGAGCAGGACCGGAACACGGAAGAACCACTCTAGATTTTCTGGAATATCTGGGTTTATCCAATTGTCTAATGCATATTCTGCCTGTTTAGTTTCTAGTCTTTTTGGTTTAAATCTTAATTTACTTTTGATTTTGTTAAACATAATATTCCATCAACATTGCTGTATATTTTTTTGTTTCCTACACTTTGTGAGTCCATGTCCTTCTGCTTGCAGCAGAACTTAATTCTACTGATATCTATATTTGTCAACTAGGGAAAAGGAAATTCCCTTATGCCAAGTGAAATTTTGCATACCCATCTATCCATCTGTTCTATGCATCTTTGGTCACTTCCCACCACACCTGTATTAGTCCCACTCTTCTCCAGGCAAGCTCTTGCCCATTCCAGGTGCTGCTTTCATGCCTCCCTCCTTCCTTCAGGGCATTCCTGAGCAGCAGCAAGGGGAGAGGCTCTTGGTCCATGGTTTATGCCTGTGATAGCATACTAAGAATGTGGGTTTGGTTTTGGATAGCATCTAATCAAGAAAAGTAATTTCAGTTATTTTCGCTCATACTCAAAAATTGATGATTTTTAGAAGGAAAGCACATAAATCAGGTGGAAGTTGTTAGAAAAGTTTTATTCTTATCAGCATGGAGTAAGAAAACTAACGGTCTGATACTGACAGAACATGGCTTTCTTGAGTTAAAATACACACTTACCTCTGCTACTGGTTTAGAAATGCTTTAGGAATACACAAAGGATTTTTAAAAATAAAAGCGTGGTGCCTCAGGGAGTACCACTAGTTTAAATAATACATGAAAAGTATTTATGAGCCTTTTTTTATGAGGTGGTCAAAGCAAAGACCATCTAGCATGTAACATAAGACTGGCTACAGAAGAAAGGTTTTGCAAAACCACATTGGAGAGTTAAGCATGAATGGAATTTTATTTCAGACTGTATTGCTTATTTAAATTAATGATGTTTTCAGGTGGAGTCTAAATGATAATACAGATCAAGGTGAATTTTGCCAGGGAGTTGGACACTAGTCTATTATTCAAAGAATGTTACTGACGAATGTTTAAATAATCCTAAACAGACAATAGGTTTAGTGAAAGGGATTTTTTAAAATAGTTTCAAACTTTTTCAAATGTGCTGGAATTATGCCTATTCATTCTTTAGCAATGGAGATTAATTCTCCTGAATAGTGCCACATACCTTAACTGCAGTTGTCCTGGTGTTCATCCAGTGTGTCCAACCACAGCAAAATGCAGAATAAAGGTCCTTGCCTCTTGTTTGGTCTAACAGTACCAGCTCAGTAGTTCCCACTGTGTTGTTAATGAGGTTTTCCCTACTACAGGAAGAAGCTCTGGTCCATCCCCATGTCGAAGGATCATCTCTGGGTCTAATTCTTGAGATTTCCAAATTCTGGCCCATTTTCTGGAGCTCCGAGAGAGATTTCAAGTCCTACCACTCCAAAGTGGTCTCTCACACACTTTCCCTCCACTTTGTACACATGCACTCACACTCTGGTTCCAGCTGTTCTCTTCCTGTCCATAACTTTCTTATCTCCACATGGGTTTCTGGGCTAGAAGACTGATTACAGAGACTTGCGAGCCCAGTTGTCAGTTTTGTTTCTGACTTAATTATGCCTGTACATATTTAGCTAAATAGGACATTCATGAAAAATTACTTTTGCAATTACTATGCTAGTAAGCAGGGCAGAACTGAACAAGATCAACTAATATGGGACTACCCTTAACTGCTTAAAGTAAAACATGGACATAAACCCTCACTGTATCCAGAACAAAATTTATCTGAAAAAGGAGAGCTTCTAGTATGCTGTTTGTGTGACTTCATTGTGAATAAAGTTGATGAACTGATCTGGATGCAAAATCAAACCATTTTTTTTCTTTTTTACCAGGTTTTGTTTTGTTCTTTTAACTGGGGAAATTTCTCTTTAGCTGCTGTATCACTGTTGACCATTTTGTAACATCAAACCACAGCCTCCTACAGGAAATGTAAATAAATCCTGCCAAGGGTGGCATGGAACTTCAATAACCTTAAACCATTTTGCACCTAAATGAGAGCATCTGTGGAAGGGATTAGCATGCTGTAATTTATGTGCAGTGACTTCCCACCTTGAGCTGGTTTGCCTTAACTTTCCCATGTGTCCTAGGCAGATAAGCAGACATGGAAAGAGCCTGGGCTGCTCTGGTTCAGTCACTTCATGGAATGATTCCACAGACCTGGGTATTTGAAACTGATCCTGCACAGAGACTCCTTGATTTTGGTGGAGGAGCTTCACTGAACAGACTTGCATCACTCACTGCAACACTGCAGCTGAGTAGGTTTTTCGGCGATATATCGTTAGTGACAAGGGCAATACGTCTGCCTTGGTAACAATTGTCATTCAAGAGCATGCTGTTGGCTATGGTAATGGAGATTAAAAGCATTTTAAAATGAAACAGCTGCAGTGTCTCAGTTGTTATTCATTAGCATTTCACTGTTCAATCTGTTTTATTGATTTTCATAGTGCATAAAATACGCAAAACGTGCAGAAAATCTGATACTGAATGAAAGAGCAAGGTATAGAGAGAATCATGCAGTCTGGGGAATGTCTACAGTGAAACAGGCAGTCTGAAACAGGCTGGGCATGAATTCACCAAAGGAAATGGACTAAGCTGCCACCCTTCATTTAAAAAGGCTGGAAAAATCTATTACGTACCTTTCTGGAAGCATGTACCTGAAATGACAGCAGCCTCCCAAACCCAAACACAAGTCTATGTCTCCACTCAAAGGGGTGTAAGATCCTGCTGAAAAATGTAAATGACTTGGGCAGAAGTGCTTTGGCCCTGCATTGAGTGGGACATAGTTGAATGTCTCTATGCATTTGTGTATGTGCATGTGTGTGCGTGAGCTTTTGCTCCTTGTAGAAAAGGCTGCACAGATGCAGTGGCAGGAAGCTCAAAAGCAGAAAGTTGAAGAATGGCATGATCCAGTAGAGTCATCAAGAGGGAAAACAACTTTTGTGGGCAAGCTGCCCTAAAAAGTTTGCTGCTAAAACCAAAGTTATCTCCCATTGTTTGATAGTATCTGGGTTCAAGAACACAGGGCTTGTAGCCAGAGAGAACTGCATATAAGTAACCTGACTCCATCATCAATTTAACTTCTTAAAGAGAATAACCTTCAAGCCTCCAGTTTTTTGGCATAGATAATCAAGTCGAAAAGGGTAACAATATAATCTGCATGAACAGTACAAACTGTGCCTGGTGCTCAGGGAGCCAAACTGGCATCATCCAAATCCCAGGGAGGCCAATGGGATGACTCTGATTTCACCCAAAGTGTGCTTTGGGTCAAGTCCAGCAATAGCATATGTATCATCTAAGCGCATATTACTTCCCTCGCAGGGTAACAATTGTTTTAACTTTAAGTGGTTACAAAACAGCAGCAATTGGATAGCAGAGACATTACCCTGTCACTATGCTGCTAGTTAAAGACAGAGGAGATGCTTTACGTCAGTGAAGAACTTCATCCTGTCAAGGACCACGCCTGCTTTGCAAAGCAGGGGCTGTCTCCAGTGCTGCCTCTGTCCCTGCCAGGGGTCAGGGCCGCCAACGTTTGCAGCCGGCAGATGCCCTGACGGGGATGGGAGCATCTAAGACCTCCAGGCAAACCTCATGAAGTTCCATAATGTGATTTCCAGGCCATTTTGGACAGTCTCTTCCCTTAGACTTTATGCACAACAAAGCCATAATGGGATTCTCAGTATGCCTGGGCTCAGCGCCACATGAACAGCAGATGTATCCTGGCAGAAGAATAGTCCAGTCCTGGGCATTGCTTTCCTGTATTTTGGGAGTATTTCAGGTCTGGCATCTCTATGAATTTGGTCAGAGAACAGCATTTGGCTATGTCACCCATGCTGAACACATTAATTAACGTTCTTATTAAAGCATGTGGCTTTTTCTGTAGGTATGCAATATGAGTTTGTAATAGGGACTATCAGCTTTGCTCAATGCAGCCAAACTCTGACCTTCTTCTATTTCATTCTCCTGGAGCCTGTGTTCCTGTGATTTTCATTTACATTGTTAAATAGTCCAAGCATACTTAGACTACTATTTGTCTCTCTCTAGAATACAACAAGCACTTAGCTGGCACTATAAATGTAATAATGATAATAACAGAGCTGTCTCTAAGTATTTGTTTGAATACACCTGGTAAACCCGAGGGAAAGGCTGAATGCAGTGACATATTTCATTAAAAGATAATTGATGTTTTATTTAACTCAATAATTAGAAGTTTTACAAAGATCACCTCAGAGTGGTTTTTTAATAGCTCAGTTTCAACTGAATGCCCAAGTCAACAGGTATGATAGTTATCCAAGAGAATAATTTTAATATAAGCAATAAAATTCCTACAGATTTGGATATGTTTCCCTCAAGACAATGTGAACTGTTTCTGTAGAGATTATGATGACTGTATAGATTAGTCCATCTCTCCTTTGTGCACAAACTACAGAAGGCTCCCAAATGATTTGAGTGGTTTCCTATAGTAACTCAGTAATGGTATGGAGATGTAAAACAATTGTATTCTGCTGCTTTAGCTCCCACTCAGAAAGGATTTTTGCCTATCGAAAAGACAGTACTTTTCTTAAGGTAGAACATGGAAAAAAGAGAGATGCTGACTGCACAATTGTCATATTGTTGGGTTATTGGTTTGGGGGGTTTGGGTTTGGTTTTCTTTTTAACAAGTTATTTTTTAAGAACTGAGGAGTTTTGGTGGGATACAAGCAAAATAGCACAGCCATGTCATTAGAGCAGTTAACTAGTGAGAACACAATATGAAAGGGGAATTAAAATCTCATTTTGTCCTGATGAAATGGATGCTAGCTCCTGCATGATCTATTCCCAGCCTGGTGCAGAAGCTTGACAGCTCTTCTCTTGCACTAAGTGTTGTAAAATTTATTCTCATGCTGCCAGTCCAGCTTCTGGCGTTAACTTTACTCTTTTCATGTCCTCCCAGTCTTAGTTTTTTTCCCTCCCTGCTGCTATTTTCTAGATGAAATAGTTTCCAATGCCTTTTGTGAGAAATTACTTCTCCTTTCTGTTTCCCTGAGGGAAGAATTAGTTGTTATGACTGAGCACATTTCTCTTATGCATGACACATTTACCTTGCAAACCTTGCGGTGCCAGAAGATGTTACTCACCCTGACAGACATTTACTGTGCCAATATGGCCTCAGCAGTAAGCATGGCAAGTGATTCCTAATCTGTTTCAGCACAGGGTTGGTGAATTAGCTCAAACCATGTCAATGAGTTTTGAAGTTTATCTGGCCACATATAACCTGAGCAGCCTGCAAAATGCAGAGCTGAAGGCTGGGAAAAGGTCCAGAGAGCCAGCAATGGAGACATGAGGACAGTTAGGTCTTCAAGCACTCGAGTTTGATCTGGCAGAATACATCATTCCATGCCTCAAACTTTCTTTACCAGCAAACCCTGATCCCTTAGTATTTTATATCTTGCCTTATACATATTTAAATAGGGCTGAAAAAATACTTGCAAGGCAGGGACTTCATGCAAGTATATGGGCTCCACTTGGCATCAGTAGGTTATACCAGTATTGACCAGGAAAGAACTTGGCCATTTATACTTTAGGCATGTGTATAATGCTATGCATATGTGAATGACTGCATGTGAGCACTGCAGTGTAAAGGAGAGCAATCATAATCTTAGTAAAGTATCAACATGAATTGTTATAGAATTACCATAATAGTGGTTACAGTAGTAGGTATAAATGGTACCATGAGGCTGATTAAAGCTAAAGAGCTACTTTTCCTGCTCGCTGATTACAATTAGCTTTTCACTGAATTGCTTGCCAAAGGACTCCATTAAACTACAGCCAATTGACCTTACAGGCTGTATTTTTAGTATGCATTAAATGCACAGCTGAAGTTTTTCATGTGGAGAACCACACATACTCTGACCACGAGTCAACCTACCTGCAACAGCAGAAGAAGCTGGATCTTTGTACCTACTATTACATTACATATTTGCAAGCTTTCATAAGCTTTTAAGAGTCCGAATCTATCAACTATTTCTGTACCGTGAGGGTAAGTCCCCATCAGCCTGCTCTCACATTTAGGTATGTCATAAGATTACATTTCAGGAGTTTGAGGAGAGGCAATAATTTCTGTGTTCCCAAGGGCCACCAATTGAAAATGCGATCTGGGTGTTCAGTTTCCCAAAGCTCATACACTACTCATGGTAAGTTTTAAGACCCTGGGCATGTGTTTGATCAGTCCTTATTTTCAGTATAAGAGCAGAGACTTTCACCTCACAAATCTCACTTTCTCCATTTCTTTCCTCCAAACAAAATCTTCCCCGCCTTTTTTGGTAACAGCCACAATCCCAGATACTGTAGTTGATATACAGCCAGCTCTGTACTTTGCTGGTATCTGCTTTTGCTTTTGTAACTCAGTGGGGTCTATTGCTTCCTCCAAGCTCCACCTCAATTTAACATAAATTTTCACACCCTCCTCTTTGTTTTATTATTTGATGCCTCCACCAGTCATCTTCCCTGCTGATTTTCTTAAAGTACCATGAAGGCTGATTTTGATCTCGTTGTGAATCTGACCAAATAAGATTGGCATTTAACAAAAAACACTTTTGGAAACAAAACCCTGAAGGCTAAATGCAATCATGCTCATTCTGAGAGCTGCAGTCATTTGTCCTTGGCTTGTTTTTCCCAGAAATGACTGGCACAGGCATATTTTTTCATAAGGGTAGTTGGCTCTGCTCTCACTTGGCTGGTCTTGGGAGATGATTTCAGTTACAGTTTCATCTGCCAAGTCCCATATTCCCTTGTGATCTAGTTTGTATTTTAGTTTTCCAGCTAGACCACCTGCCTGGTGTTAATTAGTTATGGTTTCCTTTTTATATGCAAAATTGTTTTTAACTTCATGAGCTGGCACAGATTTCCCTGGGCTTCCTCCCAGTCCTACTGTACAAGCAGCACTGCATGCCTAGACCTGTCATCTGCACTATAAACTCATCCGGCCTCAATCAGATATGACAAATTGTTCAAGAGGAGGGGATAGGAGAAGAGAAGCAGCAATTAACTTTTGTGTTTCCCACTTTGAGGCTCTTGTGCTCTCTGTACTTGGAAAATTCTCATCTGACTGAGATGCTGGTCTTTTTTCTAAAAAGTTGCTGGTTTTAATCCAAAGCAGACGGAGAGGTAAAATGTCTTTAAGAAGTACTAGAAGTCCATGTGTCCAGCTATTTATAATCAAGCTATACAGCTCTGGCAGGGCTGTTCTTTCACATCCAGACTGTTTGCTGTCTACTTGTTACTATATCAGGCTGGACTGATTATCTTGTTAATCTGATAGGCACTTCCAGCAACCTCTGTGCACCGTACCCGGTCCGCTCCTGTTGAAGCTGATGTTATGGGAACTGTTGCAAGCACACACCATAGAAGAACAGCACCAGAAAAGCTGCACGATGCTGAGGCTGGCCACCAGCCTCATCCTCACAAAGATGTCACATTAGCCCACAACATTCTGGGCTTCCTCTGGTCTGAAAAAAATAGCCAGACTCTTATTTTCTTAGCTGCTTTTTCTAGACACAGGTATTCTGTCTGCCCTCCCTTCACAGCAGCTTTTTGCCTTTAGCCCTGACCAACAGATTTCCCCATATGTTATACAGATTTTATTTCCCTGGATTTCATTTCTCTACTTCTGGGGACTCGGATTTACAGTTCACTTTTCAGAGGTTTGTCATTGTTAATAAATAATAGTAAAGGTGGTAAAAAAAAGTTTATCTTTTCTAACCTTCTGTGAGCTTTCTCAGATGTCTTTCTAATCCATCCTAGCAGAATATTCTTGGTCAGAGCTGTATTGCTCAGTTATTGCAGTGAGTGCTTGGCTACCCTGAGTCTGCTAGAGTTGTCACTACATCCAGAGTTTCATGTAAATAAATGATCATCAAAGCTCAGTTATCTACAACACCTGGGAATCCATTTGTGTTATGGCAAAGTTTCTGCTAACACTTTTTACAGGCAGCAACAAAGGCAACAAAGACCTGTGTTCAAAACAACATTGCTGTTTTAGCTGTTTTGCACAAAGACTGTCCAATACCAAATGATGCCATGTCCAATACTGATGCTGAATATGCACCTTTGAATTCTGGTAGACACAAACATGTGAAGCCATCTATGTGTTAAGTATGCCTATTTATATGTCTTGCTTGATTTGTTCAGTCCATGTCATCTCTTTGCAAAATTTCATTGACCAGTAGCTTTTAAACCCAGAGGTGCTATTAAGTTCCTCCAGTCTGAACACAGACCACACAATTTCACTGAATAATTCCAGACCCATTATATCTCACTGAAACAGCATTTGTTTTTCAGAAAGATATCCCAATCTTGATGTAAGGATTTAAGGTAGGGTTCACTTCCAGCTATGTAAAAGTCAGGTCTTTAGTGTACAACAACCTCAAGGTACATTCAGAAGCCTTTCATTTTAAGACTACTCTTTGAGCTACTGAAAATTGCCTTTAGTGTAGTTTGTCTCTCAAAGGAAATCTAACCTAGATCAGAGATCTAGATTTCAGATGGCTAAAATCAAGTGAAACAAACTTACTTTTAATCAATGATGAATGTACTAACTTTTTATTTTATCATTTAACATGTGAATGACACCTGCCATTTTGAATAAGCCATTTAGCTTCCATCTATATGGGTTTTGTCCCTAAACTGTGTAATTTTGAAGATGCTAATTTGGATGACAACATGGATGTTGTCATCAGTCTGTTGAGACAGGTGACATGAGGCACCACCTGATGCCTTTTTCTATTCCTACACTATGCAAGTTAGATCTAGAGTGATGGTACAAGTGGACAGAAACAGAATATTTCAGTGCAAATAAGGTGAGAAGCTGCACACACACACACAAAAGGCATCCTTTCTGAATTTGGGCTGAATTTGTCTTGTTTCTCATCAGATGCTTTTCAGGATGTAACAAGAGACCATCCTGTGAAGATCCAAATTCAGTGATATCAGACAGCTCAAACCCAGAGATGTGACAAGAATGGAGCTGACCTCAAGCATATGAGTTACGCTGTTGACTGTCACAGAACGACTTACTTGGTTAATTGTCTTGGAACATCAAAGTTTCTGTAGGTCCATTAATAGTTCCTTTGAAATGAGAGGGCTATTTTACAGGTCCTTCAAATATCAAAGAGGTAGAAGTCCCCTAATAACACTCAAATTGTGTCTGAAATAAAAAACTAAACATGCTTGGAACCACTCTCTGGCAGTGAGCACAACTGGCACTTGTGTTCACATCACCACACTCTTGCCTTCCAAAATGCAGTCCCTGCATTCAGGTTGCCTGCTAGGAGGACTTTCTTGTCCCTTGCTAGCCCTCAGACCTTGCTGGGGTATTGTCCAGGAGAGTACTCTTTGATGTGAGCCAAAACCATCTCTGGGACCTTTTAAAAAATTTAGCAGTGCAGGCAATTGAAGCCCAGTGCCTGGGAACATTCCTTGCCACTTTTTAATTTACTAGAATAGTTGTAGCCTCAGAGACTGAACGCTCATCTCAGGTTACTCACACAAGCATGCACAGAGGCAGGAGAAAATTGAGAGGGAGATAGTTAGGAAAACAATCACTGTGTGCTTTCTGCAAAAGCCGCATATACTTAACGGTGATAATCTGGACAAAAGACAATGGACTTTCACCAGGTTGTTGAAATTCTGGAACATTTCAGACCATAAAACTATTCGTGTGTCAAATTAAAATCTTTATCCAAGAAATTTTTAGATGCTACGGCTATTACATTTTTTTTAAAAGTGTTAATATTTGTTGTAAAACCAAAAATTATTTTGTGCACTTAAAATGACTGGGTCGTGTTTTATAAACTAACAGAAAAAAAAAAAGACAAATGAAAGACTGCAAAATAAAACAAAATGCCCCTTCAGGAGTCTAATCCAGCTTGAAAGGTGAAATTTTAAGAACAACAGTAATAACATTAAAGGATAAAATTTCTAGGCAACCGTAAGCTCCTGTTAAATCAGTAGCATTACTGTTCTTATTATATAGCCTTGACAAACCACTCACTTCCATCACGTTAATATTGCACAATCATGAAGAGACCATCTGCACTGAAGAGCCTCTGTTTCAAATATCATTTAGAGCCTCTGTTCAACATCATTATCCAAAGTCAGCAAATATCTGCAAAGAACTTACTGTAGGAGGTACAGCAACACAAATTGCACTTTGTGAAACCTGTGCAACTTCTTATCATTGCAGAGCATCTCAGCAGAAAGTGGCTGGTTTCAGCATATGCCGTCATTTTTGAATTTTCACAGAAAGTGCATCCATGCTTCAAAATTATGGCAGTCCCTTCCCTTTTCCATCAATGCCCTCACTGCACTTTCAAGCCATGTAAATAATTTGCCGATGTGCAAGCTACAAATGCAGCCCTGCTACCTGCTGGCCCTGAGGTTATTACCTGAATTTTCCCTCTTTCAAATCCATTTATGTATGCTTTTGTGAAACTGGATACATTCATCCATGCATGCTTTAAGAGTACCAGTTCTTTTGAAAAGCATTCAGAAAAGACACTGGAGCTGATGTACCTTACACTATATGACCCTATTGAGAATAAATGTGGGGCGAGTGAACTGAAGGAGGGGAAGGAGGATAGCTGAGAGTTCCAGCAACAGCACAGAGCCTCAGGAAGTAGCTAATGAAACCAAATCTGACAGCAGCTGTGCTGTGTTGCTTACAGTGTCTAGCAGATATTTCACTGGACTGCCCAGAGGATAACAGGAGGATGTACAGCCTGGCATGCACGTAACAGTTTGCAATTAAAAAATAGTCGTAGATCTTTTTTAAAAGGGACTACTTCACTGGAAAAAAAAATCAACATGGTGCGTTTGAAAAAATTAAACACCTACTTGCAATTTGTGCAAGTTCCTGCAGAGCATTTTCAATAAAGGTTTTGTCAGAAGGATTTTCCCTTTGCAGTATTCATGCTGACATAGAAGAAGTTCAGCAGGTCTGGTTGAATTATTAGAAATGTAGTTACATTGTTTTACCAGCTAAGATCAAATAAGCTATCTCCGAAATTTCAGAAGTGGTACAAAATGGAAACAACCTGAGTGGCTATGAGATATGCTTCAGGAATTGAAAGTGGGGAACAGTGTCACTTCTTAAACTCACCAGTTCTTGAGGAGTTACCAAACTATCACATGAACAGGATGGGCTTTGAAATGCTTTCCAGGTCTGTAGGTTGAAAGGGAGTAATTTCTCACAAAGAAGAGTAAAATGAAACCTGTAGTGTGAGGAGGAAACATCCCACTTTCTAATTCATCATACATAAAAGCCAAGCACCAGCCACAAATGGAGCTGGGATTACTGTGGTTCTTTTAATAAACGACAGCCTTTCTGGGGTGAGTCTTTGCCAAAGACTACCTGGAGTCTCATTTGGGGCTGACAGGGAGGAAGATCATGCACATTTCATTACCACAGAGGTAATTTGTAGTGATACAGCCTCAGGTTTTGAGTAGCTACTGGATACTGCTGTGGATGCAGCACTGCTTGAATAAAATGCTGACTTGAGTATTTGACAAAAAAATTATAAAGGCAGGTTTTGCACCCTGAGCTGAGCTCCCTGCTGCTGTAGCTACTCACTAACACTCTCTGAGCTAACTAGTTTAAAGGCAGTGTGGCTATATTTATGCTTTAAAAATACTATTAATTTCTCTAATTTTTAACTATCTGAGGTTAGATAGTTTAATCTAGCCATCTGGGATAGGGCAGTTTGACTCTAAACACAGGATTAATGGCTATAATGGGAATGGTAAACATGTCAGGGAGCTTGATGGGCAGGTCTCCTTCTGTCCCGCTACAGGTTTGAAATGAATGTGGGTCTATGACTCATATCAAGGAGGAAGACACATCATAGATTAATGCCTTGCAGAGTGTTCACTGGTGTCACTAAAATCTGTACAAGATAATGGCTTGAAGTCTCTCTTGAATTCCTGGATGTCTCAGACCAATCCATATAGTCTGGTTGCCCTAATCTGTGCTTTCACCAATACCACAGGAGACAAAGTTAGATGAGTTGTTCTTAAAGCACGTAAGACAGATGAACTTCCTTCTGGAGGTGCTTGTCTATTTTTTCTAGACACCAAAGGGACTTCAGCTCATGAGTTAGGACAAGCTCATAACTTTTAGCTAGGTAGACGTACATGAAATGACTCCAGTGTACTTAAGCCCCTCCAGGTCATTGTTGCAACAAGCCAAGGACAGCTGTAGTAGGAAAATTAAGTCAACTGACACTGATGCCCAGCTGCTTGTTCTTACCCTCCTCCCTGAGGCTATTGCCTCCTCAATTCTGCTGGTGTAACCAGTTGTCAGTGAACTTTGCTTTGGGTTTGTGAATGAACCAGGGGGAAAAAGTCGCTGGATGGAGTGATCTGGGGTGGAAACCACTAAACGTGGATCAGCAGCAGCCAGGCTACATTACCCATGATTGAGGCTTGAGCCTCAGCACTGCATGGTGGAGTATTCTGTATGTTATGGTCTTCTTACCTAAGAAAAGGGGGAAAGAATTTCTCCCCTGTACATTAGCACGGGAGAGAAGCACAGAAAGCCCATGGTAGCTTCTCAGGCAGGCAGCGTGAAGCAACAACCCCATGAGGGTCTTCAGTGGCAAATCTGAGAAATCAGCCGTGCAGCCATCTTGATGATCCAGCTCCACACAGTAATAAAAGGGTGGGTTAAACAATTTTAGCTGCAAGATCCTTCCAGTTAGTTATACTGTGACAGATTTCTAGAAATATCTTCCTGTCATCTGCAGAGAAAATGCTCAGTGGTATGTCATGTGAGAAGAGCAATATGTGTGCATATTCAGTTCCAGCTGAACAGCTCTTTCTTTTTTTTCACTATGTTTTTCTATACACAAGATGTTACAAATAATATTCGTGCGACATTATGTCACTCCTGGTCCCCTGAATCCCTAGTGGGTTACAAGCTGCAAGCTCTGTGTGCACTCATCTCCTGGAAGAACTACAGTAATATGCAAATGGCACATCATCACTAATTCCTAGGGAAGACAGAGAAAATATACAAAAATTTTAATGAACGGAAGAAGAAAGAGAAGTGGTAATTGACATTTCTAGCTGGGGAATATGACAATCAACAGCAGGGCTACCAGCCAAATCCTCTTATAGGCCTGAAAATGCTAAAAGCTTTAGCTGAGTGTAAACAAATGCCATGTTCAGAGAAAAGCAGTCTTGAGGGACAGATCTGTTAACCATCAGTGGGCATGTTTCATCTCACCGCTCCTCTCGAGCCAGTTAAAGGGAGCTTTGTGTACCTGCTTACAGACAGGAGCTGCGGCTCCATGATGCAAGAAATCATTGCTTTCCCCTCAGGCCAAAAAGTGGAGACTATAGATGCTGCCTATATATATAAAATATAGTATAGACCATTTATAAACACAGAATTCTTCAAACACCTTCCCTTAGGCTACCACTTTTCAGTTTATACACAAATAGTGCAAGGGAAATGTCAACTTCAGGTAGAAACTGAGGACAAATTTATTTTTCAATGTAGTGTAAAAAGTGAACCTGTCTTATTACATTAGCCTGAAATAGCATGAAGTATTGTTTAATGTTTAAAAAAATGAATCAAATCTCTAAAATCATGCCTTAAAAATCTGTGTAAGGTAAAGCATAAACGCAGGAAAACATCTAACTGTTCGTTTCTCTCAATTCAGTAGTGGTCCCACTGAGTTCAATGAGAGTACTTGTGTATTCGATGTCCTGTTCACGCTTTAATGTACCTTTGCCTCAGGCCTCAACGACCTTCTTCCATGAGAGAAGCCAGTCTTCCCCTTTTTGAGTAAATATATTCTTCATGCCTGCAGAAGCCAAAAGTCAAATCATTCAAACCATCCTGAATTCCCAAAAAGTTTATGGAATTGTCACTTGTTTACAGTTGGTGAGCTGTTCAGTCGCTGAATCAAAGCATCTCAAGGCAGATATTTAACACCTATGATTGATTTTAACAGCTTTTCTAGATTTCTTCTGTATTATTTAAGTCAAAGCATCTCAAAGCAGATATTTACAGAAAGAGACAGCAAAGTCTGACTAGATCATTTGTAGAGGGGGTTGGACTTGATGATCCACAGAGAGGTCTATTCCAACCTCAGCTGTTGTGTGAACCTTTTAAAAAAATCCACAAGAAGTGAAACCAATCCTAAGAAACTCTCCGAAGGAATTGCTCAGGCTATGCTTGCTGTATGAGGAGATCTCCTTCCTGTAGCAGTAACTCATTGGGATCAACCCACTGGCACAGACCCTTACTGCATCTATGGGGACCTGCATAGCTGCAGGAGCCAAGCAATGGGAGGTGGTGGTGAAAGTCTGCTTCAGCATCACTCCACTGCAGTGAAGGGAGCATCCCAGCTGCTAACTGGTTCCACGGACAGCAGAACTCACTGGAAGCTGGTGTGTTTGCTTTATTTGCCTATCACAGTAACAAATCTGCGGTTAACCTCGTGATGGCTCATGACTTATAACATTAAAATAATTGCAATTTGATTAACAAACTCCTGAAAAAATGTTCTCAGCAAGAAAAAGATGTGTTTGAAAAATAACACAAACCATACAATCAGGTCAAATCAGTTTAATTTTCTGGGGCTGTTTGGCATTGCTAAAAGGGTACAGTCAGTCACACAGACTCATTCTTTATTTTTTACACTGTAATTTGAGTGGAGCTTTCTCATAGTTGTGCTTTTCTTTCGTACTGCAGGTGGTTTGGGGATATCTCACCTGCAGACTAGGAGCATTTACAGGTATTTGCTGATTTATTTTTTCTTGATAATTTCCCAACACAAAAAAGTTAATCTCGCTAATTCTCTACAGTGGAAAATTTTCTTTCAATACCTAAAGGTAGCTCATTAATGATTGCTGACATAATCTGTGCCCTGAAACACAATCTCTGAAGATATTCACATGGCTGCAGGTTTCTGTTTTCCAGCCTGAATTAATAATTTTATAGTTCTTAATCTCTAACCCCTGAGTTACAAGGATTACCCACAGTGCACAGCTAAACTTAAGAAGTCACCCAAATGGGTGAATTTGAGTCAAATCATCAGTGACGGTCTCTGTCTCCAGGATCTTTGTCCTTGATGCCAGATGGAGCCACAGAAGTCAGCAGTCCCTGGGCAGGATACCTGGGCTGCATCCTGGTCCTGAGCACGTGCTGCCTCCCACCTCCCCACAGCACAACCTGCATCTCTTACCTGTCCTGGGGCAGCAGATATGGTGAGCCATCACTGCATCTCACTGGGAAAACAAAATGCAGCACCTATCTGGCTCAGTCCAGCTGGAATGGACATACTTTGTCCTGCTGAGCATCCTTTAGGAGAATTACCCTGGGCCTCCAAGACATATGATGTGAATTTTGGGGTTGTCCTGTGCAGGGACAGGAGTTGGACTTGATGACCCTTGTGGGTCCCTTCCAACTCAGCACATTCTATGATTCTATGATTCCCTGTTACAAAAATAAAAATAAAACCTCGACCTTGACCCTCTCACCACCCAAACCCTGAGTAGCACTACTACAAGCATTTTCTTACGTGAAAGCCATGAGTTTGCCTTTTCTTTCTTCCCGTCAGGACTCTGGCATCAGGCCAAATGTATTCACTTTAAGGGTCATGTCTACATGCAGAAGTTTTAAAGTGTTATCACCTGTAAAGATACACTTGCTTTAATAAGCTGTAGACCTACCTCAGGGATAAATATAGTTTGGGTAGGTTATTACCTTGGTTATACTCACTAATCCATCTTTCCTAAAACTCCTACAACAGGAGCTGCTCTGAGAAATTTCAAACAACCTTTGCAATGTACAAGAATGATTAAGTGACCAAAATAAGCATCTCTTCTTTCCTCTTCAGAGCTGAACTTTCCTGCATTTCTGGATGGGCCTCCTGCCCCACTGAACATCTGGCATAATACTGTGCATGAGGTATCACACAACTGTATGGGACAGTTTCGGAAATGGCAGGGGGGAGCAGGACTTAAGTGCCTTTCAAAATCTGTTAAAATTTGACTAGTCCATAAAGTCACACAAAAAGCCTTCTACCTTCTGTTTCTTACTGCAAACTATTATGAATGCACAGTGACTGTAAACATTCCAGTGACATTCAAGAAAAGTTCGTTAAGTCAGGTAAAATACAGATTTGGAAAATACTTTTTCTGCAGTCTCAGGTTGCACATTGGTTATTTTTTTTCCTTCTCACTGGTAATCTCACTTCATTTTTTTTTTTTTAGGCGTTTCATCTGTATCAAAGACAAAACAGGTGAGATCCTAGTAAAATACATTTTTAAATGAATTGTAGAAATATTTACATACTATATGCTCTTTCCCTCCCTCTGCCCAGGAAGGGGAATTTTTTCATTGGCTTCTTTTGATGTCATATTCCTGTCACCACTCCGAGGCGTATCAGTAGTGTGAATAATGTTGCTATTTCTCTTTCCTTTTTAAAAGCTTAAGAACTATAGACACTTAATATAAATTGTATTGCATTAGAATAATTGCTGGGGAATATAGGACAGTATTGACACAAACATCTCCTACCCATGCAGTGACTGGAAAATTAATAATGTGTGAGACCCAAAGAGTTCAGGAGGCAGCCATGGGCTCTGATAGTTGACTGGACCCAGATTCTGATTGTGGGTGTAGAACTTGAATAAGACAGAGCTGATATCTGTAGTCCAAATGATTACATTCCAAATCATGATGTGACCCTAAAAAGAAACATTTATTTCAGGAAAGCTCTGCTTTAAGCTGTAAAAGCAAGGAATGGGTCAAGGAAAATACAGTATATGCTGGCAAATGGTCATGAAATGTGTACAAGTATGAACTGGCTTTGCTCTGAAAACTTTCCAAGTACCTGATGCTTTAAGAGATCATTCTTGGAATGTTTTATTAAAATATAAATATGTATTTAACAAACACAGTAAGTATTTGAGGATGTCAGTCATAAGTGTAAGGAAATATCTAAGAGAGTACAGCAAAAAGGAAAGTACTTGCCCATTTCACAGTAATGGATGTGTGTGGGATTCAAAATGTATCACTGAGGTAACACAACACCATATAGCATATGACTAGCAAAACCATAGACTTACACTGCTACTGATCTGGCTGAAAATATATTTAGCAGAGTTCTAGAACATTAAACAAAAGAAATCTCAGATCTTAAGTCAATGGACCAATTCAACATTTTCCATTCCAAGAATGTACCAAATGGGAAAATAAAATATCTAAGCAATAATTAATTTTATTTATTTTTTTTCTCTTGTGGAATATTGCAATTGAGAAAAAAATTGTTTTACTGTTTCATTTTCATGACTGAAAACTGACATCTTTCCATGTATAAGATTTTTGTGCTCAAACCATAGGATTTCATGGGGGAAAGTTAATGGTATAGAGAAAAAGAACAACAAAATACAACTCTCCCTAACCAAAGATTAACTCTTGCCTTGAGTGAATTTTGAAAAAGGTAACAAAAGAGATAGGAACAGAGGAATGGAAGGTGCATTTTGCACCACTGAATCTAGTCTCCCTTGAAGTGCACAAACACATTTCTTAAGTGCTTGGAATTGCAAGGTAACATTTCATTTAGTTAGGGGAAAAAAAAATTATGGGTCCCAAGGTCTGTATAGAACATTATGACTTTTACCAAGGGAGAAGCACAAGGCCTAAAATTTTAATGAAATTATCAGGGGTTTCATATTACAGAACTTAAGTCACATCCCATGAACTGGGAAGAATTGTAAGCGGTGTGTAAAAGTAAAGAATAATATTTTTTGTATCTTGAACTGTAAAGAAAACTAGAGATGAGCTTTGAGAAGAGGTACCACTACTTCGGCAGAAAAAGGTAATATTTAAGAAACTTCTCAGAACAAAGTTGTGGCAGTTCAGCTGTAGGAATTTTTATCATAGAAACCATCAAGCAAAGTCAGCTTTTTGTTATTGTACTATGGCATGTCCTTGCAGTTGCTGGGAGAGGTGGTGGGCTTTCTGATGTCTGAGAAACATGACAGCTGCTGCTTCTGGCTATTCCATTTCATTATGTCTGACTCTTTTTTTTTTTTTTTTCCCCTAAGAGATTGTCCAGGGTTACAGATAGCCAAAAGGTAGTGACAGTGAAAAGGTTTTCTGCTGCTGAGGCAGTGGTGGTAGATGTACTCCAGCCACTGCCCCCAACCTGTGCATGTGCTTTTCCTAACCCGGAGAGAGGATGGACAATTTTTATGGCCCTACTTAACACCTTCCTTGTGGCCAGGACCTCTCTTCAGCATAGCGAGGGAAGGAAAAGCTCCAGCAGCATCTCACAGGCAAGAGGCAAGTGTCTGGTCCCCACCTCTTCCCCTGTGGCATCCCTACACGGGATGCATTAACACTGCTGGGAAACTAAAGGAAAGCAGTGCAACAGCAACAGGTTGCCCTGGTCAGACATGGTGATGCTCCTGCTTGCTCCCTTATGCTTTCTTTCCCAGTCACCTGGAAACAACAGTTCTCCTGTACTGTCTGTTCTTTCCCAGCCCAGTGAGATGAGGGAACAGGAATGGTCAAGCTAAAATTATCATTGAATTTAGGATTTCTAAAGGCAGTTCTGAAGGCTTAAGTTTTATTAGCAATTGACACATGTGCAATTTATTCCCTTTGTGTTATAGTAATTAAGTGCCTTAGCAGCCAGGGCAATAATGGATACCAAAACCTCAGTGCTTTTCTGTGGTGGTCCTGTGAACTGATGACTCCTGAGCCACTGACAAGTAGGAGATTTCAATCAGATTACCTGAAAGGGTGCTTGAATGCATGATAAATGAAGGTAATTAGTCACTGTCCTTGCAGGTCTGCCTGATCTGTGAAGTACAAGACAGTCTGCTGCCTCTGCAGATGGGAAATCACAGGGAATCCCAGCCCTATGCAAATGGGGCTCTTAAACACATCACCTCCAAAATTAAACATCATCAGAACAACACTGAGAAAGGAAGAGGGAGAAGTGAGGAGAACCTTTGCCTTGACCTTTTCCTCAGTTATAAAAGCAGCCACAAAAGTACTTTGAGCACAGGCAATTTAAGTATGTTTTCTAAATAATACCTACCTAAGCCTTTGATTTTTCTGTACAGCATTCATGGAAGCAGTCGAAGCTGGAAATGGGCTTGACCCGTTGGCTCAGATTGAGAGTTCACGGGTGTTCGGACTGAGTCCATTGCTAATAGCTATATTATTAAAAAGGGAGTTACAAAGCCACTGCTGATAAAAGACATATCCCCACAGTAATAAGCTTATACATGAAGGAACATTTCCCATAGATCATGTTACAAGCAATAATTGTTCATACATTTCTATATATATAAATTCCTACTAACTAGGAGGTGAGAGTAAGTAGTAACCATTCCACTGAGCCAGCTGTCCCTTTATGGTTATCAAGCCATAAAGTTCTCACATAAGAAAAGGTGTCAGTATACCTAGAGACAGCAAATCATGCGAAGGTGTTGAAGAAGGTGAAGATTTACTGCAGGCATATGCAACCAGGCATTAGCTTAGCTGGAAATCATTGATGCCATTGAAGGAGAAAGGATTTGCTTGTCTCACAGTCTGTGGTATTTTACACATTTTCCGACATACTTTTTCATAGCAGGAAACCGTATATATATCTCCTTAAAAACACAGTAAACATAATTGCAACTAAATCCATTCTAGACTACAAAGAGGTGGTTAGAGGCTATCCCTAACCTGTGATTTTAATTTGTATCAAGATGGCAGAATCGGAGCAAATCCTGCATGCTGGTGTTTTCCCCTCTGTCCCTGGGAGAGAAACTGCTCTGGAAAGGGATGACATGTGCTTGGCCAGGGAGGGCAAAATCTGTGAATTGGCTGGCAGCTCTTTTCTATCTGTCTGACGTTGTGCCAGAGTTTCAGTGTCACCACAGCCAGTTCCTTACAAGGTCCCCTGCACTGCTCTGTGCTGGGGAGGTTCAGGGAAGAAAAGCGGTCACTTACCTGCAGGTAATAATTTAGCACTGAAAATGGCTGGACAATTAACAAATTAGGAGGCCTGTCGCAGACGAACTGTGGCTGCAAAGCAGCAGCAATGCTCCTCTGGATCTCTGAAAGGTGCATGTGTGAGCACAACCCGATGGGGATTTGAACCTCAGGCATCAGAAATCTCCTAAATGCGGAGGTTTACACACTGTTATGCAATCAGATAAAGAAAATAATGTGTGGAGAGGCTGGCAGAGTCCAAATTTGAGATTTATAAATTACATATGCAGATGTAGCGAAGAAGCAGGGTCAAATGTTGCTCTCTGTTAGTAACAGTGTAAATCCTTATGAACTCCTTGGAAGTCAGTGAATCTTGTTCCAGATTTGAGCAGGCTTGTCCCACTATGTTTGTTAATGTATTTAATTAAATATTGTTCCAATTTGAGTAACATACTGTGCTGGAAAAGTATAATGAAAGCTAGCCACAAAGTTAAAGACATGCAGTTACTAGCCACAGAATAAGTCCAAACTGGCATTTCAATTTGTGAGAAATGTGCTAAATGCACAGATTTTAGCCAATACATTTGCTCCAGAGAATATGGTGTTTTGCTGAAATAAGAAATATTTGCTAGGAAATATTGAAACTGAATGTGTTTAAATAGTTATTTTGCTGAGTAAATTGGAGACAGTACGTTTTGTTTTGAACTAAAGATTTAAATTGTAACATTTTGAATTGATGCTACCTAAAATGAGGGATCGACATATATTTGTAAAGTGTTATTTGTATTTAGGAAACATATCAGTCTTCTGATAAAAATGTCCACCTTCTTGGTGGACCAAACATTCAGAAGTCCAAATTGTGGGCAGTTTTTGTACCATTAAATACTTCAGCAATTCTTACATTTGGTCCAGCAACAAAAAATATCACTTCATGAAACTGTTGTAACAACCAAATTCCCTCTCTGCCATGAATCAGAGAATTACATTGCAGTTCACGCATGGATAAAATTACTAACAAAATGTAAGAAGAAAAAAAAATAACAAAACCAAACACCAAGTATTTATTCCTGGAGACATTTCTGTGGGAAATCTATTTTCTATTGCTGCTAAAATTTGTGCTTTACAGAATCAAGATTACTGGAAACCCTCATAGTCTGTTCATGGTGTGCTCAGACTCAGAGTGCACTGCACGTGTGCTATAGGAAGAGTATTAGAGCACAACTGATGTTACTTATTTTTGTAAGTAATTGAGCATTTATCACTGAGCATTTGATTTCTTCTCATAAAAGGTGGTACAGAGAATATCTGATTTAAAAAAAAGCCAAACATGGTGTCTATTGCTTTTTCCTCTCAATATTGTTAGGTGAAAATCACATCCCTGACACATTTTTTTGCATCTCACTAATACCACCTATTTTATTAAACCCTTTATGTAAAACCACATCAGTGTTACTGAGGGAAAATAATACCCCCACCAATTTGGATATAGTAAAATCAAAACCATTTTCACAAATGACTGGCAGATTTTTGCATTTGGTTTACATGGTTGGATATGTCTGGCTTTATTACTCAGTCATTTTTGATGAGTAAATTTGTTTAGACTATGGGGAACTTAAAGTAATTGTAAATATTTTCTGTCTTGTTATTGGAACGAGAACTCAAATACTTTTCAGAATGCATTGATATCTAAAAAGCATTGAAAACCCTTTTTTTTTTCCCTATAGGCTCCAACATATATGAATATAATATATTTTTCCTAAACCCAACCCCCAGGGCTTTTCTACAGAAGCCCCAGTTAAAGACAAGGGATATAGCTGGAAAATCTGGGAGCAGCTCTGACCCACTGTTCCAGCTTCCAGCTCAGCCTGAACACAGATATCCAGAGGATATTTTAATATATTCCTGAGACTGCTAAATTTCACAAGGGGTTTCCAGCAGTTACAAAGATGAAGTTGCCTTGGCCTGGTCCTGTTTTCACACCTTGCAATGAATGTAGCTTCATAAGACTGAATCTAATTTATTTGCCACAATAAAATTATTGCACACACAAAATCAGTCAGATGCAAGTTTTGAAATCCTTACTCAGATGTAATTAGGCAAAAGTCTGGCTTTAATTAGAAAAAATATCACATACTCCCAATTCACCTACAATACTTCATACAGAACACAATTATGTTCTGCAGAGGAAACAAATTTTAGTCTTCTACCACAAATAAGAAAACCCACCATGTGAAAGGTGATCTGTTGAAGTGGAGAGCTCTTCAAATTATTTGACTTCTGAACTAACACAAATATTCTTAATATTAGATTTTATGTAAGAAGTAAAATTTCTAAATTGTTTAACTAAGAGCATATGCCTGAGAATTCTTGTGGTTGTACACCATATTTCTGATGCTTGTCCTATACATCAGGTTTCCCATTAATTTCATTGGAACCAGGATTTCCCTGGTAGTACCCTCTGTGGTACTTAACAGTTTCACTAAGTTCACTTCCCAGCTTTGCAGCTATGTCAAATTCATTCATAACAAATGTAATAAAAAAATCAAGTCTCAAGTTTTGCTAATATTTATCCACTATACCCATAAAAATGATCTCATTGAAGATAATTGAACTGCTCATATGAGTAAAACTTTGGCCTCCTGATTTGTATCAGATGTGCAGAAGATGGCCTCAACATTTCATCACTCTTGTCATTCAATAAAAACTTCCATACTTTGAAGAGAAAAGGCTGAATACAAGAGATTCCTCTGCCAGACTGGTGAAAGCTTAGAGCAAGTGTACGGATTTAGACTAAAGAAACCCACAGGCACTCGTGCCATGCTTCAGTTCATCTGGTATGTGCAAGGAACCATAATTACAAACACAGGAATGTCTGCCATGTGTTTGCCCACACTGCGCTGTTGTATCTCTGCCAGAACAGGCAGTAAATGTATCACTGCAGAGTTACACTAGAGATAATATGAAAATAATTGTCATGGGTAATTTCAGGCACTTCTGCAGGGCAGCCATGTTTGCTGGCCCGTACAAACTCTTTTTGCCAAAATTCAAACCAATTGATCATTATGGATTTGAGAGTTTAGCTTAAATACAAACAGTATTCCATTTTTCAGTTGCTGAGGAGTGATTAAAAGAAGAAACAGACAAAGAAGAACAGAGGGAATAGTAAGTGAAATGAAATAATGAAATGAAATGAAACGAAATGAAATGAAAAAATAAAATTAAAAAAAATAAAAATAAAATAAAATAAAATAAAATAAAATAAAATAAATAAATAAAATAAGCTGTAAGCCATCTTCATTTAACTGACAAGTGTGCTTTCAGTGGAGCTAAGCTATACCTCAAGAAAAACGAGCTGAAAAGCCGTTGCATTATTAAACAGCCAACACAGAGGTAGAGCCCACCGTTTTGCATGAGCTCACCTGTGTTTTTGTGAAGACTGGAAGAATGCTATTCTAACACAAAACCATAGGCTTCCTCTCTGTTAAAAAGCAATCTTCTTCACTGGAAGCGAATTATCATGAGTAACGAACAGCACAAGATGTTGGCAAATCTGAGGGGTAGCAGGAGAATGGAAGGTTCATAAAACTTTCTAGCTTTTTGAGTTATCATAGAGTCACAGAATCATTTTGGTTGGAAGAGACCCTCAAGATCATAAAGTCTAACCATAACCTAAGACTGGCACTAAATCAAGTCCCTAAGAACCTCATCTACACATTGTTTAAACATCTCCAGGGATAGTGACTCTACCACTTCCCTGGGCAATGTGTTCCAGTTCTTTACAACCTTTTCTGTAAAGAAATTTTTCCTAATATCCAATCTGAACCTCCTGTGGTGCAACTTGAGGCCATTTCCTCTCTTCCTATCACTTGTTAGTTGGGAGAAGACACCAACACCCTCCATTATTGTTATTGTTATTGTTATTGTTATTGTTATTGTTTTTGTTATTGTTATTGTTATTGTTATTGTTATTGTTATTGTTATTGTTATTGTTATTGTTATTGTTATTGTTATTATATAAAAGTTCTCAAATATAAAAGTCCAAGACACTTGAGTTACCTTAATATTCACCTTTCACATGCATATAAATTACTATTAAGAATATTCATGAATGCAAATCTAAAGGAGAAAGCTACTGAATATTTGCAGCTGTCCCTCAAAACACATTAACATATTTATGTATATACACAGAATTTTATACTATCACCACCACAGTAACCAGCTACAAAAGACCTCTGAAATGTAGGGGGAGAAGTCTTTTCACAAGATTATTAAGTACTAATTTCTAATTTATGGTATCCTCAATATAGACACTGGTTATTGCAGTATGTGAGATATTCAGGGAATGACTGAAAAATATGTATGTCTATGATTTGTACAGGTGTTGAGGGCAGGAAACTTTGTCCTGTAGGAAACCTTTTAGAACTATTTATGGCTGTTGCCAAACTCTGCTGTCAGTAGCCTGGCCCACCTTTCAGCACATGATTACAAAAACTGAAGGATTTTATGCTGAAGTGTGTACCTTTATGTGCCTTGTACTTGTATGTAATATGGTGAGTGCAGCATGGAAATCACCCTGTAGTCAATACTTTTCCAAATGTTTTAAACTGAGCTTTAATGTTTGTTGCACTTGTCAGTTTGGTGGATATTTCTCAGATCCTCCACATAGCTACTGAACAGAGCGAATATTACATACACAAATTATTTAGATGCATAGGTTTTTGAGGCATTACAGATAAATTGCCAGAGATAAGCAGGTCTGTAGAGATGAGTCAAGTGCTTCAGTAAGGTTTTCTATGAAGCGGCTGATGCCGTACAACAGGCATTTGCACCAGAGGAGGATCTCCAGTTATGCAGCATCACCTGCCCAGGACAGCGGGTGGGCATGCAGCCGCCTGGGACCCTGCTGACCCCCCAGCAGCTGCGGCAGAGCAGGGTGGGGGTGGCGGGGAGTCACCTCCCCCGGGAGGGAGCCCCTGGCCATGCCAGCCACCTGCTCAACTGGTGCTGCTCAAGAGCTGAAATGTGGTCTGAAATCAATCTTCTTTCCAATACCATTATTTAATTTTCTATTCAAAGCATATCGCTGAGCCGACAGAAGAACACACACTACGATCCAGATTTTCAAATATCTCAGGATCTCCTGTTGGGCCGAGATTTTTGTGAAGCTTGTGTTCAGATATCCAAGTTTTATAAAAGCTCGAAATGCCTACAACCCTACCATTCCATGTTTACAGTCGGGCTGTCACAGGAGCTCAGTGTACAACACACTGTCCTCAGAGGTCCAGAATGGAAGCAGCTTTTATGAAAATTGTCCCCCTGTGGGTAGCAGGATGGGAGAAGGAAGAGGCTAGGAAGGCAAGAAGTCTGGAAGAAAAGCAAGTGCAAAATTGAGGGCTCATAGCCCTCCTTATATGTCAAAACTTTCTGTGACCCAAGTGGCACAAAATACTCACTGAAAATCTGAATGCTGGAAGGTAAGTACTCTCCTTGCTCCTAACTACTGAGTATATAACACCAGGGCAGTCCTTCTAAGAAAGGAGATTGTTAGAAGCTTTTAGAAGGAAATACAACACCTTAATAGCACCTCCCATACTGAAGGATATATCACTACCACAATGATTAAACACTCCCAGGGCTGACAGTGACAGTTGACGACTCTGTTGAAACTAACCCCAATTGTCTTTATGGCATAGACATGTCTGTTCACACTGGAAATGGCTTTTCCATTTCCTCCTTGTCTCTTTGGCAAAAAACATTTTTTTAGCATACTTTTCAAGTTTGGGATAATTAGAGCATTGATCCTGAAAGGTGAGCCATCGCGGGATGGATACAGGGCTGTAGTTTGTGCAGAGCTTTGTTGAGTTTCAGGCTCCATGCTCCCATATCTGATTGGAGATTTGGGAACTTTTATTGCACATTCACATAGGAATAGTCTGCTGGGGAAAATCATAGGTGCTAGCAAATACTCGTATCGTTTATAAAAAGAGGAAGGCTCCCATTTTTATCAGCTTCAGTCCAGATTGTAATGCTTTGCTTGATATACAGCGTGTTATAAAAAACTGAAAGTCTGGCTTCCAGGAGAATGATTTTACACTCTGTAGCTGTCTTTTGAACTGGGAATCACTTGCAGTCCCCTACAAAATATTGTAGTTCAAGAAAGAGAGAACTGAGGAGAGCATACACAGAAATCATCTCTCTTACAAATAGTGTTTGCTTCCTGAAGTCTATTTATTTTCCTTTACAAATTCATATAACTGTGCTAAACTGATACATAATCTGTGAAAAACAATGCACCACATGTTCACTTACAGTTCCTTTTTTTTTTTCAGATGATGGTCTTTCTACAAGTTGTTGTTTTACTCTTAAGGAAATGATGTCTACATGAGGAGCTGTTTCAGTTCATAAATCATAAATACTGTGTGATCATTGGTCCACTATGTTTAAAAATCTGACACGTTTGCCAAAATATTTCGATACAGGGTTAGCTGGTTGCTACAGTTCACATGACTAATTTACATTAAAAGAGAGGAGAAAAACTGACACAAAAGGAGCTGTGCGGGGTGTGAGCTGAAAAGGCTGAGCAAGTCTGAGTACATTTATTTTGAGTTTGATTCCAAAGACTAATACAGCAAGTTCAGAGGTGAAGGTCAAGGTCATGAAACATCCTGACTAGTTTGTCCTTTTGGGTGACGAGTTTGCAAAAACAATGCAATCCTGCTCACACAAATCAGATCCATACTTAGGAATTCAGAATAAAATGTGACTGTAAACTCATAAAACATTTACCCTCAAACAAATGTCATTTGTTTTCCAATTGTTGAATCTCAGGGGAAAAAACTATGTACAAACTGAAATATAAGAATAAATTTTGCCTTCACGACAGAGTTATTTGTTTTTCAGATGGAAATTTAACAAAAGATGTGGGGCTGTGTAAAACAAAAGCTTTTAAAAGTCATCTTGCTCAGAGCTATTAACTTTGTGCCTGGGGCATCTCTGTCAAAGGGAGATTTTCCATTAATGAAACAGCTGTTGGAGGCAACTCTTCTTTTTAAGATCATATTTATAAAATTTCTCTTCATCTCACATCTTATATGCAATCTATTCACAGGAAACTTTGTCTTAAGTACTATGGAAGTACCTACGAGAATAGAACTGGTAAATGCAGAATAGATTTTTGGACTAGTTTGAAAATGCAAAATCACAGATAGAGGTTGCACTGTGGAGTCTCTGTAGGTGCTTTGTACAGTGCCCCAGGCTCTGAACTCATAAAGTAAATTTGAATATTCCAAAATTTAGATAAATAATACTTTTTTTTTTTTTAATTGGAAACTTTATTTCCTGTAAGGCAGACATATTTTTCAAAAAGGTGTTCTCTTTTGCAGGGGAAAATGTTGATATTAGCAAAGTTTCAGTCAATTATCAAGGGCATAACAAGGGGTGATCCAGGAATTGCAAAATCTCACCACTTGAATTGCTGCAAAACCTGAAGCTGAGCCAGCTTGTCGCAAGACCCCACATCTCTGCACCCTACTGCTCAGATTCCAAACAGGTTGTAAAATATTGTGGTTTTCGTGAGGCTCCAGCTAGTGTGTCCAATGCAAAGCTTGTCACCCATGTAGTTTTGCTGCACTTGGAATCCCCTGATTTATTTCACTAAATAGCAGCTATCCCAGAAGGTCCTGAGAAAGGCCTGAAACATGGAGCACTCCCCACATCTAGCTGTGTGGGTCTATCTGGTCTCTGGTAAGCAGCCAAACATCAGGCTGCAATGGATGGGGTTTGCTTCTGTGCTGGCAGTGCTGGTGCCCTCCTGAGAAAAGCGGGAGATATTTTGTTTGCCCAGCACCAGCCATCACTGCAAAGAATTCCAGCCCTCCCTGAGCTCTGCCTTAAAAACCAGAGCTGTCCCAAAGCTACTAGTTTGCCAGGCCAAGGTTTGTTATTAACACTCTGGCACCAGCAGCTGTAGCTGAAGTTTAATGAACTTGCAAAAGACTTGGACAAAACCTGAGCCCTTCCTTACACCCGAAGTCATGCAGCACACCTGTGGAGTGTCCCTGCTCAAAGTCTGTGTTTCCACAAGCATGAGTAGATCCATTTTTTCAAGATGAGGGCCTTAGTGAGGCTCAGGATCCAGCCCATGCAGAAAGGCAGACCCCTGAAGCCATTTTATTTCATACTTCCACACCTCTGTGGCTGTCTTTGTACCTTCACAAATCCCTTCGGAAAATGTCTCCTTCTCCTCTGGCTCTTTAAATGTTCTTCTTCCAACATATTCTGTGCTAGGTCTCCTTATTGCTGATTTGTTTCTTATAGTTATTTATACATTTCTGGGCCCTCTGCCCATCTTCCCTGGCACTTAACTGGAAGTGTGGTGCAAACGAAATGTGGTGAAGATGTTCAAGACATGCCCAATACCTTTGATACCCTATTTCCTTCAAAACTCAACTCAGATTCTTTCTTTTGTTTGCAAGTCTAATTCAGAATAGCTGATCAAAAGGATCAAAAGTGAAGCAAACAACTGGGCCACAAAATCCAGTAGTTTAAATGAACTTTCCACCTTTCCACAATAAAGCATTCATAAGCACGGTAGCTAGATAATCCCATTATTAATGATTCACCAGCAGTGTATTCATTAGTAATAAGCACTAGTGTCGTGTCAATAGTGCATCTAAATTGAGCTAATTACATTACTTGATGCCTCATATTTTATGCGTATAATTTATTCCCCATGGGATAAACCCTTGGCTTTTCTCCAAAGTCAGCCAAACAGGCCTGGTAGTTCGCCCTCCACTGGAACAAGAACAGAGCAAAACCCTTTATATCCCAACCTGGTCGGCACCCTCAGGTCCGTCTCACAATTCGCAGAAACTGTGACATTTCCCATTTTTTCTTGTGCACAGGGCTGTGGATCATGCTTCTGCCTCTGGTTTGCTCTACGCATTCACTCCTTAGCCTGAATATTGTGGCAGCTGCCAGCCGTGATGTCACACCCTCAGTGGGAGAGGGGCCACCAGTGACCACAACACAGATGTGTCATTCCCTACAAACACCTCTGGGAAGGAGCTAGTATTGTTCTTGCTCCATGTTTCTGTGTTGCTTTAATACTACCCTACCTCTCTGTGAGTTGGTGTGCCCATTGAAGGGTTTCCAGACATCCAAAAAACCACAAAACCTTCTGAGGTCTCATCCTGCCTTGGGTTAATCCCAGGCCACTCTCATGTCCTGAGTAAATTGAAATAGGTACCATTTCCATAAGCAGTGTCTTTCGCCAGGGAGTATGAAGAAATTGTTTCCAGTAGGGCAGATGTTCAAAACAATTTTTATTAAAAATAGGGACATGTCCCTTTGAAAATATTTTGGCTTTTTTTACTCTTCGACCAGATATGGTTGCTTATATTTTTGCGTCTCCAGCTGCTGGCTGCCCCCCTTTAGTAATCTAACTAAGATAAAAGAGATGGGCAATAGAGACACCCATACTGTCTAAGTTCAGGAACCTAACTTTAGTGAATAATTTATCCCAGACAATTACCCTGGACTTTTTCTGTAGACAGTGGAAAAAGATACTTCCAGGCATATATTCAAATCACTTAAATTAGGTTCCTAAATTGGCGCATCAGATGCAACCTTCTTATTTGCATTTGAGGGGGATGATTTGCTTTCAAAGGAAAATTCAGAGAGCTCATGTACACAAATATTCATGTGCATATCATCTCTTTTTACAGTCCCTTGATAAATATAAATGTAAACACAGTACCCTTTGCCTAATCTATTTTAAAAGGGTGTATTGAAAAGAAAATGACGGACCTGTATTTCTGAAAATATGCCACATCACATCCCGCAGACAGAAATACATACACCAGAGAGGAAAATATGACACAGCTCTGAGGATTTCAGGACTAGCCATGTGGCTGGGACATGGTCTAGAGTTTATGTATCTTCTGTTTTCACAGCTTTTAAAAAGAGTTCCTATGAAGCAGTATGTCCACCTAGACAGAGGACTACATTTACATAAAGGCTCTGTCCTCCCCACCTATTTCTGCAGATCTCCTCTTAACTACACGGCAAAGATATCTGTCAGCTCTTCTGATTTATCACACACATATTGAACTTTCACTAGCGAAATTCTCCTGTGGCTCTGAATAGGACTTTATGCCCTCCTGAATTAGCAGACACTCTGTGAGGGATAAATTGCTCATCAAGGCAAGGGGATGAGTCTTGGACACCTGGTAATTCAGCCATGCTAGGATGAGTGAACCCTGGGGACTCTGATACATATTGTGTGCTACAGGTATCCAGGTATGAAGGTTCAAGAAATGGCCTCCTTAATAGCATGCTTTGTGGTATAAACATTAACTTCCGTGGTGGAAAGAACGCCAAAGGTCATATTTCCACAGCTTCTACCAGCTGGCTGTTGCACATTGCTGAGGGTCATGTTCTGGACCCCAAAAAACACAGGGATTTCAGTGTTGTCTGCACTGGAGCTGGGATGTTTTTGTGAGTGTCCTCTCCTCTTGGTTTCTGCTTCTCCCGGTGCTGGAAACAAAGGAACAAAGTGCTTAGAGTGAATTAAAACACAGGAGAGCTTCAGGACAAGTTAAAACCAAAAAACAGTCAGCAGGGAGTCTGAAAAAAATGAAGGAAGCCTCGACATAAAACAAATTCATTACCTATCCCTACCAGAGTTTCGTATTACAGTTGCAGTGACTGACATATTATAGCTGGTGAATATTAATGCTACTGTAAAAAACCTGTGATGTTAGCTTGACCATTCAAATACTCCTGAAAATAATTTTTAAAAAACTTTCTATGCAAATTTGACTATAAACATAATATAATTAATACTCTTTTTAATTTCAAAATGCTTACACCGTACTAGAATTGAATAAATTATTGTTTTGCTTTAACTGAAATAATACAAAAGTATCATAAACTGTGGAATAAAAGCATATCGTTACAGAGAAACATTTTTCAATAAAATTTTATTGTGTCTATTTTGTTGTCAACTTAGCAAATTTTGAGATCTCATAATAAAAATATTTTACTTGATTTATTCACTCTACTTGAGGCCATGAATCTTGAGTTAATGCTGCAAGGTCAGGGAAGTTTAGCAGTGGTCTCAAATGAATGTCAGTTAGCTAAGAGGTGCTCAAGGAGCGTCTATTAATAATGAAAGATCCAGGCAAATGTATAATGCAAGCCCTTCAGATCACAACACAGAGACACACATTCTCTTGAGAGTCATCTGAGGATGAGAGGTTTTGTTATAATGAAGAGAATATAATACACAGTAACAGAAAGAAAAATCCATATTGTGCATTCTATATGTGTGATTTTATGTGACAGTATAACTATTGCTACATAAATAATAGCAAGACAGACCTATGACAACAGAGGTAGTGAAGACTTCAAAAGAAAGACCATTTTCTAACCTGTATATTTTAATATTTAAAAATAATAAAATGTATAAAAGGTCCAAATAGACACTATTGTATATCTGATGATAATCTAAATACATACAATACAGTTTCACTGCCATGCAATCCTTCATCTGTGTTAGCAGCAAAACTGACTTCCAAGAGAGGCATAAGTGAAAGTGCTTAATCACTAGTATATAATATGTGCAAATCTATTTATAAAAGTTTTAAAATAGTCATTGTGATTTTAATATTTATGAAAATTTTAAAAATATATTTTTTGTATTTTATGAATGGAGTATATTGGAGTTACATTAAAAATTAATAGGTTAGGAGGACTAAAGTACAGAGTTTGGTGGTTCCTAAGCCAACACTCAGGCTACTGTTAGAATATTATTTTTCTTTAGGATGAATATCAAGAGATATAGATGGGCAGAAGTTATGTTCGTGTTTTTTGTTTAAGCACATGCAAGCCCAGGGTCTCCATAAGAGATGTATAGGTGAATCCTGTGTTCCAAGGCTGTGCATGGGTCCTTGAACTGCTTGACTGGAGTGAAGCCAGCTACAGCCACAGGTACAGAACAACTTTAACCAGGGCTGTACACAGAGGCAGCTTCGTGGTCCAGGGGTGTGGTGGACTATACTCCTCCTCTTCCTCTCCCCAGGAGTTCCTCCTTTTTTACATACAGCGTAGGTCATACAATCATGGAATCATTTAGGTTGGAAAAGTCCCTCAAGATCATGGAGTCCAACTGTTGATCTAACACTGCCAACTCCACCACTAAACCATGTCCCCAAGCACCACATCTACGCATCTTTTAAACCCCTCCAGGGATGGTGACTCCACCACTTCCCTGGGCAGCCTGTTCCAATGCCTGACAACCCTTCCTGTGAATAAATTTTTCCTCATATCCAATCTAAACCTCCCCTGGTGCAACTTGAGGATATTTCCTCTTGTCCTATAACTTCCTGCTTGGGAGAAGAGACCAACACTATCCACGCTACAACCTCCTTTCAGGTAGTTGTAGACAGCGATAAGGTCTCCCTTCAGCCTCTTTTTCTCCAGGCTAAACAAGACCAGTTCCCTCAGATCTGCAGCATGGTTGACACCCAAAAGCTTGCCAGCATTGCCATGGAAGCAAGCTTGGGCTGCCATGGTTGGGGTGGATTCACTGAGCGATTTACATAGTGTGGATTATGGGACCTTGGCAGACATGTCAGCGCACGCATTTTATGCACCCAGCTCACACATCTGGCCCTTATTTCCACCAGCTACATCTGGTGTGCAGGCTTCAGGAGCAGGGGGCTGTGCGCATCTTTTAGGCTGTGGCCCAGCACCCGAACTGATGTGGGGCAGCCAGCATGTCTGTTTCTTGAAGCCCAACATGGCAGGGATAATTGCACCTGCACCGTGTGAGAAAACTGCAGCCACCCTACATCATAGGATAGCAGCCCCACTTCTGCCTTCTCCCATCACCTCCCCAGGTCACTTTGGGCTATGGATCATTGCAGGGTTACATTGTTGTTGCTTGTGACAAACTGAGCCAACAGGAAGTTTTTTCTGGGACCCCACTGACAGTTTGGTTGGCTTTGTGCTATCAGGGGAGATCACTTTTGAGCATGACTGTTGAGCTCAGCTGTTTGTGTCCCAAAATAGGAATTCATTTTTGGTTCTCTGTACAGGCTTCCAAGAAGACAGAGAGGTACCTCAGGTGAAGATCTGAGTATGTTCAAACACTAAGAACGATTTGGTCTATCTCTTTGGACTTTTTTCAAAAAGACTGTGTGGCCAGTGAACAGTTATAAATCCATTTTCCAAAGACAGCAAAAAGTAAAAACATTTCTTATTTTAAATATTAAGCAACAAATACTTGCTATTATTCCCTATTACTCTTTTTAGTAATCCACAAGAAAAAAGAGTGCAAGTTACTAGGTATGTTGTTCACCAAAGTGAGTCATCTTAAGTCAGAATTATTTAAGTCTCACTGCAATTCTTGTCCTTGCCTTCTGAACCCACATGGCATGTTCTTGGGCAACTGCTAAAACTTTCTATTGGTTTATTTAAGAGAGAAAAAGTCACAGATGTATCTTTAAGATAGTTAACTATCCTAAGAGCTTTTAGTTCTGTATGGGAAAGGATGCTGGGTGGTTGTATCTGCTAAAGCACATGGAAGGTCACCTTCTCAGGTCCCATGTGCTTTGTCTGCTGGCTGCTCTTTAAAGAAATTCTCCTATCCTGGTTTTGGGAAATGGAAATAGTTTATCTCCTGGGATCTAGTAAGCAGCTCATGATACGTTTATGTCACAGGGATCAGAACAAAGCAACGAACAAATGTTTTTAGCCTGGATTAAATGCTTAGGGAATGTCCAGAGTGGTGAGATATCCAAGAAAGACTGCTTAGAAAGCTATGTCTTTCCCTTTACCAGCTTGTGGAAGAAGGCCAAGCATTTGCCATCTAGCTTTGTATGATATTTTAAGATTTTTATGCTGTTAGTTATTAAAGCTGGTCCTAACATGAGCTTGTGAGATGGAACTTCATCTAGGCATTGCAGTTGAGGAATGTGCCTGTCAGCTTACATCTACTGTTACAGAAACCATGGTTTCCATAAAAGCAAAATATGCAATATAACCATAATCCTAGTTAAGGCCCTATGGAAGTGCACAAAATCTGACATTGACTGACTGCATGGACAAGAGGTCTGTGTAAATATGCAGAATGATGAGGTTTTCACAGCACACAGTAAAATATTTACTAAATTAAGAGCAGGGACCATTTCAGCCAGTCCTGAGAATCAAGTGGATTACAACTGTCAAAATACTAATAGTACTGATAAAAAACTGATTTAGTTGTAACATGTCATGTTGCGATGTTCTAAGGAAACTGATTAAATTGGCATCTCATAGCATTTGGGAATTTAATTTACTCTTTCCCTACTTCTTTTCAAAATTCTGGAGGGTGTCACCCCCTAATCCCTTGTGTACACTTTGCATCTAATGGCATGCATGCAACAGAAACTAACTAACTAATGGTTTAGTCATTTGCCAGTAGGGCTGCGGATAGGCAGCTCTTTGGTTCAAATGCAGCATGTTTTTTTGGAAGCGTTTAACGTTCCTACTTGCAGCCGTTTAAAATATTAAATGCTGTGTTTCAATTAAGGCTGTTTTGGGGGACCCCAGAAGCACTTCCATGGTGTAAATGTTTTGGGCTGCATGTAGCAAATCCATTTCAGGAGAAGAACTGAGCAGGTTAGCATTCTTGTCATGCCCTACTTTTCACAGGTGCTGAGCCAGAAGGGACCCCTGTGCTCTGCTGTGAAGACAGCCGTCACTGGGGCCTGGATTAAGGAACATGCCACTGAGTGCCTCTTCCTCATAGACTAGATCAGCCTTTAAAACATGCTAAAACACAGGATTATAAAGACAACTAACTTTTTCCCCTTGAGGCACAGATAAGACAATTCAGAACTCATTGAAGCAAACTGACAGGATGTTTACAAAGAAAAATGCATTGTGGGGAGACAATCTTTCACATACCACCATGGACATGTCCCCACTTTTAATGGGGAAAAAAGCAATTTGCCTACCTTTTCCCCACTTGTATCGTGACCTCTAGTTCAGAGAAAGATTGGATGTAGTAACCAGAACTCCATTTCTACAAATAGCACTATAAAACCCACATAGCCATTGGTACTAGATATGTTTTTGTTGTCCATATTCCTCTTGCTGGTATAAAAAAATAAACTCATTGATAATTAAATAATTAACATCAAGTTAAACAAAATTCCAAATTTAAAAGCTTTCCTAAAGATGGTTACTGAAGTTCCCTTGCTGTGATGGCCTCTGGCTATATTACAGTCATTGCTTGTTTTGCAGAGCTTGAATGTCTGTAGTCTGAAAAATGGTGCTGACAGGAAAACTTAAACATAACAAATGTCATATAAAAAATGCTAACTCTGTAAAGGCCATTTTCTTGTTTCCACTGTGACTTGAAATGAGAAATGAGAAGGAGGTTTAAGTTGGGGTTTAGTGAGAGATTTTTCACTTAAAAACATAATTAGTATATTGAAAAGTCTAACAAAAGATGAAGATTCGAACAGCATGGAGCTGAACAGCGGTGAGTGAAGAGTACTTTGGGGCATGGCTAATGAATAGCAGTCCAAAGAAAAAGGATGGATTAGAAAGACCAATAGTTCTCTTCATATTAATTTCCCAAATTTCTGTATATTCATTGGAATGGGGATTATTATTAATTTGCTTCTTGCAGCTCCTTTTGAACTCTTATGCCACTATCTTGGCTAAGAAACACCTTAATTAAATGTATTATGAGAAATGTGACATTATTGAGATTACTTTTCAGGCTACAGTTGCACATGTATACCCATGCTGAAGTCCTGAAGAAATGTTAAAAATGTGAAGTAACTGAATATTTATCGCAACTTTGCCCCTGAATCATTTGAACTCTATTGCTCCTTCTTAAATTTCTCTCCTCCCAAGGACAAGGAGAGACAAAGGCAAGTAGTTGATACTGTGGGCCACATGCTCTCAAACTGAAATTGTAATGGTAAGAACACAGTGGAGATTAACAGGGAGCAAGATCCACTCTGCAGCAGAGTGGTGGCATGAGTCAGTAGGTCTTGATCTGTATTCCTCTGCTAGTAACTCATGGTGTCAGCTTGCGCAGTGCCTCTGGCCTCTGGTAAGTCACCATGGTCTTCACTTCTCATTCCTCCATTCCTAAATAAAGCAAACAAACAATAATAAAGGAGAGAGAGCTAAAGCTGTATGGAGAGAGAGCTAAAGCTGTATGGAAAGAGTCAAACTCCCAAATACATTTGGAGTCTGGTCACCATTCTCTGCACCCTGTTTTGGATCAGTTTTCTTAGGCCTTTGCTCCCATATCATGACCAGGCTTGAACGGATCCAGCACCCTAGGAGACTGCCATAGCCTTGCTCTGGAGTATGTCTATGCTGACTGTAATCTGACTCAGACTGTCACGGTGCTTTCTTCAAACAGTATCCGACTCTTAACTGAAGATACAGGCTCATTTTAACCACAAATACCAGCATTTGAATTTCTAAAAATCAATGGAATTATTTCAAAAATTCTTCATTACATTGGTGTAAATCCCTGGAAACGTTCAAGGCCAGGCTGGATGAGGCTTCAAGCAACCTGATCTGTTGAAGATGTCCCTGCTTATTGCAGAGGGGTTGAACTGGATGACCTTTGAAGGTCCTTTCCAACCCAAACTATTCTAAGATTCTATCAGATGAAAATATAAGTAATTGAAAATGTACTGTTGCTCTTCTTTGCTCTTGTAACTCATTCAAGGGGTGGAATAAAAGTCTTCCCAGTACTGGAATGCAGCACTTTAAATTTTACTGGTATGAAGCATTTAATTCTAGACAAGATCAACGGTTCACATTCAGAAGATTGTACCCACCATAAATGTTTAAATTTTACAATAAAAACATTTTATAAGTGAATGTCTAAATGAACACCTAACACTTCAGTTGCAGGTATTCGAAATCATTGAATAACCACTTTTATTTTGATGCCAAAATACAGATGTAGGAGTCAAAATTCATTCACTCAGGTTTTAGTATGCGTACTTCAGATTCCAATTCCTATCTGAGTTTTATGTAGAAGAGGAAAAAAAAATCCCAAAAACTGAGCCAAATCAAATTCTTTTGGAATTTTCTTGTGCCTGGTGTTATTAACAGTGATAATTGGAATGGCAAACCAAAGTGGAGATTGAGAAAATGACTCAGAGAGGAGTGTGAGAAATTAAGTCTGATCAAGAGACTGAAAGGATGAAGACAAAGGAAACAAGATTAAATGGGTAAGGTCTGGGAGAAAAATCCTCTCTGGCCAGACCTATGGAAACTGAAGGCATAGTGATTATAATTTTGTTTGTAGATAGTCACTGCCAACATCAGATAATTTAGCCATGGTTGGAGTTTAGGAAAGACTTACCTTTTTCCTCTATGGAAGGAAAATCACTTTGCAATACATTTCATAGAGCCTTTCATTGGATTCAAACTGTAGCTGAAGGTGACATCTGATAATAGCAAAATAAATTCTTGGGATCTGGCCACAATAAAAGAAATTAAAAGAATTAACAGAAATACATACCTTTTCAGGAAGTCTGACTCTCAACGCACAGTCATGCAAATATAAAGATACTAGTCAGGTAATTAAGATTCAGAAAAAAAAAAGGGAATGTGTGTAAGAATGTACATGTAGATTTTGGAACATATCAGGAAGATTTGAACAAGAATAAGCTGCCTTAAAAAGTAAAATAAGAAAATTTAAAACTCTGATATACAAAATGAATAGGAGTGCAAGGCTATTTTGATAGCCCCTTTGGAAAGAAATGGTCAACCACTGTAAACTGAAGAGTAAAACATGAGTTGTTTAAGTAGGTGTTTTATGTAGAGGTTGTTAGACTGGTTGTGTTAGCAGTCATTGTCTTCTATCACAAATGGAAAATCTGACTCTACCTGAGAGTGGGAAAAGCATCATGCCTCAGAGTACAGATGAGAGCATAATTGGGGCAACTCCATTTCAGGTAGTTTATGACAAGTGGTGATGGGGTGCAGGTGAAAGGAATCACAAGCCTCACAAACTCAACCATAAAGAGTTGCAGGGCTGAAAAAGCTCTCTTGGGTCATGTGGAGTTTTGGGTAGCGATCTTGGAGAATACAGGTAGAAACATATTCAGTGAGATGAGAACTAAACCCATATGTACATCAGCCAGTACGGCTGAGGGCATTATTTTTCTGCAGCTATAAGGGAGTTGCTGTCCCTCATTGAGAGATATCCCTTCCTTTAGAAATCAAGCCCCAGAGGCCTTTGTCGCACTTGCAGCTCTGTAAGTAATTTTCTTCTAAAATAATGATGGACATTAGAAGGCAGGTGACCATTTCTTAATGCTGATGCAATTTGTTTCAATTTGACTCATGCTGCAGTTCTCTCTGTTCCCTGTCTCTTATGTCCAAACCAAGCACTATGTCTCAGCACTGGGAAACTGAAGTAGACAGTGCAAGCGAAGAAAACGTGAAATTCTTATTGTTTCAAACACATCACTAAAACTAGCTTGGAAAACAGTACAGGCTGTTCCAAAGTTTGCCTCTTCGGTCAGTGGAAATTGAGGTCCAAAAACGAACAAAACCAAAAAAGTAAATAAAAGAAAAAATAAAAAAGAAAGAAAAATAAAAAAAAAAAGAGAAAACCAGGACAAAAAATAAAAGAGAAAACGAAGAAAAAAATAAAAGAGAAAAGAAGGAAAAAAAAAAAGTCTGTACTCCTGCTCTCTGTGTGACCGCCATTTCCACCATCACCTTGTGCCCCCTTCACTCACACTTCACACCAGATGGAGGGCTCTCTGAGACCATCACCTGCTTTGACCCTTGCCTTCAGCTCCCTCTGAACACACTATTACAGCAGCCTGGCACAAAGTGCTTTGTATGAATGCAGCAGTTTCAGAGATGTATACAGTACCTCAGTTTTCTAAAAATGACTGGAGGGAGGAAATGCTGAGCTTAACTGCTTACGTCTGTACAGAAGAAAATTCAGTGGCATGAGTGAAAATAAGAGTCTTAAAGCAGTAACTTTGATACCAATGCTCAGGGGAGTAGTTTAGTAATACATACCATATTTTTTTATCTGGTAAGAAGTCCAGATTCCTTAATGTACTGTTACATATCTGAAGTGTTATGCCCACATGCCTGAACAATTTGTTTAAGTCTATACGTCATGCTGTTTCATCACTTACTTAAACTCAATGAATTATTTCCCAGCCAGATTTTATTTTCAGAGGTACCCAACCATCCATGTGAGGGGCAAAGAAAAGGCATGTTTATCCCCCTTCCTGCTTCTGCTGTAGTAAAAAATAAAGTTTCATAACTATGAAAACAAAATACCTTTGTTCTTGGTGTTGTTGTTGTGGAATATGTTCCCTTGCAGTTTTTTAAATTCGAACTAAGGTTGAGTTTTCAGCATGATTCCCATGTCCTAAATATGTGACCCAGAAAACAGAGAAAAGCAAAGATCTAGTAGAACCAACTGAAAAAAATATCTTTAGTCTTGTAAAAGTTATCTAGCAGGGATGCTAGACTAACTCTGCAGAATTAGTTTTTATGGGAAGACATTTTACAGCATTTGTGGATAGTATCAGTGTAGCTGGCACTCAGTAACAGCCAGCCAGGCTAACAAATGGAAACAGAGGGATATCCTGGTGTGTGCGAGAGACGCTTTGTACTGCTTCGGCACCCTAAGGCTAGTGTTTCCAGCTAACTCAGGGGTTTTTAAGTGTTACTAAGGACTTCTTCGGTGTATTTGAATCTCTGTATAAGTGGTAGGATCATGGCTGGAAAACAACCATGATCCCTGGCTTCTGTAATACCATTTTGAAATTTTTACCACTTGGTTATTGTTTCCAGGAAAAGAAGGTTAAAATGATATAGTCTTTCTAAAGCACAGGGAAGTAAATAAAAGTGAGGCAAGAAAGCTCCAACAATCAGAGAAAGTCATGAAGATGTACAAAGATTTTAGAAGAGGTTTGAATGCTGTTCTAACAAAGTAGATTACAGTTTTGGGGAAGAACAGAGATGCTGATGGGAACTCTTCTAAATTGTATATATGAGCAAATGGTAAAGCATAGCATATATGCAGAAGGGTTAACCTGAATCAAGAGGTAACTTGTTACATCTGCATTTTGATATTAGCTGCAAAAGTTACAACCAATTCTACAAATAAGAAAAATAACAGGTTTTCCTCCTTTATGTACACAATACTCGTCAGCCTTTCATGTCTTCATCTTACATCTACTGTGTTTCCAGTTTACCTTTTTGGCAATCAAAACAGAAAGGACACTTTATAACATCTGCATGCAACTTTTATAGACACTAGTGATTCATAAACTTCGATTTCAAAGACATTTCTTAAATGTCTTCTTGCTCCACAGGACCACATGAGCTTCCCCACAAAAATCCTTGATTTGTTTCCAGAGTTTCTCTCACAATTTCTGTTGTCTTAGGGATGAAGCGGTTTTCTTATAGCTCAGTCATTATGAGCTATTAAGTCAGCAAGCTCAGACAAATTCCTGAACCAGGATAGGGTCTTTTAGCCATTTTTGTTCAGAGATACTTTTGTTGCTTTTGATAAATACTTTTGCATTGGGAAAAAAAAAAAAGTGAAAAAATCTTATAATAATTCTAATAATATAGTCTGTACTTTGTCCATATTGTTTCCATGATGGAAACAGATAGGTAAAAGATATACTAAGATAAGGTGGAAACAAGTGAGGAAAGAAATCTATGGTGGGATAAACTGGAACAAAGTTTTCCTAACTATAACTGGAATAGGTAAATATGTAAATAATAAAATACTGATCTTGGCAATGCTTTTACAAAACATACATTAAAATTCACTTGGGGTTGAGGTCACATATTCATAATTTAAAGCTTCAATGCATTATGAGACTCTCTTAAACATCACACATAATTTTGTAAAGTCTGCTGATACAAGCATCATGGGAACCCCAAAACTATGTTGCTTCATTGGAACAACCACTTTGCTGAAGCTGAATTGTGGACAGGAGCTTGTCTGATCTATGCTGTATGCAGTCACCCTTACCACCACATCAGAGTAACAGCTTGGAAGGAAACAAATGTGAAGGGAATTTTTAGCAGCTAGCATTGCTGTAGGCTTGTAATGGGATGTACTTTGTGCTCAGTGGCTAAATATTTCTTAAAAACAGCAATAGATAAAGAAGGGATCCATGGTGGCAAGATGTGTAATTCCGGTAACTGGTGGCTCCAGCAAAATGTTACAGGATCAGGAGAGATTGTGGACTCTGAGTTTTTATTGGAGCAGTTTCAGGCCTTGCTGTACATTTAAATGGAGTGTGAGAAAAATATTTGAAAGCATAAGGAAAAGGAAACTGTTCTCCAAACACAACAGAGATGTGGGGTTTTTTTGGTGGAGAAAGGTAAGATCAGGTACAATCATATAGACATCCTTGAGGTTACCATTTTGAAGAAGAAGATTTTTATGGCATTAAACAAGCATGACTACGCTTTCAACCAGTTGTGGGGTCTCAGTTAGCTCCAGTTATTCAAAGAAATACCCCAAAACCAAGACCAGAACTGTTTCGCTTTTAAAGAATTCAGCGTATCTTAAAGATCCTACCTTTTGCCACCTAGGCGAGTTAGGCTGAGAGCTAATAGCTAACATCCACTTTTTTTTCAAACCTGTTCTTAAAGGTCCATTTTGTCAGGTGGAATTGGATCCAAAAGATGGCGACAGGAGTGTTATCAGGGTGAGAGTTTTGGATTTAGCTTATATGTTTCTCCTAGGATCTCTATGACATTACCAGAAAAGTTATTTCTTGATGTGTCTCCTGCTCACATAGCTGAGAGTTTGGTGCACACTGACCATTTCCAAAATGAACTGATGAACTCACAGATAGTTGTGATGAGATTAAGCATGTCAGTTGGAAACAGGATCCAAAGAAACGTGAGCTCTTTCAGAAAGAGGTCACCTACCGCAGATGTGTGCTCACCTCAGAGGGAATTTCCACTGACAAGACAAAATGAGAGTGGTATAGATCTGCTTAACTCCCCAGTCACACTCAGACTTAAAGATTTACAGGGCTACACTAATAGTATAGAAAGCCTATTTCCATGTTACCAAAACTATTATATGGCTTGGGATAGAAGAGGAAAACTACTCCCTAGCTGTGTTGGGAACCTGTAGAAGTAAAAATGGCTCTAAAATGGCCTTACAGTCACTTGCGCTGCGTTTTGAAACTCAGTTCATATTTGGTGCAGAAGTGAAGGAATGCTGGAAAGAAGAAGAGAGAGATGAGTCAGTCTCTGACACAAATGTTGAACTGCCTGAAATAACAGTCCTTGGGAGCTACCTGTAGACTTATTTTTAATTTACCTGTATCAGACAAAATTCTAGTAAAAACATACATTTTTACAAGGGTTCTTCATGATAAAAAATCCTTGTTTGTGGTTGGGATACATTGTCACAGGCAGACCTGTAGGCCTGGGGAGACACATGCAATTTGTACAGGTGACCTTGTAGGAATGATGTCTGCAAATGTTGTCCCCTCATAGAAGAGGGAACTGGTTCCTCAGGGGGATTTGGTCCCCAAGGTTTTTACATATTCACAGTTCTTATTTCTGCTGCTAGGACAATGGAGAAGGGTGTTGCTGGAATATAGCCCAGAGCAAAGAGATTGCTCAAACAGAGGATCCTGATGTTAAAATTGTGTGTTACTGGAATTTCACTTGGTAGTTGCCAACATCTTGGAACAGTTCAATCTTCAATGTACTATTGAAATGTTTTTCAGTGGGAACGTCTGGAATGCAAGGATGTTATGTTGTTTAAGTAAAGAGAAATCCCATGGAATGATAGGAGAAGGTATCACCTTATTATACGGTGTGACAGGGTGTTCTCCTGAAGGAATGTCATGGCAGGGGTAGGGGTGAATGAATGGAATATGCATAATGTAGAAGATTATTATTACCTTGTTGTGCCTTTACCTTTTTTTACTATTGTGTCTATATGTGGCTACAATCTTTCTGTTGCCCAAACACTACATTGTCTATATAAGAGTGAGCCAAGACAGTTGTGCAGGTTAGCTTTAAAAACAAAGGGCAATTGGTTAAATATCCTTGGAAGCCGACCTGAGGAAGCTAGCACGGTTGCCCAATTTCTGTGTTTGTGAAGGAACCTGCTGAGAGAAGGGACTGGTACTTCAGAACAGAGAAATGTGTGTGTTAGTAGGATGTCTTTTTCCTTCTTTGGTATAAGAGTATTTCTAAGTTGTGGTAGAATAGCTTTTTAAATAAACCAGAACTATTGCTCCATTCAGCATGACAACATACCACATATGCTTGGAACATACAAAGGATTAAGATCGTACTTAAGTCTTGGACATCTCAGGATTGTGACCTAGGGGAAAAATCATGACGCACAGAACCGGTACAGGAAATATAGTGGCTTTGTTTCAGGGAACTTGCCTGCTTTGACCATTATTTACACTGAGAAAGAAGAGTTATCTAATTGTTCGTTTAAACTGCATAATCAGTTCAACTAAACTGCAAGATGGCTGGAGGTCAGGACTGTTACACCCATGGTTATCTGAAGGCATTTGATGCAGCATCTGAAAGACATAAGTTCTGTGTGTTCAAAAGGTACCAGTCTGAAGCAGAGGGTTTCCCCTGGTAAAGTAGAATGTTTACTTGGGGTCAGGTAAGACACGGATGAAAAGCCTGTACAGAGCAAAAAGCAGTACTTGGAAGGTCAGAGGAAAAGAGAAATTTCTCCTGACAAAAATGATGTTGTTATAGCTAGGATTTCTGGTACTAGAGCTATGCAGTTTAAGATGAGTTGTACCACGCCTTTTGGAAAAGAATGGATCTATGTCCATTTGGCAAGTCAGTACGTCACCCTAGAAAATGACTCATCTTCTCCGCTCTACAGCAACTTATATGCAGTAAACTGTTGCTCTCTCCTCCGCTGGACAAATGGCAAAATGTATGGAGTGGCTGAACATGGGCAGGAAAACAAAATGACCCATTCCAGGTCTTTTCCCACTGCAGTCTGGATGAAGAAATGCCAGATGATGTCAGGCCCAGCAGGTTCACGGAAGGAAGAGTAGGTTAGTCATATCTTGCTTCCGTTTCTGTGCAAGATTTTACAATCATTACCTTGAAGCAGGCTAGCTTTCAAGTTCCCAAGAAGTGCTCAGGGGAGAGTGTGATATTTAAGCCCAGACATCTTTTCTCATCTGAGTTTCCTGTCACAATGCCAGTGTCTGTGTGCGCAAAGTTCTGGCAGCCTGAAATACTTTGATATATTTTTTTCCCAGGCTTCAAAAGAAAAGGTAAACAATGGGCTTGTGACTCCAGGGCGAGCATCGATAGCCAAGAGTTTACAAAGTAGCTCATCTTCTTTATGTTTCTGGCATCACTTTAAATATTTTACTGTGTAGGAGGGATGTGTGAAAGAAAAAGAAACTCTTTTAGTGGTTTTTGAGGCTGCAGGTTTGATGCCTAGAGGTGATTTCTGGTCCACACCGGTTTTCTGCTCTCGCTACAGGTAAAACAGAGGGCAACTCTGCATCAAAGACTTAAAACATCTATTTAAAACCAAAAAACAAAGTCTAATTTTTAGAAGATCCTTGAAAGATATTTAGATTTTTTTTTGACAGTACAAACAATATCTTATAAGTAAAAACTGTGGTGGGAGAACGTGTTCAGCTTAGTAGTGCTTTGGATATTTATTTTAAATGTTTTAGATCCACTAACACCACAGTTCAATATGCATATACTCTGCTTATTTTGTGTTATAATACTAATATTCTAGTAAACATAATCTTGAAGCTGGTGAGATCTACACGTGATAATAGATTTAAAAACTGATTTTGTATTGTTTAGTCTGGATGACCAGTTATAAAGTCTGTAATTGTTCATTGACACTTCCTATGAGTAATCCAATAATCTGGAGATGGGAGGGTGAAATTTAACAATCTAGACTGAAAAGGGGCTAAACATGAAGAGAATTGCAATATAGGGCAAAGTAAGAAACAGAACCCTCAGAAAAATGTACAGAAGCAAAACTAGGAAATACTCTGACAAAATATCAGAGGGAACTTCTGAATAGGCTAGGGTGTACACAGTGGTTTATCCATTCAGACATCAACATTTGATTTATTGACAATTGGCAGGAGCAATCTGTTCTGTTCAGATTGGTCCACTGCACTTGTCACCTTAGTAGCCTATCAAGCCATTAAAACAGCTGTAAGCAGCAGTGCTGCTACATATAACACAGGGTCTTTGCTCTTTTCATTTTTGTTACACTGTGTGTGAAACAGATATAATAAAAATCCAATGCCCTCTGGCAAAATAGACTGGATGACCATATAGCAATTTGAACTTTCTGGTTTACATCTCTGTCTCTGCTTAGGAAGTGGAAATCTAGTTTGTAATACAACTGTAAAGGAGATAAGCTTGTTCTAAGAAAATTTTTGGAAATGGGACTGCAGTCATAACAAATAATCAGTGCATTCATCAAAGGAACAAATTGAGATAGTAGAAAAACCTCTGTTAATATAAAATCTTTCCCTTTTCCTTTTCCTTTTCCTTCCCTTTTTCTTTTCCTTTTCCCTTTCCTTTTTTCTCCAAGTGTGCAGTTTCCACAAAAACATACTATCCCTCTAGAAAATGTGCTTCAGATTTGGAATCGCAATCAAAGAGAAATACTAGTGGCTTCAGTATGTCATATCTGAATACCAGGAAATTATCAGACCGTTTCTACTGGAAATATTTCAGCCCATGATACAGTTGATGTTGCATACTGTGGTGCCCACTCTGGGCATCGTGGTTGTCTGAGTTACGTTATGAATTTCATATGCCCTTTTGCCTCATGTTCTTAAGAGGGGGGATCTAAATGATCTAAAAAGCCAGAAAATTTGTGGCATTTTACAGTATTTTCACATTACATTTACATCATTTTTTAAGGTGGAAGATAGTGCCCAGAAAATCATCTGTGGCATCAAGGGTCTAAAGCCTCTCTGGCTGGATTAAGCTCTTCGCTCCAGGCTACTAACTTCTTTAATTCCCTTGACTTATACAGCCAGGGAACTCTTGTATTTCACTTGAGATGACTGCATAATGCATTCCATTACAATCATATTTCCATGCTGATTTTATTTAGTGCCAACAAAGCCAAGCTGGCCTTCAGTTTACTGGTGTTTTCATTTGTTTTCTTGAGTATTTATGTCAAACCTCCGCCTCACAACAGATATTCAGGCAAGACAGTAGTGTACTGAAGCTAATGCCAAGATCCTCAGTCCTACTGTTAACTCTGTGTTTGAAAACATGTTTGCACGCACAAAAATAAAATCTCAATGCAGTCAAAATGCGTAAGACCGACTGCATCAGCTTTGAAAGTCTGGGGGGGAATTTAACAGGGAGTAAGGAAAATTATGTAGTTCCCAGAAAGCTGCTGCTGCATCTAATTTGTTACACAAGGTTTGGGGATGCAGTAGTTAAGAGCCTTCCTAAATTAGATAATCAGTTAACGGGGCCACTAGGATGTGTGCAGTGGCTTTTCTTTCTATGCAGCCCACTGAAGAAAATGGATCACATTTGCTAAAAATCTCATGCTCACAAAATTTCACGTGTCATTTTTAAGTGCAAAATGAGTCTCCTGAGATTCTGAGTTTTGAAATATTTGTGGAGATGTATAGGCACTTTCACACAGCTTTATCTCAGCCCTGTAAAATTCCCAGGGTTTCTCTTGAATACTTTGTAACTGTATAAAATCCTGAAACAGTTGAGAAGGATACAGATCAGCCTGCTGTTGTAGTGGGGGCAGTTCCTACTACATCTGTTCTCAAAAAAAAAACCAAAAAAAAATGTAGTGGATCTGTTAGCTATTTTCCTCAGCTAAATATAGCACAGTGAGCCTGTCAGTCATTAACCTGAGGTTTCTTCCACCTTTTTTGAGGAGTCTCTATCCTTCAAAGGACTTTTTAGTACCTCTTAAGTAATCATCTCTTAGGCTTTTTTTTACTGTCTGGTCTCACTGTTACTGAAAAAGAGAGTTTAATCAGCAGCTAAAGCCCTTTCTGCTTCTCTCTCCTTGAGATTCATGCATCAAAGAGCACTCTGCACCAAGGGTAAAGGTCACTTTCACAGATACATTGCCCAATATATCTCCAACTGTTTCTACTCTTCCAAAGAGCAGTGTGTTCCTCATACCAGCTCCACTTTCCTGACTATGTTCAAAAAAAGTAAATAGCAACAGTTTGGAAGAGAAGTTCACTCCATTTGGCTCTTTAGAGAGTTTTGTAGATAGGTGATAGTATTGCTTTTTCTTCAGCTTTTGCTATGTATTTGAAATGTGGTGTGTGCTACTCTAAAGGTTGCTGCCATGTTCAGGACCCCAATATGGCAGACATTGGTTCACTGCAATGAACTTTGAAGTTGCTTTTGCAGGTAAGGCTTTACCTTCTCTGGAGACCAAGACAAGGAAGAGAGAGAAGAAAAGTGAGGTGGTCCTGGAGCAGCTGTCTCACCTCCATCATCTCAGTGCAAGCAGAAGCACTGGGAGAGAAAATGAGAAAGTTCTTGTAGAAATTGGGGTGGGTCTTAAAGAAGAGAAAGAAGCAGATCAAGGAGGTGGGAAAGGACCAGGTAAAGCTGAGCGAGGTTTGCAGAAGACAGATGAAGAGTCTGAGAAGAAATTCCTACTTCTGCTATCAAACCTAAAATTATCAAGCACTAAAATACTTCAAGCTGAAACATTACTTATTTGTGTTCAAAATTTATATGTCCATTTTCATAGTGAAGCCTTATGGACACAAGGTTAGAGAAATCAAGCTGTAAGCCTGCCTGTAGTAAAGTTTACACAGATTAAATTCGTTGACTCTCCAAGTGTATAGATATCCTTGATGCTTCACTCGCTATAATTCAAATCAGTGTGACAAAATCTGACCTGTCTTTTTTACATACCCACACCCACACAACTACCCTGTAAAAATGAGGTGATAGAAGACACTCTCTTATTTTGTCACTATTCAATGGGACATTTACTTCCATTTCTAAAAGGTATGTCCTTGAAATGGCCAGCTGGGTACAAAGCAGAAGGGTTTTTAACTTGCTAGAATTCACTAACCACACCTCTCCATGTCCTGTCTCCTAAACTTACCACCTTTTCCACTGGACACTTGACAAGAATTCCATTTATTTTATTACAAATGAAAAAAATCAGTCCAATAGTTTCTTAGTAAGATAGTTTGTTACTGTTTGATTAGTCACAAAAAAAATCAGTCAACAAAAGCAAACAGCAACCTGCTAGCCCTTCAATAACCAGCAAAAGTCCACTTCTGTCCAAAATGTTATTCCCTACAAATTTCAATTTTATCTTCAACCAAACATCAAAGTTATTTTTTGGTTTTTTCAACCAAAGTTTTTTCAGACATCTCTAGTTCTTCATTAAATGAGGAAAAAAAAAAAAAAAAAAAAGAAAAAAAAAAGGCAACCCCCCCCCCCAAAACAACAACAACAAAACCCAGGCCAAAATAATTGTGGCATGACTTTGTCCTCACCATTTCAATGACATCCTCAGAGGGCATTCTGGTTTTCATTTTCCATGTGCATGTTAGCTTGACAGCCTGCAGATATACACATACAAGGGCAGATATATATATATGATGTATTTCCCCCTTATTTTAAAGACATGGTTTCATGTTCCTCTCCTTTTATTGACAGACTTGTCATTGATTCTGATGTTCATAAAAGCAATGATGACAGATAGATGTCTGTAACTGAACAACCCACAGTGGAGTTCGCTTGTTCTAGGAGGTGTTTCTTTTTTGCCTTTTTCGCCTTTTTCTACTTACTTTGTTGCCCTTTCTCCAGAGATAGTGTATTTAGGGATTTATGGATTATTTTCACTGACCAGATGTCAAAAAATATAGAATTTTGCTGCCCAGCAAAATTTCTTATTAGCTTTTACTTCCCTCCTGCATAAATTCACACTTGGCTGACTCTGCTGAAATTAAAAATTTTATTCTAACAGATCTTTTTATTTATTTAATGTTATTTTGTCCTGCAAGGGAAGATAAGATGTGCTGATATCCTCTTAGGAGTTCATAACCATCTCTGTCACTAGCTCATGTACCATGCTAGCTGTTCCACAGTAACCAGTTCTCTATTTATTTTCTCTGGATCATCTTCACGATGCTCAAAAAATCTTTTACTTCCAGTTCTTTGATTGAGTTTTATGAAACACAAAATTACAACAGGCAATAGGGCAAGCTGGTTGCAGAAAGAGGAATGGCAATACGGTGTTGGAGTGTGGAGACTCTTGATGACAAAACTAGAGCTTTCTAAAACAAAATGCAATTTGGCAGCTTGTGAGGTGGTTTGTAGAAGAACTGAGGTTTGAAGCAGAACTTGGAAAGAAGTTCAGGTGCTTTTCCAAGGATTTGAGTCAAATATGTCATCTGGAGTGATTTTATCTGTCAGCACAGACAGTTCAGAGAAATACTGAGAGCTCTCTCCGTGTCCCTGTTTTTCAGTGTAGAGCAAACACAATTTAATGGCATAAAACTTGCTGTTCCCTCCACCCCTTGCCCCTTTCCTTTCCCCTGTTTTATTTGTCTAGCAGTTGCCAGCAGGGATCAGACAGTAGGAACAGTGCAGTCAGCACCTTTTTCTGGGACACATGCACCGGACCAGAATTTATTGGCTTTATTTGCTGCAGGGAAGATCACCACATCCAAGAAAGAGCCTCTCCTGCGGGGTAGCAATGGTTTGCCACCAGCCCCGTCAGCCAGCTCCAACTGCAGTTTTAAGTTTTGTTTCATGCCCCTCGGGCTGAGAAAAGCCTGCCTCTTCTGGAATGCTAACCATCCTTTCAGGGCCGGATGCCTCCGTTTCATCGGACAATAAATTAGAGAGCTGGCGTTGGGCTGGAAGTGACCGTTTCACCTAGTTTGAGATGGGGATAAAAAGACGTGGTTGAGTGCCGATTTAAAAGAACGGCCAAGAGTCATATTTATCAAGTGGATCTCTATCCATCTTCTGGGTGGAAAACAGTAGCTGAGGCACTTCCCCTGCTGACGCACACTTTATAAAGCCATGGGGGGCTTTGGGGAGGGGGGCTGGTGAGAAGGGGAGGCGTGGGGGCTGCTTTTGTGGGGCAGCCTGCAGTGACACGGCAACCCAGACATATGGTGTCATTATTCAGCCGACACAAATTTGACACTTGGTGAATTTATTATATTTTGGTTTGCTCCTGGTGCCTGAAAGGCTTTGCAACTGTCTCTTCATAGGCCCTGTCACAGATGTTGATGTATTTTCCTCCTCCACAGCCAGGTTTTACTGTGGAAACTGATACAACTTCACGATAGAATTTCTGGATGAATTATTCACGCATTGCATGCTTTCTGCACATAGGGGGTTGGAAGAAATCCATCCTATTCAATAAATGGTCTCTTTAATCCCCTTTAACAGAGAATTTTCCCTGAGTTTAAACTGTTTCTATTATCACCTTTGTGATCCTAGTGTTTTGGATAACTTATTTGCAGTTAATAGCTTTGTTAATTTTTTCACTGTATTTCACCTTAACATGCAATTAAATCGTCCAGACACAGTGATGAAACTGATACATCGAAAAGACAATAAACCATATGGGCCAGATTCTCATCATCTTAACTGCTGGTAACCTTTTTTTTTTTTTTTTTAATCCTGCAGATCATTCCATGTCCAGTGATTTATAGGGTAATTCCTGAAATATCTCAATATTTGTTGTTGTAGACAGAATGGGCTGCTGCTAATGCCAGTACCATCTGTGGAGATGATTTTTTAATTGAAGAGAATTTTCAGCCTTGAGAATAGAGAGTTGGATGAACTCATCACTGCCCCCTGAGAGAAGATTAATGAAATGAAAACATATCACACCCCTTTAATACCTGGAGAAGTAATAAGGATGCATCAAGTGACAATATAGAGCATGGTGCGTGGGGGTAAATTGTTTTAACATAACATGCAAAGTCCATTCAAGAATTAAAAATTGCATTTGCAGTTTTAAAAATTATCGAGGCATTAGTGTTTTGTATAAAAACCCTGATTCCGTTTTCTTCCTGACTTTTAACTCCAGAAGCAGAGTTTAGATTCACATTCCCTTCCTCCTGACCCTGCACACAATAATCTGTATTCTAAAAATAGTCCCATTCATTTAATATTAAATAGTGATATGCCTATAGTAAAGTTTTGAAATCAAATGACTGCATTGATATTAATCTTATCCTGAACAAGTGTAAGTGATATTTCTTTAGAAAGACACAAGCAAGTAAAAATAAATAAACTGATATTCACCATCTAAAATGCAAGAGTGTTATTTTTGTTTTAGTGTAAAACTTACACAGCCTTGACAAGAATTGGCAATTTAAAGTCTAATAAACTTTTCCTCAGATTTCTGTGTTTTGCACATTACTAATACAGCCTGTATTACTCAGTCACCAGTTGTTAAAATGGGGTTTATATTCATATTTTGGAAAATCATATTTCTCCATAAAGCTCTGTGTATTAGGAGCTCACCATTCTACTCTCAAAGTAGCATTCAGATGTGGAAAATATTGAAACTACCTGGCCTACACTCTAGTGTTGTGAAGAAAGCTTATTAAGAAGCATTTAAAATATTATTAATGGTCATTTTTCAAAGTGTTTCAATTCACACGACAACTTACAGGAACTAAGCCATGTTTCCTGGTTTCAGTAAACACTTAGGAGTTTTGTTTCTTATTTTTTTCCCCAAACAATTGCATATTATTCATACAACTACTGTATTTAAGAAAAATACTTTAATTGACAAAATTCTGTCATTACTACATTATGCTGTAAAATGAGAAAGTACAGTAAAACACCTTTTGACAATTAAAAAAAAAAAACCAACACCTTTTTTTTCAACAGCTTGAACCTTTCTCACTTTAAGTTTGAGTAGAGCAGGATATTTTTTTCAAAAAATGGATCAACATGAGCTGGACGGTCACCATCATCTCTTCCTCATCCAAACCCCAAGTTCTAGTTTCTCCTGGTCAGGATATCAGGTCTAATCAGATTAGCAAAGGAAAATGGGATACAACACTGCAGAAGATATATATGGTTTGAGATTGTAAATGTTTCATCAATGAACCAAATAATATAGAGCAAGTACTGAATTCAAGTATTTATTTAACTTTACTTCTTTTTGACATTAATGCACACACAAAAACCCAGTGAACTGCCAATGATTTGGGTGTGACCTTTGGAGACTCACTTCTGAAGCAGGGAAATAAGAGTGCAGGATATTAAACTCATCCTCTCCAAAACATGTAGTGTCCTTACTACACTGCTTCTGTTAATGGGACAATTCTGCTTTCTGAATGATGTTTTTCTGCTCTTCCAGTCTTTGAACGTGTTCATTAGCTGCGCAAAATGTTGGGGCAAGAAAGCAGATGGGGTTATTTAAAAGAAACCATCTGAAAATGGTAGTGGCAGAGAAAGGAGTACAAAAAGACTTACTAATAGTTCCTCCATTTGGACTGGTTACAGTTATGAAACTGTATGACACAGTTATGTTTTTAACAACAAAAAAAAGCTGTGATTAGACATTTCCATTTCAGTGCTGTGCGAATTGCATAAGTACACCTCTTCTTTACCTCCTTTAGTTGATGCTCCCTATCCTTACATTTGCCACTTGCTATGCAAACACTTTTCTGATTTAAAAAAAAAAAAAAAGAGAAAACTGAAGGTAACCAGCCAAGTAGTCCATAGAAATAGCAATTACTCAGCCAGCAAAAGTTATATAAGATTGAGGGTGTTTGCTTTTTTTATTCCATGAAGGCACTGGCCCAGTTGAGATTGCAGTAGCACAGCTGAGATGTGCAACTGAACTTGCAACACTTTGAAACGATTTGCAGTTCCAAAGTTAGTTTCTTCTAGAATGGACAATTATCCATTTTCATCTGATGCCGCTGGTTGAGTCGTCATCCGTGGAGGTGTTTAAAAGACATGCAGATGAGGTTGTTAGGGACATAGCTTAGTGCCAGCCTTAGGTGAATGGTTGGACTCGATGCTCTTGAGGGTCTCTTCCAACCAAAATTATTGTATGATTCTACGATTTTGCCCTTATGTACCACTCTGCCAGTATATGCATATTTAAAGGTTAGATTCAATGAGCTGCTGCTCGTACTCAGGAAATGCCACCAAGGTGCAGGGGCTATGAGCAATTCCATTGCAGCACTGATGGAACAGTCGCCAGGAGCTGCTGGTAAAAAGGCAGCCATGGTGATTCCATGATGTACATCTTTATCTGACAAAAAAGCTCTGCAGCTCTGTTTTCCAGGCTGAGTGCATATGTGCTACAGGTACAAAGAGCAATGAACCAGAGGGCTGGTGCCAGACTTGACTCCTGGGAAGTCTCTCCCAGCCTGTAACCTTTCCCCTCCATCAAGTCCCTCCTGAAAACTCATCTCTCACTAACGCGTGTATTAAATTACAGGCGGATAATAGCCCGGCAGGTTGAGAGCCATCTAGGAACAGTGTGCATCAGGGTTGCTCAGCTGGCAGGTCACAGAAGCAGCCCCATGCATCAGTTCCCTCTTCAACACATACCCCAAACACCTATGAAGGCTTTTACAGCTTTGAGCTGAGCCTCTGCTGTACAATCCAGCTTCCAGAGAAGAGCAAGTCTGGCCCTCTGGACTGGAGAGCCCTGCACTGTGATATTAGTGTAAAGATCCCCACTCCTTTCTGCACTTTCCCCTCCCTGGTTTGCCCTGCCATCCTGTCACTCGCTGCTTTCCAGCTGAAATCTCACCAGACCAAACCAAAGAGCACTTCCCTATAGCTTCTAGCACAGCAGTGCCAAACCTCTCAGAAAGCGCTGCATCAGTGCAGAATAACAATCACATGAGCATCTATTACAGAAGCGGAGAATAGCTTGGGTTGGAAGGGACCTTCAAAGGTCATCTAGTCCAACCCCTCTGCAATGAGCAGGGACATCTTCAACCAGATCAGGTTGCTCAGGGCCCTGTCCAGCCTGGCCTTGAATGTCTCCAGGGATGGGGCATCTACCACCTAATCACAAGCTCCCAAAGAGGAGCTTCTTTTTTTCTTTCTCTTTCTTTCCTTCTCTTTCTTTCTTTCTTTCTTTCTTTCTTTCTTTCTTTCTTTCTTTCTTTCTTTCTTTCTTTCTTTCTCTTTCTTTCTTTCCTTCCTTCTTTCCTTCTTTCTTTCCTTCTTTCCTTCTTTCCTTCTTTCCTTCTTTCCTTCTTTCCTTCTCTCTCTTTCTCTCTCTCTTTCTTCCTTTCTCTCTCTCTCTCTTTCTCTCTCTCTTTCTCTCTCTCTTTCTCTCTTTCTCTCTTTCTTTCTTCCCTTTCTTCCCTTTCTTCCCTTTCTTCTCTTTCTTCTCTTTCTTTCCTTTTCTCACTTGCAAGTTCCTCAGCATTTAATCTTTTTCAATGCTTTCAGTGAATTACCTGCAGTCCACAGCCATTGGAAGTAGTTCAGCCTACAGTGCTGTTGCTATGATAAACATAAAGACCCAAAGCAGGATGAAAGGAATAGTAGGAACAACCCATAAAAATAATTATTTTATCTGCCATAAATCTTAAACAATATTTTAAATCATCAAACAAAAATACCTTAGCAGATACGAAGTTTTACTGTTAATAAATATTTCAAAGTTTCTTTGCAGACCACCTTTAAGAGCCTATGGGTTTAATGCTCTGCAGTCTCATTCTACTGTGATTTTTTGGGGGCTTCAAATGGCAACTATTGCGACTACTGCAGTAAATACAATCCTATGAACCTAAAAAAGAAATGCAGGTGACAAGTCTTTAAAACCTAATATTCATTGCTAACCATTCTGCTGGAAAGCATGGCTCTAAATTTATTTAATTTTTCTGCTTTCTAAAGGAGATCAGCAAGGGGAAAGGAAGCCGGAAGGAACTGAGAGTGTTTCCAGGGAATTACTCAATTTTACTGAGTTGTTGTTGTGTGCTTTACTTAACAAGCCAACTCAAAAATTATAGGTGGACTAGAAATGGATGATGTGATACAATGGGAAATTGTTCAAATTCAACACAGCTGAAGGATACTCTGTTACTTGGCAGGCATTTTGGCACTTACAAATACTTTTCTCCCTGCCTTTTTCTTATGCAATATTTAATCTCATTGTAACTTTTATTCCCACTTCATTCTGCTTGTCATTGCCACCTTGCTAGTTGCGCTTTTGGAGACCGCATTTTAAGTAGTATTTTTATATTTAGAACTTTCAGAAGTAAATAGTATTTTTAGATGTGTATGAGGGTAAGTAGGCTTTAAAATTGTCCATTCACCTTAGACAATTTACTTGATTTTTATGGCTAGTTTATATGTGCAAGAGCAGATGGACAGAGTAACAAATATATCAGGTAATAAATATTGCCTGGTTTCGTATTCAGAATAGTGGACAATATACATTTCTTGGCCTATTTTTTTGATGTGACAATATTAAAGAATTTGGAAAGCAGACCCTTAAAGGGCTTTCATTTTAAGGAGAAAAGGAAGAAAGGATAAAACTTCAGGAAGGGTATTTACTGACATTTCTGTACAAGCAACAGCAGTGTCAAATAATATTTTGTGAAAATAAACTAACCTGGCTTTGTCAGGATTCAGCGTACATCCAATGTACCCCATTACCCAAAGACAGATGTGTGAGGTTTAATAAGCTGTAGCTATATAAAGAGAAAATTTGAACCTAAAATCTGGCCAAGAACTTACCTCACTGTTTTGTTATTCCAGTAGCTTCTTCTCGTTTTTTTCAGGGGGGAAAAAAAAAAATAAAGACTTTCACCATCTCTATTTTGAAATTCATGTCTCTGTCATCCTCAGCCAACTGTCTCTACATTAGTCTTTAGTTGTGCCTGTGTTCTGGTCTTTGAATTTTGTTTGTTTTTTTCCTGACTGAAAACAGACTGAAGGTGACATGATTAAAGATATTTGAGGAACATTTAAACCTTTAAAGGCTGTCTAAGCCAGCTCCTTGGATCTCTTACCAACTTCGGACCTCAAAGGAAATGAGCTGAAAGAAATAGGATTATTAATATAGATTTTGATGTTTTTTCTTAAGTCCATACTACCAACTTTGCCAAAGACTTCTGTATTGGTCCACTCGAAATACAGCTCTGTGGGATGGAGAAGCCAGCATCTGTGGAGAGAAGAAAGAGGAACGGCTCTTCAGTTTTACTGTTTTTTGTGTGTGGCTAGTGAATTCTGGAGAGCCAAGATCACAGCATTTTTTAAAGTCTTAGCTGAGAGATTTCTAAGGTTTTCAGCTATATGAAAGTCAAACTCACTTTTTAAGTGTTTAGATATCAGCACATAAAGTTTAAGACTGTTGGAGTAGCCTCTTCTTTTTTATAATCTCATGATCAGCAATGAATAAGCAAAAGAGTGATGCTTTTTACAAATCTGCTACAGGGGCATATAATACCCTCTGTGTTAGCAGAGTCTGAGGCGATTCAGGAAGCAGCCAGAGGTCACTGAAAGCTTTGGCAGAGGTTTTAATGAGTTTTCTTTGGGAATTCAGCAGTCTCTGTGAAGGGTAATCTGTTTAAAAATAACAACTATTTACCTCAAGGGTTGTCAAAACTTGAGCCGGGCTTTTTGGTCTCTGACTTTGAGCATGCACACATGCAGCAACATTTTTCCTTTTAAATGGAAAATTCTGCAAGCATAGAATAAAGTTCACCTATTTTTGATGGCATGATGCACTTCAAAGTGATCTGGGATGTATTTTAGGAAGAGGAGGCCATTCTGTAGCAGTCACAGTGCCCAGTGAGACCTTTCCAGTAAAATTGGAAAGGCAACAGTGGGTATGACGGAACATAGAGGAAGAAAGGGAGAAATCTTTATGTATTTTGTGTAGGAAATTATAATTTTTTACTCTCAGAGCAGCCTTATGTACAATAGTTCTTCCTCTAAATAAAGTCATTTTCTCTGTATGTATCCTGTGTGATTATTCTCTTATTCAGTCACAATCTTTTATGACTCCCAGATGAAAAACTGTGGAAAACATTGCTTTTAAATCCTGAAAGTTTTGTTTTATGGATAAAGTACTGAAAATATTTTTTGTGAATGAAACTTTTGTGGATAAATACTACTGTATACCCTAGAAATGGGCACAAAGTTAAATCTTTATATCTGAGTGTTCTCATATTTAGACCCTAGATCTGAGCAGAGATTTGTCTTGCGCTCTGAATAAGTTTACCTAAATATGATCAGAATTAAAATTATTTGCTCCCCCTTCAAAAAAAATGATAAAAGAATCACAGAATCATTGAATCATTTAGGTCGGAAAAGACATTGAAGATCATCAAGTCCAACAGTTAAACTAGTGCTGCCAAGATTCTATGTAAACCAAGTAACCACGACATGAAGTAGGAAATAAAAAAAAAAAAAAAAATACACAATCTTTTGAGTTCTGAAGAGCTATCTTCTCTGTCCCAGCACCTGTAACAGCTGAAACTTAGATCTTCCACCAGTCCATCTTAAGTTATTATTTTTAAAAGGTGTTGTTAATCAGGTGCATGAAGCTACACAGAAACTTTGATTTTGGCTTAATCCAGACTTACTATGTTTAGCTTGGTTGCAAAAAGAACAAGGTCAGTGATGGTGCAGTCTTTTGTAGAAGATTGTTTTGGAAGTAGCACAATTATTAGGTTTGCTGTCCATTTGATTAGGAGTATGATCTGGCCTGGTGATATGTTCCTCGGGTAGCTAAGAGTTATATCCATATACTTGTTTTGATCCCAGTATGACCATGTCTGCACTCAAATGTGATACCAGTAGGAATACCAGCACAAATAACAGCAAGACGTTCCTAGCAGAGACAAAACCTAAGATGCTGAAAGCAGCTTCATATGCCACCATCATGTCTCTGTCCAAGCCCTGGTCATATGTGCTGGTGCAGAGGGCAGGCTGCTGGGGAAGAAGTGCGAAGGTATGGCCAGCCTGCCATCACTTTCTGTGCAAGGAGCCTTAGTAACAACCATGAAACAAAAGGAGTAGGATGCTAGAAGTATCTGGTTTTCAAGCTTAATAACCATAATATCTCCATCACTAAGCAAATAATGCACTTTACATATGGTTTGTCAGCTACCATTAGCTTAGCCCTGCACAGGCCCACATGAGCCTGGTTCTATAGTTAAAATACTGTGCATGCTGGCAAAACTGGTGTCCCGTGCTCGTTGTTCAGTGAAGTGGTTGCTTTCCTGGAAAAGTGCATGCGTGTGCCTAACCAGGTCCACACAGGTCTCTCTGGATGCCCTGACAAGCCAAAATGAACTGAAAGGATCTGCTGAGAAGCATGTATCCATGTGAATCTGTATTTCTGTATTTGTTCACTGATCTAATCGCACATTTTAAAATATTAAAAAAGGAGCAGTATAGTGCTGACTGCATCATAAACAAGATAAGTGATCAAGGAGGTAAAAAGTGAAAAGATGGCCAACTACAGAAACACAATAAGCAATCAGAGGAAATGGTATCACACTGTTCCCTGGAATAGTGTTTTGTTACTTAACTGGGATACAAAAAGTCAACACCAATAACTGATTTTTTTTTCAGTTTTTGAGAATCTATAATTGAAAATATCTATTTTGCAGAAAATTAAAAATGGATTGTATAAGCTTTTAACATAGGTTTCGGTGTGTGAAAGAGCTCCCTAGCACTAGAAAAATTAGAAAATGCAGCCTTTGTGTACTGGAAAAAATATTTAGTCACAGTGTCCAACTAAACAAATAGCAGTTATCATTATTTAAACTACTGTTACTTAAAGTAAGGATACTCCAAGTGCATAAATAATCAATTGCTAACAAGTGAAAATTGGTAATCAGATTAATCAACTTCTTCCCCATTCAAAAGCAATTAAGCTAATGTTTTAATTCGCTGTGCAGTTGCCAAGTTTTTGGTTTTGTTTTTTTTTTCTTCATGACAGCCTGTGTCCCTTTTTGCAGTGCCCTGCTTCTAGGTTAGATGATTATTCAAGACCCTCAACCTTTGTTTAAAAAGAGTGACTTTTAAACCTTTCTGGTTTTTAAGACTGTCTCAGAGATGTACTCCAAGCATACCTCTAAAAGATCAGGAACAAACAGGTGAAAGAATCTTAAGTTATTTATTTATAAATCTCTTGGGATTTTGTGTCATAAATTTTGCCATGAAGGCCATTTGACTCTGAAGGAAGCCAGGATTTTCCAACACTTTAAAGTTAATAACTTTCTTATAAATACTTCTAAAACAGAAATAGCCAGTCCAAAATACCAGCCAGTAGGCTAGTCTTGTTCAGGTAAGAGTAACATTGTGCAATGGATCTTAAAGAAACTTGTGCTGGCTTCAGAGGGTTTCGTGTCAACTGAGAAATATATTGGCCAAATATCTTACATAATAGTGGGATTTAAAGCTGGTGATAGAAGTTGGGTTTTGATCCAAATCTAATGTATGCAAAAGTCAAGCCAGAAGGTTGAAAGAGACAGAAAAAAGAGTGCTCATTACACACTGTTTTCTGCATTTGGTATGATAGATACACAGCTTGAGAGGAGCTCTGTTTCCAGACAACATTTCTGTGTTGTTAGCATATTACCAGTGCTGAAAGAAGCCGACCCAAGTGTCTTCAAAGCATGTAGGAAGCAAAAGAGGAAGATGATATACACATTATGTGCTACAGGAGCAATGCAGCAGACATGATACTAATGAGACATATTTGAGAGACATGGCAAAAGTCGGACTTGTGCAAATGTAAAGATAATGTTTGAAACCATGACAGCAGGTGAATGTAAAAGCCTCTTGAACTTATCAAGTGCAGTGGTTCTTTCATGATTTTACTGGACAGCACAAGGAAAGGGAAGTGTGAATTTTCCTCTACACTTCTACTACTAAGCAAACAATTAAAATAATGTGGTCTATACTGAGCTGACAAGAATATAGAAGTCCTTGCACAGTGGGGTGGAGAGTAGAGGCAGTGTGTAGTTGGGTCTTTGAGAATACGGCAGATTTGCTCCTGCCAGTGGTGAGGGAGCAACTGCTGAGAAGAGCAGGGCTGATGCTGTCAGCTCAACTGATTCCCAGCCATGGTTTCCTTCAGCTGACATGAGCTCTGACCCCATGCTACATGTTTCCTTATGGCCGCTCCAGCTGCTGGATGCAAGAGTAACTGCAGAAAAGGCAACAATGAAAGTCAAGGCCCAAGTCAGCATCTGCAGCTGCAAATTGCACTTTAAGAGGGTTTCAAAGAGGTTTCAGTAATACCTTCTGTATTGTCTCTATTTGAGATTACTGTGTACCAGCCCTTTCCACCAGCAGAGACTCTGATCTGCTGTAATTCCCACCACTTTCCAACAGCGAAAAGGGAATTAGTACTGTGGAGTAAAAGCCCAGCACAGCTTCTAGACATCTATTCTGTTGGCTCTGGACTGCTAGATGATCTACTGTGGTGGGACAGATGGTTCCCTCGCCACGCCATAAGTGCAACTGCTTACTGTAGGCAAGCACAGCCAACCCCTAGGAGCAAGATCCTTCTGCTGGCATCACAGACCCCTGCAATTAGGATCTACATCACTTCCATCACCATTACTAACTCTTTGCCACTTCTAGTGACACAAGCCAGCCTTCAGCTTTGGTTTCCCTTCTCTCTTTTGGATATGTTTCTTCAGAATATCTCTTATTAGTTTTCTATGTTCTTTATGATTTTCCATCTTGCTTCCAGAAACAGTATGTTATTTTAACAGATATGTTAGGTACTCGACTCTGGTTTTTTACCTGCCATGACTGCAAGGCCAGAAGCACAGCAATTCAAACCTGTCATAATTATCTGTGGTCATGATACAGGTTTTTGCCAAAAAACAGTCATTTGTTTTAATTTTAAAATGCAACTGTTCTTGTACTGAGAGAAATTTCAAAGTGGTATTGCATTGCTTCATTTTATTGCCTCTTTAATTCAGGTGCCAAAATTATGATAGATAACTGTCTACTTTGTAAGGGGAAGAGCATCTTTTGTTTTCAGAGTTTCTTCTCAATTTCTCATATAGGAACAATATCCTCTGATTTGCACAGCAACACTCCATCTTGGGCTGTCCCATTATTCAAGACTGTCATGTTGACCCCAATATGCCTCTCGTCTCCTCTCCTCTCATCTCCTCTCCTCTCCTCTCCTCTCCCTTTTTTTCTTCTTTCTTCCGTCTTTTCTTTTTCTTTTCTTTTGCAAAATTTCAGTCTTTTTCTTCTTGGTACAGATGTCAGAGATGTGTTACAGCAATGAAAAGTCCACAAGAAATCTTAATCTTGTTACCAGAGAGAAAATTTGTAATCTTCCCCAAATATCATGCTATTTCTACACGGCATCATGTACACATTTTTGCTGTAAAAGAGTTTGCTCTATATGTAAGTTCCTCCATCTGCCTTGTTAAAGGAAAAATCTTCTAATAAAAACACAGAGAACTGTATATTTAATATAGTAAACAGATGGTAGTGTCTCATGGCAAAGCATTTTTGTTCAGTAGTTGTCAAATATTACTTTTACAGAAAGTTCCTGTCTAAAAAGTTTTGGTTTGGGGAGGCTGTATTTTTCAAAAAGCTTTTCAAGCCTTCAGGTCCCATTAGAAACTTATTGCTTTGAAAACTGGTTGTTGCCATTTTTATGTAACAGTGGAGTATGTGTTAACATCTTCTTTTACTCTAAATTGTTCTGAACAATGAAAATGGCAGAATTAGGCTTTGGAGGCTTTGGAGGAAGATTTTTTTTTTTTTCAAATGCATTTGCAAATGTCTGTGTAGGTTTTTTCCTACTTTCCAATCTCCCTTTTGCATAAACGAGTACTTTCTTCTTTTCTTCTACTCAGACTAGAAAACACTACTCACAATAATAGATGAATGTCCAATATACATCACGAAAACGGCAGCAGGATTTCTTGACCCAGTAGAGGGAGGAATTATTTTCTATCCCTATAGCTCAGTTGCTATTTTATGTGTCTTGGGTTCTGCCTGCAACTCAGATGTAACAAAATCGAAGGGTTGACAACTGTAATGAAGACCTACTGCCTTTGACTCAGTATGCTGCAATGTTTCCCCACTACTGTCTTTTTCATGAAGTATATGGGCAGAAACTTTTGGGTTTTGCATATTAAATATGTGACTAGGCAGGCTCACTTTTTAATTCTAGTGCTAAGACAGCTAGTCCAGTGTCTTCAATGCTTCACGTCACAGCCATGTAGCTCTCTGCCCCAGGGATCCACCAGAACACAAGACCTGCTCCTGCAAAATGAGCGATTCTTTTGGAAAAAAGAAGGCTGGGAAATTTCACACATCATCTGAAATTAATACCACAACTTATTCCTGTGAATAGGCCTGAAATTAGAATGTAGATTGCATCATTTTCTGCACCTGTAGGAGAACTGCTAAGTCCTGCCGTGCCACTAGAGGGAAAAGGCAGCTAAGACACTCCTTGAGGGAAATGGGTGGAAAGCCCTGAAAACTGGATCAGCTTTTGTGGGTAACAGCTGTTGGCTTCTCTCACAACCACTTGTCTCCATCTTCTACCACGTTGTCCAAAATATACTGTACCAAAGGCAGGACTAGTAAAGCCTTGCTCATGTGGGTAAATGAACAATATAAAACTTTTAAAAGCTATGTTTGGAGGAAGTAAAAACCATTTATTGAAACATCTTCTCCAGACCATTTTGCTGGCAGCTGACTGAGATTTTCTTCTTCAGTTTTGTTCTCCAGCAAGGCGTCCTCCAATATCGGAGGACACAGGCAATTGTGGAAATTGCCTGACAAATAAAAAGAATGAAAAATAAGTTCAGAGGTGGTTTTCAAAAGCAACAAGACCAGCTGACCAACCAATTAAAACCAAAAAGAATGAGTGCTTAATTTATCTTTGTTTTAATAAAGAAAAAAACCTCATTTTATAACTTAAGTGACCAACGTTAGAATCATTACCGCTACAGTTTTGTTTGGGTAACTTGGGAACATTTTATATTTTCATTCCTTTCATCTTCATTTAAATATTAGTGCTGTTAGCTGTGATGCACAGTCATTGTTTTAATCAAGAGCTGTGCATTGTAAGTGTTTGTGTTCATTGTAGCCAAGAAGTCTGCAGAGTCAGTGTTTCGGCCAATTAAGCTTTAATCAGGACAGAATGTTTCGATGTTAAAATATACAAATTGCATCTGATCCACTGGCATATGCTACCTTTCTTGTTATGGCACTCAGTGTTTCATCTTAATCTAAATGGCTCAGCTGCAGCCTTTAATTTCTAAGTAACTCCATAAGTCTCCCATTGCCAACAGAACTCTTACAAGACAGAATGAATGCTGTCTTTATAGCACATCAGCTGTGTAATAGCATATCTAGCAGGCAGTATCATGATTCTTTTTTATTATTGTTATTTACTTCACATCTCTCTTCTCTACCCTGTATTTGAAATTTTCTGTCACTTATGTTCTGTAATTGAAGACACATGGGAATTGTTTCGGTACTGCAGGGAGAGGCTGGGTTGTCATAGCTTGAGAAACACTGAAAGGACACAGGAATTGTTGGAAGTCTATTTCCCTCAGGCTGAAAGGCTTAATTCTCCAAAACCATCTACCCAGCTTCATTCTCTGAACATTACATTCACTGTACCTCTCCTGCACCTTCACCTATGAAACAGACTTTCAGTAAAGGTCAGAGCTATTTGATTAAGGCCAGCACACAACCCCAGTGAAGGACAATAATCTCAGATGCCACTTGTTTCTCAAAACTATGAATCCTTGCCAATCTTCCCATTTGTGCAAATTTCTCAACGTGGACTGAGCATAGCCAACATCATGTTCACTTGTGCAGGCTTCAGCAAATGTACAGCCACCTCCTCTCGCTTCACTTCTGTTATTTGATATTTCTGCTGCTCAAGTTTCTGCTGCTAATTGTGTATTTCAGATTACTTTCTTCTCTGCTTTCATAGCATGCATATTCCGAAGTCGGATCCTATTTTATCCTTTTGGGTCAGGTTGTTAATTTCTTTAGACTTAAAGAAACTCTGCTTATCTTGCCCATATTTGAAATTTTCTAAGTTTGGTAGTGTCCTGGAATTTCCTTTAAAGTGAGTCTTGCTTTTATTTCTTCATAACTGTGGTATTGTACTGCATCTGATCCTCGGATTACCCCACTAGAGAATTTACCCTTGCTTGATATTCTGCCATTTAGGGTGATCGCTAGTTTACAGTGTCCTGTAAATAGTCTTCAGTCCATTAGACAATTTTTCCTCTTCAAGCTAATTTGAGTTAATTTTGAGCTACATTACACAACTCACAAAAATAGTCCCTTTGAAACCAGCAGAACTCTTCACATGAGCAAGCATTTATCACGGTGAGTAAAAGTTCCACAGTGTATCCCTCAGAGGCTGCTCTTTTCTTTGGCATCTCATTCATTGAACAAACAATATATATCCTTGCCAAAAATTCTAACTAACCCACCTCTTAGATTTTTAAAAAAAAAAATCAATATTATAATTTTTCCTACTACTTTTCCCTGCCTTTCTGGCACCCACTCACAACTACAAAGAAGGTGCCAAAATGGTGCAAGGATGACTGTTATCAGACACTTACGTTTCAGAATGGTTTGAATAAGCTTTTTTTGGGACGCACCAACATTTTTCTTAGGATTCACCCACCATTCTCATGTAGGCAAGCTAGAAGTCTCTCTTCCCTTGTTTTCTCCCTGCGAACCCATTCCTGAGTAGACAAGACAGTCATCTGTTGTTACTTCTAAAAAGGGAAAAACATAATTTATTGGTTTCACTGAAAAACTGAGATGCAGTTTATAACACTCTAGCCTAAGAACGAAAGTATAGCACACCCTCCTATAAATCATATTTTGTGCATTTAAAGTTGTTGTGGGGAGGTGGAACAGAGGGAAACATGGGATAAGACTTTGATCACTTTGATCAAGCACAGACCACCTTTCAGGCTCCTGGGTGCCACTGTGTGTCATGCACATTTTCAAATTTTTGTCATAATAGCTACCAGTCATTGTAGCTGAGATAAAAAAGGGGATGGTGATTAAACATGTGATTGAATCCAGACATTTTAATCATACTCCTTCTATCTATTTTTGCAAAGCAGGCTGCCTGTTTTCCCAGCAGCCCAGGGATGACAATTTGCATGCTAACTGAATTCATGTACAACACTGATTGCTGATTCATGTACAACATCTGTTGCTGATTGTTTAGGTCCCCTGCTTTTCAAACTAATATATGAAAATGCAGAAGGTAAAAGGCAAATTATCATGCCAAGGGCAGAGAGCAGATTGTTCCTTTTCCTTTTGTTGGAATTCTATGTTGTAGCTACTGATAAATGTCACTACACTCCTGCCATCCCCCTGGACTTGCACTAAAATACTGTGTTTTAAATTGCTCTAATTTTCCAGATGCTTTTTTCCTTCTCAATTTAATTTTAGCAGAGCTGGATTAGATGTGGTCAGAAAGAGCCTTTCCTCCATCATCTTCCCCAGCCCACATACCCACCATTGTACATCCAGAACTGACACTTCTGTTCTGCTCTAGGCAGATGTAAAGGTAAAAGGCTACCCAGCAGCTCGTTTTGTCCCTGAAGTCCCACTTTGCTCAAAAATGAGACAATTAATCATCTCAGGGCTGAGATTTTCCACCTTAATGGCAGGAAATTGAGACAGTTCCTAATATTGGTTAAGGAAGCTACTCCAGCATGAAGCAGGTTGCTGTCAGGATAGCCCTAAAATAACAGTGAGTCTCAATACAGAGAAATAAAGCTATACTTCTAGATTCATGATATGTCAGGTTTCAAAATAGTAAGTTGATTATTAAGTGAGTGAGAAAATTACTGAGGAACTATATTCCCTTCAAAGGTAGATTTACTCTCACCCTACACATATAGAGGGAGACCCATTGGGAGGGAGGCTATGAAATTGTCAGCACAGTTAGCTAGCTTTGTGCTAGTGGTTTTGCCTAATATATAGGATGTAGGGTGCTTTTTTCACCATAGGAGGAAAAGCGAATATGTCTGTGTGTAAATGAGTTCAGTGTATGGGCTATCTGAAGGTTGTAGTTTTCAATCTGTGCAGAAAGAAGAGAAATGGCTTGAAATAATCATTGGGAAAATATTCCATTAATCCATCACCAGCTGTTGATTCACAGTGCAACTGGCTACAAAGATTTGTTGCATATTCAAGATTGCCATAGGAATAGCTCTGGATTGCATCACTCCAATTCTCTTAAAGTCTGCCTGCACTGGAGCTCACTTCTACTCTGTGTGTGAATATTGCATTTGCCTTTTCAAATTTCCAGGTTGATTCTGCAAAATATGTCTGTGTCTAATTCCCCTGGTGATTCATTCTCATGATTATTATATGGGATCTTGGGTTTAATTTTTCTTTTTGTGTTCATTTGTCCTTCAGCGGGGTTCATTGTGAAAGAGAAATTATTATCGTAGCATATATGAATATGCATGGTCTTTGTGGGAAAGCAAGATCAGACCTCTGTAGGATCTTTCACACTGAGTCTCTAGGCATCAGCCCGCACAATGCAGAGAAAGAAGAAAAGAAAAAAAAAAAAAGAAAACAACAACAGGAAAAAGACAAGCAACAGTGACTTACATTATCTCAGGCATGCGTTCAATTGCCAGAATCAGTCAATAGGGATCTTAACACTAATGAGAAATTTGGACAAGAATTCTGCTGCTCCACAGATTGTTGTACTTGATTTACTTCACTAACTTTGGCATAGACTAAAAATTAATTTTCCAGGAACTTCAGTGTGAACTAGATTGGTTACAAGAGTGAATATGAAAAGTGACTAGAAAAAGACATTCAAATGTTGTGAGTCAAAACTCGTTTCTAACTCACTGAAATATGCTTATTACTATTCTGGTGAATCTTTTCAGTATTGAACTGAAGGAGCAAGGATTCAAAAAAAAAAAGTTTTTTTCTTGCATGCCTGATGGTTTTTTTCCTTGATTCAAATTCTTAATTAAGAATTCAGAAATTTTTTTGTGTCGTCTTAATAAAAATAGCCTATGGTTTCAGTTGATTCCATTGTCCAGGTCTGTTTAAAGGTGTCAAAATGTCAGATTTTGTGCAGATTTTCAGAAAAAGTAGGACTTGATCTAAACTACTGATTTAAAAATACTGGAGGAAAAAGATATTTCTGACAAAACCTTCAGGCCTCCTTTGCATATTGCAGGGAAGGCAAACAGAAATCTATCCATCTCTACATCATATTTCACTTCAGAAATTTTAATAATAGTTTTTATTTTTAAACCAGTAAAATGAATGCATATAAACGGGAGGGAAATGAGGATGTTAAAATACATGCTCAGGAAGGAACAAAAATATTTATTAGAATACAAAAAAACAGATGCTGTCTCCTAGCACAGAACCCAATCTAAAATTCAAAATACAACGTGGCAGAAGACAAGATCAACTGTCAAGCAAGCTGTTTCCTCATATTCTGTCTTTTCTTGTTTGTTTTTGGTTGTGGTGTTTGTTTGTTTTTCTTTTGAGATACGTGACAGAGAAGAAGAGCCAGACTTAGGGTTTGGATGGCTTTAACCTTCCAAGTTTTTCATTCTTCTCCTGAACTAACTCTCAAATAATATGCACAGTGGCAGAGCCCACAATCTTCAGCTTTTGTCAGAGCTGTCCCACAAATCATGGTCTCTGCTTTCCAGACGGTACCACAAGATGTAAGATTTCTGCAACTTAAATGTCTGCTCTCTATAATAAGAAGTGACTAGTGGTTGTTTGCCGTGGTTTGCACCAACTTGTTCTTACTGTAGATGCAGAGCCACAGCAAGAGCTGGAACCCCTGTTAATTTTCCATTAAGTTAGTTTGGCAACTCAAATACTTTGATACCATAAATGACATTAAACCATAAATATGCAAACAAAAGAACTTGATTCATGTGTTCTTGTGGTTGTTGGATAATTTAGTAAGAACGGCAACCTCCAGAAATAACTGCGCCTGTATAGCCACAAACTGTGTCTGCACAGCCAAAACATTTTTTCTTGAATCTGAATCAAAAGAATGCCCCTGTCAACATCCCATCCTTTAATTCTCCTGGTCTTCTTATGAATCAAGTGGTGGAATGTCAGGGTTAGACATCCCAGCAATGCTGAGCTCATTTGTTAAACACTGGTGCTATGGAGCTCTAGACAGGATATCACACCCAAAAAGGCAAACTTGGTATGACAGGTGAGCTAACTTTTTGCTCTCTGTAAAAACTATACAAAGCTCAGAAACTCCATCTTTGACCCAGTTATATAAGACTGCTTTTTGTTAAACCAGTTCTGTTCCAGAATCACCATTCAGGATACTCCAGATGATTGTGTTCAATGCTTGAGAATAATATTTGCCCATATTTCTGTTTTATCTGTTCTTAAAAAGAAAAAAAAATAGCAATTACAGAAGTGCAAGATATTACTGGGAGGTTTAAGCTACCTAGCATCTAAAGTATTAGGTTGCTCACCAAGTGAAGGAAGAGTTGACACTGGAAATCTTTCCCGAGCAGTTATACAGCAATGGTTAGGCAAACAGAATTCTAATTTGGATTTACCAGTTAAATATGTCAATTTAGACAGAGGTAAAATACTCCTCAATGTAAATGAGGATTGCCTGTTTGTCCACACAGAGTACTTGCAATCTCCCATTTCTTGTGTTGGGCTTTCCTGTCAGTGTGTAAGTTGTTACCTCTGGACAAGACAATCAGCCTTGTAAAGATGATACAGTGAAATGCCATTGAGAAGGGATGCTCTCTGCTGTGACTCTAGCATTTCTAGAATGCTGCAAATGTGGTATTCATGTAAAATTTTCTGCAGTTACACAGATGACAACAGTTACAGGGTTTTAGTCACATCTGGTCCAATGTTCCTAGGTGAAGATGACATACAAGTTTTCTTGATAAATTTTATCTGCTATTTTGAGTATTGATCAGGAAGCTTCAAGAGACGGTATACCTGAACTCACCAAACCAGTCTGATTCATGTTTGATTATAAGGTGCTGAAGCCCATGGGATGATGTGGGTTAACCCTGGTGGGCAGCTCTGAGTGAACTAGAAGGGTAAAAGCACAAGAACTCATGGGTTGACAGTTTAATAGGTAAAGCAAACGCTGCATATGCAAGCTAAGCAAAATAAGGAAATCATTCACTACTTCCCATCAGCAAACAGGGGTTTAGTCATTTCCAGAAAAGCAGGGCTTCATCACACATAACAGTTACTTCAGAAGACCATAACTCTGAACCTCCTCTCTTCCTCATCTTCCCTCAGCTTTTATTGCTGAGCCCAACATCATATGGTGTGGGATAATCCTTAGGTCAGTTGGGGTCAGCTGTCTCAGCTGTACACCCTCCCAACTTCTTGTGCACCTCCAGCCTGCTTTCTGGCAGTGTGAGAAGCAGAAAAGGCCTTGACTCTGTGTAAGCACTGCTCAGCAATAAGTAAAACATCTCTATGTTATGAACACTGTTTTCATCATAAATCCAAAACATAGCACCATACAAGCTACTGTGAAAAATTTAACTCTGTCCCAGCCAAAACCAGTGTATGGGGTGATGACCAGCACAGACTGGGGACAGAAACTCAGGAGTCTCTCCTAGCCACCTCCATGGAATTTCTATTGGAGACTTGTCCTTCTAGCAAGACACCTTCAACCACAGGTTCCCCTGAATTCCTGCAAACTCAGAGCTCTTATGTTAAATCTGAAACTCTAGGCATAAATAACAGTAAACTACTCTCTAGTCTTCCTTGCTAAGGAGGACAAGCATGCCCCGTCTTTTTCTAGTGGATTAAATACAGAAGCTGATACAGAATAGGTCCTTGCAATACACTGAAGTTAGACACAACCTGATGTTGATTCAAGTTACACGACTGTTAGAATCTCCTAACACTTCTCACATCTTCATACAGCTTTTTAGACTGAGTTTTGCACTGTGGTACCATGGCCCTGTGATTTCAGTTAAGTGCACAGCAAACTTATCTTTGGTCACTATATGCTGCTTGGTGGATGTTTGCTTCCCACCTAGCTCTTTGTGCAAGGGCGCCTGGAGTACCCCAAGACAAGAACCATTTCTCTGGAGACCATGCAGTGTTTCCTGGTCAGAATCAATTCCAGATCTCAGTAAGAAGGAGCACTTGAAAGGTGTATGATGGGTCAACAGTACTGCTTATGTCAAAACCTGTCAGATATCGCTATGACTGAATCAGGGAAAAGCCAAGGAAACTGTGCCCTAACAGATGATCTCAGTCTGGACCCTCAACCATGCTCCGTTCTCTCATGTGAACTGTCAAATGAGTGATCTCCCTTTCAGTTGTGCTGTAACTGCATTTTTAACTGATCTCCTTCTTATCCATGATTCCTCCTATTTTTTCTCTTGCATACAAGCAACTAATGGACTAGTCTAGTCTTGTGATAATTAATGACTGAACACTTGAACTGAAATGGCTTGCATGCACTGTGCTGAGTCAGGACTCTTTCATCATGCTAGATTTCACCCTCCCTTCTTTTCTTATATAGCAATAAATAATAGTACACAAAATTCAAAAACAGAAATAAAGAACTGGCAGGAAAAAAAATAACATTATTTTGTCAAAGAAAATTATCATTATTGCCGAAGAGAAGGACTTTCCTGTGATCTCCTACTCTGACACTCAGGTTCATTTTTTTCCAAAATGAGCAAAAAATATTAATGAAAATTTCTTTCCAATTCAGTGATGTTGAGTAGCTAAATTTCTAGCTGTTTTAAAAAAGTCCCACTGTAGGAAGAGAGTGTTAATGAATAACAGAGGCCCGCCAATATTACTCTTTTGACTTAAAATGCTCAATATTTATTGGCTTTCAAGGAAACGTGCGGTTTTACACACACTGGTAAAATAAGCTCTGCTTGGAAACAGAAAAATACATTCTGGACTAGGACCTGAGTCTTGGTGGGATGGTGCTGTGAGAGTAATCACACAACAGCATGGCTTGTACGATGAGCAGAAGGGAGACACACTAACTTCTGAACATTTTGTAAGGGAGTTGCATACAAGCAGCTCCAGTGTAGTTCATCATCTGGTCCAGGGTTTAGAGCTTGGGACATCTGTGCTTTGCTTTCTCTTTTAAGTACTTTTCCACAGAAGCAGCTCGTAACACTTCCTGTGAACAAAGCAATGCCAGCTGATTAACATCTGTTGGTTTGATTAAAATCATATAGATGGCAAAATTTCAGGTTCCAGCAAGACTGACTTGTGCTTGTAACAAAGACATATATTGTGTAACAAACTGCCTTTGCTGTAGCTGCTCATATGCTTTAGATTCACGTTTCACACCTGAAAAGGGGACCCAGGCTGCCTGAACTCGTGTAAATTCCCTTTTATGTTCAAGCGCTAAAAAGATTTTAGTAAGCATGCCAGCTACTGTCCTTACTACAAAATAATGCAATAGAAATTTTAGACTTCAGTTTATATTGAGTGAGTGAGATTTAGGCAACGAGTACATTGGGATTTCCTTACTGGTATTGAAGCTGCTCCGAATGGGGATGTAATTGTGTTGGTAACTGCATCGCAAATGACCGCAGTCACGTTACAGCAAATTTTGTAACAAAGTAGGTGTTAGAGCGGAGATGCTGGAGAGCACCAAGTTATATATAAATACCCTCTACAAATTTCAAACAAATTGTCATGTCTTCGTGAACTGGTCTGTAAGGTTTTTTTGTGGAACAAGACAATTTTCTTGTTAGCAAGCCTGTGCCTGTGGTAGGGGCTTTCTCTAGTACCAGTTAGGTACTGGTTGGGTTGGGTTTCTTACCATTTAATTTGTACCACCAAAGTTCAGGTTTTGAAGGCTCTTAGAACAAATGGGACTTCAAAAAAGCCAACTGTTATACCTGCACAGCACCTGGATACCCTAAAGCATGACACACGAGTGGAAGGATCGCAGCTCATTCTATGAACCATTTTTGACATCTGAGGAAAATTTTTCTGCAAGGATGTTGATAATCTGTGAGTGAAAAATTAGGTTGGCTAATGCCTCTGCCCTCAGAAGTTTTCCCACCATAGCAATATAGACATCTACAGGATGCAGTGGGCAAAATAAGCTTGCCATAAGGTCATGTTAGCACAGAGCTATAGTCAGCTGTATGTGGGACATACTAGGAGAGCCCAACAGTCACGTAACTTTAGAACCAGAATTAGATCATGTCTGCCTTCAGTACAGTGCAGGGACATACTCTGTATCAGCCTCAGCGTTTTCAGCGTAGCTCCAGTGCTACAGCCCAATTCTCGAACATCTGTGCATACTCAGCCCCTGCTATGCGCTATTTGGCAATTAAAGTAAATGGTACAATCATAGCACTTAAGGGTCTGGTGGGGCTCAAGATCTCAGGAACAATTAGCTGACAAAAAAGTGTCTTCTAGTTGCAACATGGAGAAGCAAGCCTCATAGGCAAGTCAGAATTTCAAGACCTGCTGTTTTATACTCAAGTAAGAAAGAAATGCTAGGGCTATAATGAATATGTTAAATCTCTGACACAGTATCGAAGTCAGAGATCTTACTGGTCCTTTTGTTTGCATCAGAAGAAAAGTGAAGTTGGACACATACATCTGGCTGAGCAAAGGCCAGTGTCCATAACTTGTGATGTGGACAGATTGGTTATATATATATATATATTCATAGGATAATGAATTTTTCTTCAAAACAGTGGGGGGGGGGGAGCTGGGCTGACATCTGATCAGTGTCTGATGAGATGCCACTTTTGCTGTGAAGATATGAGACTATCTGTAGCTGTTTCCACTAGCTGCTGAAAATACCTCTGCTAAAGTCTGTTCCATGTGCTAGAGCAGAATGTCACATAGCCTGTGGTTATGCTGGGTGATCAGGAGGACTCTGCAGGTAGGCATCATAGTCCAAAATCAAAAATATGGCTCAAACTAAACTTTCTGATGCATGTTAAAGACACTCTGATTGGTCTTGTGCTCTGCCTTTGGTAACTTTCACTAAAGTGAAATTGTCCCTGCAGGTTCATTTTGCTGAAATCACTGGGTGATGGTGGCAAGAGATAACATCAGCTGATAACCACGTATCTCAGATACTTGAAATCTTTCAAAAAGCCCACCACTCTTTGTGAAGCACATTATCATCACCTGGGTAATTATACACAAAGCTGATATGCTAAAGGAGTTCAGGGATTTCCTTTTATATAAGAAAGTGAGATGATTAAATGCCCTTGCAGTGTCTGTTTCTTTCAACAAGTGGATTTTTGCAGAACTGTTACAGTCTGAAACGTCCCAGATGGTGCCTTCCCGTTGCACTGGAGCATGTATTTTCTGGTAATTGCACAGCTCACCTAATTCCCTTGATCCTGAAGTCTATTCTCCTGTAACAAACCTTTTTTTTTTTTTAAGGGAAGCATCTGTTTTATGCAAAAACACACTTACCATTTTGAAGGGGTTGGGATGTGTAGGACGTAAGAAGCATGATTTTCAAGACTTGGACTGTAGGGGACTATAGGGACCTGTCCGGAAATTGTAAGTAAAAGCTAAAACTTGAAAAATTTTAAGTAAAGATAAATCTTGAAAGACACAATACCAAGATTAGCCTAGGATATGCAAAGATGATTTGTAAATCAGGCCTCTGTATACTGTGGAATCTTATCTTGTCTCTCCCAATTTACTTAATATTTTGTTCACAAATCTTTATTACTTTATCTTTTTTATCACAGTAAAGTGTAGTATGCTATAGGAATCTACTTAACACTTCATTAAGGATTCTGCCTAGTGCACTAATGTGAGCAATTACTGCATGCGGTTAAATGCTTAATCAGGCATGTGGAGTTAAAAATTAAAAAAAACCCCAATACTTCAAGATACAGCTGTGCTTGTGCTATGTTGATAAAATTAGTCACTAATAGCAGAGGCCATACTTGGTATCTGAACACAAAATCTTTGGGAAAGGGACTAAGTTAGGCCCTATGACTAAATTTTAAAGACTTTTTTTCCCCAAATAAGATTGGCAGAGACTACTGAGGATTATGTAGGGGAAAGGGAGTTTGTATTTCTCTGAGATCGGAGGAAGCTCTGAGGAATTATCCTAGGAAATGATCTTCACAGATAAATTTGTTGAACAAATTCCTTTCTACTAAGAACAGCCTGGTGCATTGACAAAATTCTCAGTGACTCCTGATCTCTTTCAGGAGTGGTGCATGGTAGCTTTCAAAGCTTTCACAGCTTTGGGATTTTTTGCACTAGACGCTTTGCATTTGCTGCTGACCATGGAGGGCCTGTGTGTGGGAGGGGAGGGGGTTGTGTCAGAGACATGTAGACAGCAGGGTGAGTGTGAGCTAGATATGCCTGCACTGAACAGCTATTTCTGGACACCTGGACTTCAGCATGAAAAAATAAAAAAAAAAAAAAAAAAAGAAAGGAATAGAATTGAAAGGATGGAAATCCTTTAAGACAGGGTGTCAAACTCATTTTCACCGGGGGCCACATCAGCCTCGCCGTTGCTGAGTATAATTTTAGGACTGTATAAACCTAGGAGATATTGCAAAAGACCTGAGCTGTCCTTTTTGTACTCTTCAGTGATACATGAATGCAACCAGATCACACTGGTAGATGGCATTAGGCTGTCCCAGAACAAGCAGTAAGTTAATGAAGCTGCATTGCAACTGCCATTCTTAAATCAAAATCCATTGAGTGGCAAATAGCCACCACAATCAAACTTTTTGTCCATACATTTTATTACTTTACTCTCTGAATAAAGCAGAGGAGGGGCATAGTGTTTTGCTTGAAAATGAATGTGCATTCTCTGGCAATTGAATATCCAATTAATACTTTGGTCTGAATACTGATCTAATGAGTACTAGTGAGTATTCTCACCATTAGTGAAATGACTAACTTCACTGAAAAAGACATTATCATCATTAAAATAGGTTGCCACATACTTATCTTTTTGCTTATTGTTGTTGGTTTTCTTAATTTAAAAAAAAGGTATCAAACTAACTAAAATTAGAAATCAAAGCCTAGTTTTCCTTCAGCCATACAAATGCTATATTGTGTATTTCATTTATCAGAACCAAACTGGAAAGGCTGCTTTTGTCCATCCATCAAGATATGCAGTGACAACAGACACAGAGATCAGTTTAAGCATCAGGTCACAGTTCTGTGTTTCTTTTATGTTATTTACCCTGTGTTCTCCACCATCACAAATGAGGTATTAAGGAGTTACATGGTCTGCTTCACACAACCCATAATTCGAAAAAGTTTCTCCCAAGACCGCCCTGAGGATTCCAAGGCAAATGCCAGATTTGGTATCCAACAAATACTTTCCTTCATCCTCAAAAAAAATCAGGTTTATTGTACTAGAGGTCCATATGCATAAGCACAGAGAAATGTCAACCTAGCAACACTCTGGAAATGCTGTGATTTGCACGCTTCTCCTCTTCCTCCCATCAACTTGTGGGCATTTCTGACCAGAGTAACTTTACGTGGCCCACGACCCGTCCACCCATCCAGCAGCCCAGACTGCCATGTTGGCACAGAAGCCATGTTTCTGATGTCTGCAGAAATTGTAGGCAGACATCTCAGTCCATCCCTCCTCCACAGGAGTAAAGATGAGTCTTGCAACAACTTGACCTACTCCCTGACTCTCTATGCATCAGATTGTTCATTGAGAATGATGTTCTTGTGTCCTGAAAGTGTGCCAAAACCTGCAGCAATGTGGGCAAGCTAACACTTTCAGCACTTAATGGACTAGTATATGGCTAAATAGTAACCCTAGCTAGTGGCTTTGGCTTGTTAGGGAAGATCTTGCTGCTTTTACAGGACATAGACATGCATCCAAATTCCCTCAGCATCACTGAGGCTTTTTTTCTGATTTAATCTGGTTTTGAATACCTGAGGTGCAAAGACATTGCTCTTTGTGTAAACATCCATTAACTCTAATGCAGGCCTGGACCTGCCCCCAGCTCCCTGAATCACCAGCTCAGAGACCATGAAGAAGGAAAACGTGAGAAATTTTCCTTTAAATTGAACTGAGTCCATCTATCTCCATAACTGCGTAACACAGAAATTAAGTGGCCCCCAAATATCATGTAGACCACCAACTACTCTGAGGCAGGTACAAGTTTATACCTAGGCCATTCCAGCAGGTGACACTTGGGCTTCCATAGATGTAGTTAATATTTTCAAATCTCCCTGGTGCATCTTTACTAATTAAATTAATGTCTCATATGGATTAGGTTTTATAAAGCTCTTTTGCTATTGCCATTTTAGACTGCGTCTTACTGATCTGCAACTGTTTTGAAAGCAGGTATGGAAACACTGGTCCAGATAAAGCCTAATATAATAAAAGCCAAATAAAATGTTTTTTCTTAAGTTCTAGATAGAATGTTTTTGACATTAAAAACCAGAACCACATTTCCCTTCTGCTTCTATTTTGTTTACTTGCTCGTGTACTCAACCAATTATTCAGCACCTAGAAGAGGCCCTATTTTTTCTTTCTTTGTACTTTTCTCTGTGGAATTCAATCAGTTTAATTAATTTATTTCTGACTTTCTCTACTTTTCAAAGGCATTTTAAATGCTGATCCTTTCTGCTAGTCTGCTAGCAACCCTTCAGAGACTTTTGCTATTTGCATATTTTGTAAACTTATTCTGTCATCTACCAGCCAAGTCTATACTGAAATTGTTGAATGATACTGGCTGAAGATGTTCTTGCAGAACCCTACTTATATGCATAACAGAAAATCAGAAATAACTAGTATTTGGGTACAGCTTTTCAAGCAAATCTTCATCTTCTGCTATTGACCTAACTTTGACCTAGGATAGGCAAAATACTGTTTTCTCATTCTTTATGGAAACAGCAAATGGAGATTGTATTTTAAAAACTTTCCTAGAGGCAAAATATGTCACTACTATTGTTTCCTGCCTATCCATCACACTACTTATTCAGCAAGGAGGAAAATTAGATTTTGAGCTAGCTTTGGCTCAATCTGCTTTTGGCAATCTGTTCTGACTTCTTATTATTTATTATTTTTGTATTAATGTTTCTCATTATTTTATTGCTTACAATATTGTTTTATGTAGGACAGTGTTTCCGTATCTTCCTGAGGCCCTAAGGTTAAGCTTGACTGATTCACAGTTCTCCAGAATGTCACACATAAAGCGTCCATTTAGTCCAGGGAATTTTTTCTGTCTGAATAACACCGATAGGCAAGACCAAGGACATTACTTCTGTGATTTATGTTATGTTAAAAGCAGTCCAATATATGATGGTAATCCATGCTGATGCTTCAAACAAGTATACTTTTCAGGACACAGAAGAAAGTGAGGATTTCTACCCCAAGATTTATAACCTCCTTCATATCAAGTCTACTCGATTCCATATTCTAGCTATAACGGGTTTTTTGAAGCCCTTTAGCTACAGAAGATAAACTTCCTCAGATATATGAAATAGCCTTTTACTTTCCTGGCTGCAGTCATGCTCTTTTCTTTGAAACTGTTGTTATAATTGCACCTACACAGAGTTGTGGCCAGCTTCTGCAGTTCATTTCCCATGGCCCAACTTACTTTTTGTTTGAATGATTTATACAAAGCTTGAACAAACTATTAAGGAAAACCTTACACACCAGACCAGCATCCAGAACCATAATCACACATCTTGAAATATCCCAGCACCCATCCTCTTCCTCTGCATTTCCAAATAAATCTGTGGAAAGAGGTAACCTTGAAGGAATGGTATAATAATATCTGGATTATGAGGAACCCAATGGAAAATGTATTTTTCAGATTACTTATTCTTTTGTTTTTCTTGTAGCTTAGTCCTCTCAGGGCAACCATTTTCAGGAAGGATTTGATGGTAGTTCAGAAAGCACAATTCTGCCAGAGGTTCTTCATTCACACCAGCACTAAATCCTCCACCTACATTGCCAGAAAAGCTGTGTATACTCCAGCACATCATGAGTTAAAGGAGGAAGGAGGAAAAGAACAGCTCGACCTGCAGGGTACTTTAGGATAAAGAAAAGAAGGAACATTGAATAAATGGTTTCATGAGAGCCTCTAGCTAATAAACCAAATGTAACTAAGCATTTACGTTTATTCAACAAGATATACAGAACACTGAGAACCAAGTTGCTTCGGTGAACTGCACACCTTAACTGACTGCAGCCTTCCCAGTCAGGCAACCTTTTTCTCAGTAGTTATAGGAACAAAATTCTAATTCTTAGATTGTTTCTGGATGTATAAGTAGCTTCTCTTGTGACTATTCTTCTGAAATAATTAGAAACTGTGGCAGAAGGCATGAGTGTCGCTCATACAGAAGCCTTGTATCATCCATGTTATACCTTTGAGCTCACAGGAATCCTGGGTGGCAAGAGAAAAACTGAAAACCATTAGAAATCACATCTAGAGCTGTCACCTCATACTTATAGCAATAGGAAAGGGACTTTTTTTCTCTTTGAAAGTACGATGAATTTGCTACTATAAGAATATTCATATGAGGTACAAAACTGCTTAGAGTGAGGAAATTGCTGAAGGATAAAACCAGGGGAAATCCTAGGGATGAGTGTCACACTGAAAAGGCAAACTGTGAGAGTGAGAGAGGCTGGGAGGTGGTGGAAGGAAATGTGGGGCTGGGACAGACAGATCAGGAGTGAGCAGGAGGCTGAGATGATGACACGGAAGGATGCAAAGAGAAGCAGAGGAAGACAAAGGCAAATTAATGGGAGAAATACATCTCATCCCAGAGTCTTCGGTTACGAAAAGGAATTCTGCAACAAACAACCAAATCCAAGGCACGTTTTGATATATGCACTGAAGTCTGTTTTTTTCAGACTTAGAAAAACAAAATCAAGGATAAGACCACATAGGAAATCTCAAAACCAGGAAAACATCCAGATATTCTTTAATGTGTTTCACATAACTGGTCTGGGTATAATGTACTTGGGTTCGAACCAGTGATATGATAAACTGTAGTGCATTGTAAACCAGAATTAACTAGTGCTGTAAAGTGGTTTTAAAGACCTGGCCCAAGAAGAGGTCAGGTTGAAAATGCAAACTTTTAATCAGGAGATCAATCCGTAGGGGTATAGGGATTTAGCTATGTCTCCTTCTTGATTACTGTATTTTCGTGAAAGCCCTTCAGTAAAAGGAGTCTGAATGAACAGGACAAGAAGAATAATTACAATGTATGACTTCCAGACACATTATTATTTAATCTTTGCACTTTTCAGTTGGGTTTCATTATCAGTCAACAAAAAAATTCTTCACCATCATATGTTTGCTATTTACAAATCTAACTTAGTTATCATCTCAGAATCCAGAAATCCAGGTCTCCCTGTACTCCTTCCTTTTATGTCAACAATCTTGACAGAACACAGGAAAAAAATGGAAACCTTTGGCCAGTGAACAGGACATAGCCATAATATCTTCTGTTTCCAGACACAACTGAAAATCCCACACTATGCTACTGGGACCTGCTTGGTGACGTCATCAGGGATGGTGACTGTGCGTATGCTGTGTTCCAGTACAATATTCGCTGCACTGGTGACTCTAGAATCATGGCGTAAGAGAGATATTATATCCTCAGGAAAACTACTGAAGATAAATTAGGAAAATATATTACCAAATTTACCATTTACCATAACAAATAATATTGTCCATGTGCCTAGAATGGATTCACAGTCTTTCTCTGGATAGAGGTTTCAGGACAAAAGTAATACATGTTTTATTGCCCCAGGCAGCACAAAAGAATAGCAAGGCAGGCATCAGTCTTCCTTTTTCCTCTCCCCTTTGTTTGGAATTCTTTATAAATATTATTTTTACATCATTTCAGTGCCTGTGATGAGACGGCTTCTTCAACAAAGAGTAAGAAAAGCATGCAAAGCACAGGCAGGAACTACGGGGCAATGGGCTTCATCGAAACAGGTGAAAGTCCTTGAGGCAGTAGATGCACAGGCCTCTTGATTTTTTCATGTATCACATTCAAACACTGAAGTTCATGAGTACAGAACAAGGCAACATAGACCTGTAAGTTTAATTTAGTTCATGATCTGTTCATGTGAATATAGTCCATATGTTTCTATTCTCGGTTTTCTAATGAGCTTACCTTAATAAGGACAAACCGTGTTGATTCTTACATAGCGGATTTTTGTCTTTAATCAGTAGAAGTTATCACAGTGGTATGGAACATCTTGGTGATTTTTGCTAATATCTTAATGTGCAAATAAAAGTGTTCCGAAGCGCACAGGATTTCCTTCAGTGAATTAATATAATCTATTTGGCCTAATTTCTAATTATCTATATAAAGCAGAAAACACATGAATTTCCATTCATATTTTTCTATGCAAAACACACACCTTATTGAAAAAAATGAATTATTATTCTCGCCATGAACAGAAAACCAATGGAAAGTAAAACAAAGTAGTAGCTTAATCATCTCATCTTAATATGTTTTTTTTTTTGGTGAACAGGACAGTGAAGAAAAAAGACTTTAGCATTACTTATACTCCTGTCACTGAAAAGCTTTCCAGGAAATGCTTTGTGTTTAACTCCTACTACTTTCAGTACACATTCAGCACCTCGCTGGATACACTTAACATGTCAGAAAACTGGAGTCAAAATACTAAAAATGAAACTACTTATAATGAAATTATGTTGACTATGAAACGCTTTGTTTTGAGAGATATAGGGAGAAATGCATAAGAGAGGGAATTTGGGGATTTTTTTTCTTTCTCAGTTCAACCACATGATTGACAAGCCCTGAGAGCATTTTAAGCTCACTATACGCAGATTTCTTTGCCTATATTCAGCTAGAATGTTTTGATGAAGTGACTGAGAGTTTTTTTCCTAAATAGTCCTGTTCTTCCACATGCAGAAAGCTCTCAGCACACTCACACTGTTTGGAATTGCATTCTGCTATCAGTAGTAAAAAAAAGTGCTCTCTGTGCTTTTATTACAAGTTGAACCTGGGGAGTAAAGAGCAAGTAGAAATACTGAGACACAAAGCTGAATGGAACTAAAACAGTGAAAAAAAAAGAGTAGCTTAATGGCTTTATCCAAGAGTGATGCAAAAAAAAGAGAGTTTTGTGAGCTCTCTGTTGAAAAGTCTGTCAGGAGCAGATGAAGCTGAATAGGTCAAGTACGGGTCAGAAACGGTTCAGCTTGCACTCCTTTTAAGTTTTATAGAAGGCACCCTTCATTTGTCAGAAAGTCAATGGAACAAAAATATCCTATGTAAGTAGTTTATGGTCAGTCAATCTTCCAGTGCACAGTCTCACAAACAAAAACAAACACAAAATTCTACAGTATTGTGAAAAAGGATGGTACATCTAAAATAAAGCTAGCACTTGAATGAAAACTTCTTGCTATGTGACCTGCAAAATCAGTCATTTTTGTCTTGCACCTAACGCACCCATGCAATCAAAAGCTCCTGACTTCAGTTAGAAATCTCAGGTGCAAGAGACCAAATTTCTTCAAGGCAGCTCAGCCAAGACATAGAAGAAATGCCCCACTCTCCTCACTGAAACACAGCCTGCCTCGCCTCTGACCCAGAGGAATTCCAGTTTCTCTAAAAAGTCTTCTGTCTGAGCTTGTACAGCAAGCTGGAGAAGTGACTTAACACTTAAACAGCAGTACAGTTTGAACAAGGGTCTAGAACAAGTCTTTCAATTATTTTTTTGCAGCTCAGTTAAGCCCTATGACAAAACATTTCTTTAAATCACTTAGATATGAGAGCCAGTGAAGAAGCAAAACCCAAAGGGAAAGTGTGAACAAAAGTAAGAGTATGTACATCTTTAGACAAAATGGGTTCAGTCATTTTTGTGGAAGCACCAGATACAACCAGCACCACTCAGGGATTCAGAGATTCAGGAGATTTTTACACTAAGACCACACACTGACGTTGACCTAAATATTATTCTAGGGTGATAGGCTTCTCTCCTGCAGGCTTAGACATAAAGAGGGGCATGTGCAACTGATGATCAAGTGCCTTTGGCAACTCTGGAGGAACTGCCCAGCAGGGTGCGGGTGGCTGGCACCCATGGAAGCCGTGAGCTGGGGCACTGTGGTGGAAATCTCTCTGAACTGTTTTCCTGACACGTGTCTTCCACCTGACTGATTTTAGACTTTTTACCAGATGCATTGGTACCATTGTCCTTTCTTCCTCCACATGGTCTTCCTCCCCCTTTTCATTTAGGGTATATGAAGAAGTTTGTATGTGCTCCCTGATTTCTGTGCTCTCACGCAAGGAAGTCAGAAAACATGCTCTGCTTCCCAGAGCCATATGTGGGGTGAGTTGCTGTGCTTCCTACAGCACGGGCAAGAAAAATATTACCCAGAGAGGCATGTCACCTGGTATGGCACTAAGGAATATATCAGTGTGAACGTACAGAACTGAGACACCGAGGAACATGTTGTGTAGGAGGAGCTGTGCCATTCAAAAAAATATTGTCCAGCCTGCTGGCTGGTGTGGCAACAGCGAAGCAGCTGCAGGTTCATCAGAATCTGCAGAATTACAAGCACACTGTTAATTTTAATGAGATAACCTTCTAAATGAAAGTTAAACTTAAAGGTCTTTGGTGACGTTTACTTAGAGCACTACTTAAGTCGGTAGGTCTCCAGCAGGCAAACAAAGTTTGAATATGGGTGCTGCACAGTTAGACATACTGACCTTAAGTCCTTTGAGTATTTACAGAGCACTTACTTTATAAACACAACGTTCTTACAGGCACTTGAGGCTGTGAAGTGTCAACAAATATTTATATTGCTGTGGAAAGAGCTCCTTCACACAAGTGTGGGGGGAAGCTTTGGAGTGCAAAGTAAATTAAAAACCCACTGTGTGTGTGTTGTGTTGCTTCTGTACTCTACACTCTATTTGCTTTGGCTGAAATCCCAGCGCTCTCCACGAAGGTGAGAAAAAGCTGTCTATGGGACTTAGTCTTTTATCTCCTAGACTAGAGCTAAATAGAAAACAGGAAAGATTTTCAATGGAAAACTACTTTGCAAACAAAATCATATTAATAAAAAGCTCTATTTGCTGTTTGGAGAAAAGAATTATAAAGAATGACGCTTTGTCACCTGGGTGGAAATCATATTAGCTGAAACAATTCACCAGATACAGTGAAAATGGTAATTTCACATACTGCTTGCTATTGATCCATAATTATCCACTAAAATACAAGACAAAGCAGAGTTGATGTCAGTGTGGGAAACAAAGAACCAGTAAGAAAAGAAAGCATGTTCCAAGAAAGATCAAATGACACTGAGTGGCTGTACCTAACAGGGAATCTGCTAAAATAAAAACAACAAAAAAACCTACCAAACAAACAAACAAAACCCAGCACCCTCACCTCAAGAAAATTGAAATCAAAATCAAGAAAAGTGGAGGCTGGCAGTTTCCAAAACACTGTCACTGTGCTCTGTACACCAGGCTGTATGTGTAATGTATGAACACAACATGTTGTCTAAATGGGATTTCTGAATCTTCACTGTGATCTCCATGAGATGGGGAACCATGACAATGTCATATTGTGATTCACCGCGGAGTTGCATTTTTCCCTGCAGTGCACAGCCCACTAAGACAAATAAAACAACAAAAATATAATCCCCATGAGTCTCTAAGGCAATATAGGCAAATAAATAAGTCTTGGTTTTAGGAAATTTATTTTTCAACTCCAAGAAACAAAAATTTCCACAGAAATAGAGGCTTTTTTAATGAAAAATCATGTTTCATCCACAATCCAACTTTTCATCAATGTAGTTTACATGAAAAATCTGACTGGCTGATGAATTTCAGGCTCATTTTCTCGAAAGGCCAGATCCACTCGTGGAATAAATCATCACAGCCCTGTTAAGCTCTTCATTGAGTTTACACCAGCTCTGGCCCTACATGCAATTATGACTGAGTACACACAAACATTAGTCTTAATTGTCTGTGATACAAGAGAGATCCCTGCTGCTGAAACACAGCTGTTTAGCAATAGTTCATTTCACAGTAGTTTAAAAGATGCAAACTTAGCTTTTCTCTATGTAAACAGGGCAAAATAATAGTAACTATCTTCCTTACAGTAGTCAAAAAAATAATAAAATGACTAAAAACCCACGCTCAAGAGGGCTGTTTCTTAATTTTAACAACAAACTTCTGAAATATTAAAGTGATTCTTCTTCAGGTGCTCTCAAGGGAGAAGAAAAAGAAAGAGCAAATGAAAGGGAAAGAATAAAACAACCTCAGAGAGTACAGCCTGAGGCTGTAATCCCGCTTTCAAGGGGAGACATTAAAAAGAAACCTCAGAAAAGCCTCCAAATATCAGGTGAAAGAGTATAAAAGTCACTCGTGCTGTTTTTGATGTGGTGCTCTGACGTGGACCTTGGACTCAGTTTTATCAGCTGTAATGGAATGGAGATGAAGGGACCATTCACACACCCTCCACATCTCAGGCTGGAGAGCGTCAGGGCACGGCAGCGCCCAGCCGATGGTCAACCCGCTGTCGGCGGGGGAGAAGCCCGATGAAGAGCCCCTGGCTTGTGCAGTTTTGCCGCTGTCGTGGAGTGCCCATAAACATATGTATCTTTGGAAAACTATCATGTGTTTTCAACTTCCTGAAGAATTCTTGTAAAATATAACTGAACCACATTACCCTTTGTCCTGTGCTTTTATTCCACTAATGGACAAATTGGGAGGAGGCTGAGAACAAATGTGCTATTAATTACCCAGATGGCTTTTTAATAGAACTTTGGATGATTGCGCAGCCACTAAACATTGTCCAGAAATTTCTTAATAACGCCGGTGAACTAAGCATTCCTTGGGAGAGAATAAAGATACCATTGACCAGGAGGCTAAGCTATGTCAGGTTAGTTTAAGAGATAGCAGACAAAGGGTGTGTATTGTATGGAAGGAATGACAGGCCATATCCTAGCTGTCCGGCTCCTCCAGCAATGACAGATTTTCTAATTTGCTGCAGATTCTCATAAAAGTGGGTGGTCAGTTCTGGGGAACCAAACAGTGGACCTATTGATGGTGGGTGGGAGGAATGTAATTCAGAATTAACCTAGGCTGATTTAATACGGCGGAGAGTCTTAGTATCAGCATAAAATTAGGATTAATACATTAAATGTTAGGTCAGAATGTTAAATCCCATCGTTGAAAGACCTACATGCAGTCAGCAAAGGCTCACTATGAGTATTTCAGTCAATCAGGGCTACTGGTTAGAGTGTGCCACGCTTCCACAGCAGGAATGATGCATGTAGAAATCAGAAACTGATGACACTTTCATGTTTTCTCTGCAAACAGTAACTTTAAACATTCACATTTTTAATGGATTTATGTTCATGCTAATCTTTCTCTTACCTGACATCAAAATGGATAAGACAATAACAGGTTCGGGCTTGTCCCAGCTTTCTTGGAATGATCTCAGATAAAGAAGAGCAGTTACTCATGTTTGCTGTGTATACAGCAGTTCACTTCTGTATTCACTTTCTCAGAAGATTTCTGATACGTTGAAAGCTGCACTGAAAATTATCCTATCCAGTATCATTATAGTTCTTCAGGCAATAGGAACTCATAAGGAAGAGAAACGATTTGACTTAGAGTTTTTCCTGGCAGTAACACATATTAAAAAACAAACAAAACAAGACAAAAAGGAACAAAACAAACAGACAAAAAAACTAAACAGTTGTGAAATTTGTTATACCTACAATAAAGAACAGGCAGCAGTAAACGAACCAGATTTGATACTGTCAGACAAAATACAATCTGGAGTTGAGAATAAAAGAGAATGCAATAAGATAACATTAAAAAGAAAAGCATTAAATAAGAACAGATTATCTTTCCTTTTTCTCAGTCTCCTAAGAACTGGGACCTTCACCATCCATAACATTTAGTAACATTTGCTTTTTTGCTTCAAAAATTAGGATGAGTGGGAACTCTGTCCATTCTTATTTCACAAAGGCATCACAGGATATGAGAGAAGCAGGAATTTCTTTCAGCAGCACTTCCACTCTTCTGGGGCAGCTGTCACTCCAAGAGCTCTCAGGATGCTACACAGACCACCAAGATAAGGTTAGAGACCAACAACTGCAAATCCAGCACACTGAAGTCCATACACTGTTGCCTACAGGTGTATTCTCTAAGCCAGCCAAGGTCTGAAATCCTGCCACTGCTCTCACACCTGAACATTTTACTGCACAGGTTACTTCTGCCTTGACTACGTCACTCTCTGCTTGCCACTCTTAATTCTGTAGTCTCCTACATGTCTGCCCTTACTGTATTGACACCATTGGGTGACAACTGCATGATCTCATTGTAAGGAAAAAAGGTTCCTATTCACATAATTTCAATGTGGAAAACTGGCAGTGGGAAAAGTGGCTAACTCAGCTAGGAACAATGACAGGTTTTTATAAGGCCATCCTATGCAGGAATTGTTATTGGTTAAAGTATTTGGTCTTTAACTAGGGTGAAAATGATAGTTTATTTTCACATTTATAAGGACTTTTTTCCCCTTTGCTCATTATTTTAATTTCATTGTTATTTATTCCTTTTGCTTCATTTAGGTCTGTCACTTTCAGCAGTGTACTGTAGTCCTTCTGGTTAACCCAGATCTGTTTTAGGCAGGTTTCATAGTGTAAGTTAAGGTGTCACTTATTTGTAAAAATAGATTAATGCTTTTTTCTTTCTTCCCCCCCCACTTTTTTTTTTTTTAACTTGCAGTGAGCCTATCCAATGTAGCCTTCACAAATCAGGACAAAATCTCCTATGTTCTTGGTGAAGTGTAAGTATCCTCTTGTGATCATAGCAAAGTAAGTATCACTTCTTTTGGATTTAAGAAGCTAATGTATCCCCATGGTGTCTGCTGTATTTTCAAAGATATGTACCCTTTGGTCTCAGATTTTAGAAGTCAAACTGCAGGGCAGTTGGCTGAAACAGAAAACTCATCCATTGACACAAAAGATAGTTTTACTACCAATGTTGCCTGTTTCTCTAGAGTACATTAAGTGCAGGTTATGTTTTTACTTAAGAAACTCTAGTTGAATAAAAATGAATAATGCACTTTTACTGCTTTTGCTTGTCTTGGTTTGTTATGCTGATATTACAGAAGTGATCGTAACACACCTTTAGTCTCTCCTGAGTAACAGCTTCTTTGCATCTGGTCTCCTTACTACTAAAACTACTTTGATTTCAAAATAGACTACACTATACTTGTCCTATATGAACAGCATATTCTTATACATGTACGATAGGCTATATTACACCCATCTGCAAGCATGAAATAGCACCTTCTTCAAATGGGAGATTTTATAGTACAGTTCACTGAGGAATCTCAGATTTAATGAAACGTGGTTCCCCAAGGAATGTGCTTATCTGGGCTCCCAGCCGAGATTTCAGAATCAGTAAATCCCTATTTACTGACTTTACTGGGAAAAAGATGAAATTCAGTAATTTTACATAGATTAGCCATCCATGCTAAAATAAGCATAGTGTTGAGGATCTAGACAGGGAAACCAGGAGCATCATTGCTAAACCCAGTCAAATCTCATGTTTGTAGGCAGGTTGTAAGTTCACTCATTAGCTTTCCAAAGTAGGTTCAGTGTCATTACAAGCTGACCCTTCAATGGGGATCTTACAGGAGAATTTACAGCACATCACTTCCATCAAAGTGGGATGCAAAGACTGTGAACACCAAATGCTTCACCTGGCAGTCACAAAGGTGAACTTGTGGGCATCTACACTGCCCTTCCCAAGATGGTGGGCCAAGGTCAGAATGTGGTAAAGACCCTCCACTCTGCTGGCTTTTATACATTTAACTCTGATCCTTCACAATATTTTGTCATCAGTATTTCCATTTAATTGCAACATACCTGTGGGATAAACAGAGAAGTTGCAATCAGTCCACACTGCAGCGCCAGTGCTCTTTTTAGAGAAACAGAAGGGTCTTTGGTTTCCAAATTCTCTCAAAGGCTGTGACAGAAAGACTATCAAATAATGAATGTTCACTTCAGTGTTTAGGCTATTAAAGTATATACTGTTTAAGATTTGGGCAATCTTAAAGATCGTTGACTTAACTGTCTTTGTGAGCTCTAAGCAAACTTTATGAAAAATTCCTGCACAAGGATTAAAAAAAAAAAGGGGGGGGGAAGGAAAACAAGAATCAATAAGCATGAAACAGCTTCTGAAAATATATGTTTTTGTCCTCTAGTCCTTAAATTTTAGTTTTGAGCAGAGAGCTTCCTCTCAGAAACAGGTACTAGCACATAAATGGGAACTTAAGTACAATGAAGCATCAAGGAAAATACCTGCAGGGTGTCAGTTTTTCTTGCAAGGACAACATTGTTACTAATGTACAAAACAAAACATGATACATGGGGTCAAGACAGAAGTTGCCTCAGCTCTAAATATGCTGGCAGTATAACAAGCTAAGCTTGGTGTCTGCCAAGAAATACCTGGCCAATACAGCCTAATATCCTTTCTTGTTTTCTTTTGGACATATTTTTGTAATTGCTTGTCCTCAGGTACAAAGATGCTTACAGGAAGTCATTAATCTTTCATGAGACTATTCTACCATTTCTTAATTCAGAACAATAAAAGCTTGGAAAGGCATGCATTCTCATGTCACTGTCTACTTCAAGGGAAAGGAAGTTTTAATGGAAGATAAATCTGATCAAATGATAGCAAGAGATAAAGAAATAACTGTGTTAAAGAGAGTAGTGTAACAGAGCAAAAGAAAAACCCTTGAACTTTACTCTTTTTTTTCTTTGGTACAAGACCAGATGGGCTCTGCAAACATCACAAAATATTACAGCTGAAAGAAATGTGATTGGTCCAGGACTTTTCATCCTCCTCTTCCTTCCCCCACCACCTCATCTCACATAGCCCCCCCTTTTCCCTCCAGATACAGAAGATAAAAACACTTCTTGTTTGCTATCTGAAGCAGGTGTGGTTGAACTAAATGTAGAGAAGATGTCCAGCTGGAGGGACCCATCAGCCAGCTGCCCAGTGCAGGCTGCTTAGATAAATACCACCTGTTTCTAAAGAGCAGGGGGAGAGAGGGAAAGAAAAACAAAACAAGCCTAATGGTCACAGAGCTGAAACCTGCTGATCCTCTGGTTATTGTGTGGATGCTTTTGTAACTGGTTAGTCCCCAAACTCAACATGAGTCTCACAGAAACAAGCATATGCAGTTTTCTTAATTTGATTCTGGACTGGGATGAGGCACTTTCAGACAATCAGGGGAAATAATTCAACTGATGCTCATAGAACACATCTGCAAAATGATCAACATCATCCAGGAGGAATGAGGGAGGATCCACGAAAGGGACAAACAGCTTTACAGGTGCTTTCTAAATAAAAGACCATGTTGAAGGAAGGCTTAGCTAGTAAGATTACAATCATGAGAGCACTGAGATTATTTATATTCCTCTTGTGCTCAAAATGTAGATCCTGCCTCGCTGTGCATCAGTAATAATACACAAAATTTCTGTCCCTATAAACAACATCTTGCATTTCTAAATCAGTCTGTACATGTCCTGTGCTTTCATTTAGAGCATCTTACAGATGTGGTAATCTCTTGAACATTATTTGATCTGAAAGCAATTATTAAGCAGTGATTACAACACATCTGTACTGCTAATGGCCATATATGAGTGATTCATCGGACTAAGATAGGCTGTTCCCTGACACTGTGAGACATTTCTCTTTATGCTCAAATAGCCCTGAGGCAAACAACATTTTTCTCCTCAGGAGCAGCGAAGCACTGTGAATGTTCACAATCACAAGATTGTACTCGCAAAGCTAGTTTGAATAGGACTGGAGAGAAATAATCACCCTTTTGAAATGTCTTTGTCCCCTTTGTTACCGATATTGTAGATGAAATTAGCCCTAACTTGGGGAAGCGGCATGGTCCTGTGCTTAGCATTAACCTGAGCCTGAAAATGTGAACCCGCTTCCACGCCTGCTGCTCTGCATGGCCTGCATGACCTTCAGTCATTCATATGCTCTTTTTCTGCCTCAGTTCTCCATGTATGAAATAGATATCCAGCTGTAGCAAGGGAAACTTCATTCATATAGTCTGGGTCTCATTTTAGAAAACTTAACAGAAAATAAATGGAAACCAATGCAAAGTCCAAGGGTTTGGGGGTTCAAAAGGAAAGTATAGATTTTGCAGGACTGTGATTTCAGATACACTATCACAACTACTTGTAAGACATGGGTTCTGTAGACCTGATGTACTTTTTTCATATATTCTTTAAATAGTGTGCATATATACATCTGCAATATTGTGCAGCTCAGATCCTCCTTCTCACAAACAACATGGTAGAATGGAAGAAGATTCAGAGTAAAGGAACAGGGGTGATCAAAGGGAGAGGAAAGTGCTCAGGCAGGAAAAGGTGAGGACTTTTCAGCCTGGAAAAGACATCTGAGGGAGGTTGTTATAGAGGTCTGCAAAATGAAGAGTGACGCGACAGATATAGATCAACTGCTTGTTGGCTCTTCCTAACCACAGTCTAAGAGGCATCCAATAAAATTAGTAAGTGGTAGGTTTAAAGCAGACAAGAGGTATATGGGTGTATATGCACAACAAACAGCTAAACTTTGGAACTGCCTCCACCACATGTGATTACAGAATCACAGAATCACAGAATGTTAGGGATTGGAAGGGACCTCGAAAGATCATCTAGTTCAATCCCCCTGCCAGAGCAGGAACACCTAGGTGAGGTTACACAGGAAGGCGTCCAGGCGGGTTTTGAATGTCTGCAGAGAAGGAGAATCCACAACCCCCCTGGGCAGCCTGTTCCAGTGTTCCATCACCCTCACTGAGAAGAAGTTTCTTCTCAAATTTAAGTGGAACCTCTTGTGTTCCAGCTTGAACCCATTACCTCTTGTCTGGTTGTCACCGAGAAGAGCCTGGCTCCATCCTCGTGACGCCCACCCTTTATATATTTATAAACATTGATGAGGTCACCCCTCAGTCTCCTCTTCTCCAAGCTAAAGAGACCCAGCTCCCTCAGCCTTTCCTCATAAGGGAGATGCTCCACTCCCTTAATCATCTTTGTGGCCCTGCGCTGGACTCTCTCCAGCAGTTCCCTGTCCTTCTGGAACTGAGGGGCCCAGAACTGGATACAATATTCCAGATGAGGTCTCACCAGGGCAGAGTAGAGGGGAAGGAGAACCTCTCTCGACCTACTAACCACCCCCCTTCTAATACACCCCAGGACGCCGTTGGCCTTCTTGGCCACAAGGGCCCAGTGCTGGCTCATGGTCATCCTGCTGTCCACCAGGACCCCCAGGTCCCTTTCCCCTACACTGCTCTCTAATAGGTCATTCCCCAACCTGTACTGGAACCTGGGGTTGTTCCTGCCCAGATGCAAGACTCTACATTTTCCCTTGTTATATTTCATTAAATTTTTCCCCGCCCAACTCTCTAGCCTGTCCAGGTCTTGCTGGATGGCAGCACAGCCCTCTGGCGTGTCAGCCACTCCTCCCAGCTTGGTGTCATCAGCAAACTTGCTGATAGTACACTCAATTCCCTCATCCAAGTCATTGATGAATATATTGAATAGTATTGGTCCCAGAACTGACCCTTGAGGCACTCCACTAGATACAGGCCTCCAACCAGACTCTGCCCCATTGACCACGACTCTCTGGCTTCTCTCCTTCAGCCAGTTTGCAGTCCACCTCACTACCCAATCATCCAGTCCACACTTCCTCAGTTTTGCCGTGAGGATGCTGTGGGAGACGGTGTCAAATGCTTTGCTGAAGTCAAGGTAGACCACATCCACTGCTCTGCCATCGTCAATCCACCTTGTTACGTCTTCATAAAAGGCTATGAGGTTGGTTAAACACGACTTCCCCTTGGTGAAGCCATGTTGACTATCCCTGATGACCCTCTTATCCTTGATATGTCTTAAGATGGCACCAAGGATAATCCATCACTTTCCCAGGGATGGAGGTGAGGCTGACCGGTCTGTAGTTGCCCGGGTCCTCCTTCTTGCCCTTTTTGAAGATCGGAGTGACATTTGCTTTCCTCCAGTCCTCAGGCACCTCTCCCGTTTCCCAAGACTTGGCAAAGATGATGGAGAGCGGTCCAGCAATGACTTCAGCCAGCTCCCTCAGCACCCGCGGGTGCATCCCATCTGGACCCATGGATTTATGGATGTCCAGATTGCTTAACTGGTCCCTAACCCAGTCCTCATCAACTGAGGCAAACTCCTCCATTGCCCTGCCTTCCTCTGGGGCCTCAAGGGTACGGGGCTCCTCAGGACAGCCTCCGGCAGAGTAGACAGAGACAAAGAAGGCATTCAGTAATTCTGCCTTCTCTGTATCTTCTGTCACCAGGGCACCCACCCCATTCATCAGTGGGCCTACATTGCCTCTGGTGTTAGTTTTATCTGCCATGTATTTGAAGAAGCTCTTCCTGTTGTCCTTGAGTAAGAGCTTAGACGTAAGAGCTTAGCCATGATTTTTATGAGGTCCTTGAACCTCAGGGTCTCGCAAAATATTTGTAACAGTTCCTTGGTTTTCTTTTCCCTTTCTGTTAGGCTTTATGTAATCAATTTAGATTATGCTTTAGCTACTGGCTGCACTACTGAGCCATACACTTTTGCTAGCATGGTGTGGTACCTTCTGTTTCACCTCAAAAATTAATGGGAAAGATCTTGATTCTGCTAATTTTTAATAATGATAGTGAATGACGTAATTTCTGAATATAAAGGACCAACAAATACTTTATGCACTGCAACACTGCTAAAGAGTCCACATCAGCTCTTAAAATATTTTGTTCCTGTCAGATCTATGTTATTCTCTTCCCCTACCACTGTAAGAAAATGTTTTGTATGATACATTTGTAAGGGAGATTATTAAAGTTTTCCTTTCTCTGATACTGTGCATTGCATTTCTATGTGAGAAGGGTCATTCATTTTCCATTAACTTTTCTAATATATATGACATTTTAGATATATATATATATATATACACAAATATTATATATACAATTTTAATTTTGGACAGCTAGGTAGACTGCTAGGCAAGGTTTTACTCTCTTAAACCTCTTTAAAGTCATTGACTTAGCCACTAATTTAGTCTGCATGAAAGCTAGTGGCCCAGAGTCTAGTCTAATACTTAACGTACAAATAAATATACTTGAACTTGGATAGTGTATTGTTCTTCCTGTTTTATCTGTGGCATGGCATAAAGGGAATTCTTTATACACTAATAGTGGGTTCACCTTTCTAAATGGTAAAAAAATATTTCCTAGAACTATGGCCCAATAGTCTTAGGCCTTCTTATATGTCACTTTATCTGTGTAATCTGACTATGTACTTCAATTAATGTCTGTCCCATTTCTGTGACCCACTTACTTTACTAATGTTTGAAAAATAATGAGTTTAGGTAACTACCAGTAGCATTTGCATACAAATGACTTTAAAAAAAAAATAGAAGCTTTTTATTGGCTTATTTTATTCCTAAGGGCCAAGGCCTAGATGTTGTGATATGGTATATGCTAAAAGAGTTTGGTTTGGTTTTGGGAGATCTTTAAATTACACCCTTTGTAATGTCCTTTAAAATATGATCTTTTTTTAATACACACAAAAATAAGTAAATCAGAAAAAATACATTAAAATGTATTTGATTATATTGTAAAGGTAAAAAGGCTCCTATACTACTTTGCTGTTTTCTAATTACTGTAATTCTGATGTTCTTGTTGAGGAGAATGTTCCTTAGTTTTGCATGTGGCATCCTCAGTTGCTCTAAACCACATGTACCTGGAACAGACAAAGACTCTGAAAACATGGGTGACTTTCTTGGTCATCTCCATTGCAGTCCAGTAGTTGTTTGTCTTTCAGAAAACCCTGGCTCTGGCCAGCATCTTATAGATAAAACAGAACCAAAACCGAAACCAAAAACATGGTAAATGCTGAATGTTTAATGCTTGTTAGTGTTATTTAAAAGCTATCCAAATGACTTGCCTTAAAGGGAAAATAAACTAAGTTGATCTGTTTCATGTTTTTTACACATACCAGAGAATCTTGTAAAATACTTCTTGCTCATTCAAACATAGCAAGTGATTTCACAATATGGCATGTGCAGACTTCTGCACTTGGAGTCTACATATGACATCAGAATTGAGCCTTTCCAGTCCAGAGACATCTTGCAACACAAGTGAAATGGATATTTTTTTGTTCCTCAAAGTGCCTTTTTCTAATTCATAGTGATTTCTAATTTAAAAAAAAAAAAAAAAAAAAGAAAAACAAAACAAAAACTCAGAGGCATGTTATATTATCAAGATGGTCTACAGAATATGTTTGGACCTTAAATATTTATTGCTTCATTCCCGAAAAAATTCAGCGCTCCACTGATTGCAGAGAGTTAACTTAATGTATCTCATGTCTGAGGAATAATTTCTGAGAAAATGCTGTGACAGGTATGGCTGGACAGGGAGTGAAACAAAGAAAACTGCTCATTTTTAAATTTGTTGTTAATTTGTTTAAACTTTCATAATATGGAGAAAAAAAAAAAAAAAAAGAAGCTTGGTTTCATTTTGAGAAATATCAATAAATAGTAAAACACAAAAATTAACTAATAACCAGACGTCATCACTCAGGGTGACCCTGACAAGCTGGACAGTTGGCCTGAGGGGAATCTCATGCAGTTCAACAAGGAGAAGTACAAAGTCCTGCACCTGAGATGAACAACCCCATGCATCAGTACATTCTGGGGGGCAACTGGCTGGAAAGCAGCTTGGCAGAAAACACCTGCGGGTCCTGGTGGCCACCAAATTTAACACTGTAGCATGTCTTAGTGGTAAAGGCAGCCAAAAGCCTCCTGAACTGTGTTAGAAAGTTCCCATCGGGTCAAGAGAGGTGACCCTTCCTCTCTGGTCAGCACTGATGAGTCTCCTCTGGCTTGCTGGCTCCAGTTCCAGGCTCGTCGGTACCAGAAAGATGTGGACTTACGAGAGAGAGTCCAGCAGAAGTCCACAGAAATGATGAGGGGGCTCGAGTGCCTCTCCTGTGAGGAGGCAGAGAGCTGAGACTGTTTAGCCTGGAGAAAAGAAGGCTCGGGGGGATCTCATCAATGTATATAAATACCTGGAAGGACAGAGCCAGGCTGTTCTCTAGTGGTGCCCAGGGCCAGGACCAGGGGCAATGGGCACACACTGAAACACAGGAGGTTCCCTCTGAACATCAGGAGACACTTTTTCACTTTAAGGGTGGCCAAGCACTGGCACCAGTTGCCCAGAGAAGTTGAGGAGTCTCCATCTCTGGAGATATTCAAAAGCCATTTGGACACAGTTCTGGGCAGCTGGCTCTAGGTGGTCCTGCTTGAGCAGGAGGGGTTGGACCAGATCATCTCCAGACGTCCCTTCCCACCTCAACCATTCTGTCATTCTGCAGATGTTGACAGAAGTATTTACAGACCTTCATAAGGTTTTTCATCAGTTCTTTCCCTCTTATGTAGCTGACTAATAGTTTTATCTTCAATTTATAGGTTGGAAAACAGTGATCCACAGTGATAATATACCAGTCAGTCTCCAGCGTAGTCAGAAACAGCATTCAGCTTCGCTGAATCCTAGAACATTGCCTTATCCATTAGGTCAAACTGAAGTGAACACCATCCAGGGCAATGGAGAATAGTGTTTGCTGTGATATTTGTAGCACGCATGAAGGAAAAGAACCTAGCAAGAGGTGAAGTTCGGTCTAAAAAGAGTTGATCTGTTTTCAAAGCTAATATGGTATCCTCTCTTTGTTCAAAGAGTGTCTATGTTGATATTTATGCACTAGAAAGCCATAGGAGCACAAGTGAAGAATAGTTTGTTTTTTTCATTTAATTGTCCTGTCATTTGGATGTCCCAACCCTGTCCTGTGGGATCCAAAATTTTCCATCTAACAGGATCAAGTTCTGACTGCAAATGCTTCTTCAGAAAAAGTCAGATCCAATGCTGGGTTTTCGTTATGAGCTGTTGCAAGTATTCATTTATTTCATTAATTCAGCTTATTTGCAAAATTAATACAATGATACAAGCCCAATGGGTTGAAATATGCTGCTCATATATCTAAGATTATTCCTGAACACTTGCATATTTTTTATAAATTTTACATGTTTATAATTTTAGTCTTTAGTAATAGTGTAATATTTATCATAATATGTAAAATATGGCCCCATGATCTGACAAATACTGACTTTTCTCACTTGGGGAAAAAACTATGTTGTCCTATCATTCCTACTGAGAAGCTGCATTAGCTTACATGGAAAATGAAGACAAAACATTGCAAAGTAAAGAAAAAGAACAGAAATGTGTGTTAATCACAGTAAGCTAAATGTATAGATAAAGCAAAACCTAAATGCTCTAAGATCGGAATTTTATATTATTTCATTCAGGTAAATCACACTTCCTGGAATGAAGCAATAACTAATTATGCACATGTGCAAGTCTGTGACAGGTGGCAGCACTATGTAGTGAAAAAATGTAAATTATCCAAAATTCCATTAAGTTATTTGCTTTGGTGCTACACAGGAGAATAATGTGATACTTGGGATCCATTCATTGTGAGATGCTTTAGGCTTGACATATCTTTTCATTGCTGACTTCATGCAAGGGCTACACTATTATCTGGCACATGTCAGCTTCTGCATTTGGTACATGTCACACAGCTGGACTGTTTGTTCTGAATGCTCTTTATAAATTTAGCCTGTTTTCACAGAAAACCACTTCTGGATTGACATTGACTTTCTCAGAATATTTATTCCCAGTTTCTGAACGCTTTAACCAATAATTTAGACCACCCAACTCTGACTTCTCACCAGCCCTCTACCAACAATGTACTTTTGATAAGAACTTCCAGACAAATCAGCTGTAATTCCTGGCTGATAATTCCACATGATAATTCCTGAAAAAATCTGTGCACACTTCCAGCTGCCTGATCCTAGCAGTCTGCCCACAGTCCCATATGAAACCTGCACCTGTGTTAAAACAGGGCAGATGGCAGAATGGCCACACATACCCATGGCAGCTTAGATTTAATGAGTTTGAGTAACTCTGTGAGCAAATGTCCAGGGAAATTGTGCTGCTGTGAAATTTTTGGGGCTCTGGGCTCTCCTCGAGGAGAAGATCTGATCTGCTGCATCTTTACTTCTATCAGTACCAGAGTTAGTTTGATCAACAGTGGTTGATCAGAAGCTCCCCTGTGCCATACATCTGACCATAAAGTATTCAGGTTTCCTCTACAAATACTATGGTAAGAAAAAGAGGTAATTTAAATGCATGGGAGACCAAGCCCAGATCCATTTCTGGATTTAAGTGGAGAGGATGATGCCTGACTGTATGGCTTCCAGTCAGCCCCTGAATTCTGCAGAGGAGAAGCAGTAAGTCCTTGTTTAAAGCAATAAGTTCTTGTTAAATCACTGTAGCAATTGAAATCTTTCACCAAAGATAAAACAGGCAGCAAATTCTCTCTTTCTTTTTCCTGGTCCTTGTGGTAAAGTGAGTTGCACAATCTCTAGCAGACATGTTGCTGGAGTACATCATGGTGTGGAAAGGTGAAATGTGTCCAGCACAAGGCAGGGTAATCCATTCCAGACTCATGTGTAATGCAGGGGAAACAGGTGCAAACAATTGAGCTCGCTGTCAGTAAGCTACAATGATCGCTTTTGATATCTTAATCGTTAGTTGATCCATGTGCAACATTGGCAACATCACTGTCATAGCTGACTGCCTTCTGCACATCTGCAAACCTTTTCTGGGCGCTTCTTGATGTGTGTGTGAGTCCACCAAGTCCTGACATCATGAGAAACTAAATTGGGCATGAGTGCTGCCATTTCCGTTTTACTGCTAGAAAACCAGAGAGTTGACAAATGTCAATAACTGCTAATAGCTCACTACTGTTTGTCAGATGCCACACAGGGCAGGTGTGAGGAGAAAGTGGCGTGTTCATCCGAGCACCACTCAGCAACCAATTCATTTGTGAGACTGCTGTCTAATTGCTTTTGCAGATAAGGATGTTACTGTTGCTTCACTCCATGACACCCTGGTAACAGTTCAGTTGTTAAACATGTTCCCACTGTGTCTACCGAGCTCCAGCAAACCATGCTGCAGATTTCCTTACAGATAATAGCAACAGCTTGAAAATATTTTTTAAGCCATAGCATAGCTATATGTATAATACTATCTGCTAACAAATTAGCCACCTCTTCTCTCTTTTCCCACAGAAAACATTAACACAATTATATACACCTAATTTACGACCTCCCCACATAACATGATATTGAAACTGATGACACATGCTGCTGTGGTGGGTACTTCTGTTTCTAACTCCACCAGGTTACACCAGGTGGAGGACAGCAGGTTTCTACAGCGTTCGATGAGATTTGTGTATTCTGCTTATTTTAAATTTCAATTTATGTTTGCAGCAATAAAATGGGGTTTATATCTTTACAGCCAGTTTGTGTTCAGGTGAGAATTGTGTCTTTTTAGGAGGAGTCTTGTTCATGTAAAAATATAGCAAATGATCTATGTGTTTCATTAATTTCCTCAATAATTGTTCTGGATCCCTATCTACTTTACATTATGATAGTTAACATTTGGACTGGCTATGAGATACATTTCAGTCACCATCGAGTCAATTAGTTCTTAACTGATTTTGAAGCATTTATTGAGACCAATATCATTACAGGACTGACATGCAAGTGACTGACCTTTTTACTTCATACTTTTACAAGTACATGACTGCAACACGTTCAGTTGAGCATCTCTTCCACTCACTGCATATTTTTTCTAATACATTTATTAACTTCCCCAAGAAACCAGACTAAAGAAGTTAATTGAGGCACCAGATTTTCACCACTGTTTGATCCACTCTGGCTCACTGATTTAGCTTAGGTCAGTATTCCCAGGCATCTTTCTCCTAAACAGCCCGACAGTGAAGGGTTCCATGAAGATCTTGTATTTTCTGCCAGGGAATCCTTTCACAAGACTTGGTTTTCAGAAAATTTCTGTATCCTGGATGGTATAATAAAGTTATGGGGAGTATGGTTTGTAGGTTAGATCAGACTAAAAAAAAAATTTCCTTCTCTAACTATTCATCAATGAAAGAAGCAGAAGGGTAAATAAAATCTACAATGCTTTTCCGATGTCATCAAAAGTAATCAGAAAATACAGATAAGTAGTCTTATCCAGTTCCTTATTAAAACTGGCAAAACCCAAACAGGATTCATTTAGGTTGCCATGCCTTTTCTCACCTGACTACCCACTGCAACCCCATGTCAAAGGTGCAATGCAAGTTGGTTCTATTTATGGTTATATGAGATACTTCATTTCAGTTGTTTCAGGACCAATGCACACTGGTAATAAAAAATCTGTTGGCTTCACTTATTAAGGAATAACAAAACAAACAGTAACTCTAATTATCTTGAAGGTGAGAAAGAACCAACGTGTCTTGGTGCTTCACCTTCTCCATTAGTGTTTTATCATTTTTGGAAAGGAGCAGTCAGTCTTTATGGAAGGCTATCCAACACAGTATTCCTGTTCTTCTGATAGAGTTAGAAATTAGATCTGGATATGACTATGATCCATTATTTAGTCTGCCCCCTGCCTCCAGCTCAAAGGAAGATCATCTAAACAAGCCCTGAGGCATGTTTTCCAGCTTGTCCTAAAGCCTTCCCATAGGGAAGACGCATCCCATGTCTTTTCCTTCCAGTCTGTTTAGAAAGAGCTTTACCTCATGCCAGGACTCAAAGATTCAAATAAAGGATTAACTATAGCCCCTCTATTAGACTATGTCGTTTTCTAACTTATAAAACCAGATGGGAAACCTTTGTTTTTTAGAATTGATAACCCTTAGAATTTAGGGTTGGGGGTGGTGGGTATATGAGTTTCTATATATTTTATAAGATATTTATTTATATACATACATATATGTAGACAAAATAAATATATTCATTTAATATATGTGTATTTTCAGGTATGTGTAATCAAGCTTATTTAGACGTGATCATAAATAGCCTCTAATGCCTATCTAATGTCACTCTCCCTGTAAACACCTACAGTTAGTACTCCTAACTCCCCCATTTTACCTTAGATAAATAACCCTTTAGGGCTGAGGATACATGTAATGTTTATGACTGGTAAGAGACTTGCAAGTTATATCTCTGGAATGAGAAATGATGGTACCTTTTTGCATCTGGATTTCACACCAACAAAATTTAGGAGTGTTGTAGGCATGGGCAGCTGCACCCACATTGACACCCACAGAGACCAGATGAGCCCACTAATGAATTAAATTTTACCACTGTCATTCAAAAATATGCTCTTCTATTTCTTTTTTTTCTTACTTTCTTTCCAGGAAGTTTTCAGACATCTTCTGTCTAAACTAAGAAACTGCAAAGCAATCTCTGTGGTCCCAGGTTTGTCTGACATATTTTCAAAGGCACAAAGTTTTTAACTGTTCTCTCTTTTTGCAAGTTACATGGTTTTGTGTACTGATGTTTTTCCCCATCAGAAACATTTAACTTCTAGTGGTAACTGTTTGGGCCACCTGGCTCAGGAGAGTAAAAGAAAGGGAAGCTTGATTTATAGAGGATGCCAGTGACATTCTCTGGCTGTGAAACTTAGCTCTGTCCATGTGATGCCTTTTAAAGCACAACCATGTGTGAAAAATAATGAATCTTTATAATTCCTTTTACCTTTTTTTAAAAAGGTAATGTACTTATTTGAAAAGTTGTTGGCTTTTTTTAGACTTATATTTAATTTCAAAATATATTGCTTTATACGTTATAGATCATTTAGGATGGATGTTGATAGGTAATCCTGTAGTATACCCTTCACAGTTCTATGATATAATGACTAAATATTAAAGTATTGGAAAAACATATCTGGACAGCATGATTAACTTTTGAGAGAAAAGCCTCTTAAGACCAGAAAGAATTAATGTAGTTATATGCAAAATCATGACCAAGCAGCAAGACAAGCCCAGCTGTACTCAGTGACATGACGCCATGTGTGTATTCCCCTGTCTGGTCACATCCATCCTCCACCAAGTGTGCTGCAGTTGCGCCCAACCACGTCTGCACTTTGGGTTACCCATGGCCCCCCAGGCACTGCCTGCCAGCAGCCCACTGGCTCTCGCTGGCGTGGAAATTATTCAAGAGGAGTCACAAGGCAGCAAAGCCGACCGAGCCCCAGCCTGCTGCTGAACGGAGGATTTCTGTGCAGAAGGTGGTCAGGGAACGCTGCCAACCCAGCAGCTGCCAGGGCAGGGCAGGAGAGGGGTCAGTAATGCTTTAAAGAATTTGCACACTGCAGCAGGTGCAATGTTATCTTTGGCTCCCATCTTGGCTGAAAATGTGCGATAAGGTGAATGAAGAGAGGTAAATGAGCAAGCAGGAGTGTCAGTATGATGTGTGTGACCATGAAGAGCCTGGTGCAGAGGGAATCTGCCCGGGCTGCACAGCAGTGCTCTGCTGCTGCGGAGAGGCTGGGAGCCTTGCAGGTATGAGGACCCAGGGGCAGATCCAGAAATCTGACAAGTAGTTTTTTGGTTTGGCAGCCAGTTTTATCAGATAGTCTCAATAACTCCAACTTACAGAGAGTAATGTCTTCTGGCACATACAGTACATGCACCAGTAACGAGACATAATGTCTATGTTAGAATTTGAGACGGAAAGATATGTATCACTGATCAGATGTCTTCATCATAGACTAAAACACTTAGTCCAAAGAAGACGCAATCAAGGCAGTAAAGATGACAATCTGCAAAATCTTGCGTGGTATGAAGTTGAATGGGGAGTGACTGCTGTCACACAGTATACTAAAAGTAGGTGGCATCAATTAAAATTATCTGGAATTATGTTCAAAATTAATAGAATAAGCTTAACCCTATCCCTAGGAAAAGCCTAGAACATAACGGATGCTGAGAGGTTACAGGGGTTTAAGCTCTGACTGTACAGACTCAGAGAAAAAAGCTTCATTGAGGACTATCAGAAAACCAGAAAGTTTGTCTAGGTGAGGAAGACCCTGACCTGCAAACAGGCACTGGACTTATCCCTGTCTATTTGCTCTATTCTTTTAGATTTCTGTAAGCATTTGCCATTGGGTACTACTGAAAATAGCATACTGGACTAACCTCTAATGTCCTGCTGTGCAGTTTGATATCTATATATTTTTAATTACAGTGCAGGGAAAATGGGGGGACCAACTAGTTTAACAGTTAGTTGGCATTTCTGTCTTTCTACAATGAGACCTGACCTCTGCTCGGAACAACAAAAGATTTTGCAACATAACCAGATGTGGTGAAAGTAATTTCCAGTCCTCTTCCAGTCAAATCCAATCCTTTGGCCAATGTCTTGATTACAGCCTCAGCATTTGGCCTATTTAGGTGAAGAACTTCCTCTCTACTTCATCAGCTGGCTCAACCAGATCACGACAACTCTTCAGAAACTCCTGTATAGAGAGGAAATGCCCAACACTTCAACATTAGGGGGCTCTAGTGTTGAACTGATAGAAAGAATAAAGAAGAGTCTTGAAATTTATCCACAGGCCAGGTTACCATAGCCAGGTGGGCTTGTGCCAACATATAATGAAGAAGAAATGATCCAAAACTTACAAAAAGGTTGTCCTTGACAGCTATAGCCAAGCTAGGCTTTACATCTGTAACTTGCATTGAGGAGACTCTGGAAATAATTAATTGTTCTGGAAGAAGCTGGATAAATCATGTTTAAAATTATTTTTGTGGGAAAGGACCCCTTTATTCTATTAACAAATGGCTTGCAAACTGACCCCGTATTCTCTTTATGTATTAGCTGAACATTTTAATGCATTTCAGCTTTTTGTGAGTTGTTCCAAAACAGTCTGTCAATGGTTACATGAGTCATAGGTCATTGGTTCTGAGAGCTGATTGGATGACTGCAGTTTTTAATAAGGAGACAAAATGTGAAAAATAGCACCCAGAGAATAAAACACTTAGAAAGGTCTGTGCCAAAAGATTAATCAATTATGGCGAAATGCTTTAGTTTGGAGAGTTACAGCCTTTTACTGTGTCTGAGCACTCAAAACACATGGGTGACATGACCTGCAAATAACAGTAAGCTGGATTTACCACTTCAGCTTGGACTGTTACATACTCTACAGCCATATCTATTTTATGTGACTTGGGTCAAAACATAAAGCATGTTTCTTACAAAATCAATTTTTCATTTAAGCTGTTAATGGCAGACAGTAAATGCATAGCCCTGACTGCAGCTGATCCGAACTGGCTCTCCTCGCTTCTCTTCCAATGAGGAGAGGCTGCAGAAGGAGCCTCAGTTTAAGAAACGCAACATTTCTGTTGCAGAACCACACTCCTCTTAACTGCTGGTGTACAAGTGGTGATGGTGCATCACTCCTGCCCCAGGCAGCATCTGCCGCTGTCTCTTGGAGTTCCCTCCGACGAGCCCCAGAGTTACTCACACACCACACAACAGATGACACAACACAGGAATCTCCCTCATTGAAACCAATGCAAAACAAACTACTCCTTTTCGCCACAGCAGGTACAAAAATAGCTCTTCAGGAGCTCCAGCTCCTTTGTGTTACTGCATCCAGCTTGGAGTTACCTGTCCTTTCCCCATCCTTGCCAGCTTTGGTCCTTCCTGCCTTTGACTCACGGAATACGACTTTGCAATGTTTTGAGGGCCTTTCCCTAGAGCAGTTTTGCTGTCAACATAGGCGGTGAGTCTCCAAGATCACCTGCAAGCCCGGCCACAGGCTGCCCTCAGGATCACAGCCACCCCAAACACACTCACTTAGCATCTGCGATGGCTGCAGTTTGCCCCCAGGATTCCCCCATGAGCCACGTGCCCACCTTGGAAGGTGGTAGCCACAGTGCCCACGCCATTCTTCCTCACAGCCCTATTGACCCTATTCCTTGAGCCTCCTACCTCAACTGCTTTCTGTCCTTGTGCCAGGGCTTCAGGAGTTTTTATGAGCCCTTTCCTCTTGTACACCATGAGGGCACTTTTCCAACAGCTCTTCCCACCTGGCAGTAGGCTGCAGTCACTCAGTAATTATTCAGGTTGACTGCTACAGTGGGGGAATCTACATCAGACACAGACTTCTATCTAATCACCAAAGTCAGAAGAGATTAAGCCCTTACCAGTCTCTAAACTCTTGAGTACAACTATGTTTCCTGAAGGTCAAAGCAAGCACAGAGGATATACAGCCTGAGGGCCCAGGGCTTTGTTCAGCATCACCAAAGCGATCATTCATAAATCACTATCTTAAAACCAGCAGTGAGTTTTAAATCCTTATTCAAATGCTAAATATTCAGTTCTTTGGCTTAAATATTCAGTTCTTTGGCTTCTAAGCCATTAAAAAACCCCTTTTAACGTTTCCGTCACAATTTTTGAGGACCTATAAACTTGTTGGGGTTTAGTTTAAGTTTAAAGTAACTGGATTCTCATGAAACTCTCCCTGGGACTTTTAAGAAAAACACCAAACATCGCAACAGCAATCAGTCTTGAGAAGCAGTTACTCTGCCTTTCAGTGGCGTTTAACTCTCACATAAATCACAGCATTAGAACTGATTCCTTGACTCACTATTAGTGATTCCAGAACAAAAAACAGAAATGTAGTTGAAATTTAGGCCAAATCCACCACAGACTGAAGGAAATGGTTGTGAGATCATTTGCACCGCAGCGAGGATCCCTGGGGCGTGCAGTGGGAAGGATGCTTGTACGTGCAGTTAGAAACAAAGTCAGTTATACTGACTGTTGAATCTATCACTTTATTTACAACCATACTTAGACTAAATAGACCTTTTTTTTTTTTTTAAGTGACTAGTTGATTTTCAGTACCTGTATTGCCAGGATCTGAATTTGAAACAGGGGGAAGAAAAAGAGGTCAGCACTTCCTCAAACAAGCCTACTTTTGTAAAAGAGCAGGAGGAAACAACCTCATTATCCATTCAGATCATTCATCTTGCACAGATCCTGGAGTCTCACCTGATCTCTGCCAGTTGTACATCATACCTCTGGGACAAACCTCCCCTTTTCATGTGAAAAAAAAAACCACTAAGAAAGAGTCTCCTAAAATCTCTTCCCATACCATTTCACACTGAAAGACTTCATTTTTTTTATATTATCTGGGATGTGCATGAGAGAGAAAATGCTGTGTGATTTTTTTCTTTTCATTGCTTTCAGAATATTCTGTGCCTCTATGAAATACATGGATGAAAGTGATTTAAACTTTTGAAGGGCCTTTTATTTAGTACCATTAAGTCACTTGGTGTCTGAATGAAGGAGCAGACCACCCTAACCCTCAAACAGTTAATATATAATTAGATAGCTGTTGTTCACATACATTAGACAGAGGGAGAATTTGGATCTTCATTTCCCCTGAAGCACATGCTAGGTACAAGAGCTGAGAGCAGGGGCTGACCTGCCTTCCATCTCTTCAGATCACAAGTTACCAGCAGGCCAAAAAGACAAAACTTCAGAGCAACTTATTTGAAGGAATCTGTAACTGCTCCCTTAGAGCAGTTTTCCAATTGTTTTGCATTGGCACAGGAAGACAAGACAGAGCTAACACCAGCTCAGATGCAGTATCCTGGTGAGCACTGGGAGTTGATCATTCGTGGTTTGTTCCTGGGAACAGCTTTTTTCCCAGGTCGTCTTACCACAGTCAAAGCCTTACAATGCTAGGCACAGCAGGCATATCTAGGGAGCGCATCTCAGGGAAGTTATACTACTTGGGGGATTCCTAGATCAGATTTACCACAGATCCTTGGGATTGACAGGACACAAACAAAAAGAGTTGATGATCCCTGTGTTGGAGGATTTTGCCCCAGAAATCCTCCAAGGCTCTGCTGAAGCCTGCTTTGATCCATCAGAATAGGTTTACAAGGACTTGGGTCACATCACTATCTACTTCAACTTTTACTCTCTATTGAAGTAGAAGAAATGTGTGACTTAATTTAGCCACCTTTGTAGGAATGCCTGGAAAATTCCACTTTTTCTACTTAAATCCATTTTCCTATCATACCTTTGCACTCATTTTTATTAAGATATTTGTTTTATTTTGGAGTCAAGAGATCGTATCCCTGGAGGAAGATTGCATAATTGTGAAATCATAGAGACCAGAGAAACAATCCCATAAGTACTCCCCAGGGCATAACCAACAATGAAACTGAAAAAATATTCTCCCAAGGCTGGTGCCTCCCAGACAGTTATAGGCTTCAACGTTCTGTCAGCTTCTGTCTTGTACATAAACCATAAGACACATGGCCTTTTTGCATCATTATTTTGCAGCTGCTTTTTTTGCTCCATCATTGACACTAGAACTTGAAATGCAGGCGGGAAGTAAAAACTTTCACAGTTGCTGAAAAAAATGATGGTTGACATGATTTTCTCAGGGTTATCTTTTTTTCTTTATTCTATAACTGGTCTTTAACCTGTTCAAAATTACCAAAAAGTAAAAACTTATCTGTCATGACCCAGGGAGAGAAGGAACAGTTTGAACAGTATCAAGGAGTTGGGTAAGCTTTTGATTCCAGAAGGATTTCGTCTTTTCTATACTGTGGTCCAGTCTAGCATATGCACAAAAAAGGGTACAGGGGCACCTCTTTTACCTGCCTAAAATGATGATTCCACCCCACCCAGTCACCTTTCTCCCCTTCAAGGAATTTTATTTAATCTGAAATTTTCCATATATGTAACAGAAAGTAGCTGGATGACTCTGCCCAGACTTCTTTGTCCTGACTCTGTTGGTAAGGAATACTCAGGGAGAACTGAGAAGGCCCAGGTGGAGCAGGTCAGGTCAGGTGAGCCATTAGAAATACGTCCATAGGTAAGAAGAGGCTTTCCTGGCCCCAGACCCTGAAGGATCAGCACAGGCTGAGACCTTGCTGGCCTTCCTCACTGCAGTATCTGAGGGCTGGTCAGTGCAATGGGTGGCAGCTGCCTCCACAGAAGGTGCGTCATGAGAATTACTCTAGCTGCTGTGCAAAAATCCCTGAGACAGAAATACCCCTCTCTCTGCAGCAGAGCACCTATCAAAAGAAAAAAAAAAAAAAAAACAGTTTGCATAATTTGTGACAGGCTATTTTTTCTTCTATTTCTACACGGCATGATTTATTTCTTTTACTCCAGCTTCATACTGGAATTATGCTATTAGTTCATCTTTCTCTATGGTTCTAGTGGCCTTTGGCTGTGTACTCCACAATCAAAGTTGTAAAAACGGCTATAAATGTTTTTACTAACATAGAATAATTTGGCTTCCCATGCCAGCAACCAGAGCCTGCCCCTGAGGTACCTTTGCTAAGGTGAAAAACCCTGTTCTCTTCCCACCCCAGGCTGATCGATTTCAAAACCTTCCCAAACATGAGGAGGGGGACCTCTTTGATACATCTCATCTCTTTGCCACAGCCATCCGTCTTGTGACAAAGTAAACACAAGAAGATGTCAGGATGACCTGCTTTCTCTGGTTAGCATTATTCACAGTAGATACGGTGGTTTTGGTGGGGGGTGAAAAGACTTTCGAGCTAAAGGTAAAGCCTAATCAAAGAAGGTTTGAGGGTTATTTAGATATATATCGGTTTAAAGCTTTTGATATAACATTGTGATGTCAGCTTGGGTTAAACCTTTAAGATTGAGGGTGGATATAATAGGGACAGTCCATCACAGGGAATGAGGTTTCCAGAGATCTGTAAGGTTAATCTAAATTATCCTGGAGATTAGCCCTGAGACAGTGAATGGTTCCACAAACATCACCACTGCTGTCCCAAGCAGCCATGTGATACCTTCAAACCTTGGTTAGCATTTTAAAAGAGACTAATCCTGAGTGGCTGGTGAGAAGACATAATTTTACAGGCGAGGCTGTCAGCCTTTCTCGGGGTGACTTATGGGGCTGGGCTGGCAGTGGAACAGGAACATAGAAGTTACAGGTCAAGCTCTTCAAAGGCTGTCAGCTCAAGCAAATCCACTCTGCAAATTTAAAGCTCTTCACCCTGAAGCGTCGAGCAATTTATTCTGTTTTAGAAGAGAAATAAGATGTGACCCTGTTTCTTGTATTTCTAGCTACTATCTTTGACTTATTATAGTCATCATTCAACCACTTTGTGAGAGGTGTGTAACATCAGTAACATGGGTAAGTTCCCAGAAAGCTTTTCATTGCTTACTCTGCAAGTTGAAAAGAAAGATGCTAAACTGCCTGCTCTTTGACATCAGAAAGCGCAGTTCGCTCTCTGCGGAGATTTGCTACTCAGATCTAATTCAGGGAGACTTTTTTTAAAAAATTAACTTTGTAGGTTGCTATTGAACATATGTACCTGAAAAATGACTGGGCATCATGACTATAAGTAACACCTGTGTATGTCATTGCCCGCCCTGCATATGCCCATGGCCCTATATGCTCACCTGACACATACAGTTTTCTTAGTACAATATAAACACAGAGTTTTGACTTTTTGTCTCTAACTCGTTGTATAAATTACATAAGGAAAATCTGCATCTACTTCAGGTTCCAGTTGTGCAAATATTTGGTTTGGTGCAATTTTAAGGGAACACAGTGGATTACCATTGCTAGAAATCAGATTTAAATAGAGCTGTGGATACAAATAGGCTTGTAATAAATTAGGACAACTCAAAGTATGTAGGGGGTGAAATGACAAGGACAACATAAGATCATACAGTGAATACAGCTAGATTTTAATTAAACTTTCAAATAATACCAGATCACGAGTTACTTTCAAAATCATATTTTGTCCATTATGAGGACTACCTCAGTAGGATCATTAACACAGAGGAAGAATTCAAATAAAAATAATGTGTAGTTATGGAAGGATTCTGAAGCCAAGGACCAGTGAAGGTGCTCTGATTATTTTTACTTAATTGCATTTTTAAGTGGTGGAAGAGGCATAAACAATGGATTAAGGTTCATGTAATATTAAATACAGGAAGATTAAAAACCTCTCTGAAGCCAGTGGATTTTTATTTCAAGTTTCTACAACTACAGAAAACTAGAGGCACACATAACAAAAGCAGTTTCCTCTTTCATAAGCCTCATCTAACTTTCTTGTTCAAAATGGAAGTGATGTGTGAATCAAGGATTAGGAAAGTGTGTTTCTTGCTGAAGTATCCATGGGGATGTGCTGTCTTAACATTGCCCCTTCTAAAACAATTTTTCATATGAGAACATTTCACACTATTGCTACTCTGAGTGTAAGAAAGCAGAAGGGAGGAGACACCCATAACCATTCATGCACATCCACATCTGCACCTCTCTGCCCTTGTTACTACCCAACATTAATTGTCAGCTGAAGTGCTACAAATTTGGAAACATGTAGGTTTCATTTCTAGTTTCTGTTGAGAACTGAAAATGTCAAATACCACCACAAAAAAAAAAAAGGCAGTTCGTCACATTTTCAGCTCAGTTTTCCAAATTCGAAAAATGTAGACAGGTTGGAAAAGCTTCAGGTAAACACACAAACAGTTCAAAGCAGAGAGGTAGATCCAAACCAAGAGCCTGGATCTGAAAATTCCCACATTTCACAGACAGTTGGATCCAAATCCAAAAATCTCTGTGGGCCCCTTATGTGCAAAGGGGTGAATCAAAACCGTGTTCCAATAACCTTTCTTTTCTTCTTCCTCCTTGAGCTCTGAAGATGTTCGAATCTGAAACCAAGTCTGAACATTGCTGCTTACATCATTCTCCAGTTGGGTGGTTGTTCACACTTGAACCTAGACACAGATCTTTTGAGGCTTGTCCAGCAAAAAACCAAAGGTTTGAACAAATAGGGTTGACTTGTCTATGATCTTATGAGACAGTATAATTGTGGCTGCTACAAAGGCCAAAGTATAATATTTCGGATGACAATATGAGCTACTTTATTTTTATGAGAGAATATAGAGGCGGTAAGTGGTTCCACACTCATAGGCTTAGTTTTTTAGAAGTAACCAGTAATTTGGAGTTCTCACTTTGAGACATCAAATGCTTAATTTTCAGAAAATGCTGAATCTCTTAATTCTTATAATTGTAATACCTCAGAATTACTGGTGGGAGGGGGGAGGAGTTGTTCAGCTTTAAAGCGTCAGGTAACAATTTCCAGAAATATGAAGATGTTGCCACACTACACATTATTTCTGAAAAAAAAAAAAATCAACACACAACCTCACCTTTGTTGCACCCGTTTGGTTAGATTCAGTCTGACATGTGAGCAGCTGTATTAGCTGCTAAAGCATAAAATACATTATTTAAAAAAAAAAAAAAATAGAAGAATCAGCCTAATGCCCAGCTCTGGACTCGGGTGAGGTGCCTGTGGAAACCGGCGGCAACAAACGCTCGAAGGGAAACCCAAGGCAGATGCTCCGGAGTCATCTGAGGCGGCGCTGACCGACGCCCCCCCCCGCGCCGGGAGCTCCGCGCAGCCCCGCGGAAACCGGCGCGCCCGTGGGTTCCGCGGGGGAGCAGCGCCACCTGCCGGCGCCACCCGGCCCGCTCTGCGCCCCTCTCCGCGCCCCCGGCTGCAGGAGGAGGGAGGGGGAGAGAAGAAAAACCCCAATCCTACATCGCCATGGTCATTCGAAGCATTGCGACCCCCAGACTGTGAAGGATGAAACGGGACTCCGTCCAGTTCTGTGTGTTGCTGCAGGACGAGCCGCTCCGGTATCGCCGAACTAGCTCTCAGAGCTGAACAGCAACCTGATGGATAAAAGCCCGAAAGATTTAGGCAGCAGGAGATTCCCGTATCAGACGGACTGGAGGTCTCTCTCTGCAGACTTGGTGCTTTAGTATGGCTGTGTGCTCTGTGTTGGCTCAGAGTGTAAATAAAGCAAATGGTGTACATGGGGTACACTAAGGGTGGCATTTGGCCCCCAAGAAGGAAATATGTTATAATCAAATGAGCTGGATCAGCAGAGAACTTAAGACAGTGCTGGTTTATGAACTGAGGCGCCAATTGACTAGCAGGATGAATTTACAAAGTAGAATCAGAACTAAGGGAAATACGTGGTTTTACATGCTTTTGTCGTTCATAATCTCTGTGTAAAGTTCTGAGGAGACATCTTTAACTTCACTGTAGGTTGATTTACAGTTTTTGTCTTTGTTATTTTATTCCCCCTTGTTAAAATGTCTTTTCAGTACTCCAAGCAGTAACACAGTCCTTACAGAAATACACAGTGACAAAAATGTGGTTACTACCCATCAAAAAAATAAAAAACCTAAAAACTTCCCGTATTGCTTGCATCATTCTACCTCTGCAAAAAGGATGCTGTGAGAAAGACTTTCCTGTGTTTGAACTGATGATCAACTAACTTGGTTGTCAGCAAATAAGAAATCAGGAGACGTTTAGGATAAATAATACTTAGTGATATTTAGAGACAGTGGTTACTGCAGATTAATCAGAAAACAATGTTGGGGCTCAATCACATATTTATCCACAGTGGAGCCTTGTTGCTGTATTAGTGAGCTGGCTCCTCTGACAGCAGTGAAATGTAACTGTCTTCAGAAGGTATTCATTTCAAGTGTGGGAACCAACTGAATGCAGGGACTGACTCAGTCTTTGATGTTACATGTAAGGATATTGTAGATCTCACCAAATGTAAACAGCTAAGAAAGAATCAGGCATTTTTTGAGGATAAACCATTGCAGACTTCTCTGGGAATGCCTATCAGGAAATAAAGTTTTTCAGAAGAAAAAAGAAGTTAATCAAGACATGATTTTAAAATTATTTTTACCCTTCCTTTTTCCTTTTTCTGCCTGCAAATTCTCAGTCATAATTATTTGTGCTGCTTGCAAATATATATGATTGCCTATCCATGGAAGAACCCAATCGGAGTAACACTTCCACAGATTACTTGCAACATTGGAAAACAGAAAGCAGAAAGCTTGGTTAAAATAAAGATAGATAGATAGATAGATAGATAGATAGATAGATAGATAGATAGATAGATGATAGATAGACAGACAGACAGATAGATGAAGTTAGTTGTGTCTTTAAAAATTATCTGATTTGGCATGGAAACTAAAATTTTTGTGTCTGTATTGTCTCCAGCTATTTCAGTCATGTAGCTGGCCTCTCAGACACTCCAGAGGGAAACCAGTCGTCAGGCTCTGCTCTGCTAACAGCCACAGAGAGATGAGAAAAATGGTCACATGCTAATTTGTATTTTTTACTTTAGGGGTTGCAGTATGTCATTTATCTTTTTTGGCACTTCAAGTGTTGCTGGTATTGGACTGTCTATATTAAATAAGTGAGGCACTGTTTAAAGAGGGGTCAATATTTTTACTGTTAGACTGGTTGATAGAATTGTCAAATAAAGCAACGCACTTTCAGACGTGAGCCCTTCTTCAGGTAAGAAAAAGAATTTGTGGACCTTATTTTTGCTCTTGATAACATGAAGAGGCATATCAAGCTATTGCCCCTCTCTATGTGCCTGACCTCTCTTACAACTTTAGTCTATCACGCTATAGACTAAGCCTAGTCCAGTTCCACCATTTGCTCAGTGCCGGAGGAGTGCACCATGATACTGGTGGGTGATCGGACTTTCCTTTTATTCCTTTGCTGGAGAATAGTTTGGGGATATTGATCACAGAGAAGTTTAGCAGAAAAGTAATAGAGGAACAGAGCAATAAAGTGATATTTGGCAGGAGAGAGATTTTCCAGAAGCCCTTCCTCCTTTCTTTCTTGCAGCACTGCTTCTCTTCCCCTGATCCCTTGGAGTCCTTCCAGGCACTTCAAGCCACCACCACTAGGACAGCCCTTTTCTGGGTGGCAGCACCAGCAGCGACAGCAGCTGAAGTGTCTGGGACATACTTGTTCCTGTTTGGCATGTTCCTCTTACCCGTCCCTCGCTGACTCTGCTGTACAACCTCAGATGCTGGTGTAAGGCAGCAACCACGATTGTCCTCAATCTAATCATTCCCAGTTTCTCAACTCATCTTGCTGGGGAACAGCAGGACGGTGGCAGTGATCACAACTGCTCCCTTCACTGCTCTGCACCAGGCACCCTCATGAAGCCAGGGTGACGCCAGAGGGAATGCCATTTGCTTCATGTGAGGCTAGGAAGATGCATGATGTTTTGTAAGACAGAAGCCTGGGGAGGAATTTAAAAGAAAAGAATGTGGGCAAGGGATCAAGAATTGCTGTCTGAGATATATTACAACTTGGAAACAAAGAAGCCTAAATAATAACCAGTGACATGCTGAACACAGTTTTTAAATGACCAGGATGGTGTAAGTCTCCACTACTAACACCATCCTTCCACCTCTATTCCTCCCACTTACACATGCGCACGTGTACATACCTGTGTGTAAAATCTCATCTGATTTACAGCTCTGTTGAGAAGGATCTTCCCTGAAAAAGCTCAAGATCTGGTCCTCTGTATTTTTGAAGAAGGACAAGCTCCGAAACACTATCTTACGAGACCAAGCCACTTTGCCCTAGAATAATGTTGTGAATTTGATACTCCATCCAGAAATGAGACCACAGTGAAATGAGGTGATGCATTGTTTATGTGAAAGAATATTTGCACTAGATACCTGATTTTTAAAAATTCTATAATCAGTCATAATATATCGTTATCAAAATAAAGTAAACCTCTTAAATGCTCAATTTGTGCACGTGTAAATGAAGCTTTGCAGAAAGGCCTCAGGATAGAATGAAGTTTATGAGATCGTAAGCGAGCTCTATTTATAAAACTGTTCGGAAATGAAACCAAGGGTTGTTCATGGCTTGCTCTACACACACCATCACTCATAACAAGCAGCCTGGGGCACTGTACATGTAGGATTTCCTAGGTCAGATGGATGAAAATACACAATTCTTGTCGTTTTGTACAAACAGAGCTTTTTCTCATGAATAGTCTGATTTTGAAATATAGTGGAAGAGAATATGCTGGAAGTATAAAAGAATAGTGGATCAAGTTCAGTTGGTGTCAGGAAGTAAAATGTTGGTGAGAAAATCCCTTTTTTTAGACATAATGTTTCATGGATATCAGAAAATACTGGGACTATTTTGCAGAAAGTATTTGTACTAAATTTTCATCTGTAGTCTTGAGGAGCAGCATGCAAATTCTTCCAGGAACTAATCTGCCTTTATGACCTATTCTTTGAGCCCTAGGAAATGACTTTTTATCTTACTTCATATTCATAAGCTGAGCATCACTACAGTGCCTCTATTACAGCAGGATCTGATGAGGAAAATTATCGAAATAAACCATTATGGTGACGTGGTTATTTTTGTCTTTATAGCTTGCACCTGTTGAACTGTTGACAAAAATTCAGTTAAAATTCAAACTAGAAAAAATGTATGCCACAAATGAAGGTTGTTGGAGTTGGGACCAGTATGTTGGAACAGAGACAACTGGTATTTACCCTTTAGAAAGTTTACCCCAGCCTAGATAAAATATCCTTTATCCTCCTATTTAATATTCACAGATCTGACTTTATTCATAGGTGTGCTTTTTAAAAAGATCATTAAAATTTATGTATGTATCTATACATGCTCAAACACATGCACATACATACAAATATTAAGAACTTGGATCACAGGTTAAAATGGTTGAAAACATCTATTTTTCTTTCTCCTTCTCAATGAGCAAAGCACAGACTATGAAGGGGAAATTTTAAATCATTTGTATTTATTACAAGTGAATAATCAAAAAATGTTGTTTCAATCATTTTTATGTTGTAAGTTCAGAAACTTTGTTCAAAGAAATGCAGATTTAACAGCAAGTGTCCAGCAAAACTCATTGAAGAGGACTCTAAAGCCTCACTTGTGAACCCTGGCAGCTCTGGGGGCTTCCCCTGCTCCTCCACCCAACGTGTCAGGACTTTGTGCCTGAGATTTCTCCAACGTGTGCTCAATAGCTGTCTGGATCCAGGAGGAACTCGGTTCATGGTGAGATCTTGCAGGCATGGGCACAATTTGAAGCTGGCTTCCCAAAGAGAGAGTGCAGAAGCACAGCTGTGGTCAATGAGGTCTGTGTCACCTCCCATGCATGGGTCCTCCAAGCCACCCAGCCGGCATGGGTCCTTCAGCATCACCGCAGCTCCTCCATATCTCCACATAAGGAATGGTGCACGTCCTTGCTTCCCAACGGGAATTGCTCTCTCCCATCGTGGTGGTTCAGAAACTTCCCTGGGCATCAAGAGGTGTAGGTCCAGGGCTGTGGGAGCAGAAGGAGGTCTGGGCTCCAGTTCCCTGCAGCTATGACTGCTCTGGCATAGAGGGAAAAGCAAGAGCGATGTCCTGACAGCCTCTTCCACAGACGACCTAAAATGTTTCCTTCTGTACAAAAATGCAGATAAACTAAACACAAAGCAAGAGACTTCTTGCAGGACAAACGAAGCTTTCTGTATATCCTAAAAACGATAATTTTTTTTCACTGTAGTGAACAAAATGAAAGCCCTTCCTTGCAAGCTGAATTCATTTTTCTTTAAAAAAAGAAAACCTTTTCAGCTGGGGTGATAAATTGCATCTCATGTCTGAAAAATGCACTTTCTGGCTTAGGAAAGTGGGGTTTTTTCTCTCTCACTAGCTGGCACATTGTACCATGCAGACAGTTTGAGCTAGTATTTAATTAGGTAAATAGAATATTAGTGTTAGAGCAAGAGGGGCTGGTCAAGCATTCCTGACTCAAGACAACCTCTTAGGCACTCTGACCAGAAAGGAAATACCACTACATGTGGGCGAATGAAAAATGAGATGTTTTATATGCAATATTATTTATTGTTCTATTTGAAGTTTGGATAACAATTGTAAACCGTGAGCATGCATACATGTGCATGCACTTAAAATAAATAGTTAATGAAATCTGGATACGAATACCACTGCTGATCTTCTATATATATAAAGGACCTAGCCAAAACACAATCCTCAGGTTTTCCAGATCTGGATCAAGATCCAAATGTCGTGGCTCGTGCCCACCCCTACTTCTTTTCAAGGAACTCATTCATCAGTGGTGTGGACGTTTCCCTGGACTTTATGTTAGCTGCCAGAGATTTTTTGGCATTTTATAAGACGACTAATTGCAGTGCATATGAGCCCCAAGGAATGAAGACGCTTCTCTGCTTTAAAATTAGTAGCTGTGACTGACAAAGTGACATGCAGAAATATTCTGGAGGGCAGATAGGAAGCTCAATGAGAGTTTCCAAGGCCACACAACAGAGTGCTGACTTTTTCAACTTAGCAAATATGGTTTTCCAAAAATACTTGTCTTCCTTTTATTCCTATGGGGCGCTGTAGCTAAAAGTAGTAGAGTGAGCAATTCTTGGACTTAACCACTTGATTTCCTCTCTGATGAGCTCTCATCTCTCTCCTACTGCACAGCACAAGTCTTTCCTTAACTGTTTTGAATATTGGCTCCTTAGCTAATAAAATTTTACAAGTAATTTTGAAAACAAACAATACTATATTATCCCTTTTTTCCAACTCATGAAATAAATATTCCATCAAAGAGACTTTTATGTTTCACAGTGGCAGTTCTCAAATGACCAGCATAGTATCATGTTCAAAACAGGGCACGGTCCATTTTTACAGTAGATTTACTCAATCACAGTTACTAATCGGATTAGTACTGCTTTTATGTCTGACAAATTTTTAAAAGTTGGGGGTCATTAAAGCACTTGCACATAGAGAGCCTGTGGTGCTGGGCTGTGTTTTTCCTGTTAACTATTTCTGCTTTGAAACGAATCAGACAATTTTTTTTAATACGTATAGAAGCTAAGTTGATCTTTTAGGTTGCAGTGCCACTGAGCATTTAGCAATTTAGCAAAGCACATGATTGTGTATGGAGGTAAGACAGAACATCAGTTGAAAACGTAGAAGATGCTGAGCGCTAGCAAGGGACTATCCGAAAGGAAACCATTTACTTACACCTTGCTCTTCCTCCTCAACCATATGCAAGAACTAACCTTTACCGTCTGAATCACAGCTTTTGATATTATTTCTTCAAAATTGCTGCCCAGAATTCTAATACAAAATATTAGGGCTAGAATTAGATGTCATGAGCTTGCAAGTGATTCCTCTAAGAGCAAACTACATGTATCTCCAAATGGAGAATTTGGCCACTAAAAGGCTAAGTTTTGCTTAAAATGCTGAACTCCAGTGAAGTCATTGCATTCCAAATCTTGTAGAAGTATAATAAAAGCCTGGTTTTTATGCTAGGTGTGTATCTCCTACTTCAGCTGTTCTCATGAATTGCATAGGAAAACAACTAGAAACCTTTTACTCATAAAACTATAGGGAGGTCCAATATCCTCCATCAGACTGTTGCCTTAAAGCTCAAACAGAAGTAGTCCTGTGTCAAAAAGGAAGCAGATAAAGCAGACAAAAAGGGTAGAAAATGAAACCCGATTCTTCATTTCTATTGGAAATACTCTCCCAGAGCTGGAGAAGGGAACAAAGGGCATGAGATAACCATTCCAATAGCTATTGCAGCATTAAAACAGTAGGTGTGGTTCTGACTGTCTCATTGATGAACCGGCAGAAATGGGACGTGAAATTGGTAAAAAACACACAAAACATTCCAGGCATCATATAGCACCAAAAGCAATTAAACACTGTCTGTTTTTTCTTGAAAGTCAAGTCTATTTTAGTTTTAAAAGACTGTTACCAAAAGGCTATCTGCAAAATATCCTATACTATATGAATAATATTATGTTAAATATTATAATATCATAATACGGTATTGTATAGAAAGGTCTTCTAGTGAAATTAAGACTCAATGAGGTTTGGGCATATATAACCAAAAGTAATGATTGAATTAACAGATACTCCCAATTAGAAAAAACAATATTTTTTTCTGTAGCACAGCAGGTCTTCCAAAGACTACTGTTGAGCAAGTGGCCAAATGCATGAACAAAACATCCTGGATGAGTAAGTTTATTTTAAAGGAAAATTCACAAGGTATGAAATTTACCTCTATTGTGTTTTGCCAGTGCAAGCTCCCTCACAACTTAAATCCCTTTTAAGGCCCCATGTGAGAACACCAGCAACACTGTGTATTGTGTTTAGACGGGCAAACTGACCCAAATATGTAGTCCTTAAACTGACACGTGTTGAGAAATACTAACTATGATCCTGAAGATTCAGCAGCTCTTATGTAGGTGCACAAGGAGTAGGTTTCAGACAGAAAGTCACCAGAATTTATGAGTCTACTGTAAGCCAAGGCCATCTTAAACTTCCAGAATAATCAATGGAGACCTAGTCAATACAGGCAAGGTTGCCAAGAGAGGAATTCACCTTATGCTAAGTTACATAAAAAAAAAAAAAAGACACATTTGCTCTCCTAAAGAGAGATGTCTAGGGCAGTTGGAAATACTGTAGGATAGTTAGGACAGAACCAGAAGAGACTGGGCACAAGACCTAAATAAAATCTTTGCCCTTCAAGAGCAGCACATGATCACCAGGTGAAATATCCTGGGGCATCAAAAAGGTCACTAGACATGCATGATTAGGCAACGGAATTCCATCTGTACAGGATAGTCCGTTGAAGAACTCCTTATGAAGCGAAGCTCTAAGTGTATGGCCTAGACAGCTAGTGCACATATGCATTCACTTCTAAAGTTAGAAAGACACTTAAATCACAAACATTGTATCAGTTCTATAGTTCCTAGCTATGAGATGGATGGCAACATACTTCTGACTACCTGAGTACAAGTAGCAGTTACTTGCTGAACACTGTACAGTGATGACCCTCACAGAAGAAAAACATTGAAATCACTAGCTTACGCATTTCATGTGTTTAAATTCTTGGCATGCTATTAGTCACACTCTCCCAGTTTATTTATTCTTCTCAAGAAAAAACAAAAACAAAACCAAACAAACCAAAAAAAAAAAAATCCACCAAGCACAAATCCCAAGGCCCATGACAAGAAGACACTAATAGCATTCATCCATTTCCAGAAACAGATGAGGTAAAAGTATTGCCAGTAAAAGTTCATGATAAAGATGGTCAAACTATTTAGGGATAAAGAATTACCACGGGAAGGAACCCACTCTTGGTTTATTTGCTAGGCTGTCTTTAACTCAGACCAGCAAGCCCTACAGTAGCACAACATTTTTCCCTTAGCAGGTCAGGAAGAAAGTCATATTTCATGCTCATGTCACTGACCCAGACCTCTGGCCGAAAGGGATTGATATTGATGCGTTTTGGAGCAGGTTTATCTGACTCTTAATCAGAAAGCCATTAGCCTGACACAAGGGTCAAAGAAGGGAGTATAAAATGCACTGATACAGGAGGAATCCCTGTGATTTCCAGAAAAGGCTTGGAAAAAGAGAGTCTGTGGCACTTCCTCTAATTATTTTTATTACCATGTTGGACTTCAAAACAGCAGCTCAGGAAAAGAAACAGTGAGGTAAAGGCTTGGTCCCACTGGAATCAATGGGAATTTCATTACTGATCTCAGTAGGACAAAATTTGACTTTTCCTGCTTGCTTAGAGCATATAAATATTGCAAGATGGGCAGGGATTTCAGTGATGCTGAGAAACATCTCTCTGATTTCCTATGCAAACCAGAGGCTGTCAAATCAAAAACATTGGCTTTGCTCTCTCTGCTGGGTACACTGCCCCAGTGTCTGTCAGGGCCCTGGCTGCACAAATTGGCTTTAATTGCCCTGACCAGCCCCACCTGAGCCCCCACCACATCTTCTGCCCATGAGCTCAGGAGCCCCATTTAAGTTCAGCCTCTGGTTATTGAGTTTTCCTGGATAGGCAGTGGACCTATGTGGGAGGTAGCTTTCTCTCCAACTGTACTACCAGCTCCATCTCCTGGACGGACATCAGACCTGGGCAGTAGCCTTGCTTCTAGTCCTGTCTCCAGTGTTCTTGACTAGTGTCCTTGGTTGGACTTTGAACCTGAACCATTGCTTTGACTTGTAACATACCATCATTTGAAGCTATTGTCACCAGCGGAACCCTGTTCAAGTACTGTGGGACTGTGGCTTGTTTGAGAAGGTCACCCTCAGCTTCTGGCTTGTCTGCCCTCGTGGTGCTGCCCTGTTCTTGATGCTCCCTGGTATTGTTCCCCAAAAACTAAGCACTCAGGAGAAGCTCATGCCACTGAGAGTGGAAACACCATGTAAGTAAGACATCTGGCACTCAGGGAGGGAAACACAATAGAGAAAAACTATGCTAAATTCTTTTTTTCTCATCTGTTTTCTTACTGTTTAATAAACTATGCCATTGATATGGACAGTGGCAACTCGTATTACTCTAAGGAGAAAATGATACTTTAAAATCCTTCTAATATACTGTTGACAACAAGTTGATTATAGGGGATATGAAGCCACTGTTATCTAGAACCTTTTGGTACAACAAATTCTTTTTATTTATTAAATCATATTGTAACAACAAAACAACTATCCCTAGGAAAATATAGAGGTTTGGGGGAAATAAATAAACTTTACAGGAAATGGTTGTATCAGCAGGTAAGCATGTTCCTTTCAGAGCTTTATCTGGAATGTTTTACCAGGCCAAGAAGTTTAGAAGCTAATGTGGGAGGAGGGATGAAAGTGTATAGCAGAGAGCTGGTAGTTGGCTGCAGAGGTGCTTCATTATTCCTGTAGGATGAGAAAGACAAACCTAGGGCATTAGGCTCCGATTTTTTTTCAGCTGAACTGCTTTTTAAATTACCTGATTAACTAATGAGTGGTGTTAGCCCTACTGCTCCATGAGGTACATCTGCATTTGGATGATTGCACTCTGTTCCTGTGTATGCATTAGCCTAAATCTGCCTACCTTCTTCATGCTTATGCATGTCAGTGCTCTGTAAACACTCATTTGTATGCACCCATAAAAGACTTTGCTTCACTTTAAGGAAGCCTTTTTAGGTAGGGTTCTGCCAAAGGTAAGGCACTGTAGGGTGTTTCAAAAAGATGGACCCAATTTACCCAATATACTGCTTTGAAATTGGGTCCACCATTTTGAAACATCCTACATTTCTTCATTGCCAGCCCCTAGTCCCTGGGGATTATGTCTTACCCTTGTTTATTTTATGTACACCACTGAATTTATTAATTAAAGGCTTTTTTTTCAGCTCCTCCAAGTGACCTTGAAAAATGCGTAACTGGTGGTTTGATAAACACCTGCACATTCTAGTTCATATTTGGTTTGAATATAGGAGGGAGCATAGTTTAGAGGAGAAACCAAATACGGAATTCCTGGTTTGTCTTCTGGGAATGGTTGTGATAGTGGGGATGAAACAGCTGCTCAGTTTAGGGAGTGCCTTAAAAACACATGAATGATGAATGGCAGCAACTTACTCCCTACATAAGTTTGACCCAACTCACTACCATGAACTCAACAGAGATTCCTGTTCTGAATGAATGACAGGTAGGAGCAAGAGCTAGAGCTTTTTTTTTTTTTTTTTTTAATGGAATAAGTGGAGTTAAGGAATAAATCCTGTTAGAACAGGGCTTGTGGCATGCTTGGAGTTGTGCTGTTTGTCAAAGTTGTAAAAATCTACTCTGAAATAAGCCTAGAGGATAACCTGAAGAGGACAGGGCACTGCTGGTGTGACAACAGAGCGTGGAGAAGAGTGATATCTGACTAAAACAGCTATTGTTACAGAGGATACTACAGAAAAACGAAGACACGAGCTTTCGTGAAAGGCAGAAGACATACCACTTATATCATTCCTCTACTCACCATTAATACAACTGCACGTGATCAGGTCATGTCATGACATGAAGTAACGAGTCACAAATGACAGCAATGGCCTGTTTTCTAGGGAGAGCAAGTTTAGTCATCATTGCTCCTCTGCTGCTCTGCTTAATTTCTGTCTCCCTAATATGATACCAAGAAAGTCAGATTCAGCAGTGTCTGCTCAGCAATCGGAAATGAAGTGTCCAGATCGTTGTGTTTCCCATTTGTTATGTGGTTTTTGTCATTTTTACACTCGTAGTGCAGCAGGTGGATACCCCTCTTATCTGTCCTTAATGTTACCAGTGGGCTGGTAGCAATCCGTTCTTATAAGAAGTTTAAAACAATCATTAACAAATTTAAATTGGATGCTTATTAAGACGTGAATCTCTGTGTATGCAGTTTCCTGTCACACTGCACCACGAGCAACATATCAAAGGTTCTGGATGATCAGTTCCAAGAGTTGCATTATATGAAAACCCCACTACTAGTGCCAGTGCTCCATCTCCAGGTCTTGTTCTTCCATCCCCTATGATTGTACTGGACTAAAGCTTAGGGCCTTTTAGAGTGGTGGTGAAGAGTTGGGACAAGCTCATGACAAAACTGTGTCTTTATTTATTAGACCTCAACTAATTTTTCTTCTGTGGTGTTCTTTTTTTGGGGGGGGGGAGGAGGGTGTTTGTTTGGTTTGGTGGGGGTTTGTTTGTGTGTATGTGTGGGGGTTTTGTTATGTTGGTTTTTTTCTTTTCAGTTACTGAGTAAACATGCACAATCTCACAATCTCTCAACAGCCACTACATCCTATAGCAAGAGCTTTCATAGCACACAGAAGTCCCTCCTTTTGTTTTGAAAAAAGTATCTCTGTTTTATTTGATGTCTCTTTCTCATATCACAACAGATAAGCAAATACGGAGTGATTAATTCCTTTTCTGTGTCAATAGCAATTTTGTAGACCTGTAGTATATCACCTTTCAGTTCACTCTAGTCTGAAGAGTTCTGATATAATTTGTTATTTTCTGTGAAAGTTGTAAAATAGCTATAATCATGCTTCTCTCCCTATGGGTATCATTTGTAACCGTACTATATTCTTTTTCTGAGTCGAGGAAATAAGGACTGCATATGGGGAATAAGAAGAAGCAGCTAACAATTCCTTATCACACACTCTGACTGACATAAGCAACACTGATGTCACTTTTTCCATGTGGTAGCTTGGTAAAAAAATATGTGGTAAAAAATTTTAATGTTCAGGTTCCTACTACCTGGCCTTTTCAGGCTGGCACTGGTTAAATGAAGAGCCTAATTTGAGAGAACAGGGTGGGTTGGAAATATATCATTATCTGTCTTGTAAAATTTTGTGGATAAAAAGAGAAATTCTACCCCTGGCATTGTGAAACTCCCATTTTTGTAAGCCAAGAAAAAAAATCCTTGACAGAAGGGGAGTAGGGAGTAAAATGGAGTGAAACAAAATGTTGGTAAGAAAATTTAGTCTGTGAAATTATTTTTTTCTCTCTATTACATTCCTTTCTTTAATAATCACTTAGGCAACTAAATCCTCAAAATGGAGAATGCTTTCTTCACAAACTGAGCTTCTGACATTATTACCATGCAAGGAAATCATCATACCATGCCTTAATGTCTACTTGAAAGATTGCAAAGCCTTTTAATGACTCTGCTAAGAATGTGTTTCTAATGGAAGCTGTTTTCCAAATGAAAATAGTGCCTAGATAAAGACAATCAACTGCATAATGAATGCTAGAACTGCTGATTAATAGTTTATGCATGAAGTAGATTAGTTGGTAGGCAACAGACCAAGCATGTCAAGGAAGGATTAGAAAAATGAAAAGCAGCCCCCACACTTATGGTTGCTTATACAGTAAACAACACTGCCCCTCTCAGCTCGGCAACAATCATCTGTTTTCATAATATATGTTAATATTTTGTAGTGCTTTTTGTTATTTTTGTTACTGTCATGTTTGCTTTGTTTGTTACACCAGAAGGTATTACATTGGCAGAGATGCTCTTTTTTGGAGTCTGCTATATTGCCTAGAGTAATAGGGGCAAAATACTTAAAAAAAAAAATGCAGCTTTTATAGACATATATAAGCCAGGCTATAGGAACATACAGTTACGTTTAAAAAAAAAAAAAAAAAAAAAAAAAGCAGAGAATCTGGAGTCTGGGAGTTGACTCAAACCAGTCCGTCCACATGGATCAGTGAACCACTGTGGGGATATTTTGGCTGAAACCCAGAGGCCCTCACTGACTTTTACACAGTACCATATCCACACTAACAAACTCTCTGGGCCCAAGGTGCTCACTAAGCAGCTCCCGGCAGCACACTTATTAATGCCCCCTCTTGCCAAGGGGTTTGGGGCTGGTCCCTGTGCTTCTGTGTTTGCACTGTGGTCAGCCTGCAGCTTGTGTAGAGACCCACAAGCCATGAAGATGTGAGTATTTAACACTGGTCTATGGGAAACAGCAATCCTAGGAAGGGTTCCATGGTGTTAGAACAATATTTATGCCAAGATTTTTCACAAACAGTATGAATGAGGTAGACTATATTAGGCTTTTCTATTAATATTTAGGTGTTGAAAGCCTTGTAAAAGCTGCAGCGCTCTCTGGCAGTTGTGTTTGTGGAAAAGGAGTTACAGGGCCTCTGGAAACATAACATGAAGCTTTTTCAGGTTCTCCCAGCCCAAAATTCCAAGCTGCAACTATATTCATCATGTGATAACCTCTGGCGATAATAAAATATAGACTCTCCTCAAGGTGCTCCGCTGGCTGCACAGCCAGACTCTGCCCCTCTCTTCTTGCACAAGAGTCCTGCTCATGCACTTTCCATGGGTACAAGCCGGGGACTAGTGGAGACTGAGCTGAAAAAGGGGCTCTAGGCTGGAACAGGGCAGGGCCTAACCTTCCTTTCTCCTCCATGTCTTGGTCCCACTCAGGTTGTATCCAAAATCTGTTGCCATTTGGCCTCCCCATGCATAGACTGCCTACATGTCATGCAAAGGTGCTTACCAGTGAACAGCAGCAGCAGAGCTAACTCCTGAAGAAGTACCAGATAGGCCTTAATATAAAACGAAGGGGTGAGAGGGACAAGGTATGGGCAAATATCTTCTGAAATTATTTTCTAATTGCTTGTGATTTCAAAATATACCATGATAGAAGATGGATGTTATATGAGCTGTCTTTTCAAGCTGTGCTCTGAATTCCAGATGACAGAGCAATGGTGAATTGCACTTGCTGAGGACCTGTTTCTGTAGCTCATTAGGCAACAGGAGAATCCAGTCTTCTAAATGTTATTAAATGGTTTTGGGGTGTTTTTTTAGCATGGTACAATATTGAACTGATCAGTTTATTCCCCTGAGCAACAACCATCAATTTCCTGAGATCAGCTACTGTAAACTGTATCAGTAACCACAGATTCTCCCTAATCCACTGCTGAGAAAACCCTTTTTTAAAACAAAAATTCAGATGGAGGTCTTAAATTATGTCAAATTCTCAGCTTGGTGTACGTGACTGTCTGGCACATACATAAGATAATACTGACACAATATTGTTGGGACTTCCATAAGCAGCAAATAAATCATTGGTTTGATAGCCACGCGTTTGCACATGTTATTGATAAATGGAAGCTGAAAGTGAAAGACATAGTATTTTAGTGGGATTTTGTTGCTTTCTTCCTGAGTGGTTGACCTGGAAACTCCCTCCATTCTTTCTCAAAACACACAAGAATAATAAGTAGCAATTAATCAGCAAACCAGGGGCCACCCATCTTACATGTGGCATTTGGTAACTGCTGAGCCTCAGAAGTCCAGCCCTCTTTGGTGGGATGAAAACAATTATTGCCTGTGACATGGGAAGCAAGTTATTAGTTTCTCTTTTCCCATGCACAATGGGGCATTAGAGGAAAAAGAAAACAAAACAAACAACCAAAAAAACCCCACCTTGTGTTTTTGTGTTTTGTCTTTCTTTCTGACAGGGAAAGGCCACACCTGGCTGCCTTAATTATGCTTCTAAATACATACATGTAAATATAATTTCTTTGGCTGGGAGAAAATAAATGAGAGAAGGCTTTGGGCGGTTTTACTTTCTTTTCTCTCCAATGAAAGGCATAAATTAATTACTGATATCTACAATTGTTGTTCAAGTCTGATTATAATTATAGACATTAAATCACATAATTATAATTTGATATTAATTTCCCAGATAATAGTCATTCTTGTTTGAAACTGCCATGCTTATTTCTTTTTATAAAATTCCCCAGACTGTTTAACAGAACGCTGGAGAAATGGACACACAGCTTGAAAAATATATTTGCATATATTATGCTTTTTTTAAAAAAAGCTGTTGATTATGACAGCTGTTTGCCAAAGCTCAAGCTCATCGGCCTATGCAAATTTTAATAGTGTCATCTAAGAAGTTGTTTATAGGGGACTTCTTCCATGTTACATGGTCTGGCCTGTTTTCCCTTGTGTTTACGTAACTGTGCCATTCAGCTTTGCAAACTATAAGGTCACATTCAGTTAAGGTCATGTAGTTGATGCCATGGTAGTGAACACAGGGAGAATTCACTGAAGTAAGTTCCTTCCACTTTTCTTGTCAAGTGAGAAAACATTTTAGGCTCATATCAACAATTTGCACTTAAAGAAAACCTAATTCAAGTTGATATGCATTTAATTTTAAAATACTTGGTTGCTTACTACACTGAAGACATTAACACGATGTTTCAGAGGAAGGTTACTTATTTCAACATGCTGTTCAGAAATGGTCCAAAGGCTTTAACAAGGCAATCTGAAATGCTAAATGTAAGCCATTATGCAGAAGAAACAAATGAGATTCAAAGGATCACAGAGAAGTCCATGTCTATAGGAGAAAGAAGATGCTTTCCCACTATTCAGTTTTTGGCTGTTTAATGGTTGAAATAGCCAACTAATATCCCTATGGTCCCTACACAGATAGTCTGAAGAAAGATTCTTGTCAACAACTTATTGGAGTTCTGCTATATGTGACAGAATTACTGTGCAAAGGGTGAGTCACATTACCTGGTTTTGCCTACCTAAACTGCGTCTTGCTGATGTTCCTTTTGTAGTTAGTGGGAAAGGGCACCTTTAAAGGAAGATTCATCACATCCTGAATAGGTGTCTGGGTAGACAGGATGACAGTTCTCTGGATGTGATTTTTTTTTCCATTGATTGTAGAGGACCCTACGCAACTTAACATCCAATTTGAATTAATTATATATAGCAGAAAACTGAGATAAATACCAGCCTACAAGTAAGGGTACCAATGCCACTCAGATAACACTGCCATACACTAGTGGCTGTGGCAAAGCAGTACAGAGCTATATGAGATACTGTTTTGCTGCTTTGGAGTGCTGACAAAAGCAACAGATTGGTGACTAAGAATCATCCTTCGAAATCTAAGTTAAGGAATTACTATAGCCCAGCAAAACACAGCCAAAAACAACTTGGGAGAGATCTGTAGCAGTGGTCTTTCTGCATTGTAGTATCCGTTGTATGACACCATTTTCCAGGGTCCAGATTACAAAAATATTTTCTTCTCACTCTGTCTTTTCATTAAATTCAAACAGTATAACAAAGATCTGATGATTTACAAGACAACACGTCGTCTCTGTCACAGCAGTTCTTCTCTCAGTTGAATAATGCAATGTTCACTAAAGATGCACGTCTTCACGTAGGACATAGTTTTGGAAAGTCTCAAATATAGGCATAGCATGATTATAAAAGCCCGTGGTGTTGTCCTGAAGTCTCTCAAACATTTATGTGAAGACCCACCCCAATTCTGGTGACTAAACATCTGCCAGGGAAGAAGAGAAGCTGTTTTCTAGACCATGGGCTCAATATTCATGGAAACAAACCTCTGTAAAGGAAGCCAGAGCCTAAAGAAGGCAGGTGCTGAACTTAATCTTACAGTGAAAACCAAACACGCTAAGGCGGACAAGGTTTCTGCAGAAAAAATATTTGTGCTACAGTGCATTGAACATGAGTCACTGAAAGTCATAATGTTGTAAAGAAAAGATAAAAACTATAGTTATGATGTAAAAATTGCACTGTATCCTATGGACACAAGAAGTAGCCCATCTGGTATACTCAGCAGTAGCTAGGGTACTGCACAAAGATATTGATCCTGTACTTCAAGGAGCACATGGTCAACTGGAAGAAACATCCACAGGAAGAATTGTCAGTCTACAAGATGAGACATACATGATTAAGTGGTTTCATGTGTTTGACACTTGGAGAAGTCTGAGAACACAATAGTGATCTTCAAACATGCAAAATACTGCTTCACAGAAGAAGGAAATCATCTGGTCTGCAAGGCAGAGGGGAAAACAAGGGGCTCAGACTGCAGTAAAGAGACTGGACATAGGAAGCTTCTGACTGACAAGACTGTTTAGAACTGGGAAGGTTACATGGGACATTGTGGTTTTCAGAACCAGCTAGAAAACATCTGCCAGGAATGGCACATGCACAGTGGCCCTGTTGTAGGACAAACAAACTATAAAATTATGTCTGAGGTCCCTTTCTGCTCTACTACAGTATAACACACTTCAGGCTTGACCCAGCATGTGGAGTATGAGATGTGGAAAAGGGCTGAAAATCACCAGCTCCCAGTGTCTCTATTTGCCGTGCCTTCCTCTCCATCTTCATACCTTTGTCTTTGCAAGTGACCTTCAAACATGTAGCTTTGTTGCGTGCTTTCTCACAGCAGCCAGGAATTGTCCAGGGATATTTAGACCTTGATTTTCAGCAGCTGACTTACTCCCCACAGAACCAAATGGGTAACCACCTCTTTTCTAAGAGGCTTGTAGACTCCAATTAAAAAATACCTGTGTTTAATCAGAGAGACTTAAGATCACTAATAAGTGCTGAGTAGACAAAGGATAATAGAACTTTGCTACCAACTTTTTGTTGCATTCCAGTTGCAACAGATATAATATTATTCTAACTATTGTCATCCTAGACACCTGGACAAAGCATCAGTAGTAGTAATAAAAATGGCAATAATGATGGAGATTTTGTATTGAGATAAGGGAAATACTAGAGCTGCTGAGGCACGAATGTGCACTTGAAACCTTTCCTATCCTTTCTCATTCTGCTCTCTTATTCATAGCTTTGTTCACTATCAGAAATAAAAAGTGTGCTAAAAATAGAAGCATATATGAAAACCAATATACAATCACAGGACAGCCAGTGCAGTTTGTAGTTTCAACAGGTGTTAGCAGGCTAAGGCAAGTTTGAAGCATCACTCCCTATCCCACCAAGGTCTACATTTCACAAAGCTAATGAATATTAGACTTCATAGTGGGAATCTTCACTGTGACTTGTATTTGTTATATGTTAGCTAATTGGAGGTAAAAGGAGAATATTTTTTTGTGAAGATGGATTCCAAGGGGTTGTCTGCACTCCATTCAAATAATGTGCTTCGCTATTCTATTAAAAACCTGCAGAATGAAACTGAAGTGCTAGGAAGCAGAGAAGAGTGTGAAGAGGTAAAACAGGAAAATTCTTCAACTGGAATGAATGACAAGTACATGTGTTGCCTCAAGTTCAGACAAGATAAGTTGTTTAACCTCTCAAAGCTTTTTTTTTCAAGAATATACACATGGTGAAAACTGTGGGCAGAATGTAGGTAAGCCTAAAACCTTTGAGCTGTGTGCATGTTTAATGCATAATAAAAACGAGAGATGTTAGTTTTGAAACCATCTTGGAGATGTAAGACTATGGTAGAAAAAAGAGCTGGTACTTTAATGTCTAAATATACAAAGGTTAATGTTTGGGCTTGGGGCTTTTAGAAAGAAATATGCATAGTACCAGTAACAAACAAGAGGTGGAACTTGGCACTCCTGAAGGGTTAAAGTGAACTTTAGTCTTCCACCATTCACCCTCTGGTACTGTGTCTTCATAAATTTCTCCCATTTATGGAGTGTTTTTGATGGCAGGCAATTCTTTGTTGAAAGTTAAGTGCTCTTTTATATGAATAAATAAAGAAGGCTTTGGTTTGAATGAATACATTATTTTGACAAATGTTTATTGGAAACCCAATTATGGCTTCATAAATCAGTGCTATCTGTGGTACATCAGGTGAGCTCACCCATGCCATCAAATGGCACGTTGAATATTAGTAGGATAATTAAAACAATTCTGTTGAATGTTGTCCCTCTTACCCAGGTCCCACGGTAGTCAAAACAAGAAGAAATTGTTTATTATTTTTATTTAACTTATTAAAATACTTCTTGTAAGATGTAATGGACGTATTTAACAAAAACAAAAAAAAGACATTTGTTTTCAATTTGGAGTTAGATTAAAATGACAAAGTCAGGCACAATGCATGAACTGAGTGGCAGATGAATTTTAAGAGTAGTTGAGGAACAGAAAGGATATGTATGAAGTCTATTGTTTGAAATTTACACCTAGGAGAAGTGGAGTTTTGCTTGTTTTGTCTGAGGTGGTCACTGATGATATGAAATGTGCCTAGAATCAACTCATGTGCTTTCTTGTCCTCCCTCCTACAGTGATTCTGAGTTAAAATGACCGTATGAATTAGAAGCTATTTTCATAATTATGAAAATTAAGGGAATAAAGTGAAAATCTTGAACTCAAGATCAGGAAGAAAGGGAGAACATTGAAGTTGAAAATAAGTAAATAAATAAAAGACTACAGGGGACAAGCTAACAGGAATTCCCATCTCTTGAGGCCCTTTGGCTGATGACAGCAAAATGGAGACATTTACAGTATCTGTGGCAGGATCCCAAAGATCTGTTTAAGCTTTGTGAAAAGAATCTGCATGATTTCCCAAAGGACCATTTTCCAGTTTTAGGATATGGCTAAATTTATGTCCACTAACACTTACAATCATAAAATAGGGGTTGACACTTAAATAATTGTGTTTGATGTGTATTTGTGTTAGTGTGGTACAAACAGCCACCTAGATGCCTTTCTTACAGACACAATTTCAGTAAAACATTCTTCTCAGTGGCACAGAAGAGGGAATGAGGAGACATAAGGAGAACAACAGAAGGCCGCACAACATTCAGATTTTTTCCCATGAAATAAGAGGAGTGTTAACAGTTGGCCACCGAGATGGCAATGAAATATTTTACGTGGAATTTCGCAGTTTGCCGAAAGGGAAAAAAAATATCAGCAAGACGAATTTGTTTTGTTTCGCCAGAAACTAACCTTTCTCCAGAGCGACTCAGGCTCCAGATTTCTGGCATCTGGCAGCAGGCAGATAACCTAGAGGCCCCAGGGCTGAAACTCCCACACTAGGACTTCTCAGCAGCTCATATTTCCCCAGAGATCTGCTTCTCAGATAATGTACAAGTTTGAGATCTTCTTCCAAATAATTGTTAGACAAAATTTTATAATTTTCTGCAAGATAGTGATAGTATTCTCCCTTTTCTGCCCTGCCTTACCCTAGTCCCTTCTCAGGATTTCAGATGATCAAAAAATAAAATTGTGTGAAGCAATACAGGGATAGTCTTCACTATTTAGGAACTTATTTTTAATAGCAAAATAAGAGTACTTTCAGTCTAAAACCGGGCATGCATTTTGCTGCGAAGGGCACCATCACCAATAATAAACACTCTGTAGATAAAGGAGGGTGAACTTGGGGCAGCCATGGCACATGAAGCACAATGGAGCCTTGAGCTTTTTGTTTTATCTATGCAGCCTTTGCAAATCTGTTTTCCAGAATACAGAGAAGTGAAGGTGCTGTTCTACATATTCATTTTAGGAAAACTATTGCTTAGGTCCCATGAATTGTTCTTTTTTATGTCTTGACTTCTGGACCCACATACTAGTTACCCCTAAACAGAAATGAGGGATTTTAGAAGTAAATTCTTCTTACTACACTGCTTTTTCATTCATATCCTCAGAAAGACAGACCAAGCTGTATCTCTAGAAATTAATTTCTTTGAACGGGATTAAGGAGACGTAAGTAGTTGGCCTGGTAAAGAAAACTATGGCAACACAATGGGAAAGGAACATTTTTAGCAACTTCCCTGAGGTCTGCTAAGATGGAAGAGTGGCAAGTAAAATGCAGTCTGCAGTCCATGGACTTGACACAAGAGGCACAGAACACAGCTCTTCAGCACCCTAAGTGTTGACCATGCATCAGCCCTTCCCCCAAAGTTTCAGGGATGTTTGCTGTCAATCAAAATGCTAATAGATCTGGTTCCTGGCAAAGTTTATCAGTTTATCTTATCTCTAGTCTCTTTTCTCAAACCCTGTTTCCTCCCTTTGCCTGTGGCTACTCTAACTGCAAAAGTGAGTTATTGGAAGGGGAAAGGAGGAGAGAGAAAGACCCCCAGTTTTCATAATTCAGATTTAAAATGCAGCAGCTCTGAAAGGCTTCCTCTTAGATTTTATTTCTGAAGAAGCTGTGGCTATCAACCTTATTTCCTTTGTTGTTTATTTAGCATTTGAACACATGATTGAAATGTTGCCTAATTTCATTCTGCCTTCTGCCAAAAAATCTTGACAGACAAGTTGCTTATTTCATAATTTCCCAGCCCCTGCGAGTGCAATGCATCAGAACAGTTGCTTCTCTTTTCTCCAGTGACAATGACAAAAGAAGCTTCACCACTGCAAACCTTGCCTAGCCCCCATTTCAGTGGAAACCAGCATTTAAACTATTACATCTTAGAACTCAAAGGAGACGAATGCTTCAAGGAAGATAGTTTTTCCTTTATATGCAAGACTCTTGTTGCCATCCGTAAATCACTCAGGTTCCTATATCAATTCAGAACAACAAGCTGGCATCGCCCCTAGAGACAGAAGGTTGTGTGAAAGATAAACAGAACAACAAAGGAGTCATTAAAACACCTAGAAGACAAAATACTTTAAAATATCTCCCCAAATTTCCTTCTGGCAAGACAGTGATTGAGCCATAAATCAAAGCTATTCTTCTTTAGGGAATATTTAGGGACAAGCCAGTATAGTTTGTAGCTGTGCTCATCTAAAGAACTGCAGCTCTTACACTAATGGGAAGAAGCAGATAGAGATAACTGGTCACTGACCCCAATTACTTCAGTTGCACTCCCCTTCCAGCAAGAAAAGTAAGCCTTGTTTTTAACAGAATCAATACAAATGAATAGAATCTGTCTTTAATGCTGGCTTTCATTTGATTAACTTTTAGCTCTTCTTATATATTATTTGCATCGCTAAAAACTAAAACAGCAAATTGTGTTGGATGGACAGATTAAATTGCTTCTTTTTCAAAATTGACTTTGACTCACACAGAGTTCCATGTTATAAAGGCTTTGTACAGCATCACAGAAAACAATAGTTATTTAGAGGAAATAACTCCAGTCCGTTATGTAGTACTCAATGATGATACACAAGAAACAATGGCAGAGAGACTGTCCAGCAGGTATTTGCTATGAAGTACACACACACACAAATCTATACTGTTCATTGCATTATGAAATTTTGAAATCTACCAGTTTTCACTCTATCTTTTTGCTCTGCCTCTCCATCAACTTCATCCGAACATGCCTGTGGCCTGCAATAAGCAGTGGGATGAAAACATCTATAATAAACAGCAAGAAAAATAATACCTAACACCAGACTAGTGACCAGAATAGTTAAGATACTCACAATGATAAAATCTATTCCCTTGATAATAGAAGGTTTCCAAAACATATACACAAGCAAAATACCTAGTGTTACAACAGTGTGAGTAGCATAATAAATAGAAATGCAATATTTTGTTTTTCTCCCCTTTATGTTAAAAAACGTAAAAATTAGAATTATTCCAACAACAGTTCTGTACAGATATTCCATCTTCATAGATTTGCAAAATGTCGTATGTTGTTTCAAAGTCCAGGTGAAGCCACAGATCCAAAGAAATATCAGCAGAATTACAGAACTTCTAACACTTAGTAGAGTGATCAGTGAAATGCTGAGTATCCAAGAAGTGATGGTAAGCAGTTTATAGAAGAGATACACTAACATGGGAAGCACATGAAATTCATCTTCATCAGGCAGAGATTTTCGTAATGATACCTGATAATCAACCGTTGAAATGGAGATACCACAAAAAGACATAAAAATGGCAGCATCTAAACAAAACACAAGGATGAATGTTAAACCTAAATAAAAGATAGTTATTTTACATTCTAATTTCTGCAAGAACTCTTAGACAAGTTCATGCTTTTTTAACAATTTCTTTATAGCATTTTATATTTCCTCCGTGCTCCTAAACAAGTCACTTTAATGTTAAGGCTCAGTTTAGTTACCTAAATCTAGGTATCTAATGCTGTTTGGGATGCCTATGTTATCCTGCCCGGCCTCTGGCCATTGATGGTTTTACTTAAGTTGTGTGTCATATTTGCCATCTCCATACGCAGATGACTTAGAAATTCCCAACATATTGTAAATAGCCCATAAAAACTTGAGTTTCAGCAATTTAGATTGAATCTGGGGTGTCTGTCATGTAGAAATCTATAACTAAGACTTGGCTCTTCACACGGTCATATTTAAGAAGAAGTTCATCTGAACATTTTGTCTGAGTACTTATTTACTCCATGGACTGCGAAGGAACACTAAACAGCAGTGCAGGTCTCTCCATTTGGTTAGATAAATTCCAACCCTGAGTAAGTCAATGTCTTGTCAATAATGCCACTAGTTTTAGAGCTGGACATGGTACAGCTCCTGTCTTGCTTCTGAGAGTTGAACCAGTATGCTGACACATCCTTAGTCGACACATCCTTAGTTGTTTTCTGACTCTGTCCCTCCATCTATAATGTGGATGATGGCAGTGACAGCTCACAGGGCTGCTCTAAATTCGTTACTTATTTCAAGATGCACAACTGGCAGTTTTAAAAGAAACTGTAAGCAAAAGCACACAAAACAAACTGCTCTGCAAATGATATACTAATTGTATTAAATAGATTATCTTCAAGTGGTATATTGTTATGTTTCTATTAGGTATTATGACTTGTTATAATGACATCTTCCTTCTCGTGGATTTAGCAGAATGAACCATCTACTAGACAGAAATTGTATTAATAAATGCAGAGTAAATACACAGTCGAGTGTATGTTTTCCAAGGTATGTTTAACATGTTACTCAATCACATGAGTTCTCTTTTTAGGTAAGATACTCAGCTTGTAAATTAAGGAGAAAGACTCACATTGACAGAAATTATTTTTGCCGTGTTCCAGGAGGATGTAAATCTGGACAAAAAGCTGTGGTGTAGTCTCAAGAAAAGTCTTGAATACTCTGAGCATGTTAATATCAGTCACTGCATCAATTACTTGTTTTTGAATGAAGTTGGGAGGGTCTGTTTCTGATGCACCTCCACCACTGTTTTGTTTAAACGCAGCTTGGCAGCCATACTTCAAAGCAAACCAATACCTGCAAAAAGGGAGACTTGATTAGACAGCATTTTTTAAAAGTGCAACTCAGCAAAATGGTATAGCCCAGCAATGATTTTTCCCACTTCATTCTCCATTCACATTTTATCTTTGAATGCAATCCAGCACCTTCTACTAAGATAAAATTTAGTCCAATATCTGTCTGGTACCAGTGATATCGGATAATCATTTATGACCAGTGATACTAATGCAATGTAAAAACTACTAGAACAGAATGAGATTTGCCTGAATAAAGATTACAAGCTTTATTTTGCTAGGTTCTTATTTTTTTAAAGTACTGTATTTCTGAATATTCCCTTAGCATCTCTTCTCAGTTTCTCTTTGAGATACCATTCACTTTCTTTTTACCCTTTTAAGGGTATTAGTAAATATCCAGCTGTGAACATCCACATCTATATAAATATAATATAGATCCATAAGCCCCAGATGTAATATCTGATGAACTGCAAACATTCAAAAGGCTTTTTAAAAAAATCACTACAGTATTATTTTCTAAATACTTAGGAAGACTTTCATTTTAGAAAATTACTTTTGAGACACATGGATTTCCTGGGATGACAGATTCTATTAATAATCTGAGTGGTTTTACATGAACAAGCCATTTGATTTGGCAAATGAGTGTATCGGAATGACTTTTAGAACAGATCTGGTTTATTTTCAATTAAGCCTAAATGAACATTTCCTCTGAAAGAACGGTAAATGCAAAAATATACGGAATTAGTTAGTCACAACTGCTGTGCATTCTGTGTGGTAAAGAACCATTTCTGTTCAGTATGCCTCTAATGTTATGCTTAGGAATAAAAAAACCCTGGCTCTTATTCCCATTTTCAAGATCTTTGCTTCAGGCCTGGAGGTGGACATAGCACCTTAGAGGGAACAGAACACTTACGTTTTAATCAAAAACTATTTTGATAGTTACAGGAGGAACCAGCTGTTGTACATGGTAATCTTTACAGCTTGGGAAAACAGGATGGTGGCTACAACGTGGTGTAGGACCAGAACTCCAGCTGCTGGAAATCATAGTATTTCTGCTGCTCCTAATAGACTCACACACAGAGACACACAGCCCTGGTGAATTATTTGAATCATTGCACTCTTGCTTCAGAAGCCAAGAGATGTAAGCAATGCTCTTCTCTATAATAGATTAAATGGGGAAATTCAAGAAGAAGGTGTTTTCACAGCTAAAGACATTTTTCCAGTTGAACTGTTCAGCAGCAAACAAAGATCGTTTGGAACTAGTTAGCAAATGAAAGCAGGGAGAAGTATTCTCGTAACTATGCATGTAAATCCTATCTTGAAGCAAAGCAAGGCTGGCGCTCTTCTGCTGGTTACTTGACTTTAAGTGGTGCCTAACACTGGCTGGACAGACTGTAGGTGAAACTGCGTAACTCTGCATCACCACAATAGGCACATCATTGCTAGTGTGGCGGCTTAAGCTTTGCAAGGCCTCAGACTTGCCAGGCTTGCTCTCTGTGAAATTTTCTTGACCTGTCTGTGACTTTGTATTGCTTGGGTTTTCTGCAGAAAATTTGGTGATTTCTTCCAATTGACCAGGTGGTTAATTTGTTTTACTTTTGTTCATTTTTGTCTGGTACAACCATAGTTTATATAGGTAACAGTAGCAAGCAGGTATTTTGTATTGAATGAGCTATTTATGACAGATATGATGACACAGGATGGAGAGATATAGTCTTGGTATGACAGCAGAAGTCCTGAGATGTGGAGACAGAAGATACAGTACGGAAGAGTACATGCACAGGATGATAAGGGATGGTTTGACACTGGAGACTCCACGGCTATAAACAACTCACCAAAAATCAGTTAGATAAATGCAGATGTGGAGCTGGATGAAACTACTTTTAGGGGTAACAAAAAGAACAACTAAGTTGTATCTAGCACGCATAAAAGGCACGATAGATACTAAGTTTGGATGTAACATGAAGCTGCAGAGAAATAAAGCAAAAGCAAAGTCTAAAAGCGTGCTAGCAAACATATAAAATAGACCCAAAGTGGATCATAAGAGTGAAGAAGAAGAACCATCAACATAAAGATCATGTTCCTCCCAGCAAGACTCCAGACAGTGGTAACACCCATAACCCCCATGCACACCAGAATTAGACTGCTGACCTTAAGACTCAGAGGAGCAGAGGAAAGGAGAGGAAAACATGAGGAAAAGGGACATGAACTATGAAATATGAGTGTTACAGTTTTAATCATGTTATTATTACTGACGCTTGTTATGTATAGAAGTATTCTTTCTTTTCCTGTAATAAATAGATCTAGACTAATAATGATTCTTGGAATCAACTGTTACAATTTCACTTATACTAATAAGTTCTTGGCTTTAAAAGTATATAAATCCTGTGTGTTTTCCCATAAACAGGATTTTGAGCATAACAGCGTTCAGACATCACTTTCAAGCCTGTTTCTGCCTATTCAGTTCCCAAATATCTTGAGCTTACAATATTCTTCTCCAATGAACCCCTTTTGACTATAACGGGCAGGCAAGGACAGCAACAGCAGCCCTTTTTTCAAGAAAACTCACTGTGATTCAGCCAACTTTTCTAGCATTATAAACATTGCTAAAGGCCTTTCCTCTCCACAGAAGGATTTAGTCATTTGGATTATGAAGATTACATCATTCATTCAGATCTATTTTCTTGAGAAATCAAGCAGAACAGCACAGACCATCGCATGGTTATCTTACACAGTTGTACAAGTCTGCTAGTGTGCAGGCTGAGCAAGGCAAGGTCCTGTGCCTTAGCTTGCTTCCTACTTCTATTCCTTAAGGCTGCATCTGAGATGATTTCAAGATTCACGCTGGAGTGCTGCAGGTTCCCAGTTCCCTGATCATCCGCAGGATCATAGGCAATGTGGACCCCATGAAACACACAGTTGCATTTCTTTTACATAGCAAACAGGGGGCAGCAGATCATTAGACACCTGGATCTCATAGGCTCATCTCCTCCCAGTATGACATTGGAGCACAGTGCCCTTCTGCTTACAAAGAGCACTCGGAAGAATTCCTTGCTCCTCCAGGCGTTAAAAGTGTAACACCTTCACCAGCATTAAGGACAAAATCCTTTGACTACAGGGGAGACAGTGTCACAGGTTCTTCCAGAGCTACAAATGAGACAACCAGGATTTTGCAGGTCCTGGGTTAAGTGCATGCTAGAAGAATCGTGACTTATTCCCTGGTATGTTGAAGCTTTTCCACCATACAAGTGAGAATTGCAACCTGGAAGCATCAGTAGTAGGTGTGGAGTAGTTTTGTTACTACTGAGGAGCCTGAGGGGAAGATCCTTTGCTCTTCTCTTTGCAGAGGTTCATAGACTGCAGCCCTGCCAGTCAGGCCATATGTTGATTCTGTGAGCTGGCTCTAGAGCCATTATTTACTCCCAAAGGAAACTGTTTTCTACTTTTCTGTTTTTGTATATTTATCTTACTGTTCTCTGCACAATTACTCATAAGCAAAGAGCTGAACTATTTGGCAAGGCATCTATAGCTTTTCCAGTTTATGAAACAATTAGTATTCCAAAACATCTGGTTATTGCATGCAAGATGTAAACATCTGGAAAGTTTGCAATGTTTGCAAGAAAAAAACAATTGGATAGACCAATCTGTTAGCTGCCCATGGACTCATTCACCAGAGCCTGTGCTTGTCCAAGCAGCAAGAAGTGGAAACCATCTGCATAAATTTTGAGCTACAGAGCTCACAGTTGAGAAGGCAGATGATCCATCTTAAACTGAAGGTGAAATGGATATGTCATAAATACAGACAAATGCGGGGTTACCACTTACTTTTTCTCCCTCTAAACTCCTTAAAGAGGATCACTTTTTTTATTAATCCAAGATACATAAGTTACTTGGAAGCCAACAGGACAAAAAAATCACAACTTCTTTACAACTGGAATTGTCATATAAGAATAGTAAAGAATTATCAGTGTTTCTAAATATCGTATTCACTTTGATGGGGAAAAAAAGAGGGTTTCTGCCCTTGTAGTGTTGCTCGATGGAGAATACAGATGATAAGACTTCCACTGGTTATAAACACTCATTGAAACACAGCTCCACTGTCTCTCTGTTCTTAAGATACTCCTACATTTTCATCATCATTTTGTAAAAGATGACGTTTGCTCCTGGTCTCCTGTGAAATTAGGAAGGCTTTGGCTCTGACTGGGAATTCACAGAGGTGACAGCTACTTGTTTTTGTTGCTTCACAGCCCTCGCATGTCACAGGCAAGCTGCCTTGGCAGTGCTTCCATGCCACCTGCTTCCCCTCAGATTTCCAGCGAGGACTTTCCACCACAATCCCAGTACTACACTACACGTCCCATCTCATCACACTACACTGACAAAGATTTGGGTGCCATTTAGAACTTCATGCAGGTAGGTTGTGAGACACCTGGCAACAATGATTGTCCTGTCTAAATTCTAAACATGCACAGTTTGCAGCATGGTATAAATCCTTAATCAAAGGCAAATTATTCTCTGCTGCATGTTAAACTTAATTCTCTAAGTATCAAACAGCTTGAATTAAATCCATGAAACTGATGCAACTAAATCAATACTTTGGTCTGTAAATTTGTATTAAGAAAATGTGATCATTATTATGTAACCTCTAACTTACTTAAAGTAGCATTACAAACCTTCCACTTTTAATTGACTTTCTGTATCCCAATGACTTGGTGTCTTAAATATCCTTCTACTTATTTTGTCCTGTGGAACTTCTTGTTATACACATAGATTGCTAGAGGCATGTTACCAGCTTCAGTCCTCATTTTTAATCAGTTCTTGGTTTGGATGTGATTTACCAGGTGTTAAGTGTGTACCAGTATAAACAGAACATTACCTATCTTGACTCTGAATTTTTCTCCTTGTCTTTTAAAAATGTGTAATGAAACCACCCCAGGTTCAGCAAAGTACTCACATTTACTCTGATGTCTCATGCATTTAGAATTCATCTTTACAAATATGCAAAAAAAAAATTTTTCGTCTGCTCCTGTTCAAAGATTCAGGGCATCTTGAGCCAAGCTTTAAGCATCAAGAGACACAACAGCAGCTGCCAATATCACAATGGCTGCTGTCTGTATGGCGTTCTATCCTGACAGCAAAAGTTATTAATTGCTAAAATTTAGTCTTCCGGAGGCATCCTTGACTGATGCTCCAAACTGCTCCATGTCAGTGGATTCCAGAATTCATATAGTGCCCAAGGGAAATGTCCCTTTTTTCGACATTCACTGACCGTGTTATTGTCTTAATGCTGACTGTGAAGCCACAGTCTGCTCTCAATTCTACCAACATCTGTGTGACTCATTTAAATGGGTCAGGCTGAAAATAATTTTAGTCAGCAAAACTAATATATATTTTACGAACTTAATTTTGTCTCCTTTCAGACAATAACATTTCATATGAAATATGATTACAGGTCTACATTCTTTCCATTAAAAGAAACTAAAGCCTTATTAGATATAAAATAATTTTAATTTCATTTTTGCTCTATTTTTAAAATATATATGTACATAATGTATACATTATGCATATGATTTCCATATTGATTTCTTAGCATTGCAGTGTGATAACATAACCAAGTATTCCCATTGTGCTGTGCCCTGTACAAACATAATTAAGTTCCCTGTCTCAAAGATGGAGCAAAAACTGTAAAAGACACAAGAAAGGGAGGAAGGGAAGAATGAAAGGAAGAAATTAAGGAAGACAATTTGGTAAGGTGTATTCACATCTTATAATTTCAGGCATCCAAAGGACGTATTTACTGACTAGGTCCCTCTTTTCCTCTGTAGTAAATGGAGAATATAGGTTCCTGCCCCAAATAACCTTCTGCAGAAACTCACCTTAACAAGTATGACCCAACTCTCAACAAAATCTGCTTTTATCCATTGACTGTAGAGATAAAACTGAGAGACTCATTGTCTAAATTAACTGGATAAATCAGATGACTAAGGAGGAAGACAGGAGGGAGTTGTATGTGGTTACATCTGAGAAAACACACATAATAGGAAGTGTGTAATAACTGATCACCAAGATACAAGCATAGATGTCAGCCTGCTGTTATCAATTTGTACTACACAGTATGCAGTATCACACTGCTGAATATTGCGGAGTGGCTGAAACATCTTTGTAATTTATACATACCAGCTTGGAAATTTTCCAAGTGTGAGTGTCTGTATAGGCGAAAATATCTTTTGTGCAATAGAGGACAAGTGACCAAGTTGACAATACTGTCAGTTCAAAAGGCAAAATTATGTTTACTAGATAATAAGCCACTCAGAGAAGATGGGACTAATTCTGGCAAGGAGGCTTTGAAAATTATAGAAACTCATTATAAGAGCTATTCATTGGAAAGGGTATGAGTTTAGGTAAACACAACAGTTTCATGGATTACCTTAGCGTTAAGGTAATCCATTAAGATTTGCCCATAAAAGCAGCATTTTGAATAGATACAAGCACTGAGTCAGGATTGCAGCATACAGAGTTGTAAATGTTCGGAGCTTGGATCTGAATTTCGAAAGTCTGTGTTTAAAGGCGAGGTCTTAGAAATAGGGACTAATCAGCAGGAAATTCTAGGGGCAACCCGAGAGTGTAAAACCGAGGCAAAGGTGAAAACAGAATAACAGTCCTGAACAGATTACAGAGAATGAGGTCACGATAGAGAAAGGGGAAAGAGGAAAGTTTTCAGTGAGACATTAAAAGAGCAGCTTCTGCCATTCTACACCATGGTTACTGGCTTAACATTTATCACCGTTTATCAGAGAGGTGATGGCTTTAATTTCCTTTGGAAGAAGCAAACTCAGAGGGGTAGGTTTGCAAGTCACAAGGAGAAGAATGGCACTCCCAGCCACACCTGAGGATGAAAAGCCTTGGGGACAGACCAAAAGGAGAGTGCCACAGTGAGCTCTGAGACATCCCCTCTGAAAGGTGGAACCTGGTAGAGACCCTGTGGCCAGGTCTTGGTGTGTCTCCCATGAACGAACCCGTGACCATGGATGTGGTTAGTGAAAAAGAAACCATCCAGAGAAATTGAAGAGAGATTTTCTTTTTCTTCAAAATGTAGTATTTCTAAGTTTTTCTAATATCTGACACTAGAAAAATTAAACCTCTCTATAAATACTCCTCTCTGAAGTATGAAACTTCAGGATTGTAAGAGGAGGAAGAGCGGGAAGGTAAAGCTGACAGACAAAAGGAAAAATAAGAGAGAGGCAAAAGTTACTTGTGACACTTAACAGCTTCGTCATTTTCCTTAATCCATGATAACATCAGGTGAATAGAACATGTGTGTGAGGGGAATTTTTATGTTGGCATAAATATATCTTTCATTGCTGGCCATAGGATAGCATAGGAAGTTAAAGGAGGCATTTTAAATAAGTATTGTATTAAATGCATCTGATAAGTATATTCACTCACGTTTCTTGCATGTTGCACACACAAAATAATTAAAATTCAGGACTTTTTGCCAACATCTTTCACTTCGGTTTTAAAATAGAAGTAAAATCTTGGCAAAATGATATCTAGAATGATAATGATAATTTTATAGCAAAGCCACCACAGAATGATAAGCATATGGTATCTTAAAATATTCCTGGAGATGTGCCTTTCAGCAAACAAAGGTTCCTGTCACCATTACCTCAGTCTTACAGGAAGTACTGCTGCAAGTATTCTTACTAACTATTCAACCATTCATTTCTCTCCTGAATCATAGTGTTTTTTCTACACATGGCTAGACTCTCAGGTTCAAACATTACCTCTTACTTCAGCTGTCTCACCTGCTTAGTGTAATCAAATGGATACTTAACATCACTTTAAAAACTTACAATTATCAGTTACAACAGTATTACTCTGTAATTAAATATGCCCTACCAAAAGGCTGATGAATCAAATAGAGTTAGGCTGTGAATGATAAAAATTATTACAGGTAAAACGAAAGAAGACCTACATTTCCATTAAAACATGACATAATTTACCCCGGCATAAGCAGACAAAAAGCCATTTGCCTACCTGGAGCAGTAATTGTTAAGGCCAGAAGTGGTCTTGTCCCTGAAGCCGTATTTCTTAACAAACTGTCTTAAAGAAATATGATTTCTTATTTTAAAATAAATTTTTAAATGTGCTTACCTTATAAAAATTCCACACTGAAAGAGATGAACTAGAAAAATCCATTTCAGCTTCCCAGTATCAGTACCTTCCCAATCATTTTTAAACCACTCATAACTGAATAACTGAGTTATTAATGATGAAAGACCTCTAAAACTCAATATTAATATACTCCAAGAATATTGTCCTTGACAGAAATATTTACTAGCTACCCAGAAGTCCACTCCAATGTCAACTACATAAATTACAATTCCACCAACTAAAAAAATAAAATTCCACTTAGTAAATTTCATCATGCATTAGACTGTCACTGTTGTCGTTCTCTCCTCACTTCATGTAAAGGAAAGTCCGAATTAGTCTAAATGCTTTCCTACAGTGGAATCTTTTTCCTGATGACATCACCTGCTCATAGTGCTTTATACAAAAGAAAGTTGAGCTACACATTCTTATTATGGCAAAGGGACTTGCATTTTTCTGTATTCTTGATTTAAATATTAATTAACGTCACTGATACACGTCTATTCTGGAAAAGATAAAGGTAAATTGTCTTTCTAACTGGTGAAGTCATTCTTCATTATTGGTCCCTAAAAAGAAGAAGAAATACGGAAGATTAGCAGTAACAATATTTTCTTTTAAAGCATCACACACCAATTCTCATGACAATTTAAACATGCAAGTACAAAATGCAGAATGTACTGAGATATCAGCCAACAATCAGCCCAAGAGAAGCTGCACCTCTGAACCTGCTCAGGACACACACTCTCCCAACTATAGTCGCTCTCCACTTACTAAGCAGCACATATGACCTAACCACATTGCCTACTGCAAATAGAACTAATTCACAGTCCCAACTACACTTACATTGACTAAAATTGCAAGGATTCTTGTGGCCTCTTTGTGTAGTCCTTAGACACCTTTCCTCTGTAGAACTGTGGCATTTGCCAGGTGAAACAGAAAAGCTATAAGGCAGTACACTCTCTCTGATTCATTTCCATTTCTGCAAAGCTATAAACATTAAAATTACAAAGTCCCTTATTTCATTTGCTTATCTGAGAAAAAGCTGCTGGCAGCAATCCCAAAGGATAGGATACAGGACACGTCAAAGAACCAGGTTTGGGCTGGTGCCACCACCAAGCAGCAGCAAAGAATACATGAGAAACAGCTGTGCCAGGGAACCCAGGGCAGGCTGTGCGGAGGCAGGTCTCCTTTGGATTTTTGTGAATTTAGGCATGCTGACACAGAGGAATGAAATTAAACAATCGGTTAATATCCTATGACCAAGGTAATGACTATTCTTTGCTTGTGTTGACTGGCCTAGTCTACGCTGTAACCTAAGTACAACTCCAGAAAAAGAGAACTTAAGCTCTTAATTTCCTAATGAAGACAAGTGGGAACGTAACAGTGTAAAAAGGTGCTGGGTGTCTAAACATTTTTTTCTTTTCTTTTCTTTTTTTTTAATTTACGCCTTAGCTATTTCTAGCCTCTTGCTTTATCTCATACTTAGGTTTCATGCCCTGGCCCTGAAGAGGTCAGAAAGATCAGGTAATCTTACAGCTGGGATAGCTGGAATCCTTTCCCCGTTCTTTCCTATCCTCTCCAAAAAAAATACCACTAATGTCTTTCAGATCACCAATGCAATTTATATCTAATTCACAGTCAGATTCAGGGAAGTGGACTTTGGTACAAAGTCCAGCATAAACTGAACTTCGTGTTTACAAATGTTTCATATCTGAAAACCTGCGTGCGAAACAACTTAATAGTTTACTACTAGGACTCACTCAAGAAAATTCCAAAGAACACTGTATTTACTCTATATAAGAACATCATGTCATTCTGCAACTTGAGGTACCACCTTTGTCAAACTGTATGCTCTTTTTTTGTGACAAGAACATTACACATGGTTTTTAGAACAGATTTTTTAAAAAATCCAAAACCCCAAGCAGGTTCACTATTTGTTTGTTGCAGGAAACCCAACTGCAAAAGTTAAGTCTATAACTGGATACAAACAGAAATTTCTTTGGATAGGCAATTCATGGCCAAAGTAGGCAGTATATCAAGGTTCATATTTAATGAGTGGTACTGTACTAGACACTTGAGTGACAAGAAGTAGCCTCTAATTTTGTGCCTGAACTGAATAAATAGGGTAACGGAATGTGTCTCTCTTTACAGCCTCCCTATTGTTTTATGTTTGGTCACTTCGCAAAGAGGAATTATCTCATTATCATATTACCCCTAAAAAGAATGAAAGTTTTACAGGCTATGTCCAGACTCCTCTAAAACAACAGCATGAAGAGTAGCTGTGAGCCAGCTGACTTCTACTTCTGACACAGGTACTGTTCAAACTGCCGCTATGCCGGCAATCTGCAGATGTGTCAGACATTGTGGTGGTATGGGAAACCATCAGGTAAGCTGAGATAAATGAGGAGCCACACATTTTCAAGCATGTCAGCTTGCTCACAGTCTCATAATTATCTTGAACAAGGAATCTAGGCTTGAAAAAGCCTTGGACTGGCCGGTAAGAGACAGGGTTTACACTTTGCTTATGGTAACCTAAAAAAAAAAAAATCTATCAGACACTCATGAATCTGTATTCCTGAATGTCCAATGTCTTAATTCCAAGCCCAAGCACAAATGCCTGCTCACAGGTACACATGAAATCTCCTTTGAAGATCTCAGTTCTTAATATCCCCTGTATTTTATGCATGATAGCACTCCAAAGAGCACCATGGTCTCATGTACCAGGTGGGGTAAAATTAGGTGCCACAAGAGAGAGTACCTTGTATCACTCAGAATTATATTGCCCATGGTCTTATGAAACATATGAGATGTAAAATGAAAAGAGCAAGAAGAGTAAAGTGTTTGTCAGCCAACATAAATATAATCCTGCTCTGAAAACTAACATACTTCTACAGAATCATTTTGTGCTAAAGCAGAAACAATAAAATGTGATTAGCAAGGCATTCCATTCTCACAATATCTTTAAAATGCTATTACAAAATGCAGACTTACCTTAATACTGGCCATGGATAGAGAATTTTCAGTTTTAAAAAAGATTTGTATGTAGATTTGCATATTCACAGGCTTCCCATCCCTACCCTTCCAAGACCTGAAAAAAACCCAAGAAAAGTTAAAGGGCTTACTGGTATAACACAAACTGAAACTAAAATCACATGGTAACCATGTGACACAGTTAATGATTTGCTACCTGTCAAGAACGGTCATTCTTATGAATATATTATAAAAATTCTATTCTAAAAATTCTGTTTAGAAGTCCAAGTCCATATTTACTACAAAGTTTAATATATTATAAAATTCCCTTCAATAAATTAATATCACACTTTATTCCATAAAAGTAAAAAAAAAAAAAAGGTACCATTTTTCCTCTGTACATTTATATATCTGTGTATGCATGTTCAAATTTAGACTGTAGTTTGTTAGATTGTTGAGCAAAAGCCAATAGATATTTATGGAAACATATACGTGTATATGTGTGCGTTTATATGTATATATTCATTTTTATATATATGTCGTGGTTTAACCCAAACTAGCAATACAACCACAACCACTCACCCACCCGCCTCCACTTCCCACCCCACGCCCCACAAACAGGGGAGAGAATGGAAAGGGAAGGGAGAAACTTAGATTGAGATAAACACACTTTAATAAAATAACAGAATACTAATACACTACTAGTGAATATATATATAAAATAGAAATAGAATATAGAATAAAAGATACTCAAGGCAATTCCTCACAAACTCTGTTCACACTGAGCAGCCAGTCCCAGGAAGCAGCACCTGGTCCCAACAGCCAAACCCGAAGAGAAAAAAGAGGAAAAAAAGCAGAAAGGCCCAGAGGCCTCTGCAAAATGGCAAAAGGCTGAACTAAACATCCCAAACTGAACTCCTCTGGCTTGGACAAGAAGAGCGAAGAAGAATGCATGAGAGAGAAAGCACCCAAGAGAGAGACCAGCAGATCCCAACTCTCCTAAAATATGAAGCATGAAGCTAATGAGATGGAATACTCTTATTGATCAGTCTGGATGTCAGTCAAGCTCTGCCCCATCCATGTCCCCCCTTCCTCGATGCCTCACACCTGTGGGCAGAGCACTCAGAATGCCCTTGACTCTCAGACCACCGCAATTAAAAATATTAACTCTGTGCTGGGGTGTTATCTCTCGTTCTCAAACTAACTCCAAATAATGACCATGCTAGCTATGAAAAAGAAAGGTTTCTAACTGCGTGAAGAAAATCAACTCATTTTCAGTCAAACCAGCACAATATTTATTTATTTGTATACGCATTTATACATCTCAAAGATTTATGAAAAAAGAACAATCTTTTTGGCTATATTGGAAAACTGCAGTACAATGCACTTTAACATATAAACAAAAAGCTTTTCTGTGAAATGATTCGTCAAGAGACTGCATGTGTCCAGCAAGTGATTAAAATTGTTTTCCTCTGGTAAAACTACAGGTGTTTGCAAGACCCTGCTCTGGGTGAGCTATCGGCACTCAACACACAATTTTTATGTGTGTTTAAAAGAGCTGCAGGGCACAAGGGACCGGTGTTGCGATTCAGCCTCTCTGACTGTGCGGCACAGGATGATGCCTGCCCCCAGCCTGAGCTTTTCTGGCTCTCAGGACAGGAGATGCAATCCTAGCAGCGTCTTCATAGCTAACATAGTATCAGTGCCTGCCTTTTCTTGTGCTCCTTCCTGCTTCCCCTTGTAGGTTGTAAACACCACAATCCTAAGCCACTCTCAAAGTGCTTGAAATACCATTCTTTTCATGGCATCACTTGAAGGACAGAATCAATGGATCAAGTTAACTTTCTAAAGCTAAAAATGCATCTGAATCCAAAGCATTACTGCAGAAATTCTGGTTCAATTGCACATGGCTCATTCTTGCAAGACAACACATTGGGAAAACACCTTAGGACATCAGTGAGCCAATGCATTATCCATAACAGCCTTCTGAACAGAGGCAGTAGAGACCTGTCTGCCTGTGCAGAATCATCTCGATGATGATTCAAAGATAACAGGTCTACTATGTGCAGGCCAAACAAGCTCTTCATTATGCTATGAGCATCATGAATGCACTAATTAAACATGTAGTTGTATACTGCTCCACAACAAAATCCCGGTGACTTCAGAAAAGAAGCAGCTCAGCAATCACAATGACACCTGTTCTGTCCTATAAAAGATCAAATAAATACAAGCACTCTGTAAGAATATAGTTTTGTGGACAATATTTCTTTCAATGTTGGAGTAAGCTACTGTGTGCTTTTGCACCAAATTGGATGTCTGACACCAGCATAAAACTATGTAATCTTTGCTAAAAAAACCCAAAAGTGATTCATCATGGCCATCCTGTCTTGCATTCTCCTGACCTGATTGTTCCACTTGCATAAAATCCACTGGGATGGATTGGACCACTGTTTCTTCCCAACTTTCACTTCACTGGGAAGTCAATGGTTGAGACTGCAGGAGTAGCTGCAGACAAGACTATGCCAGACTGTGTGTGGATCAGACTATCTACATTTAGCAGCTTTTCCCAAGACTACCCCTCTCCATGGATCTGGGGCAGATTGGAAAAACAAATGCGCTCCATGCCTATGTTTTACCAAAGATTTCCTCTAAATCCTAAAAGGTCTCTATCGAACTTACTCAATTATTAACATCATTCTTTTATGTATGCAAAATTTTGGTCATCTATGTTTTCCCTGAATGATAAAAACACACATAATTTAGCAGCAGGGCAACAAATACATTATATACAGAGTTTCATATATAGTTTTAAATTTTTATAGCTCCACTTCAGCTTTTTTAAATTTGTAAAGGCTTTGCAAGCTATTTGTCCAAATAGTGACTAAACTCCTACAGCTTTATACAAAGGCATCTTAAATGAGCCAAGTCACAAACTCATTGCTGTGACCTTTGTTATTATTAAAAAATGACAAAAACTCTGTAGCACAGAGAGAGAGACAAGATTTGTGTATCTGATTTTTGGACTGTAAAGCAAGCAGCTCACGAGCTAAATTACTGGCTGGATGATTTATTTGTTTACTAGTTAGGATTGCCATCAAAGAAAACACTTCTCTAAATTGTGACAAAACTCCTATGGTATTTGGTACACATCCTGCTTCCAAATGGAGTAGGAAGGACCTTTTTTCTTGAGTTTGATTACAGTTAACAGAACATTGGATATTTTATCTTTGAAATAGTCAACTTATTCCAGACGTCGGAAACTGAAGTCCTCACTAGGACTAGCATAGAAATAAGCAGAATGAAACTCTGACCTGAAAAACCACAGGATTTCTGAAGATTTTTTGTATAAGTCTCTCTTTACATTTGATACTTGAGCTTTGCTATCAATGAATGGTTTTGCCATCGGTATTAATGGAAGTTACAGAATAAGATGTATGGCTTGAGAGAGTGTATTGGCTGATGACTTCCCTTTGGTGTAACAGCTTCTTCTACTTTTTCATTAATTACTCCAAAATACTTGTACAAGCTGCCAGTAGTTTCCTACCACCGCTGCTACTTGGTATCCTGCTACAGCAGAAGCCTTGGTCACCTGTCCAATGAATCCAAAATTTGAACTCACATGGAGTATTTATGCTCTGAGCAGCATTAATAGAGAGATATTTAGGAGAATCTCACAAAGACACAGAGAAGCTGAGGTGGGAAGGCACTTCTGGAGGTCTCCTGGTCCAAACCTCCTGCTCAAGCAGGAGCAGGAATGTGTCTAGATGGCTTTTGAATATCTCCAAGGATGGAGACTCCACAGTCTCTCTGGGCAACCTGTGCCAGTGCTTGGTCACCCTCACAGTGAAAAAGTATTTCCTTATGTTCAGAGGAAACCTCCTGTATTTCAGTGTGTGTCCATTGCCCCTGGTCCTGTCACTGGGCACCACTGAGAAGAACCTGGCTCTATCCTGTTTGCACCCTCCCTTCAGGTATTTATATACATTGATGAGATCCCCCCAAGCTTTCGCTTCTCCAGGCTGGACAGTCCCAGCTCTTTCAGCCTTTCCTCATGAGACAGATGCCCCAGTCCCTTCATAATCCCCCTGAATCGTCTCCTACAAACCAGCTGATCTGGCTTTCTACATTTGCTACACAATGCTGCCTCTTAATACAGGAATCTTGTGGTCTACTAACCCTCTGTGAAATCTGCTTCACTTCTTTTTGATTTGTCTCTTTACTCATCTGTGTACCAGGTAACAAGCATAAAAATACAATAAGAAAATATCTGCAAGTACCAAGAAATAGCACCAAGAATTGTATTAAAATAACATGAAAACCTAACAACCAAAAATCCTCTGAACAAGATTTCATGTGCCTATGTCTATGAAGATAGATATCTCAAGAAATTTTCTATGTACTATTCAATCGATTCTGTCTAATTATCGCAAAATTACATGCTTATGCTTAGACTTATTAGGCTATTACACAGCCACAGTGGAGAGGCATTTATCTTCAACAATCATGCTTACACTGGGGAAGAAAACCAAGTGCCAGAACTCAAAGGCTTCTTGAGCACTAAAAATGCAGAGACCATGTAGGATTTCCAAAAATACCAAACTGCGTTTATCTCATAGTTGTAGAAAATTAATCCACCATCAAATATCACATGGTATATCAGGAACAATCACTTTAGGTTTCTTAAAACTCAGCTTTTTGCTTCTTTTTTTTTTAACTAGTGGTCTAACATGTCCTGTTAAGAATATTTTTCCCCTCAAAATTTTGTCTTCATAACATAAACCAGTCAGTAAACCAAAACAACTTGAGACTGTACAGTCATATTTGCTTGTACCACAGAAGGGAGTATAATAGCAAGACTTTCACTACGTGTCTATTAACCCTTTTATTATAAGAGAAATAACAAATTTTTAAAACTGATAGGCTTGTGCAGGCAACAAAAATGATCCTAGCAGAAAAAAACCCTGAGCTTCGCTCCCCAAAGGCACCCACTTCTGCCACCTACAGACGAAACAGATTCACAGCTCCTGCTAATAGGAAATGTATTCTACTACAAAACAGTAAAAGCAGTAATAAGGATTTCCCGGGGAACAAGTCTATAGTCCCGAAACACTTTTTCATTTAGAAGACAAAAAAAGTCTTGTCATGTTAAAAGCAACTGGCACCTTACTGTTTCTGAGTTATCAATCACATGTTAGACTCCAGGTAAATAATTTCAGAAATCTTCTCTAAACTTGCAGAATTATCTTAGTAATAGGAAACCACTGAAATATAAAAGTTGTACTTGCTTAAGTAGTGCCTTTTTCTAATGACACAGCAACTAAACTTTACCTAAGGCCTGAAAATGTGTTGAATATACAACCAAACAGGTTACACGCATGCTACAAAATCACCATAATAGGGTACCTCATGATTAGGTAAGTTCAGGTCTAGTCACAGTTTCTTATAAAACAATATACAAGAAAATGATATGGGAAGAGACTGGAATATTGTATATAGGGGTGTCTTGCTTACTTTAGCAGCATTCCTGCACACAAAAAGGCTTCTTTCCTTTAACCCTTTCTATTGTATTTAGTTCAAGCTTAGATGAGCTCGAAAATTTAAAAAAAAAAAAAAAGTAATGGTTTTACATATCAAATAACTAAAGCTTTGATTTGTCAGACAGATCAAAAAAATTGGCTTGAAGGTTTACGTATAGGGATAGCCAGTATCTGTACTGTGGCACTGTCTGTGGCTTTTGTGATGCCTGGCAATTAACAGCTGCAGCAATCAAAGTCCATGCCCAGGAGCAGATTTTTTTAATTGCTGCATAATACAGGCCTGCATAACATACTGCTGGCAAGCCTCTGGTGTGTGACAAAGCAAACTGTTTGGCAGAATAAGTGCCTGCAAGGTAATGCATACTGTTTGTGGAGCTGAAGGGTTAGCTAGTGCTTCCAGTGTACTAGCTGCAGCCAAATTAGCACTGATGAAACAGCCTAGAGGCAGGCACGCTGCTGGTCCCTGGACTGTGAAGATGCAGCACTGCTGTCTGACCAGGTAGCTGCAGGGCACCATTTGTTCCTGACCTTGGAGGCCAACTAAAAATCTGTAGTCGTGAGTCAACACTAGCAAGCGCAGCATGGTTAGGCAGGTGGCAGGGCCTATGTCAGAGCTGCCTCCCTGCCTTGTGCCATCCTCTGCCGCACACTGCCCAGGAAGCCAAACGCACCAGGTGGATCTGTGGCAGACTGGGAACCTGCAAGGGGGAAAAGTTAGAGGGGGAACACCAGTTTGTCATGCCTGGCAAGATGCAGGCCTTTGTTAGTATGCTGAAATCTTCAATAGCTCATCTCCTGGCAGGTGTTGCAGGTATGACTTGCCCACACTAGAGTTTAAGCAAACCAAAAAGTTTAAACTTTGAATTTTCATGAAGTTACAAAGTCATCTTGAAGCCATGGAGTTTTGTTTTTCAGTTCCATGCTCTAATCCAAGATGTTTGTATCTAATGAGTCTTTTGGAAGTTTGCCTCTCAAGATCATGTTTGGGGATTTCTGCCCTTGCAGAAGACAGTGGAAACCTGTTCTGTTTGCCCATGCAAATCCTAGAAACAGCCCCAGATGGAATATAAGTGTTGCAACTCTATTTTTACATAGTGAAAAACCATTTAGGCAAAAAAAAGAAACAGTATTTTTTGCTTTGCATTGCTATGATCACCTTATAAATTTACATGTATTTGTTACAAGTAATACATAGAGTCTTATGCAGGCATAAAACAATTAGATAATATTTGAAATTCTAATATTAGTGAAGTTGCCCACAGTAATATCACCTGCTTTAATTTCAGGTTAAATTATCTTTATTCTTCATATACAGCTACTTTAGGGAGAGGATAAATCTGCTGTAATTTCTCTACCAATGCCAGATGAAATGCAATTCATCAGGGTTTTCAGAGAGGACACTGCTAAGCCAAACAGGTGAATTTCAGCACCTTGCAGGGTCTAGAATGAATGCTGTTTGCAAACACAGTATTATTACTTGGATGACAGTGACAGAATTTCACAGAATCACAGAACAGCTGAGGTGGGAAGGGACCTCTGGAGGGCATCTGGTGCAACCCCCCTGCTCCAGCAGGGTCACCTGCAGCCAGCTGCCCAGGACCATGTCCAGATGGCTTTTGAATATGTCCGAGGATGGACACTCTGCCACCTCCCTGGATAAACCTGTGCCAGTGCTTGGTCACTCTCACAAGGAAAAAGTGTTTCCTGATGTTCAGGGGGAACATCCTGTGTTTCGGTTTGTGTCCATTGCTTCTGCTCCTGGTACTGGGCACTGTGATAGGACCAGAGGCAATGGCCTGTGACAGAGCCTGGCACAATCCTTTATGCATCCTCCTTTCAAATATTTATATACATTGATGAGATCCCTCTGAGCATTCTTTTTTCCAGGCTGGACAATCTCAGTTCTCTCAGCCTTTCTTCATAGAAGAGATGCTCCAGTCCTTTCATCACCTTAGGGGCCATTTGCTGGACTCTCTCCAGTATCTCCCCAATTTTCTTAAAAATGCTGAATCCTACATAGCTCCTATATGCCATATGGAAGGATATATAGCTCCTATATACGCTGTGAGCATGTTCTCAGATGGTTGACAGCCAGCTGAATATGAGCCAGCAGTGTGCCTCGGTGGCCAACAGCATCCTGGCTTGTATCAGGAATAGTGTGGCCAGCAGGACCAGAGGAGTGATCGTCCCCCTGTACTCGGCACTGGTGAGGCCTCACCTTGAATACTGTGTTCAGTTTTGGGCCCCTCACCATAAAGACATTGAAGTACTCGAGTGAGTGTAGAGGTGGGTGAGGAAGCTGGTGAGGGGTCTGGAGCACGAGTCTGATGAGGAGCAGCTGAGGGAACTGGGGCTGTTCAGCCTGGAGAAAAGGAGGCTGAGGGGAGACCTGATCGCTGTCTGCAACTACCTGAAAGGAGGTTGTAGCATGGAGGGTGTTGGTCTCTTCTCCCAGGTAGCAAGTGATAGGACAAGGCGAAATGGCCTCGTGTTGCACCAGGGGAGGTTTGGATTGGATATTAGGATAAATTTCTTCACGGAAAGCGTTGTCAGGCATTGGAATAGGCTGCCCAGGGAAGTGGTGGGGTCACCATCCCTGGAGGTGTTTAAAAGGCATTTAAATGAGGTTCTCAGTGACACGGTTTAGTGCTTCGGTTATGGTTCGACTCGATGATCCTGAGGGTCTCTTCCAACTGAAATGATTCTATGATTCCATGAATATACAGAAGAGGCAGCTGTCGCTACCATCGATTCCTCCCGACTCGAGGAAGAAGCCAGCAGAGCCGGGACCTGCCCCTCACCGAGCAGCAGCGAGGCACCGACCCCTCCAAGGAGAACATCGCCTTTGTTCCACTGAGTTACCGCAGTGTTCGTTCCTAGAGAACGAGTTTCCAGCCAAAACCCGCCGGTGCCCCGCGGTGGCCGCAGGCCGGAGGAGCCGCCCCACTGAGGGCGGCGGCCGAACCGCCTCACGGCCGCTCCGCCTCACGACCGGGCGGAAGGTCCCGGCGCCGGGAGGCGGAGCGGGGGGGTGGATAGTGGCTTCCGCCTTCGCTCCTCAGCGGTGGTGTGAGGGGAGCGGGGCTGCATTAGCGAAGTGGTGCTGCAGAGATGGTGTCGTTGCTGCCGCGCATCGAGCGGCTTTCGTCACGAGTAGTGCGGGTGTTGGGCTGCAACCCGGGGCCTATGACTCTGCAGGGCACCAACACCTACTTGGTGGGCACCGGGCCCAGGTAACGACCCCGCTCGGGGGCGGGGGAAGGGGCTGGGGAAAGGGTGGTGTCGGCCGCCGCCGCCCCCTCCCCGGCCCCTTCCCCTTCTCCCGCCCCGCTCGGAGCTTGTGCGCTGCCTCCGGCTCGGGAGCCGGCTACCGGGCTGTCCCGAAATTCCTTAATTAGGGTAAAAAATTGGAGAAAAAAAAAAAAAAATTACAGCATTAAGTTTTTGGGACGGGTGTCCGGAGGCGGCCTGGGCAGGTGGGGTGTGGAGTCTCGGCCGGGCGACTCTTGGGCTGAGGCGGGAATTCCGTGAGGGAAGCGGGGGGCGACTCGCCTCAGGCTCGCCGCTCCAGGCGGTACTAAACGGTAGATCCCGCAAAGGTGCGGACTAAATTTATTATTTAGCCCCCTTCGTAAATTGTTATGCCACGGGGGTAGAATATCATGGAGGGGAGAGATGGCGTCTGGAAAGTGGAGGCATCAGTTATTACGGCATTCAGGGGAGGTTTAGGTTGGATATCAGAAAACGTTTCTTCACGGAAAACAGCTGAGTATTGGAACAGGCTGCCCAGTGAAGTGCTTGTGTCATCATCCCTGGAGGTGTTTGAAAGACGCGTGGGTGAGGTTCTTAAGGACAAGGTTTAGAAGTGGACTTGGCAGCGTTAGGTTAACAGTTGGATTCCATTATCTTAAAGGTCTTTTCCAACCAAAATGATTCTATGATATCCATGCAATGTTGGGTTCTTTTTAAAACATGATTTAATTGTCAGATGAGCACTCCAAATTTGCACACTGTTTTTTTTTTCCCTCTCTTTTTTTTTGCCATGTGTAGAAGAGTCCTTATTGACACTGGGGAGCCAGCTACTTCTGAATATATTGGCTGTTTAAAGCAGGCGCTGTCAGAGTTCAACATCTCAATTCAAGAAATTTTAGTGACACACTGGCATCGTGATCATACTGGTGGAGTACCTGATATCTGCAAAGACATCCCAAATGGTAGGCCGGAGGTTTCAAATATTGCTGGAAGCGTTAGATACATGTCAAGAAAAAACTAAAAAACTTTTACTGAGTGCTTCTGTGCAAATCAGCTGGATTATTCTTCTGGAATCTCCATATAAACTACATGTAATTTCATTATACTGTGGCAGTGTGTAGAATGAGACCAATGAACTATCTAAATATTATAGTTGTAGTATTATGGTCTTTCTTCAATACCTGTGCATACCTTCATAGTGAATTCTTATTATGTGTGAATAATGAGAACCTAGATTACCATCAGCAGTTTACATGATATTCAGAGATGTGAGAAAAACTTTATACTTGTTCCTTTCTACCTTGACAGTAACAACAAATTGACTATTATTTTTGCTTGGGTAAAAACAACAAATAACTTAATATTGAAAAACGAACATGCATAACTTTGAGATTCCTTACAGCAGATCATTAGTAATTGCTGACAAATTTGTAGGCCTCAGATCATGAGGAGGAAGAGGGTACAGCAGTCTGCAGGTAAACTTTGATAAAAAAATGTGTATTTCATGTTGATAAACAGTAGGAGATATTTCTGCTTTAGTATCTGAGAAGAGAATAAGCAGTGTGAATCATGTGGTTCTTAGTGTCATTGGACTTCATCACAAGCTTTGTCACAGGCATTATCAGATTTTGTAAAGTTGCCAGGTGCTTGTCTGCAAAGGATCCTGGGCACTACTGAAAAAAACATTGGTGTCTTTGTGAGGATTTTGCTCTTGTCAGCCCATTAGCATGGTTGTAAAGACTAGCAAGGGTTATAAATACCTTTCTGGGTTGCTATCTATAGCTGTTCCAGCCAAAGCATTCACAATATATGTACAGTTCAGAATGACAGATGCTGAGAGAAATTGCAGGTCAAGAAGCCTCCATCCAGTGTTAGGCAAATATTGAATGGTGTATCTGTGAAACATAGTGCAGAACATGAGCACAGAAATCTTAGTGTTGTTGTAGAAACTTGGGAGGTTTTGCTTTCGATGAGTCAAGAAGAAACATTTGTAAAATATAATAATTACTTACATTTCTTTATTAATTTCACTTGTACTTTTTCGTCTTCAAAATTGCTGCTGGTACAGAGTACAGTATTGAGATTTGGTGTCTTTCACTACTCTGCGTTTGTGGCTCTGGAATAAGGGGGTTTATAAACATAGAGTTAGTATACAGAATTTCTTGCATCGAGTTTTGTATTCATACGGTGTAATAATTAATAGTACTTGTTGAAAAAGTAGCCTTTCTGTGGAATTAACTTTGTTAGTGACAAATTCAAAACATCATTTTCTTTGCTTTGTTTAAATAGACTGTGAATATCGCATCAGTAAGCTTCCTCGTGTCCCTCACCGTGAAGAAATAATAGAAGGAGGACATAAATATTTTTATCTTAAAGAGGGAGATGTGGTGCAGACAGAGGGAGCCACACTCAGGTAAACGCCAATTTCTGCAAGTTTGCTGGATCAACTTTTTCTTCAGAATTCTGACACATATATGTACCCTAACTTCTAATGACTTCTAATGAGTTCATACATCTAATCTTTCCAACGCCTATGCATGTAGACTTCCTATCATGATCCAGCAGGGCTTTGTACAAATAAATTGTTTTCATGAATGAGAATTGTCAGGAATTAGCCTTTGCTTTTCGTCCTCAGTAGAGAAATTAAGAACATTTCCCTTGAAAAATATTTCCTCCAGGAAAGCCAGATAGGATTTTACATACTTTCTCATCACTCTTGGGTATTGATACTTTTGAGGAAGTTTATGGTAGTCTGGATGGATTATTTAGCATGCCTTTCTTTTTACTTTAAAAGTATTTCCCAAGGAGACACTAAACCATTTAATACTTAAAATGTTAAATTTTAAACCTTGAACCCATCAGGTTCTTATAGGGTGCCAACATGGGAGGGCCTCTTCTGAGAGAGCATATTGCCTATCTTGTCAGAATGAATGAGTCAGAAACAGAAAGCCACTCTGTCTCACACAAACACACAATAAAAAGATCTGACCATTCTGTTTCCAGACTTCTTTCATTAACAAGGCATTACTCTAAGGGCAAATTTTGCCTGTTTTCCTCAGTTTAGATGTGAATTATCTGCCACTTGTAGAATGTGCCAGCTGGCTGATTGGAAGAAAAAACAGAGAAATAAAGTGTATATTTGACCAAAAGCATTTTATTTTGTTAGCGTTACAAAAACAAAACAAAACAAAAACAAACAAAAACCCCAAACCCCACAAACAAACAAAAAAGCAAACGTGGAGAGTATTATGTTGAATATTGAAGACCTATCACTACCCTAAGTGGCCCATGTTCGGACAAAATCAGTTTAGAGAGGGAAAACAACTTGTTAAATTTGAATCCAAGTAAGACGGCATGGCACATTTTGAAGTTTGGGATAATGCAGCCAGACTTTATGCTTGGTTAAAAGCAGGTATTCTCACCTGGTTAATTCAGTAAGTGCTTTAATGATGCTCTTAGATCCACCAGTGGTTCCAAAATAGCAGTATCTACATGTTAAATTGTAGTTAGCAACCTGCATGTTTGCAAGGTGTGCCAAGCTGTGTTGAGTTCTTTTTCCTTTGTTTTTCCGCATTAGTGGTTAAGCTTCCTGGTAAAGTTTAATCAGGAACTGGAGGATACCAGTTCCTACAAAGGCAAAATGCAAAACCGTCAGGTTGATTTTCCTGTTACCTCTGCAGCACGATGTCTGACCTGCTGTCTGCTGAGCTCAGTGTTCAGTAAGAGCTGGAAGTCGAGACGGTGCTTCTGGCCTCCCAGCCCTGCACTGAGGTGGCTGGGTGCTGTTTAGCGTTGGCCTGTATGCCCTGCTTGGCACCAGCTCTGGCAGCCCCTGATCTCTGCTTTGATGCATCTGTCGTTAACAAGAAGATTCTGATGGATTTTAGCAGCGATGGTGGTCTGAGCTGCATAATTTCAGTTTGAATCAGCCCCAGCAGGAGGCCACCTGCCTTTCAAAAATTGTAGTGAAAGGACACTGCAGCACAGCTCCTTAACGGTCCAGGTTACTAGAAACATATCAGTCATCCATTCACCCTTTGCTACGTTCTAATGCAGTACTCATTCAAGCTGTGGGATCCTAAATCCTTACCATTCAGATGTTTAATGACCTGCACGTAAAACAGTTAAAAGACCATGACTCCTCCTTGTATTTGACAGCTGCTCTCCACTGTGTCAGGGGGCTTTCAGGGAAAAATAAATTTCAGGGGACAAGAATTTTATCTGGGTTGGGTCTGGAAGTTGATAGTTAATTTCTAAAAGAACTGGCAACATCATCCTTACCCTCTTTTGCTAAGTGCAAGGTGTATGTGAAGGACTCCACACATTTCAATCCGGAAATAACATGTCAATTTTTCTTTTTTAAAGCTTCAGAGTAAAGCCCTCTACAACACAAATTCCACATGACTAGCCAGCTTTCTTAAAGCACTTTTATTATGATCTGTCATGTAAGTAAAAGCATGTTAGAGATGATCTGTGTTCTCTATGTCTATGAGAAAATGGAGTGCGATTTGACAAAGTGATACCCTGTTTATATTGATATTTCAGCCTTTTTTGGTCTACTTTTTTCTGGGGTTGTTTTTGTTGTGGGCTCCTTTGCAAGTATAGGATTTTATCATTATTTGTTTCTAGCTTCTGAAATGAAGCATGTATGCTGCATGAAAAACTTATGCTTTTTTCTTGTTGTTCTTTAAACAGAGTCTTATATACTCCTGGACACACTGATGATCATATGGCTTTACATCTAGAAGAAGAAAATGCTGTATTTTCTGGTGACTGTATTTTAGGGGAAGGAACAACAGTAATTGAAGACCTGTATGATTACATGAAAACTTTGAAAAGGTTGTTAGAAATGAAACTAGATTTAATATATCCAGGTAAGTGATTCTATTTTTAACTGCACTGTTTTACTATATAATTTTTAAATATCTCCTCTAAGAATCTGAGAACTCTTATTACCATCCAACACCACTACTAATGTAACAGTTCGAGTTTGTTACTTAATATATGGGCAGTGCTAAGCTAAGATGATTTTAAGGCATGCTGGTTTGCAAGACTTGAAAATTTCCCAGTGATAGATATTTTTCCTTCCTGAATTTCTCAACTTGAGGGTGAATGTTGTGCTTCTGTGCCCAGAGCCTACAGAGGCCAGAATCTTTCACTGTTGGAATTGTACATCAAATTTGGTTTTCTTTTATTACTCTATCCATGTGCCTTAATGTTATCCTTGAAGAAAAAATAATAGTTTGCATTCCCACATGCACTGCCAATGGTGAGTAACCTAGTAATGTTTTTTAAGAGATGTCTGTCCTTTGCAGCACAGTTTAATCACAAATTCATCTTGGAAAGCTGCAGAACTGTCAAATGGTTGTCTTGGTTAATGACTTATTTTAAATTTGAACAAGAGCCAAGAGGCCAAACATCATGTTCTAAAAATAAGTTGCCAATTCATTCGGTCTGTGACTTTGCTTTAATTTTTTTTCTCTATTATCTCCCCCAAACCTTAGGAATTATTTTACTTTTCATATAAGTCATATACCTATTTGACAAGACTGGATTTTAAGAATTCATTATGTAACTTAGTTTAAGCTCCTTATTTGCTTTTTCAGAGCTACATCTCAGGATTTTTTCTGACTTTTTCCGTTTCATCTTCTTCAACTTGGCATTCTGAGCAACAGTGTCTACATTCTCAGTTCTGCCTTCCTCCATTAGCAATCTATGTTTAGCCTACATAACCAAATCTCTTTTGTGTCAGTTCTTAAAATACGCTTCTTTTGAAGTAGGTGTTCTTTAAGTGCTTTAAAATCTAAGCATAAAAATGCTATTTAAGAAAAATATCATTATAGATATTCCAATGATATGGAGGCTGACATAGACAAAAATAGTGACTTGCTCATAGTTATTGACTTATCTACTGGTAAAACTAAGAATATTTTAGCCTCCAGAATCTCAATGTATTGATCAATCGAATGTTCCGCTTTTTTTCTTAAATGCTTACATAACACAGTCTGTTCCTCTAATTTAATTTCTGCCTTCCAAAACCCCATATATGCCAAATTCTGTTTGGTTTATCAGTTATATCTGTTGTATTTCACTCTCCTTAAAAATTATTTATCTAAATTACACATTCACCAAGGTTGAATGTTTGTCCTATTTATCTGCAACTGTTTGCTACACTGTTGTATGTCCGTGCTGTACTTGCAGTTAGGAAGCTAGTCAGGTATTACGCGTTCTCAGTGATGAGTATTAAGGCTGTTCAGCACTTTCTTTTTTTATCTGTGCATCACAAAATGTATGTGCAATTGTGTAAAAGATACATATTGCCCAATCAGAACGATTGTTTATACTATTGGTATGTACTACAGTAAAATGGTAACTATAGCAGAAGGTAGTTTGCTTTACCAGTACATTCTGTATAAGCTTAGTACTTTGATTTTATTGCAGTTTTAAGTCTTCATAATTCTTGAACTGTTTCTCTGTTCCGCATCCATGCTTTAGCACTCACATTGCGGCCTTAGAATTAGATGTAGGGCAGCAGGAATTTTTTTAACCAACTGACTGCTGGCTAAGCTTGAGTAGCTAAATTTTGCCAATCCTTCCCCTTCCGTATTTCTTTTTTAATTTAATGTGGAAATTACTTCAGGCAGGATACTCGTGACTGTCTATTTACAGCCAATGGTTGATGACAATCCTTGGGACAAGAAAAGGGCGTTTTAGTCAGCAGAGGGCTCCCTATCCTGTAATAATAAACAATAGAAAAAAATGGTACTGGAGTTAGGAATCTGTGCAAGATTTCATAAGCCAATTATTTTCTTCAATTTAATCCTTTATGCTTTAATTCACTTTAAAATAAAAGAATCTATATTTCTTCACAGAGCATTATGAGAATAAAAACTTACTGTTTCTGATTATCTGGGCTATACAGAGGTCTGAAAAAATATGAAGCTGTCTGATAGAAGTCTAAACTATTGGAAAGACAGTCATATTTTGAGAGATCTATTTTGCATGCTTAGAAACATTTTACATTTATGCAGATATTATTTTTTTTATTGGTGAAGTTAACTGTGTTACTGTCCCTGAAAAAATATGGGTCAGAAAGATCCATATTGAGATTTAGTTCCAAGCTTTCTGATATCATTTTAATGTATGTATATGCATACACAATGGCTATGGATCAGATGATATAATGGATATGAAATGCCTTTAACTTTTCAAAATGTGGGCTCCATTCCAGGAACTGGCATTTGTCTCGTAGTCTAAGTCAGTTAAATTCCTTGGAAAAGCAGGGACTGGTGTTAAGCCTGCCTTGTGATTCCCTGTGCAGGCCTTAATTTTGAATACTCTAATGTGACTTCTGTCATTAGAGAATGCAAGAGAATGAGAGCTACCCTTATAGTCTCTGCTCTGTACATCTTAATGTGTTTTTTCTAAATTTAAACTTTTGTTTTTATAAATCGCAACATATTTACAGAGATACTGTTTGTAACTTATTTTGTAAGGAACAATAGCTTCACATTAAATGTGTTTCAAATCATTAAATATATGTTCATATGACAATATAGTTTTATATTTACATGTTACATGTCATTTATAATACTATCTGTACACGAGGTAAGCTTCAATGTATATTTAGTAATTTCAAATCTGCTGAATTGAGTGTGTAAGTTGAGATATGCATAAATACTTTGACTTGCTGAAGTATATATTCCTTTGACACTTTTTTCTTTCACAGATATTCAAAACATGAAACCTTAGTTGCGCTTTTTCTATAAGCTGCCTGTTGTCAGACAAAATAAGTGCTAATTTAAAAAGCCTTACAACTAAAAACCTATTTAGTCAGTTAGGTCAAAAGTACAAGTAAAGAATATTATTTTTTTTTTAATAGAGAACCTCAAAATAAACTATCTGATTTGGATTATACCAAATTACTTCTAAAAGAAAGCTATTTTTTCCATAGTTTCTGTTCCATTCATTTTATAAATTACTTGGAGTTTAGACTGGCAGAGCTGGAAGTTGTGCTGCTACTTCAGGTGAGGTATACAGGCAAAGAAATAGGAAGCCTTGCTATAAAAAGCATGTGACAAATATTCATGCAAATAAATTTATCTACAGGTAAAACATTAAGTTTAATTTCTGTGCATGTAACTCTCATGTCTGAAAAATATTTTCATTTCGTCTGTCATTTTAGTATATCATGAGGCAGTATTTGATTTTTCCACAAAGGTTAGTGCTTTACCAATTAAGCCTTTTTCTAACTTGATTCAAAGACTTTTCAGAAAGTTGAACAATAAGTCCAGGAAAATGCCACAATAAGTCCAGGAAAAAATGTGTGTTTTGTTTATTAACTGTGATCCACATAGAGCCTTCCTTCTGCATTGCTTATTCCTACCCTGACATGTTCAGATTGGCTGATTTGTCTTCTTTTGATTTTTGTCATCATATTTATGAAAGTATTTTCCTAAGGGCATAAAGCAGAGTGTGTTAGTCAAAGATGTATCCTGGAAAATTTATCTGTCACAGTTAAAGATGTTACTTCAGTCACTTCTGTGTTTGCCAGATAGCCCCCAACAGGACAGTAGGACCTGAGTCCTTTGCCTCAGCCACTGCTGTTCAAAGACCAGTATCAGTTGAAGTCATCAGCATCCATGTCCTTTGGGGATAGAGAGGTGGGCAGAGATAGTATAATAATCTGAATTTCATCTTTCAAATCTGTTCAGCTGTTTTGAAATAGCCTAAAGTAGTCTTTCCTTGGTTTCCTTATTCCATCCGAAGTATTCCCTTTCCCCATTCAGACTTTTCAGATCCTAATTCTTCCTTTCCAACTTAATGCTTTCCAATTGCAGACTGTGATGGAGACATTCAAATTTAATTTTGACCTGTTTGTGTGCAAAAATAAATATACAGATTGTCTTACAATCTAACATAATGGATACTCTGACAGGGTGGTACATATAGGTGCTTCTCCCTTCCTATGACTTTTAAGTCTACCAGAGTATACATAAGAATGATTCAATTATTCAGTAGCACCTAATTTCAAATAGAAGTAATAGCGCTGTGGTACATGTGTTTTGATTTAGGTCATGGCCCAGTAGTACGTGATGCAGATGCTAGAATCCAAGGCTACATTTCTCACCGAATGGCACGTGAACAGCAAATTCTAAATGTTTTCCAGAAGAATGCTGGAAAATCATATACATCCTCTGAGCTTGTAAAGATAGTATACAAGGTAATTGTTGATTAAAAGTTTTTAGATGAAACTAAAGAAAATTGAGGCTATGTTCATAAAATTCTATGTAACAGTTTAAGAATTTGCATGAAGACCATGGTGGCTTTTTCAAAGAGGAAAATAAAAAAAAGAAGAAAATATTTCTGCTTGTTCAGAATTCATATATGACTTTGCATTTAAATTGTATGTTTGAACACTTTGCTGGAGTGGGGCCCAGATGATTCTTACAAACTTCTTATTTCACTATCTAGATGGTCTTAAGCACAGTTTCATAGGGCCAGGCAAAAATAAAGTTGTAGTGCTTGGTTCTAAGTAAAAAGTATGAGATGACTGTTAATTTTTGATTTGTCGAAGTGTATTTGGAGCCTCCTGAAAGATTAGTTAAAACTTCTAGTTCCTGATTTATTGGTCTGCAGGAGGGTACAGGTGAACTGCAGTTCCACAGAGATGGATATTGCGCTCAGAAGTGAGGAAGCTTGTGTGTGTCTTTAGACAGGCATAAGAGTCCTTTTTTGCTACTTCATCATTTTTCATGTACCCTCAGTAATCTCTATGTGTGGTATGGGGGTTACCCCCCTCACAAGTAGAGATAGAAGATACAGCATTTGCTTTGGAGGAAGATGTCCAAGTTGCCTATGGCTGTGGTTTGTGAACAGACCCGTAACAGCTTCACAACTCATTTTTCATGGTTCTGCTGAGCCTCAGTTTCCAATAGAATGACTGTGTCACATTGAACATTTTGTAATGCTGGTGAACAGTTACCTCTGGCTGTTCAGGTCCTGCAGTTTTCCTGCCTGAACAAGTATACAGCCATTCATATGTTTCTGTAAATCACAACCACTTGCCTTGTCACTACATAAGAATGTTTTAGTGCTAAAGCTTTATTATTAAAAAAAGAAGACATAACTTTTCAAGTCTTTTTGAAGATTTACAATTTATTGAGCTAGTTTTCTAGTGAAATTTTCTGCCAGACTCATGTTATTTGGAGAAGAACTTTTTAATTTTCAAAAGGAAGGCTTTACTTTTGGGAAGATAGTGCTGGAGAGGGGGATTTTGAGAAATGTTATTGGTTTTTATCTAGTGAGCATTGGAAAATTTTAAGAGATTTGTCCTCCTAAAGCTGTTGTATTTTTAAATTGTTTACTCATTTACAAATACTAATTGTTAAAGTCTATTTAAAGCCATGCAAATATTGTCGTGGAATAGAAGTAATAGGTATTGTGGAAAAATGCATCTTTAAATTTGTCTTTAAAAATGCTCAGCTACACTGACAACCCAGTGCAGACCAAGCTCAGAAGAGCACCTTAGTCTTAGTGTTGGCCAGAGTTTGCATAATACAAACACATAGTGCAAACAATGAGCAAAGTAAACAAAAATGTGTTGTTAGGCTACTAGTTTAAGTGGTGTAAAATTGATTTACTCATTTCAGTTTGTTGTCATTGTGTAACTAACTGAATGTTCAACATGGCAATTCAGAAGAAGAATGTCTATATTAATAAACCATGAGTTCCATATATTGAAAGAATAATTGGGAGTTATATAAACAAGTACAAAATGTATATTTGTGTTCCTTTTAGGAGATCCCTGAAAATTTACTTCTAGCAGCAGAAAATAACCTCCTAGTCCACTTAAAGAAGCTGGAGAAAGAAGGGAAAGTGTGTAAGTTGTGGGTGGAAGGAGGGTCATTTTCATTTTTATTTTCTATGTACTGTTCCTCATTGTATTTTAGTGCAGTTTCCTGGTGGCGGGGGGGGGAAAGGCAATTAGTTGCAGTAGCTGTCCTTCAGACAATTTGAAGTAGGTCCATGTACAAAAAGCCTATGGTTATACAGTATTTCAAAACTTCTAGAAAATATTTTATAAAGTATTTGTGACATACTTAGAGCATAGATTACTGCAATACATGTACCTTTAAATTTTTATTTAAAACACACCATGGAATACATTCCTAGTGCTAGTGTTTCTACCTTTCTGTATTTTCTGAAATTCATACCTAAATATGCATGTACATAGCATTTTATGGGATTACATTTGACATTTCTGCCTTTCCTAAATGCATATGGTTGTATATATGTGTTTTAAAGATGGTTAAAATCACACAGTGCAAATTTGTACAGTTTCTCATAAGTACAGTACTTAAGTAGAGCAACTATATTTAGTTTACTCTTTTTATATTTTGCCTTGACTTTTAGTGAACAAGGTGAAGTATTTCTGTAGTGGCATGCACATTTGGAAACATTATTCAGCCAAAAGCTAAGGAAAATATTTTTTTCTGTGTATTACATAACTGCACCCAGGACTGTCTATTTATAAGTAAATAATTACATGAATATTTAAAACTGTTTCAAATTTTCAGCGCTTACTAACCTGAAAAACAACATGAAATTAGTATATTTTTTCCAATTTGGACCTTCTTTTTATTTTAATGATAAATCAGCTACTAAGTACTAATTGTTTGAACAATTGAGACTTAATTTTTGTAATAATAATGACCTGGTTTTTATTCAAAAAAAATAGATTAGAGTCACATGAATACAGTCATTACTGAAGTTCAGAAAATGACATCTTTAAGCATATTACGTGCGAAACGCCATGGAAGCTGACCAGCATAATACTTACTGCACCAGCTTTTAAATGTAATTTGAATTCTTGGTTATTAACATACATTATTGACCTACACATTTCTCCAGTTTGGCTCCACAAAATTCCTCAGGGGTATCAGATCCTGTTGACTATTTATTCCTTCCCTTTCACTGCCGAAGTAGCTCAAGCCAACAGCATTTTCTGACAGGTATCTGTTCATAAAGTAGCAACTGCTTGACATTATTAGAAAGTTTAAATAACTAGAGGGGATACTCTGTTTACAATCCTGTTTACAGGATTGTTGTGACTCTTCCACTCCAGTTGGAGATCCTTGATTCAGCTGTGTGCTCGTGCTTTCCATAAAGCACAGCATGTGCCTTTTAAAGTTTATGTTTTGTGATCTTCCATTTGTGCTCACAGAGAACAAGGAAAGAAAACTCATCAGAATACTTGGGGTTTTTCTGTGATGATCTCTGCAATGTGGGAACAGTTGCTAAATTTTTAGATACAGCCTTAGACCCAGATCTGTGATAAACGCTTAACATCATAGGACCTTTGTCAGTTTTTCAGTTGAAATTAAGGACATCTGTTAAGGAAAATTGATTCTGTTGGTTCTGAGCAGGCAGCATACAAATGCTTGAATACTCCTGTTACTTGTTCACTTGGTTTTGATATTATGTACTTTCCACATAGTCTGAGTTCCAATATTTCAAGTTTTGTTCTCATTATGGCAGCCTTGAGTTGCAGTCATAACATTGTCTGCTTAATTTTCACAAAATATTTTTTCCAAAGAAACATGTCCGTATTGATAATGAATGTGACAGGCATATTACAATGTTACAAGAGAGTTACTTCATGCAAATTATGGCCATATGCTGTCTGGTGCAGTCATTAATTCACTGCTTCATTCTAAGGATTGCAACTTATGTTGCTACAAAGCTTATAACTTCAATTAGGAGTGATACTGCCTTTACAGATATGCTTTTCTCACTTAAAACAGAAAAAGAATGTCTTGTGTACATCAGCATGACACAATATGCACATGTAAGCTTTTTCCCATGTTTGAATATAAGCATCTTGGTCATTGTTTCACATTTTTAAAACAGCTGATTAAGAGAGAAAAATAATTTGACTGGTTTTGATTCAGCAGCACAGATTTTTTTTTTCTCTAAAGTTCATAAATTTCAGAAAATGCAACAAGTGCTGTGCTACCTCAAATTTCTTAATATCTAGGAATTTTAATATTCTGAACTTTAAATAACTGTAGGACTGTTAAACCCTTTTATTAATCATTCTTTATATTGCTGGGTTACATTGTGAAACAAGTAATGTTTGTCACCTTCCATTAAAACTCAGCACTGGCCTGAAGGAAAGTATTCCAATAGTTGTAATAAAAATGACATGTACAGACATATATATGCATGTACAGGTTACATTTGAGATAGACGCTATATATAAACATTAGACTAAGTGTTAGTTTGTGACTTATTTGTTCTTTTTTTTCTTGACAGTACATGAGGCAGCTCCCAACTTCAGATGGAGAAACAATCTATAAGTTACACAAGATTGCTCAAGAATATTTTTAATCTGCACAACTGCTGCATGAACAAATATAATGAGCTCATATGATAAGTAAAATAAAAACAAATTCTTTTTTTTTAAGTGGTAACACAATTTTAAAGCAATATTACAGTCAGTTAACTAATGCTTTTCATATTCTACTTTATGGGAATTTTAAAAATCACTTGATAACTACTGAGTTAATAAAATGGATTCAGTGTGAATAACTGAATGTTACCTCTGTTATAAAATACCCAATTTATCATTGGTGGCAGAAGACAAATAGCAAGGTCTTATACACTTAATATTGAAATATTATGAAGTAATATTAAAAACTTTAAAAGTCAGATATATAAAAAATCTAGTAAAAATAATAGAAAATATGTTATTCTAAACATTTTTTCATTTGCTTTTGCATTTCAAAAAGTGATTTTCTAGTAAGTTACCTGCACATTCTGAAAAACAAGTTATTTTTGTTAACAGATGTAAATACTGGGGTTTATATTTCTTTTTTAATTTAGCTGCCTGCACACATCTTTGCTGGTTGCTCACTGCAATAGTTTTTAACAAACATAATTCCAGACTTCACTGTTTTCTGGTTGGAAATACCATATCTATGGAATTAATTCAAAGAATTCATAAATGTTAACAAATCAATGTCAAAAATATGCACAGAGTTGGAGCAGACTCTTGAATTCTTTATCTTAACAGATTCTGCAAGAATGTGATTAAAAAGCAATAGGATATAAATCAGACAATTCCATGTCCTGTGCTGTGCTGCAGCAAACATGTGACGTTCTCAAAAAATGAGGGAAACTGCAGTTTAACCAGACTTGTCATTAATGATTGTATATGATGTTTCTGAAATAGTAAAAGCAGAGATTGCAGTTTTACTAAGATGTATATACATTATACATTAAAGGATATTTATATCAGCTATGACATGTTGTAAAAGTCCCAAGACTCCTTGTTGATTATGAGAGTATAAATCAGAAGTGTTTATTTAAAAATAGAATGGTAATGTAAGCTATATGCCATGTAAGTATAAAAATGGGGATTAGCCTATTTACATCTCTTGTTTTGAATACATTCATCTGTGCAGTATGCATTAAAAGTTAACAATAAAAACAGGAGAAGGGGCAACTTCTGTCTCATCAAGCTAGAACAGCAAACGACATTTGGTGCATTAACTTTCTGTACAGCTGGGGACAGAAACTGGAAGGAGCACAAACTGCGTTTCTAGCCTTCCTGCCAGTTAATTTTAAGATTCTGTCCTTCGGCATCATTTACTAGGCTGAAGACCTGGGAAAGAAGTGTGATGGTAGTTATAGCCTTTTTTGGGTTTTCTGTTTTGTTTCTTGCTAACTCGCTTATTTATACTTTGTTTAAAATGTAGTTCTTGGTTGTATCTTTAAGCCTGTTTGATAATGAATTAATTCAGGAAAGGTTCCCCAATAGGAAGCGCATTGTTCTCTTTGTGTCTGTTATTGCAGGTGCAATAATGCACTTACCACCAAATCCTCCCCAGCCGTGTTACCTGAAACTGCGTATTGGGTTTGCATGACGAGGTTTTGGTAGCAGGTGAGAAGACACTAGAAGCTTCCCCTATTTCAGACTGTCAGGAACTTCCTTCCTAAATGATGTGATCATTTCAAAGCCTAGTTTTTCAAAAACATCTGGAAAGAAACCTGGCAAACACAGAGCAGCAGCCCATTGGCAAGCAGCAGGCTGAGGCTGGCAGTCTCAGGTGGTTTAGGTCATCACACCTTGGCTAAAGAGCTGTAAGAAACATCAGGCAGCAGGAGAGAGAATTCCAGTAAAAAAAAAAGGTGCAGAAACAGTTCAGATGAGGCAACTGTTCAGATGAGGCCTTGTTTTCCATTTCGGTATAGCAGTTTACACGGTACTATCAGGACAAACACAAAAACCAAGTGGAAACCAAGGAGCTCTCTGCCTGTATGAGAAGACTCATAGCCAGGCGCTTGAGGCACTTGCTGATTATAGCTTGAGAAAAGGATGTCTTGTCCCAGTTAAGTCCTGTTTGTTATGTTCTATGGAGATGAAATGACCTGATTTAAGGCTGAGGTGGGAGGTAGATGCAAGACTACATTGTGAAAAGAATCCTAATTTTTATCCCAAACCAATGTACTTCACGGGTGCAGTATGTTACATTCGTGACTACACAGTATGCAATTATGGATGTACATTCACATTGTTATTGTTGAAATAATGTTCTGCTTACTTTAGAGTTACAAAATACTGGTGTGGCCAGGGGATTAAGAGATTTCTAAGATATAAAACGTCTTGGGACTGAAATATGAACGCTTATTTTTTTAAAACTTTTTTTTAATTAAAAAAAAATCTCCAGCTTTGAAGTGGAAAATTTCTGTAGCCTTTCCTGTATTTCTAAGTACCCCAGGTCATTTATAGATACCAAGGATCCCTGTCTCCTGATTTAATACATTAATACAAAACCTCTGAGCATCTTCACAGTTGATGAAGGTGTTTCATAGTTGAAAAAACTGGTCATATGCTAATCAGTCTGCTCCATATAGCAGGAAGAAACCAGCCTGTGGAAGACAGTTCATTATGTGGTGCACACTCTCAGTTCTGGCAAGGCAAAGCCACACTGAATAGTTGAATTTTAATCTCTTGTCCTGTATTCATTAGCTGCCGGCAGTAAAAGCTGTCCCGACAACACTAAACTTCAGCTGTAAACTAGTCCTTTTCTTGAACTTTCTTCTCCACATAGCCACTGGGAATATCAGTCAGCCAGAAGCTTTAATAAATAAAAGTAGCATGAATTTGCAGGGTTTGAAGGACAGCTCAGTTTGGCCTGGATGCTTTCTGCATCTGTTGATTTCTCAGACCACTTCATCTGTTTAAAACTGGTTGTTTTTTTAATCCACAAATAGCCTCCCTTTCAATGTCTCTTCCTTCTATATTTCCCGGGTAGCTTTTCTTCCCTTCTGCTTTCTTATCATTGGATTCCTTGTTACGGTTACTCGCATAACGTATGTATGTCAGGCTATACAGTGTAATGTCAGCAGACGGGTCGGTAGGAGCGGGCTGCCAGCACAGTGCAGGCTGTACCTTGCGGCTGCGCCTCAGCCGTGACCATAACGAGCCCAGTGAGCGCGGCTACCTAATTGCATCCTTGGGGTGCCCAGCTGCCGGGGGCCTGGCGACCACAAAACTTCGCCAGAGCTCCGGGGTACGAGAAAGACATCAAAGGTGAACCTGGCTGCCCGACTCTGCGGACGCAGCCCGCAGCGGGGCAGCCCGACTCTGCGGACGCAGCCCGCAGCGGGGCAGCCCGACTCTGCGGACGCAGCCCGCAGCGGGGCAGCCCGACTCTGCGGACGCAGCCCGCAGCGGGGCAGCCCGCTCCGACCGGCCGCTGCCCGGGAGGGCGCGGGCCCCGCGTAGCCTGGAGCGCAGCCGCCTCCTCCGCAGCCCGGCGGGACTCACGGCCGTTTTCTGTCACCGCTGCCTCAGCGGGAGAGGGAAGCTGAGCCGGTGCCCAAGGCGGGCTCCGCGCTACCGCCGACGTACGCACCACCGCTGCCTGAGCCGGCCCGGCACAGCGCGGCTCTGCTGACGGGCCCCGGCCCGCACCGCCACCCGGAGCGACCTCCCGCGGGCGGGGAGACGCCAGAGCCGCCGCCGTTGGTCGGTTTGAACTGCCGGGCGCTTCCCCCTCACCGCCCCCGGGGGCGGGGGGGGGGAGGCGGGGCAGGAAGTGCCCGCCGGCCGGCAGGGGCGCTGCAGGCGGCGGCCGGGGCTGCTTCTCGCGGCCGGGGCGGAGTGAAGCGGCCGGCGGTTGCCATTCCTCGGCTGCGCGGCCGCCTCCTCCCCCTCCGCCTCTTCCTGGCCGCGGCGAGAGGAGCTGTGCTGGCAGCGGGGAGGCGGCGGCCAGCTCCCTGCCCGCCATGGCGATCCGCAAGAAGAGCAACAAGAACCCGCCGGTGCTGAGCCACGAGTTCATCGTGCAGAACCATGCGGACATCGTGTCCTGCATGGCCATCATCTTCCTGCTGGGGCTCATGTTCGAGGTGAGGCGGCACTGGCGCCACCGCCCCGGGGGCTTCGTCCCGCTTCTCCCCTTTCCACCGGGGGTTCTCGGCGCTGGGGTCCCGATCCGCCGGGGGAGGGTGGGCGGTGGGTCGCTGCGGCTGCTGCTCCACCAGCTTGGGCACCTCCCGGCGCACCTGCCAGCCAGCCCACGCCCTTCCCGGGCCGCGCCGTCCCCGACCCTGCCGCCCTCGCTGTGCGTGGGGAGAGGAGCCGACCTCCCGCCCCGCCACACGGCCGGAGGAGCCAACGCGGGCGCCTTCCCCACGGCTCACGCTCCCGGGCCCGGCCCCTCGGGGAACGCCCTCTTCCCCGTCTCGGCCCTGAGAGGCGCAGCCCCTGGCTGCCGTCAGGACCGACCCTGCTCCACTGCCCGCCTGTGAGGGGAGGCCGTGCCCCAGCACCCTCCCGCAGCGCGGCGCCGCCGTGAGGGGACGGGGCGAGGGGAGGCGCGCTTCCTCCCGCGGCGGCGGCGGCGGGCAGTTCCTGCCGCCGGCGGGGTTACGTGGCACTCGGAGCGCGGCGGCCGGGGGAGGAGTGTGCGGCCGCACTCGCACCGCGGCGGGGGGGCGGGTGGGAGAGGCCCAGCCGTGACAGCCGATCCCCCGCTCTTTGTGTGCGCGGCCGCGCTGGGCCCCGCCGGCACTACGGCTCCCATCAGGCCGCGCGGCGGGAAGGGACACAAGCGGTGACGTGTACGTGCCGCTCGCCGTGTGGGGGGCGCACGCGTGGGCCCCTCTCCCTCCCCATCGTTGGCGCGGAGCGGGTTCTCCCAGCACACACCACCCGACGGAGCCAGGGGCCGCTCGTCTCCTCACGGGGCTCCCGGCGCTAAAAGCGGTTTGAGGAGCCGCTGGCCCGGGAGTCGCGGCTGGTGCCGAAGTTACCTCCGCCTCCCCCGTGTGAGATGGGGCCGGCGCGGCCGGGTCTGCCAGCCGCCCAGGGGAGCTCGGCCTCGGGCCTGGCTGAGGGCCGGCCCTGCTGCCTGGGGTGCCTGCAGGCCGCGCGCTATCGTTGGGCCCCCGTGTTGGATGCAGGTGGTCTGAAATCTGCCCTTTTGGCTCTTCTCAGTTGTCTTGTGAGAAAACTGGAAATGCAGTTTACCTGAGTGACTTCCTAAATGTTCTCAGTGGTGTCCCATCAAAATAAGACACTTCCATTTTCTTTTTGGTAAATGTTTCTGGCTTTTCGGCATTTTAGCCATTCGTTTAGAGTTGTGGGCCTTTTTTAGTACGTTGGTGGTTTTCAGAATAATTTCATCCAGCTGTTGATATTGCTCAGTACCAAAGGCCGGTCGAGTTAGGAAACACGTATGTCTATGGAAAGAAAAAACAAGGCAGACGAAGAAAGCTGTTAAGTTTGGGTGTACTATCAAAAATCCCCAAGACAGTCCTTATATGGTGGAATTCTGGCAATTTAGGTTAAAGAGATGGACTTAAACCATTACTTTTCATGTCTACTTCTGGCTTACTGTATTTACAGTGTTACTGGTATGGTTGGAAGTTTTGGGAGGAGTGGATGTGCTGAAGTCTTTTGTTTCTTTTTTTTTTTTTTTTTTTTGAGATCCAGGGTGTTTTCTACCCCAGCATATAGAGGAGCCATATGCTTTTGTTGGTACAGATGTGGTGTGGCTGAGAATCACAGAATCACAGAATGTTAGGGATTGGAAGGGACCTCGAAAGATCATCTAGTCCAATCCCCCTGCCAGAGCAGGAACACCTAGGTGAGGTTACACAGGAAGGCGTCCAGGTGGGTTTTGAATGTCTCCAGAGAAGGAGAATCCACAACCTCCCTGGGCAGCCTGTTCCAGTGTTCTGTCACCCTCACTGAGAAGAAGTTTCTTCTCAAATTTAAGTGGAACCTCTTGTGTTCCAGCTTGAAGCCATTACCCCTTGTCTTACTGTTGGTTGTCACCGAGAACAGCCTGGCTCCATCCTCGTGACACCCACCCTTTATATATTTATAAACATTGATGAGGGCACCCCTCAGTCTCCTCTTCTCCAAGCTAAAGAGACCCAGCTCCCTCAGCCTTTCCTCATAAGGGAGATGCTCCTCTCCCTTAATCATCTTTGTGGCCCTGCGCTGGACAAAGATTGTTGCAATTTTTTTAAACGCTTAGATACAGGTCTTGGAAATCACCTGCTGTGGTTAAAGTTGGTATGGTGAGGTGCTTATACTGCTTGACTTGTCCAGCTGATCGGGACTTGATTAATAGCTGACAGAGTCTTCAAAGGGCAGTTCAGAATTGACTGATGTTTCGAATTGTCCTCTGAAGGCTCCCTTGATGAATAGGGAGCCCTGGGCAACTTCACTAACACAGGCAAACTAGTTGGATTCCCTGAAATTACATGGAGTGAATGGTCTAACTGTGTGTTCGGGGATTCCTAAAAAAAAATCTAGGGCTTGTTTACAAAGTGCTAGTTTTAACAATAAATCTTATTTCTTGTGAATAATAACTGCTGGTAGTAACCTAATCATTATCTTCGCATACTCAAAAGTACTCTTCCAAGACTCATAAGGAGTTTGATCTTTTGTTTTTGTGATGGTGGTGTTGTTTCTTGTTGGTCCTATAAATGCAACAAGGATGCTAGATTTTTACAGCAATGAGAAATGATCAGATCGTAAATACTGTAAAGCATGGTTATTTTTCCCTCTCTGTTGAGACCTGTTGATTCCTGTTGGGATTCAACAAAGATGTGTTAAAGTTGAAAAACAATTTATTGACAGATGGGAACTTGAGGTCCTGCTTATTTATTGGGGTTTTTATGGTACAACCCCTACCACCCCACCCCCCAAAAAATGCCTTTAGAACAAACTTTTCCTCATCTCTCTTTTATTCATTCTGCTTTTTCTTATTGTCCGTTGTAAAGGAGCAGTACCACTACCGCTAAATTTCATTTATTTTGTTTTGTACTTTTTGCCAAAGGATGCCCAGGGTCGAAAGAATGCTAATTGTACTGAGTTGGTATGCAGCTGTCCTGAAATGGTTTTCCGTTGTCTGGGCCTTTTCTCTCATGTTCCAGATCACCCACAGATTTATGAATATGATACTGACCTTCAAATTTTGTCAAATTAAAAAGTCGTTTTAAGTTAAGTTTATTCTCAGCCATTGCTGCATGCATCATGGTCTAGAAATTACATTATATGTGTATTCTGTTAGTGTAATAATACGGTATGGACTGGAGAAAGAATTGCAGCAAGTGTTTTGTTTTAATGTTGTAGTTGCGACTGTTAGTCTTTTTTCGAGGATATTTCTTTCAGGAGATTGGGTTGATCAGTTTTATGGGAGGGGACAAACATGCTGGGGAAGAGTGCCAAAACAACGGGCAAATGTTTTCAGCTTAATGTAAGTTTATTTCTGTGAGAATTTGTAGCACTTTTGTTTTTTCTCTTTCAGATTACAGCAAAAGCAGCTGTCATCTTTGTTACACTTCAGTATAATGTTACCATTCCTGCCACAGGTATGTATGTCGCAGGAGCTTAGTTATGAGACAGTATACTCAGACATTATTAGTGTGCCGTACTTTCTAGACTGAGGGTACACAAATTTGTCAATTCGAATAGATAATAAGAAATTTTAAAGGACTTCACTTTATTTTTAGTAAAACTGCATTTTAATTAATTAGGTTGGGGTGATGTTTCTGTTCTGCTGGGTTCATCATTAGTGCTAAAACATCATCGGACTGGTAGATAAGTTCACATTAATTCTTACTCTGGTTTTGCAAGTGACAGTGTTTACTAGTCAAAGTGGGGAGATAGTTTAACATAATTTTACTGTCTCCTTTCAATGCATTTGGGTAAGCTTTTTAAGTGCACTCAAGTTTTCATTTTTATAGTACGTCTTTCCAGAATCAAATTTAGTATGTGATGTGACGGAGAAGATGACTGTAAACAATCTAGTGACCTAGGTTATGACAGCAGTGTAACTTGACTTCTGTTTGTTCAGCTGACTACAAACTCCTTCTGTCTGAAAGGTTTCACTTTGAGAGACAAACTTATTAGCCATTAAACTGTATTGGTGCCTAACAGCTAATTCTGTTTGTCTTTTAGAAGAACAATCTGCAGAAACAATCTCTCTCTATCACTATGGCATCAAAGACTTGGCTACAATTTTCTTCTACATGCTTGTAGCAATAATCATACATGCTATAATTCAGGAGTACATACTGGATGTAAGTACAAAATATTAATTCCTTTGATCGAGATAATTGTCAAGTTTTAATTAGACTTTAAGGCTATTAACTTGAAAGTAACCTTTTGCTTTAAAGCTTGTAACTGTTAAAACATGCATTGAAACTTTTAGCACAGTTAATAGATAAATGTTAAGCATATAAATAACAATGGACTTTTCTTTCAGAAAATTAACAGGAAAATGCACTTTTCGAAAACAAAGCATAGCAAGTTCAATGAGTCTGGGCAACTTAGTGCATTCTACCTTTTCTCCTGTGTTTGGGGAACAAGTATTCTTGTCTCTGTAAGTATGCTTTCTCTTCTCTTTGTATTCTGAGATTTCAAAAACTTCACTTATGATGATGATAAATGAGGTTTTGGCTTATTTTTCTGTTTTCAGCTGGTTTTAATATTAAAGCAGGAACAAGCTTAGGGATTCTGTGCAAGTTGTAGTCATAACTGAGTATGAAGTCCGCTAGCGTTACTGTTGTTCAGTCTGGTTTGATTTACTGTCAACTGAACAAGGGAAAACTTTTAAACTCTATAATAGTACTTAATTCTCTATTTTTTCTGTGTTGGCTTATTAGCGTAAAGTTAAGTGTTCAAAAACCATCATATGTAGCATTTCGGCAGCCTAGAGAACGGGTGTATGGACAGATTGCTGTAGGCTCAAGCGAGTGTGTGCTTTCGGTTGGCATGGTCTTTGCTAGTGGCTGGATGTGTATGAGCTTAGTTTAAAAAAAGGGAAAGAGTGTGATATATGTGTATATATATATTTTTTTTTCCCTTAACATAATGACCCCTGAAAAAACTTCCTTAGTTAAGCTCAAAACTTGTCAGCAGTTTACAAGGGAAGGCTTATGGCTGTATTAGTGATGCTAAAATAACCCCATCTCATAAGGATATTCTGTCTTGAATGAATGCTTGGTTTGTTTGGTTGCTTTTTATTTTCCTAAGCCAATACAGCTGTGTTTTGGTTTGGGGGTTTGGTGGGGTTTTTTGTTTGTTTGGCTGCTCTTTTTTTTTTTTCTGTAAAAGGAAATTCATTGATCTGCAGCTTTTACTTGTGTATGTAGATGCGTGCACGTTTATATGTAGACACACACGTATGTTAATTCATTATTTCTGACTAGGAAGTAGCATCTTTGAGCATTTATTGGGTTTTTTTGTTTGTTTTTTTAGGAGAACTATATATCAGATCCAACCTCTCTGTGGAGGGACTACCCGCACACTCTGATTCCGTAAGGCCTCTTCCTTAGAGGATTGCTGGGGAGAGGAGAGAGTGTTTTAAACTTAGGGTGTGTCACGTACAATCTGTGTAGAATAAGTAGTCTTTAAAACTATATTAGTCACCAGTGTATTTTCACTCATATTTATGGACGAACTTGATTCTCTGTCAATGTAGCATACAGAGTTTTCCTTCTGTAGACTAGTATTTAAATAATTAAGTTTGTGAAAGTTTTGTCTTAAAGATTTTGTTTTTAAAAAAACTTGCTTATGAGTTGGCTGGCAGGAAGGATCAATGTTTTTCTTTCTTTAGAGACAGTGATTAAATGTGTTCACTAGAAAGCTTCTGAAGTGTTTTGAGTTCATTAATAAAAAGTAATATTCTTCAATTCTTGCTATATTGTACAGGTTTCAAATGAAGTTTTTCTACATCTTACAGTTGGCATACTGGTTTCATGCTTTTCCAGAATTATACTTCCAGAAAACTAAAAAAGTAAGTTCAAAATGTAAATTGAAAGAACTCCAAGCAACCCAAACAGTGGAATAGTTAATTTCTTTTGGACTTCCAGAGTAATGTGTTACCCTAGATTTCCTACGCTGTTCTTATTTGTGTTACCCACTTTTCCTGGTGGAATTTTGGGTGCTCAGATGTCAGTGTGTGAGAAGGTAGGTTTTTTTCTTTTCAGTTAAATCCTGTATTTCTAATTGCAGTAAAATTGCTATATATCTGTTCTGTAAATAAAAATTCCTAGTGTTTCTTACCTACTAAAGTCATTTTCGCTTGAGCAAATGAATGTGAGATTTGATTTTCCAAGTCTTTTTTGTTTCTTGTAATTAGTAGTCTGAATAGTCTCATTGAAATCACAGTCGCTTCATGAATCATGATATAGGTGTAGAATATAAGCAGTGAATAATTTCGTAAATCCAGGGAACATTAAACTCTGGGATTTGATTTAAATACCACTGTCCTCAGCAGAAGTTCTGGTTAGTCACATTTTGAGATTTTTTTCAATGCTCAGTTTTTAACAGCATCCCTTCCCTCCCCTAAGAGTTTTCTCTGTTGGGGTTCTCAAAATTTTTGAGCTTACTGGAGACTTTTTGTAGCACCCTTTTTATCTTACTGGACCAATTTAAGTAGCCTTTTTGCATGTTTTTGCTAAGGCTTGTTTTTCACAAGCAGTTTACTTTTTGAAGTTTCTGTTTTAAACTGTTCAACATGGCTTCACCAAGGGGGCAAATCATGCTTGACTAATTCAGTGGGCTTCTACGGTGGAGTGACTGCCTCAGTGGATGAGGGAAGAGCTACTGATGTCAGGTACCAGAACTTCTGTCAAGGCTTTTGATATGGTCCCCCACAGCATTCTTACCTCTAAATTGGAGAGGGATGGATTCGATGGCGTCGTAGTTTAGCCCCAGCTGGCATCTAAAACCACATGCCGCTCGCTCATCCCTCCCTTCCCCTCAGTAGGATGGTTAATAACGTTATTCTCTGTATTTGCCAGAAACAGCGTGCTAGAATCTTGGATGATCTTGAAATTTTAAAATAGGTGCCAACACTCGGAAACCTTTTCATTCTGATTCACAGACTGTTACTTTATTTCTGTAGCAATGTGACAGAATCTGATGGGCAGCAAACATGCTGAACTGTAGCAAGTTATCTGATGATACAGTAATACATACCAAATAAGTATTGTGATAGCTAGTACAAATTCACAATAGTCATATCAAATAAAAGTGAGTCCTTTCAAAAAGCATCTTTTTGGTGTTTGATGCATTTTCTCATGATATGTGTAAGATACCAAATATTATTGGTAAGTAAGCAATGAGTTATGTGTGGAATTAAACAATCTAGGCTGAATAATTTGGTGCCAGAACAGGCCACATTAAGGTAGCTGGTAAACCAAGAAGAATTTTGAGGACTAGGGAGTAGTTTTTAATAATATATGACATTGCACAATAATGTATAACATTGCGTATGATGCATAATTACTTTTTTTTCTTCTTAATAGGAAGATATCTTTCGCCAGATTGTCTACATTGGACTTTATCTATTCCATATTGCGGGAGCCTATCTCCTGAAGTAAGCCAATTGTAAACTTTTGCTGGCTTCGTTCTCTGTCTTAAACATCTAACAAAATGTCTGAATGTTTGTTTTATTTGTTTTGATAGTCTGACCCATCTTGGACTTGTTCTTCTGGTATTGCATTACTTCGTTGAATTTCTTTTCCACATGTCCCGTCTTTTCTACTTCAGTGATGAAAGATACCAGAAAGGGTAAGTGGTCTTTATCTTTTAAATTAATGTAATTTCTGTCTCAAAGCCCTGTGCATTTAACTAACCAGAAACCAAAATTAGAAGGAAGCTCAAGCAGTGTTGCCTTAGAGGCCACTGTTCTCCAGAATAGTTTTAGTTTTTATATCGCTAAAACAACTATTTTTCTACTTTCTTTGTCTAAGTAAATGTTAGTAGCTGTATAAAATGAAATAAAATCTTGCACTATGTGCTAATACTTCAAAAAAGTTTGGTTGAGAAAAGAACAGCATAGGTTGCTTATACAGCTAGTTCTACAGGAACTAATAACATGCTTATGTTCTAAAGTAACGGAAAGCACTTTCTGTTGAGTTGAAATTAGTTTTCAGAACATATTTTTGTACTTCTGGTTTGTAAAAAGGGATTGTGAGGCAGGGCTCTTCTTGCTTTTTGTCTTCTATGACTACTAGAAATCCAAGACTAGTTTAGGATAAGTGCAAAATAATCAATTTAGGCAAGTTCTTAAATTTCAAACAAATTCACATGGTGAAGACTAAACATTTGCACTGTTAGTACTTGTATTGTGAATGGAAAATTTGTTTAGTGTTTTTTGGTGTTTTTCTTTGTAGATTTTCACTGTGGGCAGTTCTTTTTGTTTTGGGAAGGCTTCTCACCTTGATTCTCTCGGTCCTCACTTTTGGCTTTGGACTGGCAAGAGCAGAAGATCAGCAGCTGAATTTCAGTACTGGAAACTTTAATATCCTGGCTGTCAGGTACAGTAAACTTGGAACAGGTCTTAAGCAGGAGCTGTAAACCTGTGTTAAATACACAATATAGACGGTGTGGTATTAATGCCAGTAATTCTGAATGGTTAGGTGTTTTCATCCAGTCAATGGGATCAATAGGAATAGCTTACGTGACAAACTTGTAAGGCACAGTGAAATGAATTGAAGAATTTACAGTCTACAGCTGAGAAATCTAACTGCCTGCTCTCTCTTTTTTCTTTCTTTTTTTTTTTTTTCCAGAAGAAAACAGAATTAAAAGGAGTATATCCAATTACAGAGATTACTTTCAAATGTTTTGGAGTTAGTGAATTGAATTCTGGATATAGTTGCAGTGAGTTTATCTGTAGAGGTCAAGGCGTTATGCCCAGAGCATCTTTGTCCCTGGTTGAAGATTCCTGTCTCTTTCTCTGCATTTATTGTGGCTCCTATGCTGCTGTGTGTTAGGGAATAGAGAACTTCCCTAACATATGTGATGCAGAATGTTCAGCCAACCACCTGGCCTTTTTATTAATTAAACCCAGAAAAAGAAGTTATTGAAACATTGTCAATATCAGCACTACCCTGCAGAATTGCTACTCAGAACTGCAAGACTCTCTTAAACCATTTCCAGCTGTTACCACCTGGTATCTTGAGAGTAATACTGAGAAAGAAGAAAACAGGAAAGAAATCTAGTATTTCCCAGTTCTGATGGAGGGGCAAAGGCCTCAATCTCACTGTATACTTTAGATTTGTTCAGCTGTGCTAAGCTCAGTCGCCCTCTGTGAGCTGAGTCTTTCATGGCTTAGAAAATGGATGTTACTAGGAAGAGGCAGAGGAAGTCAGAAAAAAAACCCTAAACAAAACTGAACTATTACAAATTCATGTTGTCTAGAAAGAATCGATAATGTGTTTCAGGAAGCTGAGTAAAAATGCAGTTTATGACATACAAAAAACTATATGAGGTGGTGTTCTACTTTCCTTTTGCATTTGAATAGTGAGTTAAACTTGCTGATAAACCTTTACCTGTGTTTTGTTTCTAGAATCAGTGTTCTAGCCTCCATCTGCATGGCTCAAGCATTTATGATGTGGAAGTTCATTAATTTCCAGCTTCGGAGGTGGAGAGAGCATTCTTCGTCTCAGCCTCAGTCAATGAAAAAGAAGTTCGTATCAGCTAAAGGAAGGAGCTCCAGAAAAGAAAGAGGTTTGTATTTTAAGTTTTTTCTGTTACCTTGACTTCTCAAAACCAACTTTAGGTAATGGAGAGCCTTTTTTAATGTAATTGCTAAAGAAACATTTTATGTTTAACTTGCAAGTGAGATGACTCAGTTACAGAAACAGTATTGGTGAATATATAGTGGGGGGTTTTTTTAATTAAAAAAACCACGATATATTAATTGTTTGGGGGTTTTTTCATCTTCTAATTGACTGAATGAAGGAATTACCATTTCTTTAGTTAATGCAACATGAGATTTTAATTATCACTAATTATATTACTTGAGCAAAATGTATCATGCTTATGTTTTGTTCCCTTATAAAAAGGGAACAGACATATTTTTAGATCTGTTTTTGTAATCAATTACTTCTAAATTTTTCTTGCAGTGAATTTCAAGCTTGTTTTTTATTGCCACTAAATTCTGAGGTTTTAGGGCAAGGAGATGGTTTGATGATCCATCAAGTAAATATGTTTATGTTGGATTGTTTTTACTAAAAGTAGAATTTTTATACTTCTTTGGGCACATAATAACTACTTACTACTCTAAACCTGTGTAGAAGCATTTGGAAATTAACTAATCACTCAAAATTTGACTTCTCTATTATGTCATGCTCTTTTTATGAAAAGGGCATGAAAGACAAACTGAATGCTTTTTCTTCCTCCAACAAAAATTCTGTACTCCATTAAAAAAAAAATCCCCACACTTCCATATTTCTGTTGTACCAACAGTTAAACTTGTATGTATTTAATAGCTCGTTTGAATAACTTCTGCACTTTTTAAAAACTGCTTAAGTCATTTCAAAAGCTTATTTCAGCATGATCCTTTGCTAGCAGTCATGTTTTGCCAACCTGCCGCTTCTTGATATATCGAGCGTGAAGACCATTTGCACTGAGAACTGAGAGTCATGGTCAGAGATCAATTCAGTGATTTCCCACCCGCCCCCCCCACCCCCGTCTTTCTTACTTTATAGAGTATTTCTGTACATCCTTTTGATCATTTGTAATTATCACAACTTGGCTTTTGTGTGGTGTTGAGGTTTCTTGTTTTCATCAGAAAATTCAGTTGGACTCTTTTAACTGAGTGAAGGTAGTTTCTTTTATAGGTGTCCTGCATAATCAGACCTTCATGTTCATTGCATCTTCCTATGTTTTTGTGGAATTTAAGTCTTCTATGACAAATATTTCTAAAGCATAAACTTAACTGGCGTTTTAATGAGTGAGTCGAAAATGTAGTAGCTTTTAAAAATCTCTTAAACTATTTCATTCATGTAATTTGGTGAATTTGCTGTTTTTCACCCACGTTCAATGGAAACTCGCAGGTGGTAAAGGAATAGGGAAAGAGTCAGTTAATTGGAATTGTGGTTTAATTCACAAAATAATTGAGCTTTGCCTGTCTTAAAGACTGGGGAATTTTACAGCTTATTTTAAATGGAAAGAAAATAACTTTAAAATCCAGAAGGTTAGCGTTGTTACAGATTCTTCTGTTTTGAAGATTCCTGTAATGTTATCTGTTTAGAACACTTGCACAGGGTGCAGCAAGACAGTATTTTCGAAAGAGTATATGCAATTAAACTCTTTAAAACAGTCTTTTTTTCTTTGTTTGTGGTTAGATGGATTTTTGGGAGCCAGGACACAATAAAATGTTTTACTTTTAGACTATGCCAAAAGCAAGAAATGACAGTAGAAAAATCCTACTGGTGATGTAGGTGGGGTACCCAGGCACATGCTGATTCTTGTCCTTTGTTTTACTTTCACTTGTTTTGACTTATCTGCTTAAGAAAATATGATTTTGGTTAGCTGTCTTGGATCTAACTCATTGTAAGCCTCTTGATTTAAGCATAACACAAACTTCTTTAAAAGTATCCAAACACCACCTTGTATAGGCTTGAAGTGGTGGTGTCATTTACAACCAAATATGTTGGATAGACTTTGGCTGCTACTGTGTGACTAATTGGGCTCGTGTCTGGTTTATTCTCATGTTTCTGATTTTATTTTTTGTTTTAGTTGCTTGTTTGTATAAATGGGAGCATTTGGGTGTAGTGGGGGGGAGAAGGAGATCGAGAGTTGTTTTTTGTGGATTGGCCACACTCGGTGGTGAACTGCAACACATCTGCAGATGGGAAACATTGATTTAACCAGTTTTTTGTACAAAAAAAAACCCACAACAGTTGCAGTATCATTCTGACTTCAAGCAAGTCAGAGCAGAGATGTTAAGCAGCAAGCATTATAGCTGGCTGTGCACTCTGCTCTTCAGATCTGTTCTATAAATACAGTTGCTGTCAGGCAACATCTCTGCTTCCTTGGGTTGTGGTGACACTGAAAAAGGGGGATACTTTTAATTTACGATGGTATCATGTTGGTCTGTTTTACTAAAGTCATGTGCATTATAAATCCACAGATTGTGGGTCATTGTTCTGGGGGAAACTTGTGCTATCAAAATCGTAACTGTGGTACTTGAACAGATTCAAACTCTTGAGGTCTTTAAGTTGGCCCAAACATGAGATAGAAATGGGAACACATTCTTGCTTTGTATTCTTAGATAGGTGCCTGGTCTTGTGCTTGAACTCTTTCCATGTACACATACTCACCTCAAATCTAACTAGTGTTTTACTTCTGTCCATCTCACCTATGTAAATATCTTCATCAGAACATAAATTAATTCTGTATGTTAAAGTATATACTTTTAAAAGTGTGTGTATATGTATATTAAGATTTCTTATAGATATGAAAATCTTGTAAAGGTAAGCGAAGAAATGTAATTTTAGTGTAAATTTAAATACAAAATAGGTGAGATATACAATAAAGACCTATACCAGGGAACTGCATACGTACTGTGTGTCTCCAGAATTTCACAGGCCAGTCTCATCTACAGGTTGAGTATTTTACTTTTTAAGAGAATATCTTCTAAAATACTATAGCTGGTCATGATTTTAAGTCTAGATGTATATAATGCACACACTTCTGTGTCTGGCCATGTCAGGAAACTGGACTCAATCGTAGTAAACTTTAAATTTTGCACTGCGTAAAAACTTCATTATACTAGTGCATTAGGAATTATAATGATGAGGTTTAATGAAGAACATACATCAGAAAAGAAGTTAAAAGACTGTATGGGACCTACAAAAGTGTAATAAAATATAAAGCGTCTCATATTTCAAAAATGTTTTCTTCTTTTTTCTAGAAAATGGAATAAATGGAACAGTGACCTCAAATGGAGCAGACTCGCCTCGTAGCAGGAAGGATAAATCCTCGTAAAACTGGGTTTATTAAGTTAATTGACTAATGTCCCCAAAGAATCTGCTTTTTACACGGATGGCCCTTCAGCGCTAGAGATGTTATGGATTAAAGGAAATACAGTTCATGTTTTTTGATTATTGCTGTTGTTTTGAGAAACTTTTTTTAGAAGCCATTTTGACTAAGGAAAAAGGGTTTATCTGTCTTCAAATACTTGGGTGGGGGGGATACAACACTTTTTAAATAACATTGACACTTTTTTAAACATTTATTGTGATGAAATAACTTCACTTAATGAGGATCACTGTTGCAATGTATTATTTCCTTCCAGTTTTTGTAATCTTGGTAATACATACTGTTCTACCAACCTCAGTTTTTCCACGTTCTTCAAGAAGTATTGCAAAATTGAAGTAAAAACTCAATATGCATTTTGAGATACTCTGGCTTTTCAGTTAATTGCCTTGATTCAAATTTACAGTTCAAATTGGGATTCCGAGACCACACCAATAAACCTCTATTTTGTAGTTATTGGCTACAGAATTTCTGCTCTAAGAATTGCCCCATATCATTAAAACAAAGCTGAACTAATTGGAAATGTTGCAGAGTCTTATTGTTTGTTGGTTAGAAAACTGTTACAAAAAACAAAAAAACCTTTTTGAGATATAGCTTTAGCACTTGAAAAATAGAAGGGAGCGTGTATGGTCATAGAAAGAGTTGATTTGGGTAGCACTGTTTACTCCTGTGTTTTTGAAGTGTACGTATCTTGCAGAATTAGTGTGCGTTGGACCTTCTTTGAAAACTTGTCTGATTTTAGAGGGTGGCAGTTCTTACAGTGTGTTGTTGTGTTTGTTTTAGGAGGCATTTAAGGCTCCACAAAGAGGGAATTTATTAGATAAATGGGTCAAGTTATGAGAAACATTCCTTTATTCTATCTGCTTTGCTTTGTTTCACCGCTGTTAGGAAATAGCTTGATTTCTCCTATATATATTTTTATGAAAAAATATTTAAAAGCTACAGCTTCTTAAAACTGATTTATTGTGCCCTTTACTACAACTGGAAAAATCTTAATTTAAGAATTTTTCCATTATCTGTCTTTCATAATTGTATTCAATGTGAAGCTTTGTCCGGTTAATTTTCCAGTTTAAGATGCAGTTAATGTTTCCTCTGTACCATTTTGTAACGGGTATAATTCAACGCATTTCACTCGAGAATGAGTTAGAGATTTAATTCAGTCTTAAGAAGTTGCTAAATTAGTCTTGCAAGTTAAACCAAGTATTGGACTGCTTATTGATTGAGAGAGGTAATTATGAGCAATGAAGCTGATAAATAAAATAGTTTTAATTAAAAACTGTTACTATAGTTGAGTTTATACCCAAGAAAATAATAAATCTGCATTCTGTATCTTCTAGAGTTTGGTTGCTTAATATACAGAATAAATGTTTCTAGTACAAAATCTTTACTACTAGGAACTATCCATTCTGCAATTGTTGAGTCCTCTTTAGAGTTATTGCAGTATAACTTATTAGACATTTGGGCTAATTTTAATCACAGTTCTTGAGTACTTGCTTCACAGCTCCTGAGTGGACTTGACAGAACTGGACTTGCTTAGCTCAAGAACCCTGGGGCAGCACGCCTTGTAATACACCCAGGCTCCTCCAGTGGCAGTAGCTAAACCATGTCTTGATTTGAAGAAATAAAACTCAAGTGGTGAAACTGAATCTCTCTGATCTGGCCTCAAAACTGGAAAACCGGAACTGGGAAGTTTTGAGGGAATTGAATATCTGTTACATACTCACTGCACAAAATTGTGTTTCATGTCTGATGTTTCTAAAAAGACCTTCATAGATTCTGCGTGCCTTGCTCTCAATTTGAACCTTAAGCCAAAAGGGGCAAATTTTTTAAGTTTCTAGTCTGTTACTTTGACTGTAAATCAGTTTGCTTGTGATATCTGGTAGTACTGAGGTGGTCAAAATCACAAAGGGTGGAGGAACAAATTATGAAGGGAGCGTTTAAGGTACTTCTTGAGATCTTTAAGACCTATTGGAGTCCAAGGGTTTTAATAGTTGTTTCCCAAAGGCAAACTGTTTCTTGTAAACCTCATTCTTTGGCACAGTAGTCTTGAAATATAAACTTCTAAAAACTTCAAAAGAGTGAATTCTTGCCTGTTAATACTGGTGTTGCTTTTTGTCTCCTTTTGGCCTTACAGATGTTCTTGGCCTTTGGACTTTTAAAAAAGCACTTTCATTTCCACTATGGCTTAATCTTCATCCTTGCCTTATGGGAATTGTTGCTTTTTGCCTGGTAATAGAGAATAATTTCAGTTGTTCTAGAATTTGGATAGAGTACTGGAAGCCAGGGTCTCTTGTGTTATAACTAAAAATACTTATTTATAATTTTGGGTCAGGCAAAAGCAGTAACTTTTAATTTTCTACCGTGGGGTGGACACCCCCATTGATTTAGAGATTTCTATTTCCAGTTTGATATTGTTTTGACATAAGATTCTTCTTTGCCTGGATAACTTCATTTGAATTGCTTAAAACTGATTTTTCAAATGTTATTGCATTTTGGCTCTTTGTAATCTGGGATTCAGTAAGCTGGAAGAACATCAGTTGTCTAATCATGTTTTCTTCATTATGGAATGAGGAAAATTAGAAATGGAAATGACCAAAAAGCTAATTATTATATTCCTATGCCTAACAAAATTTTTATTAAGCTGTAGTAATTTATCCTGGTCAGTTACCAGGTCCCACCAAGAGGCGGCTTTGTCAACTTAGATGGATTTGAATTGAGTAATTCATAGAGGCTGTGAATAAGGTTTGGGTTTTGTTTAATTTTGTTTTGATTTTTGTTTTTTTTTTTTAATATATTAAACTTCTTCCTCCCTGGCCCATCTTGTCAGAACTTTTCAAGGCTTAAAATAGATTACTTCAAGGCTTTTCCCCCCCTTAAATGTATGTTTGGTTTATGTGCCAGAATTTACTATCAAAACCAGTGTTTTCCTTTTACTAAGTAATTATATGTGACTTCAAAGTACAAACAAGGAATGCACAGCAGCTGAAAATAATTTTCAGAGTTTTTGTTTTTATCTCAACACTTTCTCTTCTTGAGTGGTTGCGAAGATTGATTTCTCCTGTGTGAATTATTCATGAACTTGGCTCTTTGGAAATACTGCTTTGCAGGTGATCCCATCCCCAAATCTGGGAATGATCAAGGATTTGCTATGAAGAAAAAATGCATAGGTTATTTCTGCTGATGTTAGAATATGCTGAAAGTAAATTAGGTATGGTGGGATAATGCACTTAGAAAAATCAATAGTTATTGGTAAGCATTTGATATTTTTCCCGAATACCTTTTCATTTGAAAATTTTAGTTGTGTTCGTGGAGTTACGTTTCCCAGAATTGTAATAACCAGCGTGGTACTTTGGTACAAGTATTCAGACTTCTGTAAAAAGGGTTAACGCACATCTACAGTCCTTCTGCTCTTTGCAGATTTCTGATGAACTACACCTGAGGTAATTTTGTCAGAGGCAAAACTTCATATTAAAGAGAGCATTTTCACACTTATGCTAAGCTGAAAGTGATGTAGGTTGCTGCCGAAACTGGTGTTCTGTCCCTTGCTTTGTCTAGCCCAAGCCTTTCTGGTTGCATGGTGAGCTAGATCAGGGAGATGGTGCAGCTGAAAAACAGCTCGTTTACGTAGTTGTTTTTTCCGGCTGGATTAGTTGCCTGATAGTAATCCTGGAGGTACACAAGTATTTATGTACAAGCAAGAAGAAAAGGTGAGGGAAAAGGCCAATCAAGCTCTAAGGCAGCTACCACGTTCGACTGTGCCCTTGGTTGAAAATTATGCTCAATTACGAGTTGAAAGATCTCATTGAAAGCCTTTCCCTCATCAATACCAGAAGGGAGCTGGTCTCTCTGGTAGCTCCTACATGCCAAATATTTGGAGTCTTAATGGATTTTTCTCAGATACTGTGGAGGAAGGGGAGATACTTGATGTGCTTTGCTGTACTGAGATACATACCTTTTGTCCGACATAGTTTCGGGGTTTCCAAGCAGTGCAAGATGATACTGGTGGTGTAGAAATAGGAATTCTGGAAGTAAAGGTTCCCTTGGATTTTAAAAAAAAAAAGATTCCTTAACAGCCAGGAAACTACAGGCTTTTTGCTTTTTTGGTATGGGATGGTTTTTTTTCTCCACATGAACCCCTTATGCATTGAAATAGGTCTGGGTCTTCCAGTCTGTAGGCCTGTCTAGGTATGTGGAGGGGAAGCTTGTTTGTTTTCTCTAATTTTGTTTTCCTGTTTTCAAGAAGTTCACCAGCTGATTCCGAGGTCATACTTGGGTTTGGTTCCATTTGTGACTCAGCCCTTTAGGCCTGTCTTACAGAAGGTGGAGACTGGTAGCTTCAGTAGGCTCCCTATGCAGTGTTGGTCATTGCTGTCCTAATTGTTCTCTGTGGAAAATGTCAGTATTGAAGAGACTTGAACAGTAAGTAGGGACAGTCATGATATTTGTAACGTTGTCAGGCCGGTGAGAGCCTGCGTAGAGATCCTGCGTTCCAGGGAGCTGTGGTTTGGTGCCTGGAGGCTGTAGTAGTAGTCATCTTGTTACACGAATACTTGCGTTACCTCTTGAGCAGGGTGTTAAAATGTCCTACAAAATTAAGGCTTGGGGAAAATGTAGGAGATCCTTTAAAAAGAATAAGATGCTTCAAAGGACTGATGTGAGTTATCTGTTCATTGTGTTGTCAGTTCTGATGCTGTCTGTTGTGGATTATCCTTAGAGCACTGGATTTGTCCATGCTTGTGTTTTGGGGATTTATTTTTTTATATATATACTATAGGTTGTGGTGGTGGTGGATGTCTGGCAGGTATCCCCTCTTCTCATTGCTCCCTGAACTGCTCAGCTTAGGATCTGATAAGCCTAGTTCTGTACTCTTTAAGGAATTTGTTGTGCTCTTCAGAACTAAAATAGAAGCAGTGCCGGAGCGTTTCTGGATCAGACGTGCAAGAAATAAGCACATCGATGTGTCGGGTGTCATCAGAACCCACTTAATGGGAACCGAAACTCTTTCAGATTGAATACGTTACGGTACAGCTTGCGTTGCAATGTCGTGTGTGGATACATCTCACGCCCAGATAGCAAGTGCCTTTATGGGTGAAGCAGAACTGCTATTGTCATCTACAACTGTCAGTTGCCCTTGTGCAAATGCTGGTGAGGGGTGCTGGGATGCTGCTGCAGTCAGCCTCTTTCTGCCATTCAGAGAAGTTCTTTTGATGTTGACAAGACAAAAGGCAACAACTCTTATTTCAGGTTTAAAAAAAAAAAAAACACAAACATAAAACATGCTACCTAGTTTTGAATCCTTGCTCTTGATCTCCTTCTATGTCTCCTGTCACTTTTATTTTAGGTTTCCACAAATTATTTTTATCCAGCTCAAGGATGGCAAATCTGTGATGTGAGTGCCAGAAATGACAAGTCCTTTTTCTTCTTTTTGTGTTTGAAACTCTTTGCAGAATCAGAGCAGCTAAAGTGTAGCTTTATAATTTGATAGCTTTTCAGTATTCATTCTTGCTCCTTATTTATTGTGGTTAACATCAAAGGTCAGGCATTATCATGCAGCACAACACAGTTGTCACTTCATTCCATGCACAAGTGTTAGGCAATTTGATATACTGAAGTGAAAAAATGTATTAGTAAGCCTTGACTGGTTTAGCAGAAACTAGTACTCCTGGATGGTGGTGTATTTAGGAAACTGAGCACTTAAGATCTCTGAATCTCTAGACTGTAGCTTTGCTGTATAAAACTTGACAAATGATGGTCTAGAACCTGATCTTTGTGTCTTCTTTACGTTGGTTATAAATGTTGAAGAATATAACTTGTAATTAACTGGTAAAAATTCAGCCCATGGTGAGAAGAATACTGTAACGGGGCAGGAATTTCAGCTCTTAAACTCCAGACTAAAAGCCAAGCCAAAACTACCTTGTGTTCTCGCGCAGGTGATTCCTCCTTTTTGTTTCTTGATTAATCATTATCTTTGTTTTGGTTTAGATTGTAAGTTCTTCGTGACAAGGGTTGTCTTTTGTGTGTGTGCGTGTGTGTGCGCGCGTGTGTGTACCCAGGACAGTAAGGCCTGGAACTCCGGTCTGTGGAAGCTGTAATAAGCAATCACCTTGTTATTGTTTTCCTGGATATCATAATAAAGAGTATCAAATAAACACTGTGCTTGAATAGTCTGTTACAAAATTGGAGGCAGGCGAATTGCATCTGGTCCTGCCTACAGCCCAGCAGTTGTGGAGAGATACTGCTCAAGGACAAATGCAGTGTTCCGTTTGGGGATATTCACTTGAACTAGTGAACACAGAGCCAGGAAACCTCCTGTGGCTGAAGGGCAATGCTTTGTAACTCAAGCTGGAGATGGAGCTTGCACAAAATTACCAGGAATTCAAGATTGAGTTTCTTGCCTTCTGTTAACTTGAGAAGCTGCATTGGTCTGTCCTCTTGGGCAGGTGGGGTTTGTTTGCTGTAACGCTTCTGCAGTGTTTTGTATCCTTTGAGTAGCGCTTTGGAACTTGAGAGGGAAACCATGAACTCGGGGAGAGAATACCAAAAACTGCACTGGGCAGTGTCCAGTGTGGCCTGGGAGTTTACTACTCTAATCCAAGTATCTCCAGCCTCTTCAGCTAAGCAACTTTTAAAGCCTTCCTAGACTTCAGCTTCACTGATGTAGAAGAGTAAAATTTCATGCAGTCTGAGCATGAACCTCTACACTGATCCATTGGAGATCTAGGCCCGATAGTGGGGAACTAAGAACTGTCACCAGAGTTAGGGCAAGACTGTTTCTAGGAAGCTTTTGCCGTGAGTGTCACCTTCCCATCGGCTGGATTTGCTATATGGTGGAGGGGTTGACTACAGATCCCAGCATGTCTGTATTCATTTCACCTCAACATACATCAGATTGTTGCTTTTGAAGAACTATTGAATTACTTAATTGTTCTTAAAACCTGCATTCATAACTTGTAAATCCTCAAATTAACTGAAAGAAAATAAGTGAAAATTAGTCTTCCATGAAGACACATCTAGTTCTTGGTTTAGTCGTTAGATGACGTAGCTTAAACTGCAGCTTAAAAAGAAATTGTGTTAGAAAATCAATGGAAAACACAATTTTAAGAGACAGAGCTACCTTACTGGTGGCTATACCTGTCAGGTGACTAACTGAACCACAGCTGGTGAGCACAGGCAGATACTGGCACACAAGTGGCCTCTAGGAGAACTGTGACAAGTCCTGCCTGATCTTTCCCCTGCTCACAAAATCATCCTCTCGCGCCAGTGCCACTTCCAGAATAATCTAGCAAATACTGATGGGAAATGTAGAGTCTTGTGAGCCAAACCACTAGAGGCCACCACAGGCTGTGTCAGCTGTCCTTGGATTCAGGTTTCTGGTAGGCAGCAAAAATACATCCACAGGCCCATGTTTTTGCTGAGCTTTCTGCAAAAATTACTTGTTTGCTTTTAAGTAGCATCTCAGCTATAACTCAGAAAACAGAGCGTTGAATTAAGTTAGACACAACTCCTTGTAGTTTTGGATCTTGGTGGTGACGTGCTAATAAAACCCATGTTATATCCTACAGGGCTTGGAAGGTGTCCTTACTTGGCCGGAAGTTACTTCCTTGCTTCTGGTTGAGAGAGCAGGACGTAGACCTCCAGTGTCATAGCTTTATCTTCACCCAAAAGTGCGACATCTTAGATTAAAAGCAGCATTAAGAACGCAAAGTAAACCTCAGATTACATCTGCTGGCTGAGTTCAGTTTTTCAGGCACGTACGCAGTGCTGTGGCAGATGGGGATTTCTTAGCTTAATCCTTGGGGCGGGGAAGACTACAGAAACCTGCTTTCTGTATTTCCTATTTTTGATGCTTTCAAAGCAAAGTTATTGTTAGGGGAGCTTATAAAATTGTTTTCTGCACTGAAAAGAAATTTTGGCTTTTTATCTGCCAATCGGAAATCCTTATTTTGTGAGAGCATTGCTTGTGGACATCTCCATTTTGGAGCTGCAGGAGCCATATGAAAACCTCACCTGCAGCAATTAAAGCAACTTCTCAGAAAATATAAATTAAAATTTATAGTTTATAGGTTTTTGTCTTCAATAATGAGGAAATGTCATGTTCCTTTAGCATATGCCCCCTTTTATATAGAAGAGTTCTGAGGTGACAGTGGAAGACAGTGTGTGATACACTCATTTTTGTTGTTGATTTGGGGGTAATTTTACCCAATTCTGCCTAGGAAAAAAGAAAAAAAAAAATGCATTGGCTTTGGCTGTTCTGGGCCCTGGTAGGGTTGCTCTTGCTGCCAGAAAGCATTGCAGTGCGGGGTAATCTAGCTCTGGAAGAATTATAAGAAATATGGCTCTCCTTCAGGAACGTTTTGAGCCTTTGGTGGAGCCTGGGCAAAAGTTTCCTGGACATCTGGATTTGGGTAGTCCTGGTAAGAGACGGCAAACTAGCTGAATCATGTTACGAGCTGCGAATGTACTTTGATTTGTAATTCATTAAATTGCCGGCGACAGGTTAAGTGTCTGGCCTGGTCACCAGCTCAGTATTGCTACGCTGAACTCTGAGACAGACATCGTGGAAGAAGACGATTTGTGTGGCTCCACATCTGTGGAACTGCGTTTGAAATCGGGTCGCAAGCCTGGCAGTGCCGACACCGAGAAGGTGCGATGGCGAGCGCTCTCCTCTCGCTCTGACTGTCGCTGTGGAGGTGAACAGCCGCGCCGAGACCTGCAGGAACGCGGCAGGAGCCGGGAGCTGTGGTTGTGCTGGATGCAGTCGATTCCCTCAGGACTTGAATACATATCCTCATGTATGCCCTGCTTTGAGAACTTAGGAAATTCGAAATGGAAACCTAATTTATCATGATAGACACAGCTCAGCAGCACGGGGGATATTAGGAGCCTCTAACTGGATAGAGTATGCCCCACCCTGGAGAGAATGATGTAAATCATTGTAATTCTTGGCACTGGTATTTAAATTTTGTTCATAGCGTGCCATAAAAAAAGACTTTCAGACATTGTAAACTGTGTGTGCTGTCAAGAAATCTCTCAGAAGCTTTCTAGAGGAAAATTTTTTTAAAGGTGAAGGAAATGGTGGCGTAGTTTCTAGATGTGACATGAATGGTGCCACAGTTCTCTTGACCCTCTCTGCTCCTGCTCTCTCAATCTTCCCCTTCTCTGTCCCACAAGTCAGCGAAGTCATGAGAATGAGCTGCAGAGAAGGCTGAGAAAAACTATGGTTAACCTTGGAGGTTCCTCTTACTGGGGAGCCCGGCAGACTTCTTGTCTCCACAGCTGTAAGGCTCCTTTGCAAAGAGCTGCTGTCCTGGACAAGCCCAGAAAAGCACACGCTCCGGTCCCTGGCCTTCATGGCTCTTCAGGGAAGGGACACGAGACCGAGAGAAGCGTCATCCTGTTTCATCCACCCTGTTTCTGGCAGTCATCAGCTTAGGGACTTGTGAAGCATTTGGTTGCATCAAAACTTTTGCTGTTTTTTTTTTTTTTTTTTTTTTTTAATAGCCACCAATGGAAGTATTCTACATGCATTTATATAATCCCTCTTGAACCCATTTAAATACTTGGCATCCACAATGCTCAATAAGTTATACAGTTTAACTATGCCTTGTTTGGAAAAAGTATTTCCTTTGGTTTATGTTTTAAACCTGATGATTTCCTTGTGTGTGTCTCAAGTAGTGAATAATCATTCCCTCCTCATCTCTCTCAAACTACACATGATTTTATAGACCTCTCTGTTTTAAGCCTGAGGGTTCCCAGCCTACTTAGTGTTTTCTTGTGCAGAAACTGTTCTATACATCTGATTATCTATGCTTTTATACATCTTTCCTAGTTTACCTAAATGAATACTTCATCTTTGGGTTTACATTTTAAGTTTATCGGGAAGTAGTTCCTAACAGTTCATTCACTTTTAAATATGATTTTTTAAAAATTTTTAAACTTAATTTTTTCTGATATGTATTTCACATCATCTTTGCTGCTTTTGCTGCATGCATTTACATGTTAGTTGAGTTGCACAACTGTATTCCCAGAACAGGGAGATATTGAGATATTCGTTTTAGGACACTGATCAGTGATACAATAGTTTGTCACAGGGAAAATAAACAGTAACTTGCCAACACAGAAGTGAAAGGCTTTACCTTGAACACAGCCTGGCCTTCCTTGGCCGTGCTCACTCCGTAATGGCCTGTTGGTTCTGCCTGTCGTGTAATGCCCCTGCAGTGGTTGTTCTCTGCTGTTGTTATTGCTGATGCTATTAAAACATTTTTCAAATGATCCAGGAAAATGTTTTTAAGCAGTACCATTTGTATTGCAATTGTATCACATTCCTGATTTCTCTATAAGGGTAGCGAGAGCTGAACTTCATTCATTTAAGGCCAGAGAGAATCAAGTCAAAGGTATGTTATACCTTCATTTTAAGTTCCGCTCTCAGGTGAAGCCTCTCAGCCATGAGCTTTTATGTATATGCACATCTAGAACCTTAAGCTAATTGTACAAAATACAAACTCCTGAAAAGCAGACACTTGAATTATGAAAGTTAGGAAGAAGTCCTAAAGTGGTTGTTACACTTTATTCTGCAACATCTCAGTAGTGAACTCTGGGCTTTTCAAAGGCCCAGAATGATGAGGTCTTGAAAAAGGGTAGCACAACAAATTAACCCCTTTTGGCAAGAGCGCTGCTGGCCTGCCCTCGTTGCTGGGAGCAGCTTGGATTTCTGTCACTGGAGATCCGTTCTCAAAGGGCCGTAACTAATCACAAGACATAATTTTAGAAATAAAAGTCTTCAAGATAAAGCTACCTTACTAGTTGGTACAACAGTTTGTTTTGTCCTTTTCCCATTTTATTACTTATCTTTGTCCATGCTAATTTCATAAAATGCAAAGTTGTTCTCTTCCAATGAGGATCGAGCTTTTGGAGTTCAGAGCAGTGTGGTTGATCACCCCAGCATCAGCCTGCTAATACTTCTAAGGGTGGATTTAGATCTGGTATCAAACTGAGTTGCTGCACAGTACAGTTAAGAAGTTAACTTGAAGAACACGATGAGTTAAATTCTGTTTCTGAATTTATCTCAGCCTTTTTGTGAACCTTGGACTAGTCATTTTAAACTTTCTACCTGCTTATCTTCATGTAGTGGATCGTATTTAGCTCACGTAGATACTAGGACACTGACTTAAGAATCCGTGACCTACAAATATATTTTATCTGCTGTGACTTGCAGTTGCTGATTTAAAGAAAAATGGTAGCGTTTTGGGTTCTGCATGGCCATGTGATTCAGCTTCATGAGGAAGGTTGTCAAAAATCACCCATAACTTCAAGAGCAGATTTACATCTAACACTCAAGGCACACTGTGATGAAAACAACACACTGTGCTGTACTGTTTTTCCATACTTTCAACTCAGAATCCTTTGACCCAGATATCTGAATGACACTATGAGTTAAAATAGTATGCCTGCTCTAGAATAGCTAACAGCCCCAGGACTTGCATCTAAATGTGATAAAAGGTGATCCATGTATCAGACCAAGGAGAACTGGAGAAGCAATATGTTCTCATCTTACAGTGGAAGAACTGGAGCTGATGGCCTCTGTGCTACCACGGGGAACTGAGCCTGAATTGCCGTTCAATGTGTAAAGTGGTGGGACTCTTTGTTAAAATTCATCTGAAGTCAGAAAATATGTTGATATTTTTGTTCGTTTTCTAAAAAAAATGAACTAAAAAGAAGAACTGAAGAAAGACTAGGGTCTGAGAGGCCTTCCGATAACCCAGCCCTGGAGACTGGGGGGTGCCAATGTTTAGATGAGCTTGCAAGTGCCTACAAGAGAAAGAAGAACTTTGTTCTGGAAGCCACGTGCCTACGAGGGAGCTGCTGACTTCAACGCTCAGACTCCGAGGTACAGTACAGCCATTTATATTGCTCCAGAAGCGTCCCCAGAGACCTGAAAACTTTTTCAGGCTTGTTTTGGGGGTTTTTTTTCCCCTGCTCTGGCACACAATCCCTTTTCCATGCCTGCAGCTATGAGCAGCGTTTGTATTTGGGCCTGTAATTTGGTGCGGTTTGGGACTTCCAAGTTCTACAGCGCCCCTACGGTTTTGGCAGCAGCAGCGTTACTAAGTGGCTGAGCCTTTTGATCTCCATTCAGGCTGCAAATGAACATTTCATCTAACACCTCCATACCTGTGTTCCCCAGAACAATCGGACGCTTGATTGCCTCCTCCCTCCCTCCCTCCCAAACCAGAGTATGGCGAAGTAGCTCCACAATGGATGACTGTACTTCCAGCAGAGTCTGGAGGACTATAAATAGCCTTAAATAAATGTGTGTAAGGATCCAGCGTATTGTCTGAATGAGCTAAAATTAAATTGCTCTAATATTTGTGCATCAGTCTTCCTTTGCTGCAGGAAAATGAATTTCTTTCCAAAGTATTTAAGCTTGAATTATGGTTCCTTAATGATGAGGGAGAGTGGGGAGGCTGTTGGAGGGGAAACTCCTGTGGGCATGGGTCTAGTTTTCTTAAAAGAACAAGATCAGCTGCAGCCACTGCTGAGAAAAAAAAGCAGCTGCATTTTCCTGGAAAGCATGGACATAGGTAGTTACAGTTTGGTCCCAAAATATCACCTTTATGCTCTCTTTGTTTTTCTCTTTCAAGGACTTTTGCACCTTGAACACAACAAATGTTTGGAAAGAGATTTACAGAGGGTGGGGTGGAAAAAATCTCAGAGTGCACATTTGCTTTCTTGTCTGGGATTAAGTGACATTGTATGTCCTATGTTCGAAGTATTTTAATTCTTGGTCTCCAACAATTCTTTGCAACAAATAACAGTAGCTATGTATTTTAGATAAACGTGAAGGTTTCCCGATATCAGCTGGAAATACCTCAGTTACCTGTTACTCCTGTGAATAACCGTATTACTCCTTCTATATAATGAAATAATCGTTTCTTGTTTAAATAACTTACTATTGAGTTAAAAGAGAACAGAAATATAAGTAATTTCATACTCTTCTATTCTCATCTGCAGACTGCCATGTTTTGGGGGAGAATTTATTGTGCAATTATATTTCATATAAAAATTCTAATACACTTGGGGTTTTATATAAATTGTGATTTGTTAGCAATCAAGGCATAGAAAAAAAATCATTGTTCTGTTGATTAAATTGCAGCTTGGCTGGAAGTAGTACCATTTATTTTTATTTTTGTCTTTGGGGAACCTGTTTATTATGCAAATCTGCATAAAGAAGCGTCCACTGCATGGAGACAAAATTAGAGGCATCCTCTGTTTTGCTATCAAGTTTGGCTTCAGGCCATTAGAGTGCATTGGTACAGCTCTGTTAAACACCATTAATAACACATCTTGTATATATTTACACATGGTAAGGGACTGTGTCATTACACTGTATGTCGGACTTAAAGTGGCCATTCAGGTGAATTAAAAAATGAATTGTTGGGGTCTCTGGAGCCACTGGAGCTTTGAAATCCTCACTGAAAGTCTTGTATAGGATTCTGCACACCCTGGGAAGATATTTAAGGGTGTGTGTTTAATCCTGTGAAGGAATCCAGTAGTTTCACATCTCTAATTTCCAAGTTAGTCTGTGAGTTTAACTCTTTGTTATCTAGGGAGCAATAGTTCAGTTGGTGCTTGAATACGAAAAACCCTATCATTTACAGCTTCTTTTGTATGGAGTTGTAGACTTCTTCATATCAGATCCCTGGTAAGTTTTATTTTCTGGCTTTATCACCCTTTTGAGGGAGGTTTGGGGGTTTTTTTGGTAGCCTTTTACCACAGAGATACTAGATTGGATAATGCATCTCGAGTATGAACTCTGTGCATGGTGTATTATTATACTGTTGATTTTGCAAGTGTGAACATGTGCGTGACTGTGCATTGAGGTGCAAATTCAGGTGAAGAATTCTTTCTTCAAAGAATTCTCATGGAAAGATTTGAAGTACCACTAAGTTAGCAATAGTTAGTTTTAGCCACAAGAGGGAGCGATGTTTATCTCCACTGGGAACAGTGCTGTCACCAGAAAGGCTTAGCACGCACTTAGAAGCTTAAAAGTCTTTATTTTTCATCTTTATCACTGCTGTGTCTTCATTTTTCTATGGCTCTTGGCAAAGTACACAATAAAGAGAATGTTAGGTAAAAAGCATAAAACACAACATAGTTGATTACAAACCTCCAATTATGTCAACTTTCACCTGAAAATTGCAAAGTGGTTTCGAACAAGAGTGTAGCCACCAATCTCTGGTTAATTAGTGCCGAACCTACAGCCCGGGTGAGGTATCACTTATGTCAGAGGATTTCTCTAGCAGAGATGAAAAACGTAGCCACATCTCCTGATTCTCCTGATTCTCCAGAGCTATGCCTTTCTCTTCAATTCCCTTCTGCTCCCTTGAAGGCAGCAATTGGAAATATAATTTTATTTCATCATTTACTGAACAGCAAATGAGTTCAGAAAGCAAATGACTGTCTTTTGCTGCTGCAGACTGCTGGCGCATTTTTTCCTTTTTTTTTTTTTAACCCCTAAAATATTCTAGTTCATCTATTAAAAAGTGCAAGTCCTGTACACCAGCCACCTTTTTTGGGTGATTCCTGAGCTGGGATACAAACACCTGCAGAGGGGAAGCCAAAAGGACTAAGAAGAGAGTTTGGTTACCTCCACCAGCTACAGGCTAATGAACGTACCTCCAGTTGTACAACAGCAGTCATAAAACAAAGCAAAATGAGGGCGGCAGGTGGAAAGTGGTTAGTTGCTGTGGGGAGATGTTGGAGGTGTGAAGCCTGAAAGAGAAAATGCAAGAGCAGTATGGAAAGGAGGGGTGAGGAGCAAAGGGACTTGGCAGCTGGTCAGGGAACTGGTGAGGGTGAGGAGGAGAAGTCTTCTGCTGCTCAGCTCGAGGTCCCGTGGTAAGAACCTGGCACGGAGGGCTGATGTCCTTGGCTGCTGCAGGGAAGGAGGTGAGTCTCCAGAGAAGAAGAGGTCTAAGGGCTGGTTAGCCTGAAACTGGGAAGTGGCCTGAGGCCAGCCCTAAAAGTCCTCAGATCTTGCAGGTACGACCAAATGGCTGCTATACATATCCACGTGGTGGATACAGATCTGGGTTAGATGACCATCTGCTACCTCCTTATCTACTGCCTTAATAAAAAACTCTTGGTGATCTGGCAGCAGATAATGATGTGCTTTAACAGAAACCTCTTACTGTCATCATGTGCTCATCCCAGCTCCACCTCAAGAGTTTTCCAGGCACTTTCTTGGCTTACCAAATGAATAAGGCTTGAGTAAAGTTTAAAGGCGGTGTTACAAATGAAAGACACTGCCATTCTTGTGTTTTGTTTTTCTGTTTTTCTTTGCATGCCATTTTGCATTTTGGTTTCATGCAATGGCTCCTGCTTAGTTTGTTCGGGTTTTTTATCGTCGGTTTGGTTTTGGGTTTGGTTGGGTTTTGGGTTTTGTTTGTTTTGCTGTGGGTTTTTTTGTTTGTTTTGGTTTTTTTGTTTTTATTGTGTCTTCCTGTTGACTGCAGGCTAGAGAGCTGGTCTGTAATCCTTAGACATTGCTCTCTTAGTAGTAGCCTTGTCACTGTTCACAGGTTCTCTTCTCTGGCAAAAATGAGAAATGACATTTATTTGCAGCAGCATAGCTGCAGCAGCCCCTGCTGCCTGGTGCAGCCTCTGGACACCCAGCAGTGTCCTCTCCCTCCGGAGGAGTCAGTGTCTGGTTTTGAGGGGTAAAGGGAAGGGCCACAGGCAGCTTGGTCTAGGGGTTTTTCTTTTCTGTGTTCTACAAGTGCACCCAGAAATGCCACACACTCTTTCCAAGATTTCACAGGGGTTGTCTAACAAAACCGTGAGGGTCTGTTAGTGTAAAACCCAGTTTTCAGACAATAATAACATATCTGAATTTGTTGCTTGTGAGCTTGTGATGTTAAGGCAGTTCTTTTCCCGCTATAAGATAAACATAACATCTGAATTTTATGCTTTGGCCATGCCTAGGGTATGAAATGATGAGGAACAAATGCACCTATGGCAATGTTCTTGGGTTAAGGAAGGCTGTACATGGTCAATTAGGCTAGGGAACTCAGCAGAAGTTTTAAATATTTGCATATGATAGAACCAGCGGCTGTTAGAGGATTTTATTACAGAGTTTGATCTAAGCTATAATAGGAGCCTGAGACTGGAAAGAGAAAATTATCCTTCCCATGAACAAAGCTCTATGTGTGTATTTGACAGCCAACATGACCAAAAATGTAGAGCTCCCCAATGGGTGTATCCTGAAGAAGGCTTTTTTTGTAATACAACCACAAGGATGGTTTAGATCAGAAATACTGGGCAGCTTTGATCTGCTTTTCTTTACATAGATATAGTAAAGAAACTTGACCTAAATCAGAAAATCCTTTGTACAAAAGCTAGTTTTTATATCTATTTCTAGCTGGTTTACTGATTAACTATTTTCCCGTCTCATTTCTCATGGAAGTTTGGTTGCTTAAGAGATGCGTGTTTACTTCAGTAACAGATACACGGTTAGTTCAGTTGCCATTCTGTCTTTTACAATCCGTTTGTAGAAAACTGAATTATCGCGGTGGTTTGCATGCCTCAGAGACTTTTCTGAAGACATAGGTCCCCTCCAGCACCACTGGACCAGGGAAGCTGTGTCCTCGGTCATTTTGATATTGTTGCAGGCATCATAAAGCGGCTTCCAGTCTCATAGCAAAGGCAGTGGTGAGAAGAAGAAAAAGAGAATAGGAGCACATCTCCTTTCGCAGTCATGTCTGCTGTATGAATATGCTGATTTCTACAAAAAATAGAGGCAAGCTAGAGCTTTACTGTTTTTTTTTTTTCTATAAAAAACTAGCTTTGATTCACTAACATACCACTAGAAAGGTCCTGACAGCATCACTTGGAGAACGTGGAAAGGATTAATGCTGTTTTAGAAATGCTTTAGCAATTTAGGAAATGTTGCGGAGGGGAAACTCTTTATAGTGGAACAGTCAAGAAAAAGCCAGAAGAAGTCAGTGCTGAGGTACAGGTGCTGGTAACCAGAAGTTTGAATTTAGTTTGGGAAATAAAACATTGTAGGTGCAACATTATGGTCCCCCTGGAGAACAAATAAATAAAAATAAATAAATAATATCCCAAACCAACAACAAAAAAAGCCAAAGGGTAACAGGCAAGAGAGAGTTAGTTTCAGTACTCAAAGGAAATCCTGGTTCCCTTTTAGGGATGCTGAAGAAATGTCAGCATGATGAGAACAGTGCTTCCGTAGGGGGAGGAGGAATCTTGAAGTTCAGCTCTGCCAGTCCCATGATTTTAAGTGCTTCTGTTGTGCTCAGGCATCTCTGTTCTCTTGTTTTAGTGAGATGACACAATGAAGGAATAAAACCATATTTCATAATGTCGCTTCATGCTACTAAAATGCAGCTGTGATTTGCACAACCTTATTCCTGTTTGTAGTGTGTGGTCAGTCAATACTAATGAGACAACACAAACATAAAGCAAATAACAAGCCAATGTTCACCGAAATGCTTAGCAAAACAAATTCTTTGCATTTATAATTGTCTTTTTAATTCCAGTAGAGCTCAGGGAGTTTTAGTATCAGGAGGGTTATTTCACCGATGACTGAATCATAGCCACTTCTGCTTGAAAGAGCAGTATCAGTTTGACAACTCAGAGCTTTATTGCTCAACAGCTTCGAGCAGGAAGAGGAGCCGAGAGTCATCTTGGAAGAGGCTGAGGATGGCTTCCAAGGCTGGAGCCTGGCCAGGAGTCTGGGCTAGGTTGTCTTGCCGAGACGCCTCTGCCAAAACCTTTCCCTTCGCCCAAGGTCATCCAGCACCTCATGTTTTGGTCTCATTCTATAAATTCTGCCAGTTTTGTTGTTTTTTTTTTTTTAAAAAAAAACCCACTCTCTTGAAAACCTTTTTTAAAATACCAGTGATCTAAATATAGGACTTATGATGCAAAAGCAGGGATTTTTTTTTTTTTCCCCAGCTGCTAGGTACTTCTGGATATACTCATTTTAGACATGTTGTTCATATGTCAGTTGGATGCTTTGCCCACTTCATTATTTATCTGCTTTAATACTGTGACTATCCTAGCTGGTGTCCAGTTGCTGTTCAAAAGCACATGGAACAGAGTTGCCCTCAGCTCTAGTCCTAGGTGAGCAAAAGCTTATAGAAGTTTTATGATATTTGATAGTTTTGCCTGTTTTATTCTTGTTCCAGTCTTCCGTGTTCCCAAGTAAATAATCTTACATTGCATGGTTACATTAGTGGAACAAACAGCTGATGTGAAGCCTCATAAATGTCTGCATGGAGATTACACCTCTTCCACACATGAGGAACCTATAGTGTCTCAAAATCCAGCTTGCTCAGAGCAGCTCTGGGAACAAAGTCTTGTGTTTTCAAACTTCCTTCTTCCCCTTGTCTTTCCTTTTACTTCTGTTTCCTTCCCTGTTGGGTCCCGGTTTGGGTCCCCATAAAAGATTTTAGATTTGATGGGATTTATTACCTAGGATTCCAAGTGAATCAACATAGCTGTACAGCTTCAGATGGTTCTTGGGGGTTTTTGTGTGTTTGGGTTTTTTTGTTGTTGTTTGTTTATTTGTTTTGTAGTTTTCCAGTGTCTAAGGTTTCCCAGGTCTTGTAGTGCTCTAAATGCTGAAAAGTTTATTCTATACAGGGTAAAAGTCTACAAAAAACATAGCAGCTGAAAGCACTTAGTGTGAAGCTAAAAAAAAGTCTCAGAATTCCTGTACCTGTTCTTACATTGCTGTATTCTTTCTGACAGACAGATCTGGCTTTTTAAATCTCCACCTCTTTGCTGCATCCTTTATCTCTGCAGCTACATCCTATTTAGGTAACTTTCCACTTACAGCAAAACAGCCCAGATTCCTGTGCAGTGCATCAGCCTCACTCAAGAGTTGATGGTAACAAAATACCGTTACAATAGTAAAACATTATTCCTTGTTTCTCTTTTCTAAAAAGACTCTAAGTCCTTTTAATTTGTGTTGATCAACTTTCATCCTAGATTGTTAAAAATATTTGTAAAAGTTGGCTGATAGGATTTTTCAGACTGTAGTAAACTGGAAAAAAAAATATATATGGTCCATTTTTGTCAGAGTAAGGAAATCTCACGTTCAGGGCTGTTTTCACTTCTGGTAGAGAGCAAGATGAGTGCTTGGCATCTGTTGAGGGTCCAGCTGTCAGCTGGATGAGGGAAAGGCACCTCTCCTCTGCACTGCGACTACGTCAAAGAATGACCTGGGGATAAAATTATTTAACTACAGGTTCATACCTGACAAAGCTATTGCTCCTAGCTGCTGTCAGACGGTCTCTGATGTGGAACGATGACATGTTATGTCTTAAAGATGCAGGAAATGGGACTCACAAGCCACAGATTTCTGAAACTTGCTGGGGACTTTTGAATGTCCTCATTTTTGTCACTCTTCTTGATGCCAGCTGCCTTTGAGATTCCTGCCTGTTGCACTAACTTCTTCAATGCTCCTTTTAGGATTTCAACTTGGCTTCACAGAAAAATACACTCAAAATCAGTAATGATTTTGAAATATCTGAATCTTTGTGGAGCATTTGGAGCTTGTTAGAAGGAACAGTGAAAGTATTAGGAAACAATATTGTGTAACGCAATAAAGCACTTGGCTAGCACACAGACTCTAGCTGTGCCATTCACTCAGTATATGCTGTCAGCCGCTTTTCTTTGTTGCCTACTTTACAAAAGAGATTTTTATCACCTTCAAGGTACAAGAATTGTATTTTATTTCATATTTAAGATTAGTAGTAGGGTCACCTAAAGGAATTCAGAGACCTTGGATCTCCAAACTCTTGGCTGTGGTCTGGGGATATCTAAGACCCCTGATGGTTAAATGGCACATGCACCATGAGTGGAACAGGTTGGCTTCATCATGCCAAAGGTAAAGGTTCATCCTGTTCACAGAGAATCCAGTGTCAGATTTGTTGCACATGGACAGATCCATTTAGTAATGCAATTTGCTTAGATATATCCAGCCCTATGCCCAGGAAAGCAACCTGTTCCTAATAGAAAAGCTCTGTCCCCTGTGTTTTTTGTGTGCCGTGTTTTTTTTCTGGTCATACACTATGACATCACATAGTATTTACTATGGCTGGTAGCCCTAGTGTGAATCATGGGGCCCCTCCAAATCAGCGTTCAGGCTCTAGATTCCACCAAGGCCTCTCCTTAAGATGGCACTGCTTAGCTAAAGAGCCTACATATCTATGTGAGGACTAATTTTCACAACAGGAATTTTCCATGGCTCTCACCTTAGGTTATTGAGAAGAGAAGCTTTTCTACAGTGTTTTTACATACTCCCTTTGCAAAATAGAATTTTTTGGAGGTTATTATTTTATATATATATATATATATAAATGTTAAAAACAGCCACATAACAAATGAAAAGCAAAATGGAACATAAAATGCAGGAGAAATCCTACCAAGACTCTGTATGTGTATATGTATATACACACACGCAGAGCTTTCTGGATGATTTCTGGATACATCCTAGTCACAGCTATGATGTATTATGTGTGTTTAGGTTGATTGTTTTCTTTATGGTGCTTTTGCATCATATGTGAATAATACTATTTAAAATAGATAGGTCTTATCAGTAAATAATTTGTTCAGAATGACACTGAGAATTTCTTGGAAATCTGTCTCAATTTTTTGGTGAAATAGTTCGGTTTGGTTTCTTTTTGAAAACCACCTGTCAGCACAAAAGTGCCATTTTTTATATGATCGTTTATGTCAGAGTTTGTGTACTGCAGATTTACTGTCCTCTTCCTTGTAGAAACTTTATCATAAGCAACAACCATATATATATGTTTAGGTAAAACATACTCCAATTTTGGTTTTCTTTTAACAAAACAGTTCCCTGTTTCATGAGGTTAGGTATCACTTTTGCCAAGGGACTGCTTTTTGCCACTTGTAAAAGTCATTACCCCATTGGCTTCAGTCAAGATGGCCAAGTGCAACATACGGAATTACCACTCTGTGGAAATGTGTTTATTTTTCCAAGAGGTGATTGTGGCTCCCAAAATAGTTGCAGTATGACTATGTCGAAAATTTTAGATTTGCCAGTCTTGACGCTATCCTCCTAAATAATTTTTTTCCTCCTCCATATTCCTTCAGTTGTATCTTTAACGAGTATATGTCTCAAGCAGTCACAAAGGCAATTTGAGCCCAACTCATTTCCTGGTAAACATACGGTCTTGAGTGAAATAAGCTATTCTGTGTTTTAAGTTGTGTGCAAACTTTTACTTGCATTTATTATCACATCCTTGGATTAGCCAGTGGAGATTATAATAAGAAGTAAAAAAGAAGATGTTTATTTTCTCCAGTTCTTTGGGGAGGAGGGTAACAGGACACACAAGCATAACGTGTATTTTTACTTCTCTTTTAGTGCTAATACTGCTAAAGTGGGTAGTGCAAATCAAGCTTGATTGCTTTTATTCTAATGAGATCATTGAATGTTTTCAGCCAAAAAGACACTGACAGGTATAGAAACTTGATAGAAGTTTTGTCTGAAAACCAGGGCAAAATCTCAAAGCACTCATCAGTAATTGGGAGGACAAAAATATATTACAGGGATGTTGCATCATGAACGAAGTATCAGAAATGCAGAAAAGGCAGAAGAAAGATAATGAAACTCAGGCAGGTCTACTTGAGGCATACCAGCAATTAGAGGGCTGCTCCTCCTTGCAGTTTGATCAAGGCTGTGAATCCTGACTAAGTCACACTTTTTATTAAAGACGTATTGTACTGTGTTTTCCCTTCCTGTAGAGCAGACTCATTAAGTGTTTCCCCCCATGGGACTCCTGTGTGGGTTCTCTGGTGCGGGCATGCTGATCTCCCACCGGTTACCACATCCCTCGTGCCTTGGGGGACAGACGCGAAAGTGCCCTCTGCAGAGAATGTGTCCCTTGCCCTGCCAGGGGATGGAAAGGGATGATGAAAAATAGGTTAAAAGAAGTGGTGACCATCTTTAGGAAGGGCAGCCAGCGGCCTGGGACCTGCTGAGAGCAACGGGAGGTGACAGCCATTTGGAGAGGGGACATTCCTCGGTGGGGTCCCATCCAGAGCCCTGTTGGTCAGGGCTTCATCAAGGACAAGCATTTGGGGCTGGAGAGCAAAGCGCTGCGGGGCAGGAGGAATTTTCTGCTCAGGAGCTCACAGTGCTTTTCAGCTCTGTAGGGAAGATCCTAACTGCTAGGATACAACACTTGGGACAGGGCAAGTGTGATGCTGGGTGATGTCTTCTGCAAGGTCTCATTTTAGGAATAAACTTTATGTCACAGTCTGCTTAACCTACTGTTCTTCTGAGAAATAAAGTAACAGGCCTGTTGTTATTCTCCAAAAATGACTTCTGGTCCCAAAGGATTATTTTCTTAATTTTGGGAAAGAGATTTATAATTGAAATACCACAAAATTTGAGTTACTGCTTTACAGATAAGCTGATGTATACATTTATTCGTGGACTCCCGCCTTAACACCAGTTAAAGACAGCTAGCAAAGTCTTCAAGTCTACATAAAACCTAAAGCTTTCCACCTTTCTTTCTTTTCAGCTTTAATGCCATGTTTTCCTATATAGTGAGTTGTGGTAATTAGTAATAGAAAAATCCTTTAAAAAAATCCTGAAGGCCTGGCTTCTTTTTATATCAATAAAGCTCCTGTAATTTCTTGACTGTCTTGTAGCTTCAGAGAAAATTCAGAGTACCAGCAGAATAAGTGTAGTGTGGGAGGGGTTCAGCTGAAGCATAAATTAACTGGTTTTCATTTCCCCTTAATAAAGAATTTCAGTTTTTCCACAGCTAACTGTATAATCAATTTGCTCCCCTGCTGGCTTGCTAACTTGCTGTTGGCTTTGCTTCAATAATATCAAGCCTGTAATGAGGGAAATGGGAGGCTCTAATCACACAGAGGAGAAATAAGCAGCTGCGATTGAACGTGTAGTTTAGCTGTGCAGAATTTTGCTGTGGCTTTTATCGCCAAAGAGCTCAATTACATTTCCCCCCATGCCCGCCTTGCTTTGGAGGCTAAAAAGCAGTGTACTCCTCCATACTCATTAATCATATTTCACTGATTGGGTGACACTAAATACTTAAATCCTATTCAGTTGTCGGCAGCCCTGAGCTTGCTCCTTCTCTGTAAAGTTTTACCTTTAAGCTGCACTTGCGTAGCCAGGGTGCATTGCAGCTCTGCCTTTCTGTATTAGTAATGTGACATCATTTCATTTCATTCTGCTGTAAAATTGTTAGTCAAAGTGTACTTCACTTGTAACATTATTGTACCACAAGTCTGGCAGAGATTATAAGAAAAAAAAATTGTATAGTAACTGCTGAGTTTGTTTTTCCTGCCTTCACCATGCCTAGAAATTATACCCTGTGTTATGGGTTTGTTCAGTTAGTCACTTGTAATTCCACTTTTTTTTCCAACACTTTGGATATACAAGACACAAGTTAAACATACAAGATAAACAAAGATTATCTTTAGTCACAGTATCGCCAGACAAAAGGCTCTTCTGAGCTAGCAGTCCCCACCCCTACATTTCTATTTCTGCTCTTCATTCTAAATGCTCTACTTCTAGTTGCAGATAATCTGCCTGGCAGAACTATGCAGAAAGAAAAGTCTTTATGTCAAATTAAACCTACTATCTGTTTGTTTGTTTGACTTCAGCATTTTTGGAAGAATGACTTTAGCTTTGCATTTGGATTTTTTTAATTTATTTTTTTTTTCCTGCCAGTGCAGGGGGGTACAACTGGGGGAAGGAGATGGGGTTAAAGTTCAAGTTTAGTTTTCTGCATCATTTGGTCTCATTTTGACTTGTGGCCATGTGACTAGGCAGCATTCAGTGTAAGGAAAGGCAGAGTCGGGGAGGCTGAGCCAGTGGCAGAAAAGCTTAGAAGTAAAGGCGATTAATTAAAAGTCGACTATTTACTTTTCTGCATTTTTTATTATTATGGATATATGATTATAGTTCATAAACAATTTCTTGTTGCTTCTCGTGGTGTTTTGGAATCTTCTGTGTTCAGAGTCATGATGAAAAAAGCTTTTTTTTTCTTGCACATCAGCAACAGAGGTTCAATATTGCTGCAAAGACATCTGCCTATTTTCTGTGTTATCAGAGTCCTTGATGTCATTCCAAAATATGTGCCCTGTTTGTGATGGTAGTTTAAAAAACGAAGTGATGTAAGTGTAATTGGGAAAACAATCTTGTTTCTGTTTATGAACAGGATGAATCTTACCACTGATTCTATCAATGTGGTACCTATAGATGCACAAAATGGTCTTTTTTTTGAGAGAAGAGTGATCAGAACCAACAACACCCATCCATCACCTTTTTTAGTGGCTTTGAACATCTGACATACTGTGCGTGGATGCACGTGGGTGTGTGAACACGCGGGTGCGTGCTCAGACATCAGGAAGTCAGCTGAAGGTGGGCCCCATGGCTCATCGCCCTCTCGCTCTTGCAGGCCCAGAGGACCACGCCATTGCCCACGGTACCGGAGCTCTGGTTGCTCTACTGCTGTATTTGGGCTGTACTTGTTAGATACAGTCCAAAAGCAGAGAACAGAAGAAATTGTGTGGGCTACAACCTGGCAGGGTGGAGGCCTGGAGGTGCTATTCAGCGCTGAGGAGAAGCCGGAGGTGCTGCCATGCAGGAGGCAGTCTGGTTGCAATGCAGGGATGAGCCAAGTTAATGTGCTTGTTTCAAATATAATGGGTAACTGCCAGAGGAAGAGGCTTTAAGGAGTGGAGGATCCTGGATATGTGATGGCAAACATTCTCTGATAGTGTTTTGTGTGTTGGCTGAATTAAGCACACCCAGTCCCACGTTCACTTTGTTTCTGGTTGGATCCCAAGATTTATGGACCGTACCAGGCTTTCTGTCTTGGCTCATAAGACAGAGTTGCATTGCCTTTTAATTCTTGTGATTCACCATTTTCAAATCTGAGTGCATAAAATTAAGGATGAAAAGCATGTTGTTTTGGTTTTAGTACTTCAGAAAGAAAATGAAACAAAACAAACAAACAAAAAACCCAGTTATTGATGAAGTTTAGTATTTCTCGCTCTGCAGAAAGCAGAATGGTTTGTATTACAACATGACTACTCCAAAGTTTGAGAGAATAACAGCAGCAGTGATTGCTCTTGTGAGCAAAAACTGCACACAGACCCTACTGGGGCTTTAGTAGTTCTGGTTATATTTATTACAAACTAGGCCAGAAATTGTCCATGATCAAGGCAGTTATCAGTAGCAGCCATTACTTTAAGCGCTGTTTGGGAGAGAAGAGCTGGAAAGCCTTGAAATAGAGACATGATTCAAAGGAAGCTTTGGTGGGATGAGGAAGTACCGAAGTCTAATGGTAGCGCTGCTCTCTGCTAAACAGTGAAGTTTGTGGCTTTCCACTTCAGATGATCTATCATGATTTGAGTATCAGCTTTCAGACTGACGTGTTTTTAAAACACTGGTCAGAATTCTTGTAAAAAATGCAGATAGTGAGCCTCTAGTCCTCATGATGAATACTGTTCATGAAATAATTGAAGAATTATTGAGAGTATGTACTTAGGAAAGGGATCTGTCTTCTCCTTTCAGTCCTTGATTCTTTTGTTGTGACTGATGGAGATACAGTTTGGCCTTTGCAAAATGAAGTCCTTCTCCCTGAGACTAGCAGAAGGAACCACAACTCATTTATAATTTGCCACCATTTGTCTTCAAGAGGCTTTGAATTGTTTCTGGCTGGTATGAATTGACTCAATCAAAAAAATATATCCATTGCCAACCCCCTCCTTCATTTTCCTCCATCCTGTTTTATTTAATATTTCCAAACTTTCAGTCTCATAACATTTGTGAAGTGGAAAATTCAAAGCCTCTGAACAGTTTAATGTTTTCCTTGCAACCTTTAAGACCTTTTCTCTCTTTCTACCCTTTGTTTCAGCTCATTCCAATCTATGCCAGTGTGCTGCGTGTCTTCTGGGAATTAAATCTGAACCAGATTTAGCTAGTGAAAGTGGCCTTCTCTGCTCTATTAGAAGAGAAACGCCACAGCAGCAGCCTGAATTTTACATACTTTTTTGTGCTACTACATCACCTTGTGAAACCTTCTCCAAATTGCTCGCTGGTGTCATCTGCAGGGCTACTCTGGCACATCTGCTCTCACCAGATCAGCCTTCCCTTCACCAACTTTGTCTGTGCCCTCCCTGAAATAATTTTCATAGCTTGTTATTGTATTTTCTTAGAGCATTTTCATCCTCTCTGGTTTTTCTATTATCTTAATTCTCACTAATGCCATCAGACCCTCTTATTTTAGCATTACACGATGTGATTAGCATGTTGTTTACAACACGCTCTGCCATTTTATTAATGAAAATGCTAAATGAGATGAAACCAATTTACAAAGCTCCTTAAGCCCATGGAGAGCTAAATAAACTCAAATACTCACTGCTTACCTTTCTGTTTTTTAAAGATGGCTTTAAATGGCTTTCAAGACACATAAGTCAGCTTGAAGTCTCTCTTTATGGGAGATTAACAAGACACATCACCAAGTGACATGTAAACCTGTGAAATAGGCCCTGCTAGTTCATGAAAACAACCTGGTTGGGGACTACAGGTGTTACTTCCATTTTTAAAGCATTTTAAATAAGATTGCATCATCAATTTTATTTAAGCAGTTGCTATTCTTTCAGGTGGACTTCTTGCTGCACCTTATTTGGAACAAGCTTTTTCTCTTCTGATCTGCTGCCCTGCAATAAAATCAAAGCACTCCAGCATTTTCTTTGTGAGGTTATCTGTGATGAGTATCGAAAAGGTACGCTGAGGATTAAATGTTCTCCAGAATCCTCTTCAGTAATTCCTGACTTCTAATTTAGAAAATAGGCACCCACCCATGTGACTACAGGTCCAGACCGCAGGCTGTAAAATCTGCTTGATGTGAGGGTGAGGAAAAAGGAAGATTTTAAGCGCACCCAAATATATGGCCTTACATATTTTTTTCTCTGATCTTAACTTTCTACAGTACATAGTGAAATACCTTTGAACAATTGTATCTTACTTTTTCTGGACAACAGTCTTGAAATGCATTAGTATTTTTTGTTGTATCACCACGCTTGAAGTATTTTCTTATTGTGGATATCCTATATGTTTGGTATGTTAGAACCTTCTCAAAGACTTACCTACAGTTTTCTGGCTGAAAAATAAAGAGTTTTGTAATAGTAGTAATAGAAATATGACACGTAGCACTTTACAGTTTTATAGTGTTCTACAGAAATTAAAGGACCACTGCTTCCTGTGTTATTAGTATTAATTGCACCACCTTATTGTGGTGATGTGGTAAGAGTGAACTTCCTCAGCGTCACACAGTGATGTGGTTAGATTGTCAGATGGAGAGCTGTTGGGTGTTCCTGGCTTTTAGTTTGGTACTTTCCCAAAACATTTGATACATTTGATATTGGTTTTACTTGTTAGTGATTATTCTGCCAGCTGATGTGCTGGGGAGGTTGCTTCTCCTTCTCATAAATAAGTAGGATTATTTTTTTCTGTATAACTTCATTAGATAGGATGCTGCATCTTAGTTTTTCTTTTAAGGAGGTGTGACTTACATGGTAATACTCATTTTTGGACATTCCACTATATTCTGCGTTTGCCCAAAATTTTCACAGAAGTCAGTCAGAATATTCATCGAACTTTGTGAGGTTATCTATTTCCTGAAGGTATTTTCAGGCCACAGTTTTAACAAATTGCTAGTTACTCTCTGTGCCCCAGTTTTTTTGGAAACATCAGAGGGGACCTGATTTTCAGAAAGCATTGAGGACAAGAGAACAGACCATATTAAAGTTTCAAGTACCCTGAAATTGCCAACTGTTGAATCTTGGCCATTACTGCATCCATTTCCCCAGATTGTACTCCGTAGTTTGCATATGATCTAGCATAAAAATAAGGAGTATTTTCTCTTGTTATATATTTGCTGTAGAAAGTGTCTAATTTAAGGCATTTCAATGGATGTATAATTCCTATGCTTTACCGTATTCATACTAAACAATTTCAGCTATGTTAAAATATGTAAATACCAGCTTAAAATTCCCCCTTAGATTGATTTTTATCTTGCCTATTTATCATATAATCAAGCATTTTTCACTTTGCTTTTATAGTTTGCTTGGTATTCCTGTGGAGAATCTGAAGTTATGATGGTATCCTGATGTTTCTCCTTACATTCATTTGTTCATATCAACTTTTTTTCTTAGGAAACCAAAGCTCTTTCACTGATATCCTAAAGATACCTTGCTCTCCTGTACAATACTCTGCTTTCTGCACAGTGACTATTTTTGGGGGGGGTTGTTGTTGTTGGTTGGTTGGTTGTTGTGAGGTTTTGTGTGTGTGTGTTTTGTTTTTCCTTTTGAAATGTATTTAATGCAGGTATAATTCTTTCTTTGACTTTCATCCTCAGACATGTGGCTTCTGGTTTAATTTCTGATGAAATTAAACATGCATGTCACAAAACTTGCACTCAGTAAAAAAACAAAGATCTGTTTTGTGTCTCAGGTTATATAGTAGTATTTCAGTGAAGGCCTTGGAGAACTGTTCTTCGTTTCTTAATGGAACTGTAAGCAAACCCATGTTACACAGGGTCTTTTTACTGTCCATTATTCTGTTCATTTTGAAAGACGATATCTCAGTTTTCCATGTGAAGTTGCTATGTTCCTTCTCCAGGTAACCTAAGGAAAATATGTTGTTTACTTTAAAAGATTTCAAAGTCTGGGCAAGCTAAGATAGGGAAACAAATCTGCTTGCATGACAATATTATACTACAGGCCTGTATATTCTTTTCTTCATCAGAAATGGGATTATGGCACAAGAATACAGGATTTCTTATCCATATAATTTGATGGCAGGAAATATTAAAATAAACTATAAACTCAATTTGCAGCTTGTCTTAGGGAGGAAATTGGGATATGACTGGGTAAAATACAGATTTCAGACTAGCAGCTAAAAAATGCGGATTTGCAGAAATAGAACGATTACATAAGGTTCTCTGTCATTTTCTTTCAGTAACATTGAATATAATTACCTTACCATTTATCTTAGTAAATGTTAGGTTCCCAAGGAAAGCTACATAAACACAAATTTTTGTATCCCTTAAAAAACCTGAAGAGATTTCAACTAACTATATTCTTGGTGAAGCTTCTCTGCCTTAATTCATGCAATCAACTTAACTAAGGAATTGAAATCCAGAGAAAACAGTTATTACTTTGTGGGAAATTCACTTCTACAAACAGAACTACTATTTTGTTAATTTTTTTAGAATAATGAGGACCTACTTTTTAAAGGTGCTGAACCTCTTCTAATTAGTTTGTAGGTGAATTAATTGCTTATGGAAGCTATTCTATTGAGATACAAGGAAATTACAAAATGGGCTTTGCTGCTGCGAGCCCCACCCCTGTGCCTCAGGCCCGTCAGCATCAGACCTATTTTCTTTATGCTCGTTTTGAGCCGGTTCTCTTTCTGTATGAAAAGTCGAAGTGGGAGCCTGTTGGTACTGACTCCTGAGGCTGCTCTTCTTGGGGGTGCTGCATGGTGCCTAAAGCACTGGGACGCACTGCCTGGGCAAAGCAGCAGGGGGTTGCCCTTTTGTTACCATCATGTAGGGATTTTATTTTATTTTATTTTATTTTATTCTTTTATTTATTTTATTTTATTTTCCCCACGTCTACCTGATGCTTGGGTTAGGAAAAAAAAAATAAAGAAGTTCCACAGAAAAGCAACATTAAAAAAAAAAAAAAGGCAAGAAACAAACCAACCTCAGAATTTTTATTATTTTTGTATTGTTTCTTCACCTGACTATTGCTTCCAATTGCCAGTAGTGCAATGATGTGGAGCCCTGGCTTTGGAGGGCTGTGTGTGACCACATTGCACTTGCCGGAGCGCAACAGGGCAGGAGCCCCCAGCCCCAGCCACCCCAGGCAGCACGTCCCTCCCCCCCAATGCCTCCCCTCCAGCCACACTTGCTCAAGATTGGACAAAAAGCAACTACTCCGTGGAAAAGGAAGCTTGGGGATTTTTTTTAACACTCTTGGTGAAAGAAGAAGTAAAGACCAAGAGAAGGTAGGATGGAGGCAAAAGGAGGACACCGCTAGAAACCACATGTGTGCAAACCCAAGGGGTATAAATTTGTGCCTCAGTCCTGGCTTATACTAGACAGGCCCATTTGCCCAAGTGGTAAATAATAACTCATTATTCTGGCTGAGAAGTCCAAAGTAGTTGATTTGTTTTCTAAAAGTCAAATGCTTGCGTTGCTTTTTTTCACCATTAAAACCATACTGAGATTGCTAGTTTATGTCAACTTTGAAAGTTTGGCTTACATAGTGGTTTTTTTCCAAAGTTTTAAAAGTACATTCTTCAGTGCCTAAAGATTTGCTTGACTTACAATGCCTGAGCCCCTCCTGCATCTGGAACCCCAAATGCACAGGGGTTTGGATGTGAGGGTAGGGCTTAATTTCTGATGTATAAAACACACTATGCAATCGGCTGTGAAATAGTACAGATGTACCATGACTTTTAATAGAGTTAAAAGCATAGTATGTTTAGGGAATTTTAAGCCTTCAATTTGGAGCTGACACACTGCAAGCTGTTCAGCTTCCATTGCCCTGCTCGTAGGAGCATTTTCTCCAGGGTATTATTTATACCTCAAACAGGCAATAAGTAGCAGTATTAATAGGAACAGCTTGCAATGCAGAGAGAGGACTGCTGCTGGCTAGAAAAAAGCACAGGATATAGGGAGGAAAACATTGTCTGTGGTCTGATTTTAATGCTGTACAACTTATTTTGCTTTATGTGAGTGATGTCAGTGCTACAGTTCCATCCTAATGCATGGGGTGAGGTAAAGGTAACATTTGGTATTCATATAAAAAAGCTGATGCAGGGTTTTGATGCAGATTTCTACCTACCTGTGTGTGAACCTGTTACACAAGAACTACAAAGATTTCTTTTTTTGTTTTGTTTTGTTTAAGTAAGTGGTAGTTGCAGACACTATGATTTGAGGTAGGGCAAGGTTTCTTTCTGCTTGTATTTAGATAATACTTGCATTTATAAAACATGGTATAACGTTGGATCACATTATCTCTTTTGGCAGCCTTTTTCAATAAAGTCATGCTGTATTTCAATGTAGATTCTATCCTTATTGCAATCCGTACAGTATTTTCTCATGTTTTTCCTATCTGGATTATAGGTAGCTAGGTCTTAGAGGAATATAAGAAGTTTGAGATCCCATTGCTGCAGGTATAAATAGATACCTTACCATACCTTGGATATTCAGGATTTTTTTTTTTTTTTCAATAAACCACTTTACTTACTCTGAAGTAGCAATTCAGTCATGATTTGGTTATGGATTATGGAATCTCTAATATGTATGTACATTTCCTCGTTTAAGAAACAACTTGATTTTCAGTTTCACTTTCATTTGCATTTAATTTCCAGGATTTCTTACTCAAGTCACCAAGCTGGCATTTTGCATGCAAAGAGGAGAAATTACCTCTTGAAAGTATTCTTGTTTATTAGAATTTTATCTCCCCGGAAATATACATAGTTTTACCTTTTCCTCTTTTAGTTTCTGTTACTTCGTCTCTTTGCTTTGACTTCAGCAGGTTTATTACATTTTGAGATATAAAGCATTATATTACAAATTATAAATACGGTTTTTAAAAACAACATATTCTGAATGGTGGTGTTCAGATAAAATTCCAAATGTTTAAATACTCTGCTTCTACAAAATAAACAGCATTAATTAGGAATTACTCTTGCATTACTTCTTCATTCCATTGTTTGGGGTTTGCCAGCTTACTTGATTATCTTGTTTGAGTCATGTGAATTAGGAAGGCTTACTCGATGTAGCCAAACCTACTAGTCCTTGCTCGTGCTCTCCTTGGTATCTGTGGTTATCATTTACTTTTTCTACTTTTTGAAAGAATAGTGAGAAAGTACTCGGGAAATAAGCTCACACCGTGAGTAAACTGCAACTTTTTACTACATAGTTTCATAGGCCATCTGATGGTTACATAGACATACAATATATGACTTCTCTAACCGACATATTTTCTTACTCCACGAAAAATTTGCAAGTATTCACAAACAACATGTCAGCGAAGAGGATGCTAAGAAACAGACACTGAGGTATTTCACACACTTTAAAGTAATGAATCAAATAAAATTATTGAATAATATCATGAGCAGCTCCTCCAGAGAAAAAGGATGTAATCCATTTAATAGGAATATGAAATATTTTACTCAGTTCTTATGGGTACCTTTTAAGTTAAAATGCATTTTGTCGTAAAATTGCATGTAAGACAGTAAGCATGGAAAACCAAACTATGTGTTTTGTTATACAACAAAACGTATTATATTTATTAATATTGACACATTCAAAATTACATGCAAGTTATACACAATTATATATTGGTTTCCTTGAATAACACTCATTCTACATGTCACAATCCAGGGTTCCTTCTTTATCATTGTTATTAAAAGAAAATGGAAGATTTTATCAAAGCAGTAGGGGATAAGATGTAAGTAATTTCTAAAAAAGCTTTTTCTTGTGTGTAAACATGGTTTGCCTCAAAATTGTAAGCATTTTATGAATACTGAAGTGCTGGACTGATTCATTTCTTTTATTGATTTAATCTTAACAGAGAAAAAAGAATACATGGATCTACAAAAATCAGTATGAAAAAAGTATCTTTAAAAATATACAGGTAGAAAATAAATTCAACTAAAGGCATGTTTGGAAAGCATGCTGTATTACGCATGATACAGCCTTGCAGGAACTAGCTAAAACCAGGCCCACCAGCTTCACACAAATACACACATTTCAATTTCTGACTCCAAATAGCTTAAATAGCCTCCTGATTAGCAAGGTACTTAGGCATGTAAGTAGTCTCACTGAGTATCCCCAGCAAAGCTAAATATATTTGCCGAATCACTTACCTAAGGGTGTCTCCTGAATTTTTTGAATTGTTGCATTGTTTACTCTGCTCTAGTTTCTACCAAGAGTGACTCAACAACAGTTAAGCAGCCTCTCAGTGTAGGACACCTCTCTATGATACCAAGCCCTGTACTTGGCCGGATTTTCATTGTTCCTTTTAACTCCAGTCTCTAGGTGCAGGGTGGGGATGGGGTTTGCAGGTTAGGGTTTTGTTTATTTTTTATTTTCAATCCACCCATTCCTTATCTGGTATTAAGCTTGTAATGTTTGGCCAGGAAAAATCTTTTTCCAATAAACTCATACAGTCCTTAGCAAAATGGGATTCCATTCAACAATTACCGAAACAGCAGTAGTGTGGTTTGAACCTATAGTTATGTGGTCTGTTTCAAAAAATATATAGATGTGAACAGAATATCCGACCAAATGTGCCCATCTCAGTTTCATAGGCATAAATACTATCTTTCTCCACCCTTGGAGGTATTTTTATACAAATCAGACTGTTTGGCTTAAGATTATAATGAGACATTGTTAAGACTTTCCTGTAGTTAAAAGAGTGGTTCTCTGATATTACACAATCACAGAACAGTTCGGGTTGGAAGGGACCTCTGGAGATCATTCTGTCCAACCCACCTTCTAAAGAAGGTTCACCAGAGTATTCCTGATCCTGATTGGTAGAAATATGACCAGTACAGAAAATGTGCCATTGTCTTTGAAAAATTCAGGCAGATGTATACATAAGAAGTAGCAGTATTCTTTGTTTATTATGTGTTGATTTAGAGTTTCTATTTTGCCAAAACGTACAAAAAATAGTGTTCTAAACACCCCTATTAGACTTATTTCTTTAATATTTTTGAAAAATAATGACTGGATGAGGTCTTCAGTTGAAGTGGTGTGTGTCTTTACATCAACATAATATCTGTGATAATAAACTGCATTTTTAAATTTGAAGGTCCTGAAGTCAGGATGGTAGATCTGATCTCTGAATAGCAATGAGCAATACCATGTTGTTGGAGGGGTGAGGGAGAAATAAAATGTTTATTAGGATGTGGAAAGGCACATACAACCCAAGTGGCAGATGAAGTAATGCTTCCAGCATCAGTAAGGCCTCAAACTAAGCAGTATGCTCAGTATCAAAAATGCATCCTTTTCTTTGCACCATAGCAGTTTGAATGAGCAGGGACCAGCATAACATGCCCTAAAAGGAGAGCTGGAAGGAACTGGAATTTCTCAGGCTGGAAGAAGGCTGAGAAACACTGCAGCAGCTCTGCATGAGGGTGAGAACTGGCAAAGAGAGAAGGGGGAAGAAAAGTCTCAAATTCTTCAGTAGATTTGAGAAGATAAAGGCCTAAAATGCAGCAAAAGAAACCATGTTTAAGCGTTAGGAAAACTAATGGTGAGGAGAATAGAGCAATGCAGTAGCCTGAGAGGCTGAGCTGTCTTCATCACAGGTCATTAAGAACAGGTTAGACCAATCTATTAGGAGTGAGATGGGTGTTGATCATCCTGCCTTAAAGGAGGGGGTGGACACAGATGGCCTCTTGACCTCTTTCAGCCTCATGATCTTGTTTCCTTTTTTCTGGATTCAGGGTATGTATTTAATCAACTCAGCTGAATTTAAACCAAGAGGGAATGTGATAGTTTTCTATATAGAAATTAAATTCTTCCTTATACTTTGTCACTCTTTTATGTGAAAATGAACACCTCTGTCTCAGCTCTCTCTGTCCTTCGTGGGACTATTTTTCCCTTTGGTAAGCATAAGACTGAGACTGGATAGAGGGGTATACAAAGGACAACTTGTTTTAGAAGCCTGGATTCCAGCAAGCACAGTATCTGTAACCATCTCCTCAAATATACTTGAATTGTTTAATGCAGGTCTGTCTTAATTAGAGGAGTCAATGTGAGGAGGGGAAAGCTTAGGCTGCAGCTCGTCTTCTGAGAGGGACAGCAAAGAAAGGACTGCAAAGGTAGTGGGGGCAGGAGAGCTTCATGCCGCTTGTCTTCAGAACGTTCGGGCCACAGTGGCTCTTGCAAAACACTTGTTGATTTAAACAGTGCAAGCAGAACTATTGACAGAGCCGATTACCTCAGCTGTCAGGTTGGAGTCACCATATAATGGTAAGATTGAGCTGGTTAAGTTATGTGTAAGTGCACACATGGTTACAAATTGTGCTTTTCCAAACCATTTGGTGCATTTGCATGTTCTTTCAAGCACTCATTCAAGCATGTATTACCTTACTGCAAATACCAGACCTAAGTTAGTTTATCCATTTCTCTCTTAGTTTGTTTGGTTGGTTTTATATGGAACAACTTTACTGTTCAATATTTGGGTTTGCACTTATTATAATTATTACAAATGCATTTGAGAACTTAAGTGGAATGGCTGGGGTGGGATGGCATAAGAAAAAAATACCAAAATGTAATACAATTGTAGCCTCTTCCTCCTTCAGCCTTGGCTTTTCTAACATTGCTATTTCCTGACGAGCCATATTTAATGGCTGTATAACAGGCACGTGTGGTAAAACCAAAAGCAATATCTCTGTCTACAAATCCAGAGATGTGAGAATGTACTATGGTAGGGAGGATCACAACTTCAGAAACATGAACTGTCTTTTACTGGTATAGAGCTGTTTCCATGAGCATGCGAGGAGTCTGAGGCTCAGACTCATTCTGGTGAGGTGCTAGTTCTGATGCCCAGTGATCATTTAAGTCAACACTGTTAACTTTCCTGATACAAGAAAGAAGAAAGAAAACCAGAGAACTGATTGCTGTATTGTGAGCAATGTGACATCTTGATCCTGCGTATGGAGATTCATGTGGTAATAGTATCTTCTCCTAAAGCCCAGAAGTGGTGGAATCCTGATCTCCAGAGACTGCAAATCCAAGGAGCTGCTTGGGGAAGGAAAGGACAGATGTCTGAAGTTGATCAGGGAAATCTTCAACTCTTCTGGTTGTTCTGTACTCTCTGGCTCACTCTTTTAGAATGACTGTTCCCCATCCCTGATGCCTTCCTCTGGTGAGTCAAATGAGGTTGATGCTAAGGTGCTTTCAGAGGGCATGCCATTAGGTGAAATGAAGGTAGTCTGAGGGGATGGAAGAGTTCTGTTCTACTATGTAGTCCAAAAAGCTCAGGGACAATACATTTTTATAATATTTGTTTGATTAAAATAGTTCCATATAAAAATTTGGTTATTCTGGAGTTTGGAGGTGGAAGTAGAACCACAAACATGAGCTTAATAAGCTCTGATGAAAATGCAATTACAATAATAAACATAAAAATAGATTTAAAAAAAAAAGGCAAAAACCAGCAAGAAACTAAATGTCTGGATTTACTGAACTTGCACATAAAAGTCTTTACTCTGTCCTGAAGGGAAGCCAGGCTTCTTATATTTCCTTTTTCATACTGTCTGGACTTTATTTACTTCAGTTAAAAATTTGTAAGATCAAGCTTCGCTGCTATCTGTAAATCAAAAATCTATGGCCTCAAGTTTGGAAAGCCATTTAACTGGTTCTGTGACTAAATCACTGTCATCCTTCCATCTTGATTTCATCTCTTTCATAACGGCATTAAGAACTTCAACACAGAGAGGCAGATCTTAAGTCTGCTGCATGAAATGTGCTGCTTGTACAGACATGCTGAGTTTTTGCTGGTTAAAAACATGCTTCACCACCACTCTTTTTTTTTTTTTTTAATATATTCTGTGTTCTGATTAAATAATCTAGTAAATTTACCCATGTACCTAACTCTAGATTTACATAGTAAGTTGCTGGTGGAGAACACAGACTGACCATCCTCAAGGTGCAATCAGCTTAATAGTGAATTTAAAAAGTACACTCTACACAGAAGATGTAGGGCCACTTAGGCTGAGAGTTGCACAATCATTATGATTTAGGAGGAGAGCATTCTAATGTGGGTGGTCAGCGATGAGAAGTAATCATTAAATATGAATTAATAAAGCTGTCTTAGAATAATTTTTAGGAGGACATCCCAAAGACAGCAGCACAAAGCGTGTGTCTAGGGGGCTTGGTAAAGTGTACATCTCCCCTTGCTAATGATGGAGTGGCTTTTAATTCTGCCCTTGCTTAGCAATGCTTTTTACTATCAAACTCCTGTCAAAGTACAAAAATGTATGTATTCAAGTGCAGGAAACCAAGGGAAGACGACAGTGTTGCACAATTCTAAACAAAAGGTAAGTTAACGTATTCAACAGTGTAACAGCCAGGGGAAAAGAACATCGGTCTTCAAACAGCAAAACCACAATGAAACACTTGTAGCTCCATTTCTTGTATGTCGCTCAGTTATACCCCTTAACATGTATGCTTGAGGGCTGTTAACACTTTTGGTTAAAGTCAGAACATAGGGGTGAGCTGGACTGTGTTCATCCTCCTCAGGAGGAACAGCAATGTCTTTTTGACTAAACTGCATGAATATACAGAATATGTCATAGCATAACTATCGTGGAGTGCATGCTGCAGGATGAGAATATGGCAGAGACTAAAAGACAGGCGAAAATAAAGATAAAAGAGAAAATATGGGCAAAAGGGAAAAAAAAACACATGGTGAAAGAGAAAAACAATTGGAGATTTGGGAGAGCAGTATGAAATAATGTAAAGTAACAGAATGAATTTTGTTTTCCACAAAAAAGTATCACAGAGCCACAGGATTACTGAGGCTGGAAGGGACCTCTGGAGGTCACCTGGTCCAGGTCCCCTGCTCGAGCAGGGCCATCTCCAGCAGGCTGCCCAGGAGTGCCCAGCAGGCACTGCCTCTTTTCTCATGGCTGGAATTTGGTGCCACTTCCTCAGCAGTCCCATCACTGTGCAAGAAGAACTTCAGGGGCAGATTTCATTTGTCTCATCCAGCACTTCTTGTGGTCACGATTGCTATATGTAGCTGAAGGAAAGTGGCAGAAACAAGTGGGCTGGGTAAACGGAGATGCAGGTCCAGCAAGGTAAAAATGTGAGATTATTGGTATGATATTAAAATGCAGGAAAAATATATGCATTTTTGGTACTTGTACAGCAGTTGTGCTTTAGCTCTACAGGTGTAGTTCCCTCAGTTAAACATTATTTTGTCTTAGCACGAGCTGCTACCAAAGTAGCACGAGAAAAATAAGTAATTTATTCTAGTATAAAAATATTTCCACAAACAAACTTTTTATAAGGTGAAACTGATCTTGATCAATTTCTTATATTAGAAAAGTCTGGAGCTTTTCAAGGTTATCAGGTTTTTAAAAAGTATGAAGTAAATTACTGAATTAATAAGACATCAATGTACAATAAGATCTTTAGTTAGCCACATTTTATTTACAGGTTTGTTATTTGAGGTGCAAAAAATATTTTTTGATGTCTGAAGTTTTTCTAGGACAAAAAAAAAAATCTTACTTTAAATTTTAGCGTAAACAATATACACCTAGGACATGTTCTTCACTGCAAGCTCTTAATTAATCTGGTGTAGCAATGTATTTCAAAAATACAATAAACCCAAAGTGCTGTTGAAGAAGATGAGCCAGATCCTAGATTATTTGAAAGAACATAGAGCCAGGTAAGTCAATGTGTTGTTTTGAGAGGAGAACTTGGTAAAGTGCTAACGGAAGGAGATAATCAAGCGATACTTTGGAGATGCGATGTGAGGTCAGAGGGGCAGCGTAATTCTAGTAACAATAGTGTATGTATATCGTGACAGGTTTGGGTGCGTATGGTGTAAAGGTGGTGGTGACTGGGGAAGCATTTGGTGGCTGGAAAAAGGAGGGAGATCCAGAGAACCACAGGCCAGCCAGCCTGACCTCCGTCTGTGGGAGGATTAAGAAGTAAATCCTCCTGGATACCATATCCAGGCATTTGAAAGACAAGAAGGTGACTGGGGACAGGCAGTAAGGGTTTGCAAAGGGCAAATTCTGCCTGACCAACCTGACTGCTTTTTATAACAAGATAACTGAGTCTGCAGAGAAGGGGAGAGCAGCAGATGTCACTTAACCTCGACTTTAGCAAAGCTTTTGACACAATCACCCATAGACCTCCTTCAACCACATTGGAGAAGTATAAGCTAGGCAAGTGGAACATAAGTTAAATGGAAAATTGGCTGGACCATTGGGCTCAAGGGCTGTGATTAGCAGTAGCAGGTCCAGCTGGTGGCCAGTATGCTTCAAGGGTGAATACCGAAGCTGATACTGCGTAGAAACCTTTGTTGGTGAACTCAGTGATGAGATGAAGCGCAGGTGACAGCATGTTGGGAAGGAGTGGTCAGCGCACTGGAGAGACCTCAGGAAGCCAGAGAAATGGGCCAGCAGGAATCTCATGAAGTTCAATGAATGGTGGTGCAGCATCCTGCATCTGGGACAGAATAGCCATTCACTTTATCATCTGGGGGACATGTGGATAGAAAAGAGCTTTGCAAAAAAGGATTTGGAGGTCTTGGCGAGTAACAAGTAAGTTAGCAGTGTGCCCTTGCAACAAAAAAGGTCAATAGAATCCTGGGCCATAATAGCAAAAGAAAAGCCTGTGGATCAAGAAAAATTGTTATTCCCATCCATGGAGTACTTGTGAGATTGCATCTGGACTACTGTGAGCTCCCCAGTCCATGAAAGACATGGACATTAAAGAGTATATCCAGAGGAGGGTTGCCACGATGGTGAGTGTGCTGGAGCACAAGATATTCAAGAAGAGGCTGAGGTCAGGCTGTTAGTCTTGAGAAGAGAAGCTGGCATGAATGTTATTATTCTCCTCAGCTACCTAATGGGCAGTTATAGAGAAGACGGAGCCTTCTTTGAGGTCCACAGTGGCCTTTTCACTGTGAGAGGCAATGAACACAAGCTGGAACAGACCTATTAGATATCAGGGGAAAAGAAAAATTCACAAATATGGTCAAACACTGAAATACATTGCCCAGAGAGGCTGTGAACTCTCCATCCTTGAAGACAGTAAAAGTTCAGCTGGATATGACCCTGGGAAATGGGGCATAACTTCAAAATTGGCCCCCCTTGGAGATAAAGGCTCAACCAGAAGACCTCAACAGATGCCCCTCACCCTGAAGAGGTTGAAGATGACACAGTAGGTTTAAATGGCTTCAAATTTCATTTTGTTTGTGGTTTGAGTAAGATATATACTGTGTCGACAGAAGTCTTATTTGTTTCATAAAGACCATATTTAAATCCACTTGGGAAGGTTAATTAGTAAGTGGGGACTCAATTTTCCATGAAGGTGGGCAGAGTGAATCTACAGGGTAAATGCAGCTGCTCATGAGGAAGGCTTTGTGCACCAACAGCTGTGTTACATGTAGCTCTCGTGTCAGCAGGTGCACATAAGCCCTTCTGTGTTAAAGCTGCAGATAGAGACAGCAGCCATACCTGAGTGGCCCACCAAATTCATAAGCATTCCACAATTTGTGCATAATCTTGTGGAAGAACAACTTAAACTTATTGGAAAATCAGTTAGAAACACATCTGCAAATGCTAGTTTTGCTCACAGTACCCCATGTACCAATATTTTAAGAAATACGTTATGTAGAAAAAGTAAGAAAGAAAAAAGAACATTGAAAATATATAGTTATACTGATCAGAAAAACATAGTTTGCGTTCAGGTTCTGATTTTTTCCTGTTGATTTAGAAAAAAAATAGAAGTTATGACAGAAAATGCAACCAAGCTTCACTGAAAACTCAAAATAATTTAAAACTTCTCTCTGTGTTAAATTTCACACCAGGAAAGGTTTGTAGATTTCAGTGAATAATCGAGTGAATGTATAAAGTGAACAAAATAGCCAGCAGAAGTATAAATGGGAGGAGGATGAATATGAGCTCATGGCAGAAAGTTTATATTACTCTTGTTTAGAACAGATGAAGCTTCTGTTGCAAAACTAAGCCCAGCTCTAGTCAGCACAATGCAGCAATGGTGACACTGGAGGAGGTTCAAAGAAGAGCTGTAATACTGAATAAAACCCGGCACAGAACTGTTTTTATCCAATCTGTTTCCCAGCTGCAAGATGGTGCTTTCCCTTTAAAGAACAGCAGTTAACAATAACAAAATTACTGGTCTTCGCACACAGTGATATTTGTAACCGGGGGGTTTGGGTTTTGTCCTTAGATGACAAAACGTATTTGCTCATGAGTTAGAAGCTTATAATAAATTTCAGTGGATCTGAGCATATGCGTGTAGTTACATCCCCTCTCTCACCCAGTTTGACAAGGACATTCAGCTGCATCAGATTCATGGGGTTTTGTCTATGTTGAGACCATAAACTTCGTGTTACGTGGGCTATCTTTTCTGCGTGTACTGCAGTTGAGTTAAAAGGTCTTCCTTACTCTTCCTAGTGCGTTTAGGTAATAGCTTAATAATGACATTTGGTTATGTTAAAGGAAGTGTGGAGTTGAAAAAAAAATCAAGCTTTCCTAAATGAGAAATGCTGGAATTAAAAGTACCTGTGCAATGGAACCGCTTATGGTCATAAAATTAAAGACATCTTTCTTCCCTTCTTTCCTTTCCTTCTTTTCTTCCAGCAGACCACTGTTTCATTTAGCATAGGAGAACCAACGAATCACGACTGTGAGGTAAATGAGATTATTGCCTGAATAACTGTTAGTTTATTTGCTACAGAGATTTGCACAGATATAACAAATGAGGCCAGAGGAAAAGCTCTGTCTCTCCAGAACACTTCGCCCCAGGTTTCTTCTCATACAAGCAACTCTTATTTGCCATGTCATTTCAAGGTAATATTCTGAATTCTCTGCGCTCCAGACAGAATTAATGTTCAATAACTTTGCTGCCTGCCTGTGTACAGGCAGGGTAGAAGAGCTTCCTGAAGACAGAGTAATTTCTCTGCCGATTATGGCTGATGTGGAGGAACATTCAGAAAGGTTGTCCTCTCCAGCTGCTGCAGCCCAGTGCTGGAACCTGCTCACTTGTCTTCTGGACATGATGCCAAAAGCACTCCCCCTAAAACAGTCACATTTAACATAGGTAGGATCTCTGGTTAATTTAGCAGCAAAGCTCTAATTGAGCATATGCAAACTACAATTCCTCCACCCCCATTTCCTAATGGAACTAAATTCAAATAGATTTCCAGTGGTCATCCCTCCCATACCCAAGTTCTTTCTCAAGAAGAAGAAAATATTAGAAGTTTTCAGCAATTTGGTTGCAAAGACTTTTTTTGACATGGGGGAGTAGGGTGGGAAAGACAGTTTTCCTTTAATTTGTTTGGAAAAACAATTGAACTATTTTTGCCCAATGAAAGAAAAAAGCTTAAAAAAAAATGAGTCAGACACAAGTGTGGGAAATTGTATGCAGCGCAGTAGGACAAAATATAACCATCTGAAAAATAAGAGTTATGATCAAAAAAGTATTGGACAAGCCTAATTGCAAGCAGAGTTAGACGTACCAGTAGTATCAATGTATAATCTGTGGATAGCTGCAGAAAAACTTGGGGCTGCACACCCATGTGAGAAAATGTCAAAAATAACAACTGTTACCATATGTAGAGTGCAGCTCGCCATTATTGATACACACAAAAATGTAAAGCTTTTCTTTTAAGATAGGATTTCTGCAGCGTGGAATGCTTCTTGAACTAAAGGGCAATGTTTAACAATCATCCTCCAGCCCTTAATAATTTTTAACTCACGTATGCACTCCTCCAACCTCGGAAAAGCCTGCATCTTCATCCCCAAGTTCCTGGGAGTGAGATACAGTTGATGCTGTGTATTTGTGACACGATTTTCAGCATGTGTGTGTTTTCCTTAATTTTTTCTTTTCTATTTTTTGTTTTTTCCAGGGGCAAAGAAACGAAATAGGAACGTCCCCGTTGCCCCCCGGCTTTTGTGAATATGGGCCACTGCACGCCCTGTTAAGGCTGATTGCTCCGGTCTCGCTTACGAGCGAGGTTCCTCCGAGAGCGGTCCGCAAAGGGCCACATTGAAAGTCTGGCCCTCCGAAGGCGAAGGACTTTTTTCATTTTTCCCCTCCCCTTTCTCTCCCGTTCGGGTACCGGGGAGGAGGCTCCCGGGAGCGCTGCGCAGCGCTGCGAGCCAGCGGGGCGGCTGCCATTGTCCCTGCGGGCGGGGAGCGGGGCAGCCCCGCGCTCCGCCGGGCGGCATCGGCCACGGGCGGCGGCGGCCCGGGCCGCGGTGCCGCCCGCTCAGCTCAGCTCAGCACGGCCCGGCCTCCCCCAGCGCGGGGCCCGGCCGCTGCCGTCGTGCCCGGGGGCAGGGGGGAGTGACTTGTGCCTCCTCCCGCCTCCTCCCCGTCCAGCCCTCCTCTGGGTAGAAGGGGAGGAGGGCGAGTGGTGGGAGGGTCTCCATTGAAATAAACAAGCAGGCAGTTATTAAAACGGGAACATGGCGGCTGCAGCCCCAGCTTCAGCTTCATCTTACAAAGCGAAGGTCAGCGCTGGCGGCAGCGGCGGGAGACGGTACTGACCCCGGTAACGGCTCCCGCACGCCCCCTCGGCCCCGGCGCGGCTGGGGGTGTGCCCGAGCCCCCCGCGCCTCCCCGGCCGCCTTGTGTAATGCCGGGGGGACGCCCGGGGCCGCGCCGGTGCGCGGAGGGGCGGCGTTGGCGGGCGGCACCGCGGCCGCGGTGAGGCGGCTTCCCCTGCGCCGGCGGCGGGGGGGAGCGGGGCAGGAGCCGCGGCCCCCGCCGTGGGGAACCGGGGGTGGGGGTTCGCGGGGATGCCCCTCGTCGGGCATAGTGCTCGCACCTCGGGGGCCCGGCGGGGGCGGATGGTGGCGGGGGGGGAGCACGGGCTTACTTCGCCGGGACGTCCCCCCTTTCGGCTGAGCGGGGGAGGGAGGGATACGGCACCCCACCCTGCCGAGGGGGCTGGTTTCCTGCTCCCAGGCCAGGCAGAGGTCGGGTGCCGCCTCTCCGCGCCCCTAGCTTGGGGCAGCAGGGGGAGAAAGTGCGAGGAGCCGGAGAGGCGACGGGTGCTGCGGCTGATCCGGGGGGGCAGGGAGCTGCCCTGCCCGTGCTGAGAGAGGATGGGGCAGCGGGGTGCGGAAGGCAATTTTCAAGGGATTATTTAGGACATTTTCCCCTCTCTTTCCCAAGCACACACCGACGGGGAAACTTGGAGGGAGGGTCTCTCCCCAGTGACAAAAGGGGTGATTTGGGGAACAGGGCGGTGTTCACCCATTCCCCGGGTGACAACGACTTGGCGTGCAAGGGTGCGGGCCGCTTCGTTTTTCCTCAGCGAGGCCGAGCTGGCCGTCCCGTTCCCCGCGCCGGGCAGCGGCCGCGCAGCCCGGTGCCCTCTCCCCTTTCGCCGAGGCGCCCCGCCGTTGCTCCGCGCCCGCAGGAGACGCGCGGGGCTGGAGGGGCCAAAGCGGGCAACTTCTGTAACTTTCTGCGCGGGGGTTGCGTCTGCGTGTGTGCGCAGCGCAGCGCCGGGCCGGGCTGTGCCGCGGGGGCGGGCGGCGGGGCGCAGCAGCCGCGCAGCCAGGCCGCGGCGGCACAGCTGTGTGCGAGCGCAGCCCGGGGCGCCCGGCCGCCGCCTCCCCGCGGCCCGGGGAGGGGTGGGGGCCCGGCCGCCGCAGTGCCGTGTGTCTGCGTGTGTGTGCGCGGGGCGGGGAGCGGCAGCAGCAGGAGGAGGAGGGGATGGCAGCCGGCTGGACGCGGGGCCGGGGTCCCTGCGCGGCTGACGGGGCGGGCGGCGCCGCTCGCTCCCGCTTCCCTGCCGGGGGCGGCGGCCGCGGGGCTGCGCGTAAGGTGGCGGCGGCTGCAGGCGGGCAGCTCCGCGGCCGCCTCCGCCGGGAGTGGGCCCCCACGCGTGTGAGGAGCGGGGGAGGGGTGAGGAGATGTCCCCCGCCTCCGCGGAGGGCGGGTGCTCAATCCCTTCCCGCCTCCGCGGGGGGCGGTGTGTGCGCCGCCGCCTCCGCGGGGACCGCGCTGCTGCCGCCGCGCTCGTCGGAGGCTCCCGGGCGAGGTGTAACTGGAGCCTTGTCCCTCTCCTTCGCTGCCCCTCGCTCCTTCGCCTCCGCCCGGGCGTTTCCCCCTCCCAGCCCGGGAGTCACATGTTTCTCCTTCCAGAGAGGGGCGTTCAGGCCGTGTAGTTTGTCTGCAGGAAAGCTGCCCGAGAACCTGGCAAAAAAAGGGGGAGGGTGGGGGGAGGAAGGTAAGGAGGTTGCTGGTAGTCACGGAGAAATAATTGTGTCTGAATCGTAGTTTTGCGTTAGCCTGTACACTTCTGTCTGAAGTGTGCATAGGTGGGAGCCCACTGTCTAAATACACTTGTAATTTAGCAGGAAGAGGGTCTCCTTGTGAAAGGAGAACTGCTTGTTTCTTCAGTAATAATCGATTGTTTTTGTATTTCTCTTTTTTATCTTTCACAGTAGTAGGAAGCAGGTGAATAGGCTTTAGAACAGATAGTATTTTCATGGTATTTAAGTAGAGTTTGAGCTAAGCATATAGTATCTGGCTATGACAGTTACAGCACAGCTCTATTGCTACTGTAAATAAGTATGCAGTTTCAGACTGCCAGTCTTTTTACTTAAAGCTTTTTTTTTGTTTTGTTTTTTGTTTTGTTCTGAGTTTGCTGGCTGAAAGCAGTCATTTGGTTTTTATCCCTTTGAGTTTTTATGTACTGAACTATAAAATCAACTCTAGCCAGTTAATTTCCTGGCTCTTTACAACCAGATAGTGGTGTTGGGCCACCTGGTGGGCTCCTCTCATGGGGGAAGCCTCTGCGAGTGCTTGAATGGACGGAGCTGCTGGTCTTCCGTGTTGGATGCTCTTGGAGAAATGACAATGTTGCACACCGTCGTTAATGTCATACTAAAACTATCATTCCCCAAAGCAGTGCTCTTGTTTGCTTACATGCAGCTTAAGACCCCTGTAAATGGAAACCGCTTGTTTTATCGCAGTTGGCACCTCCTACATAGTTTTCAGGGCATTTGCTTGTTTACGTCAGCAGTGGTGTCACAAATAGCATATACCAGGTTTGTGCGTATTTGTATGTACAGATGCATATGCAGGCACGTATGGATGCTCATACATTTGCGTCCCTTATTTTGGCATTTGTGATACAGCTACCTGGGGACTGGAACACAGAAGTCATCTCCACTGTGTCACATGAGATAAAGATAAAAATTGCTCCCAGATGGTTAATCCCTAAGTTTATGAGAAGTGCTGTGGTAAGTTTAATGTTCATAGCCAGTCTTGGTCATCTACAGTTTTGAATAAAATACTTTGCATGGACTCAACCTTCAGAAATATTGAGAACAACTTTAAAAAGGTTGATCTTTTTAAGATCATGCAAGTAGTATTTGAAGAATCACGTAATTTTTAATATATCTTGGTTTGTTGAGCATTATGCAATAAATGCCTGACAAAGGTGGTGTCATCATCTCATTTTTTCAGCCACCATACTCTTATTTTGCATAAAAACTGAAGATTTCTCAACTTTGTTTTTTCTCAAGCTTCTGGTCTTTACTAGGGAAAGGATCCACATATGACATGCAGTATCTCTGCAATGCCGAAGACACTAAATGTGTAAATCTCCTTGTGTTCCTCGTTGTGCGTTCTGGTGGTGTCAGTGCTAAATTTGAAACTCGAGACATACGAGGAAGGAATGCTTTACTGCTATCAGGAATGATACTTTTGGAATAACACAGTTCAATTTTAAGTTTTTTAACTGGAGCTGTAATATTTGGGAGAGAAAATAGTCAAAGATTATGGTGGAAAATTTACAAAATATTGGGGATTTACTTGCATGTGATGTATTGCATTAAACAGAAGCTCTGAAGTAAAAATTAATTAAGAATAATGTTTTTGGTTTTATAATCATGTAGGATGTAGCTTGCTCATTATAAGGCTGAAAGGCTCTGTTGAAAGAGGCACGTAAGCAGTCTGTAGTGTTGACGTTGCCAACTTTTCCCTCTGTCCTGAAACAAACCGAGTCAGAGCTGGCCCATCTGCAGGGAGCCCAGGTTTTGCAGCAGGAAGAACAAAGTCAGCGAGCGAGCCAGCTGCTGCTGCAATGCCCACTGTCTTCTGCTCCTTGCCTTTGTTGCCGATGTCACTGTCTCGCTGGCAAAATCTGGGCTTCTGCGCTCAGCTGGAGTTTCCTTAGCACCTGACACCAGAATTGCAGAAACGGCAGAGGCTCATGAAGTCTAAGCGTGGAGGATGCTGTCAGTGCATTTAAAAGGAAAAGCCAAACTGAAGACTGGTACCGAATTCATGTTTAAACGTAACTCTCTTTGTCTGGCAAGTGCTCATAGATTGTGTGTTGGAGAAAGGGAATACTGAACTAAAACTGTTCTCGCGTGTTCATTTTCTGTATGTTTGCTATGGTTGACATCTCTAAACAAGGCATTTTGTATACAAATAGGTGTAAAGTATTTAACAAATTCCACACATTTCTACAGTATTATAGGCGTTAAAGTGCTGAGGATTCATTTATTTCTATGTTTGGCTTTGGAGGTCAGAGGTTAGATGTGTTGTTACAGTATATACTCTTCTGTGTGACACAACATTTTAAACTAAGAGTAACATTGTTTACTTTATAGAAGGCATATTACAGCATCCCTTCATCCACGTTTTTCTGCTATTAGTTAATTTAGTTACAGGCAGCTGCTCTGGCAAGTTCTCTTATTTTTATTGTTAAATGAGGTGAAGTTCACTGCAGTACTTGATTTTTTTTTTTTTTATTAGTGGTTAAAACATTCTCATACTCCTGGTGGCAGATAATGACAAATTCTTCAATGTAATGCTGGGAGCAAGGGAGGCAGAGGAAGAAACAAGGAGGGAGAAGGGGGGGGAGAAAAAACCCTCCTGAGCATATGGAGACATCCAGAAAAAGATGTGCATCGTCAGCTGTGATTCCATTGTGTGCTTGCAGACGGGATCCGAGCTCCTCTTCTCTTGGGAATTTAAACCTTACAGAAGTATTCTTTGGCTTTTACCAGTCAGGATAATCGAGCTTAGATAACATATATGTCGCATATTTACTAGAAATAATATTCTGATAATATTTTAACATTTCAGGGAATGAATACAGTTGCCAGGACTCCTGCTCTATGTTGGAACAACATTTTGAACAGATATACATATTGGTGAAATGGCAACTTTGAGTACTAAGAATAATTTGTAATATTACATCAGTGGTTACATATTACTAAGATATCTTACCAGTTCTATAGTTAGTAGTTTGTCAGCAGTATTTACATTATGCAAACACTCCCTTTTTTTAATGATTCAGTAGCTTAGCCTTTTCAAAACATACCAAGCAGAAATGTGACATGAAAAATGCCAGCTTGTATAGTTTAATCAATTTGGAACATAGAATTAAAATGATCAAAAAAACCTCCCACAAACAACTAAACAAAACAAACCACCACACATGGATTTTTTTAAAGCAGTGTTTTTAAATAAAGCTATTTTTTCAGTATTGTGAGTATTCAGAAACAGTATTTTCATGATAAAAAAACCTAAGTGGAATAAATTAATTTTCTTTTATTCAGTCTTGCATTTACCTGTGGCCTAGCATAGCATTTCCTCTCCTGAGCATTTGGAATACTTCTGAATTTATACAATTATTTTGAGTTGATAAGTAGTTTGAAAAAGAGATCTTGAATGTGGTGGATTTACCACATTGTGTTTTGTTACTGTTTATGATTTTTCAGTCTTGTTCTATGGAAGTTGCACATTATTCAAGTTACAGACTGATGTAAATTTTACTTAAGAGTTCTATGGAAATACACACAATTCCTATGGAAATACACACAATTGCTATGGAAAGTGTATGGTCACTGGGGTGCTTGGCATTTTGAAATTTGAAATTAGTTCATTAATTTAAGGGTCTGAAGCTGTACAATGACTTATTAACAATACAGACATTTTTTTTCTTCTGCAGCTGCATATTATACCATTCCAAGTCTTGCATTTCCTTAAATGGCTTCCATAACAATCTCCCATTAATATAGTTACTGGCAGATATTATTCTTGCTTTGCTCTCATTTTAGCAGTTATAACTGATAGTAAATCTCACTCCTCCTGTGACCGTGCTGCCATTACTTCGATATTCAGAAGCCTCTTTGTAATGTGCATTTGCTTTTTGCAGCTAAGATGCAATGCCCTTTGTAAAAAACCTAATTACATTTTTCTGTTTGTTTTTAAACTTCAAGAAATTACTTGCTGTTTGGAAAGGATAACTTATATTTTGCTAAAATACTCCACACGATATGGAAACCATTAATGTATTAATGAGAAGTCAGAGAGTATAGGTGAGAAATTAATTAAAATATCTACTGAATATGTTGATTTATCCATAAATCTTAGGTAGCATGGATCACATGAGCTTCTGAGGGGCCATCCTTGGACATAGCAACAACATATATCTGATGTACCAGTGACTGAGAGTTGCTCTTTTGATGCTTTTTTTAGTGAGCTATGTAAGACATATTGTTGCTCTCTAGTAGGATTTATAGTGGGCATATCACAATCTGCTGCTTTATTGGCTGCCTCAGTGGAAAAGTCTGGGACTGAAGAATAGGCATAGAAAGTGAAATAACATTTGACTTGTTAGGTCAGAATTACTATGGAATTTTATTCTTACTCTGCCCATGTTGTAATTCATCTGTATGTGAATGGGTTTAGTTTTTCATTGTTGTCAATATTGATCTCTAATGAGCCTTGCCTATGGATTTTGAAGAAAATCACTCCAATTAAAAACAATGCAGTATGTCACCTATTTATGCCTCACAGATTATGTAGGAGGTACTAAATTGCATTAAAAAAATAACTTTATTAGGATGGAGGAAAGTCTGCCTATGAATAAATTTGATAGTGTATGTACTGCTACTTTTATTACAGGTATTTTTATGTACTTACAAATTCATCATATGCCTGTGTGACAGAATCAAATTTGAAACAAACAAAAACCATGCACATACACAAAACAACAAACAACAAAACACCACAAAGAAACCCAAACCCCAAGGGGTCATATGTGTTAATACTTGTGCAAGTGAGAGTTCAAATATCACCCAGTCTACAGTGGAGATTACTTCTCTTCATACTTCTCCCACCATGCTTTGAGTTCACAAGGTAGTTCTTCATTCCTTATTCTTTACTGTTTCAAAACTAATGTTAGGACTTGCTGACCAGCCACTTATGTTACTCCCAGAAGTAAATGCAATTATTGTCAACTGATTTTACTCGCTACCCTTACATAAATTTGAACTTTGGTTTCCAGAGATATGAGCAGTGACCTCTTCCTTTTCTATCAATTTCCTAAAATAGATTATCTGTGGAGGAAGGTTATGAATATATACAGATAAATACATTATTTATTTTAGCCAATTTCAATTATATTCTCAAGGAGAAAAGCTTGTCTTCAAGTCTAAATCTTCATGTTTTTTCTGAAATAAAAACTTACTACCAGAAACATACTGTTTTCTTTCAGTGTGGCCGGAATACTTTTTGCCTTTATCTTAAAAGGAAAAGTCAACCTGTTGATACTTTACTGGCTGTAAAATGTAGCTGTAATAACATAGTTTAAAGCTGCTTTTTTTTTTTTTCTTTAAATTGCCTGGCAATTTGTGTTGGTATTTGCAGTGCATACATACTACTGCTTCTTTTGCTGTATTTTTTTAGAACCATGGCTTGCTTTGATAGAAAGTTATTGAATTTTGAATGAGGCCTCAAACTGTTTTCATGCCACATTTCTGTATGAAAATAGTATTAACTGCCCAATGGTAAGGTCATTTGTGACATCTTCTTTGTGTAAGAATGAGGGAACCTGAAGATTGTATGTAGCTAAAAAACATGTTCACTAAAATTGCCCATTGTAGATGATGGTCTCTTCGAAGTACGTCTGACAGTGGTGGTCGTTCACTCACTTCTAGCTAAGCTGTGGAGTTGATATTTTGTGTTTTGTTCACAACTTAGAGTTTTTGTGGAGTGAGGAGGTATCACATTTTAGGTACCTGGAATATAGATGTCTATTTGCACTGGAAAAGAAATAATTGACTGTGCATGAATGGAAAGACTAAAGTATTCTGAAGTCAGAGAACTGTGTGTTATTCTGGGCCGTATCAGTTGTGTTTAGCTATTATGTTGACCTTTAAAAAGTTTTCTTTTACCCTTTGGGAGATGGGGGATTGAATGGTGATCTTGGAAAATGGCAAGTGTGGAGAATGATGACTGTGGTGTTATCTTTTATATTGTAACTAATGCTGATAATTGTGTACTGTTTGAGGGAGAGACCCGTTCTTCATGTAGGCCTTTGTGCAGGGCATATTTACAGGCCCTTGAGCAGCACCATTAGCAGCATTATGTTACTGTGAAAGCTGGCTTTATGCAAGAGTGGTTTCTCTTGAGATTTGAGGGGCATCCCAAGAACTTCTCCATTCTTGTGGGAATTTGCATGGGAATAGATTACTAGCATTGTATTTTGCTGCAGTGTTGGCTTTCCTTTGTTTCAAGCTTCAGAAGGGGCTTGAGAAGGGAAGGCAGAGGACTAATAGGTAATTTCATTGTTCATTACTTCACTGACAATCTAGTTTAGCTAGAGGACTAAATCTGGAATATACCAGATTATATCTCTGTTCGGTATGTAAGTTTATTGCTAGTTGGTGCATAATTCAAGATTTACTTGGGAAGAAAGATCTCATTTGTAGTATTTCAAAGGTAGTGCTTCTACTGTGAAACTATCATGTATTGTCCTGGTTTTCAGTCAGTATTATTGTGAAGTGCTTTATGAATAGAACAAATGGGAATTGGCAAAACTTGTCATTTCCACTGTTCCTACACGGAGCCCCCTGGGCCACAGTGTAATGGTCAGGAGCCACGTTACCCGTGTGCAGGCTCTTGGAGATGCAGTGCTGGAGGCCACGTAGGTCAAGAGGAGAGACCCAAAAATAAATCGGTGGTAGGAAAATACCAGTTAGCAGCCATCCTAGTTGTCAAGAAACAAAATGGTAGCAGAGTAGTCATTCTCATTCACTGGCACGCGGCAGCTAAAAGACTGGAGATGAGTGGGAAATAGTTTCGTCGGCACAGACACTCATTGTCATTACTCCTCTGTGGAAGAGGTCTCCCCACCACGGGCCAGGGCTGCATCTGCAGGTGAGACAGTGGCTTCTCTTTGGTGTGTCTCTCTGAACTGCAGATGCATAACAGACACCGTAAATCTCACGAAATCGCCCCAAAAAATCTAGTGGTGTTTTACTTAAAATTCTGTTCTAAGACCAGATGATGGTTTCTGTCAGTGAGGACCCACTCAAAGCCCCATGTTTGTGATCTATAGGGCTTGTGTGCTTTTTGGGAATTCCTGAGGAAATAATGTGTTCATATCTTCTGTTTATTTATTTTATATAAGAATACTTGTTTGTTAGTGGCACCCCTGAATAGCTTCTTACTGCAGTGGTATCCTGCCTGTGACTGAAAGAACTTCAGCAGAGTTTGTTTGAAGAAGGTTTCTATGAGATGGCAGAAATGACAGAAAGAATGAAGTTGTTTCTAAATTCCATTTCTCTTGAGGCATAATTAGTGTGCTTTTTTCTCTTGATGACTCTTGTGGTGTATCTTTCATTTTCTTTATGTTCTGCCTTTTTGTTTGTCAGAATAAGAAGGTAGAAAGCTCTTCTTTGGTAGCTTGCTTGGATACATTTGACATAAAGTACTGTTTGACCTACAAACAGGAGCACAGGTATAATATTTATGTGGGTAGTGACATGCTCCTCTTCCCTGAAGAACTGCATATTGCTGTGCAATGTATGTCATCTGCTTTTCCAGAGTCTTAAGAACTATACTAATGAAGAAATTTCTGTTTATTTGTCCACTGGTACTTGTCACTTGGGCCAGGAGTATTTGAAGTGGAGATTCAGAGAAGAAACATGCTTCTCTATGTGCAACTCTTAATAATGGTTGAAAGACATTTTAAAAGAACACCAATTTCTCCTTTTTAGAGATTTGAAACTCACGTGTTATAAAGTCAACCAGCCAAGCAGTCAACCAAAAAAGGAACCAACCCCTTTCACAGAGAGTTCCCACAGATTCTTTTGTGAAAATAAAGGCTGTGTACCTGCCGTGTAAGTTAATGTAAACATCTTAGTTGCTATCACTGTGAATTTGCAGTAGGCAGCAGAGGTAGAGAGGAAGTCGTGTGCCTGGAGTGATTGTGCAACTGGAAGGGGGTTGTAGTTATGTCTGGAAAAAACAGATAATGCTCTGCAAAGTTTATGTTTCCCTCCTTGTGTTTTGCTTAGAACTGCGGTGTGCTAAGCGTTGTATTTTAGTTTTCCTATGCCTGTCTCCAAAAAAAGACTAATGTTTTTCTCTCAATTTTGTTCCTAGCATGCCTGAGATGTATCTGAGTCGTGAGGCCCCCTGCACGCACAGCCCCTAGAAATCATTGCCTGCCTCACTGAGTCTTGGTGAGTTGTCTATGTCCTATTGCGTTTAATTGGACTGTGTTACAGTTTTATCTTCTTCGCTGGGGAGTTTGATATGAGGTGTCTTAAACTGATTGTGTGGATACAGCAGAACAAGCCTTGGTTTTAGAGACTTTCAAAAATAATGCCCAGGCTGGTTATGGAGCAGGGGCCTTGCTTTAGTGCCAGGACCAGGGATGGGACACTCTGCTGAGAAAGGCTGAATGGATCAGCATATGATGTTCTTTCGCATTAAGTTTGTTTGATATTTTATACTTAACTACAGAATTGACATTTTTAAAATGTGCTGATTATGGTCTGTCTTATGGCAAAGGTTGAGTATGAAATAATACAAGCTTTTTCATCCAACTATCTGCACTAATAAATTACTTAAATTGAGGGTTGAAATTGGTATAATGACACTGATGACTTAAACTGCTTGTTGCTCAAGAATTACTGTCTGATGACTCCATCAGGCAGTGCTGTGCCTGTTTAACTCCCCTCATAAGAAGGGATAATACTGCTGAGAATTAGAAAAAGGGACCCCTGCGGATTGTTTAAACACAGACTAATAATAGTTTGGTAGTGCGGTGAAAGAAAGTAGAATATAAATGCCATGTTTTTATTTTAGGCATGTTTAATATATCAATAGACTCACTTGGTATAAATCTTTTACAAATATGCATTTGAGATTTTATGTGAGAACCTTTTCAGGGTACTCATGAATAAATGTCTTTTAATACATAGAGTGACTTATTAAGGTCAGAAATATGTATTTTTGAGGTTTGCACACTAAATATAGAGGTGGGAAACGAGCCTGCTGAAAAGGTTTTCAGTTGTTTAGGGGATAACTTTATAAAATGCCAACTATTTATGGGTGAAATTATGGATGTCCACATCAAGTGTCATTTCCTCTTGTTAATTATGTTGAGCAGTTTTTGCAAACTAATAATGCTTTTCATAAATTTACTGAATTTTCTAGAATCTGTGAATGAAAGCAGATTAAGAAGCTTTCCAGTGCTTCTATTTTTTCTGCTTTTTCCATTGGCTCTTCTGATGAAACAATTTGTAGTTCATTGCATTCAGTGACGTTTATAATACTATTTAATGGTTTGTTTATGTATTACGTTAACTTGAAAATGCTCAGCCACATAGATGTTATTACTTATTTACACTTATTACTTACACTATATTACTTATTATTTATTTACACTACTTATCTGGGCTGCATAATGATCATAATATGCACATGCAGGTCTTCTCAAAAGGAAATAGTAAGAATCTTCTTTTCCAGTGTAAAGGACATAGAATGAGTTAGGTATGTGTAATAGAAAAAAGAGAAAAATGTCACCACCAAAATTCTCAAAAGAGAACTTGAAATTTTGTTGTCAAGTTGATAGCATGTTTGTTTTCAGTTGTCTCCATTGTAATTTTCCATTAAAAAAGGAATGCAGTAGGTAAAGACTGAAAAAGGTAAATATTCAAATAAAAAGCAATTTGCTTATAATTAGTTGTGTGGTGGCCTTTTTTGGGTTTGTTTTTGTTTGTTTTTTCCCTAATATATGTGGGCTAAAAAAAATCCCTCTCTTTTGTTTGGTATTGCTGTATTCTGCACCAAAATTATCAATTTGGTTTTCAACATGCCAGAAAGCAATCTGGTACCTGTATAGATACTGACTAAAACATAATTGCTGTGTTTGAAAAGTTCAAAACCTTTAATAAGAGCAAGTAGGTAAATACTTGTGTATGAAATCTGTGGTGATGACAGTGAGTAAAATACCACTTTAAAAAATGGATGTAATGAAAGGGTTTAGAGGGCAAGAATGAAGTAGAGAGGCAATCCTCCACTCAAAGTATCCTTTTACTCTAAAGTGGTTAGTTATCCATGTGTTCAAGTGAGACAGTTCTGCAAAAGTAAATTGCATAAGACAAGGAATAGTTTCAAATTTTTATTCCTTTGAATCCGTAGGAATTCTTCCATTGATTTCTGAACGTCCAGGATTTCAGTCCTATCTTAGACGTACTCAGATGTTCACCTCCGTCACAAAATCAGAGAGCTGTAGCTGTTTGTTTTTAACCAGTACACCCATCTGAAATTATACTGGTGCCTGAAGGATGTATTGGTTGGAATTTCATTTAAGAAATCCTGGTCTCGACTTTTGATGGGAGCCGCTTGTGGAGTAGATGTTGAGTTTGACTGTGTGTTTTGAGACTGCACCACCACTGACTGAAATCGTACATGTTCAGCCTGTCTACCACTGTATTAAGTTTTTTGGAAGGTGACACTTCTGCTAAATACTTGTTGGATCTATTTTTATATGATATAATGGCTAAGAGTGTGAATCTTGGACTGGTTAAATGGCGTTAGAAAAAAAAATATATATGAAGTGGTATGAAATGATGTAAATGACAGAATTTGTGGCTGCTCTCTTGGAACGTTGTTAATTGGGGTGGTGGGATGTAGCTGCTGTGTGCCACCGAGAAGCTGTGCAATTAGGATGGTGAGAAGTTTAGACTTTAAAAAAACTCAGATAAAAATACGAACTTTAGTTCCTAGTGTAAAAGTTTCCAGGCAAAAAGCATTTTTTTTTCCTTTCTCCTTTTTCCATGAAATGGCTTGCTTTGTAAGGAACATTTCTCAGCAAAAAGAACATAGATTAGAGAAATCTCAGTTTTCTGTCACTCTCAATCTGGAGAGTCTGTTTCAATCTAACTTTGCAGTGATTTCATTGGCATTTGTGTTGTAGTTAGTGTCAAGCGTGATAGATAGAAAATATTTGTGTGTCTTTTCTTTCTGAGTTATAGTACTCCTTATTGTTGTTTACAGCAGTAGTAGATGAAGAAAATTCTGACAGATGTCTCATTTTTGACTGTGTCCTCCTATTGCATGTGTGTGTGAAGGGAATGCTGTCAGAAAACAAAGTGCAATACTAAAAATAGAGTGCCTTACATTGGAATGAGTTCTAAGAGCCTTCAGGATTAGTTTAAGGATGCAAGTGAGGAACCTACAGGAGGTTCCAAGTGCCAAATCTGAATAAGAGAGAGCTTATTCCTATCAGCATGCAAAGCTGGGCTGGGCTGGTGCCTACCTAGAGCTCTGGAGTAAGTTCAGAGCACCTTAATTGCCAGAGGAGCTGCATTTCTGAAACACCTGAAATAAAATACAGATGCCTATCACAGGTATGGATAATCTTTACTGATTCGGGTCTTCTCATTTGCAGAGGGATCTGTGAGGGATATTCAATCTACATTGCATTGGTTTGTGATCAATAAAGGGAATGTGTTCCCATTCCTCAACCTCAAAATTGGGGAGTTGTGTTTTGTATGAAATATGATAAGATTTTTCTGTTTTCAGTCAGTCCTGTTCAGTAGCAACATTAGTTAACATGAATTGCCTGTAAAGATGCCTGCAAAAGTGGATGCTTGATTATAGTGAATTTAAAGCAATCAGTGTTAAAATGATACTCCTAATCTGAGAGTGAAGGTCTGTGTGGGTGGTACAATGAGAACGGAAGTATTAAGAAATGAGCATCTATTAAGATTTATGAAATTGCACCCCACAGGTTGTTGAGTTTTTTGTGGTTTTGTTTTTTTTGTGGGTTTTTTTCCCTAAAATTGGAAATGGGAGATTATGGAAATCTTTGGTTTTTATTTTGTGGAAAAGCTGAAATTGACACAAGTGTAATATATTGCATTTCCTTTAAAAATGATGAAAATTGAGAGTATTGTAGGGGGAAATCTCATCATGCTTGCAACTAGCAGTACTGTGTTTCTTAATAATGAAAGCACTTTTAAAGTACTTTCATAGTTTTGAGGCCACAATGTTCAAATTCATTATAGAGTAAACCATTCTAAAATATGTAAACTTCATTAATTACTGTGAATGGATTTTAATGGAGTGCTCTTTCAGTGAACTTCACAGAATTGGTGGAACCAGACTTCATATATATCCAGGGCTGTTGAAAACACTGTCATTCGATTGATTGGAGCTTGCCTTTTGTATGTAGCTATATCCTGGAAGATTATTTTTAACATTTCAGTTTCAGTGAGATAAATAAAAAATATTTAGGAAATGAGATTGCTAACTTGGTTTTATTCACTTCTTAAATATTGGGTTTGACTTAGTAATGGGCTTTGCTAAGAGTTTTTCATTTCTTACCTTGATAGGAAGCTTTTTATATGGGCAAAGGTATGGTATATATGCATTTGCAGAAGAAATAGCTGTCATTATCATCTGTGGAAAATCAATATATATTTTCAATATAGATTGATGACATTGTACCACCAGTATTGGAGCCTGGGAATTCTAGAGGGGTCAAGAACAGGACAACTGAGCACTTGCATCATCAAAGAAGATGAGATGCATTTACTCGGGCAGATTTTCCTCTGGGCCTGCCTTTAGCCCCTGAATCGGAAGAGTGAAATATTTACCTGGCTTGGCTCTTGACAGTAAATAGTATTAATTAAATACAGGGCCTGAAAATGACACTGGTATTTCAGATTAAGGCTGCTACATTTTGCCTTGGCTTTCCGGAAATTGAATTCCAGTAGTCTGTTTATTTGACAGCATTATAGTACAATAATTTGAGGTCCGTGGATATTTCTGTACATTAAAGTGGGTGAATTTTCATAATGTCACAATGCTGGGATGTTAGGCTCAGAAGACTTATGTGAATAGAATAGTAAGTGAATTTGCAGCTGATTAATATAAAGTGTGGCACAGTATGTTTCCATCTGATTAATTTACCTTTATATTAACTGGATTGGCAAGAAATTACAGATTTTATTTTTGAAATAAACTTGATGTTGAAAAATTCAGGCTAATGGTCTTAGATAAGTTACAGATGTTAAGGAGTTAAGTATTATTAAAATATTTGGAAATATTGGTGACTTTTACAGTTATCATTGTGAAGGGCTGTAACTATTCAAAATGTTTTATGAAATCATCTTTTAGTCATCTCTCCACAAACAAAAAGGGGTACTGACACTCTTATGTACACGATATCCGTCAGCGTGTAAATTCATTGGTGAACACTCTTTAGAACGGTGGCCATGATAAATGAAGAATGTGCTCTCTTCTCCTGTTCTGACATCTCTGTTTTTGTGGTCCAGATTCTTCTCTTTTTTCATGATTAGTGGTTTTGTTCCTTCAGTAATCCCAGTTCAATAAACTACCGTGTTCTGTATACAGCACACTCTGTATCTTTCCAAATGACAGCAATAGGCAATCTAAGAATATTTAAATTTAGAATCAAGAACAGAATTAGTTTTATAGTAGGTATTGTAGATATTGCAAATCAGTTCATCCTTGGGAGAAACTATAGTAGTGTCAGAGGGAGTTAAAATGCTTCCATTCATGTTTTTTCAGCATGTTTTCTCTTGCTTATATTTGGATATTCTCACTTAAACTTTGAATCATCATCCTTACAAGTAACACATGGAATTGAACATCCCTTTTTACGTTGGATGCCTTTGTCCTTCAATCTCCAGGTACCTGTTTTACAGCTATAAAGAGTGCGATGTCTCCTGTGTGTCTTTGTTCAGGCTGTAAGCTTGAAACTCTACTGTGTGTTACCACAGTTTAGCAGTATTTTAAAATGGGATAAAACCATCTACATTTTTCTAAAAGTAGGTGGCCAACACATCTGAAATTTCACTTGGGTTAATTTTTATGGCCTTTCAGTTTTCAGTTGTGGTTTTTTCTTTGGCTTCTCTTCACAAATCCTGGTTAACCGTGTTTTTATTGCTGAGTCCTGCTGAACAGACTCATGTAAAACTCTTTCTGTCTGGAGTTACATTCTGGAAGTTACGTAATCTATCCTGCAGTTGAGTAGGGTTTATGTGTGGCTGATGGTACGTGAAGCTCAGTGCGTGACTACTGAAGTTTAAAATATTTCTTGTTCCTGGCTGTGATTTTAGTCTTTCCTTCCTCATGAGCTCACTCTTTTCGTCATTATCCAAGTTCTAGGCTCCTGATCAACACTGAAATCTTTGAGGAATCAATACATGTGAGTCTGTTGCATAATATTATGGTTGCTGAACTTGAAGCATACTCGACACAAATCCAAAGAAGCAGAAAAACCCAAACCACCCCAAATTAGGCCATTTTATATGAAATACCACGTGCTATTCTACCACTATCACACTGCAACCCCTATTGTATACTACAGGCTATGTGCTATAACCTAGAGGGTTAAATAGATTTGTTTATTAATCTTCTGCTTTTATTGGTTAGTATCAAATATACTGTGTGTGTATAGCACAGCTGATTCACAATAGTATGCATTTATTTTTGAATATCAGCATGGAACCATGCATATGGTGCTCTGGTCCTGTTCTAGGTACTGTGGGCACTTCTTAAAAGAAAAAGTATCAGCCTGCTGCTGCTGAACTTGATTCCAGTAACAGCAGTTGTCAAAGTTGCCTCCTACTTGGTCTTCCTCTTATTCACTTCATCTCTCCATTTATGAGCGATTTCCTTCCACCCCCAGCTTCCAGGAGAAGTGTTTTGTGTGTCATGCTCTTCTGGTACAGTCTGATAAAGCTTTGGGGTGGTCCGTTCTCCTCCACCTTTGCTGTCAGAGCCCTCAGGCAGCAACATAGGACATGTGATGCTTTGGGTCAGGACGGCCTGATCCACAGTTGTGAGACTCTGCGATGAGAGTTGGATGTATTTGTGTGTATATGTGTATTTGGAGAGGGAATTACTTGCTGAAAATGTATTTTTGGCTAGCTTGAAGCTATCAACGAGTTGGTTTGAATTTCCTAAGTAGCTTCGTTGAGGAAGGGAGAAAATTCCCTTTTGATCAGAAATGCTGGCTGGCTTAGGAAATTCTGAAATTTAAAAGTTTCGAGTTGTGAGGCTAGATTCATAGAAAGGCAGTGGTAAATAAGCTGTGGGGAGACGCCCTGGCTGTGGGGTACGGCTCTGAGCAGGGAGCTGCTGTGAGTGCGTGAGGTGCGGGCTTTCGCTGGGCAGAAGGCAGAGGGACAACTTGTGATGGGGCAGATGTGACTCGTCTGCTGCTCGGTGCCCCGTCTCACTCCCCAGGAGCTGCAGTTCGATCTGCTGCCCCCCCAGTCTCCACTGCACTGGGGGCAGGCAGGTCACCAGTGGTTTACAGCTGTGGCAAAGAGCATCTCCTGCTTCACCTGGGGTGACTGCAAGGGCTGGGGAGCCCTTTCCTGTACCCACACGGGCACTGGCACGCCTGGAAATAGGGAGATGCCTGTCTTTGCCAAAGAGGGGGGAGGCAGCAGGACAGATTGCCATGTGCTGCATCCTTCTGAACACTGGGGTGCGGATGCACAGTGAGATGGAGGAGGGGATCATGGTGCTCCTGGTTCAGAGCAGAGGTTTGAATTTGGGTCTCCTGCCTCTTAGGAGATTGCTGCTGTCTCTGGGCTGCTGAATGTTTTTGAGCAGAGCTTTGCTGCTGCTGGAAGAACTCTGCTTTTTTTATTGGTGTGTAAATACTTTGTCGGATAACTGATTTTTCCTACAGGGGCGGTGAGCACTCTATTGTGTGTGCCCTACAGTAAAGGACAGTAGTTTCTTCACTTGCCCACTTTTATAGATTTAATTTATTTATATGCTACTCATAAGGTTGTCTTCTCAGACAAGGTACTGCAAAGGAAGCTATAAGGTATACATTCACAGATATATTTAGCAATTAAATCCCCTTGTGGATGCTCTTAATGCTTTGAGATAGCTTACTTCATGTCAAAGTAGGGTAGGCTGTCTGAAACAAGGGCATTTTTCGTGGTGAACTGAGTATTTACGCAACTGGAAACACTTTTAAAATACGTGGGGTTTTTTTCCTGTTCGGTGGCTGAAGTGAAGAATCTATTATAGGCACAGCTCTGTTCCTCCTATCAGAGGTATCATTGTCCATAATTAAATGGATACATTTGACTACAAAGATATAATACAAATTAAAGTTTCACATGGTTGCCACTGTGTATGCTGTCTTTTTTTCCAAATCCTTTGATAAGGTCAGTGTGATGTGTTTTACCATGTAAAACTGATGAGTTCTTGAAAACCTGAAAAGATCAAAATGAGACCTATTTAGATCTCTCAGAGCAAATGAAAAGTAAAAATGTGAACAGTATATAATGTGTCTGGCAAAGGTAGAAATTAACCCTTAAACATTTCAAACCACTGGTGTTGTAAAACCATTTAGTGTTATAGTGGGAAGGGCCATATGCTATAACTTTTCTTTCTGTTCTCATCATTTGGGGACTGTTCTTACTGTTCTCATTTTGTGGAAATATCATTGTATAAGCATAGCGGTAACTTTTTCATAATGAGCTGTAACTCCGTTCTGTTATGCTTGTGTAAATATTTTTTATTCAAGTTGTATTGCAGACACTGAGAAAGGAAGACAGTGAACCTACCCTCAGAATTTCCTAGGAGGAGGAGGGACTTTTTTAGAGAGACGAGATTCTGGGAAGGGAAATAGGAGGGTTTCTTGCAGAAAGGTTGAGCTAACTAGCAATACAGAAAAGATGAAAATGTAAAATCCAATATTGGGTCAAACCTTCTTCTGCTAATTGAAAATATTTCTCACTTGCATTAGCTGGATGTAAAGACAACACTGTGTTTTACTGTTTTTTTAGCTGATTTTGGTTACCACTGGCAGGGAAGGAAGTCCGTAAGAGGGAACTGGTATTTTCTTACACAGACAATGTTTTGAGGAGCAGAATAAATTGAAGCAACATGTTTTTCTGTGAGGGTGCATACCTGCAACAACATGAGAATTTTTCATTTGGTATTTTAATAATTGAGAGTGTGTGTTTTTCTTTCCTGTGTGTGTATGTTTGTTTCTAGGTTGTAATTGGTACTGTGATTTGTATTATCAGTTTTTAGTTCTGTCCTGTTGCTTTGTTCAGGGTACCGGGTAATACCAGCTGCTCTTAAACTGTGCCGGTGATGGGCTCTGTGGCTCTTGCTGTGCCAAGCTTTTGCTGTTCTTGTGTTGTGCTGAACAGGCAGTTAAAACTATTTATTCAGGCTGGCTGAGGGTCAGCTGCAAAAATTGAACATATTGTTACGTTGGACAACTTTTTTCTTTTTGTGTAATCAACAAATAATTTAGTTATGGTGACAGGAACTGTTTGTAGAATCTGGGGGCTAACATGCCCCTGCATGTGATGGAAATGTCTCTGTAATTATGCCCATGGGAATGATTTTACATGGGTAGCAAAAGGGATGGAGCTTGTCCTTGTGCAAGAGAACTGGGAGCTTACCCTTGAGTGCCAAGTTTGCCAGAGCTGGACTAAACAAGTCAGTAGAGCTGCAAGTCCCTCACTTTCTTAGCTGTAAAATGGGGTTAACCCTCATAATTATCTCTGTATGCAGAATTCAGATGTTTGTGGGTTGTGTAGGGAAAATAAACAGAAATATGTTTATGTATTTAATTTCCTCAAATGTAAATCAAATGCCTGCTTCTATCTACCTATGTTGTGAATTAATACTGAAATTGTAAAAAACGCCAGAGAGCACTTGCCTACTAAAATGTTGAAGTAATGGCTTTTTGCTATTTTATTAAACAATCAACCTAGATTGTTTTGATTTAGCAGTATTTTTGTCTACTATGCTGTAAGATAAAACATTGAGTATTGACTTAACTTCACATTTGACAGAGGAACAATTAAAAATTTTATCTGTGAAGGGTGACTGTGGAGTTACTGTTTGAAATTCTAATTTAACATTTCAGTAATGTGTCGAGCCTGCTCTGAATCCTCTGTGGGATTATTTGATTTGCTGTCGGGTTAACCTCAAGGAAAATGGGATGTCTTTAAATTACTAGAGGTGCTAGCTATCACCTTATCATGGAGCCACATGGGAGAATTCGTTGTTTTAAATTAGGATTATCATCTGGTGACTAAGGGATTGTGTGAATGGGGTTTATTTTTAAGATCTACCTTGAGCTTGAAAGTTGCCTTTTTTTTTTCGCCATTACCATCAACTGTATAATTGGAGGTTGATATACCTGAGGGATAAGGGGAAAATGTCGTCTTTACCTGAAGGGAGATGGAGTTAGGATTTTAGTATATCTTTTGTCTTCAGTGTTATTTATGCATGGAGAAGTTTTTCTTTTGTGTTTCTTTTATTTGCATAAACGTTTTGTGCCCTAACAAGAAGAATATTTTTTTCATAATAAAATTGATTATTAAATGACATTCATATGACTGTGGAACTGAAGGGAGAAGTTCAGCTTTTTATAAGTAGACAAAGAAGCAGCTTGAATCTTTTGCAAGTTTATGCATGTAACGTTTGTCCTGCCAAAACCTTTAAAATTAATTTGCAAAGTATTGAAATACAAGTACTCAAATGTTGTATCATACATAAAGGAAGTATTCGGCAGTTAATTAGTAACTTGAATTGGGGGTGGGGGGAAGGCAGGATTTCAGTTAAAAATGAATTCAGCATTTTACTTTGCACTCTATTTTATATTGACTATTCTGTGCATATTGCTGTTACAGTTTTTTCAGCTGCAGTTCACCTTTAAAAGCCATATAACATACCTAGTCATATTTTAGCAAGTTACATATTTCCCAATCTTACAAATTAAATTGAATTTTTAAACATCTATAGTTTGTGATGTCATAGAGTATAAATTAATACAATGAAAAGCTTAGCATAATACATCATTTTAACAGCACTTAGTGTCTCTTCAGGAGTATTGAATGGAGACAAGCTGTGCAGTGTGCATTGCATATACTGAGAAATTTCACAAGACTCCTTGACATGGGTTTGGAAATGAGTTGTGGGCTCAGCTCCAGCGCTGCTCCGAGCATAGCCCCGGCCTGCAGAGCCTTCTGGTGCCAGTGTGTCACATACCATGTGCCTGTATTTCACCTAAGATTTGTGATTTGAATAACTGTGGCTATACATTGTTTGAACTGTGTTTTTAACGGAATTTGCTTACTGTTGCTTCTGAGAATTTTATTTTGCTCCTTTTTTTTTTTTTTTGAACGCAAGTATATTTACTCCTGTACAGTTCCATGTATATCAATTTTTAATTTGTATATTGACATGTTGTGGCATGTTTTTGAAGCTGATGATAGCTATGGAAATGTAAGTTTTGACTAGGTCTGAGGACTTGCGATTTTGGAATAAAATACTGGGTAAAACCACGAGAGTCATCAGTTTTGTAAACGTATAGGGGAGGGAAACTTTTTAGGATATGAAAGTTTTTTTCTGTGCTTTCTAGGAGCTGGCAGATATAAATAACATAACACAATAAGGATCATAAAAATAGGAAATAGGCAGATTTATTTTACGATATTTCCATCAAAGGTTTGTTTACAAAGGCCCTTCTGTCTCCTGCATTGAAGTGCACGTAACCGAGTGCTGGTTGTCGCAGAGGCCAGCAGAGCCAGGCCCGCAAGGCTCTATCAGAACTGCTAGCGTGCCCGAGCTGGGCTGCCTGGCCACTTCAAGCTGGATAGCTTTCTGCTGATAGGAGAGGTCCTACAGCTACCCGTTTGCTGGTTACTAAAAATAGGGATGCTGGAGTAAGGAGTGCACAGCAGCGCAGCACAAAAAGTCCTCCCCAAGCCTCCAAACTCTAAGATTTTAACAAATAAATGCTTAAAACAAAACACACCATTTCCCCATGGCAGGCAGAGACGCAGACCGGCTCACCCCGAGTTCTGGAGCGTGCCTGGAGCTTGTCTGAGCTGTTTGGAAAAAGGGTGGATTCAAGCTGCAGAAGTAAAAAAGCTTTTGTAGGGAATGCTTGATTTGCTTCTCTTCTTTTTCCTAGAGGGGAAATACAAACCAAAGTGTCTTTTCTGACTCCAGCTGTAGTAGGGGTGTGTGGGAGTTCACACAGACAACTTCCAGACAAGAAACCCCAAATACGAAGTATTATTATGAAATAGGAATCTTCAGATCAGGGCTGCTATCAAGCGTGAAGAAGAGAGACTTTATTATTGGTAGATTAAGTGCATCATATTTGTCTTTCCTTTAACCCTGAGGTGACCCTTCAGAAGGTGAAAGGTGGCTCAAACTCTTATTAGCCGAGATCTGGAGATTTCCTGGATATAAACTTACGTGTTTCACCAAATGATATGGCCACAAATCATCAGACTGGTTTTTTTAATAATTTCAACTTGGCCCAAAAGTAGGGTTCAAGTAAGAAAAAAAGACTAGCACTTTATAAAATAATTCACACAGACTGTTTCATGTTACAACATTTTGGTTTTGCTAGCTACTGGTTTTTTTGTTTTTGTTTTTTTAGTAGTGAATTGGTGGTTTCGGCTGTATTTCAGATATGTCTTCTCTTCTGTATGTACAAAACCCACTAAGAATAAAGAAAGATTTTTTTTTTTTTTTTTTTCAAGCTTGCTTATAGCATGCACAGAGAAGTGATAAATATGTTCCAGGTCCTAATGGAAAACTTCAGTATTGTAAGGAATTTTTTTTGAGTCGCGTTTTTGGGGGATCCTTTGCCATGAAAGTCGTCACTCAGCAAATCATCTGCTAGTAGTTTGGGTTGTATTTTGGTAAGTAATGCATAAGACATCTTCTCTTTGTTTTCACATTGTTTCCCCCAATGGCAACAAAAACTGCTTCCATGGGAAACTTGTAGTAAGAGTATGGATTGAGGTATTTTTAGTTTTCTTTAATGCAATTAAACATCTGGAAGATGGCAGAGCCGTCATCATGTGAGCAGGCAGCTTGCTACAGAATCTCAGGAAATACTCTTGACTGCTTTTTGTAAATGGCTGCTATAGTTATCTGGTGTCTATTTTTTGTTCAAGATACTCAATTTAGTTGCCTGTACACATTGTTAGGGTTGGTTTGACATCTGGCCAATATTCCTTTCTGCTTACCATTAAGTACTTATTATCGTGCTTGTTGCTCTGTGTGAAATTAATACATATTAACTTTCATGATGGTCTTGTGTGGTGGCAGTTGTACAGGAAAGTTGGTGGCAGAAATTAGGCTAAGAACCTAAACTGTGTGTCTTTTAGATATTAATGAGAAAATCAATAGGGCGATGACTAGTTGCAAACGAGATAGTCTAATTTGTAAGCATTGCTAACAGCTCAGTCAACTGAGTTTCATTTGTAGAAGCACACTGTATTGCAGAATGAGAAGTTGGTAACCGAGTAGCCTCTGTGTAAATAAGCTCTATGCTAGTGAACTTTTTGCCTTCAGACCTGTGCCGTGTTTGTATTAGCCAGGTTTTTAAATACAGAATAAATGAACAAGAAAAAGAACTCTCTGGCAACAACTAAGAGGAACACTTCATAAGGTGTTTAAGAAAAACAACCTTGATCTCCCTCTCTCCCCCCTATTTCTCTGCCTTCACAGTCTCTGCTTTCTGCTCGTGTCCGGCTAAGATAATATAGTAAATGTCTGAGCTCTTGCAAGTAAGGCTGTCACATTGATGTTTAACTGACTTTGAAGCAGTGCAGCTGTAAAGGGGAAATGAATTCTGTTCTCTGTCAAAGCTTGTAAAAAAGTGTTTGTTTTAGCAGCTACTGAAGATGGAAGTATTTATTCCATGACTGCGTTGGTTGTCAAAACTGGACATATTTTCCTGTATTAATAATATTTGGAATTTTTCATTAGATATCATTTCCTGTTGGTTCTTGAAAGGAGTATTGAAATGCTGATCACTGTCCCAATCTTTTCAGCTCTACTTTCTGCATTTGAATGGAAATCTTGGAATTCCATGGGGAGGGGGGGAATGGTGTGGTGGTTGTGTGTGTATGTGTGCGCATGCATGTGTAATGATGTATTATATAAAACTTAAAAAGCAGTTGCAAATGTCTGACACTTTTCAGTCCGGAAAGGCAATAGGTATTTGTACAAGAGACAGAAGGTCAGCCCTTCCAGTTTGTCAGGTCATGGAAGACTGTGCCTAATATGCATGAAACACAACTGATTAGTCATATTTCCTTTTTTTTTTTTTTTTTTTTTTTTAATATGACTTCTGACGCAGACTTTTGGTCCTCTCATATAGAATTCTCTCAATATGAAAAGACTGACCAGGATTGGGATACTTACTGTTACTGAAACGTATGTTATTCTGTGTAATTTATTTCAAAAGTAGCTTATCAAATGCACTAATCAAACCTTAGACATTCAACACAAACAAAATCCTCCTGAAGTCTTTCTGATGCTATCGTGAAGTGGTAAAAAAAGGTGAAGTAACGAGGCTGGAGTATTTTTGGTTTGTTTGGCTGTTTGAGATAGATCATCTAGAGCTGAGACTTAATTAAGTGTAAGGGGTTGAAATTGGAAACAATAACCATGCTAAGTAAGCCTGTCAGGATCTTGGCATTGTTAGAAGAGAGAGCAAGTGGTGAGGGAAGCTGAGTTTGTGCTGGTGTTGCTTACAGTGGTATGTAACTTACTAATTACCTCTACTGCAAAATGGTTGGTAAAAAGCCAAAATACTGCTTCCCTAGTTCCCTAGGATCCTTGTTTTGAGAGGATTACACTTCCTGGTGTTTTTACAAGAATTACATGGATGCCAAATTTTTTCCCGAGCTTCTTACAGTGTAAGAGGGAAGGCTGACAAAAAATGGCTGAGGAAGTGAGTAGGGGAGAGAGAGAAAAAGGTGTGAGAAATGAACCAGATGGCTGTGTATTTGTGTGTCTTCCATACCCTCCTCATTTTTAGTCTGGTTTCTAAAGGAAATGAAACTCGTGATCATGACTGAGACAAAACATGTTTATGTGCCTTTGTGGGGTAGTGTGTGTGCGTGTGTTTGCTATTTCCTTCCTTTGCCCTGAAGAAACTGTGCTTCCACAGGTTGCAAGAAGATATGTGGTCAGGTAGATGACTGCAATCCTGTTAGTGAAAAAAGGACCTTACCTGTTGACAACCCTGGTTCAGCATCCAGAAAATCATCATGGGAGAGCAAAATTATGGATGGCTGAGGGGACAAAGTCGGTCAAGTGCGGAGGTGTTGGCGTGTTTGTCAGACTAAATTTCCATGCGCCTTTCTCTTTCTGCTTGCCAGCTGGAGATTGAAACATTTTTTGATGCAGAAGAATTGTGAGGTTTGACTTTAGTGTTAAAAATCAGAACATATGTTGTATCAAGACACTGTTTCACGTGCTTCAAAATCTATTGATAGCAGTCATGTATGATATTAATACAATCTTCTGAGATATATGTGGGTGATTAAAATTTAGAACTCCCCTTCTTTAAATAAAAGTGTGAAAAGCTTTACATACACTGAAAAATTCAGGTTGAGCATGCAGATTGCAGATCTTTTCATTGTACTAAAGTAAAGTTATTGTGATAGTTGTAGTCTTATTTTTTCATCTGTGGGTTAGCCATAGCACCATGTCTTAACAACTATTTTTTTTTTTAATAAATCTCCACTGATTTTCAAGGTGGAGGCAGGAGGAAAACATAGAGTGTTCTTTGGCCTTCATTTGTCCTTCCCCACTTCTGACATTATGATTTTGACTGTCAGTGCTGCAAGTTGTTTCAGCCTCAGGTAATCAATCTGATTAAGTATCTTGGCAGTATTTGATATTATACAGAAAGCATTTGAAATGGCAGTGCTATTTCACTGAGCTACTGCTCATGTGTAAAGCTTCATTTTAATAGTCTTGTTGAAAACAAAAACTGAAAAGAGTGAGGTGGAGAGATATATATGTGTATATATATGTATGTGTATGTCTTTTAGCACAAGTGATTATGGACATAAACCACTGTGAGAACTTTTCCTTGTGTGTTTAGTTCCTGTTTGAATGAGTGGAAGCAGTGAGATTTATGTATTAGTTGATTTTAAATGTTACTCAATAACAAGGTTGAGGGAAAATGTATCTGAATGGTAACATGGTATACTATACAAGTGTCACAAATTCAAGCTGTTACTGGCCAGCTTAATGTTTATCAGACATTTCTGTGAGGTAGAAGATGCCCTTGGTCAGGTCTTACGCCCCTGGTGATGCCAGCTGCGCTTCAGGAAAACTGAAAAATGTAATGTCTTCTTACTTGCCCTGGACAGAGGTTCTTCAGCATGATCGCATTCCTAAATTCAGTGACTGGTTGGTTTTGTTTCAGTTTATCTTGCAAAATGACACCTAATAAAATTTTCGTTCTGGGATTTCCCCAGAAAAGCCCATTACTTGCCAGCTCCCACTGGGACTCACCAAGTCCAGTGCTTGCTGCAGTATCTGTAGTATCCAGGAGTCTTGTTTTCATCCCTCTCATCTCACATGTCTTCCCTCCCTTTCTCACTGCACAGTCAGCATAAGAAAGGCTAAAACTTTTCAACTCCATAACATCAAGGCAGAAATTAACTTTACAGAGGAAAAATGAAACAAAACAATCAAACTTTAAATAAACTTACTTTCTAGTGAAAACTTTCTTCATTCACCTTTCTCAGCATTAGAAATAAAATAGCACAATGTGCCTGGTATGTGCATAAATGCAAGCCTGATTTAGCTTCCTGACTACAGCAGAAAAAATGCAGGGATGCTTTTTAAGGAATGGTTATTTAAAAGTAATGTGTTTTTGTTGCAGCATGATTATATATTTAACAGGAAACTAGGTTGCAGTCTTTATGACTAACTCTTATTACTACTGCTCCCTCAGTTTCCAGGAGATGATGACTATAATGCTATATAAACTCTTCAGGTATGTAGCATCATCTTGGACAATTTTCTTTTTTGTCCTATGGTACTACTGCTCAATCATGATTTTGTAAAGCAAGATATTAAATTCAAAACCTGTATTAATGTGATATTTTCATTTTCCTTCCAACTGCTTGTTGTTGGTCCAGGTGGACCATAGGAGGATCAAAATGGGACCACATCCTGAAGGTTTTGTTTGTTTGTTTTTTAGTGCTTCATGTGCAGAAACACAAAGTTTGTCTGGAACTTGTGTTTTGTATGGAGGAAAAATATTGGGGTTTTAAATCAGTAAAACATACCAAAATAAACCTCTTTTTGAGATGAAATCAAACAGGGAATTATTGCGAAGAATTTTTTTATCCTCTTACATATATTTTTAAAAGGCTTTTTTTATTGACAAAGGTAAGTATATAATGAGTAGTATTTCTCAACCCTACGTTATTTGCTGCGTAGGAACAGTACTTAGCTACAATAACTCTATAAAGGATGGTATGTGTAATTGCTCAGAACTCCAAGTAACTTTTCCAAAAAGGTTTGTGTGGGAAAGAAATAATTTGAGGCCTGTCCTGCACAGACTTCCACTTGAGAGTCAGAAGCATTAAGCATTAATATGTTTCTGAAGACCAGCAGCCCTGTTTGGTTGTTTTGGTAGCAATGCAGGTATTTTCTTATAGAATCATAGAACGGTTTGGGTTGGAAGGGACCTTAAAGATAACCCGCCTGCCATGGGCAGGGACATCTTCCACTAGACCAGGTTGCTCAAAGCCCCATCCAGCCTGGCCTTGAACACTGCCAGGGATGGGGCATCCACAGCTTCTCTGGGCAACCTGTTCCAGTGTCTCACCACCCTCATGGTGAAGAATTTCTTCCTTATATCTAATCTAAATCTTCCTTCTTTCAGTTTAAAGCCATTACCCCTTGTCCTGTCACTACATGCCCCTGTAAAAAGTCCCTCTCCAGCTTTCTTGTAGGTCCCCTTTAAGTACTGGAAGGCTGTTATAAGGTCTTCCTGGAGCCTTCTCTTCTCCAGGCTGAACAACCCCAACTCTCTCAGCTTGCCTTCATAGGAAAGGTGCTCCAGCCCTCTGATCGTCTTCATAGCCCTCCTCTGGGCTCGCTCCATAGCTGCATGTATTCTATGATTGTTCTTTAAAATACCATGAGTGTTGCTGTCAGTGTGCCTTTTAGCATTGTATATTACCATGATTTGACAGCTGAGAAAACAAGCATGTGATGACTGACATTTGTGCCAGATGTCTTTCATTATAGATTTTATAGCCTTAATTTTTCATGTGTGCACTTTATATTGGCAGCTTTAATACTTTTTGCACATGAAGCTTAATTGTCTTTTATGCACACTTACATTTTAGTAGATTTTAGTAGATTAAAATTTTACCACAAAATGTACTTGTAATTTAAATTGCTGTGCAGAAAGTAAAAGCTTACCGAAAAGATGACCTAAAAAGTTTTGACCAGGCTTTTAGAAAAATTAGTTGGAAGCATCTTATTCTCATAGAGAAGCTTTTGACCACCTGAGGAGCTTGATGCTGTATTTTTCCTTTTATTGCCTTATGGTGGCCCTTGAGACACTCTTGTGATGCTACTTTAAGGAGTAGACAGGGTCCTGTTAGTCATAATCAAGTGTATAATTTAAATTTTTGCACTGACTTAGCTAGATTCTGATGATACATATTACTTTATGGCAGTCTCTGAATCCTTGACAAACAGTGCTACTGAAGCCTGAGCTGTCTCTTGGGTTGGGTCCTTCTGCCACTTGGTTTCCTAATGCATCTGAGAATCGTCTCCCAAGGAGGACCTAAACATAATGGAATCCTTCCATGGTCTCATAGTTCCTGCTATATGTTCACACCAGCTGTCAGCCCCTTTTCATGAGAGTATCTTAGGAGATGGAAGTGAAGGGTAAGAAACACAGTTTAGGGCTTTAACAAGTGTCAGAAGTTAAGCAGGGTGGGACTAAGCCAGATTTTTATTTTCCTTTTCTCAAAAATAGTGAGACACCTGATATATGCTTGTTATATATGAGCATGAGATTATGGTTTCAGAAGTTTTTCACAGACTATGTGGACAAAAGAGAGATTCTGAAATAATTAGCAGGTAATGTTACGGCATTTTTCTGTGGTGACAGGGACTTGAGTTGTAAAATGTCCAACTTCTCTGATTCAAGTAAAGGTTTTAAATATCTGTAGTAAGAACCAGGGCTGTTCAAATGGGTTGTCTTGGGGTGGCATGCTTATCCTTATTCATCCTGAATGTTCTTACAACAGGACTGTCCTAGAACTGGAATTTTCTTGCAGAGGAACTGGTTTTGGTAAGTTAGTGCTTTTTAATGAACTGTCTTTTAGAAAATCTGAGTGCTGCTAGCCTGAACAGCCTGCAGTTGCAGCAGTGCCACATGCTCCCCTGCAGTGGGAAGATATGTGGAAAGGAACAGAAACTGGGCACCATGGCTTTTGCCCTAACAAGTTTATGCTTTTCTTCCAAATGAGATTTGATTCTGGAGAAGATGAAATGGTGGGGAAAAAGACCCATGGTTGCAGCAATAAGATGGTGATGGAATCCAGTAAAGTCTGCTGAACATGATGGAACAAAATTTCATGGGTATTTTTAAAACAATAAATATAATTGTTGACTCATTTATGTATTTCCTTTTACATAATGTCCCACCCACACACTTGTTTTGCTCCACTGTACTTTACAAGACTCTCTGTGTTTGTGCGTAGTATCGTTGCTGTAATCCTGTCCTTCCCTCTCTCCACTTCTCCCTTAAGAGAGAAAATGGTTTGAAATATTAACACTTCTTTTTCAAAAACATTTTTCCTCAGCTTTCAAATGAGTACCACTTTGAATTGTACTTCCGATACTTTTTGGTTTTCTGCATTTAAGAAAACGAATGGAGCTCTCTCATTCTTTGTTTTACCTTTGGTAATAGAAACCATAAAAATGAATAGGACCTAATTTGTGCTGGCATTACAAACCCAATAATGTTATCTGCATACATTTGAACACCATTCAGCATTTGAGTTTTATGAAAAATCTTTTCTCATCTCCCTTTACCCAATGCAGAATTTATGTGCATTTTAATGTAACATAGTCCTGGAGATAAATGAACAAAAGCATGTGCATGTGGAAAGGCAATAAAATGAGAATTTGAACTGCAGAAGGCTTTAGAAACTTATGATACTTGTTTATTCTACTCAAGTGACAAATGTTTTCGGCAAAGAAACTGTTATGGCATGTTAGTTCAATTGTAAATACATTAATTTGTCTGTTTGACTACAAATGCTATGATAGGTATTTTTATAACCATCCTTTAAGAACATATTTTATTTTAAAATATTGCAGTCTCCAAAAAGTACATACATTTCTGTTGCACTGTTTACATCAATAAGATCCAGGAAATTCTAAATTAAGACGTACTCTTATTTTTCATACACAAATATATCCTAAGGTTTCTGGTCTCAAATCTCCTAAATCAAGAGCTAAAATGGTGACTTCAATAGTCATAAATTTCTGTGTTTGTTTTAGTATGGACAACATGTGTGGCATTGTTTCAACATAATTATGTGAATTAAGTGTTGATGTACTTTCTGTATACCTCGGGATTTGGTCAATAGAAGAAGGTAAAAGTCCAGCCTCTCGGGATTCAAACAACCAAGTAAATAAATAAATTGTCACTAAGTCTGGCAGAAGCGGAAAGATTGGGGTATTGCATCCAGCGCTGTTCTACAAATTAAATGAGTGTTTAGCTGTCTCCCAAGTGTAATACACAAATAGATGGTACTAAAATATGCACTGTTATTACCAGGCAAAAGAGTTATGAGAAAAAAACTTTAGAGCAACAATTTTACTTCTCACATAACTGTGTTTTATTCCTCTCCTCTAGATGCGGTTTTTCTGTCCTTTTTCTGTCTACTGGTGTTACGTCACTTGCACACTTGGTTTTTAAATGCTCTTGTGAAAGTATCACTCTGTTACTTGCAGCTGAATAAGTACTCAGTTGCACTTCATAAGCATTCCAAGTCCCGTCTTGCAACAGTGACAACGCTGTTAGGAAAACAACTGAGTTTTTAAAGCCCTGTTCTAGTTCTGGTGCACCACGTTAGCGATACTTGGAGCTGATTGCAGGCCTATCAATGAATGGTGATGCCGTAATTTCAATTATTCCATTCAGTGGTGATGTAGATGTTGATTGGTTTTCAGATACTAATCTTGTTCCTTAATGTAGCCGTTGGCCACATATGTGAGCTTGTCCTGTTGAGGAACAGCCTTTGGGGAAAATGAGTCCTGAAACATTTGGGCCTGGAGTTTATGCATTTCCTGTGCACTGGAAAGTAAAGAAGAAATGGGTGGACAATTTCAAAGACAATGAAAAGGTACCACTGGCCTATACGAATGAAAAGCAAAGAAAACATCAGATTTTTCTAAGGCAGAGTATAACATTTATTTCCTCAATTGCATTTTATGAAATTTGTCTTGTACTTAAACTTTTACGTGCTCGGGCCATTCAAGTGCTGTCAATAGTGAAAAAATGTTGGAAGGGTATGCAAGACAGTTTTTATTCTAGCGCCAGTTCTACTATTCAGCTTTAATGTCAACAACTTTTGTCACCAAGAATGTAATATAACCAATAGCAGAGTAAAATCTCAGCCCAGCTGTCTGGGGATGATTCCTCTGCTGTTGTAAATTAGTGGCAAGTCTCATGAAAGAAGCTTTCCACATGGGGAGTGCTTTGGAGAGTATCAGCTCAGGCTTCAGCTGCCTTTCGTTTGCCTGCCTTAACTGTATGTTACATCCATCTTTGCTCCTAAAAGTTATGCGTAAATAATTACCTGTCATCCTACAAATAGCCCAACAGAGCTGTGACTGCAAAGCCAGCTTGGAATGGGCTATACACAAAAGGACAAGTAGTTTTTCTATGCACTTGTTTGTGTTTGAAATTGCTTTTTGGTGGAATTTTTCATTGTGCTGTCATTCTTCAGCTCTGTAATTTCAGAAGACTACCATACATGAAGTTCAAATCCTCATGGTAACCTGTTAGTACTTTTAAGTCTATTTATTTTCTAACATTTTATCATTTTTCTGCTGATCGATGGATGTTTCGTTTAGTTATCTTCTTTAGCCAAACATTTTTGTCTGATACTGCCAATTCAATGATCTGCAGGGAAGGTATGTTTAATTTCAGATCCAAGGACACTTGTCAAGGGCACACGCGTGTGTGTTCAAAGCCAGAATTAAGAACAAATTCTCTGGGTTTTTTCTTTTCGACCTTTTTAAACTACAAAAATGTGTTTTAATGGGTTTCCTCAATACTGTGGTGCATGGAAGCTTTGTATGGTTTTTGTTCTACCTTGTTCAAAACCTGCTTTTCATTGCGTCTTGTTTTTAGTTTGGATCCTATGAAATGTGAGAGTCAGATTTCTAACGTACAGCGTGTTGGAACAGGTTTTACTGCATCTTTCTTTCCTTTAGTGTGTTTGGGTGCCTGCAGATTTGGGAATTATCACTTGCTGATTAGGACATTTAATGTCTTTGAAGGGTTAAAAAAGACCTACTTCTGTAAATCAATACACATTTACCTATCTTCAGCTGAAACTGTAGTTGTTACGTATTTTGTACTTTTGGTAGATGTGACTTGCTTATTTTAATTAACTCCTGGGCAGAAGTCAATGATCCTGAGAGGGAAAGACCCAGCCAAACCAGGTGTATATTCCATCTCTTGGGGTTTTCTACTTACTGTCAGAAGTACTTCAGAACTTTACCATCTTGTTTTCACATTAAAACTAGATTCAAGGCTACAGCCTTGAGTGCCTGCCCTTTTAAAAATTTGTTTTCCTTCCCCCTCCCATTTTTTAAAATTACTATTATTTTTGTATGTTTGTGCAGAAAACCTTAATAACTGAGGCTTCTAGAGTTGAGGGGTCAGGGTGCTCCTCAACTTTGCAGCAGAACTATGTAGTTTATCAGTTTTATGTGAATTAGATAGGAAGAATATTTTCTTTAATTATAAATCGTAGGTGTGGTAGTGTTTGATTCTGGTGGCATTTTGAGCAGATCTACTGGTATAAGGATATGCTTGTGGGTTTTTAATTTTTTAAATTATTTGACATTTTTGTGACACTAAAATTGTACTATGGCTAGAAAACAAAAATTAAAACTTGTCAGCCAATGAAGATTTTTTCAATCCTGTTGAAATTAATGAGGAAATTAGAAGAAACAATGATTTCTAAGGGCATCTCTGGTATATATGCGCAACCTTTTTAGACCTGATTTAGTAATATGTGATTTCTGTGTTCTGAATGGCTGCAAGGAGAAATGTTCTTAAAATTTGTTTGTATTGTTCTTCTCTTATGATGTTTGTACATGGTGTTTCCTAAAACCTCTCATTAGCTGTTTTTAGATAAGCCAGATAAAAAAAAATGTGATCATGGCTTGTAACTTCTTAATTTTTGCTTTATGGAGTTAGCTGTTTAGAGGACTCAAGTATATGTCTTATATTGTTTCACAGAAGCAGAACAAAATTCTGCCAGCTTTTAAGTAAGGATGGTAAGTTCGACAGTTGGAGCAGTTCTTCCAATTGTCCAGGTTTCTAAGGCCCCTATCATGCTATCTAGTTTTGTGTGAGCTTTTTATTTATTTTGGCTTACTTATTTATGCCTTTTTTTTTTCTTTGAAGAATTTCCCTTTGGAAATTTTGTGTGTGTGTGTGTTGTTGTCTTGAGATATAATAGAAGCACTGGGGAGATGCTTTCTTTTTTTTGCAAGAGATACAGTGTCACATTTTAATTTGTTTTAATTTTTTACTGCCAAGGTTCCTACAAATGGAGGCAGTAATGTTTTGTTACCTGAGAAACATTTGTACTTTACTGAGTCATATGTATCTCTTCAGAGAACTTTAGTGCACTACTGTGCCATCAGATTTTCATTTAAAAAACCAGGAAGATACATGTTTGTTTCTGCACTAGTATTAAACTGAAGACTTGCTGGATGCCAGTTCCATGTGTAGTTCCCCAGGTCGTGCTGCTCGTGCAGAGATAATGATCTTTAAGGACGTTCAGCAATCTGTGCCAGTTGTCCCTGTGTATGTTGCAGAATTTGTCAGACGCAGTGTATGTTGCCCTGGAAGGTGGCTCGTTTGTTAGGAGGCTGCATGTTCTCCCATTTGGGGCTTTTCCAAATGTTATGAAGTACAGTTTAAGTTTTGCAGGAATGCTTAGCCCTGTAATCTCAGTCGTCTAAGTTTTAACGTATGTTGTATTAGCTTGTTAACACATGAGACAAACCTGAATGTTTCCAGCTGTTTTTTGAAATCCCAGTTCAGAAGGACACTTGTTCCAAGAACTGAAATCTATTGCATTTGTGTGACGTGCAATAGAAATAAATATGCTGTCATGTAGATTTAGTTACTAATAGCATAAATTGATGGAAGTGCAATGTTTATGTAGAACAATACTTCTCGGAAGAACATTTGGGGGAAACAAAATCTTTATCATTTAAAAACAAAACAAAACAAACACAAAAACCCCAACCAACCAAATAAAAAAAACAACCAACCAAACCCACAAAAAACTAAAACTGAGGGATTGCTGACGTGCCTTTTCACTGTACCACAGAGCAGGGAAACCTGTTATGTTTTTTTTATTCTGCGCAAATCCTGTCATTTCTTGACTTCCCTGGTTATCTTTTAAACCTTTCTGGCTGCATGGTGAGGATGCAATGGCATGGTCATAGGAAACCCAGAAGAAGCTGCTTTGCATAGTGAAGTGGAACCTGCTGCGTGCTTTGTTGTTAACAAAACTGAAAAGCACAGCCATGTAGGTCTCCAGTTATAGCTGGTGTTTGTATGGAGCCTGCGTTACCCCGGGAAGTTGTGCTGGCGGTGGCAGAGTACACAGAGCAGCATTCCACAGAACTTGTGACTTTGTACCCTGAAAGTATTTAGCAACCTGTAGAGATTACAACCGCAAACATTTTAACTAACTTTGAAAAAGTTGCTGTTACGGGGAGAAAATAATCATTTAACCTTAAATAAACACTTTCTGGAACTTGTTAGGAAAAAAATATATTTTTATTCTTATTTTCTGGTTTTGTTTCCGGGTAAACTGTGCACACGTGGAAAGGTTTTGCCTTCTCTTTAGTCTCATAGTTCATCATGGTGGCCATACAGGGTGGTTGGTAGCAGCAGCATTTTATATGTAGTACAGCTATGTAAATACTAATCAAGTTATAAAAAGACAATAAAAGCTTAAAATACAACTGAGATAGGAAGAAAAATCAGTTTTTCACAGTGCAATGTAAATCTGACTATTCTGGACAAAATACAGTTTGAAATGTACGTACCCATTTATTGCCAATCTTATGTGTGTGTCTTGGCAAAGTGCATTGGCTTTTTATCAGGTGGACAAAGTAAAAAGTAAACTTAGTAGGTATCAGGGAGACTAGAAGGTCAGTTCTGGAGCAGCAAATTACTGCCAGGATGTAGGTATTATGAAGCCAGAGTAAGTTTAATAATAACACTGAAATTGTTAGCAATTTGAAATCCCTTAAGCCCATATGGAGGTGGGTGAGACTATAGGAAGAGCACCCTTTTCTCTCCTTACAGCTTGGCAACTATTTTTGCAACAAGCTTGCGTTATGTGTGGCTGAGTGGGCTTTAGCCATTGATTGGGTTTGACTGTGAAATACTAGTGGAGCATGTTGTATTTTAGATATTTTTGGTTTACTGTCTCTGAAGATGGACCCTTGAACATGGGTTTGTTAGCCATGCAAAAAATTGTGGTCCACTACACGCTCTAGAGTATATATATGTCCATGCCACATTTAAATGACCGTTGTGTCAACCTGAAAGGCTTGCGTGCCAGCCTAGCACAAAAATACATCTTACAGTACAGATTGAGGTGTTTCCTTGATTTCTGCAGTGAGCAGAAATTCCTCCTGTGCTTGGGTGCTTCTCAAGTTTAGGGGTAAGTGCCTGCTTGGTTCCTGCGCTCGTGTGTCATGTTTGACTTTTGTTAAATGAAAGCCAGTCTATTTCTGACAAATTGCTTACTTTACACTTTCACTTTGGTGTAGAGTTTAAGGGTTACTTCAGAAATAAAATGATATTTCTGATTTCTTTGCCAAGGATAGTAAATTCTGCTATAGATTTCCAGTGAGTCATGGAAACTATACATCTAAGTATTGAATAGAATGGAGTTCCCTAAGCAGTTATTTAAACAAAACGTTGCCTGAGTGATGTTCAAAAAACATTTTTTTAATTGGCTTAGAAAGCTAATTAATGAGAGGGCCTTCGGGTCTTGAAAAACCCTGAGAGTTTGTATTTGCTTTTCAGATGTGAAAAAGGGTTGTATAATTGATTAGTATGAGCAGCCTCAGCCTTTCAGACTATAAATAAGGAACATAGCTCCAAAGACACCGATTTGGCCAAATAGCTTGGATATGTTTGAAAACATTATTAAATAATTACTAGTTTTGACATAGATACTATTTCTATAGAACCTCTAATAGGTATTGAATAGGTATGAAAGGAAAGGTTAACTGCTTGACTTCTTAAACACATTTTTTTCTTTTTTAACTTAAACTGAGCCAGAGTTTTCAAAAATTTTTTAGCAATTAAACAGCTGCTCTTCAATATGTTCAAAACCACCGTATACTTCTAATAGAGACTTACAGGGAAAATACTCTAAATAGGACCATGTGCCAACCAAGGCCTTTTGGACCACCATTTGGAAACTACCGCTTTTTAATATATATTTGTAAGCCTGTGGTATAACTCTTGGCCGCAGCATGAACATACATTTTAATAGTGTTACTTCTGTAAAAGTCATAACACTGACTGTCATGATTTTCTTCTTAGATAAATCTTCCACTATTACTACATTTTTCCAACTTTTCCATATTTGACCTGCTGTATTGGAAAATGTAAGTTTTCACACTTGAGTAACTGTACATGTGGAATCATTTAAAATAACAATAAATACACTTCCACATATGGACTTTTCATGGGCCCTGATTTTCAGAACAGTGATTAAATAAATGCTTTTTTTTTAAGAAAACATTTACAAAACATTTAACTGAGTAACATACAGTTTGTTAAATAGGGATATCTCCTGAGCTGGAAATTAACTTTGCTAAATTTTTTTCTCGATTCAGTGTTTATGAAATATGAACAAGTCTGGCTTTTGTAACTGATTATTATAGACATATCAACTTGGATATTATCAAAGTACAATTGCAGAATTTCAAACAATAACAGAAGAAAGTTAATGTGGTTAAATTTATTCTCATGTTGAGACTGAAAAGGGGCTGAATAAAATCTGAGTTGCTTTTATGCTGAAAGCTTTCAGGTTTTGGTTGGTGGTTTCTTACATGTATTTCATCAAGAAGACTATAAATACTTGAAAATAGCAGCATTGAATTAAGCAGGGTTTCTTCAGTCTAACCCTAGTGCTGTTTCTGTGATGTTAGCAGACCTCTTAAATCCTGCGGCTTTTGGCTTTCATTTTTAAAGGTAATTTCTTGCTTCGCAATTATTTCATTGTGTCCGCATAGAGTCGAAACCTGGCACCTGGGCTGTGTGCCCAGATTGCCCACGGTAGCTGTGAGTGCAGGACACCAGAGCTGTGCGGCTGCCCAGGGCTGGCACATGGGCTTTGCCTTGCAAGGAAGATGCAGCAGATGAAGCAGCATCAGCCATCGCTCTGTCACGGGTAGCTGCGCTCTCCTCTTTACTTGCAGGTAGTTACCAGTTACTTCTCCTAGGGCAGTTCTAGTTGAGCTCTTTGGTTTTTACCGTGATGTAAGGCATACATTATTGGGCTTTATCTTCGTTTCTTGGGACCAAGGTCTGTGTCTGATGGCAATCAGTAGGTGCTTAGCCTAAGAATGTCCACACCTACAATTTCCCCTGCAGACTCTCCTTTCCTAGCACACCGCTGTCTTGGGAGCTGCCCAGTCCGTATGTCTTGCTGTGCCAAGCAAGTGCGAGGTTGTTGAAATGCCTGAGGTTGTGTGTGTGCTGGAGGCTGCTCTTTGACAGCACCTGATTTTTGTATCTCATTATCAGCAGAGCGAGCAGGGCTGGTCTTGTTGGTGGCCTTGGGGCAGCCCTAGAGAAGCAAGGTAGTTACAACCAAAATATTTGGTCTTTGAGATGCCTCTTGCTGTACAACAGTTGTTCAGAGGGCCTGTTTTCTTGCATTCCACCCCTCCTCTTTACTAAACTCTCAATGGAGGCTATACAGGAAGTCTGTGAGGCTTTCTGAGAGGTTTGTGATACTTGTCTAAAATGATTCTTAATGGAAAAGTTCATGAAGAGCTGGTGTAACTCTGAGATGCTGTCTCAGTAATTGGCTCTGTCACATGTTTTGGCTTCAAGAGCCAGCTCCAGGAGACATAATGATTGAAAGAAACTTCATGCCATGAAGAAATGCTCTGACCCACTTCATCCATCTGTCTGGGCTGGTGGTTACTCATTCCTGAAGCAAGAGAGATCAAACATTCCCAGGTGTGGCCCAGCATTATTTGCTTTTCACAGAGCTGGCTAAACAGGGGTAAGAGATTTCATGAGGGTTCCTCTAAGCAGGCACACCTCCTGTGTCAAAATGACGTCAGTTCTGTGAGGTGGTTAAGGCTGGAGGATTACATAGCTTGGAGTCAGTGCTGCATCCGTAATCTTCAAGTGAATCCAAGTATGACTGTTTCTGCGATGTTAATGTTGTCATATTGGTACTTCTTGGTAAAGATGTTTTCTTCTACCAAGACTGCTTTGTGTCCAATGCAGGTCTGAAATATTCCACCTAGGTAGTTACATTCTCCATGTATTTCAACTCTCCATAGCAATAAAAAAGTGCTTTTTCCTCTTAGAGGATTTCTTTCTTCACTTAGGCATCCCTTGCAGAAATCTCCTTAAAGATTCTTTACTTTGAGAAGTCTTCCCACTTTCCTCTCTCATTGTGTAAGAAGTGCTGATAGAACACAGGTCTGAATTGGTTTGCCTTGCAAAATGATAACACTTGGCTTCTTGGTCAGTTCCATCCAAAGCAAAATCAGTTGTCTTTGAAAGGTCTGGGAAGATTGCAGTATCTTCTTTGCTGAGGCTCTGTCTCTGCTGTAGACAAGACTTCCTCAAACTTTCTGGAAGTTCTTGTTGAGATATCATGGATATCATATGGGAAGATCTCAGTTTTCTTTGATATTCCACAAGTGAGCTACTGAGCTACTTGGTCTTGTTCAGCTATTCTCATTAAAGTGCATACTCTGAACTGTAGTAGGTCTCTATCTCCCTTCTAGATTTGCATAGAAGGGCAGATAGCAGTTATCAATTTTTCTTTAAAACATGTAAATACCTCTTAGGATATTTTAATCAAACCATACAGAGCCACTGAGCTCTAGCTTGCGGATAGATTATGTGAATATAAATAGAGCTGGAAAGAAGTTTTGCTTGGAGAGTCTTGTGGCTGTGCTCGGGAAAGCCTGTTTCTTTCAAGTGGCTTTGAGGCATATATAGTCCCAAAGTTGGATGAATGGTTCATGTTCCAAAGTGCAGCAGGGCAGGAATGCCCAAGTATAGTGTTTGGATGGGTCCATCATCTATGAAAAACTACAGACCTCAGTTGTTGCCTTGAGAGGCTGCCCAGAGAAGTTGTGGAGTCTCCATCCTTGGGGATATTCAAGACCCATTTGGACATGGTCCTGTGCAGCCCTCTCTAGCTGACTCTTTGAGCAGACGGTTGGACGAGATGATCTCCAGAGGTCCCTTCTAATCTCAGCCACTCTATGATTCTGTGATGGTGTCATAGTGATTCCAGTGTAACTTTCACCAGTTTGGGGATGAGGATGGAATGACAGGGATAATTCCATGCACTTCAAAGCGACAAGAAGAAAACTTCAGGCAGTATCTCTCTTTGAGATTTTCTCTCTGGTTGGGTAACGTGAGCAGCTCTGAGCCTTCCTGAGGTAGGATCAGTTGAAATCTGGAGCTGTGGGTGAAGGCTGTGGCTGCTTCCCACCATATACCCCTCTTATTTCACTCAGTGTGATCAGCTGTTCTTTTGGGTCTGAAAATGGACCTCTTCTGTATGGAGGAGAAATACTTGTCTGTCCTATGTCTAGAAATAGGATAGAGGTTGATAAGATCATGAATGAAGTGGAGATATTAAAAGGGGGATGGTTATCAATTAATTCCACACCCCAACTCCCCAGTCCAAGAACTAAGGACACTAAATAAAATTAGCAATGGTTCTTAATCCAAAGTGTGATGAACCTGTGGAAGTCCTTATTCCTGAGGCAGAGGGATGGATGCAGTTTGCCTTCTGCTCTAGTGGTACTGTCATTTGTGAACTCTCTTGTAGCGTAAACCTTTGTTCTGTTCTTCTCTATTCTGAAGTGAGAGGGGAAAAAACAAAGCAGAGTTCAAGCATCACTAGATGAAAGCTGCTTTTCCTCATTAATACTGAAAAACTATTTGTCATCTTGAGGAAGAATAACGTATTACCAGGAGAAATCTTTCTGTGGCAGTGATTTGAGAGTATGTTGTTCATCTGGAAGTTGCTGCAGTGGGAGGGTCTTGGTCTACTTGTATTTTTGGTTGCTGTACTTATTTGCCTTTTTCAGACATTTGTATATTATTTTTCTTCACAGAAAAGAAGATAAAGTTAATGAAAGAATTGTATTACATAAGTAAAAAACTCAATCATAATGCATTTGCATGGCACTGTAGGATATCCAAAGCAGCACTGATTGATGACTGTCAAGCTACCATTTCCCATGTTTCAAAGTCTTGAGTGTTTAATGTAAACTACATTATCTAATACTTTGTGCAGGAACGTTCCTGGGTTTCATTAGTGGGAAACAATAAGGTTTTAATTTTGAACTGCAGCACTGATGTTTTAACATATTTGACTGAACTACAAAATTGTCTGCCATCAGTCTTCAGTAGGATGGATAGTTTGATTGAGGTTTTAAGTTGTTTGGGTGGTCAAGAAAAATTCTGGTCAAGACTGGTCATGCAGTCTTTTCTCTTGTCCAAGACGTAAGAAAATGATCCTCTTTGTTAACCCTTTGTGGAACATCGGCCGCTGTGGCTGCATGCTGAATCCATGCTTTTTCAAGGATCACTGTGTCATGGCTGGGAGGTAAGGGATCTCTTAACCTGCATGGTGACTTTTGGAAGGTAAATTGAGAGGACATGGGAGGAGACAGTTTTCTGCTGACCAGTTAAAATGATTCTGGCAGTGCCATTGCTGCTTCGGTGGTGAAGTGAGCCCAGCTTTATAACCGCTGGTTATGCCTATGATGTGCTGCCAAAAATTTTGCAGGAATGCAAGAGAGGAGGAAAATTTCAACTTGTAACAGCTTATACATAATCCAAAAGTGAATGGAATTTCATGGGACAAAATGAAAACGGTTACGTAGCCCACGGGGATTTCCTCTGCTGAGTATCAAAGGTATACAGTAAACTGTTGAGGTGTAGGCACTGCTGCTTGAAAAGGTTTCAAGATCTTTTATAATGAAAGGAGTTAAGCAGTTCAAGTATAAGTGTTACTAACAAGTCTCATTAGAAAGTACATAGCAGTGCTATTTGAAATGTCCCACTGACCTCAATAGGTCTTTTATTTCTTTTTTCATTGTTGCTCTTTGACATTGAGACTGTGTTGAAAAGATAGTGCGATTTGATGTTTTTGGGTATGCCTGGTGTTTTTATCTCAGGGCCTGGCTCACACTGGGCCAAATTCAACTTTGGCAAACAAATGTCCTGAAATTACTAGAATTACTAGAGACTTAATTCTTTCAAAAGCGTGTCTTGAAGTTACAGGAGTTCCATATCATGATTTCTGAAGTTGTTTGGCATAACATGTTTGTAGTTAGATGTACTCATTGCAGTGTGTGTATTATATACTTAACTATTGGACAAAGAATTATTATGATGTGTTCTAGAAGATCATAGTGTTTTCCAAATCTACAGAAGTCCTAACCAGATTCTTATTACCTGGCAAACAGCAGTCTTGAGAATAATAGGAAACCCCTGCAGGATGCTGTTAACTTTCCTAGTAAACCTTGCAAGACAGAGGCTGTCACCTTATGTTTGTGCAGCTCACAGAACAGTGAGGCTTTAATTCTAAATAAAGTCTTTGAGAACAACCGAAATGGTTGCTAAGAAAGAAAGAAAAAAAGGGAGTTTGAGGATATCTGAGTCTCCAGCTCCCCATTTTCATTAAACTTCTCAAATGTCTGCGACACTGGCCCATTCAGTTAAAGATTGTAAGAGAGAACTGGCAGGTATGTTGCAGTTTTGGAAGTGTTGCTTCCCTAGGTATACAAAAGTTTATTAAAATTGTAAAAGGCAAATACAGTTGATAGTTATGTAATGTAGATTTAATCAGGATATGACTGGAACTGTCTTAAGCACCTTCAGTGACTAATTGTAGCTTGACTTTCTGGAGCTGCTGTTCTAAGATCTAATCTAAGAATCAAACAGTTAATGAAAAGCAATGTGATGAGAAGAGTGCCATTGAAGACTGAGGGGTTTTCCAGTTCTCATATAAAAGTATATTTTTTTAAAAAAACCAGGATTTCTGGAAGTGATAGTTCAGATAAATTATCCTTCAGGTAATTTGTTTCTTTTATGTTTCTCTGAAGTTAAATAAGCAAAGCTAAAAAATTTCTGTAATCAGTCTTAACTACTTAAAAGCTTTTCAGAAGGTAAAATTCCCAGAGGTTATGTAGCCATTCATATCAATGCCACTGGTAAACAAAATACAGAAGGAATTGCAGGTAAAGAAAATAGAGTTCTTTGCCAGCAATACCACCTTCATTACACAGGGCTCTGCAGTTACACGGTGGAATAGCAAATGGTTTTATTCTGCCAGCCAGGCCAATATAATCAACATTAGTGTGAACAAATTATAGATAACTGCAACAGGATTCTCTCTAATATTTAACCTGTGATCTCTAGAAGCTGAGTGCACACGTGTTGTCAACAAGTTGGTGGCAGTACCACAGCTGACCCGATTTTTTTTTTTTTTTAATATTGTACAGTTTGTGTATGTTTTACCCGAGAAGCTTAAGGGACCTAATTTGTTTATATTGATGTATTCCTCATCTGTGCACATTATTCTTGGTATGTACCTTATGAAGACGGAAATGTAAGGACAGCTAAAGTAAAAATGTATCAGTAGTATTGTTTTAGTAGAACATAGTAAGATGGCAAAGGTGGTAACAATAAGAGACATAGTTGGTGGGTCTGTATCCAGAGGTCTTGGCCCCCATTGTAGCTAGACTGGCTGTGGCATAGCAAAATTACATACAGGAATGTAAGGAATTAAGTCATAAGATTACCAGGAGTTACAAGACTTGACTGAGTCTAAGTATATAAGAATATTTTAACACTTTATTAAAATGGACAGTTAAACACAACTTGCGGAAAAGACCTAGAAAAGTCGTAACCTCAACCCAAAAGCACAGTTTTTTATGAGCAGCAACATATTAGTAAAATAAATTTTGAATCCATGTTCTTAATAAGAATGCAGTGGTAGACTTATGTAGCAAGGAAAACCTCCTTTGAGATTTTGGGTTAGCAGCTAATTCTTATAAAATTATGCATTACTTGATATATGAATCAAATGAAAACAAAAGGAAGGAGAGAATTAGAATAAGCAGACTAAACTGAAGTCAAGAATCAGAATAGGCAGACTAAACTGAACATTTAATACTCGCATGAACTTGAGTTCAGCACAGGTTCGGTACATGTAAGATTTTGTGCTTACTAGTTGAGCTGTTTTGTTTGAAGCTAATGGTTAATAGCTTAGAAGTTGATTAACTTGTCATACCAGTCTCACCATACATTTGTTTTTCTCAAACTAGATGAAAGGCTCCTTTAAGTATGGTTACTGTACTACTGCATTCCTGCTGATGCTGGTAGCTAATGACACGCTTTGTTGTAGAAATCAGGAAATGGGGGTTGAGCCTCTGGGATCTGTGTGGCTGGAGTATGAAAATATTATGTCTTAAATGGCAAGGTCTTGATGGAACAACTTGGTATGTAACATAGCTAATAACACGTCTGTAGCTTTTGCTTTTCAGATGAATTTACTCGCTGTAGTGCTTCATTTCCATCCATGCCAAAATACTACTTCTAAAAATAAAAAAATACCTTTCTAATAATAAGACTTCGCCATATTTCTTAGGATGTTTGGGTATGGGCATCTGGCTCCTTTCACCAGTGCTGTCTGATGGCATTTTCATTCAAAATCTATTGGACACACAGGTTCTGGTTTGTTAAATGGGCTGATATTTAACGTGAATTAATTTCCTTATATTAATTTAAACAACCCTTGTGGTGTGCAGCCTTATATTTCCATTTGAATTTTTAATTTAAATACAAAGAAATTATTCATAAATGATTACATAATAGAATGCCATGAAGTGCAGTTAATGTATGCCAAGCTCAAATGTTTTTGCTGTGAGACTTTCTTGCCTGTTTGGCTTGTTTTTCTAAGTTTTCAGTCAAGTGTGGGTGGGGCAGAATTGGCATTGGAGATTAGAGAAAGATTTCTGGATTTGCAATTAATTTTACTGAAATGTTAGGATCCTTGTGCTTCTTAGAAATTTCCTTTTGACTACATTTAATGAAAAGCAAGATGATTTTACTGAAATTATGTTGACACGTCTTCCTAAATTAAATACCTGGGCTATATGCTGGATGTTTATGGGAGATCTTAAATTAGTTGTTTTCTGTCTATGGAAATACAGCCTTAAAGTATCTCTTGGGGCTGCTGCTTGGGTTGAGAGCATAACAGTCTCCTTCTCAACGTCTGGTCTCCCTTCTGAACATTGCATCCTTTGGAAACTATTATGTATTGACTTGTTGTATTTAGCTGCATTAAGGACCAGCTACTCAACCATGGTCACAAAGGATAATGTGGATAGTTCACTTCTGCAAAAACAAATTTCATCTGATTGAGGACACAGTGGTTGTTCGCGTGGTAGATGTTGCAGTTTAGCTCCTGCCTCTCTGTGTTGACTTTTAAGTAGTTGTTGTGTACTTCCATCTTCTAAGCCATGTCCTTTCGTGCAAAAATGTGAATGGAAAGATCAAAACCTATAGGTTTTCAAGCATGCCTGGACTGATTATCATTGTTATGGTGTGTACAGTCAGTTCTGTGGGCTGCCTCTTGTGCATTCCTTATTTCTTCACAAAGAAACGTGACCTCGTTTTAGTGGGATTAACTCATTGAGAAAGCCTGGTGATTTTAGCTTTCATGAAGACCGAAATATAGAGGGAATTCACTGAGGAGTTGTGATGAGCAGTGGCATCCCCTTGTATTTATCCTCTCTGGCCTTCCTGGAGATAGGGGATCTCCTGCAAAGAACTGGGGACTGGCTAGAAATGTGTACTTGTTGTCTGCTTTTGGGATACATGGCAAAATTTCATCATTTCCTGCAGGTTTCCTAGACAGTAGTGAGGTTTGAGGAATTATATAGTGGTTCTAAAATAACCTTCCAAATAAACTTTTAATATGAGAAGGAATCTGGAATTTCTTGAGTCTCTTCCTCCCCCCCACCCACAACCCCGCTGTGATGCTATAGAATGATGCAAAAATCGTTGTTTTTATAGCTCTCCCATTTTTGTTCACCTGTGGAGAAAGTGAAACTCTCAGTATCTTAACTCAAACTACTTCTTCAATAAGACATATAACAACATTTTGCATATAAAAGCAGTACATTAAATAGTTAAGTAGGCTAATTATTTGGCAAGAAGGCTACAACTATTGAAAGGGTGAACTCATCACAGATAAGAACTGGAGAAGTGGGTGAGTGAGAATACGAGAGATGGATTTTTTGAAAGTAGATTGGAAAATTAATATTCCTAATTGGTCTACAAAATGGCAAGATGCCTGTCCTTCTAGTCTTGTCTGTATTCGTTTATTCAGGTTTTAAGTCTTTTAGTTATCTTTGATATGATCTTTTAGAAAGTGCTTGCTAGTGTAATTGTGATTCAGTAGAGTAATGCTCGCTTCATTTTTTTGCTTTAAAAACAATCTTTAGTCTTCTACTGAATACTGTGTTGGTTTCCCATCTGCTTTAAACAGTTGACTTTAAAGGTTGTAAGCAATGTTTGACCATGAAGATGTGACCAAATAAAAAAATATAGCAGAATACTTTTGTTTTCAGTTGACTAAAGCATTTTTTAGCTACAACCACAATTTCTGTATGTTGAAAATGAGGAGAGTACAAGGATGGGCTATTTCGTCTGTAGGCAGGGATGGAAAATGGTTACTGTTTTAGGATCTTATTTTGAGTTGTTTTACGGGGGGCTGGGTTGTGGTGTTTTGGTTTGTTTTTTACTTTGTAGACCAGTATATTAAAACACACACACACACAAACATCACCACTGAAGACCAAACCAAAATACCAACCCCAAAACTCTCCTAGGCTTCCAGTTATAACTTGGAGTTACAGATAGGTGCCTCCTGCTAACAGAATGAGATATGCAAATCCAGCATCTCTTAAGTTTTCTAGAATGATATTAAATCTGTGAAGAACTAACAAGGTGGTGAATACAGTGCCTTTTAAAGGTTTTGTTTTCTACTTCTTTCCATTACTTTTTATCTTGTTTTATTTTTTGCTTCATGAATAAGAATCATGAATTTATAGCCAATGTTAGAAAATCTGGCTATTTTCAAATATTACCAAATCCAGACATTCATGAGGTTGGAGCCAAAGTTCCATGACTTGCCAAGGCAAGACAGGCTCAGTAAAGAGAAACTGAGTACATTACCTTCAGGAAAGCATTCAAGTCTCTTGAATTCTTTTGTTGGTTAGATCATTCATGAGGAGCTACCTGCATACAATGGGTATCTTGCCTTAACTCACCTAAAAGAAGGCTAGTCTGTAGAAATACCCATGTCTGGCTGGCTGGCTTGCTTGCTTTCCCCCTATCCTTTTGGCTGGAATACTGCTATCTTTTCTGTTTAATGTGTAATGTGTGCAATGCTGAAGCAAATTCGAAGGAAAATTATTATATATACCGAATGTTCTGAAATGTAGTTTAGAACTATCAGGACATAATTTTACCATAGTCCACTGAAGACTCTCCTTCTAAAAAATCTGTAGTGTATTTGAACTGCTTGTTGGATAAGGAGAAAAATTAGAAAACTGTTAAAGCATGCATTTGTTGAGCTTTGTGTAGTATAGTTGTTGCGTTTAGTCCTGGTTTCAGATTCTGAAAGTCAGTAGTGCTGGTTGAGAGAGACTGAAATTAGGATCTTTCTCACCCCCCCCTTTTTTTTATTTTTAAAAATAATCTACATTATTTTGCAAAAGTGAAGGGGAAATAATGGAAAAATTGTCTGTAATTTAATTGGTATTTTAGCATGACATTTTTAATGTATAATCAGTGCTTTGGATTGAGTCAAACTTGGAAAACTTTGCCCTTATAAGGGAGATGAATGGAAGATGAACCTAAAATAGGAGACTTGGCACATGCTTAATATGTTCAGAGGGGTATGAATGTAAGGACTGTTTCCAACAAGATAGCTCTAGAAAAATCACAGCATTTTAATCTGCCCGAAGTTTCGGGCAGCAAGATTTCCAAGTTATGTGATAACCTCAAATAAAACTGTTCAACTTCAAAAAGCTGGAGAACTCATGGTTCAGAAGGTAATCTGAAACTGTTCTTTCTAGCTTTTTAGAAAATAGAAATATGAAATAGATATATCCCTCTTGTAATAATCTCTGAAGTAGCCTATACACTGTGGATGCTCTTACACCCCGCTGTTCTGGGATATTTGCACCTGAAGCCATAATAAAAAGGAAATATAGGTTGTGCCTGAATGGCACCTACTTAGCCCCGCTCCAGAACTACTCACTCATGTTGCTAAAATGTTCAAGGACTAATGAGCTGCCCTTCTTTCTCAGTTAGAATTACTTCTAAAGTTTTGCTTAGCCTGAAGTAAGGGAACTTGCATTGGTACTGTGCGAGCAAGTTACTCTTTGTCAGCTAAACCTCAGTTTTCTGTGCATGCTCTTACCCTGTTAAATGTATTTCCATTCGCCATTATTTTTGGTAACTGTACAGAATAGATTATCCCTCAGTGAAAAGCTCGACTACTTTACAATGAATGCAAGGTGCTGTGGGTGTAATACCATACACCAGAACCATGTTCATGCTGGCCCCAAGGACCCTGCGTCCACTACAGAATTGTCATCATCAGTTCAGAACCAAACCCAAATACAGATCATACCTTGCTGAAGGCTTCATCTAGAGATATTAGAGCTAGACCTTTATCATTTAAGTAATGCTGGGAGATGGTAACCTGTATCCAATTAAAGGAAAAGTGTATGTTGGGTTTAACTGGCATGTATTGACTTAACCCAACATGTCACCACTTTTCTTCATTACAATAAACCTTTGATCTGTTTATATTATTGCACCTTATAGACATTGATGCTTACAAGCCTAGTGGGACATTTGCTAGGCAGTTATGCTAATAAATCTATCCATTCAATATATATTAGGGTTAGGCCTTGCCTAGGCCAGGCTTTAGAAGTGTGATCCTGATTGATTTACGTAGCTCGATCTAATTAACACCTCTAGTTAATGGAGTTAAAGCCTAGGGGAAAGCTTAAGCACTAACTTGGGAAGTTTAGCACTTTTTGAAGAACAACTGCTTTGTCTTTGCTAGAGTTCTAGTAAGGAGTTAATTAGGTCAAAACAGGTAACAGATCCAACATCGCTCTTAATTTCCAGGCAAGGTAGTGCCTTACTGTGTGCTTCCAGAATTTCAGGCTTTCTGTGATTCAGGACAGTTTCTCTGTTTGGCTTTCTAGAGTTGTGGGTGGTACAACACAAATGTGATGGAAGGTGCTATGCTTTCCCTAAATACAAAGATATCCTTCTTTTAGAAAGGACTTAATGACCATTTGAAACTCAGAAGTTCAATGTTTAAACTTGTTTTGCATTAAAAACAGTGATTATGATTAGGCTGTCTGCCTGTCTCAGGGTTTCATTGCTTAGTTTTGAATTATTAGCCCTTTTCAATAAATACTGGCAAATACCTCAAAGGGAGGAGGAATAAATGTCTCAAAGGCATTTATAACAACACAAAGTTGAGTAAAGGAAAGAGACTTCAATAGTACCTGAACTGAGGTGTTAGACCCAAAAGAAAATGATAAAGGTTAGGGTGATTTCATAGATGTCTCAGGCATGGGAAGAGCTTTAATTTGACCAAAGTCAAATCAACCATGTGGCACAATCCTGTAGGAAAATAAGCTTTGTTAGTCACAGTGCTTGTTGAATGACTTTGTTTAGCAAGCACATACTTAATTTACAAATAGCTTTAGGTTAAGCAATCTGTATCAAACAAGCTGGCTATTGGATGTCAACAATTTGTGTGCATGTTGAATTAACTGATAATTTTACTTGAGATTTCAAAGATGCATGCAAGATACATTACATTGTCATTAGTAAAGTCAAAGCTTAGTCTGGGATGATGAACTAAAGTTGATTCAGAACAAAAGCTGACAGTTTCACAAATTCATTTATTTGTTAATGCTTTTCTGTAGGCTCTTTAAAAGCCATTCTGTAGGATGATTGAAACATCTCTTGGGTGTAATCCTCCATGTAAATGATTTTATTTTTTTGCTAATAAGTCTTTTCAAGTAACTTGTGTCAAGGTGTCAGATCAGAGAGATTTTCTTTCCATATATAATAGTGGAAAAAATATTTAGGCGCAATTGTAGGGCGAAGATTCTGCAGCTCTCTGGGAAGTGTCAGTCTGTCATCCCAGTTAGAGATGGTATAATAGAGATGGACTAATCTAAATCTTTCACTCTTTGCAGAGTGACTTGATGTCTTGATTCTCTCTGTTTGGGAACACATATAAGACTTTTCTTTGAATATTGACACCGATTAGATCATTGATTACATCTTATCACTCTTCACTGTGTGTGAAAGTCAACATGTATCTGTACATAATGGTTGCATAATGACATCAGTAGGCCGGTCACTTTTCTGATGTATGTAGAAGTGCTTAGCAAAGGACAGTTTTTAATGAGGAATTTATTTTCTTTTTCCCATAAGAAGACTGTTTCATGTTTGTAATGTTATTTGTTTAGCTAATTGGGAAGAAGTGGATTTTTTTTTTTGGCTGCACATGTGTTGTCTTTTCTGTTAATTCAGAGGTCATTTATTGTGTGATGGGATGAAGCGTCTTTGGCAAATCTCAAAACTATCTGATATCTGTTTCTAACATGGTCACTGCCTTGGAAAGATTTTAATTTAAAGCATTTCTTACGTAAGTCAGAGACGTAAAAGTGCTAAACTGATATTTGTTGCTTTTAGTTACAATTTTGTTAAAGTTTTAATAAAATTAAAAATGTATTAAATGTCTTAGAACTGCTATAATAAAACATCTTTTTACAATTAGTCTTTTTCTGCTTTGAGAACATAGCTTCATTTTTCCTCGTCTCTCCTCTCTGCTTAATTAATTAAAGGGATCAGTATGTCTTCTGTTTACATCTCTGTGGCCTGAAATTATTTCATTGCCCTGCTTTGCTGTTTTATTCACTATATACATAAGGAAAATAAAGTCATTGTGTTGATTGTGGGGTTTTTTTTGGTGTGTGTTTTGGTTGGTTGGTTGGTTTGGTGTTTGTTTTTGGTTTTTTGTTTTTTTGGTTTTTTTATGTGTGTCAGAGACAGATTATGGTACTAATTTAATAATGCCCTTCTTATGCACAGCAGATCTTTTTGCACATGAGGAGTAATGATGGTAGTAGACTGGGGTGGGTAAGATACACTGGAGTCTGTGGGCAGAGATGCAGGGTGCCAGCAATTCCAAGCCAAAGCACTTTTGTTCCTAACTGATGCCATCAGCAAACCAAACCAGCCAATTTTTTATGGAATTACGACCACATTCCACAGAGAATGTTGACAAAATTTAGGGATTTAATGCATCTTCGAAGCCAAAGTAAAATTATTTTGGAGGGCTTTAGCGATGCTGGGCTTTTATTAGAACAAAGTGCTGGAGTTCTCGTGCCCTGCGTGCTGGTATGCACATGGCAGTTCTGTAGCTGTGCTAACTCCAGTGCAGCTGGGATTGACTTGTGCTGCAAAAAAATGAAGTAGTCCCCAGTTTTGCCCCTTTCTGCTTCTTGTTTGAAGATTTTTTTTTTTTTTTCCCCCTCCTCTGTGTTGTGGTTTGAATCTTCCCGTTTCTATTCTATTCACTTTCCACTCCAATAGAATGAAGATGGTGGTGAAGGAAGTGAACTGGTAAAGAAGAAAAAAGTATGTATACAAACACTGATTTTTTTTTTTTTTTTTTCCTGTTAGGAAAGTTAACAATTTACATAACTCAAAAAAAAAAAATCCAAAGATCAAAAATGACAGAATTATATTGTTTAAAATTTTTTCTTCCCCCTTTTTTAAAAATTTTATTTAGATTATTGACTGATATTCTTTTATGTGGGGAAGCTCCAGGAGTTAGAAATACATGGCCATTAGAGATTGTCTAATTCTTTTCAATTCCTTGGTGAAAGGAGTCTTTTAAAGTTCACCTCTTGGTATAAGGAAATTGGAAGGTAGCACGTGAAGGAAGAGCAATACTGCAAATTGGATGAATATTTTTGTGTGAAAAGAGAGTGAGTGAAAATATACTAGTGTTCGATCCAGAAAAACCTACTGTGGGGAATATTTGCTTCCATAAGGAAATCTTTCCCTTTGTTTGAAAAAACAAACAAAAGTCTCAAAATGCCACCAGCAGAAAAACCCCACATCACATGCCTATTTCTGATTCTGACTGTCAGAAATGGTGTCATTAATTATCTGTGATTTTTAGGCAGCCCAGAGGGAAATTATTTTAAGTGTTTATGACAGAGCATAAGATGAAGATCTGCTAAAGTCATGCTACAAATGAGAACAGCTGACCTTCCAGGAGAGGAGGATGTTGTGGGAGATCTCAACCTGAGGGGTAAATACCAAGTGCTGATAGTACCATAACTCTGGGCATGATAGAGATGGCATCTTCCTTATGGAAAGCGTTTTGCACCCTGCTCTGAAAAAAAGGGCATTACATCCCACTGTGTGAAACAGAGAAGGACTGAATACACAACTAATAAAGTTGCTGTGAGTTTTCAAGGCACGATCAAGTCTGAACTAGTTGGGTAAAAAAATAAATTATATATATAAAGCTAGGTGCACATAAATTTGTGTATATTTGTGTATTTCACACTGAAGAAAGTGTGAAATACACAAATGACAAGCCACATGATTTGAAAAAGAATTGCTTTAAAAAAACCACAACAGTGAACCAACACTCTGCAGATGAAAAACGATAGTATAAAACCCCTCAGTATTATGAAGAGAATTAAGGCAGTTTGGGAATGGTGTGTCATACATCAAGGTGTGTGTGGGGGGAAGAAGACTGAATCTAAATCAGTAGCTTGTGATTGCAGAAAATAACAAAAGAAAAAGCAAAGCAACCCGAGGAAAAAAACTGTAACTTAGCAATTAACAATAGAGAAAATGAAGAATGTATCTTGCTTGTATTTAAAACAAACAAAACACCAAAAACTAAAATAAATAAACAAAACCCCAAACCAATCAAAACCCCCAGTATGTTGTGGTATCGTGAACTGATGATAAAACACCTTTCCTGTCCTGGCTGAGGAGGCAACGAAACAGCAGAGCAGTTAGTTTGCCAACTTCTGTCCATTACTTTGTGAGATTATCTGCAGAGCTTTCTGTACTGAAAATGTTGGTTTTTCTTTTTCATTCCGCACACACCTCCCAACTCACTACATGTGGAAAATTTAGATATACTTGGAAGAAGTTTAATATTGTCTTGGGCAGGATGAGCTGCCTATTCTAGACTTAACAGCCTGACTACAACCTTAGATAAAATCGAAAAGGCTGACCAAGCACTTGATTAACCAGGAATTAAAATAGAGCAACATAATTAATGCCAGCCAATATAGTTTATGTGACAAGATCATCTCTGATTTTATCTGGACCAACAATTAGTAGTTATCGTGTAATATGCTACAATACAATATGTTCCAGAAAAAGAGCTCAGATAAAGTTTAGGTGACTAAGTGCAGAGATTGCTGCCCAGCTCCTTCCTTTCCCCAGCAGTAGCTGTTCCCCGGCAGTAGCTGTGCAAGGACAGTACAATGTTCCCTTATGCATTTTAAAAAGTATTTTTTGTTTTGTTCTTTTAATCCAGAGCCTTTGAAAAACAAAACAGAAATAGCCTTGGAACAAAGAGTAGGAATCAGGACTTTCTTCTCCTTAAAAGAGCTCTCTAACTTTAGTCTAAAAAAAAAAAAAAAAAAAAAAAAAAAAGAAGTTGTGTATGTGGTCACATTTTGCCCATATTTCTTCCAGTCATTCTGCACAGTGAAATACATATAAAGAGAGCGCAAATGATGAGGATTTGGATACTTCAAGGATTTAAGGTATAATTAGATCCTTGGCTGCCATTCATTCTGGATAAATTTTTAGATGGCCATGTGAACCATACAGTTTGAGTTGACGTTGCACAGAATTTTAAGAAATGAGAATAAGACAAAATCAAAGGGATACATACCTGCTACATTAACACTGGCTAATGAAATTGTTCTGAATGAGGAATCGTTTAGCAGAAAACAAAGTGACTGATTTGGTCATATGCCCTTAGATATTTGTGTTAGGAAATAGAACTTTGTTATCAAAAATGTCTGCAAATGATACAAAATTTTTAAAACGATGAATAGTGAGGAGAACAAGCAACTACTAGAGAGCCCTATGGATTGCTTGACAAGTGGTAGCAAGGTAACAAAGTGTGCGTTTAAATAGTCAAATATGAGTCCTACATGCAAAAGCAAAATTACAAAGGTTAGAAGGGTGATGGTGAATAATCAACTGAACCCAGGAGTTCCCAAATAAGCCCGGTGCAAAGGACTAATACAAATGCCGGTGTGTAAACAGAAAGAGCAGAGGAAAGATGATTGTAGTAGTCAGGATGTTGTACAATTTCTGTATTAAGCTATGGTAATAATTTAGATTGCTGTCACCCACAAGTTTGGTTCATAAATTGGAACTCTTCCAAGTCGGATCTTTTGATTAAAGAATCAGAAAAGAACTGAAAGAGCTGAGAACCTGGACGTGTTTCTCTTTGAAAAGACAAGGCTCAAGTTGGAAGAGATGGCTGTCATCTGCCTCTGCTTTCCTACACAACAAACAGTTCTGCAATAGTGGGACAATAAGTTAAGCAAACAAATTTATAAGCAGATCCAGGGGCAGGAAGGCTAGGTAAATTTAATTCAAAACTAAGGGTGCACGATTTTATAGGAAAGATAAGAACAGCAGAACATTATATTGCCATATACGGGAGTGGATTTCACAGCAATTTTTAATCAAGATCAGATGTCTTTCTGTGAAGTAAAGCACTACTTCAAAAATTAATTTAAAAAATACTTTCGTTTTATTACATATAGTAAGATTGTTGGATCACAGTAGATTTTCTGGTTTACTAATCTGTGCTCTCTAATGTGATCAGGTGTTTCCTTACTACACATTAATAGTGTGAGTCTCCTTCGAAGGGAACCCAAAAGAGAAGGTAGAAAACATCATCATATGACATCCCCAGTTCCCCAGCATGATAAACATCTGGTTCTTCATACGAGACTTGAATTAGTTCATTATTTTCAGTTCAGAGACATCTTGAAGTGGGGTTGTGTAATTTGCACATTATATTTGTATTCAAACTTGTGCTAGTAGTCCACAAATGAACGGTTCAGCAACAAATACGATGCCAAAGAACCAGAGTTGCCTTTGCAGTATATTTTTAATGTATTTCACATTTAGTTGAGAAGTTTTTCATCAAATGCCCGTGTTTCCAAAATGAATGCTTTATTCTTTCACACGTCATTTACTTAAATTGTGAAACATTATCTTCTCTATTCTTTCTCTCTAAAGTCTGATCTATTAATATTTAAATACAATTTTGGCTATAGCCTTTTATATATATAACATAGAAACCTATTTATATACAAAATATATAAACAAGTAGAAACATATATTTATGCATTTATATAAAAATAAAACTCACATAAAAATTGCGGCCTGTAAAGCTGACAGCCCACATAAAAGGGGCAAAGAGTTGGAGAAGGTAATATTTTAAGTCAAACTGTTAGTATAATGTCTATAATTTGTGTTGACAGATCTTTGTATGAATATGAAATCTGATTTTCAGTTGCTTCCATCTTTACCAAGTTTTTTGTGGTAGGTGTCTACCTAAAGCTGAATTAATAAATACTTGTTCTGTATTTTTAGTGGAAAATTTCTAGTGGTTTATTTGATTGAGGCTGACTAAAACTGTATTGTGTCCTTTTTTAACAGTTTTGTAGACTGTATGCTTTGAAGTGAAAATTTAGGTTATTTTTTTGGATGAAAAGATGCATTTTGCAACGTATTTTTTTCTGTCCCCGTGAAAAAAACAAGCAAACTTGGTCAGGGTGTAAGCTTTAAGATACTTTGCTGTCAGTAGATGAAACGTTGGAAGATGTTGTCCTTAACAAGTGAACTTGCACTTTGCTCAGCTCCTTTTGCAAAATAAGTGCATTGTCTGCATGGACTAGCTCTGCCCTCTTTTCTTTACGTTTCTTATTCCAGGTGGGGACATGGTGCTTGGCCAGGGGGCCGGCGAGTGGGTCTGGGGGCTGAAAAGGAAGGGAGAACCACCTTGGGTCAAGCAGCAGATGCAGAGGCAGTTCCATCCAGTAGTACTGCATGCTGTGCCAAAGAGGAGGTGGGGGAACATATATTTTCAGAAAATAGTCTTATTTAAGAGTGAAAGCAAAGATTAGAGACTTACTGTCTTTCTGCTCTTCATAATATATGTGAAAGGAACCCATGTGAGAAGGTGGCTGTCTTACTTGTTTTTGCTTGCCTTGTGAGCTTGAGGCACTGGAGATCTGTTCCGGAACTGCGAGGTATTCGCTCATCGTGTCTTCATCATGCTTACAGTCATAATGCCAAGTGACAACTTGTTGCTGTTGCTTTTTTTCCAAAACACAAGAAATGACATACCAAAAATAATGAAAACATGCTAAGGTGCAAAAACTATGGCACAGAAGTTAGAAATGCCAAAATTCACGTTACTTGTGCAAGTGTAGTTCAGTTCCCTGGCTTCATATGCGTAATGCCACAGACTTTGGCTTTGCCACTGTGTACTGTTTTACTGCTGGATTTCTGTTTTATTTAGCACATATGATGGACCTGTTCTTCGTAGGGGTGCTATTGGATTGCTGTCTTAATGGTAGAAGGAAATGGATGTTGAGAATAGAACTGGGCAAGTATTACACTCAGAAAACTGCCATCTCTGGACCAAGGCAGCTGTAAAGAACTGAATTCTGCCCTGGGCTCTGCCACCCGCTTCGCATGTGATGCTCGCTTGTCACTCAGCTTTTTAGGAGGTCGGCACTAAATATGCGTCTTGCTTGCATGTGCTCAGCTTTGGACTGATTTGCAAAAATGCTGAGTGCTCAGAATTGTCAAGGAGAAGCTGTACTTTGAGTCAGGAGATGATGTGCTTTGAATATTTAAATAAATATATTTCCTGAGTAGTCTGGAAAATAAGGGCCTAACTGTCTATAAAAGCCACCTACGTGTATATACTGCCTGTTGCTCATGCTAGAAGCAGGCATAATGCTGATCCTAAATGCAAATGATGCTGTAAGTGAAGCAGGTCAACTTACCGATGGGCTTCACAGAAAGTTTTCTCAGGAAAATAATCGTCGCCACCGGACAGTTCTGAATAGTGCAATAAATGATGCATGCAGTCATGCAGTGGGCAACGAAAGAAAGACAAAATGTTAAATATAATGAATATTGTACTGAAGTATAGAGGTCAGCACAGTTGGAAAAGGGCATGTGTGTGGCTAAATGCATTATAATTCATCCATGTGAGGAGACTGATTTGCTCAGGCAAGCTAAGTTAGGTCCTAACTCAAGAGCTTGATTTTCTGTTCCTCTGCTCTATTTGTTTGGGTGTTTTAGGGGTACATTAACATGGAAACAAAGTGAATGAGATGGTAACCCTTATTGTCATGTGAAACCTGTTTTGGATGGTGCTAAGGGATTTTGTGAGGGTTTTTTCATGCTTTTTCCTTTAGTGGTTTTATAACTTAACTGTGTTGAATGCTGGAAAGTTTTATGTGGATGGAAAGAAAGCAGTGTCTCTTCCAGATACAAAGGTAATACCAGACAGAAGTAGCCCTGGAATCACTTCCACTTGCTGTCTGCAGATGGTTTTAATGGCTTTAGTCTCCTGCAGATACTCAGTTGCACTCATGCCAAATTACCTATTATCTGGTAACTGGTTATAAATACCAAGGGATAAAACAACTCTGAAGAAAGCTAATTTACGGTTGGAACTCCAAATCTTCTCTTGTAAGTATTAAATGTTGTATTTCATTCCTCAGTTCATTGCCTTCAGCCTTTTGTCAGGTGTTTGGGGTGAGGGAAGCCAAAATGCACTGCCCAAGATGAAAGCTCCTGGGACAAAACTAGGACCCACAGGGGTATCGCAAATACAAGTAAGTACAGAACTTGCTGATACTCAAAAGTGTGTGTAATGGAGAGGTTTATTCTGTCTCTGTGGAGGATTAGTGCACGCATGGCCTTTTTTTTTTTTTTACATTATGTACTTTAAGAGAAATCCTATAAGCTCAGAAAGAAAATTGTTGCCTTGGAACTGAAATAAACGTTTGAGCATGGCCACTATAGGAAAGATCCATACCGTATCACAGAGCTTGGTTAAAACTTGATGTACCTCTTCCTCCCCCATCTAATAAACAACCGAAATCTTCATCAGCTGCAGTACTTGTGAACAACCACAAGTGAGTTATCAGATGATCTCAAATATCTGGTGTGTATGTAGCAGAAAGGAAACCAGTCTGGGACAGATAGTGCAGAGTATTTTTTGTGCTCTGCCATGTGAAGGGAGACTCTGCAGTTCCAGAAATCCAGATGTACACATAGTAAATTAAAATGCATTGTATATCCAAACATTCAAATGAGTAAACCTGTAAGAATAACCAGTATTTCTTGGGATTGTGTCTTTTTGGTGCTTTTCTTCTGTTGGTGAATTTGAAAGAAGAGGGAGTTGTGCGGTGGTTTTTTGTGTGGGTTGTTTGTTGTTGTTGTTTGTTTTTTGGTTTTTGTCGTTGTTGTTTGCGGGGGGGTGGTACTACTCAGAATAAGGCTTAGTATCCCTCTGTTTTCCACTCGAAGGTGAGGGGCAAGTATATTTTTCTTGAAACCAATAAATCAGTTTCTTCTGGTGACATAAAATTACAAAGCTAGAAAGCAATAGAAGATGAGGGAGTAAGCAATTACAGGAACTGTGAAAGGTAATGTGCACACCGGAAGAAGTGCGTTTTTTTCAATGGCTAACGCTGTCATCTATTGAGATCGTATAATGTAATTTTAATATTAAAATTTTGCTGCTTCATTGTCAAAACACCCTATTAAAGAGACAATTTTGTTAAACAAAACAATTTTGCTCAGAAGAACTACAGCAAATGGATAATTAATCAGCACTGTAGCAGAGCTCCGCAAATTTTTGCTTGCATTATTGATAGTGACAGCCAAAAAAATCCCAAGTAAACAGAAGGGGACAGTTGATTCGAGATCAATTGATGCACAGATACTTTTACCTGTAAACAAAAATATGATTCTTACATGCTGAAAGCATGTTTTCAAGCAGTTGCTCGCTTTGGAATTTTAGGTAGTGTTATGGAATTTGATTCTAAATATATTAACAGGTACTGCTGGAAAAATACAGTTGTTAGATTTCCAGCAGTCAAATAGTATTAGTATTCCCAAAACGTGCCATTGGATATAAGTGTTTTCTTTCTGGGCCTCAGCCTTTTCTCTTGATAATACTTGATGCTTGTGACCATGTGTTCTCTGAGCATCCCACTGCATATATTTTGCAACAGAAGTAGATAAAGACTTACAAGTGCCTTTTTGGCATTAATGCAGATGCTTCCTGCTGTGAAAGTTGTATTGAGAAAACTCAGGGTCAAACCTCCCAACCTTATTTGTTGATGTTGCTGCTGTTAACTGAACTCTGTACGGTTCCATACACCCTTGTGAACTTACTGCTCTTGCCTTTCCTACTTGAGCTTTCTCTTTGAGCTCTGAGTGATTTTAGCACATCTCTGAGTAAGGACTCAAACCCAATTACTTTTCCAAGTAAAAGATTTTGAGCAAGTTCTTCCCCTCCCCGCCCCCCCTCCTTCTGAACTGTTTTGAAGACTGGTTTTAGAAACTCCAAGCTGCTGCATCTTGGTCAGAATATAACCTTTTTTTGGTCCAGGTCCACTGCCAACTTTAAAATTAAAATGAAAGTGAACATTTCTAGTCATTTTAAATATGTTGTGGGTTTTTTTAATGTTATATTTAAACATACATGTAATTGCTGTTTGGTTTTGCCTCCCCTTTTTTTCTTATTCCAAGGAAGCTTGTTTGGTCAGGTATTTAAAAATAACCCTCTGAGAAGAACTCCTGGAGTCATGTTTACTTGTGCAAAACCCCAGCTGAGGTTGTCCTCATGTTAAGACACGGAAGGCTCTGGGTTGCTGCTTCCACCTCTCTGGGGCCAGGCCTGCAACACCACGTTGGTGCTGCCGCGTGCTCTTGCCCGTCCCTCAGCCAGCCCTTGGCTCATCACAATAGCCAATTTTTCCTGCGACAAGCACGACCGGTCGACTTTCTTTGCTTGTTTGCAACGCCCAAGCTTTCATATAACATCTCTTTGCCATCCCAGCTGGGCAATTGCTTTGTGCCAGCCTTCCCTATAGCCTTCCCTGCCAGGTCCATGTCTGCTCCTTCCCTTAAAAAAAACCAAAAACCAAAAAACCAAAAAAACAACAGAACACCACAACAGAATCTTCTTAGGACTTTTAAGATATGGACTGTATTTCTCACGCATTTAGAGTACTTTAGTTAGTGCTTTGGTTATGATATTAGTATAATTTGTCTTCCTCAGGCCAGTGACTTGCACTAAAGTTGCTACTAGTGGCTGTAGAGCTGGGATGAGTGGAAACCATTGCAGGGAGGCTTGCAGGGCACTATTGGGAGGTGCTTGGTTGAGCAGGATTTGTTCTTGGGTTTAGTTACCATGATAGGCTTGTATTTGCATACAGATTTCTTTTGTTTTTCCATGGATCTGCTCTGACTAATCCTTTGGCCTGTATTTCATTAGAAGTGTTGACTGCAGAATGATGGTTTGGTAAGAGATGAAACAAAACTTTTCCTTTTTTCCTTTGCATGTGCATGTACAAAATAAAAAGTACAGGATGACCTTTTTTATTTGATAATTAAGAATGTGCCTGATGTTGTTAGGAAAGCTATAGTCTAAGAATACAATTCACTGGTCTTTTTATAAATTAATGCCAGTATGGTGTATCAGTTCTCACTCCCACTTATCCTCTTATTCTCTCCCCTTCCTATTCATCCCCCACTGCTCCCTTCCTATTTTTAGAGACAACACAAAGCTGTTTTGCTTCAAGCGAGGGACAAAGATTAGGAGAGTTTTAACGTTTTGCAGCAGATTTCTAGCAAGCCAGATGAGCGGCGTTTGTAGGTTGTACTCCTACAATTGGTCTGAATTGTTTCTACATTGTATTCATGAATGCTGCGTTTGTTTACTGCTAAAAAATTTCACTCCTTACCCTCAGGCTATCAGCAAATTGCTGCTGAAGTTTGAATTGTGGCAAATCTGTGTGTAAGGAGTACAGATTCGCTGCTTCTCTGTATGAGACGTGGTGGTGTGTAATGTTCGCTGCGCTCCTGCACAAATGAAACAAAATTCAGAGTCTCTGCGCTCCTGTGATCTGCAGGCTGCATTGTGAGGAGAGGAGTATTAAAGAGGGCTGTTTATGTGGTGGTGATAAAAATCACACGTACTTTCAGGAGACTTAGAGACCCTGCAAGTTTTATTAAACTTCGAAGAAAATCACATCTGTGTTTGCATGTTTATCTGTATCAATAAATATTTATAACTGGCATGGAGAGGTGTTGTTAAGACTGCTAATGTTCGCGTTTGCATCCGATGCAGATCTGCAGCATTGCAAACTTAATACTGAATGAGGACACTGGGCTTCTAGCTTACGTGAAGCATACTGAATGTTTCACAATAATTATTTGTTTACAAGTACTTAATAATGTGGGAAACATTCGGGAATTAGTTTTCAGTTCCTTTTATCTTAAAGAATGCAATAGAATCTGTTCCTAAAAAAAGGGACGATTCAAGCAAATGTTGTCAGTATAGACAGATACAGAGCAGTCTTGGCATAGTGAGAATATTTCAGTTGAATAAAATGATTAATTACTTCTTTCAGTTTTGAAGTCTGAGATGAAAAAGTGTTGTGGGTGCTGTTATTCATAATATTCTGCTATAGAAAATGTAATTTTCTGCTACAGAAAATGTAAGAATGTGATGTTGGGTGTGTTTACTGAAAATTGAGGTTTAATATTTTTCCCTGGATGCAATATAGCGTGCACCTGCACAAGGCAACACATTTTAATCAGTTCATCAAAGCCATCTAGGAATCTGTCCTTGTAGTTAAAAGCAAGTCGATCACTCCACCCTGGTAGTTTTCCTCCTTCCTGAAAGCCCCATCCTTCTGAAGAAAAGTTCTTTTTGCTATCTCAGGTTGCCATCAGCACCCATTCAGCTTAAGGCCTTGCCTGCCCGTCCCCATGACGAATTCTGGCTACTCTGCAATCACGAGTGAGGTGATGAAACTGGGACTTTAAGTAGCATAGGTGCACGCAGTGGAGCAATCAGAGTTAATAAAATTTAAATAGTTACCCAGCTTGCTTATCCACCATTATAGGAGATCTTGTTTTATATTTTATGCAAACTCATCTAGCAAAAAAACCCAAAACAAAACAAAGAGATCTTAGATTTTAATGAGAATTTGATTTGGCACTGCCATTAGATGTTGGTTCTTGGTTTTTTGTGTGTGTGTGTAACTTTCAGTTCAGGTTTTTGCTCCCTTTTATAAAGGGTTGCAGTGACACTCTTTGGAAGACACTGAAGTTTTGTCTTTCGTGAAGTTGATACTGATAACAGGTTGTAAAGGATTATGGAATCTACACATGGCTGAATGCATTTGGGTTTTTACAGAGCAGGTTTGACACCCAGCCAGTTTTGGTCTCTGTAGACCTAATAAATGGAAGAGATTTTCCCACTGCCCTGTCACAGAAAACAAAAACGCAACTTACTGAATTGGCTGTTCACTGCCAGTTTAGGAAAAAAAAAAGTCATTTTCTTGCCCTGTATAATAAAAGCAGTACTAATTAGTAGAAAGCAGAAAAACAATCTCATATGCTGCTTTTTGTCCAGTATGTCAAGCCTTAAAAAAAAAATCTTTTTTATGTATGATTGCGATAAGATCTTTTGAGAACTTTAAGTGTTAAACTTCAGCAGTCAAATTGCGTATTTTCAGACAGCTCTTAAGCAGAGGGGTTGTTATAAGAGTCTCTTTCAGAGTTAAACTGTTGCTTTGCAAACTCTTTCTGACACCTTCCCCTATGAAAGCAAAATAGTCCTCCTTTTCTTCTTTTAAAATTCAAAATAAACCTATAATTGGTTTATAGGGCCTTGCACTCAAGTTGATGGCATTTCTACCCGTCTGGGATGCAGAAATGGGGGAAGGAGGGAGCCCCTTGCATCTGGTTAGCAGATCCAGCTCTGTAATTGTCTAGAGATCAAAGAACCATTTGATGGTGGCCGTTAACACCTTCCAGCCTAATATCCCCAGCTCCCTCCCTGCCCATCCTTCTAGTGCTGCTCAAAAAGTTGGCACTCTGAAAGACCTACCTCCTGAACGGAAGGAAGATAGATGGGATGAAAGAGGAGGCAGAAGAAATGTGAGGTGGGAAGCCCTGGTCTTCCCAAAGGATGATTTACAAAACCTTTTGCAGGCTATTGATAGAAAGGGGAGGCTGGCTATCCTGCTGACAAGCGAGAGGAGAAAAACAGAGGCTTGGGCATGCCAGCTGGCCAGGTATTAAAAAAAAGGCAGCACGGCATCTAAAGATGATTGGTTTGCACACTCAGATGCCCTGCGTGTGTGCAGTACCAGCCACGCCAAGGGTATGGAACAGGAGTCTGCAGGGCCATGGCCAGGCCTGTGCACCGGCCTCTCCACACATCCCTGGGTAGAGTGGCGACTCAGAAAACTGGAAAATTCGGTTGTCTCGTTTGCAGTCATTAAGACAGCAGTAAGACTGGCCTGCCTGGTTAGAAACCAGTCAGGTAGCAAACATATAAAAGGCCCTTAGCTTCCTAAAAAAGTGGCTGAAGGGAGGAGGAGTAGTGCTCGTGTGACTCGAGGGGTGGATGAGGTGGGTCAATAGCCTGAAATAGAGGAGGGTAGAAACTGGAAACGTGACACAGGGGTGTTCAGGGTGCTCCGAAGAGGTGCGATGAGCGTGACTGACAAGTCGTAGCAAATTGTGAAGTGCTCTTTACCTCCTTTAATTTATCCGTAGTCAGACTTGCTTTGCACCCTATCTTGCATGAGAGCATTACTTCAACTTGGTGAAAGCTGCGGACTGAAGTTGCACTGAGCTGTAGATACGGCAGGAATCCATTTACTTTCGTCTCTACTTAGACTTCAGGAACACTTGAAACAATTAAAATATTTTTATCTCTTGTAAGACATGCAACTTATTCCGTTTATGTTCAGCAGGAACAAAAACAGTTTCCTCATTTTCAGAGGTGTCTGCAGAAAGATCCTGGAACCAAAAAAGAAAATGATTCATCAAATTTAGTCATAAAATTGGAGCTGGTTTGATTTTTAGAAGAACCGAGGAGCATTTTTGGGGCAGGTTTTTCAACCAGTGTTAGAAATTATATATGGTTTATAGTTTTATACATACATGTGTATATCTGTATAAATACATGTCTATAGTACATGCTACCTGATGTTTTAGTAAATTGAGTAGAATTACCTAATTTAAAACTTGTACTTAAGTGTTGTACATTCTTTTTTACTTAGAAATTAATAGGATTAGTATATAATAATTCTTTATTTCTGTGTTAAAACTGCCACTGGAGGTAAGTACTAAAACTGTTTCACATTTGGGGAGATTATGTGATAAAGAAGCTGTTTCTTTATCCAGGTTCCGTAGTGAGTTGCCAATGAGTTGGCTTAAAGGAGGCGGGGGAGGGGAGGGGGGAAAGGATGTTTGGCAAGAAATCCAGAAATAATAGAAACCAGGCAGCTCAATTTGAACCAAAATATTGAAGTTACTGTTGTTGTTTTTTTCCTCTTTGCTGAAATATTTACAAAAACTTCCATAGCTGCTGCACTGTCCAGTTTGAAGTGTATTAAGTGTGTGGTGTTCGTGGTGTTCGTGGTGTTCATGGTGTCCAGCTGCACTGACTGAAGATGAGGGACGTCCCACTGAGACCGTGGATGAAGAATGGGGCTTGATCCGGCCATCAACTGTACCTGAGGCTTTCTTCTGTCCTAGCACAAGGGACCATGCCAGTCAGGCTTGATCACTTGGTGCTTCCCTAAGTTTTTGAGGGTTTTCCCCCGTTACTAATTTTTCTCACTGGCTACTGCTATAACCATGTGAAATTTAGTCATTTATAATTACGATGTATGATACAGTTCTGCCAGACTAGCTGTAGACCAGTTACCATGGCCGTTGGCCGTGGATTACAGTTTGGAAACTGCAGTTGGGGTATTCAGAGATTCTTCAGCCTCAGGAGGAGAGAGACAGGAGATGGCAATAGTCACGGGGCTGCAGAGGCAGAGGTACGTGGTTCAGAGAGAGTTGTCTAGTTTAGACGGATGTACTCACCTGATAGCAACTATGCCTGATTTCTAGTCTTTGGGCTAGGAAGTGTTGATCTCTGTATGCAAAGTGGAGAAGCATCAGCAGGTGAGTGAGAAGGTTTGGTGTGGCAGGATAAATTGAGCTAATCTGGTAGGGGCAAAAAACTGGTGACTTCTGGAAATAAGTCTTTTTCCTTTTCCCTGTCGTCTTCTCCACAGTCTTGGCCAGGTTGTCACGTTGTCCCCCTGTCTTTCTGGCTGTAAAACTTCTCTCAGCCCTTGGTGAACCGACTGAATTCACTACTCTATAAAAAAAAATAAATAGTTCAATGCCAGATTAGTGAGCTGAACAGATTTATTAAAGGACAGGATGAATGCAAGGAAAGGGACAGGATCACAAGTAGTTTTTAATAGTATTAATAGTTAGCTGTTAGGTTGGCTCAGCATCCTGGTGTAACAGCACACTTTGAACATTTCTGTCCAGAATAATGTAATGGTGTTTGGGGTATTTCCACGAGAGGAAGGATTTGTGGGTTCAAATAAGTGATCTCAAAAAGGAGATGATGAAGTATTACAAATCTAGCCCAGGGAGCTGAGGAGAAATCAGTGTATTAGATCAGAGCTGTCAAGCTTTGAGGCACCAAAACCATATTTGTGCACAGGGTGTCTGTTAGAAAATTCTCTGTGCTTCGTCTCATCATGGGTTTCAGGCTCAAAACCTACAATTTCTGGAGCTAAGCACACTACTGGAGTAGCCAGATGGTGTAAAAAAGGACATCATGTTCAAAGAATCTCACAAATTAGGCACAAACAGTATAATGGAGTTTAACGAGCATTGTTTTATTAAGGAACCTATGTGTGACATGCATTTTTGTATGTTTAGGAGCAATAAGATGTCTCAGTTCTCCTATTTGTTATTCTCTGCTCTGTGGATAACTTCTTGTGTCTTTGGCAAATGTATGAATTTTAGAATATATTTTTGAATTTCTGAAATTTATCTAGGTGAAAACTAAAGCATAGTTTAAAAATAGTCACAAAACCCTATAGCAAAAAGGAGTTTCTGCTCACCAAAAGAAATGGTCACAGTATATTCCTGTGCTAAACCATGATAATGAGAAAAGAGAGAACTTAAAAGTTTCGCTTTGTTACAATGCTGCCAAATGTGTGCCAGGAGTTGTCTTAACTCTGAGATATGTCCTAAGAGCCAGTTTGGTGGCTGGGGAATCCTATAGCTGTATTTGCATTTAATCTAAGCCCCTTCTATTAGCTTTCTATTTGAGATACCCTTATATCTGTGCTGTTACTCAGTTTTGCTTTTCTAACTCTCTGATTTGATTAAAAGAAAAAATAAAATCACACGTTACTTCCAATTTTAGGAAATCTCAAGGGCATTATTTTGAAAACTTAACAGACTATAAGTAGATTTATTTTTGTTGATACCATATGGATAACATACTACTGTATAGATTTACTATTTGCGCTGTAGCTATTTTTGGCACTGTCATTCACAGACGAAGAAAACCAAACTCTCTTGTAAGAGTACACGAAGTGTGAGGTGAGCTTAAGTATTGGTCTAAAATAAGCGCTTATGAAATGATCAACTAAAACCTCTAGTCAGCCACAATAGTGCCTGAGGTGCTCGAAATTGCTGTAGATCCTAAGAAAGTCAATGGGAGAAGTGAGTTGATCTCCCTAAAGCTGTGATACTTTGACTCACTTTTGCACCCAGTGTCTCTTTGAAGCTGAATTCCCTTGAACTCGCAAGGGTGCTGGGGGTGGGGTTGGCAGGAGAGGCTCGGTGTTGTGGATGCTTCATGTGTCAGACTTGGCTTCCCAGACATGGGCTGCTTCTTATATGATGATGAGCCACAAAATTACAGATGCCGTGCCACAGCAGTGGGAAGTCCGTATTGGTAACTTTTATTTCTTCAGATTTTTTTTTTTTTAGAAAATGCGCCATAAGTCAATAAAATCGATAGAATACAGATATAAGGTTGCTATTTCATTTTATTCTTTTCAGTGTGAGGACAAGCTGTGAGCAGCTGTGTACCATCTATTGTGGAGCAGTAACCTGAATGTGGGAGCCTGTTCATTTGCATAAGAACCATAATGTTTTATACTGAGCTCATTGTATCATGTTATTTGAACAGATTGAGTAAGCTACACTATACATGACAATCAATGCAAGAAGCAGTTTTTGTGTTGATGCTAGTTATATAGGATATTACATTTTTTGAGGTATTTCTTGAAATTAAGAAGCGAAGCATGATTTGGGGATTTTTGATGATTGAAAGTTCTAATATTGTAGGAAATTATGTTCATTATGATGATTCAGAGAACAGCTTTCCTAAACAAACTTAATAAGAGAATTAATTTTACGACGTAGAGAAGAATCCCTCATCAAATGATGCCATTACATTAATAACAGCAAATATGCTATTTGCATTGTAGTGTGGCTTTTGTGACAATTGTAGTAGTAAGAAAAATCTGCTGAAGGTTTTCAGGGAATAACTCGTACTTCAAAAATGCTGCAAACTACTTAATTAAAAAAAAAAAAGAAAAAAAAAGAAAAGGAAAAAACCGTGAAAAAAAAAGGCAATCTTACCATGAATTAATATTCTTGGATGAATCTTTGGTTTTGGGTAAGATGTTCAATACACTTCAGCCAGCTGTCTTAAGTCCTTGTAAGAATACACTTGTCCTAAAGGTTGAGAGAGGTTCTCCTTCCCTTCTACTCTGCCCTGGTGAGACCTCATCTGGAATGTTGTGTCCAGTTCTGGGCCCGTCAGTTCAAGAAGGACAGGGAACTGCTGGAGAGAGTCCAGTGCAGGGCCACGAAGATGATTAAGGGAGTGGAGCATCTCCCTTATGAGGAAAGGCTGAGGGAGCTGGGTCTCTAGTTTGGAGAAGAGGAGACTGAGGGGTGACCTCATCAATGTTCATAAATATATAAAGGGTGGGTGTCACGAGGATGGAGCCAGGCTGTTCTCAGTGACAACCAACAGTAAGACAAGGGGTAATGGGTTCAAGCTGGAACACAAGAGGTTCCACTTAAATTTGAGAAGAAACTTCTTCTCAGTGAGGGTGACTGAACACTGGAACAGGCTGCCCAGGGAGGTTGTGGAGTCTCCTTCTCTGGAGACATTCAAAACCCGCCTGGATGCCTTCCTGCGTAACCTCACCTAGCTGTTCCTGCTCTGGCAGGGGGATTGGACTAGATGATCTTTCGAGGTCCCTTCCAATCCCTAACATTCTGTGATTCTGTAAAGAAGTTTAGTCGTTCTGATGATTAGTTCACTGCACTGAGCCTCACCTTTTTCTTGATGCATATAACTGAGTGTTTATATATTCACAAATCTTATATAAATACATGCAGTTGTAGAGCCTTTTCAAGCATTTCCATTATCAGTTTTTTATGATTTGTTGTACCTTAAACCTTTCTTACTTGGTGTAGTGTTTTAGCCCATAAATATTGATTTTGATGACTAAACAATTAGGTTAGTTCATGTTAAAAAACCAGCATTTTTAGAGTTCTGCTGAATTTCAGTTGAGTTTTTAGGAACACTGTATGGATTTAAGTCTATTGTCGTTGCTTACAGTTGAGAGACAACTACCAGTGCCTGATACTTCTAATCAGTTGGGCAATGCTGTATGAATCGAAATACTTTCTTCTCCTTTTAGTTCATTGAAAAAAGTCCTTTGCTGACAGCAAATATGTTATACTCTGCCAAATGAAATGATGCGTGAAATTCTGCTCTCTTTTTTAAGGAAGAAGTTTAGTGTAGTTTCCATGATTGTACATTGAAGTAATGAAGTTTCATTCAACCTAATTGTATTTTGCATCTTAACTGTAACTAGTGATCAGATAATTATTCTGGTCTTAAAAAAAAAAATCTAGCTATTACAGATGCTGGATAGTCAGTTTTATTACTTAAATTGAATTCAAGATATAATAAAATTATTTCTTAGTAATTTTTGAAAATGGAAATGAGCTTTTAATGCCTCATTATGTTTTACACACTGGTGTTAAAGCTTTTCAGTTTATTTTTGTAATAAACATGAATGTTCTAGGAGTATGCATGTGGGGCGCATACTTTTTTGCCATAGTTAATAAGTGCTTTTTGAAAATTAGGTAGATCAGATGTCTCCAGACTAAATACGATCTCACAAGAATAGTCAAGTCATTCTTTGAAAATTATTATTTCTAATTGAAAAATAAATGTTGTAGTGTGTTTAATCCATACTATAATTTACATCCCTCTGTGAGCATGTGAGTTTATTTTCTTGGCCTGCTCTTCTGGGTTGTGTTTGTATAAATACAGAAGTATTTACAGGAGCCATTGAAAAGTTGTCGTCTTGTTTGCTATTAAGACCTCAGTTAAAAAAAAAAATCTGTAAATTGTTTTTTTCTCTAAAAGAAAGCATCGTCTGTTTTGAGAGGATTTCTTCTTTCTGTATATCAGCTGGCTATACATGTAATGACAGTGTGCTGCATTTGTTTTTCATGCTGAGGTAACTGCTAAATAGAGAAAAGGAAAGAAAAAGTTTCCCATAATTTTGTATGAGAATGTTGTTTCCCCTTCAGGCAGAGGCAGATGATCACAGGCAACAGTATTGCATGAAGTTACCCTTCCTTGTGGTAACTGATACACGACTGCTCCTAATTTAGTGCAAACGTGAAGTAAAATGGATTTGCTTAAATTATCTCTTTTAGCTGTGTGACCTTCATCGGGAATGAAGCTAACCCATTTTACTTCAGTTTTTTATGGCCTGGAAGTATTTCCTGAGCAGCTGTAGTGTTTCAGGCAAGCATTGGTACCTCTAGGAGATCAACACCGGCATCAGAAGAAACGGCTAGCTGGATCGCATGCTGCTTTCTGGTGGTGCGGCACACGACAAAACTGGTGGTGAAGACAAAGGCGTCTGGCGTGGCATTCGCTCCAGCACTGTCCAACCTCAGCCGCTGCTCCTCAGTTTGACCACCAGTCTGGGGTGTTAGTCTTTACACAGTTCTCGTTTCAGTGAGCTGCATGACTTAGGCTGTTAAGGGCTGTAAGGGGAGTGCCAGGAATTGCAATAAGGAAGGCAGCCTGATGCTTCCCAGTGTAGGATACTGGTTGGAGTTCTTTGTAACTTCGCAAAACGTTAGCCTTTGGGGCTAGGCAGTTGCCTCTAGCTTTTTTTTTTGTTTTGTTTTCTTTTTCTGACAGAATTATTTAGCTGTCTGTAAGAATGTGTGGAAGAAGATATTTCTCATTTTAGACTTTCTTTAAAAAAAACCCAAAAGAACCTTTTTTTTTTTTTTTTTGGAAATGCTTTGTGTCCCTCCCTTTGAAGCAGAGAGCAGGAGTTGGAGGCAGCACGGGAAGGGCTGGTGAGAGGCACTGGGGAAGAAGAGCAGCGTATGAGTCACAGCTTTTTCTTTGTCAGCGCTGTGAAAATCTCAGATCTAACCAAACTGCAACCTTTTAAAGAAATCACAGTTCTTGCATGCCTTCTTGAGCGTGTGAGAGCTGTATGGCCTGGAAAGGGAGGGGAGTCTGGGCTGGGAGACAAAATTGCTGCCTCGTACCCCAGTACCTGAGAGTCAGAGGTGGACCCATAGGGCACCGGCACACCCTGGTGTGGTCCTGCCCCCGAAATACTGTAGGGTGTGAACAGGGGAGACAGACCTAAGGTGAGAGCGGGAGTTAATATGACATCCTTTTGGGGAAGAGAGGACAGAGGGAGGTGAGCGGGAGTCAAGGAGAGAGTGTGGCACTGCCAACCAAGCCAGGAGACATGAAAAGCCTTGGAGAGTGGGGCTGAGGAGAGGCTTGGCAAGGGCACTGAAGGTGGGAATGAAGGACCAGAGCTTGAATCAACATGGGTCAGAGTCTTGATGTAAACAGGCAGAGGAGTTTACTCTGGACGGTCCTTTTCTGTAGAGATCTTTGAATATAAATGAACACTCTTTGATTCCAGTAGAAGCTCTTTGAGACTGTGTTTAACCACCACCTATGGCTGGTTGCCATGCAGAGGATTGGCTTGCTTTTGTGACAAGTTTACTATTTTGCCACAAGAGCTGCATGGTATATCTAAAGATTTCGACCCCATTGCCGGTTTGGGTAGGTGTCTGTATGACCCCATCATACAGGGTCTGATTTCTCAGTTTCTTTTTTCTAAAAGTGGCAAATGCAAACATTTTTGCAGTGAGGCAGTGTCGAAGTCAAGGAACGTCAAAACTGAGATTGTCTTTGCAAAGCACTTTCATTTGGCCCCTCCTGAGGTAGCCTCACAAATTAGCAGCGTTTAACCACGCGCTGACATATGGTGTGTTGTTGTTTTGTGGTTTTTTTTCCACAGGACCCCTGCTTCATTCCGTGCACAGGATGGACCTGCTGCGGGAATGAATCTGGTTGATGCAGTGGAGAAGGCTGTTCTCTGTCGTACCCCTGCCTCATTTCCAGCAGAAGCCGGGACGTGCGTGGCGGGCGAGGCAGGGGACCGCAGGAGGCGGAGGCCGTGCTGATGCTCTGCGCAGCTGCATGCTGCCCTGGGGAACGGGACTCTCTTCCCAGCTGTGCTGCAGACTTCCCAGGTGATGCTAGGTAAGTTGCTCAGTCCTAGCTTTTCTCCTGCCTTCACTAACCTGTATGTGTCTTGCTTCGTTGTGGATTACTTGAGATCTTTGCATCTGATGTGGCAAAGTGCTGAGCACTGATAACTGCAAGTGAGGCAGTGGGGGTTGAGGTTTGAAAGTGCTATATAAAGCACAATGTAATGCTAAGTGCTGTGAAAAAATTAGCTCTGAGTTGTGCCAAACTGGAGACAAAGTTATCTACAGAATTGGAGAATCATTTTGACCTTAAAGCTGCTACTGCTTTAGGTAGGAAGTTAGGAATAACACAGTTATTCAAAGTTAGGAGTAACAGAGTAACAGTAGAACTGACTATTATGTTGATGAAGCACTCAGCTGCACCACTGAATTCACAAAGAAATTACTTGTTCCGTTTTCTAAAAAAAATTTGAGCAGCATGCAGTAAATAAGGTATGGGACCACACGCCAAATACCAAGAGTAAAACAGATTACTGTTTTGATTAGTGGTAATTCTGTACACTGAATGAAGCAGAGGTGCTGTGGAAATGGTATGACATGACTGCGGTGTATATCACGCCACAGAAAAAAACAAAGGCAAAGTTTAGATTTCTCTAAAACTTACTTTACTGTAGATGTTTGTGTCATGTAATATGATTTGGGGTGCAAGTACAGCATTTTTTGATACTGTCAACTCAGATAATGTATGTACATAAAACTAAAACGACATGTAAATTCATCATTCATCACAGGCACATGCCTCATGTGCCTGGTTATTGTATCGGATACAAAGTAGGCAGTGTTTGTAATGCCCACTATCAGAATGGCTTGAGGTCAGAATTTCATCTGCATTTCTTCAGGCTCAGGATTTGTATATTCCCAGTGCGATGTCCATAGCTCGCTACAATGCTGTTGTAATCAGTAGATAACAGAGAATTTTTTGGCTGAGGCATGGTTAAGCTAAATATTGTTTTAACTTAGCTAACCTGAATGCAAAATATCTACCATTAGATCAGATTTTATGAATTAACCAAGAGCATGTCTTTGGTGCCTAGAAACATTGTGAGTATGTTGCCAGATAAGCTGTTACTCGCTGTTGCAGGAGAGAGAGAGAGACAGTAAAAAAGCTGTGAAGCTTTGATAATGGCTAGATATTATATTAAATACACAGAGTAAGAATGCACGTTCCCCTTCCAGCCTGCTCATGGGGGATCTACTACATATGGCTCTGTGAAAGACTGCAGTAATGCTGCAGGCGCCAAGCAGTATTTTTAACTGCTGCTTTCTAAGAAAACCCGAGGTATTTTTGTTTGACTACTGCTGTGCAGTGCAAATGGTTCTTTAAACATAAACAAAAGTGTGGGAGGGATGACGACGGACGACACCTCATGACAATCTGTATTTTATGAGCAGAAGGTAAAAATGAAATTATTTACTTTACCTAGAGCATTGAAAATCATGTTGCAACTGGACTGATGCAATAGCGCACATTACAAAAGGATGGCACAATTTGCAGAGCCCGCTGGAGAAAAGCAGGGTGCTGGATAGGGGGAGGAATTGTGGGCCTGCAGGGCAGCGCGCTGGCAGGGTGATGTGGGGAGGGTTATCGGCTGATGTGGGGAAAGGAATGCCAAGAAAAATAAAAACTCTGCCCTTCTTGCGTATCCCATAAAATGGGGACAGGAGTTGAGGAAGGTGACTTGTTTTATCAGTGCGCCTACTTCATTTCGGTGACACGTCTATTCCGTTGTGGAAAGTGTTTTCTGTTGTGTGAAGGAAAGAAAGGATGGGAATGGAAGCTGATTTTGAGCTAATATGTTTTGAAAACTGCTAATAATAGTGGAATTTTATTCAGCACACTCTATTTCTACAATAGAAAAGTAAAATTCCTTTGGGTTAACTGCAACATCTGTTGAACAAATTGGTTCAGTTTCATGAGTCTGTTACTAATTCTGAGAAGTAGATGGTGTTTTATAAAACCAGTAGAGTCAGGGGGTTAGTGCCCCTTTTCTTTCATTTTTTGACTGTTATTAAAGTAGGTCATTTTGCAAGGTTATGTTGTAATGAATACAGTAATACTGTGGTTAATATTTCTAGTATTTAAAGCTTTAATGAGTTTTCTTCACTGCTTCTAATCAAAATTACTAATATTCTTTAAAGTCGTGGGTTTCCAGCTTTTTATCAAGTACTAAGTAATGAAGTTATTGTATAATTTTTTTAAAAAAAACTCTTTTGGTGCATTTCTGCTTGTATTTCTTTGTTTCTGCAGTTATTTCTACTCTGCTTTACTTACAAGGTTTGAATGTGAATTAAATTTTAGTTGCTTCTACTGCTGTTTTCTTGTTTGGACTAATTATTCTGTGTCTGTAACTTCACAGTTGTGGGAGGAGTATTGTAAGTGACAAATTAGTTTATGGCTTCACGTGGTAGAAGCTAAGAATGTCATAAGAGTTAACAAGCTGATGTCATATGAATTAATAAAAGAAGAAAAAGGGAGAGATATCAAACCATTTCCAAGATTCTGTTCCCATGCATCAGGAATGCTCTAGTCTCATACACATATATGTATCTTAAGGTAGTTTAGGTTTCTCAGATACATCTCTTATCAATTTAATCACTGAAAGGATATCCCAAGTAATGTTATTATGCAGATCAGATTAAGTTCTATGCTTTACTGGTAAATATATAAAATCAATGTAAGTACTTCTTGTGTACAACTTGTAACTAGCTGTAATACTTTGATACATTTAAAGGCAAAACCTGAACTTTGAATTTAGACACCGAATATAGATATATGCTTTGTAGTGCATATGTGGAAAATACAAGACTGGCATTAAGCATGCATATTCAATGTGATTGTAAGCTGTGGCACTTTCAGCTTTGTGGTCAGGGTGTCTGGCTGTTCAGAGTAGCTCAGCGTGTAGATAATGAAGGATATGAACAGAAGTTGATAATACTTTCAAATTTTACTTTAGCAGATTATTTCCTTCTTATTATGGCCATTTGTGAACTTTTAGTGTATGTTAATTATGTCGTAATTCTGTTGTCTTTAAAGTAGAAGATAATGCAAGTATAAATAAAGCGGGATAGCAGCATGGGATGTCGTTGCTTTTGAGGGATTGCTGGGTTGAGGAGGAATGGAGATGTACGATTGAGTTTTGTGAAGGTGCATGTGAGTATTTGCAACGCAAGAAGCTGCCCCACTGTTGGTAAGATGTTCCAAACAACCTTGTGTCAGTTTTGTCCTTGGTGCAGCTCGCTGAAGTTGCAGATGATGTACATGAGATGAAGCGAGGGGGAAGTTTTGTGGCTTAAGTCCTGTGCCAAGTCGTTTTGAAGTTGCATGCAGCAGCTGTGCTGTAGCTAAAGAAAGGCATCATAACATCTGCATGATCTTTAACAGCAGAATTCTTCCACTATGATGTATCATTTAGCTAATACAGGCTGCCTTCATTAAGGTGGTGTGTTTTTGTTTTGTTTTTTTTCACCTTATTAGAAATACTCATATTACTTTTGGGGATAAGTTTGCAAAGATCTGGATTTGAGTGCTTCTGTGTAGAAACAGTCTGTTTCAATCAAAAACAGGAGGTCAAAAGAGGAGTTGAGATTTTGTAGCTCAGTGAGGCTCTGAAGGTGATCCGGCAGTTTTAGACTGCACCGTGTGAACTGGATTTTTCTGCGTCCTCCCTTGTTTGGGGGACAGGGGCTGAACATGGGGCCAGGTTTTGTGGCGATGTCATGAATGTGGCATCATTGCAGCTAACCTAGGTCTGACGGCTTCCAGAAGCATGGTTTGCACCTTCCCTGCTGAGGCGTTATCCTGTCTCCCGCGTGCCAGCGTTGCTGCCGGCGTGGCTCCGGGGTGGGTTGGTTCGGGGAGCCAAAGCAGTGGTCAGCTATAGCCGCGTTTGTGGTTGCGTTACTGGGCTGGCTCTTTAACCCTTTGAACTTGCTAACTGCAGAGCTGGATAAACGGCTGAGCTGAAGATGACCTGGAGGAGGGAGGGCAGGACCAGCCTCTTCTAGTTGCAAATTGGCTTGTCTGCCACTTTGAAATCGCCTTGACTTGAGGCAGGAAAAGGCAACTGAGGGAAGTGTTTTTAAAGAAATGCATGAGTTAGACCATATGCTGTGTTCAGTTTGAAGTGTAAGCAAAGAGAAATCAATAAATCAGGTGTAATCGAGTTTGAAATTTTAGCTTTAGCGTTTCTCTTCATTGGAGATTTTTGCATAAGGACTTTTAAACTGAAACTTTATTCTTCTGGTTTGAGACTAAGAGATCTGTAATTGTTCACACTTAGCACTGCAAAAATGGCAAGTTCTTGTAGTTAAAAGGGTGGGATCTAATGGTCAGAAATAAGAGATTGTGGTCTTGGAGAACAAAACAAAGCTAGTAGAAATTCTGACACTTCTCCGTGTTAAGGATTTTGGTGATCTTGACTATAAATATCTTGCATTTATAGAGAGTACTTCATTCTCAAGCAGTATGTCACGAACTAAATCTGGAAGAATACATTGTAAATTAAATGTGAGTGGGTTCTTTTTTTGTAAGTAAGAATTATCACGTTTTATCATCAGGAATTACTGGATTTGCATTTGCTTTTCAGTTGAACAATGTGATCAGTCTTCCTGCTATAATCTCTTAGGAAAATGACTGTCAATGGAAAAGCAGAATGCTGATTTATGTAATTGTACTCATTGCATAAGTTTGGTTTGTGAGATCTAATTAACATAAATAAGCAAAGTAAGAGAAAAGGCACAGGAAATGTACTGCACCTTATTAGGGTTGTTAAATGGTATTTTCAAAACTATCTTGTAGTCAAATAATGATTTTCTTTGATCCATGCTGCAAGAACTGTATTACTCCCCATACTAAGTGTCTATAAAATCGAACATGTATTTGCCACAGTGAAGAATTACTAATGTCCAAAATAACAAAGCTGCTATTACAAATTACTTGAAATACTGCGTATTGAGTGGAATAAGATAGATCTGCCAGCGTGCATAATTCAGAGCGTAGCCTGCCTGCTTGGGGGAAGGCACCGCACCTGCCTCCCCGTCCGAGAGCGATCGTGACCATGTCACCGGGGACTGAGCACGCCCGGGGTGACAGCTGGGCGTTTCGGACTCTCACATGGAAAACATATGTGTTTCCTGCTGCCTAAGGAGTACAGTTAGGTCCCAGAAATAGAGTTGCTTGACAGCAGTAGTCCAATATATGCATTTTACCCAAATGCTTAAAAACAGTTAGTAAAATAAGATCTTAAGACCAGTGTTCAAAACAGAGCACATTTAATACGTTCTGCTTCCCAGCAGCATTACTGTGAGGTAAGGGCGAGCAGCCGAGAACTTGCTTCGAAAACAGGAAGTGCCCACATTTGTATAAAATTGCATAGTTTCAGCTGTCATAAATGTGGTTTCAATGCAGTTGCAGGAGTAAAGCCCAAAGTAGTTGTAACCAGCTTACTTCCTCTTTCAGTCAAAGTGCAAATAGCCATATAATTAACAATCTGTGCCTCATTTTCTCTAGCTGGGTGAAGTATTCTGTTTTGCCTGTACAGTCGCTGTAGAAATAGAGGGAACTTGACTTACTTAAGAACATTTTAAAATAACACAAATATTCCCGGTCAGAACCGAATCTGCATGTTCACAAAATAGGATTTTCGATTGCCCCTCGAGCTTGGCAGCAGCACTGAGACCTGTGAGCGTGGCTGGCGGGCAGCCAGGCTCCTTGGAGAAGAAGGAGCCTTGCCAAGTTGGCTTCTTGCCATGGTAAACTGCATGGGGCAGCAAAACCTGCTGCAGAGCTGGTAGGCAGTTTTTTCTCTTTAGGGACTTCCCTTCTTACATTCCATTACAAATTGGCTTTATTCAAACTCTTTTATCATTAATTTTTTGAGGACTGATTGCTCAGCTTTTTTTGACAGCTTTTTTTCTGAGTTAATTCACCCATCCTGCCTTTGGATCTGTTCACGCACTTAGTATAACAGAAAAGCATAAGTACCAAAGGATAAGAAAAAGTTTGTCTTCTGCTCCTGTACCCTCACGGGTTGGTTCAAATATGTTTTAGCCTGCTTGGGGCCTTTGAGGAGAGCCTTAACTTTTCATCCAGAAATGGCCTGTTGTCACTTCTCTGTCTCTGCTGGCATCAGGCACTTGAGCAGCAAATACCTACTACCTTCTGAATATTCCCCGTGTACTCTGCTTGCTGGGAAGAGCTGGTGAGGAGCCTTTCCAGGGAAACGAGCTCTCCCAGGAGAGTTTCTTCAGGGAAGCTCTGCTTGGTTGCTGAAGCTGCAGCACTTGCTGCATGCGGTAATCAACAGTGGACCTTTTCTTCTTGTGACAGATTCTTGGAGGAAGGTTTTTCTTCATGTGACAGCACTGCATTTTGTAAAGCCCTGTGAGAAACCTTTAGGCAGAGCTCAACAAACGTTACTCTGTCCTAAACATAATATGAAAAATTTCCCTTCCCTTTCCTAGATTTCCTGTTCAACTATCAGATAACTAGTGGAGAATACTTACTCAAGACCTTATGAAATACCATACAGTCATAGTGACCATCTTTTGACTTTAGACAAGAAAGTTTGTAGTCCTTAAAGGATTATTTCATCATGTGCTACCCACTGTTTTCTGTTCTTGAGGAAAAGCTGGGTAATCAGTTTTGTTGTCACTGGAACAACCAGAAGCACTGTGGCACTACCAGAACTTTGATTCATCTTTCTGAATGGAGTTTTAAAAGACAAAGCAGTCTTAACAGCCTTCATGTAAAAAATAAGATACATCGAACAGCAATTGTGAAGGGAACAGAAATGAGGACAGAGTCTTGCCTCAAGTTCCCTAGTGTTTTTAGCTGTAATTTGGCAAGGGAGACGAGAGAAGACCAATGAAAGTGAGAACTCCTTTGTGTCCTGTGAAAAATGATGGTTGTTAGATATATCGAGGTGTTTCTTTCATTCTAATTAAAATTTTGAAACTTTCAGGGCACAGCAAGGTTTCCAACATATTTAATTGTGTAAAGAATTCCTTCCTATTCTCGTCTTCCAATATTTTAAGAGAACATACAGCTGCCACTCTGAAGAGGATGGTTGCACAGCTTCTGCTTCTGCTTCCTCTGTGTCTGTCTGTATGGGTAATAATTCATTGTAACATCAATATAACATTACCTGCAGTCATTCTGAAGAGCCTTATCTTAGGTGCTTGCCAGAGTTGCTCATGTCTGTCTTTGCTTAGCGTGATGTGGCCGTGTTTTCCTCTGCGGCTTAGTTCCTAGCGCAAGCAGAGGCGATGAAATGTGCTCACATGGCGCTGTGTTTTATCACCAAATTAAGGGACTGGACGGGGTTGTGTTGTAAAGAGGACAGTAGGGCCAGTCACTTCCATGCCATGAATAGATTGCTTTTATTCCTAGAGGAATATGGTCTAAACAGTGGTCTGTGGGCCAAGACCAGCCTACAGAAAATTTCCATCTGCTCTGCTTTTTACCAAAGGGGCTGGAGAGCAGCTTTGCAGCAGCAAATGCTGCCCAGCAACTGGACAGTGTTGGAGACTTGCCACAATTCAATTTAGAGGGCTGCCCCCAGGGGAGTGGAGGAGGGTGGATTGGAAGGGGCCAGGTAAAAGAGCCTCCCTTCTCTGGTGGTCTGGTTCTATTTCCATGATGACATCTGGACAGTATTTCTCAGGTAGCTACTTGTGGCATGTGCGGGCTGCTCGGGTTGGTGGCTGCTCTGAGGACTAGCGAGTGAGGTCTGTGAGAATTTGCTGGTGGGAGGATCTGCAGCCAGCCAGCAAAATCTAATTGCAAACTCCCTGTAATAAGTGACCTCTTTTAATAGAAACCCACATCCTTTAAAACAGTTCATTAAAAATGCCTTTATCAATTACAAGCTACCATGCCATTTAAAAAGTATCGCATTTGCATATGAAGTAATTCAGATTCAAACTTTAAATTGCCATTTGAAAAGTTTAATACTAATTTGTGAGTGGATTTTGATATTATAGTTTTATATTGCCTTCTAGGAGAATTTCTAAATTAATTTCAAACCATAACTATTAAACCTGAAAAAAGAATGGGAAGCTAGGAAGTTCTGAATATACATAAAATAAAAAAATTTTAAAAAATTGTACGTGTACTCTTCATTGGCGTGCAATGATAGTCTATAAGGTTTCCATTATCCTGAGATAGTACACATACCCATTACATGAGAACGCTGAATACCTTATCAATCTCTGCAGGTCATTCAAAACAAATGCCTCTAACAATTATCACCACACTTGGTAGTGTATTTTGTTCATCGTGAGGTTAAATACTAAATGAAGACTTAAATTTTTATAAGATTTTTTTTTTAACTTTTGCATTTTTTCAGATTCACTGTTTTAAGAATTTTCACTCTTAGGAAACCATTAAGCTCTTGTAATAATGATGATGGTTCAGGTAAAAATGAAATAATAGAAAAATAATGTACAAAGAAGGTGCTGGCTTTAAGATCTCAACTTACTATATTTCTCTCTCAGCTGATGGTAGAAAATACTTTAAGTTACTTTTGTGTGCATATATTTATATAAATAATCTGGATTACTTAATTAAAATACAGTCAATCAGAGAAATATATGCATTGTTCTAAAGAGTCATTGCAATTAGCCTGGCAGAATTGTTGTTCTTAAATAAGAATGAATGAAAGCAATTCTCCTGCATCACAGTTCCCTTGTGTCCTTGCTCTATGGACCTACATGAAATCCAGGTACTTGTAAATTCTCCTGAGCCTCATCAGGCTTCTGTAAGGTTTCTGGCTCTGGCATGAAAGATCTGTTTGCTGGGCACAGATTGTTTCTCTTTATCAGGAATGGGGCCCACATGAGTCAGCTAACCGAACTGTTCAGATAAATGTTGAACTCCCCAAATTGCCTCAGTAATACAAAGAGTGGTACAAATTCATGCTCTGTTGCAAACTTTCAAAACTCATTTCTTGCATTGTAGAAAAATGAGGGGAGATACGCAAACTTAGACGAAATAGCAAATGGCTTTTTAGTGTTGCCATGCTACTGGTTCATGTTGGGGTTTGAGTCAGGTTTCCCCAGTTCTCAGCTTCACTCCTTCAGTCTTATCTTCTTTTGCAGTTGTTTGAGCTCTATACTTGGTCAAACTTTTCTGCCAAGGTGAAAAATTTCCCTGTGTTCAGACGTGTAGGTACTTTTGGGTACCTTCAGCCTTTCCCTGTGCATGTGTCTGTTTTGCTTTGAAAACTGTCTACGAAAAGCTATGAGATAGATTCAGATATTGTGGTGCTACTTTTAAGTGATCTGTTGATATAGCCAGCTGTTTAGTGTGATCCATCTGAATTAGCTTTCTGTGAAACTATAATAAGGTCAAACATTATGCTTTATTTTTAGCCTCATTTCTTATGGAAACCAGGCTCGTGAGGTCACACCGTGTGCTTGTGTACATGCCTACATGTCCCCTCATCTCCCCTCAGTAGCTTTTGAACCTATTGGTGATTTTGATCCCATATTTTTGGCACAGTGGAGATCTCAAAATTCAGATCCCACAAGTTTTGTGAAAATAAGCAGTTGAGTATAGATGAGAGCACCTAAAGGTGCCCTGACAGAGGGGAAAGTTTACAGCATGAAATAATCTTATTAGTTGCCTGGGAATCCAAGTGGTGGGAAAAGAGAGACTTTAAACAAATGTCCCAACTGTGGGAAAAGCTTCGTTCAAAGCTTTCACCTTTCTAGACACCAAAGTCATCCAACCAGGAGGTGAAAATCTGTGGGTGATGAGGCTTAATTAATTCGGTTGTTCATGGGACTACTTGTTCCTTAGATATTTTAATAACAATAATAATAACAATAATAATAGTGATGTCAATAGCATAAATAACTTCCATGCAATATATTTTTGCATATTTAATTTTTAAGGTAAATATGTAAGACTATTGTTGTGACAGTCCTAATTTTCAGGGGCAATTTTTGTTTTCACTGTGAACATTCATTTAATTTCCCTATTAGGACAAGCTGGGTAGTTGCTTCCCCCTGCTTTTAAAACCACAGGTACTATAAATGCTTTGCAGCCCTGTTTTGCATGTGGTTCTGGATTGCAACTAGCCAGAAATGCTGGAGCATTTTTCAGGGGGAATTCATAGCACTATGGTTGTGCTCCAAGGGAGTTAACTGGGAAGAACAAGATTGGTACAGTATGCTTACTGAATATGGAAATAATAATAATTATTAAGCTAACCAACAAGAAATGTATCCTTAATAAAATGTGTGGGTTTTTTTAGTATAATCATGTGACTGTATAATACAAAAATTGCTTTGAGAGTGGGTCAAAGATTACACATAGCAGAGAATTGTGTGATTGGTTATGAACAAGCGAAAATAGGGTAAACTTTTGACCCGGCAGCAGCAAATGGAACTGTGTAAAGCACCTACAGATGGCAGGATTTAAACATATAGTCGGTCTCTCGCCCTTTCACAGCAATTACGATCATACTACACCAGGCACAGAGGAGAAGGTGCTCCGTAACTGTAATACAGTGCGTCTTTGAAAGTTTTGAATATGCAGTTGCGTGTTTCGTTTTTGTAGGACCATCAATTAGCTTAGCCAGAAGAATTCCACTTTTGTTGCTTGTGTTTGACTCGACGAGTTCCTGACCAGCGTGCCAAGTCCATTTGGAACAAAAAAATCATTTGAACAGTCTGAATAATGTTGATAATTCAGACTGCAGCGGATTTATTGCTAAGCTTGAAAGACTCGGTGAAAGTTTTATGCTGTTGTGCTGCTGACGTGGGGTTGGGGGGACGAGGAGAATGTGGCTACGGAGAGAGGTCTGGGAAACAACGCTCCCAAACCAGCTTCTTGCATCCTTGTGTAGATCTTCCTGGTTGAGTTTTAAGTTTGCGAAACCTGAACAGGAAAAAGACCAGTTGATAAACTGTTTTTATTTGACAATATTGTGGCATTTAGACAATTCAGTGGCTTTCAGTTTTGTTTGTGCCTATGAAATACTTCACAAATTAGAAAAAGTGAGTCTTGTGAATTAGAGGCGAAAGGTTGCTGCTTTCCCTTGAACTTGTTGGTTAACAGAATCAGAAGCCCAGTTGCACTTTTGGCACAGAGTGATGGTTCTGAAGTCGTCCAAGCATATTTCATGTAATTCACTGCCTTTCGGGGAACTGATTGAAGCAGGGGTTGGGGGGCAGGTTGTTTGTATGTCTGTCCATGCATGTGTGTGGACTTCTCCCGGGTTTGATTTTATTTATTGCGCTTTGACGTATCAGCATTTGGGGAAAAAAGTCTGAATGATAGAAGGCATGCTTCCTTCTAGTTGTGATCCAGCCACTATCTTCTCCCTTTCTGTCTCTCTGCTTTGCCTTCTGGCCTGTAATCTGATGCGTGTGCCAGATGTGGGGAGGTGGAGCAGAAGCAATCCAAGCTTTTAGACTATTTCATGGAGGGGCTTATTTTATTATATCTGTGGTTCACAAAAATTTTCCTTTGGTTTTCCAGAATGACTTCTATGGAGAGTAGAAATTGCAAGCATATGGTAATAAGCTAAATAAGATACTGAAAAATGCTTTTTGGAGGAAGAGAGAGTTTTCAAATATGGATTAAAAAAAGGGTGTCTTTTTTTTTTGTCTTTTTTTTGTCTCTCCTTTTTTTTTTTCCTTTAAAGTCATGCTGAAGCTTGCACTGTACTTAGGCTGCTGGGTTTAATTCCCTTTTTTTGGAGACAAATTGTATTCATTTTAACCGTGCCTGTACCTGCAGCAAAGATCAGCTGCTGGAAGCTTTAAGACACTTAAACAGCTCAGTGATTGCTATCTCATGAGTTCGATTCGGTCACATAAGATTTTTAAACTTTCCTGGTTGTTAAACACAGTGAAATGAAAACTACCTTTCTCAAATGCCAAACAGCACACAGTATTGTAGACTAATGCCTTCTACAGTTTTCTAACCCCCGTCCCACAAAAAAAAAAACCACCACCACCAAAACAAACCTTAGCTCGTTTATGAATGCCACCCGTGCATTCCCCTCTTTTACTGATGAGCAGCCTCAGATATCCAGGTTTGAGCCACAGTCAAAATTTGCCTGGACCGCTTGAAGCCCCAGCTCTTCTGTGGAGGCTTCTGAGCCCCCCAAGTGCTGCCCCCAGCTCCCAGCAGTGGCCAGAGAGAGGGAGTTGGCAGAGTGACCCACAGACCTCCTTAAAACATCGTTGGGTAGCCTTGATCTAAGGGTGTAATAGCAGAGTGGTTCCTCAATGTGAGGTGGTTGTGTCTGTTGTGTTAATGGCTTCCATGAATTAGGGCAGCTGTTCCACCTGAAAACGGGGGCAGTTATTGCCAGCTTTCTGCCTCCTAAGTGCCAACTTCACATAGGTGTTCTGGGTTTGTTGTATTATCCTTGGGAGATGCAAAAACCAAAAGCAACTCGGTAAAGAAAAAATGTTCTTAATATATGGAGTAGAAAAGAAAACTAATTAAAGAGATGGGTTTCATACTTGAGAAAGGAAGCGATTTTATCTAGTTATGTTCTTTCATGTTCTTTTTGAAGTACAAAAGGTATTGAAATGTTATTACTGAAATGTTATTATTGAAACATTATTTGAAATATTATGGGATTATTCCCGTAGTCTCACTGATTAAAATAGAAATCTAATTGAAGGACATGTACCTTTCACAGGTATTTTGCAAATAATAGCCTAACTAGTTTTGTAATCTCGTAACTGAAATATCTCCAACAATTACTTCTACTTAATAAATGCGCTAGGTGCTTCTATAAAACATAAAACATGTTAACACATTGACCAAATGGAGGGATATATTAAGCTTTTAATATACTGTATACTCTGTATATAGTATTTACCAGAGACACATGCTTCACGGTGCCTGCATTTTCTTCTTTTAGGTTCTGATCATTATTTCTTGCTGCGGTATAACAGAGCTGCTCATAATTCCTAATTATTGCTGGACATAAAATAGTTAAAATTACTCTCCTAGTATCACTCAAAGCTAAGTACGAAGGTTTCCATTATGAGTTGCACAAAAAGTTCTTATCTACCCTTTGGTAAGTAGGTGAAATGCCAGTGCGCAGTACGTGTAAGCTTAGTTTCCTTTCAGTGTTGTCTAAATATCTGATTTAGTTTTCCTTTCCATGTGCTCTGAGAGAGTAACTGACAAAAGCTATAATTTCGTAGACTGTGTCTCGCATACAGATACAAGTAAAGCGTGATGGGCTTTTTCTGCCCCCAGAAGACAACTTTCTAAACATGGTGGAATATTTTCTTGTTGTCCTGTATTGAAACATTGCTCACCCATGTCCATACTTACCTGGTCTAACTCAGGTTTGAAATTAGTGTGGCAAAAGAGCACTATCACCGCTATGCTGGTAATATTTAGGTTACTACAAGTGAAATATTGTCACAGGAATATTCTGGATATTGAGATGTTTTTAACCAGTCATTAAACCATTGTATAATCATTACAAATAAATGAATACATAGATTATAGTTACAGTATGTGCTATAACACATACTTATTTGCATGCTGCTCACAAAGCTAAGTGCTGGCTGTTTAACTGGAGAATAAAAGTAGCAATTTGCCCATATAGATTTAGCTAAAAGAACTGTTTGTCCTGATACATTTATTTTGCTACTGGAATAGTAGACAAGGTGCAAATTTAGACCTTTTTTTTTTTTTTTCCTCCCCCACATAAAGCACCAAAATTAAGGTGAAATATTTATTACAAGAAAGTGCTGAATTTGGCTCTCTTAACTTGTAAATGAGAGAGGACCTCAAGAAGATCCCTTCTCCTGAGTTTTGTGATCTTCTGAGAGAGATTTTCTTTTCAAACAACTCCCCACCTAAGTTGTGGAGATCACTGGCTTCGCATGATATACGTGACGTAACAAGTACCTTGAAAATGAAAAAATTCAAGTAACTCAACATGTTTGTTTTCCATAGATGTGGGAATTAGATTGATACTGGCCTTTAGCAGAAGAGAGGGAGACAGGGTGTGATTCTTGTGCCCCTCGTTGGCTCGGGGTGGTTTTGACCTGCGGCGCAGCAGGAGTGCTGGTAGGGTGCAGGTGAGCAAAAGCTGCTTGGCACCAAGCACCGGCCCTTCCCGTGTTTGTAGATGTGACCACTTACAGCTAATAAGCTTATAATAATTTCTGCGTAAGCAGAGGTGGTGAAAGTAGTAGTGAAAAAAAAAAGGTAAGGAGCTTAGATAAGGGGAAGGTATGGAGGGCAAATAGTGGTGAAACATGTGCTTTGAGAGGTAATTAGAATTGTCCAGCTCCATTCGCACGGGGGCTTGTGTTTGTCCCGGTCATTGATGCTGATGTTCTTTATACATCAGCTGTAGGGGAATAGGAGACTGAACTCCACTCAGAAGTGTTATTTATCTCTGCATATTGAAATTTTTTTTGCAGTTGGGCATAAATGTCAAGACTTTCGAAGGCTTCTTGTAAATCCTGTGCAGGGATTTTTTTATGACATACAGACATTTCGTTTCACTGTCTGAAAGACTCCGTTTGCACAGAGGGAATATATTTCATTTGGTCTTCCAAATGATTTTGTATTTTGAAAGCTTAAAAAATGCTCTTCTCTAAACCAGATTGCTTTGCTGTGGATGACTTGATTGGAAAATAGCACATGCCTCCCTGCCTACTTTGCATTTGTTACCTAGATGGAGTAAATTCGGCTTGGAGAGGCTTGTGAAGAAGAGAGGGATTTAAAAATGATTCCTCTTTAATTAATCCCAGGAAAATTCTGGCAAATCTGTCTTATCTTAATGCATGCTGTATGTCTTTTAACTCCATTTCATTCTGATCACATAGACAAAAATCAGTTGGTTTGGGGTTTTTTTTTTCCTCAGTGATACTTTGGTTTGTCAGTAACCAGGTTTTGGGTTTACCTCATTTTAGCACATGCAGAATAAGGAGTGTGTGTGGTTTGTGATTTTTTTTTTTCTTTTTAAAAGCTCGTTTTCTGTAAAGGAAACATTCCAGTGGTGGAATTAGTTAAATCCAGCTTTGAAGTGCTGACCTTTTATAAAATACTGTTTTACTACCAATTGTTATATGCCAGTGGTGATAACAGGGGTGATAATTTTTCCCTCCTGTAAAATATAAATCCTTGGTTTGTTTAAACATCATGCTATTTGAACAGAGTAAGCTCTCTCTGTGGCAGATTATTGTATGTTCTTTCTTTGGGGAAAAAGAAAGAGAAACAAACACAAGCAAAACAAAGAAACAACCCAAGGCTTATTGTTTTGTTATCTTTCTTGGCTAACATGTAAGAACCCTGGGTGCTACTGCTGCTGCACTTCAGGGGGCAGCTGTACAGATCATTTATGTGTGTTAGATGCTTCTAAGTCCTCAGCAGTCTGAGACAACGTAAGGACTCCATCCTGAAAAGTAAAGAACATTCTGATCTTACTCCAAGAAAGCATTTACACATAATCTTTACAGTTAAGAACATGAATGGAGCCTTGGACTTAACGTTAGGTAAGACAGTTCAGAGAATTGCAAGATTAAGTATTTAATCCAAAGCATTATTACTGTGATGTTAACTAAATAAACTGTCTCCCCACAGTGGTACGTTCTCATAAATATTCTCATGTTTATGTATCAGTTTGGAGTTGCAGTTAAACAGTTTTCTATAGAAAGCTTTTTGCACATTTATTTTTTATTTAAAGTATTTTTCAGAAGTTGAAGTGAAATATTAACACTATGGAAAACACCACTTTTTAGCTCATGAAAATATAAGTGAGTATCTCAGATTTCCTAGGATTTTAAATGTGCCTCAGTTTTTTTTGCATAACTTAAGTCCTAGTAGTACACCTTCTTCTGGTAATGTTGCTGTAAGTAGAAACAGTCTTTCTGAAAGAAATTATTTTCTGGTTGGACTGTTCACAGCGTGTCATAAAATCAAGATCAGAAAATAATCTGCTGAAGTACCTCTCTGTACAATTCATATAATAGTATACTACAACTATGACTACTTCGTTCAAGTTCAGTCTGGTATCTGATGTGGTCTCCAAGAAATCCTTAATGTGGAAGATGGCAGCTTTTGTTGATCCCTCTTCAGCAGATCCTGACAGCTCTGCCCATGGAGCCAGTGCCCTTTCCAGGGCGTTCGTACAAGATGCTTCTGGGGCATCTCTGTACTGTCCTGTGATTTCTCCTTTCCTTTCATGAATATGTTTAGACTTCTATATTTGTAAAAGAGCCAACATCCATTGTTCTTTCTCGTGGGTATTGTTGTAGTTCAAGGCAGTATCTGACTGTTTTCATAGTATCGCTGTAAGTTGCAACCTGAGTAAAAAGGCAGCATGCCTGGTATTACCCACTTAAATGCACCTGGCTTACTGAATGACCTTGCATAGGTCGTTTTATTTCTCTGTTCATCCTGAGATCTATAAACTGCAGATAATAAAACATATATCCACCTTTGCAAAAGCTCTTTGAAGTCCATGAGTAAAAGGTATCCCATAAGGTCAAAATATGAATTATTTATTGCTACATGACATGCACAGCATGCAGACTGTAGAGTTATAGAAATCCTGTCTGTTCCTTTTTCCCTGGAGAACAGAAGTCATACCTTCAGAGCTCTACTTAGAGAAGAAGTATTTGTCGTATGAAATCTAATATAATCTTTGTGTGTATGAATATGTGATAATATGGAGACTTTGGTATCTCCAAGGAATTGGTTTCAAGTGTTAATACGCAGCTTCTTCTGACAATTGCAAATGCAGTTTTCAAAATAATAAGGATTTTAAAAATAAAGAATGAATACGAGAAGATCATGAAGAATAGTCAGAGGCGGGGGGAAGGTTGGCTTTTGAAGTAAAGGCGTAAGAATTTCATGGCATCAAAATTGTGGTAGGGTAACAGATCACTTGACTTGTAGGTGATTACTAATACTCATAGCCATTATCCATTTCCAAGTATTTGGAATGCCAACAGTATACTTTGAAAGAAACTGATTTTTCTTTTTTTATGTTTTGTAGCGTTTGTTGTAGGCCTTACTTGTCATCAAAGTATAAAAGAGGACAAAAGGCGTGTTCTCTGCACACTATTTATAGAACGTATTTTATTAATTTAGGTCTGTGTTATCCAAGATAGGTGTGTGTTGTACAAGACAAGCTATATATATATAGACATATAGGTAGATATATATACTAAAACCACATGGAAAGCATGAATGGGCATGTTGCGAGTCAGGACTTTACACTTCAATGAGAACGTCTTCATCTGTGCTTGGGAAATCAGTAGGCAGCTAGCACAGATTTTAGAGAACTGTTATACAAGTTCCTGCTGAGATATGCTGCTTTAATAATTGCATTTCTCTTTGTCAGTCTTTCCCTCTGAAAGAGTTTAAGGAATGGTCTTCAGCAGAGCACGCTTGAATTATCTAGCATTGATATCCGTGACATTAGCATAAACTTGCTTGGCCTTTAATCGAAGTCCAAATATTAGGTCAGAGTTGTATCTAGCTAAATCCAAAAGTCTTTAACTGTTTGGGATAGGCCCAGACTTTCTAATACAGACAATAGAGGCAAGAGGGTTCTTGCACAGATTTTATAACTCCCCTGGGGATAACAAACTCTTGAGTAACTTTGCTTCTCCTCTGCACTGTTGGGTGAAGTGCAGTTTTACAGCTGAGGTCACATCCAGTTGGAAAGATTAACGAGATGTTACTAGAAAGAAAATTGTGATGGAGAAGGGAGGCAGTACTATACGCAAGTAAGAGATTTTTGAGACCATCGTTCAAAGAAAAGTTACTTCTACATGTCTTAATACAGTTTGTTTTGAAGACTGTACTTGTAGGCCGTAGTAAATTGTCTGGTTAAAAGGAGCCATCTGCTCGGAAATAGTTCCCTTCATGTTGCCTTCCATCTTGGTTCTCTTCCATTATGCTTTAGGCATCATTTTGCTTGTTCTTTTTATTTATTTGATACTTTAATCTAGCCCTCTTCACAGCTGTAGAGTCTTAGGACTTTGCTGCTCTGATTTTTCTTATCTGCCCACTGCTCTGACTCTGAGAGTGGTTGAGGTACCGCAGGCTATATATTAATAAAGGTAATTCATCTATATAAATTTACATATAACACAGATATTAAGTGAGTGTGATGCATTAAAGATTGCAGGGATCATGTGTCATGGAAGCTTCCTAAGTAGCTAAAACCTAAATGGGTACTTTATCACTTCCTCTTCTTTCTCCTTATCCTTCTCAGTAATCTCCATTGCAAATACAAATGTTAATATTAGCGTTATGTTGGGCTATACCTGGCTCAGTATTCCCTTTGGCGTTTTTTCTCCTTGTATTATGAAATATTTAAACTCATAAAATAATATTGCCACCACAGAAGTTTTTTTAAAACCCTGCTTTAGTAGAGAAGAACAACATTGCAGCCAGGAGCTGTAATCTTATATTGCCTGTTTTTCTAAAATGGAGACATTTTAATTGACCCTGTTAATTAATTCCCAACGCAACGCTCATTAGTTGCAGTAGGGGCTCTCCCTTGTTGCACCTCTCAAAAGTTGTTTTCAGATATGACCCCTCCTCAGTGCCAACTAGTATATGCCTGTATATATATATATAGTATGTGCAGCTAGCATATTCAGAATTGTGTTAAATCCAAAGTCCTCAGAGGAGGTGATTTAAAAAACTGCATCTCTCTTGGCTAATAGGGACATACATTTGCCATTCGTTATTGGCTTCTTTCCGTGTTTTTTTTTTTTTTTTTTTTTTATTTCAACATCTTTGCCTACTGGTCTGTAAGGGCTTAGATTTATGGGCAGCCATTGCTGTGTTGCACCCACTAATACCTTAAATTTCTTTGAATAATAATATCAGGAAACACATGCAGTGTCAAACATGCTTATCAAGAGAATCACTCCACTTTGAGAACAAAACTTCCTTTAATATTCATTAATAGCCTTAGTTCACTTAAATTATATTGTATCCACCCCTATTGGGCAGTTGTCTGGGAGAACAAGTGACCATCCCTGAACCGTGGCTCTGCTGAGCTAAGTTAGAAATGATTTCCAAAATCCAAGGAGCTTATCAGAGAGTTTGTGTAGATGTTCCAAAACAACAGCATCCCAAACCCACAACTCTCATCATATGCAATAAAGAGCAAATCAACCTTCCAATGACTACATGGCCTTATCAGTCAAAATTAGCACCACAGCGTCATCTGTAAATCAGTTGATACAAATGCACGTCATGGAACAAAACCGCGAGATGGTCTTGAAATGTTGCTTAGCAAGTGAGGGAGGCTGGGTTGCCCTTGGACAGCAATAGTGGCCGTACACTTGGTGTCGAAGGTGATGATCCCACAGAGCATCTTGCTTCTCAGGTAGAGGCGTAGTTTGGATGCACAGAGTGCGTCAGTTTTCTCACGGTTGCTTTGCTGCTCTGTTGGCTTGTGGTTGAATTTCTGACTTTTGAAAACCATATATGACTTTACGTCCAGATCATTTCACAGATCATCTCTGTCTTCTTTTGCCATACTGCTGTTAAAACTGCCAGCAAAATGTTCTGTGTGAGGCCTTTTTGTCTTGATGTGTTGCATGCCCTGCCACTTTTCTCTGCAGTTTTGGGAAAGAAATTGCACGGGAGAAGGGACAATTAATTTCAGGGACTTGGCTGATCTCTTCTCAGAAGGATACTTCACTCGAGGTAAATGGCTTATGCAATGTTATTTATTATTACCTTATTAACTTGAAGCTTAGAAGATGTGAGTTCTTAAGAACCTGGAACAGGCAATTTGTAAAAATCTAAATAACTCATAAATCTCTTATTAAGGGTGATTTGCTAAGGGTTTTAATAAATAGTCCTGTGAACTGTGAAGTACTGCAGTTTCAAGATGAGAGTCATGACAGCCATGTGTTTGAAAGGTAAAGCAATGTAATAGCCATGTATTGTTTCAAACTTGACTTTTCTCCCTATTTAAGTGACCTTGTTATCATCTTGTAATTCAGTACAACATGCTTAAGCGCAGAAAATGAAATGTGCCATCCATGTTGTTGATCTTTTTGTTAGATTAGAGTAAGGTAATGCTTTTGAGATTGCTTTTGTGGAAAATTCAAAATGTGTAAACATGGCAGGGGCCACTAATTTCACATCGAGGGAAGATCTGTCAGCCCTGCTATTTGCAGTTGGAAGCAGTTGTAATGTGCCTGCCATCAGTTTTCAAAGATTACGTCTGACTTCAACTTTTCATATTGATGTATTATACAATATAACATCAATATGTGTGTGTAGGAGTTCTCGGTATGGGGCAGGATTTTCTATATGTTCTAAATATTTCAAATTCAAATGATTGAGCTCTGTTCTATTTCTCAGCCTTTCCCTTCAGTCGTACATACACACCTACTTTGCAGTTTGTTTTAGGGAAAAACCTAGAACAAACTGAAGTTGAAAAGTAGATTTCTGGTTTGGAATTCAGTGTGTTGAACTTTTCTCTTAAGAGTTAGCAATAGACCCAAGTCCTGGCACGTTTCCTCTCTAATCATAGACTTAAATATTCAACACTAACCACACTAGGGCTTATTTGAAATTGTGTAGCATTTCTGCTCAGCTTTAGGTCTCTGTTAGAATGTTATGTCTTGTTTCTACTGCAAATAATTATCTGCATGCCTAATTTTTTGCTGCTTCTTTATTTAGATGAAATGAGTATTGCCTTCTGTGTTTTAGAGCTGTCATTTGTTATTACTGGCACTAGTAGCAAACCTGCACTTCTGTTGGACGAGAAGTGAACAAGTCCAGTTTCTGTTGAACACATAACTCATTGTTTTAAGTATTCCTTAATACCCTACATTCAGTGATTACCATTGTATTACCACAAGTTTGTTGTTTTTTTTTTTCTCTTTTACCTTCACCAAGTAAAATTTGTAGTTCTTGAATTTTCACAGTATTTCAGTTAAATCTCAGTTTTGTTGTGTCAGCCTCATTATTAAAAGGAGCACAGACTAAGTTGATTTTGTTTAATATCAGAGTAATTATTTTCTGGTAAATCAAATGAATTCCAGCTGCTGATACTTTTCCTTTCACTTTTGTTTTACTTGGTCAGCTGCATTCTCTGGTTCTTAGTTTTCTCATCAAATAGTGTTATCTCTGACAGCCCTTGTGCTTGGGCTCAGTTAAACAGTTTTGGGGGTTTTTTTGTTTTGTTTTGTTTTGTTTTCATGATTCTGTCAGATTCTGATAGAAATTATCACCAGAACACTTTAAAGCTCTTACCAGAACAGCTGACTTTCTTTAGTTTCTCTTCTCTACCTTGTATCATCCACTGATATTCTGGATGTTTAGTAATACCGAAATTTGGGGCATGACCCTGCTTTACTGAGCTCTAAATTCCTAATGGTTAAGGCATGCGGTCAGTCCTCACTGTTTACTGTTCATCACTGTTTACCGTTCAGCATTTACACTGACTTAGTGCTATTTGTTGTGTTTGTAAGATTTAGCTAGAGTGGATGATGCAGCATTAAATTAGCTTATTATTTATTCCCAAATTTGTAAGGAGCAGCTGTTCTGTGTTCCAGTTTCTCCCATGTGAAGCTTCTTGTAATCATTCTCTTGGAGGGATATGAAAGCCCAGAATTTCAGGGTCTGCAAGATAACAGTCTGTGTGGCTCCTTCTTGCTGCTCTTGGGAAATGGCTTTTCAAATGCACAGTGATGCCCGCAAGCCCCACTAGCAGTTAGAGGATAACTACTGAACATAGACGAGACATGAGACTTTTATGACTTACTGGGAAATGTTAACTTTCTCTTTGGGGAGAGATCAAGGTGCAGAGACCCATGTATTCATCACCAGGTATGGTAATTTGCTGTATCCCGGACTAAAGGTAGAGGTCCTACTTGCATTAAACACAACAGCAACTTTCTGTTTCAAGGAAAGCCACGGGCAGTGTATCAGATCTTGCCAAGTTCACACAGCATTGCTGTTATGGCCAGATGGAGTATTACACTGTGCTGCTCTGCCTGGTTATCAGAGACCATGAAATTTCACCAAATGATTTATTCCTTAACCCTCTACCTTGCTTGAGTCATATGATGTCATTTAGAAATATATTTGTTTCAGCTGAGAAAATCTACCTTGCCCTTGGACGAATTTGTATTATTTTGTCCCGCTATTAATAATAATCGTTTTCTAGTCTGACTTCTGTCTTATTTAAACTTTTGTCTAATTTAAGTGTCAGCCATTGAATCTTGCCAGCTGTTGGTCCACAGATTTCAGGAACCTTTTATTATCAGAAATCTTTTCCCATGGAAGTACTTCTGAGGTGAAATAAAGAGTTTGAGCTGATTTTAAAAATGTATTCACTGAAAGGCATATTCTGTAGAGCTAAAAGTCATTTATTTAAAAAGAAATCCTGGACTCTTCATAATTTAGCTACATTCCATTAAACACGGATGGCAGCACTAGATGTTATTACATTTATGTAACGTATCATGTTAATACAACATTTATTTCTGTGCTGTAGTATTTCCACTCTGGTTCTGGTTTTCTCTGCTTGCTCAGCTTCCTGTGCTGGGTTCCTCTCCGTCAGCGCGGATGGAAGGAACCCACCCTCTTGAACTTGTCTCTCTGTGGGTTGGGGCCCATCTCCACCAGAAGGCACCTCGCTGTGTGCAACCTATAGAGAGCACCAGCAAGCAGCCTGAGGCAGAGACTCTGAGCAGAGGATCTGACCTTTTTTAGTTTGCAAGAGGAGAAGGAGCTGAGCCAGGAGCTGACCATTTCCAGATCACTCAGAAAGACACCTTTTTTCTTCTTCCATCTGCCTTCTTAATCAGAGGTAAGAGAGTGAAGCTGTACAGATTTTTAAAAAGAAATCCCCACCATTACTCAAAAATCTCAGTAAACACAAAGTCATATTAAAAAAAAAAAAGAAGCTGCACAATCGTCAATGGACATGCCCATACAGAACTTAATCGCTATATATAGTACACACTGCAGTATTGAATTCTCCAGCTAGATATTGCAGAAACTTGCACACAGAATACTCCGAGTGGGTGGCTGGGTACGCACTTCAGAAGTTATGAGAGCCTTGGTAAGCTGTGTTCAAGAAGCATGGGCATTTTCATACTACAAAAAGAAGTCAACAGAAATATCTGAGACACTGAGAAAGGAAGGAGTGTCTTTTCATTGCCCTTGTATAGAGAGAAGTCACAAGGTACTTAGCACTGTAGGTATATGTAGTGCTAATACAGAGACTGACTACTGAGAAATGCCAAGTGCTCCAAATTCCAGTGGAAATACATTTCATACGATTCTTGTGTCTCTCAATAGGAGATGCAAAGGTCAGAAAAACTAGATTTATCTACAGTATCCTATTCATTTTTCCTCAGCTGGTGAAAGGAGAGACAAAAATCTACTTAGCTTTCAAGTCGTGGTGGATTAGGAGTTTCTGAAGGGATAAAATGTTAATGTCATTGATATGTAAATCAATGGGTTTCCAGTTTTGGCTTGAAACCTCTAACGTTTTTGTTAGTGTTTGAATAGAAGAATTTTAAAAATTTACCTAACATTTGAAACTTGTATGCTTGCTTCTACATTTATTTAAATGTAACACATGAAAAATCATCCTGCTGTCTTTGTTCCTGACTGAAGCAGCAATACACTTATTGTGCTTCTTGGAAGTCAGTCCCAATAGTTTCTGCTGCTTGTTCTCCATGCTGGTGGAGGGCTTTGCCCTTCCAGTCTTTCCCATGAGCAGTGCTTAATGCTGCCTAGTCAGCTTTCCTAAAAGTCAGTGGCCACTTGCCTTGCATGAAGCCTAGCGAGTCACCTTGGTAATCTTTCAAACACATTTTGAAGTGTCTTACTATTCTGCAGGGTAAACAAGGGCTGTCACTATAGCTGGCAATTATGGTTCCCCTTTGGGTACTCCGAACTGAGGGGACTAAAGGGATTATGAAGGTGGAAATGGATTCTCCTGGATATGGCTTAAAGGGTGAGAGTAAGGACTAAAGAAATCATGGTTTGGGACTAAAAAGGTTGAAAAGATGTTTTGGGATTGCTTTACCGGTCTCTTCCTCAGCTGCAGGTATGTTAGGAGAAGGGCAGACAATGCCAGATTGTGTCATGGCATGTCCTTGTCTCTGCCCAATTCACTCTTTCTTAAGAGAAAATAAAGGAAGAAAAAGAAAATGCAAACTCAAGAGAACTGTGAAATGCATGCAATGAAAGCAGTTTTCTGTTTATCAATTTCAATTGTTTGATCATGTGAAAACATAGATTGTAAATGTTGTAGTGAAGGTACAGTTTCCTTATGTCTCCTGCAAAGCCACCTGTGGCTGGGCAAACCAAATGAAGTATTGAGGAAATGTATTTCTTAAAGAAAACTTAGATAAATCTCTTCAGCTGTGTAAGATGTGTGTCTCATCCTAATATGACAAAAATCTGTAGTGCCAGAATTAGTTTTAAAGGTCACTTGCTCGTCCCCCAATTATGTGTACGATTCCTGTGAAACTGAAGGGAAGCAACAATTCTGTTGTTTCCATTGGAAGCATATATTTGCTCCCTGGTAAAACCAAAGACCTTTCCTCCTTTGCACTTGCATGTTTCCTTATTTATATTCAGACAGGTGTTTTCTAACAGGATTTTTTTTCATTAATTTCTTCTTTCCCTTTTGTCTAGAACGTACCACATCAGTAGTATGTTCCCTCTTCTCCATGTGCTTTATCTGTACTCTGTTCTTCACTAAGCAATCTTTTTAGCAACATCTGTATCCTTTCACTCCTTTCAGTCTTAAATTCGTATTTTATTGCTACAACGACGCTTTTCTGTTACCTCCTTTTTATTTACAAATAATTCCCTCCCTAACACCATGATTATTGTGTTTGTGCTCACCATATTGTGTTGTCTTTGAATTTCTCATCCTATGATTCCTGTAAATATCAGTAGTACACTTCTAGCTGTGGTATCTGACTGGTATGCTCCAATTTTTTATATTTTCTTTAGATTTGTACTTCACAAGTACAATTTTCCTTCTGGTTCTTGTCTATTAATATATTTTCTTGAATATCAGAGATGCCCTCTGTAATCTTCACAGTTTTTCCCACATTTGTATGATTTTCCAATTTAACCAGTATGCTTGGTGCACCTTCCTTCAACTGAGGAATTAATATAGAAAATGCAAGTGACAATTTGTTTTAATAAAAGGAAGCTAAGGTCGCAAAGCAGTTCTTGTTTTGTTGGTCTTAAAGTTATATGTAGCTCTAAATAATATTAATTCTGCTCACCTTATGTAGTGTTGCACTTTGAGATGGAGTGACATAATTAGAAAGAACCAGCAAAATAAAATATTCAATTTAGTGTATACATTTTGTATGTTTTTCTGCTGAATATAGTGTATTATATAGTCGCCTTATGGAACCAGATTATTTCCTCCTGGATTTAGGATCTTTCTAAAGCGTAGGGAAGGGAAGAGTAGAAAAAAGGGTTCATGTTGCTGCAGAAGGGGCCCTGTTCCCATTCTGTTTCCAGCTTCTCCACTGCAGAAAGGTTGTGCCTCAGCTTTGATGGTGACCTTGGAGCAGGGACCCCCTCCAGAGCCCTGGGCAGGGCCACTTTCCTGAGTCAGGCTGTCCCGGGGGAAAGGAATAAACAGAAAACGTGACAGGGCAACACTGGCAAAGATGGTGTATACAGGATAGACACTATTTCCTCACAATTTCCACCTTTTTTTCCTATAAGTACAACCGCTGTCTCTCACACTGACCTTCTCAGTTTCTAGAAAAACTGTAAATTTATGATCAGTGTTGTCTTTGAGGTGAATGGTCTGGCGTAATGGGAAAAGATGGAAGTAGAAGGTGAAAAGGAGGTAATTCTGTTTCCCAGTTCAGATTGGAAAAATAGCAAGGTACAAAGCTGCAGAAGTTGTTTTGCAGGCTTGAAAATTACCTTAAGATGCTTCATCCCAACTTTCTTAAACAGTTTACAAACCCTGATGCTGAGATGTCAGGTGAATGGCTGCTCTGGTCCGTGCCGTCCTGCACTGCCCAGCGCTGTCAGAGGCAGACAGACCCTGGGGAACAATTTGGATGTCTTTGTGCTGTGCGCCAAGGTAACAGGGAAACAGTGTGCCACTGCAGAAAAGGAAAGTTTTGTTCTGCTTGCAGTCTGTGAAATGCTTCAGTGAAGGTAGGACAGAGCAGTGTGGTTGCATGTGTACTTCGCTTTTTACAAGCAGGAAAACTTCTGAATGGTGAGGTGCAAACCTGCCCAGGGCTTGGCACTCAGGAGGGATAGGAACTCTGAAGCTGGAGCTTAGCTTTCCGCATTGGGCAGTATATTTTAAAAAATGCTCAAGATTTTGGCAGGATACTGAGTTAAAGGAAGATAAATGATGTTCCTTTTTTAAAAAAAAAAAAAGGCATTCGTGCTGAAGGTTGTAGTGCGAATCATTTGTTATTTGTGCTTTTTTGTATTTGCAGGAGAGTTGGGTGCTGGGAGGAGTTGAACCATAGGATGTTACTGAGAGAAGAATATTTATTGCAGTAGAACTAAAATTACAGGGGAAAAAATTAAAGTACTCTAGGGGGAAAAAAAAGTAATTCTAGCATGCCAGATATTCGGTATTAAGCATCCTTAATATTCAGTTTGGTCTCATATGACATGTTTATGATCAGTGTGTGCGCCTCTACGAAGGCACTGCCTAAAAATGTATTTGTTAATTAGTTTTGATGCAAGAAGTAGAAAGAGCACGCGTCTTTCTCTTCTCCACCGACAGCACAGTTTGCCTTTCGACAGAGGAGGATGCAAAATGATTTCAAGCGTGCCAGGTTTGGGTTTCTCCTGGAGTCGTACCCTTAAAATCAGCACACGGGAGGGAGGGGAGTTACTCTGTCTATTATCATCAAGCTCTGCTAATGTAGCCCGGCTGCCACGTGACTGCAGAAAAGGCTATTATCTCAATGAAAAGGAAACTGCTTTTTAGAGCAGCAACAGAACAGAAGCAGGAGGAATTTTCGAGTACTCCACCATGCTGGATTGTCAAAGGGGGATCTCTCTGATCAGCAGTTAGGGAAGGATTAGCGTGGCCCGTTTGTCAGCTGTCATTAGAAGCAGATGACAGAGATGATAAGCTGCTGTGTGCGCACGTCCTCACTCAGCATGTGCTTTGGTTTACATCAAGACATAACACAGGTTTGGGATAACGGCGAGCTGATATTTTTAAGGCTGTAAATTTGGTGATAATTGTCACCTTTTTATTATTATTATTTTTCCTTTTTTTTTTTTTTTTTTTTTTTTCCTCCTCCCGTTTTTAATCAAAAGCTAGTGTGATGGACGGGGAATTTATCTACATCTCGATCTGAAGACGCAGAAAAACTAGTGAGATCTGCCTTCAACTGCAAAGGCTGGAAGACGACAAGGTGTGTTTCTGAAGTGTCGTGACTTCATTGTTAGCGCTCGCTTTTTGCACGTACGTGTGCTCCTGTGTGTGCATCGGAGGTGTCTGAGTGTTGTGGGGGGGGTAAGGAGGATATTGGTTTGGAGGAGTGAGAGGAAGAGCTAATATCTTTTTCAGCAAGAGAGTTTAAAGATAATGTTTCTGAATAACAAATGCAAAGAAATAATGTATATTTTATTCTCCAGGTTCTGTAGGTTGCCCCCTTTTTAATGGCTACAGGTGTACTTGTGGTTGCCTGTGACAGTTTTATGGCTCTATGAGGCTAAATATATCTTAGTGCACAGGAAATATTTTTGTAAGCAAGTTTTCTGGCATCCAGAATAATACACAGACCCATCTATTTTTTCCCATTGTCAAGAGGAGGTGGAGCCCGAGAGTGTCTTTTTCATTGCAGTAATTACTGTTCAATATTCAGTAATTTCTATGCACATGAAAAAGTACAGACTAAGTCAGACCGAGATGTTTTTGCAATAAAGCTTTCTCTTTCTGACCAAGAGCTTAA